>NW_027116803.1:7205000-8622500 GCF_024137725.1 Prorops nasuta | reverse complement strand
AAATGCTCCCAGAAATAAATTAAGTGCTAAATCCATCAATGCCAACGATCGATTAATTTTCTATGTTTTTTAATGTGTATTGAACTGTTGAAGGTTTGAGAACGGAATGCAGCTCCTCTGAAGAAATTCCGTCGAGAGAAAGTCTTTAACGGTTTTTAAAATATAAAGTTACTTGATAAGGAGTCCATTCTTTCTTAATCAAAAAAGATATACCCCCTGAATAATCCCCATATAGAGATATTTTTTTCCTATTGTCTTATACCTATAGGTCACAATCACAATGGAAATTCATCGTAAGTAAAAAAATCTTAGAAAATTACCCCTTCCGAACATTGAAATTAAATACGCTTAACATACGATAATATCGTTTATATAAAAAGGCAGTCTGTTAAACAAGAGCTGCATAGCACTACCACGAGTGCTAGACGTATTAAGAAAAATAAGTGTGAGTTTAAACGCATTAGAAAAAAGAATAAAAAATATAAGTGTATCAGAAAACTTGCTTTGTTTACATAAAAAAGGTAAGGATATATTTTACATTCGATTAGTGCATGCATTGTTTAAATGATTTTTTAACTCTAATAAGACTAATCATTTTTTTGTATAGAGACAATAAATGAATTTCAATAAAATCAATGCATTGGGAAGCGTTATTCCAAAAAATTTCGTGAAATTAGATAGTTTAACGGAAAATCAAGAGTACGAAATTTCCGAAGTGAAAAAAATTAAAACAAAATATGGAATTAAAATCATTGTAAAGCTGTCAACTGCCGATGGGATATTTTTACCTGGGAGAGTGGCCAAATTTGCGGAAGATACCGAGGAGCTGCAGCTGCTACAAAAGGCTGCAACAGCCAATAATTTGATAATGATATACAAAGGAGGAAAATATCATAACGTGGAATTTAAGACTAAAGTTTAAGAATAATTGATAGGTATTTTGTATCTATAAAAACAATAAATAAATTTGTTGTTTCTTATATATTTATTTAACAAAAAAATGTTTTATATATATATATATATATATATATATATAACTTACATTTCTAACAATATTTTTTTTTTTTAATTAAATCTCTAACAATATTCGTAAGAGGATTATATTGTACAATCTTATCGTGTATGATTAAACAATAGGCTGTAGTATTATCTGGAATGATTTCCATACACTCGATCTCGAGACTGACGTCGACCGTGCCGGTTTTTATGGACTCGTTCTGATGCGAGCAGTCGATGACGAAGAGCGGTCCGTACGTTAAAAAATCCGTATAGTCGAGCATGGGTCTCGCGAGTTTCTCACCAGCGTAATAGGAGGTGAAAAACTTTACATACATGTCGTAGAGGACGGAATAGCGGGATTTCGTAAAATCAATGTCGAGACGATCGTACGGATAAGATTCGGAATTCAGATAAAATTTGACATCGAGTACTTTGCAATGACTGAATTGAGCACATCCTCGTGCTGATTACTCTTTTTGTTTATTCTGAACGCTAGAATGACGTATCGCGGCTTCTCTAATTGCGTGGGCGCCTTCACGGGCCACGTGTGTCGCTGCGACTTGGGCAGAAGCGGATACTCATAAAGTTCCCAGGCGCGAAATGCGAGGGACAGACTCTTGTCCTGCTCGACGATACTTAGAAATTGGAGTTTCGTAATTTCGTTTAGGGTTACATGGGGTATTCTCCATTGCACTCGTAGCAGCTTGATCGACGAATTGGTGATTTTGCATGACTGATGAGTAAATGGCATTTGTATCGTCGTGCGCGCGAATGAGAACGGGTTCGTGACGCGCGTTTATGACGACTCGCCGATAATCCTCGCGGAATCCCAGCAGCATTTTCAAGGGAACGCAAAAGCTGAAATTCTTAACAGCCTCCTTGAGCCGGTCTTTGGCTGTTGTGACGAACCATCCGGAATGACGTAGGCTCGCGCTCTCCTCGGTGCTCAAGGAAACGAGATTCTTCAGAGTGCTGGTAATACCGACGTTTCTGCATCGGTCGATCTCGATACCGTTCAATTCATAACGAATCTCGTCGAAGAGAAAAGCCGCGGAATTGCAGTCGAGCGTAACTATATCCTCGTTGTTGGCGCTCGCATCACGCGTGCCCTCCACCAACTGACCCTCGACGTAGAGATAATTCTCGCACGGCAGGAGTATCAAATCTTGCTGCTGTATGAGAATGCGAATTTCGTCGCTGTTCGCGAACGAGGCGTTCGCATACAGATTGTTGGCATGCATCTCCATTTTGGTGATGCGATTGTCGTAGGTCAGCGGTGCGGTGACGTTCAAGGGATCTGCCATTCTTCCACTATGTTCTTCCACCTATTCTCTTGACGGTGAATCCCAATGATTGTAAAAATTCTATATTTCTTCTCGTCAGCAAGCTTCTCTTGTCACGATTCCTGCTTTCATTCTGAACTGGTGTATTCGGTTCCACCTTGGACGAACGACTAGCGAACGTTTCATCCAGTTTCACCGCTTTATAATCCTCGTTACTTTTGTAAATTAACATTTTTCTTAATGTGTAATCTTATTGTAATTTCTTCACGTCCAAAATCTACGAGACGATCGTCCTGATGGAGGATACGTAACGTGAGACGGTCGATTACTCTGACGATGACCGATAGATAAATGACGGTTTTCGGTGCCTCCGAGATTTTATAGCCCGGTGGTACGCTGGGAAAGAACTCGTGAATAATGTGTCGGGGTCTACGGTTGGTGTACGCACCACCCGCAATGTTGCACTCGATGCGTAGAATATTTGTTTTCACACTGTTCACGGTATCGTCAGATTCAGCCTGTGCGTTCGGTTCGATCACGCGATTCGACGAGAAGCCCAGTAGTGAGCCAATGGAATTTGGTTTTCCAAAGTCAATCGAATATTTAAACAATATTTCACTCTTCAGTGTATTATTATTCGCTCGTAGAAGAATAACGCTGTTAATGTCGTCTTTAATTTCGTGTCTCACAGAAATTTGAGACTGCAAAAACTCCATTATTGCGCGCAATTCGTAACAGCCTTTGGGTATCGTCAGTACCTTATCGATATCGTAGTAAAACTTATTATTCGTTTCGTCCACATTGGCTATCGAGTTGAACGTTTGCATGTCCACGAGACCGATCTCGTAGCGATCGTCTTGCAGATAGATTGGAGGAAAGAAATCTGAATTTAATACTGATTTACAATCCGATAATGTCACGGTGAAAGACATTTTTTTTTTCAAAGTATCTGTTCTCGCAAGAATTTTTCGCACAACTGACCACAATTGCTTTTATCGTACGATTGATATAGATCATGATTGTAGTAGATTGTAACGTTAGGACCAAAGTAACGCACACATTCTTTCGGCGGTTTCAAATTTCCAAAGGAATCAAAATATACGACGATGTCGTTACGCTTGACGGTATGCTACCCAGTGGGTACCAGGGCCGCATTGATCGTCCAGATTCATGATCGCGCACTCATTGCACAACGGCCCGTCTACCGGCAGAGATGTGCGCATAAAGACTCCACGGAAATATGGTATGTGTCGGCAGATGCGTGCCAATTGTATGTTACTAGTAGCACCAAAATCTGGGAGAGCTTGTACAGTGTGACGAAATTTCCCCTCATTCATTTTCTTCCCGCTCCTCTTCTCCGATCGTTTTTTTTTTGTTGTTTTTTTCTACCTCTACGATTCCCCCCTCCAACGATTCGCTTGTACGGTTTCAGATAAAAACCTCGACCTCTCTCGCGCTTTGCCGACGCTTCCATCGCGCGATTGTGACGTTGCATTTCCTGTAACCGTTCTCTCTCAGCTTTTGCACGGTTTACAGCCCTCGCTATACCCGATGCTCCATCTGCCAGTGCTCCGACTGCACCTAGCAGTGGGAGTATAGATATTATACCGCCCCGTTTCCTCGGTTCTCGAATTCTTCTTTTCCTCGTAGTAGTAGTACCAATTTTTTTCTTGTTGTTTTTTTTTAGCCGCTACTGCTTTCTTCATCCCGACAATATTATGTAATCCCAAGCCAAGTTAACGCTTAGCATTCATAGATGCCCATACGGCTGTGGCGACCGCGCGTTCACCCAAGGTCGCGTCACTTGCGGTAATACGTTCACGCGCTTTCCTCGCTAGCACTTTATCGGCCTGATGACCCTCCGGTAGATCCTCGTTGTACCAATATGCGATGTCGTGATCGAGACAGGCCTCGTCCACCGGATTTATACCACGATCGTCGCGCTCCAATCTTTCGCGAATTCGAGTACCGGGCCCGCAATAATTGTAACCGGGTAAGTGCAGCTCAAATGGCAATTTTTTAAAGACTTTATTGAAGAACGATCCAGACATTTAGAGCAACTGCTTTATTTTCTCTCTCTCTCTCTCTCTCTCTTCTTGTTGACAAACGTAACAGTCTTTCATCCGTCTCGGTGGTCCGTCGTGGTGAGCAGTATTAGGTAGATTGTAGTGTTGCAAACAATATTGATAATGCAGCACATCCGAGTCCGCGCGAATGTGCTGAGGTAATCTTTCCCACACACTAGCGATACTATCTGGAAAGTACTTAAGCAATACGATCTTCGGTATGTGTTCGAGCTGGTGATTCGTCAAGTTCTGCAGGGAATCGACGACTACCATGAAAGCCATCATAATGACAACTGCCTGATTAGTTTCGTAATTCGCGAAATATAAATGGAAGATACAGCTGTTCCCGAAAGTTAAAAGCGAGGATGCATTTCGTGAAGCATGTGCCGAATATTCGCGTGTAAAATTTGGATAGTCATGCTCACAATGCTACCACGAAAATAAAAAAATGTCACGGATCGCTATTACCAACTACGATACGCTGCATAGTTTGCGGTCCGTCGAATTGCGGTAAGTCAAACGTGCTGCTGAGTCTCATAGAGAGTCCGCACGGTGTGAGATTAGAAAACCTGTACGTCTACACGAAATCGATGCAGCAACCGAAGTATCGATATCTGGAACAGCTTCTGCAAGGCACGGAGGAAATTGGTTACTTTCAATTTTCAAACAATTGCGAGGTTGTGAACGTCGCGGATGCAAAGCCGAATTCAATTTTCATATTGGACGATGTGGCCAACGACAAGCAGAACAATATAAGGGACTACTTTTGCATGGGTAAACATTCCAACATCGATTGCTTCTATCTCTGTCAGACTTATGCGAAAATCCCAAAGCATCTGATACGAGATAATGCAAATTTGCTAATAACATTTAAGCAAGATGGAACTAATCTGAAGCATATTTTTAACGATCACGTCAACAGTGATATGTCGTATGAGAAATTTCTCAAATTGTGTTCGACCTGTTGGAGTCGCGATTACGGTTTCTTAGTAATAGACAAGGATAGCTCTCTGAAGAACGGTCGATATCGCAAAGGTTTCAACGAGTATGCCACAATCGAGTGAACAAAGTGCAGACTTGAGTGGTAATAGTGTTAGTTTTGATCGACGAACAGGTCAGTTGATGATAGGATCTGTTAAGAAACCGCGTCAGTTTGATCGGTTGATAATCGAGTGAACGAAGTGCAGACATGAGTGCAAGTTTATCGACGAACAAGTCGGTTGATGATCGGATCTGTTAAAAACCGTGTCAGTTAGATCGGTTTATAACTGTTTAAAAAAAAAACAGGTCGGGGAAAGCTGTTGTATATCCCCCCCCCCCCCAAACAGCATCGCGATGGATGAAAAATCGCTTCTGAAGAGGATCGCCAAGATGAACGAGGTCATTCGCGACAAGTATCGTGCCTTGAAATCGGAGAAGGCGATAATGGAGAGCAATTTGAATCAGACATTCAAGCCGATAGTCGATCCATTGAAGAAACTCGTTTCGCAAACAGAGGATAGTGATAACACAAATAATAATAATAATTCATTTGTCAAATACAACGATAAATTAAGAAAGAGAGCCTTCTTCACATAGACACCGCATCGAGTTGCTAAAAGAGCAAAGAAACTTAGTAGTAGTGATGAAACTATTACGAATCCATCGGATTTCATGACCGACGACGAGTCTTCTATAACCGATCAATCGTCGCCTGATCGTGATACACTGCCGGATTCAAAAAAGAGTTTGCTAGATAAATTAAATATTGATGAAAAGGAACCAGGCTTGTTACAATATGCCTTCAACATAATCGATTACATCCGATCCCTGCCAAGTATATTAAATTACTTCTGACCGATAGTTAAAACTTGATTGATCGTGCTTTTGGACCTCGTTATGAAAAAGAACAACTGACGCTTGGTAGATGTAAATTTGATATTAGTCATGTGAAGGAGATATTATTCTCGATAAGACGCTATACACCGGTATAGTAGGTACTTATGAACTAGTTTTCATGAGAGAACCCAATCGAGCTATTATAAAACCAGACGATTTGGAACAATACAAGAGTATTCTCAATCAAACTAAGGTGCATAAACTGTTAAACGATAGTCTAAAACAAACCAAGGGTAATAAAGGTGTAAAATATACAGAAATTATGAAACCATCGCTATTGGGAAAACCAATGTTACCGCCTAATCGGTTACCATCAACATCAGGCGCAAGAAAATCGTCAAAACATCTGACGCAAGTAAACCGTCACCATCAGGCGCAAGTAAATCGTCAATATCAGGCGCAAGTAAAGCGTCAACATCATCATCAAACAAAAAAGGGGTAAAGGTCTTATGCGTGTCACCGAAGGACCAATCAACTAAGTACATTGGAACGATCCGAATGAATTGATCGAACGTTTGAGATTTTTGATCGCATCGGTGGCTGCCGGTAATACGAGTCATCACAACGAGATACAGTCGATAATCGAAGAGTTGCGCTAATGTAGCATAGACGGTAAGGTTGCCGTTTGCCACACGGCGGGCTCGTGTTCGAGTCTTGGCGAAGTTTAAAATTTTTCAATTTTTTTTCATTACACATAGAATTTTTTTTAATAACCATTAACTTATTGGACTCAATAATAAATACAAAAAATGTATTTTTTAGCAGATTAATATAAAAACAGTGAGTTTATTGTACCTCAACTTATTATTTGATATAATTAGAACGCATTTTATGTATTTATTACCAAATCTTATTAATTAATGGCTACATATAAGCATTTTATAAAAATTAAAAAATAATGAGGAAAAGGATTTTGATTTGCTTCGAGTTTTTGGTAAACGCTACATCACTTTACACGGATGACATATAAAAATGTGTTGATTAGCGGTAGTCGCTCTTCTTCTAAAGCTGAAGTTGCCCGAAATTCTGAAAGCTCTAAAATGGTGAGTTTATTGAAATTGAGTTTTACCCTATGATATTGAAAAATCTGACTTTATGCAAATATTCAGAGGCAAATAACTGAATTTCTCGTATTTCTCGGATGATTCTTCGGACATAACTGAAATTGCAAAAAATTCAAACCGAAAGCGCCTACGATACTCCAATTTTGTAGAAAATCAATTTGAAATTGGACAAGTTTAGCCATTTCTGGTCATTATTTTGTAGCATAGCTTAGAATCCCCAATTTTGATTCCCACATAATTTATTGATAATTAACAGCATCTATTTGTGTTTATTCGGACATACTATACCAGATTATAGCCGAAGAAACATCCGAGAAGCATGAGAAATTGAGTTATTTGCTTCTCAATGCAGAGATAAAGTCAGATTTATCAATATCATAGCGTAAAACTCAATTTCAATAAACTTTTATTTTAAGTACATTCTGGAGCAATAATTATTTAGTTATCAACAATTATATATGAATTTGCAAAAGTTTCAAGGTGGAAGTACCTTCTATACTCAAATTTTGCATAAAAAAATTTGAAAATAGTTGGTTTGAGCTATTTCTTCACATTATTTCACATTGTGATATATTAAGTCCTATTTTTATTTCCTATTATTATTTTTGCATATATTTTAGGATATTTCAGTTCGCTTAGGTGTTCTATACTGGAAAATAACCGAAGAAACTTCCGAAAAGCCTCACATTTTCTGTTATTAGGCTCTTATCATAGAAATTAGGTCAGATTTTTGCATTTCATAGTAAACATTAATGAATTTGGTCATATTTACAAATCCGAATTGCTATCGGTGCAGTGATATTGTAAGAGAATGGTCGAGTTTTTACCTAATTTTTAACCATTTTTTCATATTGATCAATCTGTAATGTATTTTCGTATAATTTTTTTTTATTTAATGAATTTTAAATGTCACACTTCAGTAATCATTTTGTGCAATATAACAAGGATTTTTTCTTTCAATTACTGTCACGGATAATATTATTTATTTGTTACTTTTATTTTTTTTTTCATAATAATTTTTTACCATTTTCAGAATAATTGTTAAATTGTAATAACATTTAAAAATTTGCATGAATTACAATTGTCAAAAAGTAAATTTATTTTCCCATTGCATCGAGCCGGCCGATACCGTGGAAAGGAGTTTGGCGCGGCTCGTGGTCTAAACTTGGGAGAAATAGAGAGCGAAAGAGAGGTCCGAGAAAAGTATATTCATCCCTCTCGTACTCAGACCTCACCGGAGCTAACCGAACTTCAACGGCGAAAGCCGAGACACGCACGTATCGATATAGCTGTGTGCGTGACCAGCGAGCGGCAACAGTATTGGGGTTGGCTCACCGATGTACCGCTGGCACTGTGTGCGTGCTAGCTAGTGGCGGCGTGGTGGGGATACCGAATTCCCACAAGTTAATATCTCTGCCTCTAAGGGCTTACTTGGACTTTTGTGTCACCACTTTAAATAAGGTTTATATTAAATCAAAATCGTTTTATTTTCAATTTTTTAAAAATAATAACCTAAATATAAGCCTTTATCCTTAAGGGTACCGTTTTACCCCGGTCTCCCCTACTGTAGGAATTTTCAACTTAGTTTATGCTCAAGAATATGTGGTTAAAATGAAAAGCACATCGTTGCAGATACACACCCTGTATAATGAATTTCTTTGTACGTGAATAACTTAGTTATCATTGGAATAGTGACCGGAATTAGATACTGAACGGGTAACAAGTAACTGTTTTTTTTGTATTGATAGATGAACATTAACAACGTTATTAAACATATAAATTGGTAGCAGAAATTATATTAAATGTCGATGTATCATTCCCATTTTCCTATGATAAATTTATTTCCTAATATCTGCAGCTGTTACAATTTACTCATGTAACATCTCTTATATCAGTCTCCCTTACATTATTTTGTAAAGAAAATGATTTAACAAAGCTATTTTTTTGTGTGGAAATTTTCTTTTTGTAATTCCACCATCTATCACCAACTTTCAAGTTCGCATGAATTAATGGAGCATCTAGCATACAATATAAATTTTAAAGACAGAAAACTATCGCAGGTGAAATGACAAGTACGAAATTAATGAAGCCAATAATTTTACCTTTCCAGCGATATCAACATCAGCATATTTTTTCAACAGTGATTCAACTACTCTTTTATGGCCACCCTTAACGGCATGTATAAGATTTGTATCACCAGATCGATCTTGAATATTCACATAGGCACCGGCATTTAAAAGCGCATTGGCAATTTCATGATGTCCTTCTCGGCAAGCAATGGCCAATGCCGTACAACCGTCCTTATCAAGGGCGTTCACGTTTGGTTTATGCTCCAACAGTAATTGAACAGCTTCAACATGATTTCCCAATGTTGCCACAAGCAATGCAGTCCATGAATACTGTAACAGAATTTGTTTATAATTAACTATTTTATTTATTTAACTTATTGTCTAATTATTGTTTGAATTGTTTTTATATACCATGCCTGCAGTATCCACATTGGCCCCTGCTTTTAATAGAGTATCTACAATCTCCACGTTTCCCTTACGTGAAGCCCAAACAAGAGCCGTAGTTCCATACTATATATATATATAACAATATATTATTAAATAATATTATCATTAGACAATTATTTCACTGTACCTTATCCCCAACATTAATTTTTGCTCCATATGTAATTAAATCCTTAACAATATCAGGATAGCCTCTTCCGGAAGCCCATAACAATGATGATATGTGAAAATTTCCATGTGCATTTACATCTGCGCCACGCATTAAAAGTGCCGTCACAGTATCTGATCTACCTTTGTATGCTGCCCACATAAGTGCTGTCCATCCTCCCTGTTGAATCATACAATAGCATAAAGTAAATTTTGATAACAATTTTCAATATCAATCTGAGCACACTATAATCTCCCGTTAAATTTCCACCCCGCAGGATCTGCAACGAAAACTCACCGCGGATAGAGCAAACAATTAAATTACTCAGTTAACTCAGCTCACTCAGACCTTAACCAAAGACCATGACCATAGATTTCATAAGAAGGATTGGCTGATATTGTTAAATAAATATGACTAAGTTAACACGCTTTTCGTGAAATGGCATCTGTTTGAGATTCGAACACGTCATTTCGTTTGTTTTCGATGAATCGTTTGAATTTAAATCAAGGCATCAATTAGGAGGTTAAATGTAAAATTGGATTATCAAACGATGACAATTAGTTAGTTGTTAAAGGACGTTTGTAATGAGTGTTCGAAATATCTTTTTCTAATTTAGCATCTTTGTGATATTTTCATCTGCTATTTTGGAGTCATTTTCGGACTCCAGGAATATAGAGCCTCTTTCAGTGCCTCGAAGTTTGAGCGAACAAACTCACTTCTCTGGATTTAATCAGAATCATTGACAAACAAACATCGGTCTATTAAAAGCGATTTGGTCCCGGTAGAGGAATTAAATTTCGACTACATTTCCTTATCCTAAAATATATAGGGTGTCCGGTAATAGGGTGCCAAGCCGGAAACCCCAGATAGAGTGGCCGAATCTGAGGAGAAAACCCTTATAAATTTTTTTCCTAACACCATTAGTTAAAAAGTTATTAAGGGTAGAAATTAAGAATATTTTAGTCGTCCAGCATGAGGATCTAAAAGCCGGGGAATCGGATTGGTAGACAATTGACGCACCAATACTAATTAACGACTATATCATATTAGCATGTGAGTCAATTGAAGATCTGGCGATAAGAGAGTGAGTGTAAGGAGGCCGCAGATGGGAGGGGTTGTGGAGAAGTTAGTGAGACTGAGTGTGGAAAAACAATTGACCCGAAGCACTGAGTTTCGAGCATGGCTCAACAATATGCCGAAAGAATATAAACATGAATTACGTTTAATTGATTAATGACAATTAAAATACTTACAACTTTAGTTAAACGTATTCAAAAGGTTGACTAATGAATTGCAAGGATTTCGGCGATTAAAACGAGCCTAAACATGACGTACATACGATAGTTTTTAATTTAGTTACCTCGTAATTAGCTATAATTAGTCAATTCAATATCTGTCGCATTTACGTTGCATTTGGACTGAATTTTATCGTAAAAAGTAAATAAATTTTTACGATAAAAAAGAGTTTACAAACGGGATACAAATAAAACAGTTTTTAGGAAATATCTCAGGAACTAATTGTATCTACATTTAGTTACACTATTTGCAAAATATCTTTATTACAGGTTTCTTTTTGGCTATCATTTCCGCACCACCTTGCGGTAGATAGCATGGCGCGTTTTTTTTAAAGTGGTTTCCCCAATAGGCCTAATCCACTAAACCCTCCACACCTTAAGATAATTGTTCGAATTTCTTCCCTCTTTGCTGAGCGCAGAGTTCGGCTCTTCGAACAATGTCACGTGTTGCTCGGTGCACCATATCCGCCGACAATGTTTGAAAGCCTCGGTGATGGCTTCGCGAAATTCTATTTCAGAACGATCTCGCTTGTCCTCCACGAGACGCTTGATATGGCCCCATAAAAAAAAATCTAATGGCGTTAAATCTGGTGACCGAGCCGGCCAGGTGATTGGGCCACCACGGCCCATCCATCTGTCCGGAAAACGCTCATTTAATATTGTACGCACGTTCAAATGAAAATGCGCAGGAGCTCCATCGTGTTGGAAAATCATATTTTCCCGCACGAGGAGTGACACATTTTCAAGAAGCAAAGGTAATTGCTCCTCAAGGAAACGTACGTACTCAGTACCGATCAACCTAGATGGGAGAAAGAAAGGTCCAATCTGCTTAGCACTTGCACTTTTAAGATATTATCTTAAAAAAACAAAAAGCTTACAACTCTATCTCCGATAAGACCAGGCCACACATTGATGCTCCAACGGTACTGAAATGCACCAACTCTCACCGCGTGTGGATTCTCCTTTGCCTAATGGATGAAATATCTTGAGTTAAAAACGCCGTTCAGGGTAAACGTGGATTCGTCGGTCCACAATATTTGATCGGGAAACCCCTAATCTCTTCTGCATTGCGCCAGGAATCCTAAATAAAGAGAAAAAAGAAGGCAAACCAAATACAATACCCTTTTCTAATTTACAGACATTTGTTTAAAATTTAATAACCTTTCATTTACAGAAAATTACCCTGAGTTGATAATCTCTAAGCAGTAGCATGTGCACTCTTTAGAGATGGAAGGGATGCAGGCTATTTTTGTGGAGTATTTTTCAAACGTCCATTGCACTAACAATGCACTCTCGCGATAGCGTACAAATGCTGGTTCGCGGATTTTCCTCCACCCGTTGCATCACTTTTCGCACTATTTTCTTTTTTCTTACGCGCACTCTTTTTGAAAGGTCCACTTTTCTTGTGGCCTTGAACCGTTTGTCTACACGTAGAAGTGGCTTGCAATCTGGATGTCGTCGCATCTGAAATATCTGCCGATAAATTTTCGCGGTTTTCCGCGCACTTTGCTTACTTCTCTGTATGCAAAAATCATGTTCACATATTTCTATTTTTTAAACCCGATAGCTTTAATTTTGCTGCTGGACTAATACAGACCGAGAAGATTGTTAAGATTTGTATACGAATCACAACAATTTTCGGTTTAGTATCAAAGTTTGTTACTGAAAGCGTATACGTTAAGCGGTGTCTTTCATTCTTTCTATTAAATTGAAAGCATAGCCGCCAAAGCCACCGCTTAACGTATACGCTTTCAATAACAAACTTTGATACTAAACCGAAAATTGTTGTAATTCGTATACAAATCTTAACAATCTTCTTAGTCTGTACTAGTCCAGCAGCACGGTTAGAGCTATGGATTTTACAAAACAGGAATATGTTGATATGGTTTTTGCATATGGAGAAGGCAAGCATAGTGCGCGGAAAGCCGCGGAAATTTACCGACAGAAGTTTCCGATGCGACGGCATCCGGACCACAAGGCCATTTTACGCGTAGTGAAGCGGTTCAAGGCCACAGGAAACGTGGACCTATCAAAAAGAGTGCGCGCAAGAAAAGAACAGATTGTGCAAAAAGTGCTGCAACGGGTGGAGGAAAATCCACGAACCAGCATTCGTACGCTGTCGCGAGAGTGCAACGTTAGTAGAACAGTGGTTTGCAGAATACTGCAGCAAAATAGCCTGCATCCCTTCCATCTGCAACGAGTGCATCAGTTACTGCCCAGAGATTATCAACCCAGGGTAAATTTTTGTGAAGGTAAGGTGATTAAATTTTAACCAAATGTTTGTAAACTAGAAAAGGGTATTGCATTTGGTTTGCCTTCTTTTTTCTCTTTATTTAGGATTCCTGGCGCAATGGAGAAGGGATCAACGGTTTCCTGATAGAATATTGTGGGCCGACGAGTCAACGTTTACGCCGAATGGCGTTTTTAATTCCAGAAACTTCGTCCACTGGGCAAAAGAGAATTCACACGTGATGAGGATTGGTGCATTTCATTACCGTTGGAGCATCAATGTGTGGGCTGGTCTTATCGGAGTTAGAGTTGTAAGCTTTTTGTCTTTTTAAGATAATATCTCAAAAGTGCAAGTGCTAATTATTTTGCAGATTGGACCTTTCTTTCTCCCATCTAGGTTCAACGGTACTGAGTACGTACGTTTCCTTGAGGAGCAATTACCTTTGCTTCTTGAAAATGTGTCACTCCTCGTGCGGGAAAATATGATTTTCCAACACGATGGAGCTCCTGCGCATTTTCATTTGAACGTGCGTACAATATTAAATGAGCGTTTTCCGGACAGATGGATGGGCCGTGGTGGCCCAATCACCTGGCCGGCTCGGTCACCAGATTTAACGCCATTAGATTTTTTTTTATGGGGCCATATCAAGCGTCTCGTGGAGGACAAGCGAGATCGTTCTGAAATAGAATTTCGCGAAGCCATCACCGAGGCTTTCAAACATTGTCGGCGGATATGGTGCACCGAGCAACACGTTACATTGTTCGAAGAGCCGAACTCTGCGCTCAGCAAAGAGGGAAGAAATTCGAACAATTATCTTAAGGTGTGGAGGGTTTAGTGGATTAGGCCTATTGGGGAAACCACTTTAAAAAAAACGCGCCATGCTATCTACCGCAAGGTGGTGCGGAAATGATAGCTTATTATAATGGACAGAGAGAGAGAGAGAGACGTACATAGTACGTATCATAACAGTCGACCATCCTCCCCCCCCCTCCGAAGGGGGTCCATAGTCCAAACACTTGCCTGGGCTTGGAAGTGAAGTGGGAGGGGAGGGGTCTGAAAGTCGACGGCCGTCCACCACAGGCTAGGCTAGCCTAAGCGCTATCCCCACTCTCCGCCAATTACCGGCATTCTCCCCACCCAGTCGATTTTAGTATGATTTCGCGCTGGGTCATTTTAAGTGGGACACCCTGTATGTAGGAGGCTTAATAGGTCATGTGTCGTCAGTAGCGCCATGATCTTTTGACACATGACAACCAAAAAGTCTTCACATCCACGGCTGACGCCTAAGGTTCGACGCATTTCCGGAAAAAGTTCCGGGCGTCAGCAATGTGCAATACTACTGGTATTGGACACGGACGCGTGCGATCTACTTTGTTTCGGCAAGGTGGCTGACCCCTACGTTACAGTAGTCACCGCTAGGTGACTGCCTTCCTTAATCTTCTTTCGCGCTATTGGAATTTTATTACGTAACTACAAATAGGTGAACTAGTTCAATTTAATTGATAGTACCAGTAATTGCCGCTAGATGGTTACCGCAATCTCCTTTTCACGCTAGTTAAATTGTAGATAGCTATTGTGATAAGTTGCTGATATCGTGTAAGGAATTAACTTTCCATCGATCATGGAATTATAACTTTGCATGGTTTTAACTAAGCCCATACAAGGGATCACGAAATATCCTTTAATTAAAGGATACAATTTTAATAGTCTCCCCATTGATTTGGGGGGGGGGGATAATAATTTAATATCAATTTCAGGAATATTAACATTTTTGCTAGGACAACTTACTAAGTCCTAGCTCTTACTATACCTAGGTCAGGTTCACCATTTTATTAGGCCTTACAGCTCCTCCCTTATAGTATGTTATTAGAGGATACTATTTAACCTTTCAAAACCAATCCTAGACTCTCCCACTATTCTCTCCTTCTATGGACCCTCTCTAGGTTTTCATTCAAGAAATCATTTACCTTTCTACGAGCGAATTAGTTAAAGTGATAAAAGGATGTTTGACTAAAATTCTACATTCGCGGTACCACAGGATACAGCTATAGAGAAGCTAGCCTTCAAGAGGAGGATGATGGGGAGGAGGAGGAAGAGGATGAGATATGGAGAGTGGATGAGTAACTGATAGTAAAACTTTAGTTATTAAATTAAAAGCAGTTCTAAGAATTTTTATAGGCTACCCTTAAGATTCTCCCAACCTATATCAGGCCATTTCTCCCTGAATTATCTGCTAGCCACTTTTAGCTTTTTTGGTAAGCATATCATACAATCCATCTAATAGGCAGGCTATGCTTTAGAAAGGGAAAGAGTTGTCAGAGCATTTCATTTCTTTTTGGGGGAGGGTAGGTAAAGCAAAAACATAACTTTTACCTAGACTTTAAGAAGCTGTATTGGCACCATTCTAGCGATTGGAGAACTGATTGCAGAGTGTACTGATATCTTCTAGAACGGATATGCTCGAGCACCGGACGTCTGAGATCGTGCCATGACCTGTTCGAAACAAACGTCTAGACTAATGTTACTTGATTTATGATCCCTTTAGAGCCCCGATTTTTTCATATTCTCTCAATTTTTTATATGGCTAGCTACGAGAGGAATGTGCTCGTAAATTTTCCCGTTTCACTTTTCACTTAAGAAAAGTCTGCAACACGTTTATCCAATTAAAAGAATTCTGGAGAGCCCACTGGTAACGTGTCATGACTTGTTTAACGAAAATTTTACCCAGTTCACTTAAGAAATGCCTACAATATGATTATGCAATTAAAAGAATTCAGGAGAAAACCACTTGTAACGTGTTACGACTTGTTTGACGCAAATTTTGTAGGCGTGCAAGAATATCCACCACCCAAATATTAACTTCCAATAAGAATGCATCTCATCCCTTCCACCATTTTTTAAAACCATTGTTATTGGCAATCGGGAAATTTCAGTCAGTCAGTTTTCATTAGAAGCTTCAAGGAAGTGAAAGATCAAGTGTAAAGCTGTATTCCGAATATTTTCCTTACTGTAGCACAGAAAATATTTTAGGTGGTAAGAATTATTCTCTTATTATTCTCTTTTCTTGCTGGTCTATTTCAATGTTTTTTCCTTTCTCAATTTCTATGTTTTTTCACAGAAATGGATTTAACCACGATCAATGCACTTGCAAGTGTAACTTACGAACCTAAGACTTTCGTAAAGCTGAATACTTTTGAGGAGAATCAGGAGTATCAAATCACTGCATTAGTGAAAATTAAGACTAAATATGGAGAGAAATTAATAGCGAAGCTGGTTACAGACGAATGGTTCTTCCTACTCTCAAGGATGATGAAATTACTGGAGTCACCTGAACTAATCAAAGAACTTTAAAATGCTGCATCAGCGAATACATTGAAAATCTTATATGTTGGTGGACGATACAATAATTTAGAATTTAAAGTTAACCAATGATAATCATAAGATAAATTTTGGAAATGTTTGTAAGGAATGTTTTTTAAGGAATGACATCAATAAATGTTTATTATATTTTATTTATTTATTTTTTTTTACCCCGCACTACATTAGTAAGCTACTTATAAATCTATGAATTTAGTCTATTAACTTACATTTCTAACAATACTAATAAGCGGGCTATATTCAACAATTTTATCATGTATAATTAAACAAAACGCAGGAGTATTATTTGGAATAGTTCTAGTACAATCAATCTCAATTTTTACATCAACAGTGCCTGATTTTATAAATTCGTTTTGATGCGAACAATCGATAACGAAGAGAGGACCGTATTCTACAAAGTTTTTGTAATTAAGCATCGATTTCGACTGTCTTTCTCCTGCATAATATGAATAAATAAATTTAACATACATATCATATAGTACAGAATAACGGGTTTTTTCGCTACCACTATCAATTCGGTCATATGGATAAAATTCCGAATTCAGATAGACTTTAACATCGCGAACAGTGCTCTCACTGAATTTAAGCACCTCCATATGCTGCGTACTCTTCTTATTTTGTCTAAATGCTAGTATAACATATCGAGGTTTCTCCAATTGTGTTGCAGCTTTTACGGCCCATGTATGCCTTTATGTTTCAGGTAGAAGTGGATATTCGTAAAGTTCCCAGGAACGAAAAGCCATAGTTAGACTTTTATTTTGCTCAATCAAACGTAGAAATTTAAGTTTTGTATATTCATTCAGTGATACATGTGGAAACCTCCACTGCACTTTTTGCAATTCAATTTTGGACTCAGTGATTTTTCTCGAAGAATATAGTGAATTTATATCATCACGTGCTCGAATAAGAACGAGTTCATGATGTGCTTTTATTATAACTCTTCTGTAGTCTTTACAAAAACCCAACAGCATTTGCAATGGTACACAAAAGTTAAAATGATTCGTTGACTTCTGATTCGCTAGAAATCATCCTGAATGACGTAGACTTGCACTATCCTCAGCAGTTAAGGAGATGAGATTCTTCATGGAGCTAGTAATACCCACATTCTTACAGCGGTCAATCTCAATACCATTCAATTCATAACGAATTTCATCAAACAAGAATGCCATGGAATTACAGTCAAGTCCTATGACATCTTGAGGAGTTGCATCTAGAGCACGGGTTCCCACGATTATCTTTCCCTCAGCGTAGAGATAACATTCACAGGGTAGAAGAATTAAATCCTGCTGTTGTATAGGAATTCGAATTTCATCATTATTTCCCAATGAGGCATTTGCATAAGGATTGTAAGCATGCATTTCCATTTTAGTGATGCGATTGTCGAACACCGGTTGAGTGGTTACATCTAATGGATCCATTTTTATTTCTAACTTTGAAACCCAGTGATTGTCGAAAGGCGATATTTCTTCTTGTTAATGATGCTCCAACGTTACCATCGCTCAATGTATTCTATTCTCCAGCGTTACCTTCACTCAATGTATTCTGTCCTGCAGCAGCACTTGGACTGATAGGGTCATCGAGTATCGGTGATTTATAAGTATTCTTGTAAATCAGAATTTTCTAATATGTAATCGAATTGTAATTTCCTCGCCTCCGAAATTTACTATACGATCTTCTTGATCGAGAATACGCAAGGTGAAACGGTCAATTACTTTCGCAATGACTGACAAGTAAATAACGTTCTTAGGTGTTTTTGCGATTTTATAACCTGGCGGAACACTCGGAAAAAATTCATGTATAACATGTCCAGGTCTACCGTTTGTGTACGCACCAGCTGTAATGCTGCATTTAATTCGTAGAATATTTACTCTTATAATCTTTACGGGCTCGTCTGATTCAGCTAGTGTGTTCGGCGGAATAACACGATCTGATCAAAAACCCAACAAAGAGCCTATATTGTTAGGTTGAGTAAAATCAATCTGATATATATACTTTATTTCAATTTTTATTGTATTATTATTAGCACGTAGAACAATACTTCTTCTTCATCACCTTCGAACATCTGAGCACGTAAAAAGCCATTTATGGCATTGAGCTCATAACAACCTATAGGTATAGTTAGATCCTGATCATCAACGTACAATATATTGTTTGTCTCATGAACATTAGCGATTGAATTGAAGCTCTAAAAGAATACGAGACCTAGATCATATTGTCCATCCTGAAGATTGATCGGAGGGAACAAATCTGATCCCAATACAGAGTCACGGCCAGAGAGTGTAACTCTTAAAGACATTGTTTACGTAGAAACTTGACACACAACTGACCGCATATGCTGGAATCATACGATTGATATTGATCGTGGTTGTAGTAGATTATAGCAGAAGGTCTAAAATATTCCACAAGTTCAATTGGAGGTTTCAAATTTTCGAAGGAATTGAAATACTCAACGTGCTTATTACGTTTAACGTAAGGGACCTAATGTGTTCCAGGACCTTGTTTGTCATCAAGATTCACAATTGCGCACTCATTGTGTTGCACATTTTGAGGTAGACATGTACGCATAAAGACCCCTCGAAAATGTGGTATTTCACGGCAAACGTTTGTTAATTGTATATTACTAGTAGTTCCAGATTTAGGAAGTCCATTTATTTTCTTTTCCTTTTCACTCCCTCTCCTTTTCGGCTGTATGATGAGAGGTTTAAACCTTGCTTACGTCTCGCTTCCATTAAGCGATTGTGTCGATGCATTTCTTCCAATTTTTTTTGCTGTTTGGTGTCGTTTACAGCCTTTGCTATACCTGCCACACCGCCAGCTAATGCGCCCACCGCACTCAGCAGCGGAAGCAGTGGTAATAACCCCCCCCCCCCCCCTGCCATTTTGTAGTAGTAAGTGACTTTTTTCTCAATAAACCACCTCGTTTTTTCGGTACACGAATTTTTCTTTTCTTTGCACTTTTTCTAGACACTCGCAGTCCTAAACCAAGTTTCCGTTTTATATTCATTGATGCCCAGACAGCAGTCGCTGTCGCTCGTTCGCCTATGGATGAGTCACTAGCTATGATACGTTGTCGTGCACGCCGTGCAAGCACTTTATCAGCATGATGACGTGAGGGCAGGTCCTAATATGCTGAACATGCGATATCATGCTCACGGCAAGCATCATCCAGAGGATTTATACCTCGATCACCACGTGCTAGTCATTGATGAAGACGTACCTGGTCCGTAATAATTGTATCCAGGTACATGCAGCTCGAAGGTTAGTTTATTTAGCAGCTTATTGAAAAAAGATCCGCAACCATATCTCATCATGTAATGTTTTCCTAACGGGTTCGTAGACACATCCAGCAATTTTTTAATGAAGGGGGTAATCCATCAATATGATCTTGATTAGGTAAATTATAATGTTCCGTACAGGCACGATATTGTTCCACTTCAGGATCTGCACGAATGTGCTCAGGCAATTTACACCAAACCTGTCGAATACTGTTTGGAAAGCGCTTCAATAGTAAAATTTTTGGAATGTATTCAAGCTGCTCAATAGTTAGATCCTCCAAACGTAGCACATCTAACATTAATAACGACATGATGAGAACTGATGAGATAATCTGCTTCAAGCCTATAAATAGCTTGCATGGTCCGAGTTTTACAGTTATGGATTTCGTAAAGCAACCACTGCACATTCGTATCTCCAATGCCGATCGCTATATTGTCGTTAGAGGTTGCGGAGGAGAGAGTAAACGTCACGGATCCCTACTTCCATCTACAATTCGTAACATAATTTGTGGACCCTCGAATTGTGGTAAAACAAACGTACTGCTTAGTCTCATCGAAAGTCCTAACGGTGTGAGATTTGAAAATATTTATGTATACTCAAAGTCGCTTCAACAACCCAAGTGTCAATACCTGGAACGGTTATTAAAAGGACTAAAAGGTATTGGGTATTTTAAATTTTCAAACAATAGCGATGTTGTAAAGGTAACTGAGGCGTTACCAAATTCTATTTTCATATTTGATGATGTTGCTAACGATAAGCAAGATAATATCAGAAACTACTTCTCCATGGGTAGACATTCAAATATTGAATGCTTCTATCTCTGCCAGACTTACGCTAAAATTCCTAAACACATGATTCGTGATAATGTAAATCTTCTCATAATCTTTAAGCAAGATGGTACTAATTTAAAACACATTTATAACGATCATGTAAACACGGGTATGTCATATGAAAAATTCAGTGAATTATGTGCAAAATGCTGGCACAATGATTATGGATTTCTAGTGATTGACAAGGATAGTACAATTCAAAATGGTAAATATCGAAAAGGTTTCGATGAGTATGCTAAGTTTAACAGTATACCGTTTGCTTAAAATTAATCAGTTTAAAACTAAGTGTTCATCAAAATGCATATCAAATAAACGTGGAATAAACCTGGTATAAACGTGGAGTGAACCAGGATTGAACGTGGATTGAACGTAGATTGAACGTGGATTGAATGTGGATTGAAAGTGGATTGAAAGTGGATTGAACGTGGATTGAACGTGGATTGAACGTGGAGTGAACATGGAAAACGGGAATATGGATGAAAAGATGCTGCTTAAGAAGATTGTTGAGAAAAGTAAAGTAATTCGTTAAAAATATCGTGCACTCATATCGGGAAGAGAAATGATGGAAACCAATTTAAATGAAACTTTTAAGCTAATAGTTGAATCATTGAAGAAGCTCACTGAATATAATGAGATGACCTTCATGTCACCGAAATATGAGTATAAACAGGAACCGTTACAGAAGGCTACTGTAAGCGATGATTCTTTCATTATTCCGCTGAAACGGAAAAGGACTTATCTCTCATCGACTCCACAACGTAAGGATTTCACATACAACTCTAGAATTAATATTCCAAACCCATTATCAGATGATGATGAGCAAGGATATTCACGACTTAATGAAACACTATACCTTTCTCTGGATGAAGATGAGGATGAGGAGGAGGTGGAGGTGGAGGGCAGGAAAGTGGAAAAGGATGTTAATGATTTAGCAATACAATCACCAACGCAAGCAGAAACGTCATCATCATCACCATTGCAAAGATCCTTAGATTTAAATAGTTCTATGTCAGAAAATGGACCAAATGGACGTAAATATATAGAGATGTTTATGACTAAAAATAAAGATATAATTGATTATAATTTGGGAGTTGAACTAGATAATTATCTTAACAAAATGAAGCTTGGAAAATGTGCTTTTAATATAGATCGTAGAGATTTTATTATTGTTTATAAGGAGTATTATCAGGTTACTACTGGTCTATTTGACTTGATCTTCATGAAAGAGCCAAATGATTATACTGATGATGATTTAGAATCATATAAGAATATTCTTTCTCGAACTAATGTACACAGAGTAGATTACAGTAGCGAGGGAAAGCTTCGTGGGAATAAGGGTCATAAATGGAAGCAAATAATTAGTCCATTATTTCCTCCAAAGAAACTTGTAAAAGGCAACGGTTATATGTGTGTTAATGATAAACCGGTAAACTATGTACATTGGAATGATCCGAACGAATTAGTTGAACGTTTGAGAATTTTGATAGCATCATCTGCTGCAGGTCATACGAATCATCATAATGAGATACAATCAATAATTGAGGAGCTTCATGAAGAACGTATTATCCTATAAAGGGATTACACTTTCACTATTTTCCTAGTTGATTGTGTTACTTCACAATGTCGATAAATAAATTTGGCGGTATTTCCACTACCAGTAATGTGAGAAAATATATCCGTAAAACTGAAAATGAAACGTTAAAATTTGATAAGCGTATGAATGCATTTAATGCTAAGGGGAATATAATTTCAAACTTAGGATTTGATGCTACTGATGAGAAATGTGCAGTGAATATGCGTGTTTTGTCGGATAATATGAATGCTGTACGTGAGAGCCTTAAAAATAAAATGCAAGAATACAGTCATATATTACGAAGTATTGCGTTAAGACAGGATGAAGCCGAGTTAAGGCTGAATGATTCTCAAGTGAAATTGACAAATTTCATGCAGAAACATGCTGAAGATAATGCAGAATTAATGAAATATGTGTCAATTTTCAAGAAGAATCAGGCTAAAGGGGATGCTGAATCAAAGAAACATATAATGAAGATAAAGCGGAATTAAAGAAAAAATATGTGTTATTTTTCATGGGGAGAATCAGGCTACAGAGAATGCTGAAGTATAACAGAACTCTCCTTGAAATAATTTGACAAAGAGTTTTATTAGGAAAAAGAAACTTTTACTGCCATCAGTGCTCGATGTACCCTTGTAAACCCAACACATACCTGACGAGTTATAATCAATAGAAAACGTAGCAGTAGGCCTCGAATAACCTCAGTGACAGAGGATAAATACATCTCTGTAATAAGTAAACGAAACAGACGTTTAAGAGCTCCTGAAATAAGAACAACCATTAATGAACAAAGATCAGAATCTGTTTCATTATCAATGGTTAGCAGACGGCTACGAAATGCCAATTTGCATGGAAGAATCGCTGTAAGAAAACCATTACTGCGTCAAATAAACAAAAAGAAGCGCCTCAAATGGGCTAAATTGCATAAGGATTGGTCTCTTGAAGATTGGAAAAAAGTATCGTGGACAGATGAGTCTAAATTTGAAGTATTTGGAAATAAACTTAAAATTTTTGTACGACGTGCAAATAATGAAAAAATTATTCCGCAATGTATAGTCTCTACGGTGAAGCATGGCGGCGGTTCAGTCACGGTATGGGGTGGATTCACAGCTGAAGGTGTTGGTGATTTAATTAGGATATCCGGCATTCTAAATAAAGAAAAATTTCATGAAATTCTTGTCAATCATGAATCCTATCTGGCCTGCAATTAATAGGTCCAGGATTCATATTCCAACAGGATAATGATCCAAAACATACAGCGAAACTATGCAAAAATTATCAGCAAAAAAAAGAGGAAAAAGGAACATTAAAAATTATGATATGTGCCGCCGCAAAGTCCTGACCTTAACCCCATAGAGCTTCTTTGGGGTGAGCTGGATAAGTCGATCAGGAACAAATGCCCAACATCCGCAGAACATTTATGGAAATTACTGCAAGAAAACTGGCTCAAAATATCTCCAAAAACCATAGAAAAGCTAGTAGCAAGAATGCCGCGAATCGTGCAAGCAGTACTAAAAAATAGAGGCGGCTTTTTTGATGAAAAAAAATTATGATTGTAAATATTAGAAAATGAATAATTTAGAATTAGTTAATGATTACTTTACATTGGTTGATTTAATTTAGATATTAATGACGCTTTGAGTTAATTGAAAAAAAGTAGTACATGAAACAAGTAGAATAAGTCGTTCAATACCGACAGTTTCTTCGACCTGAAATTGTTTCAATTGCTTGGGCAACTGTTTTTCGGTCAACAATTTTTCAAGACATTACTCAGAAAATTGTTATGAAAATAAGGAAATACAATGAGTATCGTTACGTTTGACGTTTCAAATTAAAGCTGAAGCTTTGAACTTTATATCACCAAAGTTTCACAAAATTATCACAATTATTGCAAGTGGTGCAACAAATTGAATTGACGTAACGAAAATATAAAAATTTTAATTTTAGCAGTATTTTTATCTAATTGTAATTCGATAACTACACGTTTGCCGTGAATTAAGATAAATCCACTATATGTGGAATTTCATGAGCTTTCCAACGGTTCTTTGGTTTTTTCTGTATCTTTCCTCATTATGAAACTATGCGCGTTTAAAAAGTGCCTGCATTTGAACCAAATTTCTCAAGTGGTCTTAAACTTTTGACAGGCAGTGTATATATATTAACTTGTTAAATGTAAATTGCAATAGTTTCAATCTTAGCTTGTGACTTTTGTCAAAAGTGTTTATATTTTGATTGTTTTTATAGCGCCCCCATTCGAGGATCAGCCGCTCGGCTTTCGTCAATTGTCACAAAGTCCAGGTGGATGTGTCCACTACCCGCCTGTTTGTGTTATTATTACCATTTCCGGAATCTTTGTGCTTATTGGCTAGTAACACGGCCAATAGAATCCTTCACCTAATCAAACCCAACTATAAGCGAGGATCTTTAATCGTTAATAACTTTTTAATTAAGGGTGCTAGCCTAAAAGTGTTTCGAATTTTTTTACTCAACATTTCATCCTCTATCCGAATATCCCGATTTGGCCATAGTTACTGGACACCCTGTATATGTCATGATTTATTATGTGTAATATCTGTATGTGATGACTTGTATATGCATAGTATCGGTACATGAGAATGAATTATGCCAGCAAATAATAAGTATGTGTAAGCTTATGTTTTGGTTTTTCTTTTTATGTACCAATTACGTTTTACAGTACGATACTTGCTAGGTATTAAAGAAGAAAATATAGTCAGTACAGCAGTCAGGTACCAAAAGAGTACTGATAGGTGTACTGTAACAGTACTGTTTCCAATACATATTCTGTAAATGTAGATTAACTTCAGTCCGATCTTACCATATCGACCATTTACCAGTATAGATGCCAGTTTAAATTGATATTAAAACTCCGCATTTAGTACCGTGCCAGTTTTGGGTCGGTAGATCACACAACACACATTCGTACAGGAGGGATTTTATTTTGTCGATCTAAGCGAAGGTAAGATCGAGAGTGAGAGAGGGAGCAAAAGGTATGAGAAAACTATACTGTATGGGTGTTTGCTCCCCCTCGTACTCGAAGTATATTGAAATATAATGAAGGAAGGTGAGCATGCATGCATCGAGGTAATGGTTTGCGTAAAGCATGTAGGGTAATGTTCAGACACACACGCTAAACGGCTCCGTGCATGAATGAGATATAAAACTTTGAGCGCATGGTGCAGGTTCCTGCTTCTCTGATATATTATCATTCAGTGAAATATATTGCTTTCACGGCCTACTTAAGGAAAATAGACTTTGGAATAAAAATTCGAATGTAACCGAAATCAGAATCACCATAACGTATGAAGAGAGTTAAACTTAAAACAGGAAAATTAAATAAAATGTAGTATAATCTGTATATGTGTCTTTTAAACTTCACATTCTATACTTTATAAAACTACTTAAGTATGTAGACTAAGGTGTTAACTGTTGGATTTTAAAAAAATTTAAGAAAGCGTAGCATCGCTACCAATTGTTATTATTATTTTCACTTCGTATAATTAAGTAAAAGAATTGCATGAAAATTGATGAATATTTAAAGATTTAGGTTACATGGTTAGTATTCTACTGTATACATGTTTGCCAAAGCCTACGACGCACCGGGGGGTGGGGTGCCAAAATAGTTTCTGTTGTAAGGAGGGAGCTTGCTTTAGAGGCTTCAAAAAATCAATTTTTTGCGTAAATGTCTTCCTAAAATATCCAAGAATGTGTCCCTAAAATTTCAGAAGCAAATTTGAAATATTTTCGGAGTTACAGAAGAAAAAGGGAGGAAGCGTCAAGCAGGTATACGAGCGGCCGAATCGCTCGGAGCGCGCGCTCTGACCCTCCATCTATTGTATATACAAAGCGATAAACACCCTGGCTGCTTTTAAACATCCGCCACGTCTAATTGACGATCATGTCGAGAAGAACATTCGTCCTGTGTACGAGGAATTATCTAAGGACGAACTGCTAACGAGGTTTTTGGGTGGACACAAAAAAATGCGAACGAGACATTCAATTCCACTGTGTGGGGCATGACACCTAAACACCTTCACTCAGGTATTAAAATCGTCGAGATTACTGCTTACATCGCTGGAGGAATGTTAAATGAAGGCTACAGTGCAGCATTGAAAACCATGCAGTTACTAGATTTGAAAATTGGACAGCTTTGAACAAGTTTGCCGAGAGAGCCGACAAGGAGCGCGTCACCCAAGAAAACAAGCGCGCTTCATTTTCAAGTAAAGAGACCAGAACAGCCCGCAGATTCAAACATCTGGGCGAAAACCAGATTTTGAAGAATCTGAAGGGCAACTCTATCGATCAGGAATCGCTTATTAGCATATTAATGTGGTAAATTCAAGAAAATTACGATTTTTTATATACGAAAACTTTGACGCGCGATTTCTCGGTTTTTCATTTTTACGATTTTTCCTAATTGGCGGGAAATATAGGGAAAAAAGTCAACGTCCTATCGAAATGAGACAAAATGGATTGTATTCGGGATTAAATTCTTTTCTAGTTGAATCTAAAAAACCTTAAGAAAGTTAAGATTAACCCACTTTTTAAACAATCTAAAGTGAAATCTTTAAAAAAAAAATGAATTTTATTTTTAATTTGCGAAACATTTTTGAATTTTTCACTTTTTGTTGAATTTTCTTGGTTTAACTAGAAGCTATACTATTAAAAAATAAAATTTTTGTTGGATTCTTTGTTTTAGATGGAAATTATGACCTGCATCTTTCCCGCTGTACGACAAATGCACACTGGAGGCGCCTCAGCGAAAAGCTTGTACCAGGCATAATATGAGATGTATCTTAATGATAAAATTTAAGAAAACTGTTGAAATATATGACATAAACCCTGAAAGTTTCGTCTCAATCGGAAATTTCTTTCCTTCCCATAAAAATCATCGAAAAAATCGATTTTTTGAAGCCTTTAAAACGGGTTCCCCCCTGAGGTGTCACATCCTGCAGGACAAGCTATGCGAGTATCTGTATTTTTTACGAATGTTAGGCGACATTGTATTATTAATCTCAATTGCCATGCGTGACGTCGAACGCATTATTTTACGTTAAATACATAACAAGTCTAAATCCTTAATAATTTAATAATTACACATTCCAGGAAAATATGCCTCGTGGAAAATAATATTAAACTTATTTCAAGGGTATTCCCTTTCTCATTAGTAATGCAAATACTGCAGTATTCTGTACATTTGTATAAGTTTTTATTTTTCGCATAGCGTTTCGTGTTATTTCTTGAACCATCTATTATATGTCGCTCATTCATAATCGACCTTCGAGTTTTGAGTGAGCTGCGTTACAAAAAGTGGTAGACATAGCTTATGAAAGCTTACAGAGAGAATTCGGTAGATACTGTATTAAAGAGACTACTTTGCTTGCTTTCTTTTCGCTCACGAGAAAATAATAAATACTTCTTACCATGTCACGGTGTTCTAAATCAGCTCCATGCTCGAGAACCTCAAGGCAAATATCGGTATAGCCTTCTTTTGCAGCACACAGGAGAGCAGTCCAATTATCCTTAAAAATTAAAAAGAAATAAATTTTTACTTAAAAATGAATTTAACAAAAAGGAATATCATATAAACAAAAGGGTATATTGCACGAGATATAAGAATATCATCGAATATCTTGTAGGACAAATTTTACTGAGATAGGAAAATTAATTACAATTTGCATAAATGGTTGATTTGTGGTTACATCAAAATGATCAGTATTTTAGAAAGGATTACAATCTGGAAATATACGAAAAACCATTGTTTTCTCTGACTTTGTTATAATTGTACTCGAGAGGAACAATGAGGCCAATCAATATACAGGGTGTAACAGCAATGATGTTTTTACTTTAAACCACATATTCTTGGGACCAAACTAAGTAGAAAAGTCCTATACTATAAGGTCCGGAAAAGCATAATTTCTGAGATAAATCAATTTTAAACCGATGAATCAGGGTTTTGATTCAACGGAAAAATTACTTTACTCTCACTTTCGTTGACAGTTCCCCTTCAAAAAACAAAAGAAGTTTGTACTTCTCTGTCGATCCGTATTGTCGTACACGCATATACACACACTCACGCAACTACGCCGATTAATA
The DNA here is from genome assembly GCF_024137725.1 of Prorops nasuta. Taxonomy (NCBI): domain Eukaryota; kingdom Metazoa; phylum Arthropoda; class Insecta; order Hymenoptera; family Bethylidae; genus Prorops; species Prorops nasuta. The sequence continues at coordinate 8,593,853 of NW_027116803.1, read as the reverse complement.
ATATTACCTCCTAATGTCATACATTCCTGATCCTGATGTTAATGAAATCTATTTTGTGTCTATTTTTACAAAGATCCTCAATAGCATCCATTTAATTGAAAAGTCTGGAGAATAATACAGCATTATTAGTAGATTAATTTTCAAGTCGTTTTATCTTTTCAGTAACGCGACTTATGAATTGCTCTAAGGTAGTCAAGAAATAAGTATTATATTATAAAAGCTATTATAAGAAATTGTATTTTTTTCTTGATTTTGAAATCCCACTGTTTTATCAGATGGATGAGTTTGCTGCATCATTGGAAAAGCAAATTGATTCGAAATTTGCTTTTCAAGTAAAGGTATAGTTTTATTTCGAAATTTCGGCCTAATAAGTGTGGAGCCTAAAGGATCCCTTTAGGAAAAATGAGCCTTTTTTCATTTTATGAAAGGATAAGCTACATAATTAAGAATAATTTTTTGTTAATGCTGTAGATTATTATTCATATTCTTTGCAAGTTCTTAGGGACGAGAAGATTTCAGATGACTTAGTAAATACTTATGCTTTTCTCTTTTAAAGTTTATTACGATTTGCTTGGTGAATTGTCAAATATTTCATTTGGTAACCTTATCAACTTCTAGTCACTATAAACTTGAATCTGGTCTAGCAATTGACTAGTTTTACTGGCAAGTCCATTTAGGCAGACACTATGTTAAAATGCAAAATCTATAGAAAATCTATGGCATAAAGACAAAATTTTTCTTAATTTTGTGTATTGCCCTTTCATAAAATGAAAATAAGCTTATTTATTCGTAAAGGAATCCTTCAAGCTTTCAACTTAGGTCGAAAATTCGAGGCAAGACTATTGCCTTACTTGAAAATCTATTTTCGAGTCATTTTGCTCTTCCAATGATGTAGCAAACTGCTCTATCTGATAAAACTGACATTTCCAAGAACAGAAAAAATACAGTTTCTTATAATAGCTTTTGTAATATAATACTTATTTTTTGACTACCTTAGAGTAGTTCATATGTCGCGTTACTGAAAAGATAAAACAACTTGAAAATTAATCTACCAATAACGCTGTATTATTCTCCAGATTTTTCAATTAAATGGATGCTATTGAGGATCTTTGTAAAAATAGACACAAAATAGATTTCATTAACATCAGGATCAGGAATATAAGACATTAGGAGGTAATATTATTAATCGGCGTAGTTGAGTGCGTGTGTGTATACGGATCGACAGAGAAGTACAAACTTCTTTTGTTTTTTGAAGTGGAACGGTCAACGAAAGCGAGAGTAAAGTAATTTTTCCGTTGAATCAAAGCCCTGATTTATCGGTTTAAAATTGATTTATCTCAGAAATGATGCTTTTCCGGACCTTATAGTATAGGACTTTTCTACTTAGTTTGATCCCAAGAATATATGGTTAAAATTAAAAACATCATTGCTGTTACACCCTTTATAGAACATCTTTACATGACAAAAATATTTACAGGTAACAAGTAACACAGTTATTAAGGAAAAGATGCCCAGATTAACGAGTATCAAGAGACACGGTAGTATTTCAACGGCCAGTAATTTGATAACGAGACACTACTCTCTTTACGCGAAGATTTGACCAAACTGAAGCTTTTTTTTTAAGATAGATATATTTTAAAATTTTGATGAAATTAAATGAAAATTTAATAAAACTTTCATTCTATTAATCGAGCTTAAGCTTCCCAACGAGACGACGAATATTTAAATCGGTGCACTCAATGTTGAGATATCAAGATTCAGCAATTACGATTAGCTGCTCTCAGCGTTTCTTCTTCTTCCGACCGAAAATTGTTGTCTCGATCGGAAGTCTCACTCTTTCATATTGGAAATCAGGGGAAGGACATTGACGTATTCAGGAGTGGGGCCGTGTGATTACAGCGCCACCTAGAAACTCTGACATTTTTTTGAGGAAGTAATTGGGCTTTTTTAAACGTACATGATTTCAAAGTTAAAGTTTAAAGGAAAATACGAAAAATAAATTATTACAATTATATAAAATATAAAACATTTTTTATTATATAAAATTTTTTTACAAAATAAATATAAAACAAACATGACAAGTACAAAACGCTATTTATCATACATTTTATACTACAATTAAATAATACAAAATACTTAATTATAAAGTCATAATTTACATACCTACACAATATATAACGTATATTATTAGGAGGATATATATGATTTAACACATTCGAGACGACGATTTTTTTCGAACGCGTTCCCCAGGAGCGAAACCTTTGCTGCATGCGTATTCATAGTATTCTACATGTAAGAAAGGCTTCAGATAATTTTTAGATTTTTTGGTACACAGTAAAACCAATGCAAAATTTTGTTTTTCTGTACTGTACAGATTTCATTGGTTGCAGAAAAATCATATTTCGACGACTAGTTTACTCAGAATAACTGATAATTGCACATTACTGTTATTGCACACGGGGTGTGCAATCGGTCTTGAATGGGTTAAAGCAAAATGATTAAAAAACAAATCATGAAAGGTGCTTTAAATCATATTGAACCTATTTATAAATAAAAGTTTACATAATTAAAAATACATCTATCATATTATTATTAACACTATCGATCATAAGCATAAACATATATATATATATATATATATATATATATATTGTAACGTGGTAGAAACACGTTACAGAAATGCATAGGTTTTTGTTAGTTTTCTCCCATCCCCCTTAGCGCCTCCTGCGATTCCCCCGGTATGACTGTGTAGGAGTGAATGTAGCATGATGAACCTTCCGTGGAGCGACGATGTAGTTTTCTGATGTAGGAATATTGTAAGTGTCGACCACGGAAGGAGAGTAAATGTTTTTGGGACATGGTATGATTGAGGATTGAGCGAATGTATTTAGGTTGTAGCTTAATTAGAATTAGATATTATATTCCCAACGATAAATTTTATTAGTAGTTTATAAGACCGATTCCTCTGCTTCAACAAGAGCTTGAAAACTGTTGTCCCTCTATCCTTCTCTAACCCGTGCTAAACTCACATAAGTCTATCTCCCTCGCACCCATTGTACTGCCCGCGTATGTTTACGCGTCGCTCTATCCTTCCCCTTACCGCGCTTCGCGCCGCGAGCGCCAAGCAGCGAGTCCCGTCCCCTCTCCTTACCGCGCTGACGCCTCACGCGCCTAACTGCGTTCCTCCTTGCCCGCGGGATCCCCGCGCCACGGCTACCGCTCTCTCGACCGCCCTACTCCCCGACCACGCTCGCCGACCCCGCACCTCAGAGCCCCGCCCGGAAGCCATCCCAGCACTGAAGCAGACGACACAGCCGGCCAAGAAATTAAGAAACCCAGGGAACAGCGCGAATGCGGATCACGGGCAATATCACATAGGATAATTGACTGATTGATCGAGAGCATGCGCTGTTGCCCTGAAAGATAATGAGATCCTAGGAATTAGGAAAAGGACCCGGGGCCCAGGAGAGACGAAGGACCAGTGACGGGCCACTTCTGTTCTACAGTTAGAGCATTCCGCCTCGCGCCGAGTTTTTCTCTACTGTTTAGTGTAAGAGAAACAGGAGGGTCGTCGCCGTGATTCACTGAGAGCGTCGTCTTAGGAATACGGGCCCCTTCTTTGGAAATCTAGAGTCGTCACGTCGCGGGAATTGTGGAGTGTCGAAATTGGTGGTCGAAGTGGTCGCTGCCGTGTTCCCCAGTGCTCCCATACCCCTTACCTGTCTCCCGTTTCTCCCTTACGTTTTCCCCCCGCCTAGCCCAGTTACCCCCTTCACTTTTCCACCCCTAAACCACCCCGCTTTACCCCCGTATTACTCAAGAAAGAACCCGAAAAATTGTGTACGCGTATTATAAGTGTGCGTGAGCATCGCGGGAGGCCCCTTCCCTAAGGACTTTGTGGGGAATAAAGGATTGTTCTGCCACATATTTTTCGTGTTTTAGTTATTTGTACCCTTCCGGTTACAATATATATACAGGGTCTTTTCCTAACAGCGGAGCATAGGAGATTCGTGTTCGTTGACTATAGCACTCGAAATGATCGAATCTGAGAGCGCTGATTGATCAATATTACGTAGTACCAACAGATAATAAGCCGTTACCAATAGTTGGATACAAAAAATAAGATTCATCCGCCATATTGGTGTGGAGAAATATTTACATGCTAATCCTAGCAAAAAGAGGTGTAAAATGGAGAAGTGTCAAATAGTAAGGTTACTAAAGTAAAAATTGAAAATAAGAATGGAAAGGACGAATATTCTTCATTTTCATTCAAAGTATTCAATTTTTACTTTAGTAACGACAACATTTAACATTTTTCCATTTTACCCCTCTTTCTGCTACCATCAGCATGTAAACATTTCTACACACCAAAATGGCGGATGAATCTCATTTTTCGTATCCAACTATTGGTAACAGCCTATTATATGTTGGTACTACGCAATGTTGACCAATCAGCGCTCCCAGATTCCATCATTCCGAGTGCTATAGTCAACTAACACGAATCTCCTATGCTCCGCTGTTAGGAAAAGACCCTGTATATAAATATATATATGTATACTGTAACGTGTCAAATCCAGACGGGATTTTTGCTACGTTAAGAATTCTGAATTTTCGCGCCTAGCGGGCGATTGGTCGTATGTGAGAGCTTTCGCGCAGACCCCAGCGCCACCGCAAGCACGCGATGAGACCCAGACATGCCTAGAAAAGCGACAGACGTGTGTCGTGTTGCCTGCGAGATCCTAGAAGGAGCATCATCTAGCGAAGACGCTTTGCCTGAACCAGCGCCGGATGAAGAAGTCGACTAGGAGAGAAGGCAGAGAAGACGATCCCCTGGGAGATCGTAACTGGAGTGCGATCTAGTATAGAATTTTGGAAGCCAATACCTGCGTCGACGGAGAAGTAAGAAACGTGCGTGCGTCCTGGCCAGAAAAGTATATGATTGCTTGCTTAAAAAAGAGGATTATAAGGTATGCGAATTGACCTAATATCGCGATGCGGTCTCCGACCAAATGTGTGCCATTGCCAGGGCCGTGCCTGACGGGCGTTCATTGCGTGCACCGCACGCAGGCGGCCGAAATTAAGAGGCGGCCAAATCGTTACAAGTTGTTTACTGGGCAAAAATACAATCGGTTTGTTTTCATTAAGATACGAAGTAAAAACAGTTTCTCTAATCTAATCTATCTAAAAAGAGTTTCTCAGAAATAAGAAATGTATAAAAACTGATTAGGTCGTTGTAGTATTTATATACCTAGTCATGCAGCGAATCCGAATTTTTTCGAACATTGCACGAGCGACGAGCCGAAATAGTTTTTTCAATTGACCGGCGTCGCGTAAGCGGTCTTATTCGTCTTATTAGTCGTATTAGTCTATAGACTAGCGAGGATAAATCGTTATTTGTGTCCTGTGTGTGATCCGATATTATTAAAGTCTTTAATTTAACGAATAAAAATAAATTGCTTAATTCCTGAAAACTTTTAGTTGTGTGTTCGTGTGGTGAAATTTAATAAAAAGTTTATTTACTCGACAAAGACTGAAAAAGGTAATACACAAAAAATGTAAAATTTGGGTAGACTTTCACTTTTTGGGCCCGGGAAATTTTGGCGGGTCTTTTTGGAGGGAAAAGGCCTTTTGATATGAAATTCTTAAATAAATATTAAAAAATATTTAATAATATTAAAAAAAATTTAAAAAAAAATTAAATAATAATTAAAATAAGTAATAAAATAGTGCAATTTAATATTAAATTACTTAAAATCTTCCTTAATTTATACTAAAAAATGAATATCTTTCTCATTTTGAATGCATTTATATAATAATTAAAAGTTGTTTGTTTGCATACGAGATTCTCTGTTTAAATCGCTCACAACCCGCCGATGGAAAATCAAGCATTTGAACTTGTGTAGCCGAAAGCAACTCTTTAAATTAAGCTTATGATTCCTTTTTATAATAGCAATGTTATTGTTATTAAATGGAAGAAATTTACCTGACATTGAACTAGAAAACAGTTATATGTGGTTGAATTTTCCTCTCCGTTTTCATTTTCAAAATAAATCTTGACATATTTATGTTTAAAAATATGTTTTACTTAAAAAGCTTATAAATGATTTTCTTATCGTGTCATCCTATGCGCATTAAAATATACATTAATTATAGATTTTAAGTAATTTAATATTAAATTGCGCTATTTTATTATTTATTTTAATTATTATTTAATTTTTTTTTAAATTTTTTTTAAATTTTTTTTTAATTTTTTTTTAATTTTTTTTTAATTTTTTTTTTAATTTTTTTTTTAATTTTTTTTTTAATTTTTTTTTTAATTTTTTTTTTAATTTTTTTTTTAATTTTTTTTTTAATTTTTTTTTTAATTTTTTTTTTAATTTTTTTTTTAATTTTTTTTTTAATTTTTTTTTTAATTTTTTTTTTAATTTTTTTTTTAATTTTTTTTTTAATGTTTTTTTTAATTTTTTTTTAATTTTTTTTTTAATTTTTTTTAAATTTTTTTTAATATTATTAAATATTTTTTAATATTTATTTAAGAATTTCATATCAAAAGGCCTTTTCCCTCCAAAAAGACCCGCCAAAATTTCCCGGGCCCAAAATTGAAAGTCTACCCTAAAATTTAATATCACTGCTCATTTACATTTTTAAAGGCCTACGAATGTCTGAAAGGAAAACGAAAAGATTGTCTGGAGCGCAATATAAAAGAAAGCGAGAGGAAAAGCAAAATGAAGCTAAAAAAATGTTTGGCTCATTAACAAAGTTTTTAGTAAAATCGCCAGAACCGGAAAGTAGTTGTAGTAGCCAATTAAATCCAATTGATGATTTGTTTTGCGATAAAAATGAAAATGAATTATCTGTCGAAAATGAAAAGGCTAATGACAATACTAGTAGTACCGACGAAATGGAAACAGAAGATAATAAGGATATCGATCTATACAATACCGATACCGCTGAAATTGATAAAGCATATTTTGCTATGTGTATGGATTTAAATGATCCAGCTTGCTGGCCTTTAACAATTACCACTAAAATATTGGATATATTAATCGAAAAAGGACCCATACAAAATAAACAATCTACATATCCAATTAATGAATTGGGAAGATCATTTTCATCAACTTATTTCTATAGAAAAATGCCAAATGGTGAAAAATTTAATCGTGAATGGTTAATCTATTCTCCAAAAACGGATTCCATATTTTGCTTCTGTTGTAAATTATTTGGCAAACAAGAAATAAAATTAGTTAATGAAGGCTTCAATGATTGGCAACACACATCTGATAATTTATCTCGTCATGAAAAAACATCGCTGCATATCGGAAATTGCACCAATTGGAAAAATTTGGAATTAAATTTAAAAAACAAAGCTACAATTGATAAAAATTTGCAACGGTATTATGACGCAGAGAAAAAACGATGGTATCAAATTGTCGTACGCATGATATCTGTGGTACAATTTCTGGCAGTACAGGGTTTAGCATTTAGAGGTAGCTCGAGCAGATTGTATGAAAACAATAATGGAAATTTTCTAAAAGCAATTGAAATGATAGGAAAATTTGATGATGTTATGGCAGATCACATAAATCGCATTCAACAATCAGTTGCTTTAAAGAACCATATGCCACATTATGCGGGAAATCGCTTCCAAAATGAAATAATTAGTATCCTTGCAGCGCAAATTCAAAAATATATTTTGTCAGCAATAAAAGACGCCAAATATTTTTCAGTAATTTTGGATTGTACGCCGGACATGGGACATGTCGAGCAAATTACAATAATTTTGAGATATGTGCATATTCAAAATGACGAAGTAGAAGTGAGAGAAAATTTCGTTGGTTTTTCTCCAGCTCAAAAAAGTACTGGAGAAGCTTTTTACGACTTTTTAATTGAAAAATTAAGCTCTCTTAAATTAAATGTTAACGATATGAGAGGCCAGGGGTATGATAATGGATCAAATATGGCTGGAAAACATATTGGATTGCAGAAACGAATTTTGGACAATTATCCACGAGCTTTGTTTATGCCATGCAACGCGCATACATTAAATTTGGTCGTCAATGATGCAGCGAAAGTTTCTTTTTCAACTGTGGATTTTTTTAGTAATGTGTCAGCAATATACAATTACTTTTCCGGATCACCTTTTCGATGGCAAATTTAAAAAAAACATGTAAAATCGTTAACAGTAAAACAAGTTAGCGTAACCCGGTGGGAATCAAGGATTAAGGCGATTAGACCACTGCGTCATGAATTAGGTGAAATTTATGACAGCCTAATAGAACTAGCGGAAGAATGTTCAACACCAATAGGTCAACATGAAGCTAAATGTTTGGCAATGAAAATTAAATCGTACAAATTTATTTGTTCCACAGTAATAAGGTACGAAATCTTAGAAAAAGTAAATATTATTAGTAAAATGATGCAGACCGTTTCTTGGAATCTTATTTCATGTGCTGAATCTATTAATAATATTTTAATTTTTTTCCAAAGTATTAGAAATGATGAAAATTTCGAAAAGTATTTGAAAATTGCTGATGAATTATGTGAATCACTTGAAATACAACCGGAATTTCCTGTTGAAATTAATCTATGTCGACGCCATAAGCGAAAACAATTTGACTATGAAGGAGATGAGGATATTCAGTTAACTGCTAAAGAAAATTTCAAAATTAATTTTTTCTATGTAATATTGGATACAGCCATTTCATCTGTTACTACCCGATTTGAAACATTATCCAATTTCGAACAGTCTTTCGGATTTTTATATAAATTTGTTGAAATAGGAGAGGACGACATAAAAAAAAGTTGCTTCGACTTTCATAATAAATTCAAGGATGGCGAATCGTGCGACATAAACGGAGCAGAATTATACGAAGAGTTAATTTCATTGAAAATAATTATAAAAGATAGGAAACAACCCGAAGAACTCCTAAAGTATTTGTACAAACACAATTTACAAAATTCATTTCCAAATGTATCTACAAGCTTAAAACTATTATTGACCATGCCTGTATCAGTTGCGTCTGGAGAACGTAGTTTTTCTAAATTGAAAATCATAAAAAATTACCTACGTACTTCCATGACGCAAGAACGTATGAGCAATCTTTCAATTATCGCGATTGAAAGTGAAATTGCTGAATCTTTAAATATTCACGAAGCAATTGACGATTTTGTCAGTAAAAAATCCCGTAGGATTAACTTTTAATATGTACTTTATTTAATAATTGCTTCGTGAAGATTCAGCAATTTCACTTTCAATCGCGATAATTGAAAGATTGAAAGATTTCCCTAATTAACCGGTAACCTAACCGAAATAATTTTATGAAACCGGTTAATTAACCAAAAACCTTTACTATTTTCAATATCAATAAATAATACGTAAGATTTGATTTTTTAAAATCAAATAATTTTAAATTGTCACTGAGCGACACCTAGGATTTTAAATTATCGTATTCCTATGTTCTTTATGTTTGATAATTTTGTCTGTGATTATAATACCAATACCATAATTACTTTTTTTCATGTTATTATTAAAGTAAGTAAATTAATTCTATTTTGTATACCTCCCAAGTTGCAAGTCAGCCCAGATCTGCCATTGGCCACTGAGCTTTGTTATCCTAATATGTTAGTATAGATTTAAGGGTTATTCCTTGTTCTTTATGTTTGATAATTTTGTCTGTGATTATAAAACCAATACCATAATTTTTTTCATGTTATTATTTTTGTTTAAATTTTAAATAAAAAAATGTTTATTTTGTGCATTTTTTTTTCTTAAATTTCATCCAAACATATAAATCTCATAAAACCGGTTTTTAGCCGGTTTTTCTTTTCAGAAACCGGTTTTGGGAACAAAACCAATATTTTTTTTCGTTCTCGATTTCGGTTAACCAAAAACTGATTTTTTCCCCGGTTTGATGCCCTGTGTATAATAATAAACATTAAAAATTAAAGTAGTTTTTTTTAATGTTATCCTGGGGGCGGCCATACAGACTGGCACGCAGGCGGCCATATACCCAGGCACGGCCCTGATCTTGCTCGTAATAAAATGTTCAATAATATTAGCGCCACGGTTGTATTTAAAGCGCCATTACTTAACATTGGCTGTACATATAGCGCCTTTGGCTGCAATATATCTAATGAGCCGATTATTTAAAAATGATATCAATCTCAGAATGAGATTCTATCATTATCAAATGGTTTTCTCACTGAATATCGCGCCGTTTCAATTGAAATTTCGTAACGAATATTTTTTGTTTAGAAAATTATTAAATCTTTCTTAACCAAACAATTCAAAATGATTTAATATAAAGTTTTTATTGTTTTTTAGTTTTAATTTTTTAATGTATTAATCAAGATATTGTACTTTTTCTTTTTCATTGTTGATAAAGAAATTGATAATTATTAAAAATATTATTATTTATATATTTTAATGTATATTCTCATTTAATAAAATATTATTATTCGAAAGCACATTCCTTCTCTACGAGTTTCACTCCTTTTTATTTTATTACCATAAAAAATATATTCTTAACACTAGATATACCAGCGATTGAACCAGTCATTTTGACTGATACTAGTATAAGTGTCAAAAACGCAAATTATTTTTACTAACAACATATATACAGTAATATAAACTTTATAAAATTAATTCTTTAGTTATAACTAGAAAAGTCATGATATCATTACGAAAAAAAAATAATACACGTAGTAGGAATTTTAAAATGAAATACCGAAAACAGTCATTTTGACTGGTCTGGTATATATAGTGTTAAGGTGTCTTTGGGTCAAATATTTACAAAAAGCTTTGAGTTCCACACAAGAAACACTTTCGTGTAAAAAAAGACGGCAAGTAATTTAATCCTTACTCTCCACAAAAATTGAAATCCCACTAAAAATCTCCCAAAAAAAAAACAATTATTGCAGAAAATATACCTTAAACCAAAAAGCTCCAAAAATAGTAATTCCAATAAAATATCAACAAAAATACCATTTACGCAAAGGATTGAGATAATTTACAGTAGACAAGTAATTATATTTATTTCCAATAAAATTAACAACAAAGAAAGTTATTATAGATAATAAATCTCAAAAAAAAAATACCGGCAACATAAAGCAATGAAATCGCATAAATTAGGTAAGTAAAGAAAGTGAATGAATAATTATTTATTATATAAGTTTTATATATGTACTATTTGCTGGGACGGGCCAAAACCTGTAGAGCAGTAGATATTTCAAAATACAATTATTTCGAAGATTAAATATAATTCACACTTTTTGGCCCGTCCCGGCAAGTAGTACGTATATAAAACTTATATAATAAATAATTATTCATTCATTTTCTTTACTTGCCTCATTTATGCGATTTCATTGCTTTATGTTGCCGCTTGATTACTTGTCGAATTTATAAATGATTTCAATCCTTTGCGTACCTGGTATTTTTGTTTGGTATTTACTATCTGTAAACATTTTTTTGTTGATATTTTATTGGAATTATTATTTTTGGAGGTTTTTGTTTAGGGTATATTTTCTGCAATAATTGTTTTTTTTTTTGGGAGATTTTTATTGGGATTACAATTTTTTTGGAGAGAAAGGATTAAATTACTTGGCGTTTTTATTACACGAAAGTGTTTTTTGTGGAGATCTCAAAGCTTTTTGTTAATATTTGACCCAACGACATTTAAGAATATATTTTTTAAGGTAATAAAATAAAAAGGAGTGAAACTCGTAGGGAAGGAATGTGCTTTCGAATAATAAAATTTTATTAAATGAGAATATACATTAAAATATATAAATAATATTGTTTTTAATAATTATCAATTTCTTTATCAACAATGGAAAAGGAAAAGTACAATATCTTGATTAATACATTAAAAAATTAAAACTAAAAAACAATAAAAAATTTATATTAAATCATTTTGAATAGTTTCGTTAAGAAAGATATAATAATTTTCTAAACAAAAAATATTCGTTACGAAATTTTAATTGAAACGGCGCGATATCCAGTGAGAAAACATTTTGATAATGATAGAATCTCATTGTGAGATTGATATCATTTTTAAATAGTCGGCTCATTTGATATCCCACAAAAACAGACTTCGACTGTAAAAAAAAGCGGCAAGTACATAAACCATCTAGCAAAAAATAATATAGTAAAATTATCCAATTAAAAAAAGTAGTGAAATCCAAATATTAGGCAAGTGTATTTTTTCACCTTAACAAAAGTTAAATTTTTGAAAAAAAAAGTAACAAAAAAGTTACTTGCCGGGCCCGTAATGTCCATGCACAGTGGAAAATTGAATCCTGTGTGAGACTCAGCTATAGCGCAGTAGAGCAAATTTCATGTTAAAATACAGAGTGAAGTTAGCCGAACCAGAGACGATTCTATTTCTCACTGTGCATGGACATTACGGGCCCGGCAAGTAACTTTTTTGTTCCTTTTTTTTTCAAAAATTTAACTTTTGCTAAGGTGAAAAAATACACTTGCCTAATATTTGGATTTCACTACTTTTTTTAATTGGATAATTTTACGTACTATATTATTTATGCTACATGGTTTATGTACTTGCCGCCTTTTTTTACAGGCGAAGTCTGTTTTTTGTGGGATTTCATAACGTTTTGTAAGAGTATAATATTTAAAAAATTAAATAATTCTTTTAATTTTTCTACAGAATTTAAAGAAAATTTCCACACTTCTTATTTTTGAAACAGCAGGGCTTAACTAATAAAATAATATATATTAATATTGAAAAAATATCACAATCAACACATTGAATTTGTTGATATTTGTAATGCATTCTGCATTAAGGAATTTCATAATTAATGTCCCGGCAACTTGTTTAATGTTTTCTGTTTCACTATAATAAGAGTTTGATTAAATATTTCATAATCAATAAACTGTTATGTACATAGAATAAACATACATAACTCATTGCTACAATAAGCATTATATAATTAATATTATTATCATTTGAAGACATAATTAATAAATCTAAATCTATCATAGTTATACTAAAATACCAATAGCCTCATTGTAAAGGAGAAATACTCCTAATAGCGACAAATTCCTGAGTGTAATACGAAGCGCCAGACGCAGCTCGTTCACACTGTCGCCAAGGCTAAGTCCCGACACGTGGCAAATGCACTTCGACGGCAGTCGAATGTTCTAGAACAATGACGCATTTGACCATTGGGACCCGCAAATGTTACCATATAAGGTAATGTTTGACGCTGCACTTTGAGGGTAAGAGCCCCAAACGTGCAGCCCCAAAAGTCAGTTCGAGTCTACAGCTAAGAGGAACCAGTCGAATCTTTTAGGACCTTCAGTCCTCCTACCTCTTAGACTTCTCTAGGCAATCCTTTGCCTCTTAAGTACACTATTAACTAGCTCATAGCTCTGGTTATCAACTTGTATAAAGAAGAAACATTGTAAACAAAATCTCAATAAACCTTATTATACAAAAGAATTTCAAGTTTGTCGTGAATCAGCGATTGAACCACAACAAAACATACTTTCAACATATAAAAATAATTAAGTAAAATGTATGTTTTAATTAATTTACATTTTCTGTTTATCAACATTTGACTCTTTACCACCATCTGACCTTGCTAGACATCACTAGTTTCATCAACTACTTGAGTTGATATTGGGGCAAGACTGGACAAGCAATTCGCGAAGCTTTGAATAAGCTGCAATCAAGCGTATATTCAAAGCTAACATTGTCGTTTTGCATACCACGTATCTTCTTAGCACCAATTACATTCACATTTATGCTGCTAATTCTTGACAAAGGTGACATAGGAGATACATTGGCGAGTCGTTCTTATAACATTTACTGTGCCAGAGTCCTCAAATGTTCGTTTCGCTAATTTCTATACACTGTTGAAACTGGTCGGATTTCTGGTACTGCAAAATGGAGTGGAAACCATTAATTTTTGGACTGAGTTTCAATTGAAAATAAACGTGCATTTTTTCATCCATACCAATGACCAGTATACTGCCTTTGGCTTAGAATACTAGCATAGGTAACAGAGGAAAACAATCAACAGTTATTAACTCAATTCTACAGAATTTCATCCATCGAGTCTCATCCTTAAATTATGGCTGAGCAATGGATGACGTTTTTCTGGAAATTGGCTTATTCTTACTTTGCCAATCTTTCAATAATTTCATCTTTGCCTATTTCAAGTACCAGAATGCAGGAGTGAAAAGCCCAATAATTGATTCAACTCCAATAGTCAGTATGTGTGCGAACCTTCTTCCTTGGTTTTCTAATTCAATTGTACCAAATGTATTTAAGTCAAAGCACAAGTATTACTATTTGCTATAATACACTTGCACAGTGACTGTAAAATACTAAATGATAACACTATGAGTAAGCCTGAAATCAAATTCATCATTTAACAATCTTAATCTTCAAAGAAAATAAATATTTGAAGGAACATGAAGCATCTCAGTTACTTACCAGTATTTGATGTTGCCCCATCTCCATTTCCTTTATTGCTTGGTGACCTAACTTCTGTAATATATGGTTGTCTTCGCATCTTTTGTAAACATCTATTATCGTATAATTAGCATAAATCCAAACACTAGTCAACTTGTACTTTACGTAGATGAAGGTTTATCGGAGTGCTTCATATTTTCCAAACAAGCATTACTATAAATTTGTCTGAAATATTTGTTTGCATAAATGATATAACCTATCGAACAATTGATATCCATATCAGTTTAAAAAGAGAAAAAGTTAAACATAAATTTTATTAAAGATTTCCACACCTGGAAGTCGAGCATATGATTATTAAATACTTTAACAATTTCTTTCAATTAATATCCTCCTGATAATGACCGATGCACATTAATGTTGAAAGTATGCTTCTCATTGGCACAGAGTTGTAAATATTAATCTTATTTAATCCAGTCAGCTCTATCCTCATCAATGAATATGAAAATGTTCTGTCTTAATTTAATCTGAAAAAGAAATACCACAAAGTACCACAAAGTATACTACATCCTGAATTGTAAAATATAATGTTATACTTATCTAATTCGCGAATCCTTCAGTCACTGTTAATTGAATTATTTGTGATTGTAGAAATTAACAGATTCAATATCGCAACACGATGAATAACCTCACTGCATTAAATAAAAATAACCTCACAATACAATTTACACAGTTCAACATAGTCGCCTAATTGACAGTTCAAACCATATATAGTTTGGTCGTTGAGTATATTATGTTGGAAGCGTTGTGAAAATGACGTCACTTTCCTAAGCGGCCAACTTCAGCCCGGGACATACATTTTGGCTGGAAAAAGAGAAAAGGAAGGAAAAAAATGTTATTTCGGCATATACAGGGTGATTCTCTAACGGCGGGACATAGGAGATTGGTGTTAGTTGATTGTAGCACCCGGAATGATGAAATCCAAGAACCCTAATTGGTCAATATCGTATAGTGCCAACTTAAAATAGGCCATTACCAATAGTTTGATACAAAAAATGAGACCCATCCGCCATTTTGGTGTAAAAGTGTTTACACACTTTTCGTAACTAGAAGCAGAAGGAAATTAATGAGCTGTCAAAAGTAGTGATTCAGATTAATTTGTGATAAGTGTAACTTTGGCAAATAAAAGTGATGATTGTAATAAAAAGAGGAGATAGGGAAGAACTTGGTTTTCATAAGGGGGATGCATGTGCTTATAAGTTCTAGGCTTTTCGTATGCCAACGATTGTGTTACCATCGTAACTAATCCGCTAGGTGCGCTCAATGTCTTCTGGCCGGTGGGCGGTGGGGCGGTCAAATACGTAATCAACTGATCACCACGAAGAAAATCTAAATTATTTTATAAGTTTTATAATAATTTCTTATAAATGCATTGAAAGATAAATAATACTAATTGAAATAGGTCTCATATAATGACAAAAGTTAAATATGAAATAATTACATTTTTTTTATAAATTTCAGATAACATTTATTATTATAAAAAATAACAAAACGCGCGCTTATGTTTGATAAAATTTCGCAAATTTCTTCTTAATTTGACTTTTTTTCGAAAAATCTCTATTAACTTTATTACAAAACTGTCGCATCCTTATTTGCAAATAATAAGTAATAATGCGTGATACAACGTCGGTTTTATGTTCTGTGCAAGGAAAACTCAGGACGTTATTGTCTACAAACTTATTAAGTAATTTGTCAAATACGTATGGGGAATTACAATGTTCTTTAAATACTTCTTCTAATTTCAAAATAAAATGATATAATTTTATATTCGGGTGGCCGAAACTATTTGGTATCACATCGGCGGAAACGCTACTTGGCAATGACAAAATATTATTTGATGTGATTGAAATAAAATTTAAACATTGCTTACAAGAAACTTTTGATATCTGTTTCGCAACGTAACTTGTCAAACAATACACTGCACAATTCAGGACTTCTGGACTTAAATAATCATGACCATTATCTACGATGTCATAAAAATCCCAATTGTCATCCAATATAGAATTTTCAATTTTTTCTCTTATTTTTGTAGTTAAAGGAACTTGTGATTTGGATTTTTGGAAAATATTAGTAATTTCACTTAAAGAAAATAATGGAGTAGGATCGTTTGAAGAAATAGAACAATTGCCTTTCTTCGGTGGTTTTAAAATACTAAAAATGCTATGAATTTTGTACAGCTGCAGGAAGGTTAGATTTGTAGGATGGTCATTGGAACTACAGGTTTGACGAATATTCCCAAAAAATCTCTGTTGACATAATAGTAATAATAGAAAAAATATTACTAAAGCAATATATATTTCCAGATTTGAAAATCTAAATTCAATTTTGCTGTAAAGAGAATAATTTATAATTAACAGGCACACCAAGCATATACCTAAAACCCCTAAAATTGATAACATTAAAAGGCTGCTAGAAAAAAAATCCTAAAATAATAATATTATAAACACCGGGTATATGTACATATGATCGTAGTCTCGATGTATAAATCCTTTATAAAAGTCGATATAATAATTTGAGAATTAATCTTATAAATAACTTAGATTATGCTACTTATATCTTAAAAATACTAAAGAATATTAATATTTATTAATTCATACCTCAATAGGATCTTGATTTATTCTAAGAGTAGGGATAGAAATAAAATTGAACCTATTGGTTAAATAATTGATCATTTCTATCATGGAATGTAAAGATACCCTCAAACCATGAGCAGTTTGTTTTGTTAAAAAGTTATCTTTCGAAATAACACCTTTATCGACAAGTTTTTCCCATGCGTTTAATTTTTCTAAACTTTCTTGTAAAACCTACACAAAATATAAGAAATTATAAGAAGAAAAGACAATTATTATTATAGGTTTAATAAACTCAAGTTACTTTGTAATCAGCACTATGTGCAGTCACACCCTGTGATGGCGGTCTATTCAAAGCGTCAAATAGATCATTCATCCATTGACAAAACGATATGGTTGATTGACAATTGGCTAATTCTAGGCATGAATTCTTATAAAAGGTCAGTGCTTTTGCAACGGAATTACTAAATACCTACAAAATTATATCAAAAAGTTGTTTTTCCTAAACAAGTTTAATTTGAAAATTATTTAGTATAAGAAAAACCTGAACGGCTAATGAGACCCTCATTTTCGCAACATTATTTAAATTAACGTGGTGCGAAGTTAATTTATTAGCTAAAGTTTGACGGTCTTTTTCTTGGAGAATCTGTATATGTTTCCATTGTATCAAGGGTTCATCCTTATTCATCTAAAATCAAAAGAAGTAAATGAAATATATATTTTTATAAAAAATTATACAGTTGAATGTGGTGAAAACAGATTAATCACCTGCAGGTCGACGGATACTAAGCGATTTCTGATACATTTAATTAAATGTGGAGTGTCGGAGAAAACGAAGACTTTTCGGTTTTCATTTAAAGGATGATTAAAGAAACAAGAAACTGTTTCCCCATTAGAAATGTTTCCGTTTATACCGCAAACATCCCAAAATTTTCTGTTTGTAGATGCGCCGTCCGTAATAACTCCGTGTATGTAAACGCCTGCTTGTTCCAAATGTATTATACACTTCATAATTAATTGAGATAAAGTCACACCTGGTACAGGGCCGTGTGAAGCGAATACACAAACTGGTTGTGAATATGAATCGTTTATTGGCTGGAATAACATAACTAGGCCATGATTAGCTCTTTTAGTAAAATCATTTTCAGTTGAAACTTCGTTTCCAAAATCAACAAGACCTTGATAACTTAAATTTGTTGAATTGACACTTATACTTTCTCTCGTTCCCATTTCGTCGATCATAAGGACACCGTGTTTTTTATCCTCACTTTTTGTTGCTATAAATTTTTTGAAAATTTCGAAAAATGATGAATCGAAGCCACAGGAAATATTAATTGATGATAAGGACCTAAGTTAAATTATTTTATGGTTGTTATATTTTTATAATTATTAAAAAAATCGTATAACAATGCAGTAACTTACTTTCTTATTGTTCTAATACAAGGAAGAGGTAAATATTTGTTGTCCCTTAGAAAAGTATAACATTTTGGAGACTTCATGTGTACGAGCAAAGATAATAAAAGCCAAGCATCTGAATATCTTCGACCTTTTAAACTTTTAGTTTTTGACAAATGTATTATTTCATTTAAAACGACACATTCGTTTTGTGTCGATTTATTTATTTTTATAATATCATTTAATGTACTTTCGCTAACATTTTTTAGTTCCAATCGTTTTCTCTTCAATACAGATTTTAACTTTGCTACCTGGTTTATTAATCGATGTTTTGCTTTTTGTTCGACGTATACTTTTTTACGTATTTGTTCATTTTTCTTACGCTCATACGAAGATAAACCATGCAATCTTATTTTATGAGAAGCGCCTTTTTGATTTCTCCGAAACTTTTGGTTTATATTTTTTCGTATTTTCTCACAATATGTACATCTATGTAAAGGCGATAAGGACATATCATTTAGAATATACGGACATAGAACGTGTCGATAATTGAATTGGGAGTCTTTAAAAGATTTATTACTTCTATATTCAAATTGTGAAAAATAGCCGGAACAAACTTTTACAGAATTAATTTTGTCAATAGCCAATTGAAGATCATCATAGCTTTCTATTACACTTGACAATCCAAAGTTAGAACTATCAAAAGTTTTGCTTTCTAATGCAATGTCTAGTTTTAAGTGCACATTAACAGTTACGCGTTTATGTGGTAATAGTTTCAATTCATTGTTCACTATTTTACCAATCATTTGAACAAAATGAAGAGAAAGCTCAGGATCAGTTATTGTTATTCTAGACCAATTGTTAGGAGTCTTTATATACTTATCAATATCATAAAAATATATTTTGCGATCTACTACTTTTGAAACAGAGAAGCTTGTGTTATCCGTGCTGATAGATACTTCTTGAATAGTTGCATATATACCAACAGAATTATTAACATTAATAATGTTTGTCTCTTCAGTATTTTCCACAATATGATTCCCTGAATTAGTTTGCGTATTCAAACTTGACGTAGGCGTATCCAAATGATCCAGATTGTTTTGACAAAATATATTTGATTTAGATAAACTCAATGTGGGTACACTGCCATCTTTTAGTCTTGGTCTTTTATATATTGACTAGAAAAAAGTGAATGCCATTATTCCATAAGTCTATTATTGTTTTAACATAAACTGATGAATATTTAAATAATTTGCTTAAACAATTATAACTCGGCATATAATAATGCTGCAGTTTATATAGCATATATTAGAGCAGTTATTAATTCTTATAATATTATACAAAATTATATACGGTTTACTCGTAATTAATTGCCCTAACAATAAATTTAGAAAATAATTTATTAAGCTTATTACCACTCCTAAAACATTGCCAGTCGTTAAGTCTAGCAACTCACGTTTCCGTAATATATTCTCTTCTTCAAAATGTTTCTCACATACAAAATGAGAAGAAGAAATTGATTTGTCTCTATTGCCTATAGCTTTTTGCCATTGCTTTAAAAGTATAGGATTTTTTGGGGCTGAAAACATATGAGCTTTCACTGTTGAGCTATAAGTCGTTTTACAACCTACAATACAACACTGAGGCATTCTTTTTCTGAGATTATTTAGTAGGTTAAAAATATCAGAAAATATAATCAAAAATGCTATATAATTAAAATAACCAAATTTTGCTGTAAAGACGTTGGAGTTATTTGAATTCCTGTTAAATGAAGTCACAGTTATATTAGTGCTATTTGGCGCTATTTCGTAGAGAAAATTACTTATTTTATCTGCACATTACCGCTAGTAGCGTCTCCGTAACCTCCGTAAACACACTCTCGACAGTACATACGTGTAAGAAAGGGAGGGGGGCAGAAAATAACGTCATTCAGCCACAGAACACTCAGCGCCTCTAGTGTGAATTTTGAGCGGAAACAAAACTGTGGTCATTTTTCAGAGCCAGATGCACCCCCCTGGTTTTCATAAAATTTGTTATTTAATTTATTAACCATGACTGACTCAATGAGAACTTAAATATGTTTTTCTTTGATGGAAATGGATAACACCTGATAGGTCATTGTGTCCACTGGTATAACAAGAAATTTGAGTTTCTTGTTACAAAAATACACTTGATTATTAAAGAAGATGGAAACGCTGTAATGTAAGGCTTTGACTGAACTCATTGAGTCAGTCATGGTTAATACATTAAATAACAAATTTTATGAAAACCAAGTTCTTCCCTATCTCCTCTTTTTATTACAATCATCACTTTTATTTGCCAAAGTTACACTTATCACAAATTAATCTGAATCACTACTTTTGACAGCTCATTAATTTCCTTCTGCTTCTAGTTACGAAAAGTGTGTAAACACTTTTACACCAAAATGGCGGATGGGTCTCATTTTTTGTATCAAACTATTGGTAATGGCCTATTTTAAGTTGGCACTACACGATATTGACCAATTAGGGTTCTTGGATTTCATTATTTCGGGTGCTATAATCAACTAACACCAATCTACTATGTCCCGCCGTTAGAGAATCACCCTGTATATAGATAAAAGAGTATAATATCACTGGATTGCGTGAAGCGATTTTCATGTTCGTGGGCTCAAATGAAAGGGTTTTTAAAACTATTTTAAGTAAAGCTTCACTTAAATCATGACAATTGATCATTCATAGAATTAAATTGGTTTGCAAATTGGAACGGCTAAACTTGCTATATAAGTTACACGGTAGTGCTCGGCGGTATAGACATGTCATTATCTACTTTTATATGTACTTGCCGTCGAGACACTACCGTGTCTCTTGATAAATTTAAAAATGTAATTATTTTTATAATATACCAGTTTCAAATTTACTACAATTTTAAAGAAAGTAAGAGATAATTGTATTACAACATTATGAAAGATTTTGTATTCCACTCGTGTGTAAAGTAAACTTTTGCTTGCTTGTTGAAACTGCCGCACTTGCTTTCAGTTCGTACGCCAAAGTTTCTTGTTCTTGCTAAAAAGTACTGCTTTAGGCACTTGTTGAACAGATAATTTATACATCTAAATTTTTGAAACCAAACACACTGTAACCGATGAAAATATAATTTTGAGATCAGATTTTAGAATTCATGTTTCCTTAATTGATGCTATAAATTAATCATATCTTTTTTAACTCTTACCCCATCCTCAGCATTGACGTCAGCACCATGATTGATGAGTTCGCGTACAATATGAATCTTCTTCTTTGATGCTGCGAGAATTAGTGCTGTGCTACTGTTCTGTTAAACAAAAATCAAATATATTAGCCATATTTTGCAATGATACATATTTTGTCAGAAAAATTAGACACTTTTAAGTAACTTTTGCCGATATTCTTACAAATTTATATTATATTAAAAAATCAAATATTTGTTATTGTTGTGACTTAACAATATATTTATAGGGTGTAACAGCAATGATGTTTTTAATTTTAACCACACATTCTTGGGGCTAATCTAAGTAGGAAAGTCCTATACTATGACATCCGTAAAAGCATCATTGCTGAGATAAATCAATTTTAAACCGATGAATCAGGGCTTTGATTCAACGGAAAAATTACTTTACTTTCACTTTCGTTGACAGTTTCCTTTCGAAAAACAAAAGAAGTTTGGATTGCTCGACCGATCTGTAGTGTCGTACACGCATACACACAAAAACATGCAATTAAGCCGATTATTAATATTACATCCTAATGTCTTACATTACTGATCCCGGTGCTGATGAAATTCATTTTCTGCCTAGTTTTAAAAGGATCCTCGACAGCATCAATTTAGTTGAAAATCTGAGACATGAAACGGCGTTATTCGTAGAGTAATTTTCAAGTCGTTTTATCTTTTCGGTGACGCGGAATATGAACTGGTCTAAGGTAGTCTAAAAATAAGTTTTATATTAAAAACCCTATTATACGAAATCGTATTTTTT
This sequence comes from Prorops nasuta, assembly GCF_024137725.1. Classification (NCBI taxonomy): domain Eukaryota; kingdom Metazoa; phylum Arthropoda; class Insecta; order Hymenoptera; family Bethylidae; genus Prorops; species Prorops nasuta. Next base: position 8,571,402 of record NW_027116803.1, on the reverse strand, counting down.
TCTGTTTTCAAAGATCTTACTATTTAATCACATAGAGCAGTTTGCTGTGTACATCATTGAAAGAGTAAAATGACTCGGAAATATATTTTCAAGTAAAGCCATCGTCTTCTCTAGAAATTTCAGCCTAAGTGAAAAGCTTGAGAGATCCCTTTAACACTTGGCATGCGGGTATACTTCGCCGCCGAATTACGCGTGCAGCGGAATGCAAAGCGTTGCCTAGCAACACAAACAATACGCATTTAATATCACACAGACGTAATAATACGTATTTAGTAGATTTGTGGTGGTTAGCAAGTACCCATCACAAATTTACTAAATACGTATTTTTACGTGACCCGCGCTCCAGTGACAGACTGCAATAAACGTAAAAATACGTTCCCCGCATACCAAGTGTTAATAATATAAATAAGCTTTTTTTCATTTTATGAAAGGACAATCCACAAAATTAAGAATAGTTTTTTCTTTATGCCATAGATTGTCCTTAGTTTTTGCCTTTTTGCATAGTGTCTGTCTAAATGGACTTGCCAATAAAACTAGCCAATTGCTAGAGCACATTCTAGTTTATAGTGAATAGAAGTATTTATGGTCACCAAAATGAAATATTTTACAATTCACCAAGCTAATCGTAATAAGCTGAGAAAGAGAAAAGCATAAGTATTTACTAACTTATCTAAAATCTTCTCGTAACAAAGAGCGTGCAAAGGATATGAATAATCATCTACAGCATTAACAAAAAATTATTCTTAATTTTGTGGCTTGTCCCTGCATAAAATAAAAAAGGCTTGTTATTCGTAGAGGGATCTCTCAAGCTCTCTACTTAGATTGAAATTTCTAGAGAAGACTATGGTTTTACTCGATAATCTATTTTTGAGTCATTTTGTGCTTCCAATGATGCAGCAAACTGCTTTATTCGATAAAACGGTGTGATTTCCAAAAACAACAAAAATACAATTTTTTATAGTACCTTTTTTAATATAATACTTATATCTTTACTATCTTAGAGCAGTTCAAATGTCGCATCACCGAATGGATAAACGACTTGAAAATTAATCTACGAATAACGCCGTGTATTATTCTCCACTCTATTCAACTAAATGCATGCCATCGCGGATCCTTTTAAAAATAAACAGAAAATAAATTTCATCAACACCAGGATCAGGAATGTAAGACATTAGGAGGTAATATTAATAATGATCGGCGTAGTTGCGTGCACAACAATAAGGATCGGCGGAGAAGTACAAACTTCTTTTTTTTTTTTGAAGGGGAACTGTTAACGAAAGTAAAAGTAATGTAATTTTTCCGTTGAATCAAAGCCCTGATTTATCGGTTAAAAATTGATTTATCTCACAGCAATGTTGCTTTTCCGGATGTCACAGTATAGGACTTCTTGACTTAGTTTATATTTAAGAATATGTGGTTAAAATTAAAAGCATCATTACTGATACACCCTGCATATATATGTCGAAAATTAAAATTCTTCTTCGTCTTCTCTTCCTGTCTTTCCAGCCAAAGTGTATGTCTCGGGCTGAAGTTAGCTGGTAAGATTATGATGATTGTCACGCATAGTTTAGTAGAAGTAAACTTACAGGGTTTCTCTCTAACAGCGGAACATAGGATTGTATTATTTAACTGTAGCAATGAGGCACTTACTATACATTATTATAATTAATAGAAGCGTAGATAATTACAATTTAATGGTTATTTTAGTTTAATTGCTTTTATTATTCAATATAAATGTCATTTTACTTAATTAATCTTGGTTACTACGTTTAATATTTAAATTAAATGGAAAACAATAATTTGTCTATAGTAAAATTTACTATAGTCAAATAACACGAAATCTCCTATGTGCCGCTGTTAGAGAAAAACCCTGTATGTAAACGTATATACTATAGTTCAGAAACCTATACCGGCATAATCCTAATATTTTGTGAAAATTACTCGGCTGGGATGATAGTGTGATATAATTAAAACTGTGGATAATTAAATAAAAGAAGGGAATTAACATGAAGTGGTCAGCAAGAGAATCAGATAAGTAACAGTGTATTGTAAAATATATTAAAATTTAATATTTGGTGATACTTTGTGGGATTTTATTTCAGGTTAAATTACAATAATGCATTTTTGGAAGATATAGTGTATTCAAAGAACTTTCATTTACCTAGAATACAAGTTGATGACCAGCACTTGAATTTGAGCTATTTGTACGATAGCAGATTTTTACAAAAGAAACAAAGACACAACCAAGTGTTACAGACCCTTAATCTCGAGAACGTTAGGTCACCAAAAAATGGAGATGGTACGAGATTAAATACCGGTAAGCAAGTGGGATAATTCATATTTTTTCAAATATTTATTTTGATTAAAGAATTCAGATTGTTAAATGATCAATTTGATTTTAGGTTTACTGGTAGTATCATCTTTTAGTACTTTAAAGTCACTGTGCAAGTCTACTATAGAAAATGGTAATGCTTGACCTTTGACTCAAGAGTATTTGATAAAACTTGATTAGGTTTCCAAGGAGGATGGTTCGCATATATTGATTGTTGGAATTGGATCCAAAAATGGTGCTTTTCTCTCCTGTATGCTGAGACTTGGCACAGGCAAATATGAAAGCGATGAAAGGTTAGCAAAGTATAAATAGCCCAATTCTGCGAAAAATGTCTTCCCTTGCTCAACCACAATTTATGGATGAGATTTGTTGTGTGAAATTAGGTAAAATTGAATTAACAATTGCAAATGGTCTGCCTCCGTTACCTACGCAAGTATCCTGAATCTCTGAGATGGTATACTGATCACTGGTATGGATTAAAAGATTAACGTTTATTCTTAATGGAAACTGAGTCCAAAATTCAATCAAGTAACACGGTAGTGTTATGAGGCAAGTAATTTAAAGATTACGAGCCGCGCGACACTACCAATTTTTACGCCAAGATTGAACCAACCTATACCTCACGATTTTTCCGATTGATATATTTTCCGATCGGTTAATTTAATGAAAATTTCAATGAAATTTTCATTATATAATGTGGATATAAGCTTTCGAATGAGACCACAAACGTTGAAATCGGTTAACGCATTGATGAAATATTCAATTTTATATTTTCAGGCAGTCGTTTTCACACAATTTCTTCCGACCGTGCTTCATGTCTTTTTCGGAATTCTCTGTCTCATTCAAACAAAGCGTATCTTCTATCCTTTAATATCCCTACTCTTCATACCTCCCATATGGCAAGAAGATCGGAGCGCAGGTGCCGCAGGCGGAAACTACTGATACTTTTGGTATGTGCAAAATACTGGTAGAATGTTGTACAATGTATTCTATTATCCCAATAAAAAAATATATAAAATACGCTCATTTAGTTATGGAAACTATTGGTTAATTTAATAAAATAAAAATGAGATACGCTCAATTAGAGTTATAGGACCTATCAGGTAGTGGAAAATTAAATATTATCACATTTTCTGTTCATAACCTCTCGTATTGTTATTATATTCTTATAAAATCATTGGCAGGCAATATATTTTTCAATAATGCAAAACAAGCATTGGAATTGAAAAAAAAATAAAAGTAATTAATTTGCATCCAATAGTTGATTATGCTGAGTATGAGCCATTTGTGCATATTAGAAAATAATTCAATTAGACAATGCTACGGAGGATGAAAAATTGGGATTTAGACCAAACAGAGGCCTGGTATTTTATACTGAGTAAGATCTATAAAACTGTAAGACAAAGATATTAAAATTTATAAATATATATTTGTTTTTTTAGACATATTTTTTTGTATTAATTTCAGATTATGGTGGAGAATTCTGTTTTTTATATGGTGATACATGGTGTTTATCTTTAACTTTAATACATTAAAATTGAGATACGTTCAATTAGTTATGAGACCTGCGGGTAATGGAAAGTGAAATGATTTCCTGTTCATAGTCTCTTGTATTGACATTATATTGTTATATAATAATTGGCAGGAAATATATTCTTCAATAATGCAACAACAAGCACCGAAATGGAAAAATAGTGAAGAAGTAATGAATTCGTATCCAGCAGCTGATTATGTTTGGTATGAGCCATTTGAGAAAATTATTAAATTAGACAATGCTACGGAGGATGATGAATTGGGATTTGGACCAAACAGAGGCCTGGTATTTTACACCGAGTAAGATCTATAAAATTGTAAGACAAAAATATTAAAATTTTTAACTTCATATTTGTTTTTTTAGATATATATTATTTTATATAGTCGATTTATGGTAGATGAAGTTAAGTTTTTATTTGACACGGTGACTGCTCTAAATGTTAGGATAAATTTTAGCATACCTTATGTAAATATTTTAAGCAATATTTATTTATTATCAAGAAGTGCAAGGAAACAAATATTTAGTTAATTAAAGCCTAATCCACATACTTTTTTGACAGATATGTGCAATGATTCTTGGAATGGAAAATATTTGCCAATTGAGAGAAGCTCTTGGTAGGCTAATGAAGGACTACAGCCTAGTTCGTTTTTATTCATTGAATATCAAAGATGAGTAAAATATAGCAGATATTAAACTTGCAATAGATAACATAATGCAATATGGAGAATATGCAGATGTCAAAACGCAAGACTGATGAACCAGATGAAAATGAGTGATAGTGCAAATAATTGTAGAATTAATATGTAACATACCAATCAGATTAATTATATATTTTATTATATTTTTCAGACAATTTTAAACTTTGGGACTAAAGTTATACATAATGTAAAGGGCAAACTTAAAATGCATAATAGCTCTCATGGTAAATCCTGCAAATTTAATTATTACACAAACTTCTATTACATGACAAAAAAATTTGCAATTTATTTACCTGATTAATCTCTTTCACAGTAAGAGATTAAATGCTAAAATTGCATTGAGCTATAAAGTTCAGTATGAAATTCTTATAATAAAACTTCTTAACCAAGGGGTTCAGTAACTATAACGAGTAGAACAACTGCGAGTACGAGTCGCTGTCGTAGCAAAACTAAATATTAAAAGATTAATGAGAATTAGCAGATAACCTTTAAAATGTATCTAAAATGGTCACACTTCACGGAAATCTCATAAAAATTATAAATTCTTCTTAATCCCACAAAAAACAGACTTCACCTGTAAAAAAAGGCGGCAAGTACGTAAACGACCTAGCATAAATAATATATTAAAATTATCCAATTAAAAAAAGTAGTGAAATCCAAATATTAGGTAAGTGTATTTTTTCACCTTAGCAAAAGTTAAATTTTTGAAAAAAAAAGGAATAAAAAAGTTACTTGCCGGGCCCGTAATGTCCATGCACAGTGAGAAATAGAATCGTCTCTGGTTCGGCTAACTTCACTCTGTATTTTAACATGAAATTGGCTCTACTGCGATATAGCTGAGTCTCACACACGATTCAATTTTCCACTGTGCATGGACATTACGGGCCCGGCAAGTAACTTTTTTGTTCCTTTTTTTTTCAAAAATTTAGCTTTTGTTAAGGTGAAAAAATACACTTGCCTAATATTTGGATTTCACTACTTTTTTTAATTGGATAATTTTACTATATTATTTATGCTAGATGGTTTATGTACTTGCCGCTTTTTTTTACAGTCGAAGTCTGTTTTTGTGGGATATCAAATGAGCCGACTATTTAAAAATGATATCAATCTCACAATGAGATTCTATCATTATCAAAATGTTTTCTCACTGGATATCGCGCCGTTTCAATTGAAATTTCGTAACGAATATTTTTTGTTTAGAAAATTATTATATCTTTCTTAACGAAACTATTCAAAATGATTTAATATAAATTTTTTATTGTTTTTTAGTTTTAATTTTTTAATGTATTAATCAAGATATTGTACTTTTCCTTTTCCATTGTTGATAAAGAAATTGATAATTATTAAAAATAATATTATTTATATATTTTAATGTATATTCTCATTTAATAAAATTTTATTATTCGAAAGCACATTCCTTCCCTACGAGTTTCACTCCTTTTTATTTTATTACCATAAAAAATATATTCTTAAATGTCGTTGGGTCAAATATTAACAAAAAGCTTTGAGATCTCCACAGAAAACACTTTCGTGTAATAAAAACGGCAAGTAATTTAATCCTTTCTCTCCACAAAAATTGTAATCCCAATAAAAATCTCCCAAAAAAAAACAATTTTTGCAGAAAATATACCCTAAACCAAAAACCTTCAAAAATACTAATTCCAATAAAATATCAAGAAAAAAATGTTTACAGATAGTAAATCCCAAACAAAAATACCACGTACGCAAAGGATTTTGATAATTTACAGAAAGACAAGTAATTATATTTATTCCCAATAAAAGTAACAACAAAGAAAGTTATTATAGATAATAAATCTCAAAAAAAATTACCGGCAACACAAAAGATTTAAATCACTTATAAATTCGACAAGTAATCAAGCGGCAACATAATGCAATGAAATCGCATAAATTAGGCAAGTAAAGAAAGTGAATGAATAATTATTTATTATATAAGTTTTATATACGTACAGCTTGCTGAGACGGGCCAAAACGTGTAGAGCAGGAGATATTTCGAAATACAACTATTTCGAAGATTAAATATAATTCACACTTTTTGGCCCGTCCCGGCAAGTAGTACGTATATAAAACTTATATAATAAATAATTATTCATTCACTTTCTTTACTTGCCTAATTTATGCGATTTGGTTGCTTTATGTTGCCGTTTGATTACTTGTCGAATTTATAAGTGATTTTAATCCTTTGTGTTTCCGGTATTTTTTTTTTGAGATTTATTATCTATAATAACTTTTTTTGCTGTTACTTTTATTGGGAATAAATATAATTACTTATCTACTGTAAATTATCTCAATCTTTTGCGTACCTGGTATTTTTGTTTGGGATTTACTATCTGTAAACATTTTTTTGTTGATATTTTATTGGAATTATTATTTTTGGAGGTTTTTGTTTAGGGTATATTTTCTGCAATAATTGTTTGTTTTTTTTTGAGATTTTTATTGGGATTACAATTTTTGTGGAGAGAAAGGATTAAATTACTTGCCGTTTTTTTATATACGAAAGTATTTTTTGTGGTGATTGTTTTTACTCCAATTTGCAGCACCAGGAGTCCGACGAGTTTCACGCTCGTAGAAGTTTACAAGACGAGGATCTGAAGATTCTGGCACAGGAAACGTCGCAGCGATGATGACTCGCCAATGTGTCTTCCATGCTACACTTGTGAAGAGTTAGCAGCAGCATAAGCTTAATTCTAAAAAGAAACATAGTATACAAAGCGATACTGGCAGCTTCGATTATATGCCTAATTACGGCTTAATCGAGACTGCGAATTGCTTGCCTAGTTTTGCTCCGCAGTATCATTCTAATTAGCTGATGAAACTATGGAACTCTGGCAAAATTAGATGGGTAAAGAGTATCCTGGCTCATTTAGTGAGGTGTATTGGTAGTGTATGCGCGTGAAGAGCTGATGATTAAAATTTCATGAAGCAGCAAGGTGAATGGTCAAGATGAAGAACCTTGTCGATCAGCTATGTGGGCATAATTACTGCATTTCAACCTCGAGGTTAAACAACTAAATTTCTTAGAAGAATTAATTTTTAATTATGCTGAGATTACGTCTATGTCTCATCTGCCACTATGGATGTTGCTCATAATCGTCAAAGAAACAAATGCAGCACAGCCAACCAAATATAAACAGGATTATAATGAATTGTTTGATAGGAATGCGTATGAGGGGGAATCATTGCATGATATGTTGCAGGAAGAGTACGAAATTTCGCAGCAAAAAGATAGAAAGTTTTCAGTGCACTAAAGGCAAAGATTTTCACACTTTACTCCTAGACAAAGGTAGAATGCTGTCTCAACTTTCAACGCACACTTATCTAACTGGCTTATCGAGCCTTCATCAAGTGTATCTTCTTGTATTGACTGTTCTGTGTCGACTTGTAAATATATCTATATCAAGCATTGAAAAACTGGTTATTAAAAAAATATACTTTTTATTCCATCCAGCATAATGGACTAAATACTTAATTTGCTTTTCCTTAGTCATTGATGATTTTAAACATTTAACTTCATATCTTAACGGTCCGTGAAAGCATAAGACTTTTTCACCTGTAAAATGTTAAATTCAGATACTAAATATAAACATTTATTACATTGAAATAAAGCTTTAAAAACTTTAATCGATTTCATCTTCTTTTACCTTCATGAAATTTACAGTTAGGTGACATTTTAATAAATGTTTTGCAGTACACAGGAGCACAGAGTTACAACGCTACGAGATCCCACAAACCCTTTGTTGTCACGAAGCTGAAGCTAGCGGCCGATTGCTAGCGGCGGATGCGAGCATTATTGTCATAACTGTACACGTACCATGTTATGCGCCGCGTAAGTAGAAAACGTATATTCTCGCTAGCGCGCCGTATGTAGTCAGACACACTCTACGTATCCATGCATGATGCGCGCAACTAAAGAACACTCAATATTATCTAAACCAAACCCTTGATAAAAATAAAAAAATATGCATCTTCTTCCTTATTTGATAACGAAGAGATTTATATATGTTAAAAAGTGGCCCGAGCAACGGAAAGTCTTTAAAAAAATTATAGAATTACGAATTTCGCTGTGAAATCTGTTTCCTCATGTATACATCATCGGCTGTTGCACTCAAGGAAATTCCACAGGCTGATAAAAAAATAAGCATCTTCGTTATGAAATAACGAAAAAGATAGATATAGTTTTTATTGGCTAAGGAATTTCCTGTGGCTAGCAGCGGAGTAAAACTTAAGCAAAACGTAGAGAAATTTGAAAAAATGTCGCGTATTCTAAGCTTCTATAATTTTTTTCGGCAAGTTCCTTGATCAGTTCCACTTTTTAACCTATATGGTTCTTTTCGTTACATAATAAGGAAGAAGATACTTATTTTTTGATCCGGATGAGGAGTTTCCTTGAGTGCAGCAGCCGATGATACGTACACGAAAACGCAGATTTCACAGCGAAATTCGTGTTTCTTTAATTTGTTTAAAGACATTCGTTTTCCCGGGCCACTTTTTAACATATATAGATCTCTTCGTTATCAAATAAGGAAGAAGATGCATATTTTTTTATTTTTATCAAGGGTTTGGTTTAGATAATATTGAGTGTTCTTTAGTTGCGCGCATCATGCATGGATACGTAGTGTGTCTGACTACATACGGAGCGCTAGCGAGAATATACGTTTTCTACTTACGCGGCGCATAACATGGTACGTGTACAGTTATGACAATAATACTCGAATCGGCCGCTAGCTTCAACTTCGTTTTGTTGTCAACATTACGGAGCTAAAAACGAGGGACAATTGCGTAGCATTATTTTTCGTCCGATTTCAATGTTTTTGAGCTTATTAGAATCGTTAGGACTCGCACCTTATGTTATTAAAAAGCCGTATTTTTCACACAAAAAACAGAATAAAATTGTTGAAAAATTTTCATTAATAATACATAAACGTAAATTTAATCGAAAAATCCGACTTTTTTATGACAAGGTGCCAGACGTAACTATTCCAATAAGCCCAAGAACATTGAAATCGGTTAAGAAATAGAGCCGGTACAATTATCCCGCGTTTTTGAGGTGGACAAAAACAAAAAATTTTCAGAATAGAAGCTAGCCTCCTAATCCTTTCGCGGCTCACGCTAACGTGTTCTCCCAATCTAGCATAAAAGTTTATTGTGCGAAAGCTTTCCTATCACTTACGCTATTCCCTAATCTGTAGCTACATAAAAATATCGCTAAAATAATATTAAGAACATTTCATTTTGAAGATATAATCCAAATTGTTCAAAATGTAATTATCAGTTTGAAATAAAATTGTAGAAAAGGTGATTTCGTAACGCTTAAAATTAGGCATACGACAATACGCGGTACAATTGTACAGTCGTATTTTTCAACAGAATTCTATGAGAATAGTCGTAATTAAAGCCACTTTTCATGTAGACTGTTCTAAAAACCTCGCATATTCAATAAAGTTTATAGTTTTTTAGTCATGAACGATTGAAATTGCACGGCGCAAATACACATTTCATCTTTCACGTAGATCAGCTGTTGTTTACGTCCATCTTCAATCGTTTATAACAAAAACTATAAGCTATATCGAAAATGCGAGCTTTTTAGAACAATCTACGTGAAGAATGGCTGTAGTTATGAATGGTCTCATCAAATTCTGTTGAGAAATATGACTGTACCATTGTCCCGCGGTTAGACGTAATTTCAGGTCTTTTTTGAAAAATTGGTAATCCTACATTGTAAAATGTTATGGCCCGCTGTAAAGTGGGAAATAGGATTTCCAACAAGACCACAAAAAATCTGAAAATGGTCAATTTGAGTTGGCAGCCTTGCGAAGTAGCTCTGCCGGCTGATAGGGTGGTAAAACGTTTGCAAATGCAATACTGGAAATCTAAGGATTCGAAGCCAAAACAGCAGTGATCATTCTAAATAGACGACAATTCCACGTAAAAATGATAAATTACCATATAACTTATCTAGTTTATCTTCTGAGTATCTTCATTTCGAGCTTCCGAACATGAAAACTACTCTTTTGACTTCGAATTCTTAGGTTTCCACCATTGCATTTGCAAACGTTTCATCGACCAGAGGGCAGGCTACTTCGCAAGGCTGCCAACTCAAATGAACCATTTTCAGGTTTTTTTGTTGATTTGTTAACAATCCTACTTTCCACTTTACACCGGCCCTATCTTACGGACTTTGATGGGGCTCACCCTAAACTATATTAAGTTAAATATGCTATATTTTACGTTATATTTAATATAGTATAATTAATTGGGCCGGTGTAACAATTAGCTTTGTAACAGGTTATTAATTAATATACCCTTTAAAAACCTTATGAAATTCCACAAAAAACAAGCTTCGCTTGTAAAAAAAGGCGGCAAGCACATAAATCGTCTAGCATAATTAATATATTAAAATAAAATATTTCAATTAAAAAAAATAATGAAATCCAAATGTTAAACAAGTATATATTTTACCTTGGTAAAAGTTAAAATTTGGAAAAAAAATAGTAACAAAAAAGTAATTTTCGGCGCCCGTAATGTTCATGTGTAAGTTGCTATCTTGCAATAAAAGCGTTGCTTCTCGTAAGTTAAAAGTATGGCTATTTAATACGATTACATACAACGGGCCCCCGGTAAGTAACTTTTTTGTGTTACTATTTTTTCCAAAATGTTACTTATTACTACGATGAAAATATATACTTGCCTAACGTTTGGATTTCACTACTTTTTTTAATTAGAATATTTTATTTTACTTTATTATATATACGCTTGATGATTTATGTACTTGCCACCATTTTACAAGCAAAGCTTGTTTTCTGTAGGATTTCATAACGTTTTTTAAGAATATAGTAACTAAAAGAAAATATTATTATTTTAAATACTCTGCAATATAAGGAAGGTTTTCAATTTTCCAATCATTCCAAATAGCAACACTTATCTAATCAAAGCATTAACTTAATAACGTTGTCTCAATAAAAACGGGATTTCGCATAGAAAAATGATATTTGGTGACTCTTTTGCATGTCATTTCTTCTTTTTTCAAACATTTCACGCAATGATGTTGTATTTGTTAGTTTTAGGTCTCTGAATATGGAGCGATAGTAAAATTTATTCTTTGACTTGTTCCAACCTTTATTTCCCGTGTTAATATTTTTTAAAATAACGATTTGCAATAAAAATTCATAATAGCCATATCTTGAAAAATTTTCCTTCTTTGCCTCGGTATCTCCGGCCCTTCTCGTGTTGACATTTCTGAATATGATAAGATTATGTAAACATTTTTTTTGAATTTTTTGTAACATGCGTTTCATGGTTTAATGCTGTTAAAAAACATTGATTTATGATGACAAATCTTTTTATTCCTGTATCTTCTAGATTCTCAAGCTCTACTTTTAACTTAAAAACTAATCATTTCGAAGTAAGAGTAAGAGGAAGAGTAAGAGTAAGAGTAAGAGAGAAAAAAAGATAGAGAATCTAGAAGATACAGGAATAAAAAGATTTGTCATCATAAATCAATGATTTTTAATAGCATTAACCCATGAAACGCATGTTACAAAAAATTCCAAAAAATGTTTACATAATCTTATCATATTCAGAAATGTCAACACGAGAAGGGGCGGAGATACCGAGGCAAAGAGAGAGAAATTTGTCAAAATACGGCTATTATGAAGTTTTATTACAAATCGTTATTTTAAAAAATATTAACACGGGAAATAAAGGTTGTAACAAGTCAAAGAATAAATTTCACTATGGCTCCATATTCAGAGACCCTTAAACTAACAAAAACTACATCATTGCGTGCAATGTTTGAAAAATGAAGAAATGACAAGCAAAAGAGTCACCAAATATCATTTTTCTATGCGAAATCCCGTTTTTAAATTCAAACCTTCGGTGGCACGGGTTTTTACTACTTAATCGGCTAGACTCTTGCAAACCTCATTTTTATTGGATTCTACACTTAGTTAGATATAGTTAACAAAAAAAAAAAATATAATGCCTTTTTAACGGACACCCTAGTGTGTGTGTGCACACATATCAATCGACAATCGATCTGTTGCAGTGGCAATGATAAATGCATATGAAATAAGTAACAAATTTATTATAAGAATCCAGATCAGTATACAATCTGATAAACCAAAAAATAATTTTATTAAGCACATATACTTCCATACAGACGCCATACTAACGAACGAATAACTTTTCAAAAAATGAACGGTTGCAACCAGCGTTGCCAAACCTCACACACATTGAATCGCCATCCCTCTTTAGCCTTATGCTTTGTACCTTAGAAAGTCCAAAAGGCTAAACTAAATAAATACGAATATATTTGTTGTGTATACCGTGGTATATGTTTCTTTATTCTTTTTCTTCTTTTTAGGAAATAAAGGTAACGTACTATTTATTCGAATGTACAAAAAGGAAGAGGCAAAGATTGGCAGATCTTCACTCGACGCTAACTTGAGAATATTACTGAACGGAAATCAGCCAATCAGAGCTAGCTAGTCAGTTCTACCAACATACGGTATTTTAACGCCTCTGACGGCAATTGTTGAAACTACTTTGCTAGTCGCTAAATCTCGTCACAACTCGCACCATCTGCCATCCTAAAATATCATTAACTATAACACGATCAATAATTCTTAAGTAGCCAAATTCAGAGTGAAGCATACTCAAAAGAAAAAAATGGAAAAATATTAAGTTTTTCGTCAAAATTCGGTCTTACGGCTCCTATATCTTTGGAATGCATGGGCTGATTTTCATGGTTGATGGCTCATTTGAAAGGTCTTTGAATACACAAAACATTTAAACTTAAATGAAACTTCTAAATGAATAATGTGACGAAAGAAATTGATATGAAAATTAAGTGACCCAAACTTGCTGTATATACTAGTATAGTGTCTCGACTGTCAGCCCAATGTACTTGCCGTCGAGCCACTACCGTGTCTGCTGATATGTATTGGAATATGTCATGTTACCAATATTAAAAGTTATTTACTCTACGGAATAAATGACTACCATTCATTATTACAGGATAATTCGAGTATACATACATCTTTCAAAACAAGAGATTGGTTCAACAAGCATCCACAATTTTTTTTAGTCGATTGACCTTCAAAATCATTGAAACTTAAATTTCATAGAAACTATCAGGGGCATCCTTACGAAACGATGAAACTAGAGGCTGGAAGATCCAAAAAAGCACTGAGAAATCATGCGATGAGAGTTTGGAAAAAACTCAGAGGAAAACCTAAAATTTGTGAAAATTTGGCCTATTCTGTCCCCTTCAGATTAAAAAAGGGCAAAGAAAATAATAGAAATGCTATATAGTTTTGATGATAAATGAATGATAATTTTTTATGATAAACTTACATTTCTTAATATTAAAATTGATTTTTTTTTAGATATACTTGTAAGTCTTCAGTTCGAAGTTTCATGGACTAACTACGACTGTAATGAATAGATTACACTGAATTTTGGAAAATTCAAGAGTTTTTGCCCATTATCTTTATAACTTGATGTTTCATTGGAGATGTGCAATAAATAATACAAATTTAATATTTATTCTGCTTTAATAACACGTCTTTATGAATGCTTCCTGTAACAAAAATGTTTATAAACACTTCAACAAAGAAAAATATCTTAATCAGTCCTTTTGTGGATTGGAATACTCATGTGATAACTATCCTTCTTACTGTTATACATTAGATTCTTTACTTCAGCTGCTTCACACTGTTGATTAAATAAATTGATTAAATTCGTTTACAAATGAAAGACTAATTTATAGTTAAACAAAATATTTTCAGACTTAAAATAAATTTATATTTTTGAACAATATAGGTTTCAATAACTATTATTTATTAATCAATTCTATTCTGCTACAAGCAACTCCTAACACCTCATATTCTACCTTATTTGACATTTACTATTTCATGAACTAAAGTCGAGTTGATTATATGCTTGAAACCAGCGATCTCGTCAATCCCAATTTCCAGTCCGATTAACGCTATCGAAAGCTTTGGATTTAAATTAGGAATATAGCGAATTATTTTCTGTCAGTTGGATACACTCCACCCTAATCCAAATCCACAATCCGTCTGGCAATCGTAAACACCATTGTGTCAAATGAAATGTGTTCCAATAAAAATACAAGTCGACTAAAGATGACACTCGTAGAGAGCAGAATTGGACCATTTGTTTTAATTTGCAGTATGACAAACTTCTAATTAATTTCAGATGTTGACATAACTTCATTCTTATAGGACAAGCAGTCTAGTACTTTCTTTTCTGGATTTAAATATTTTAAATAGGAGGTTAATGAATAATTTGTATATGTAAATTACGAATAATCAATATTTAATTTTTAATTTGGTAATCTTTATTACTTGACAGTTCATGAATGATTATTCAATTAAAATAAAGATTAGCATATATTTTCACGTACTCTCACTCCACTTTTATTTTATAGAGTATTGGATATTCAAAATAGTCAGCTGCCTTTACCACAGTTTTCTTTAGTAACTTTACTACTGTTTGGTGGCGCCAATATATTCATTATTTGAACTAAAGCGTTCCAATTAACATTAATACTCTGTGTTTTCATGTGTTCCCCAGTGTAACTTTGTGTCACATAGTTGAAAACGGCCATTCTGTTAAGGAACGTTTAGGAAAATTAGTCGGATTGTCAATTCGAGAATAACCATTGCAGGCGTATAACTTACATGTAAATGCAGTTAAAAAATTACTTAGATGAATCTAATTACCACTTTCTGTAGAATGCATACAGATTTGAATTGATTTCAAATGTACGGTCTCATTACAATTATTTCCAATCCGATTGCATTATACGGACATTGATAATCCGACTCATTCAGGGAAGTTTTTAGTTGCAATTGCAAGTGAGTTGTACCCCTATAAAGGTTAATATCGAATTAATAATCTGATTAATTTTTGGAAATATCCAAGGATTTAGAGTCTGGATAGAAAACAAATCTGTAGAGATATACGTCTGAAAAAAAACGTCATAAAAATTGTGAAGTAAGTTATACAAAGGGGTAAGGCAAGAGACAGAAAAGCCGTAAGACGTAGAGAAGATAGAAATTCTATATTTTCTACTCTACGTCTTACGGCTTTACTGTCTTGCCTTACGTCTACGTTTTATAACTTATTTCATAGTTTTTATGACGTCATTTTCCAGATGTACATCTCTACAGAATTGTCCTTCATCCAAACCCATTACTCTCGGAACTACACTAGTCAAATATAATTTACTTATCATATGACTCACGTAGTAAAAATATGTGGCAACAGCGCTTGTGTATTCACGCCACACCATATATATATTAAATTCCAAAGAATACACTTATATGGATATACGTGTAAATACCTTATCCGTGAAGTAGGCACTTCTAGTTTATAGTTTCATTTAAAAAGGTTAAGCTCGGTTTATATAATAAAACATTCGTTAAATTTTTAATCAAATTAGTCGCCTTGAGGATATATGCATTGGAACTAAAAAAATTAGGTATAGTACAGTCAAAATTCGCGTAAAAGAGGGTAGTGTTTCGGCTTTTTAAATTACTTGTCATCGAGACACTACAGTGTCTCTTGATTACAAATTACAATGCTACAATTTCAAATTTAGAGTATCTGACAGCAATGATGCCGATCTGCAGACGGACGAGGCTCCTCACCATTCGTCCGCAGACTTACCAACACATAAAGAGAAGCTATGGTTTGCATGACAGCATGACTAGCAAACATAGACAGAAGTGGGATATCTCACGGATGCAAGCATCGATAAATGTGTTGGTGAGTTTGTGGACAGATGGTGGGGAGTTCGTCCGTCCGCAAATCGGCATCCCTGTGTGATAGTATATTTTGTTATTTACCTCATCTCTGTCGTCTACTTGAACTCTTTTGGATTCCAGAAAATTTTGTAAGCCAGCGAGATTATCATCTGTAATAAAGGCAGCTAACGACCGATAGCAAAGGGATGCCATCGAGTCGGTCCGATGAACAGTCTGTAAGCAAAATAATAAAATAAGATTATTAATAATGAATTAATATATCATAGAATAATGTTGGAATATATCTACAAAATGTTAATAACTAAGACTCAATTAATAAACTGAAGTTGTATTTCATTTTGGCAGGTTAATTATTTTTAATAATAATTAACAATGTATATGTGATTTTTATGATTCTATAGGGTACTCAGTGTTTCTGTTATCACGATTTTCCGAGTATTCCTGCAAATACTATAGAAATTACTTGGGTTGAAAAACTGCCAATTTCATTCCCTGCAAAAAAATTTTAAAATAAGAGAAATGCATTTGACCTTTAAGCTTTAAATGGAATCATATACAGAGTGTATCAGCACAATGATGCTTTTAAATTTAACCACATATTCTTGAGCATAAACTAAGTCGAACGTCCTATACTATAATGTCCGGAAAAGCATCATAGCTGAGATAAATTAATTTTAAACCGATAAATCAGGGTTTTGATTCAACGGAAAAATTACTTTAATTTCACTTTCGTTGACAGTTCCCCTCTAAAAAAAAACAAAAAAATGTTGCACTTCTCTGTCGATCCGTATCCCACTAAAAACAGACTTCGCCTGTAAAAAAAGGCGGCAAGTACATAAACCATCTAGCATAAATAATATAGTAAAATTGTACAATTAAAAAAAGTAGTGAAATCCAAATATTAGGCAAGTGTATTTTTTCACCTTACCAAAGTTAAATTTTTGAAAAAAAAAAGGAACAAGAAAGTTACTTGCCGGGCCCGTAATGTCCATGCACAGTGGGAAATTGAATCGTGTGTGAGATTCAGCTATAGCGTAGTACAGCAAATTTCATGTTAAAATACAGAGTGAAGTTAGCCGAACCAGAGACGATTCTATTTCTCACTGTGCATGGAAACTACGGGCCCGGCAAGTAACTTTTTTGTTCCTTTTTTTTTCAAAAATTTAACTTTTGCTAAGGTGAAAAAATACACTTTACTAATATTTGGATTTCACTACTATTTTTAATTGGATAATTTTACTATATTATTTATGCTAGATGGTTTATGTACTTGCCGCCTTTTTTTACAGGCGAAGTCTGATTTTTGTGGGATTTCATAATGTTTTGTAAGAGTATAATATTTAAAAAATTAAATAATTCTTTTAATTTTTCTACAGAATTTAAAGAAAATTTCCACACTCCTTATTTTTTGAAACAGCAGCGCTTAACCAATAAAATAATATATATTAATATTGAAAAAATATCACAATCAACACATTGCATTTGTTGATATTTGTAATGCATTCTGCATAAATGAACTTCATAATTAATGTCCCGGGTACTTGTTTAATGTTTTCAGTTTCACTATAATAGAAGTTTGATTAAACTTTTCATAATCAATATACATACTTTCAACATATAAAAATAATTAAGTAAAATGTATGTTTTAATTAATTTACATTTTCTGTTTATCAACATTTGACTTTTTACCACCATCTGACCTTGCTAGACTTCACTAGTTTCATCAACTACTTAAGTTGAAACAGGGGCAAGACTGGACAAGCAATTCGCAAAGCTTTGAATAAGCTGCAATCAAGCGTATATTCAAAGCTAACATTGTCGTTTTGCATACCACGTTTCTTTTTAGCACCAATTACTCTCACATTTATGCTGCTAATTCTTGACAAAGGTGACATAGGACATAAATTGGCGAGTCGTCCTTATAACATTTCCTGTGCCAGAGTCCTCAGATATTCGGTTCGCTAATTTCTATACACTGTTGAAACTGGTCGGATTTCTGGTGCTGCAAAATGGAGTGGAAACCATTAATTTTTGGACTGAGTTTCAATTGAGAATAAACGTGAATTTTTTCATCCATACCAATGACCAGTATACTGCCTTTGGCCTAGAATACTAGCATAGGTAACAGAGGAAAACAATCAACAGTTATTAACTCAATTTTACAGAATTTCATCCATCGAGTCTCATCCTTAAATTATGGCAGAGCAATGGATGACGTTTTTCTGGAAATTGGCTTATTCTTACTTTGCCAATCTTTCAATAATTTCATCTTTGCCTATTTCAAGTACCAGAATTGCAGGAGTGAAAAGCCCAATAATTGATTCAACTCCAATAGTCAGTATGTGTGCGAACCTTCTTCCTTGGTTTTCTAATTCAATTGTACCAAATGTATTTAAGTCAAAGCACAAGTATTACTATTTGCTATAATACACTTGCACAGTGACTGTAAAATACTAAATGATAACACTATGAGTAAGCCTGAAATCAAATTCATCATTTAACAATCTTAATCTTCAAAGAAAATAAATATTTGAAGGAACATGAAGCATCTCAGTTACTTACCAGTATTTAATGTTGCCCCATCTCCATTTCCTTTATTGCTTGGTGACCTAACTTCTGTAATATATGGTTGTCTTCGCATCTTTTGTAAACATCTATTATCGTATAATTAGCTTAAATCCAAACACTAGTCAACTTGTACTTTACATAGATGAAGGTTCATCGGAGTGCTTCATATTTTCCAAACAAGCATTACTATAAATTTGTCTGAAATATTTGTTTGCATAAATGATATAACCTATCGAACAATTGATATCCATATGAGTTTAAAAAGAGAAAAAGTTAAACATAAATTTTATTAAAGATTTCCACACCTGGAAGTCGAGCATATGGTTATTAAATACCTTAACAATTTCTTTCAATTAATATCCTCCTGATAATAACCGATACACATTAATGTTGAAAGTATGCTTCTCATTGGCACAGAGTTGTAAATATTAATCTTATTTAATCCAGTCAGCTCTATCCTCATCAATGAATATGAAAATGTTCTGTCTTAATTTAATCTGAAAAAGAAATACCACAAAGTACCACAAAGTATACTACATCCTGTATTGTAAAATATAATGTTATACTTATCTAATTCGCGAATCCTTCAGTCACTGTTAATTGAATTATTTATGATTGTAGAAATTAACAGATACAATATCGCAACACGACGAATAACCTCACTGCATTAAATAAAAATAGCCTCACATTACAATTTACACAGTTCAACATAGTCGCCTTATTGACAGTTAACAACCATATATAGTTTGGTCGTTGAGTATATTATGTTGGAAGCGTTGTGAAAATGACGTCACTTTCTTTAGCGGCCAACCTCAGCCCGGGACATACATTTTGGCTGGAATAAGAGATGAGGAAGGAGAAAAATGTTATTTCGGCATATATATAGATAACAGAGTATAATATTTCTGGATTGCGTTAACCGATTTTCATGTTCGTGGGCTCAAATGAAAGGGTTTTCAAAACCATTTTAAGTAAAGCGTCACTTAAATCATGACAATTGACCATTCATAGAATTAAATTGGTTTGCAAATTGGAACGGCTAAACTTGCTGTATAAGTTACACGGTAGTGCTCGGCGGTATAGACATGTCATTATCTACTTTTATATGTACTTGCCGTCGAGACACTACCTTGTCTCTTGATTGTCGTACACGCATGTATACACACACACGCAACTACGCCCATTATTAATATTACCTCCTAATGTTTTACATTCCTGATTCTGGTGCCGATGAAATTCATTTTCTGCCTGTTTTTAAAAGAATCCTCGACAGCATCCATTTACATAGTTGAAAAGTCTAAAAAATAATACAGCGTTATTTGTAGATTAATTTTCAAGACGTTTTATCTTTGCGGTGACACGACATATGAACTGTTCTAAGGTAGTCAAGAAATAAGTATTATATTAAAAAAGCTATTATAAGAAATTTTATTTTTTCTGTTTTTAAAAATCTTACTGTTTTATCAGATAGAGCAGTTTGCTGTGTACATCATTGGAAGATCAAAATGACTTGGAAATAAATTTTCAAGTAGGGCCATAGTCTTCTCTGGAAATTTCAATCTAAGTGGAGAGTTTGAGGGATCCCTTTAAGAATAAATAAGCCTTTTTTCATTTTCTGAAGGGACAAGCCAAAAAATTAAGAATAATTTTTTGTTAATGCTGTAGATTATTATACATAGTCTTTGCACGCTCTTAGACACGAAAAGATTTCAAAGATAAATTAGTAAATGCTTATGCTTTTCTCTTCACTTTATTACGATTTGCTAGGAGAATTGTAAAATATTTAATTTTGGTGACCATATCAACTTTTAGTCACTATAAACTAGAATCTGACCTAGCAATTGGAAAAAGTTTATTGGCAAGTCCATTTAGGCAGACACTATGCAAAAAGTAATAGGCAAAAACTATGGGCAATCTACGGCATGAAAAAATATTATTTTTAATTTTGTGGCTTATCCCTTCATAAAATGAAAATATAGCTAATTTATTCTTAAAGGGATCCCTCAAATTCTCCACTTAGATTGAAATTTCTAGTGGACTATGGCCTTACTTGACAATCCATTTTCGAGTCATTTTGATCTTCCAATAATGTAGCAAACTGTTCTATCTCATAAAAGAGTGAGACTTCCAAACATAGAAAAAATACAATTTCTTATAATAGCTTTTATGATAAAATGCCTATGTTTTGACTATCTTAGAGCAGTTCATATGCTGCGCCACCGAAAAGATAAAGCGACTTGAAAATTAATCTACGAGTAACTCCGCATTATTCTCCAAACTTTTCAACTAAATGGGTGCTATCGAGGATTATTTTAAAAATAGGCAGAAAATGAATTTCATCAGCGCCAGGATCGGCAATGTAAAACATTAGGAGGTAATATTAATAATCGGCGTAGATGCGTTCGTGTGTGTATATGCGTGTACGATAATACGGATCGACAGAGAAGTACAAACTTCTTTTGCTTTTTGAAGGGGAACTGTCAACGAAAGTGAATTTAAAGTAATTTTTCCGTTAAATGAAAGCCCTGATTTATCGTTTTAAAATTGATTTATCTGAGCAATGATGCTTTTCCGGACCTTATAGTATAGGACTTTTCGACTTAGTTTAAGCTCAAGAATATGTGGTTAAAATTAAAAGCATCATTGCTGTTATACCCTTAAAGTTGCAGTTATCTTTAATAATAAAATATCAAGTATCCCCGAGTAGGATCTGCCGGACTTTACAAACGGCCCAAGACTCGGTCCAAGACTGGTTAGCCGAACTATAGAAAATGAATACTGGACCAACGTTCGGCCCAAAGTTGGGCTACCATAGCTTGGGAGATTCTCTGTGAACCAAAACTTGGTTAAATTTTGGTACGCCGATATTCGGCCGAAACTGTAATTCAACTTTAGCCCAATGCTTGCACTATACTGGCTATCCATATTTCGGCTAAGTCCTGGCACCCCAATATTCGCCCAGCATTGCTGGGCCAGTCTTGGATCAATGTTTTAATTAACTATAGTAGCCAATACTCGGTTGAGATCTAGCACTCTGTTACTTGTCCGGTGTTGCTGTTCAAACTTGACCCAATACTGGCTCGATATTGGGGGATTTTAACTCGACTAAAGCCTGGCACCCCAACATTGGCTCAGTATTGTGTGCCAGTCTTTGCCAAACAATTTATAATCATATTAGGTAATTTGCAGCAGTGGTATTATGCAGATCACAATATTGTAATATATTTATCTATTTATATATTGATATTTAACTGTGTTTAATAATTTAATCGATATTTATTTAATTTTAATTCTTTCAAACATATAGTACTTTACTAATACGGTTCGCAAATGATCGACTCTTGAATGTCCTTGATAGAAGAACTACAGGCTATCCGAATCTTTGTTTGTAGCAAAAGATACACAGTTCTGTACGTAATTCTCTCGGTTATATCGGTCGTAATGTGTTCATATAATCGTTTGAAAATATCTACAGTTTTATTTTGAAAATTGAGTTGACAGGTCCTGCAACCGTTAATCAATAAGCATGTCTTATTAGAGAGTGAAAAAACATCGTGAATTAAAAAGAAATGTAGGTGAAGGTAATGATAGAAACATTACAGCTGAAACGGATGATTCAACTCCAAGTACGAGTGCAGGTTTGTGTCCAGAACGCCGAGATTATTATAAAAATGATACCCAGTTCTTTCAAAGGAAAGAATTGGTAGAATGTGATATAAGCAAAAGTGAGAGTGAAAGTCATAGTATTGAAGATTCAACGCAAGAAACTTTTGAAACCCGTTTACGCGAATGGGCATTAAAACATTTATATACACTACGACTGAACGTAATTACTGATTTGCTGGTTTTATTAAGACGTGAAGGATTTGTATTACCGAAAACTGCTCAAGCTCTGTTAAAAACGACACATTGCAATCGATTAATGCCAATGCTCAGTAAGAAAAACAGTGAAGGTGAATATGTTTATTTAGGAATAAAAAATGGACTGGAAAAATCGATCAGCTCTGATATTTACACAGATCATGCAATATCAATTTTTGTACATATTGATGGAATGAAAATTTTTAATAACTCTAAGATTCAAATTTGGCCAATATCGGTAAAAATGTATCTTGCAAATTACGTAACAAAGCCATTTGTTGTAGCTCTTTATGGGGGAGATTCTAAGCCGCGGTCAGTGGAACTATATTTACAAGATTTTGTTCGTGAAGTAAATGACCTTACCGAAAATGGTGTAGTGATAGACAACAAAAAATATAGTTTCGAACTTTCTGGAATAATTGCGGATTCTCCAGCTCGCTCGTATATTAAACAATGCAAAGGAGCTGGTGTTTTTTACGCATGCGAACGATGTGAAACAAAAGGAGTAAACGTTGGATCTTATCCACATATTAAACGAATTTACCCGGAAATAACATGTAAACTACGTACAGAATTATCGTTTAAGGAGAAAAGTAATATTCAACATCATTATGATTCAGAATCACCTCTTTTACAGATTCAAAATTTCGATCCTGTGAAACAGGTGATACTTGATTCAATGCATCTCTTATATCAATGCGTAATGAAATCATTGTTATTAAAATGGACATGCGAGAAAAGCATAGCACGTATGAGACCAAGTGATGTTCGAAGATTGAAAGAGATAATGGATTCAGTTACTCCTAACGTTCCATGTGAATTTCAAAGAAAAGTATTTGATATAAATTATGTTTCACAGTGGAAAGCAACACAATTTCGATTTTTCTTGCTATATTGTGGGCCAATAGTTATGAAGAGTTTGTTACCTCCGAAATATTACCGACACTTTTTATTATTAGCTACAGCAAGCCGTATTCTGCATGATGCACAATTAATTCATTCAAAAACCTTTTATGCAAAAAAATTATTAACAAAATTCTATCAGCTGCTGCCGAATTTATATGGAAAAGAAACACAAGTATTGAGCATGCATAATCTGATTCACATAAGTAGTGATGTAGAATATTATCAAAAAACTTTGAGTGACATTTCTGCGTTTTGGGGTGAAAATTATATTTCAATATTTAAAAAATTGGTAAAATCACCTAAAAGACCTCTAACCCAAATTGTTAATAGACTAAAAGAGCTCGAGTCAACTAATAATTTAAAAATAATTAAAAACTGCAATCAAAAAGTTATTAAAATAAGCGATGAATTTATAATGTATAATGAAGAAGAATTTATGATTGTAAATTCTATTAAAATTAATAATACAACTCTTAAAGCTTCGCAAGGAGATAATATAGTGATACTAAAAAATAACAAAGTGTTTAACATTAATAAAATACTTTTAAAAAAATGTGCAAAGGCAACAATAACAAATACATATGTGGTTGGGTATTTAGAAATTAATAAAAATGATGTATTTAGTTTTCCTACAAACTCAAGCGACATAGGTATACATAAAATCAATAATTTTTCAAAAGATTTGAAGATTTATTCAGCATCTGAAATTGATAAAAAATGTATTCTACTTAATTTCAACAGCCTTAACTATGCCATAACCTTTTTACATATGTAGCAGAAATTTGAGCAGGTCTGTTTTAAATTTAGATAAACACCAAATTGAAAAACGGTTGCAAGGAGGAAGACATACTACTACTAATATGAAATAGTCGATCTGATTGGTCAGTTGGGTAACGTTTCGTTCACAATCAGCTAATCAGGTTGAAGATATTTAGTGGTAGTTACCAAACTGCAGTAAGTGACTTAGGTTTAACTGAATTCTAATTTTAATACCATACCCAACAAATTTGTTCAGTGTTAGCCCGTGTTTTTTACAAATACAATTGACATAAAATGTATGTAGAATGTTTTCGTATAAAAAGAGTTAAAATCATACAGTGTTATAACCTAGCTGCTTATTATAAACAGAAGCTTGCTTCAAAAATTCTTTAAAACAAGAAGCACCGTTAAACAGATTGAAAAAAAAGCTATGTTGACAGTGTTGATTTGTGTTAAATGTTGTGAATAAATTCTTCAAAAGCTGTGGTTTCATGTACCCAGTTCATAACAATTTTGCGTTAGAAAATCTTGTGCAAACAATTGAAAAGAAAAATGACGAGTTTATACGTGATAGTAAAATTCCTACAAGGAAAAACGAAAAAAGGTGAACACTTGATCGACTTAATACCACAAAAGTGGATGTGTAAAAACAATAGATCCTGTAAATACCCACCAAAGGAACAATATCATAAAATAGATAAATGGCTTCATGAACTTAAAGATCCTGATTTTAATTGGAACTCCTATGATGTGGCTATCGTCTCATCAGCAAGTAAGAAATTAAAAGATATTATAATACTGAATATTTTGTTAAAGCACTATTATCTCTGCCATTACAAATTATGTATAGAAATTATAAATCTTTTATATAAAAATTTTCTCTGGTGCAGATAGCATAGGCCAGGGAAAAAGACGACTTACACGTGCCAAATCTACAATAGATGTAGAAAGTACAGACTGCAATAATGGAAAAAAAGACGATTACTCACATACTCTACCAAAAATAAAATGCGATAAAATTCTATCAACAAAAATACCAATGTTTGGAGGTATGTATCTCATTATTGTTTTATAACATATATACGATTAATTATTTCTGTTATTAAATTACTTTATATTATATTATATTTCCAGGTAAAATTAAGTCTTTGGTTAAAAACAATTTAAGTCAGAGAAATTCTAAAATAATAAATTTGTCAAAGTCATCCGAAGAAAATTATACTGATGAAACTACAGATAATTCTAAATTATCTTTCAGTAACTCATTAGAGTTAACGCCAATTAAAGAAAAGCTACCCTCTGATAATAGTAATTATTACACATTCAATAACAGTGTTTAGTAAAATGTAATCGATTAGAAATAACCAATTTTAATCTAATGAGCAATTATACGATGACATATTTTATAGTTGTGAAGTTAATAATCGATTACATTTTAGTTTATTCTTATGATATTTAAGTATAATTCAATTTATTATTTCAGGACCTAATTGTGATAATCAAGAATATTTTGAGAAGCTTAACAAAAAGTTGGATGATTTAACATCTGAGCTACGCTCAGTAAAAAGAAGCATTTTATATGATTTAGATAATAAATTTCAAGAACTCAATGCTGCAATTATTTCAAACAAATCTAATAATTCTTTAAATATTACAATAGATGATATTAAGAGCAAATTGGAAAATGAAATACCTACCAAAACACATGAAGCTTTTTTGCAATTGGAAAATAAACTGCAGAATGAAGAACATAGGAACTTACTGGTATATATGTATATATGTTATTTATATGAATCCATGATTATTATTAGCTACATTTAATATGTATTAAATGCTTTTTCATTTTTCAGAAAAAGTACTTAAGAGTTCTATGTTTTGGAAAGCAATCGATAAAAAAATGTGTTGAGTATGTTCTGCCAAAATTGGTAAGCAAAGAAGTACAAGAGTGTTACAGTGCATTTGGTCGAAAAATAAAAGGTGCTGGAAAATTGAGATTTATAAGCACTTCTGTATATATTATTTTTAAAGGTATATTATAAAGTTTATAAATAGTAATTTTTATTGTGCAATGAGACTATTTGTTAAAGTAATATTTTTTAACAGAGGTGTTAGCAGAGCAGTTTTCGCATTTGCCAAATATTGAAAATCTGGAGTCAATAGTTAGTCGATGGTTATCAAATGTAGGTGACAGAGAAGGAGGTAGAAAAAGAAGAAAAATAGAACTTTAGATATTCAATAATTCAAGTTACTAGATTTAAGTTATTTTCTTTTGTTAAGAAAAGCATTCCATATGAATAGTGTAATGTTTATCTTTTATCTTCTATACAGATATATAAATTATATTTAGTTTGCTTAGCTAAAATTTTGACAAGTGCTAGGTTACAGTATTGGAATTTGAGAAGTATTTGAAGTAAATTGTATTTCAAATTGTACTTAGCATTCTATTCGAGAATATTGTAAAAGTTATTCGTCCGATAATTATAGCTGGCATTAAATTTGTTGTTTTGTTTATATATATTTACGTAACATTTTCTGTATATTCTAGTTTTATTAACCTTAATACAGTTTTAAATGTACGTTTATTGCTGTACACAGAGAGGAATAAAAATTTCAATATAAAATTAATTGTATATTTATTTGTATTAGCTATAAATTAACAAGATTATACAATATTGTATCTGACAAATACAATACATCAGCATCCACATTTTAGTATTTAAAAATAAATATAGGTGGCGTAGAGGATGAACATCTTTCTCGCTAACAGCCATGGTGTAAACTGTTCTTATATATAAATCGCAAACAATGTTGATACGAACAGCTACTCTCGAGACCTGTCTGAAGAAGGATCCAGGATATGGAGGTGTCATTACACACATTGCTTATAAATATATGTATATAATCTAAAATGTAATCTTTAGGATTTGTGTTTTCAGATGCGTCTAACATGTTTACCAATTATATCTTTATATGTTTGTAATTAGTTTAGCTCATATATGTTCATGTTGTAATTGCACTTTCATATTCTAAGGCATCTTTGTGTAAGTTTGAAGTTGTTTAAATGGTATCAAAGTATATTCATTTTTTTTTATTATTTTTAAAATTGGACCGATGTTAAATAATTAAAGAAGATCGTAGCTTGATAAATTATTCGTCGGGTCTGATAATTAGAAAGTGTCTTGGCCCAGAAATGGGAAGCTGAGGATTAATCAATGTTATATCCCGATTTTTCAGCTAAACTCCAATCCATACTGGCTGCCAAGATCGGATTAAGTTTGGTAGATTTGTAAAACAATATTGGCCCGATAATTAAAATTTGTATTGGCCCAAGCCTGGGAGACCGAGTCTTGACCACTGTTATCATCCGAACTTGCAACCGAACTCCAACCAATACTGGCTGCCAAGACTGGGCCAAGCTATATTCTTGGCAAGCCAACCTTGGCCCAATAGGTGGCCGATTGTAAAACCCTACTCGGGTCAGAGGCCTGATGCTAAATCTAAGAGTCATAGTTGGAATGAACTGTTAAAATTTCAACATGGAAAATGACGAGCGTCGCATAAAGTTTTATAAGCGATCACTCAACGATACCGCTAAAACACTTAAATATTAATAAAAACATTCAGGATGAAAAATAAAGAGACGAGCATCAGTATTGATGGCTAAATGTATGATATAAGCGTCACAGATTAGAAGTAAAAAAAAAAAATGCAAGAATTTATCTATTTATAAATCAATATCCCATTAACGTCCAGTATAGTCACAATTGTCACTAAAAACTTTAACATTATAAAACTTGTAAAAATATAAATAATTTGTGTGATATATAAAAATAGCTATTCTTATACATTGGAGTGTAATCTTTCAATGTCCGGCGTCTGTGTGTGTGTGAATTTGAATAATATCTTGTTTTCACCTTCATTTTTTTAGATATGAGTGAATAAAATGTGAATTTCCAAGTATTCTTTTTATTTAATTCAACTAATCAAGATCAAAAGCTTTTGAATGTATCCAGAAACGATGCAAATTGTGTAATTTATAGCTAAACTTAAAATTGATACTCCAACGAAGTTTATTTTGCACATACTAAATCCAATAAGGCGATCGCAAAGCTTAAACATTTTAGAAATACTGATATTTTTATAATATTTAATTCGAAACATTATTAGTAGATGAGCAATACTATCACTGTTGATTTAGATTTTTTCACAGAAAATACAGAAACATAGTGTAATGCACAATGTAAACTTAACACATTTCAAGCGGGGCGGGTATTAGTACCCGTTTCACGGACTGGTACTCATACCCAGTTACTCAATGAAATTAAACATATTTAAAATGAAATAAATAGAAAGCAATTATTTGGTATATAAGATAAGACTATATACTTTGTTGCCTACTTAAAAGTTTTAAATGAAAACTTTTTTTAAATACTTAAAACCTCTTTTGCCCGCTACACATCCTAGTCACGGCTGTTAGGCTACCCGCTCAAAATGTGTTAAAAAATAAAAAAAAGCAAATTTTTTATTTCTTTTGCTCCTTTATCTAGAAAAACGCAATAAAATTTTCAAATTTATAGGCCTTTAAATTAACTTCCTTGAGATATAAATTTTAGGTTTAGATATTGATTGCATGATTTGCATACTTTCTGCGTATATCATAAAGGCTTTTGGTGGAGAATAATCTAATTAAAATTTAAAAAAAACACCTGAGAAATCACACTTTATTTATTTAAATCTAAAAAATGAAGGTGAAAATAAAATTGTTAAAATTATGACGCTGGTCATTGAAAAAGTCTACTCCAATCTATAAGAATATATGTGTTTATATTAAAAATCCTTTCTTTTTTAAAAAAGTTTTATAATGTCAAAGTTTCTAATAAAATTAGTGCATTCTAGGCGATAATAGGTTGAACGCGTTCTATTCGAATTTGCATTTGTCAATCTGATAGAACAGATTTATTAAGTACTGTTGAATGAATCGGTTCGAACTTTTTATTGAAGCTTTGCAATTGCACATTTTCCAAAAAACTACATATCAGTTTTTTGATACAATCTAAATATTTTTCTTTTAAATAATTTCCTGCTATTTTTTTTGCCAAAAATTGACTCTTTTTTTTAACCCTTAAATACGGCTGCCGTTAATAAATGACTACGTAGATCGCTTATTGACAACAGCAGTAGTTAAAGGGTTTAAGTGTGCCTTTTCCACAAAATTAAATAAAAAAAAACCGCACGTACTTTTTCAGCCAATGGTATATAGATTACAAATTGATTGATTTCATGTTTCACATTTAATACTCTCCAAAAAATTCGTCCTCCCGTGGAGGTGTTTTGAATAAATGCGTTTCAGAAGATCAGCCCTGTAACTGTTATTTTATAAGGAAATTTTAGTACAAAATTTTATTTTTCATATTTCAATATATACTTGATGATGCCTAAAAAATATCATATATGAATTTCAGTATACTCAAGATCAATTGTCAACGTTAGGCTTTGTTTTCCACAGCAAGAATAATGTTAACCGTTAGAGAGTATTTTTCAGGAGACTTGTTTTCACCCTTCTATGTAGAAGGGTTAAATATTCGTAATGTAGAAACTATAAGATAAAACGCGCGCGTACATCCTTGATTGGTCGAATTAAAATTTCACTTAGGCGACCTAGTCAGTTTTCACGGTTTCTTTATAATGCTCATATTTTTTAATGACGTAGACGTGTACGGCACTCCACGCGAAACGGTTGAAGATAATATTAACAGGAATCCGTATATTGACATTACAAGGCAAAAATTATTTCGCATGCAGCGTCCACATTTGTTGACGAATTGTAATGTTATAGCATGTTTTTGGAAATGCTAGAAGAGTATCTACTGAAGTACATTGAGCAAATTAACAAAAAATAAACGAAAATTGTTTAAATAAATATATTAATTGCTGTATAAGAGAATAGTGCCTCGGCGGCAGTATAGACACGTCTATACCTAATTTATGTACTTGCCGTCGAGACACTACCGTCAACTTTGTCCCTTGTTATTATGGAAACAACAAATAAATTTCAAAATCGCCCAACGTAGCTCAGTAGATAATGTTCTTACGTTTCTAAAAATTCCAATAAAATGCAAATACGTTAAGAAATGACGATGCTGCTTGAGAAACTAATAATAAAAGAATTTCGTGTTCGGGACAGTGGTGAACGCAAATTTCTTCTATTATTGGTTTTTTAAGCAACATCGTCATTTCTTAACGTATTTGCATTTTATTGGAATTTGTAGAAACGTAAGAACATTATCTACTGAACTATGTTGGGT
The DNA here is from genome assembly GCF_024137725.1 of Prorops nasuta. Taxonomy (NCBI): domain Eukaryota; kingdom Metazoa; phylum Arthropoda; class Insecta; order Hymenoptera; family Bethylidae; genus Prorops; species Prorops nasuta. Next base: position 8,540,629 of record NW_027116803.1, on the reverse strand, counting down.
GATTTTGCAATTTATCAAGAGACATGGTAGTGTCTCGACAGCAAGTACACATATATATAGTCGAGCGCTACCGTGTAACTTATACAGTAAGTTTAGCCGTCCCAATTTTTAAATCGACGTATCTCTGTGAATTATGCATTGTCACGAGTTAACCATAGCATATCTGAATAAGGTTTTCAAAGAGCTTTCGAATGAGACCTCGGACATTAAAAACGATTCACGCAATCCAGAGATCTCGTACTTGGTGGTATATATATACCGAAATATTACGATTCTTCTTTTTCTCCTTCAATCCTCGGCAGATGTCTTCGCCATGAAGTTAGTCGCTTTGACGTCATTTTTCTACTACTGCGCTGCCAACCAATTTTTGACTTTGACAGTTTTGCTCTCTTTAATGATAATGAGGTTGTATTTAGTATTGTCTCGTTCGAATTTTGATCTGACGTATTGTCAACTGTGTGTGTATCTAATTAACCTGACGCAGTAAGGCTAGTTTGTGGTTAAAAGTGTCAATTTAGCAAATCCACAAAAACTTCCAATTAATTATAATAAGAGGAACCAATAATTAGATAAGTATAACATTCTATTTTACTATATAGAATGCAATAAACTTTGTGGTACTTTGTGAAGTTTCTTTTTCAGATTAAATGAAAATAAAACAGCCCTTTTTTCATTGCGGAGGATAGAACTGACTGGATAACCTGAGATTTATATTCATAACTTTGCTAATGAAAAGTTTACGTTAAATATTAATGTGCATCAATCAGTATCAGGATTATATTAATAAGTAGAAATTGTTAAGGTATTTGAAAATCATATATGCTATACTTTAAGGTATTAAAATCAATAACAAAATGCATATTTCAAGTTTTCTTTTTTTTTAATTGATATGGATACCAAATGTCCAAAAGATTGTATCCTACATTTGAACAATTTTCCTGGAGACAATAAAATTTTCTTATTACTAGATATACGATTAGAGAAAAGTAGATGAATATTTGCTTAACGTTTTATTTAATATTCAATGATAATATAAAAGAATATTTAAACCACATATTTACCTCTATGCCTCACTAATTAAAGTAAAAAGAAATTATTATCGTCTCCAAAATATTGTATAAATTTGGAATATGTTCTTTCAGAAAAATAGTATAAATATGTTATTATTAAATAATAATCTAGCATTCCTGATTTTATAAAATAAATAGTAGAGTCTGTATTTTCATGAAAAGAAGTCTTTTGCAAAAGAACTGTAGTCTATTAATAAGCACAGTTAACTCTACGTATAATTTTCAAAAGATGATAAATATATATAATAGTGTCAGCAATATCGCATAAGTCAAGAAAATTAAATAGTACAGCCAGTAAAATATTTAAGATTAAAAAATATAAACTGTAGAAATAGCTGTTCATCTATTACCAAAATTAAATTAAATGGTTGCGAAATTAATAGGATATTTGCAAATATCACATACTGTACACCATCTTAAACACATCTAACCATCAAGTTGGATAAAAAGTAATAAAAATGGCTTTTGCATTATGTATGGTGTATAAGGTAACAATAAAAGCATCTTTGAGTTGACTTTAAAAAATGTTAAACGAATAATAGATAATAAGTTCAATAGATTTCAGAAAATATATTAAATAAAATATTTAATAACTAGCAGAAATCTACTAGATATTATGCAATAAATTTCTATGGACATAATACGTAGTGTATTTCTTTCATTTCTTATCTAGCTTGTGCAATTATTAAATTCTGTATTGAAGTATCCAAATTTAAAATGACAATAAAATACTCTAATTTCTGTATGAAATCTGGTAGAATGCAAATTTTATGCGTAAGACCAGACCCTGCAAAAATGTCAAAAATTAACTAAATTTTCATCAATGTTATGAACATTTAAAGCCTTAAGGTCCATTTTCCCTTCAAAATATATAAAAAAATTACTAAATTCACATCATGATGTGAATTTAGGGCCTTGTATTTTAATTTCTTTTCATAATGCATTAAATTTGTATTAATTAGCATTTTATAAGAAATACTTGCAGGTTATTTTGGGCATAAAATCTTGGAAATATAATTCAAATATAATCAGTGAATATTATGAGGGAACTCTCCAAAAGTGTAATTATGATACAAATTCATCATTGCATTATTTTGTATTTTATTTAATAGATTATTAATTTAATGTCTGAATTAAAAGTTTACATTTTGCAACAATATGGACATTGGAAAATGTTTCTTTAGCTTGTATTAATTAAAAGAATTATTTACTTTTATTTTCTACATTCTTAGAAAACGTTATATGATCCCACAAAAAACAAGCTTCGCTTGTAAAAAAAGGCGGCATGTACATTAATCGTCTAGCATGAATAATATAATAAAATAAAATATTCGAATTAAAAAAGTGAGTGAAATCCAAATGTTAGGCAAGTATATATTTTTACTGTAGCAAAAGTTAAAATTTCAAAAAAATAATAGTAATACAACAAAGTTACTTGCCGGGCCCATAAAGTTCATACCTAAGAAGCTATCTTACAACACAAGCGTTGCTTCTCATAATTTCAAAATGTGGCTATTTAATGCCATTGCATACAACGGGCCAGGCAAGTAACTTTGTTGTATTACTATTATTTTTTAGAAATTTTAACTTTTGCTACAGTAAAAATATATACTTACCTAACATTTGGATTTCACTCATTTCTTTAATTCGAATATTTTATTTTATTATATTATTCATGCTAGACGATTAATGTACTTGCCGCCTTTTTTTACAAGCGAAGCTTGTTTTTTGTGGGATTTTTTGTTTCAATAATATTAATATATTTATTTAAATAATTTTTTCTTCATTTTTTGTTAATTTACCCAATGTACTTCAGTAGATAATCGTCTAGCACTTTCAAAAACATGTTATAACATTATAACCCATCAAAAAATGAGAATGTTGCATGCCAATTAGTTTTTGCCTTGTAATTTCGGTATATGGAGATTCTTCCGTTAACCGAAACTTAAATCAAATTCTTAAAGGTTTTTGCTAGACATCATCTTGTGAAGCCTGTATAATTAATTCCCTAAAGAATCTATTAATATTTGATATAATATAAATTCCAGTTTTAATTTCTATATGAAAAATCAATTCAAATAAAGTACAATGTTCCACTTTATCTAAAATTTAAAAAAATGATGAATACATTTTAAGAGATTGTGGTATAAGGAACGTACATACCCTCGAGAGTGTAGTCAGCCTAAGCATATCCTTAAAACTTGTTATGGTCAAAGCTCGATTTATCACAGATTCACTTACTTTCTACGTAACTTATTTCTATAGTACTTTTTATTTTATTCACAAAAGGCTGTAACGGGATTAGAACATAAAAATTATCTCCAGTTGGATATTTATTATGAATAAGCCATTCGAAAAGACATAATAGCAGACTCGTTTATCCAAATGTTCAGACCCCTGGGTGGTAACATGGTGCTTCAGTAGTAAAAACGTGTTTTTTAAGGAAAAAATCTCTTCCTTCATTGTTGGCCTCAACAATTGTGAAAAAAATTATGTGCGAGCTTTTAATTAGTAAGTTATCCTGATTTTTTCCAGAGTTTTAAGCTTTAAGTTAAAGTTATGAAAAATATTTGAATTTTTCAATGATTTTTAATCTTATGGAGGTTATATTTGGCTAACTTGTAAATGGTAGTTTTTTATGCCTTTTTTCCATATTGTTGAATGTCAACATCGGAATTACCACTTTCAGACGGAAACATGCTCAAAATGAAAAAAAACTGAATTTTTGTCGTATTTTGTCCATAGTTTTAACACATAACCTTAAAATTAGACAACTCAAAATGTATTAGAACCCCCTAAAATACCCTCGGACTCATTTTTAAGTCGGAAAAGTTTATGCAAATAATAATTACTTCACTGTAGCTGTAAAGTGCCTAAAACTGCCGCGGCTTTAGGTACATGAAAACCTTATATTATTTGAAAAATAGTATCTATTACACCTGTAGGTAGCAAGTAAGAGCGTATGTGTCGGTGTGACCGATATAGCGAGAGGAGTCAAATCCCGCCGAAACGTTGTAAAAAATGCTTATAAATAAGGAGGCCTTTGGGCCTAGAACAGAGACGTGTGCTTGATTGCGAAATAACTATTGTAAAGTTTGTCTCCCTCTTTGATTACCTCCTTAATCGAACCAGTATAAAGGGAAATATCCTACACAATTCATGCTAAAAATAGGTAAATACTTCTAATGACAAAGGTTGTGTAAAGGTTATATGTTCGGTTCTTATATGAAAATAGAATAATTATGTATTATTAAATAATAATATATTACAACATTACTTGAATCGGTTAAGTATTTTAACAACTATTAAATAAAATATTTTTAATCCATTCACTATATCTTCGTCTATAACTGAGCTAGATCAATAATAATTCACATATTGTCTCTACGTATGCATGTGTGGCCGCGTATGGGTTTCGGTATCAGCTTGATATAGTTTTAAAATAAAATCATACAAAGTTGTAAGTAGATACGACGTATATTTATAGGCATACACTTTTTTTAATACAACAGTGTTAATTATAAATACTTTTTTTAAATTATCTATTTAACAAATATTATTATGCAAATGAAAAAGAAAATAGAGGTCTAGTATCGCACCCGAATTTGATACATTAACAAAAACAATGCTTTAACTCACCAGCCTAAGACTTGTCAGTATGCCAAACTCGGGTTCGATTCTAGACCTTTATTTTCTTTTTCATTTACATAACAATATATTTGTTACATAGATTATTTAATAAAAGTATTTATAATTAAAACTGTTGTATTAAAAAAAGTGTATGCCTATAAATATACGTCGTATCTACTTACAACTTTGTATGATTTTATTTTAAAACTATATCAAGCTGATACCGAAACCCATACGCGGCCACACATGCATACGTAGAGACAATATGTGAATTATTATTGATCTAGCTCAGTTATAGACGAAGATATAGTGAATGGATTAAAAATATTTTATTTAATAGTTGTTAAAATACTTAACCGATTCAAGTAATGTTGTAATATATTATTTTTTAATAATACATAATTATTCTATTTTCATATAAGAACCGAACATATAACCTTTACACAACCTTTGTCATTAGAAGTATTTACCTATTTTTAGCATGAATTGTGTAGGATATTTCCCTTTATACTGGTTCGATTAAGGAGGTAATCAAAGAGGGAGACAAACTTTACAATAGTTATTTCGCAATCAAGCACACGTCTCTGTTCTAGGCCCAAAGGCCTCCTTATTTATAAGCATTTTTTACAACGTTTCGGCGGGATTTGACTCTTCTCTCGCTATATCGGTCACACCGACACATACGCTCTTACTTGCTACCTACAGGTGTAATAGATACTATTTTTCAAATAATATAAGGTTTTCATGTACCTAAAGCCGCGGCAGTTTTAGGCACTTTACAGCTACAGTGAAGTAATTATTATTTGCATAAACTTTTCCGACTTAAAAATGAGTCCGAGGGTATTTTAGGGGGTTCTAATACATTTTGAGTTGTCTAATTTTAAGGTTATGTGTTAAAACTATGGACAAAATACGACAAAAATTCAGTTTTTTTTCATTTTGAGCATGTTTCCGTCTGAAAGTGGTAATTCCGATGTTGACATTCAACAATATGGAAAAAAGGCATAAAAAATTACCATTTACAAGTTAGCCAAATATAACCTCCATAAGATTAAAAGTCATTGAAAAATTCAAATATTTTTCATAACTTTAACTTAAAGCTTAAAACTCTGGAAAAAATCAGGATAACTTACTAATTAAAAGCTCGCACATAATTTTTTTCACAATTGTTGAGGCCAACAATGAAGGAAGAGATTTTTTCCTTAAAAAACACGTTTTTACTACTGAAGCACCATGTTACCACCCAGGGGTCTGAAAATTTGGATAAACGAGTCTACTATTATGTCTTTTCGAATGGCTTATTCATAATAAATATCCAACGGGGGGCAATTTTTATATTTTTATCCCGTTATAGTCGCTAAAATTTTATTAATTGAATTTTCCGTCATCACTGAATGATTTTTAATAAATACAATAAACTTTTATATATACACACAGCTCACAACGAAGACAACACATCTAAAATTAGCTTACACATGTGGTAGGAATCACGTTATTACATCGCTAACCAAACGCTTTATAATCTTGTATGTACACAATTAAACAAAAACGGCCTTCTTGATGCAATAGCGAGTGTACTGTATGCATTAATGAGTCGACTTTATCATCATCAAAGAATTTTAAGCAAATATTTAATTTAGCTACATTAAACTGTAGTCAACAATTGATAAAATATGACCAAAATTAATTTATTTTCACACATAACATAACTACCTTAAAAGCTGCAAGAAGATACCGAATGGTACGTTATCAACGGACAATACTATAAATTTTTTTAGTACACACACACACACACGAAAAAATAGGCGTCGTTTGAAAATAAAAAAAGACGAAATCTACATATAAATGGCAGCAAAGAAATAAAATCTTAATAAAAGTGGCATTATCAAAAGAAATCTCTCACAAAAATATATATTGAGTACCAAAGCAATTCATTTACAAAAAAAAAACTGGTAAAATTAAAAAATTCGGAGAAGTGTCCTTGTCTTAGAACAAGATATTATGTATTTATTTAATGAAAAAATAGCAGAATTTGAAAATGTTATAACCTCCAAGATCAGTCATCAAAAAGATCTACACAAGCTAGGTATTAGAGAAATCATTATCGAAAACTTTCAAATTATTTATAAAAAAGGATCTTTTTAAACAGTTGTACAAGCACTTCTATATGAAAAAAAAATTGTAACGTTTTCTCCAAAAATAAATCACTACATCAAAAGATTTTTTGGGTCCAAACTTCGTGATTCTGCAATAAAGAGACCAAGCTTTTAACTTACCATGAACGGCATTTCTATACAGCATGGTTAAAAAATTCTGAAACGATTCATCGCATAATGAATTTTCGTCTGAAAATAGAAATAATTTGGACTGAGAATAACTATGCTGAAAAATATCGCAGACCTATTTTTTTATCAAATTTGAAGCGTAAATATATTTGTTTAAAAACATTCAACTGATGTAGGATTTAAATAGAGACAAAGACTTGTTTATTATTGTGGAAAACTTTGTTTGACACTTTCTACGCCATAATGGCTATGGCATCTTGAATTTTTAGACGGGAGAAAATTGAATCTAAAAGATTAAATATCATTGCTGCAATTATTATATCTCTCAATGCCAGTCTGAAAGCTTTTCCGCGTAAACAAAAAAATTATTTAATACAAGAAAGAGGTTTTTTGTGATTTTCGGCATATACAGGGTGTTTCTCTAACGGCGGCATATAAGAAATTCGTGTTAGTTGACTATAGCGCTCAGGATGATGGTATCTGAGAGCGCTGATTAGTCAATATCATGTAGTACCAACATGAAATGGTCCGTTACCAATAAATGAATAAGAAAAATAAGACCCATCCGCCATTTTGGAGTGGAGAAGTGTTTACATGCTAGTTGTAGCAGAAAGAGGTGTGAAATGGAAAAATGTCAAATAGTGAGGTTACTAAAGTAAAAATGGAAAATAATGAATGGAAAGTTCGAACATTCTTACTTTCCATTCATTATTTTCCATTTTTACTTTAGTAAACTTACTATTTGACATTTTTCCATTTCACACCTCTTTCTGCTACAACTAGCATGTAAACATTTCTCCACTCCAAAATGGCGAATGGGTCTCACTTTTCGTATTCATCTATTGGTAACGAACCAATTCATGTTGGTACTACATGATATTGACCAATCAGCGCTCTCAGATACCATCATCCTGAGCGCTATAGTCAACTAACACGAATCTCCTATATGCCGCCGTTAGAGAAACACCCTGTATAGGCCTTTTTTTTTAATAGTACTTACGAGTAATATGCAATACATTGTTGGAAAAAGCAGTTTAAAATACATACAAAATGCTACCGAAGTAATATTTTTTACTACGATTTCTTACTTCCATATAGCGCTGAAAATTATGTACAAAATGTGTACATTTGGCTATTAAAGAGTTAAGGAAGGTAATCGTTTAAAGGAAATAGGAGATGTTTTCCTCTAGAGAAACTAGTTGATTTTTCTTAAAATAAAAAAAAAAGTTTTGCTCTCAAAAAACTAGCGACGGCTTATAAAGGTAGGTACAGTAAATAAAATCCTTGTTAATTACTAGCGATTTTCCAGCTTATTTATTAAGGGTTTGCTCTGTGTGATATAAATTTCTACACGGGTTTTGAGAACTTGATGGTCAAAAGACTTGGGGCCCAATTATTATAATTTTATTAAATTTATGTTGCGATTTTGTAGTAGTTTTATCAGAACAAGTAATACGGAATATGATATCCCACAAAAAATATGCTTTGCTTGTAAAAAAGGCGGCAAATACATCAATCACCTAGCGTATATAAACAATAAACTAAAATAAAATATTCTAATTAAAAAAATCAGTCAAATCCAAATGTTAGGCAAGTAGAAGTTTTTACCGTGGCGAAAGTTAAAATTTTGAAAAAAAAATAGTAACAAAAGTTTCGCTTGTCTGGCCCGTAATATTCATGTGTAAGTCGCTATCTTGCAATATAACCGTTGCTTCTCGTATGTTAAAAATGTAACTATTTAGTACTATTACATACAACGGGCCACTAGCAAGTAACTTTTGTGTTACTATTCTTTTTTTTATCGAAATTTTAACTTTCGCCACGGTAAAAATTTATACTTGCCTAACATTTGGTTTTCACTATTTTTTTTAATTAAAACATTTTATATTACTAAATTAGTCATGTTAGAGACGACTTATGTACTTGCCGTCCTTTTTTACAAGCGAAGCTTATTTTTTGTGGGATCTTATAATTTTATGTAAGAATATAAGAATTGAAACGAAACAATTGTTTTGACTAATTCAATCTAACAAAACATTTTCCAATGTTCTCATTGTTCCATAATGTAAAGCTTCAATTGAAGATATTAATTTATTAATCTATTAAATAAAATACAAATTATTACAATGATGAATTCTTATCATAATTACACTTTTAGAGGCATTTAACATAGTATTCAATCACTGTTTGAATCATATTTCCAACATTTTATACCCTAAAATCACTTTAAAACCCTTCGCTTTCAAAAATTTTCTTCTAAATTAACCTATAATCCACTTTTTCTTAGGTGTTACTTTCACTATCAACTTTGCTTTATGGCTCTTTCTCTGATAAACTAGTGCCCCGTTTATAAGTATACTCTTTTGATTAATATAAACTGTAAAAGATATACCAGTTAATGCAATGATAGCCTATGTTGTTTAGGTATACTGCTTTTAGTTTCCTGAAATTACACACCGTATGCTCTATTATATGTGAATTATTGAAACCATGAATTCTTTCCGTATTTACACATCTACATGATTTCATTATAATTTTCATCAGCTATATAGTTTCTAAATTCCAAATTGTATGCTCAAAATCACCTGCAAGCCCATCACTCTCAAAAATTTTCTTATAGATTAACTGAAATTAATCCATCATTTTCTTAGCTGTTACTCTCCCAATATCTACTATGAATCAGGGCTCTTTTTTACACAATCTATAGTGCCCCACATTTGCATTTTCTTTTCATTAATATAAACTAGAAAATACACAAATTAATGCAATGAAAGCCTCTCTTTTTTAGATATACTGCTTTCAGTTTTCCAAATTTATTCACTGTATGTTCTATCGCATGGAAAGTATTAAACTGATGACTTCTTTGCATTGTTTCATTTCTAGATGATATTATAATTATATTTACTTTTTAATTGACATATATATTTCGAAGAGTTTATGCCCAAAATCACTTGTAAGCTTTTCACTATCAAGAATTGTCCTCCAAATTTTGTAATTTCTCTTCCTTCTCCTCAGGTTTAACTCTCAACATTAACTTTGCATTATGGCTCTTTCTATGGCAAACTGGTATCATTTCTGACTTCTTCTATTTAATATCACAGCTCAAACCTGCACAATGCCACAATAAACATAATCCAATCTGAAATAAAATCTCACTAAGTACCAAAAAATATATTACATATTACTTTATAAAATTCAATGTTATACTTATAAAAAATTAAATTTGGATAATTTTTTTGAAAATAATAATAATTTCTTTCCACTCTGATCAGGGAAGCATAGATATAAATATTTGGTTTTAATATTTTTTTATATTATAATTGAATATTAATCCTTCAAGTGCAATAGGGGTCTAAAGTACCCCAAAGAAAATATATGCTCTAATTGTAAATTTTAGGATTTAAAGTTTTGTGTTTGTACCGTCAATTGTGAAAGCCGATTCATAAGAAACATTATTAATTATTTTCGTAATAGAATACTTGAAAATACAAGTTTTGTAGACATTATAAAGAGTTAAGGTCTTTTAAACCCCATGTACGTTTTATGATATTAATAGGAAGTGTGCGCTTCAAGGGTTAAATAACGATTAGCAAATATTCATCTACTTTTCTTTAATCGTAGTAATAAGAAAGTTTTATTGTCTCCTGGAAAATTGTTTTATACATAATATAACCTATCGGACAGCTAAATTTCACATCAGTTTAAAATAAAAAAAATTAAAGATGCATTTATATAGTTAATGATTTCAATACCTGAAAGTTTAGCATGTGCATTTCAAATACCTTAACAATTTCTTTCAATTAATATGCTCTTGATAATCACCGATGCACAAAAATGTTGAAAGTATACTTCTCCTTGGCAAAGTGTTGAAAATTTCTAATTAGTAATCTTACTTCATCCAGTCAGCTCTATCCTCAGCAATGAAAATAGAAATGTTCTATCTTAATTTTTTGTGAAATAGAAATTTCACAAAGTACCACAAAGTATACTAACATCCTGTATTGTAAAATATAATGTTATACTTATCTAATAATTGTCGACTCTTTATGTTATTATTATTCAAATTTATTTGTCATTTTAAAATTTAAACACATTCACTAACATAACAATGAACAATCTCACTATATTATAAATATACATAATCTTACATTACAATTGACAGTTAACACATCGTCGGATTAGTTAATTCGATTACATCGATTTTATATGATAGTTCACAACCATGGTTCTGTCATTGAGTTTAACTGGTTGGCAGCGCTCCGAAAAAATGACGTCATTTGCCTCTTGGCAGCCAACTTCTGTCCGAGACATACATACATTAGGTTTGTTTGATTTAGATGTACTTCTTACATTTTCTACACTTTTCATATTTCTGTCTTAATCCATTGTATAAGCTGACACCGTAAAAAGTGCACAAAAAGAATTTAAATTCTATAACATTTGACCCTTCCGCATAAAGGTCAAAGTTTTGCATTTTTCAGTACCCAGGCCAGGATTCATAAACAGAACTTGAGTTCAAGCTCCCCTTAAAATTTATAAGATGTGTTACATAGAATATAGAATTTACACACGCCTTACGCTTGAACTTGAGCTTAACTTTCGTTTAAGAATCCCGGGGCTACATTAAACTTTAATCGTGCCTATAACACGTTGTTCCGTCGGCCTTTGGTAAGGACTATTTGTGAATATTTTTATACCTGTTTAGAAGTTGGTATAAGTTGATTCAAAAAATCATCACCAAACTGCGACAGACATCAAGTTAACCACTGATAATATCAATATCATTAGTGACTGTTTTTCCTATCTCAGCATAGGGTGGTATCATTGTTTTACATTTTCAGCATTACTCTAGATTTGAATGAAGTGAGTTGTAAATATACCCATTTTGTAATTATAATGCAAAACAACATGAAATATTTTGTTGGCATCACTTTTGTTTAAAAAAATTTAATTAACTACATTCTTTAAACAAAAAGTGATGCCAACAAAATATTTTATGTTGTTTTGTATTATAATTACAAGCTGGATATATTAACAACTCACTTCATTCAAATCTAGAGTGATGTTGAATATGTAAAACAATGTGATACCACCCTATGTCGAGATAGGAAAAACAGTCAATAATGATGATATCGACATTATCAGAGGTTAACCGGATGTTTGTTGCACTTTGGTGATGATTGTTTGAATCAACTTATACCAACTTCTAAATAGGTATAAAAATATTCCAATAGTCCTCACCAAAGGCCGGCGGAACAACGTGTTATAGGCACGATTAAAGTTTAATGTAAGTACTTAAAAAATTCATAACTTTGACCTTTATGTGCAAGAGTCAAATGTTATCGAATTTGAATTCTTTTTTTTTAGGTAGATTTGTTCTTTTCAGAGGAAACTTTTTCACACTATTAGATCTTCAATATCAAAATTTTTGGATTTTCGGCTCATCTTAATATACAGGATGTAACGAAACAACCGCCTTTTCTTGCAACTGGAGGTTTGGGGTGACAACCCGAGTGCACGTTTAAATTTTCTTTCGAATCGTTCAAGGGATTTAAAAGTTATTTACATTTAAAAATCACACTTTTTCGGTTCTTTTCGAACAACTTTAACTGCACAATGGAAAGTGGAGAAAGTGAAAAAACAATTGATGAACACCCCACTAGAATTTAAAACTTATCGATCGCACGCGATAATACATTTGCTATTTTTGAAATTTATCTAATAGCCAGGTTATAGAAATAAATAGCAAAAGTATTATCGCGCGCGATCGATAATTTTTACATTCTAGCGGGGTGTTTATCAATTGTTTTTTCACTTTCTCCACTTTCCATTGTGCAGTTAAAGTTGTTCGGAAAGGACCGAAAAAGTGTGATTTTTAAATGTAAATAAATTTTATACCCCTTGAACGATTAGAACGAAAATTTAAACGTGTGCACTCGGGTTGTCAGCCCGAACCTCCAGTTACGAGAAAAGGCGGTCGTTTAGTTACACCCTGTATCTAACTAACAGAGTATGAGATCTCTGGATTACGTGAACTGATTTTGTTGATGTTCATGAGCTCAAATAAAGGCTTGTTCAAAACCATTTTAAGAAAATCCTTACTTGAATCATGACAATGGATTATTCACGGAGATAAATCGATTTGAAAATTGGGACGGCCGAACTAGATGTATAAGAGAAGTAGTGCCTTGACGGCGGTATAGACATGTCTTTATCTACTTTTATATGTACTTGCCGTCGAAACACTACCGTATCTCTTAATTACATCATTTTCGTCCAACATTTATCAATTGGTTCATGCTTCATCACAGTGGTGGATCTCATCAGTCTCCAATAATCAAACGCGTATATTGTACAACTTGCGATCCTTGTAACCTTCTTTAAATAATTAGTTCGATGTAATATGTGAATGTGAATTTTTACAATTTGAGGAGAATAGAATCAAGAGACACGGCAGTGTCTTGACGGCAAGTACATATGCCGCCGAGCGCTGCCATGTAACATATACAACAAGCATGACCAATCCAATTTTCAAACCGATATCTCCGTGAATGATTCATTGTCATGATTTAAGTAAAGCTTTTCTAAAAATGGCTTTAAAAAAGCTTTCATTTAGGATCATGAACACCAAAAGCGGTCCATGCAATCCAGAGATCTCACATCTTTATTCGACGATATATTCAACAAATTATCAAACAAAATTTCCTACCTCAATGTCTCAGCAAATGCCTTTACCTTGAAGTGGGTTTCACAAATATCTTTGTCCTGAAGTTGATACATATTCGAACTACAATTTCGTAATGTCGTAGTAATGAACGTATCGTAGTTTTGTACGATATAAAAAGACGTAAGCTATTACCAACTATTACGTTCACTACGTAGGATTTACTATAAACTAACCTTGTATTATTTCGATTAATCATAACGAACAAAATATAGTAAAAGTGTAGTGTTACAATAATATAAAAATTACTTAAAATAAATAAATAATATTTTATATGAAGAATCTGCTAGTTGAAAAATGTGTAGAAAAGTCTGATAAGTCACAAGACATTTTAAAATACAAGAAAATTAAATATTCTGTGGTACTTTGTATAATTTCTTTTTTTGATTGATATTAATCTTTAGACATGAAAATGCATAATAAAAAAGGAATAGACTATATTTGAAAAGGAAATCATTGATATAATGAATTTTGTATCCCATTGCCATAGCAAACGACAGTATAAGAGTAAAATTATTTTATTACGCAAGGTTAGAGATTATATGGTGTGAACCCGGAAAATCTGAAAAGAGGAGAGAATTTTAAGAAAGAAATCCTAATAAAATTTTTTAATATGATTAATATTTATAGTGTTACATAACAATTAGTTTAGTCGAAAGCCTTTTATAAATTTGTATGCAGATCGGTAAGTATTAACAATATGAAGAAACTCTATAAGAATTTTTTGTAGGTATAACAATAAGGAAGAAATAATTCCAACAACTTCTTCTTATATTGTTGATCTTTTCCAAGTTACAGAATAAAATATTTAGATCTAAATTGTTCATATTGAACGAGCTACATATCAATTTATGTACGCTATCTGAATAGCCAATTTAACGATATAAATATTTTGTTCTGTAACTTAAAAAATTTTTTAAAAATCATTAAACTTATAACTTATTTATTGTTATACCTACAAAAACTTCTAATGAAGTTTCATCATATCGTTATTACTTACCGATCTGCATACAAATTTATAAAAGCACTTCGACTAAACCATTTGTTATGTAGCTCTAAATACAGGGTGTTCCACTTAAAGTGACCCACAGCATAGATGAGCATAGATACAAAAACACGCGTATCATTTTAACTATAAGAGATATTCAATTTTTGCATATAAGTTTTTTCAAAGCAAATAACAAGAGGCTCAGAAAAGGTCCGACGCAAAAATTGAATATCTCTTATAGTTAAAAAGATACGCGTGTTTTTGTATCTATGCTCATCTATGCTGTGGGCACTTTAAGTGTTTAAGTGGAACACCCTGTATATTAAACATATTAAAAATTTTTATTAGGATTTTTTCCTTAAAATTCTCTCTTTTTAAATTTTCCGGGTAGGCACCCTACAGGATGAATTTCTAACAGCGGCATATAGGAGATTCGTGTTAGCTGATTGTAGCACTCGTAATAATGAAATTCGAAAAGGCTGATTGGTTAGTATTGTGTAGTGCCAACTTAAAATAGGCCGTTACCAGTAACTGGCTACGAAAAATGAGACCCATCCGCCATTTTAGTGTGTAAAATATTTACATGCCAATCACAGCAAAGGAAATGTAAACTGTAGAAATATCAAAAGGTGGGGTTACTAAAGTAAAAATTGAAAATAATGAAAGGAAAGTAAGAATATTCATAATTTCCTTTCATTATTTTCAATTTTTAGTTTAGTAACCCCACCTTTTGATATTTCACCAGTTTACATTTCTTTCTGCTGTGATTAGCATGTAAATACTTTACACACTAAAATGGCGGATGGGTCTCATTTTTCGTAGCCAACTACTGGTAACGGCCTATTTTAAGTTGGCACTACACAATACTAACCAATCAGCCTTCTCGAATTTCATTATTCCGAGTGCTACAATCAGCTAACACGAATCTGCTATATGCCGCCGTTAACGAGATCCCTCACGCGTGCTTTACCGACAGTACAAGTCAATAAACAATTAGTTTAATAAAATTCAAATGCGAAGCAATTTTAACAATCGTGCCTTTGTAGGACAATGTGCCAGTCCTAACGAGTCAAATGAACTTAATAACACTCAAATTAGTTGAAAAATAACGCTGTACCATTGTGCTGCGTTCTTGAAGAGAGATTACTTTTGGTTATTTCCACTTCAAGAACGCGGGACAGTGGTACAGCGTTATTCTTCATCCGGTTTGAGTGTTTTTAAGCTCGAAGGCTCGTTAGAATTGGCACCTTGTCATAAAGAAGCCCGTTTTTGCAATTTGCTTCGCATTTGACTTTTATTAAACAAATTGTTTATTAACTTGTACTGTCGGTAAAGCACGCGTGAGGGATCCCGTTAAGAGCCTGCATTGAGTGACTCAAATTCTATTCAAGTTTATCTTCCAAACAATTAGGAATATAAATTTTCTTATAGAGACTAAATTTACTTTTTTGACTGTGCTGAAGGACGCTAAAAAGTCGGTTTCTCAAAAGTATAAAAAAAAAAAATCATAAAAATTATAAATACTTATATTTTGGCTGCCCATAATAATAGAGAAAACTGGGCTTTGTATCGTTCTAAGGAAAAGTTGTATGAGTAAATGGAGATCAACAAGAAACAAATATACGTAAATATGTGGAAGATTGCATTGAAAAACTAATCTTATTAGTGAAAGACAAACTTTAAACTGTTTTTCCAACAGTGAAGTTTCAAAGTGCGTTAGACGGTGTATACCATATAATCGAAAGCCATTATGGCCGAAAAAACACTGCGTTCAGATCAATAAAAATCTGTCGTAAGCATTTTCCGATCACTAAGAACATACTCCACTTCTAACGCGAAACAACTGATAGGCTTGTCCTTGTCTAACGCACTTTGAAACTTCTCCGTCGGTAAAACAGTTTACAATTTTTCTTTCAATAACTAAATTAGTTTTTCAAAACAATCTTTCACATTTTTAGGTATATTTCTTTCTTGTTGGTCTTAATTTACTCATAGAACTCTTCTTTAGATAACTACAAAGCCTACATTTTAATATTATTATGAGCAACAAAAATATAAGGATTTATAATGTTTTATGAAATTTATTTTTTCCAATTTTAAGAATGTGACTTTGTGGTACCTTTCAGCAAACAAAAGAATAAATTTAGTCTCTACAAGAAAGTTCAAATTCCTAATAGTTTGAAAGATAAACTTGAATAGAGTTTGAGCCGCTCAATTCATCTCCTTAAACTATTCTTAAAGAAAATGTCTCACCTTAAATAGATTATAACTATGATGAAAATTCATTTTCAACTGACAGGTAACTCCTACCGCATATTCAATATGTTATGATCCTGCACTACACTGGTCGCCGTGCATGGGCATAAAAATCGTGACTATAAAATATAAACACGTAGGTATAGCCCGAATATAGCATTACAGCTTTATATTCAAGGCCATACCGTCTCAGTATACATGGTGTATCAGTAATGATGCTTTTAATTTTAACCATATATTCTTGTGACTAAACTAATTCAAAAAGTCCTATACTATAAGATGCGGAAAAGCATCATTGCTGAGATAAATTAATTTTAAACCGACAAATCAGGTCTTTGGTTCAACGGAAAAATTACTTTAATTTCACTTTCGTTAACAGTTCCCCTTCAAAAAACAAAAGAAGTTTGTACTTCTCCGCCGATCCGTATTGTCGGACACGCATATATACATACGCACGCAACTACGCCGATTATTAATATTATCTCCTAATGTTTTACATTCCTGATCCTGATGCTGATGAAATTCATTTTCTGCCTATTTTTGAACTGATCCTCGATAGCACCCATTTAGTTGAAAAGTCTGGAGAATAATCCAGCGTTATTCGTAGATTAATTTTCAAGTCGGTTTATCTTTTCAGTGGCGCAGCATATGAACTGCTCTAAGATAGTCAAAACATAGGTATTTTATCACAAAAGCTCTTATAAGAAATTGTATTATTTTCTGTTTTTGGAAATCTCACTGTACTGCATCATTAGAAGAGCAAAATGACTCGAAAATAGATTTTCAAATAAGGTCATAGTCTTCTCTGGAAATTTCAATCTAACTGGAGAGCTTGAGGTATCCCTTTAAGAATAAATAGGTTTTTTTTTCATTTTATGAAGGGACAAGCCATAAAATTAAAAATAATTTTTTGTTTATGCCGTAGATTGTCTATAGCTATTACCTTTTTGCCTAGTACTTTTTGCATAGTGTCTGGCTAAATGGATTTCCCAGTAAAATTAGCCAATTGCTAAGTCAAATTCAAGTTTATAGTGACTAGAAGTTGATATGGTCACCAAAAAGAAATATTTTACAATTCATCAAGCAAATCGTAATAAAGTGAAAAAGAGAAAAACATAAGTATTTACTAACTTATCTGAAATCTTCTCATACCTAAGAGCGTGCAAAGACTATGAATAATAATTTACAGCATTAACAAAAAATTATTTTTAATTTTATGGCTTGTCCCTTCACAAAATGAAAAAAAAGCTTATTTCTTCTTAAAGGGAACCCTCAAGCTCTCCATTTAGATTGAAATTTATAGAGAAGACTATGGCCTTACTTGAGAATCTATTTTCTAGTCATTTTGCTCTTCCAATGATGCAGCAAACTGCTCTATCTGATAAAACTGACATTTCCAAGAACAGAAAAAATACAGTTTCTTATAATAGCTTTTGTAATATAATACTTATTTGTTGACTACCTTAGAACAGTTCATATGTCGCGTCACCGAATAGATAAAACGACTTAAAAATTAATCTACGAATAACGCCGCTTATTATTCTTCAGACTATTCAACTAAATGCGTGCATCGCGGATTCTTTTATAAAAAATAAAAATAGGCAGAAAATGAATTTCATCAGCACCAGGATCAGAAATGTAAGACATTTGGAGGTAATATTAATAATCGGCGTAGTTGCGTTCGTGTGTGTATATGCGTGTACGACAATACGGATCGACAGAGAAGTACATACTTCTTTTGTTTTTTGAAGGGGAGCTGTCAACGAAAGTGAAACTAAAGTAATTTTTCTATTGAATCGAAGACCTGATTCATCGGCTTAAAATTGATTTATCTCAGCAATGATGCTTTTCCGGATCTTATAGTATAGGATTTTTTTACTTAGTTTAGCCCAAGATTATGTGGTTAAAATTAAAATATCATTGCTATTACACCCTGTATATTATCACCTACCGTGTATCGAGTTTTATCATAAAGATTTTTCGAGATATGGCCTTGTTCGTAATTTAAGTTTTTGTCGGGAATGCGCGATATTCGAGTAACTTACCTTGGGTGAGATTAGCGTTTTATTTTCGTTTTCGTCTTCGTACATTCCGTTTCCACAAAAAGATAGAATCGCGAAAGTGAGTTCTCCCAAGAAATGAGCTATTTCATTTGATTCATCCCTTGGAAGTAGAATTTTCGTTTTCGTATAAAGTTCGCAGGAGAAACACCTACCATAATAAGGGCCTTAGCTATTCGTGGTTTATTAAATATGGTTAATTCACCCTAGGAAAACTTAGAAGAATAATCGCGGGGCTTCGGTAAAAATTCCGAAATTTAAGTAACTTCTTTGAAAATCTTGAATTTGATGATCTTGAAAATTACGGCTAATATACAGTTACAGTGGAAAATATATGAGAGATTTGTTAAACAGATATAGTAAATCAATTACAGCATTTTGAATTAGTAACCAGCATCGCTAAACCAGCTTTGCGTTTCCAGGAATCCACCCACTCTCCTCTTCCACGTCCTAATACTTATAAAACTAAGCTAGTTGACGCTTTTCGATACGTTACAGTTAATTTCGTTTCGTAATATAGTATTTTGTGATCTTACAGTACAATTGGTTCTGCGGGAAGCCTGGCGCCCAACATTTAGTTTGCAGTTAGTATAGTTGCCGTCTACAGTTCAGATTAAATAAGGGATAGTCAAAATTTTGGTAGTGTGGCAATGTCAAGATATGGCTCAAAGTTTTGGAATTGTTACATCACGTAGGAAATTGTAAATCAGTGCTCGCTGATCCAATAAAAGATTAAGATTAATTGACTTTCTTTCAAACTTGGCAAAAAAAAGGTTAAACCTGTATTAAAATTAAAATAACCACAAAGTAAGTTTCTTATAAATTTACAATAATTTTAAAGTTCTGTTATTAATTAATATACATATCCTATATCTATTTTCCATCCGGCATTTTTTAAAGTTCGTTATTCCTTCCCGTAATTAATCTCTTGAAATTTTCGTTAATCCTCTAAACAAGTAAATAGATTATGTAACAAGGCTACTTCTCTTGCCTTGATACCTAAGTTATTTCTGATTTAAAACGCCGCTCGTAAATGAGGTTGCTCTCGATCCCGGGTGGCGGCGCTGTGCACGCGTGCACAGCAGCGTTGCCAAGTCCGCCATCTTGAATAGTACTACGCTCTATAGTAAGTGAATTTTGATATAAGGAATGCAGACTGCACAAAGTATACTGCCAACGGAAATACGTCAGTCGCAATCTTAAATGCAGAACGTAATATATAAAAAATTATATATATTATATTCACAGCCTGTCACCGTGAACGGCGTGAACGAAGACAAATGTTAGTATACGAAAAAATAAAGTGTAATAAAGAAATAAGGAGTAGTGACAGCTTTGATCTATCTGACAGCTGAGGTACTTATGGTATAAGTATATTAAATAAAAAAAAAATGCTTTTCCTAATTTGATTTTTAATTTTAATAAAATGGTCAAATGTAGCCATTAATTAATTAGATTTGGTAATAAATACAAAAAATGCGTTTTATTATAACAAATGAGTTAAGGTAAAATAAACTAAATGTTTTTATATTAATCTATTAACAAATGCATTTTTTTATTTATTATTGAGTCCAATAAGTTAATGTTTATTAAAAAAAATTCCTTGTAATGAAAAAAAATGAAAAAATTTTAAACTACACCAAGACTCGAACCCGAGCCCACCGCACGACAAACGGAAACCTTACCGCCAGCGCTACAGCGCTCACTTGATGTACGAAGAGCAAAACAGCCTTTTAAAGACTGACTACAATTCTTTCATTAATTCGTCATAAATGATCAAGAATTGACTGTAATAATAAATACATTTATATACACAGCATTATTGCACTAAATTTATTGTTTTTAATTTGAAGCATACATTTTGCATGCAGATACGATTGTTTAAGGGTAACCATTCAGTACTCTAAATACATTAAGCTGTTCATACGCTCCATTGTCATAAATTAATTAAATAATATTATAATATATGTTACACGTGTAATGGTATAATTTATGATAGATGAGCATATGAACAGCTTAAATAGGTTTCGGTATACCAAACAATTTTCCACAGTATATATTATGTTGCAAATTGGTAGATAGTTCAATTAAACATTTGTCTAGAATAATTCATTATTCGTTTTATTAATTTTCAGGAAAAAGCAACACAATATTGTCAATGTAGTCAATTTATATGATTTTGATGCTTAAATTACTATATTAAAAAAAACAGTTGATTTGAGATTTTTTAGGACTACCGGCCCCCCTCCTTCGTCCAACGATCTTCGGACTCGGTTCAGCGCATCAAAATACATAAAAATAGGTGAGTCTGATTAAATTTACTGACCACTCTTTTTTGTGTGCCGATGAAATTGTTGACCAAACGTGTACTATCATTAGCGATGTAATATGACAGAATAGTTTACACTGTATATATTTATATATAAATGCGCACATAACAATTATCAAATTCTATAAGGCGATATATTAAAATATTTTTTGTATTAGTTTTCATGGATTACTCCATATTTTCGACGTATAATTCGATTCGTCAAAAGTTCAAATAAATTGCTAAAAAACTGAATACAATATGTAATTCTAAATTTTTTATAAAACACAAAACTCGACTATCCTTAAAATTTTTGTACAGTGTGTCGTCGTTTTTTCCTATTAGGCATATTGTCTGTTTTCTTGTGCCGTGAATTAATTGCGTTTCAATCAGCCGACCCTCGTGCTCAGAGTACACTAAGGAAAACAAAGTAATAGAGGTAGCTACGACTATCTCAGATGAAGACATCTATTGTTGGTAAAAGAATCAGAATTTGTAAAATTTGATAGGCACACAACCATACAATTTGTTAAATCAACTTAGTGTGAACAATTTATTATGTTCATGGTCTCAATTAAAAGTTGTTATTTTCAATTTCTGGAATGAAACTGCAATCACAAATCATGGCATCTATAAATTCTTGTAGCTAAAATTATTTAAATTTTTAAAGGTTAGGGCACCTTATGTATTTGAACAGAGAATAGTGCTTTCATAGCATGTGCGTGTACGTGTTAATGTACTTGTTACCGAGATACTGGCGTATCATAGATTAACTTAACACATTTGAAGTATCTATCGAAATAATATATACAGAATTGCATAGGAGCAATAAAATGTTACGCTTTTCTATTTTTTAATACATTTAAGACTTATAGTGTACAATTTTTTCTAAAACAATTGTTACGGAAGCTGAAATTGGAAAACCTATAACATATTAATATTATACTTGTGCAATTTGTTCATCTTACCTGTTTGTTTTTAGTCCAGAAAGATTGCACTACTTGTTGACAGGAAGAAAGTGATCCGTAGTACCTGCTTGATTTTTGCGTTATTAAAGACGGTAAGGAAGCAGTAATATTCAATCGATTGGGTTTAAGTAAATTTGTAGATTCGGTAATGTATTCCATCGGAAAGAGATCGATATCGGGAGATACTCTCATATTTTTTACTTCTATTTGATAAAAATATATTTATTTATATACAGTGTGTAATAAAATAGTTGACATTTCTTTAAACGGAAGCTGAAGGAGACCTAAAACGTTGAAAAAATGTTCTTTAAAAACATTACCTAACGTTAAAAATTACTACATTTTTAACGTTTTTTAAATGATGAATTGTCTGTCGAATTCATATATACATACAGGGTGTAACAGCAATGACGTTTTTAATTTTAACCACATATTCTTGGAGCTAAACTAAGTAGAAAAGTCCTATACTATGACATCCGTAAAAGCACCATTGCTGAAATAAATCAATTTTAAACCGATAAAGCAGGGCTTTGATTCAACGGAAAAATTACTTTACTCTCACATTCGTTGACAACCCCCCCTCAAAAACAAAAGAAGTTTGTACTTCTCCGCCGGTCCGTATTGTTGTACACGCACATACACACACGCACACAACTACGCCGATTAATAATATTACCTCCTTATGTCTTACATTCCTGATCCTGGTTATAATGAAATTTATTTTCTGCTTATTTTTAAAAGGATCCGCGATGCACGCATTTAGTTGAATAGTCTGAAGAATAATAAGCGGCGTTATTCGTAGATTAATTTTTAAGTCATTTTATCTATTCGGTGACGCGACATATGAACTGTTCTAAGGTAGTCAACAAATAAGTATTATATTAAAAAAGCTATTATAAGAAATTTTATTTTTTTCTGTTTTGGAGAATCTTACTGTTTTATCAGATAGAGCAGTTTGCTGCATCATTGGAAGAGCAAAATGACTCGAAAATAGATTTTCATGTGAGGTCATAGTCTTCCCTGGAAATTTCGACCTAAGTGGAAAGCTTGAAGGATCACTTGACGAATAAATAAGACTATTTTTATTTTATGAAAGGACAATCCACAAAATTAAGAATAATTTTTTCTTTATACCATAGATTGTCCATAGTTTTTGCCTTTTTGAATAGCGTCTTCGTAAATGGACTTGCCAGTAAAACTAACCAATTGCTAGACTAGATTTTAGTTTATAGTAACTAGAAGTTGATATGGTCACCAAAATGAAATATTTTACAATTCACCAAGCAAATCGTAATAAAGTGATGGAAAAAGCATAAAAATTTACTAACTTATCTGAAATCTTCTCGTACATCAAGAGACACGATAGTGTCTCGACGGCAAGTACATATAAAAGTAGATAATGACATGTCTATAACGCTGAGCACTACCATGTAACTTATAGAGCAAGTTTGGCCGTCCCAATTTTCAAACCGATTTATCACCATGAATGATCAATTGTCATGATTTAAGTAAACCTTTTTTTAAAATGGTTTGGAAAACCTTTCATTTGAGCCCATAAATATTAAAATCGGTTTACGCAATCCAGAGATCTCATACTCTGTTAGCTATATACATGCCGAAATTGAAATTCTTCTCCTTCTCCTCTTTTCCCGAGTTGTGTGTGTCTCGGGCTGAAGTTGGCCGCTAAAGAAAATGACGTCATTTTCGCAACCCTTCCAACAAACTATACTCAATGACGAAACTATAGTTGTGAACTGGCAATTAAATCGATATAACTAATCCGGCGACTATTGTTTACTGTATACTGTGATGTAAGATTATATGTGTTTAATGCAGTGAGGTTATTCATTGTGTTGTGATAACGAATATGTTAATTTTTCAAAATCACAAATAAATTTAATCAATAATGACAGGAAGAGTCGACAATTATTAGATAAGTAAAAAACATTATATTTTACAATACAATAGTTTATATACTTTGTGGTACTTTGTAGAATTTCTTTTTCAGATTCAATTAAAATAAAACATTTCTATTTTAACCCATTAACGTCCAAAATGTCAAAAATTTCTTGCACGTTTTCAAAGTGATTTTTTCCTATGTAATTGGCGTTGAAAAAATTCTTGAACCACATATTCTGATGTAAAATTGCATGCTCTTTCAGAATCCGTTGCCAGAATCATGATAAAACTCACAGGAAAAGAGATATGCTCGATTGAAACATAAAAAACACCTAAATTTTCGAAAAAAAAAATTTTTAGGATTTTTTTTCGAAGTGTTACGGTGAAGATATCACCTTGCGACCGTGATCAAAGGTGATCATGGGAGTTGAAGTTTAACAGGGAATTTTTTTGTTGACCTTGAACCATCGCTTCTTTACAAAATGGCGGAAAAAACGAATTTTTTTTTTTCAATCTTCATCAACTTTTTTCTCGAAATCTATGGTCTTTAGAAAAAAATTCATAAAAACAAAAATGCCTTAGAATCGCTCGAGGAACATTCTCAAATTTTTTCAGAATTTTTTGAGACAATTTTTGATTTTCCGGGAAACTTGTGAAATGGAATTTTCAAAAATGTCTCCAAAAATTCTGAAAAAATTTTAGGATGTTTCTCGAGTGCTTCTAAGACATTTTTGTTCTTATGAATTTTTTCCTAAAGTCCATAGATTTCGAGAAAAAAGTTGATGAAGATTGAAAAAAAAATTCGTTTTTTTCGCCATTTTGTAAAGAAGCGATGGTTCAAGGTCAACAAAAAAATTCCCTGTTAAACTTCAACTCCCATGATCACCTTTGATCACGGTCGCAAGGTGATATCTTCACCGTAACACTTCGAAAAAAAATCCTAAAAATTTTTTTTTTCGAAAATTTAGGTGTTTTTTATGTTTCAATCGAGCATATCTCTTTTCCTGTGAGTTTTATCATGATTCTGGCAACGGATTCTGAAAGAGCATGCAATTTTACATCAGAATATGTGGTTCAAGAATTTTTTCAACGCCAATTACATAGGAAAAAATCACTTTGAAAACGTGCAAGAAATTTTGACATTTTGGACGTTAATGGGTTAACAAAAAGCTTTGAGTTCCCCACAAGAAACACTTTCGTGTAAAAAAAGACGGCAAGTAATTTAATCCTTTCTCTCCACAAAAATTGTAATCCCAATAAAAATCTAAAAACAAAAACAATTATTGCAGAAAATATACCCTAAACAAAAACCTCCAAAAATAGTAATTCCAATAAAATATCAACAAAAAAATGTTTACAGATAGTAAATCACAAACAAAAATACCAGGTACGCAAAGGATTGAGATAATTTACAGTAAGACAAGTAATTATATTTCTTCCCAATAAAAGTAACAACAAAGAAAGTTATTATAGATAATAAATCTCAAAAAAAAAATACCGGCAACACAAAGGATTGAAATGACTTATAAATTCGACAAGTAATCAAGCGGCAACATAAAGCAATGAAATCGCATAAATTAGGCAAGTAAAGAAAGTGAATGAATAATTATTTATTATATAAGTTTTATATACGTACTACTTGCCGGGACGGGCCAAAAAATGTAAATTATATTTAATCTTCGTTATAGTTGTATTTTGAAATATCTACTGCTCTACACGATTTGGCCCGTCCCAGCAAGGAGTACGTATATAAAACTTATATAAAAATGAATTATTCATTCATTTTCTTTAATTGCCTAATTTATGCGATTTCCTTGCTTTATGTTGCCGCTTGATTACTTGTCGAATTTATAAGTGATTTCAATCCTTTGTGTTGCCGGTATTTTTTTTTTTTTTTGAGATTTATTATCTATAATAACTTTCTTTGTTGTTACTTTTATTGGGAATAAATATAATTACCTGTCTACTGTAAATTATGTAACGAAGTTCCCCGTTACGTATACGAGATACCGAATAAAGAATATAAAAGCTACTGAACAGTGGATATTATTAATCCCTATGTTACCGCCTCATGAGATAGGCTCACGAGTGGATTATATCTAACGTCAAGGATAGACCCCGTTGACAGGCAGAGGCCCGGATGAAAAGACCGGCGCTCCAGTAAACGATTTTCAGGTTGTCCTGGGAAGTAAGGCAGGGCCATGCCAAACAACCCAGGCAACCTGAGATAAGGAGAAGCGGCCTCGGGGAGTCCTAAAAGAATGACTGTGTCTATAAGTACCCATGAGGAGGGGAGATAGAACATCGAGTCTAGCTTGAACGCTGATTACGCGCTTCAAGCAGGCTGCGCGAATGTCGTGCGCAAACTGCCTTAACAGGCAGTCGGAACGCGACCATGGGACTGGGCTGATTTGTCCGTGCGTGCTGGTGAGCGCGTGACGCGGCACTCAGACAGCCATGGGTCCGTTCGCGTACGTGAGACGTGTGCTATAGGCCAGCCTGCACGTACGTCACGACTGGATACCGGCCAATGCATAGTGGGTTGTGCAGGGGCGTAGTTAGCCCGTTGGAATGTGTCCCGGTGCCCTCCGTAATCCCATAGGCTTGCGCTATGGCTGGACGGGCCGCGAACATTGCCTCCGTGGTGGTTCACCCCTGGCAAACTCTATGCTTGGCAATGATACCGCATGTTCCCGCACTCCTCACAACCACCTGAGTGTGGGAGGTGAGGGGTAAATGTATGTCCCTCAGCAGATAGGTCTGCGAGGCTCGGACTTCCGCAAGGAACCCTCCCCTCTCTCCACGACCTAGCATACTGAGCGACTCTGGCTACCGCTACCGTCCAAATGCATGGCCGCAGGGCAGTATAAGATGCATAGAAAATGGAGTCGAAAGACTCCAATGATAACGTAGGGTTGTTGGCCACCCAACTGTCCAACTGGCGCCCTGATACCGTTCGATAAGGACCAGGGGCTGGACACTCAAGCCTCGAAGGCTCGAAATATTTGTACCGAAGGCAATTCTTAGCCAACTAAAAAAAGTTAAAATTGAGGAAAATACAGTATTTAAGTTGGTAGCAGTGCTTGATGCGTTGGGTGAAAAATATGGTCACGTTAGGGTAGAAAGGACGACATCTTGTTACTTGACTATAGCATAATTCACTATAGGAATATTACCAAATTTCGTTTAATTTAATTGTATTAAACGTAATGAATGAAATTATTTGAGACAAAATGGTATCTACAATGAACAGTAAAAAATATAATTAAAGTAACAAAATAATTAAAAATCCAATGCTTTTAGTTTGATGCGATAATATGGTGAAAGCAGCCAGCTTTAATGAAAATTGAATACCAAAATATTATAAGAACCGAAAATCGTTTAAATAAATTGCAACTAACTATTCTACATATCATAAATTTATTTAAATGATTACAATAAAAGATTATATACAATATTTTAAAGGTTGTCCTATAATTTTATTACTCCGATTAAACGTTCTAATTGAAACATGGGGCATTCTCCTCATCAAATCACGGAGCTCCGAAACAAACTACTTTTTATATTCTTGAAAATTGTTTACTGTCTAGAACTTTTTGATATAAACTTCCGTGTAAATTTGTAGAATTTTTCATTAATCCTAAAAAAACTTGTGAATTGTTGAAAATACAACGCTTTAACGATTCCGAGGTTTTAAATGTTTATATTTAAAAGAAGAAGTATGATATATCAATGTTCTGCATGCCATTTTCCACATCTTGAATTGAATTTTATTTTAAAAAAATATGAAATAAAATTTTCCCTATTATCTATTTATTTTGCATCGAATCAAAGTAAAATTTTTAGTTTTTCAAAGTGAACATCATTTTTCATTTTTTTTTTAAATTCTCAGATAAAAAACAATTTTTAAGGCCAATATAATCATGGAACAATCTTCGGTTTTTTTGTTTACGTCAAAATAAGAAGAAAATATATTTTTTATAGGGTGATGATTTGTAATTAAAAGATATATGATACTTTCTTCTTCATTTTAAGCATAACAAAAGATCCTAAAATTGTTCCATAGTCGCATTGGCATTAAGAATCGTGTTTATATCATAGCAATTTTGATTGATATATCTAAGTATGTAAAACAGACATTGCTATGAACACAATATTTTTTTAAACGTTTGATCTAGTACTATTTGGAAAAATATAGAGTTGCGCAGCATAATTAATGCTGGTAACATTGTAGATTAATCAAAATACCCAAACACATTTTTTTTACATTTGAAAATTTTAATATCTTGAAAAGTGCAGACGATGTAATACTTTTAGAACCAAATTTGGATTCAGCGAGAAAATTTACATAAAATTATACTTTGAAGTCTTAAACAACTTTTAAAACCCCTAATTTTGTTGTTCTGTGTAATTATATGTATTTTATTACCCATCTATAATTTAAAAAAATAGAGACTGTTCAATAGCATAGAAGGCTATGCTTGAGGGGCAACTCCGCATGAAGGAACTGCTTAGTTTTTAAATAAATAAAATGTATACAAATTAAAAAAAAAGTCCGAAAGCACAAAAAACTCTTTTTATTGTTTTATACACCTTTTAAACTAATCACGATTACAAATGATATACGATCGTACAATGAATTAAGCCGTATGCCGGTTATAATGTTTGTTATGCACTTTCGCATTCAATTGGCGAATCATTCCACATTTCGTACATAATATCGTTTAACACGAGTCACGTCGTTTTTCCAAACAGCCGAGCTGTCGAACCATTCGTATTCGTTTAGAATCGGGCCTTATGTCTTTTGCGAGCAGCCAGGTTGTGCTGAATCACTCGTGTTCGTTTAGAACTGGGCCTTATATTTCTAACAAGCAGCCGGGCTCTGCTGTTTCATTCCCATTCGTTTAAGACCGGGCCTTATAACTTTACAAAAAACCGCGCTGTGGTATGATCAAAAGTTTAAAGCTTCAAGGGGAACCGAGCTCGCTTATTACTTCGATATTTCAATTATCGTTAGGTAATGCGTCTTTTCAATCGGGTTAAGGTGCTCGGGCTCGTCTTGATTGAAGGGCTATTACCAAGAAGATGTCTGCTTTCGGCATATGTTTCAGGGAATTGACTCTTGTAGTGTAACAAAAACCAAACTTGCCAATGATTTGTTATCGGTTACTACGCCACTAATATCGATTACCTGAAAAAAAGCCGGGATTCGATCTGTTACCATGTAAAGATCGAACAGAAACTTTATCGCACTTTGAAAGAATTCACTGAGCAATTTTACTCTAGAAAGAAGTAGATATTCTTAAAATTTTAGAAGATTCCTTGGAATAATTGTAATAGCGCGACTAAGTCAAATTTCAAATATGTCTTCGTTTTACTATTAAAGTTTTGTAAAAATAATCTTTTATATACAATTCTAAGAACGTTTGTTTCTTTCTAACAAAAAACCAATCAGTGAATTCTGCCAAAGTGCAATATAGGCTCCCTTTTTTGTAATTATTGATAGGAATACAAAATAATTATTTATATTCAACTTTTTTTTTAAATCGGAAAAATATGCCTTTACGTACTTTAAGTAGATTAAAAGCAGAGGTAATTTGGTTCTTATGAAAATTTATATTCCTCCATTTATAGAAAATTTGTTCGAAATACATTTTTGCCACTCGATGCATCCTTTCAATCATTAGTATATTATACAGGGTGTATCAGCAATGATGCATTTAATTTTAACAACGTATTCTTGGAACTAAACTAAGACGAAAAGTCCTATACCATAAGGTCTAGAAAAGCATCGTTGCTGAGATAAATCAATTTTAAACCGATAAATTAGGGATTTGATTCAACGGAAAAATTACTTTTATTTCACTTTCGTTGACAGTTCCCCTTTAAAAAACAAAAGAAGTTTGTACTTCTCTGCCGATCCGTATACACACACGCAAGCAACTACGCCGATTATTAATATTACCTCCTAATGTCCTACATTTCTGATCCTGTTGTTGATGAAATTCGTTTTCTGCCTATTTTTAAAAGGATCCTCGACAGCATCCATTTACATAAGTGAAAAGTCTAAAGAATAATACGGCGTTATTTGTGGATTAATTTCAAGGCGTTTTATCTTTGCGGTGACAGACATATGAACTGTTCTAAGGTAGTCAACAAATAAGTATTATATTAAAAAAGCTATTATAAGAAATTTTGTTTTTTTCTCTTTTTAAAAATCTTACAGTTTTATCAGATAGAGCAGTTTGCTGTGTGCATCATTGGAAGATCAAAATGGCTCGGAAATAGATTTTCAAGTAAGGCCATAGTCTTCTCTGGAAATTTCAATCTAAATGGAGAGGTTTAGGGATCACTTTAAGAATAAATAAGCCTTTTTTCATTTCCTGAAGGGACAAGCCAAAAAATTAAAAATAATTTTTTGTTATTGCTGTAGATTATTATTCAGTCTTTGCATGCTCTTAGGTACGAAAAGATTTCAAAGATAAATTAGTAAAAGCTTTTTTCTCTTCACTTTATTACGATTTGCTTGGTGAATTGTAAAATATTTCTTTTTGGTGACCATATCAACTTATAGTCACTATAAACTAGAATCTGACCTAGCAATTGGCTAATTTTACTGGTTAGTCCATTTAGGCAGACACTATGCAAAAAGGCAAAAACTATGGACAATCTACGACATAAAGAAAAAATTATTTTTAATTTTGTGGCTTATCCCTTCATAAAATGAAAAAATGGCTAATTAATTCTTAAAGGGATCTCTCAAGTTCTCCACTCTCTTAGATTGAAATTTCTTGTGGACTATGGCCTTACTTGAGAATCCGTTTTCGAGTAATTTTGATCTTCCAATGATGCAGCAAACTGTTCTATCTGATAAAACATTGAGACCTCCAAAAACAGAAAAACATACAATTTCTTATAATAGCTTTTATGATAAAATACTTATGTTTTGACTACCTTAGAGCAGTTCATATGCCACGCCACCGAAAAGATAAAGCGACTTGAAAATTAATCTACGATTAACGCCGTATTATTCTCCAGATTTTTCAACCAAATGGGTGCTATCGAGGATCAGTTCAAAAATAGGCAGAAAATGAATTTCATCAGCATCAGGATCAGGAATGTAAAACATTAGGAGATAATATTAATAATCGGCGTAGTTGCGTGCGTATGTATATATGCGTGTACGACAATACGGATCGGCGGAGAAGTACAAATTTCTTTTTTTTGAAGGGGAACTGTCAACGAAAGTGAAATGAAAGTAATTTTTCCGTTGAATCAAATCCCTGATTTATCGGTTTAAAATTGATTTATCTTAGCAATGATGCTTTTCCGGACCTTATAGTACAGGCCTTTTCGACTTAGTTTATGCTCAAGAATATATGATTAAAATTAAAAGCATCATTGCTGATACACCCTGTATATTGACTCGAAGATGGTAAGTACTTCCTGACGCTATATTGTGCCTGAAATATTTATTTTATACTTCGAATTGGTATTATGCTTTTCCGTTAGCTTTCGAAATATTTAGGGGAGAGTGGGGTAAAATGATCACTCGGGGTAAAATGATCCCTGAGGGTTTTATGGAAACTATTAATACTATTCGTTTAAACATTAATCAATATTAAAATATAAACTTCTAAATACACAATAATAAAATATTGTAATGTCTATTTTTAATACGTAAAAAATTGTTAGCGGGATTTATGTGTTTTTCATCATTTTTCTGTAAGATAAGCGATTTTTGAATCATATAGGAAATAAATGTGGGGATACTTTTCAAATCGCAAAATTGGATAAATCATAATAAGTATGAACTTTTATTTCCTCTTAAAATTAATTTAAAATCGGCTATGGTAAAATTTTAAGATTCGATGAAAGATGCGCAGCGCATTTTGGGCAAAACGATCCCATAAGCTCGAATTTATAAACCAAACTAAGCTCAAATCTCAGCTTAGCACTGTATTGAAGGTTAAAGTGAGAAAATTGATCTTAGCTAAGACCGTGCTAAGCTTAAGTTTCGTTTATAAATTTGAGCTATAGTGGATTCATTTGTAAGAAGCAGCCGGTGCTCAAAAAGTAATAACGATGATGACAACGAATGTATTTTTCATACAACAAACAGTTTAAAAACGAAACTTATTGAGCGAAGATTGGATCCAGTGTACTTTTTTCACGCTTTTTACGCTTTAAGCGATTATACTTGAATAACGCGTTTTCTTTTCATAAAATTCAGAATGTTAGCACTAAAATATGCTTTTCTACTTTTTTATAGAAAGTATTATAGCTTTTGTCTACCGTATCTATAAATATAAATTCATTATTTTATATTATTCGGCATGGGATCATTTTACCCCACGGATGAGGGTAAAATGATCCTCTTGTAAGATTTACTTTAAATTGATTACTATAAAACATCTTTAACAATTTAATTGTCGCAACCACGTAGAAATATAAAGGAATATGTGATCTTCGTTACATAAAGTTTTTGCTATGTTAAAATCGATAATAGCGTCACTGGGAAGGATTTTTTCTAAGGGGGATCATTTTGCCCCACTCTCCCTGCAAGTTAATTTTTGTCTATTTTTCACCCTTCGACGGCGATATTTTCACTAATTTTGCGTGTTGAACGTCAAACATATAGCAAAAATTATATATAGCTGCTAGCCAATAAATGATAAATATAAGAACTAAAATATTTTTTCTCATAAATTGTTATAAATTTAAAAAATGTATTCTATTTGATTTTTTTACATTTAATATAATTGTTTAAATTTTCTGTAACATTAATTTTTAATGTATATATATAAATAATTAGAAGACTGGGTCCGATAAGACTGATAGATTATTTTAAAACTTTACCTAAATTGATCGTAATTAATAAGAATTAATCAAATAGGGGTTAATCAAATTATTTAATGATTTGATACTATAGTAAAAAAATATATCAAAGGATGCCTGAAAAAGCAAGAGTAAACAAAAATATTATTCAAATGGGCATCAAATTCTAAAGAAGCGCAATAACGCCATCTACGCAGTGCTGCCAATTATATTGCTCAGGATTTTATGTTGGCTAAAGATTGCCTTCGAGCCTAGGGTGACAAATAAGAAAGGGTGGGGGTAGCTGAGTGTCCTACCCCTGTTAAGGACAGGCGAAGGTAATGGGAACCCCGTAGTGTGAGTGGCCCCTCATACAGGCGGGAATAACACACGTTACAATTATCTCAATCCTTTGCGTACCTGGTATTTTTGTTTGGGATTTACTATATATAAACATTTTTTTGTTGATATTTTATTGGAATTACTATTTTTGGAGGTTTTTGTATATGGTATATTTTCTGCAATAATTTTTTTTTGGGAGATTTTTACTGGGATTACAATTTTTGTGGAGAGAAAGGATTAAATTACTTGCCGTTTTTTTTTACACGAAAGTGTTTTTTGTGGGGATATGCTATACTTTGAGGCATTCAAATTATTAATGATATGGGTGTTTTATTTCTGTTATCTTTAAACTCTTATCAATATCAAATCTTAAAAAGACTATCCCCCTTACGAACAATTTTTCAGATGACAAAAAAACATTTCTATTACTACGATAGGACAAAATTAGATTAATATTTACCAATAATTTTTAAATATTCAATTATAATATAAAAGAATATCAAAAACCAATGTTGATTTAAATATCCCTAATTAGAATAAAAAGATAATATTATTGTTTCCTGAAAAATTTTCCAAATTTGGGATATGACCTTTTAGAAAATTAGTGTCAACATTCTGTTAATAAATAATAATTAATCACTTGTGATCTTATAAAATAAATAAAACAGGGTGTATTTTCATGTGAAAATAAATGTTTGCAAATGAACTGTAGTCTGTTAATAAGTCAAACGAACACCTGGTTTAATTTACAACAATTAATAAAGATAATAGTGTCAGCAATCGCATTAGCTGTGAAATAAAATGCAGAGGTAGAAAGACGTTTAAATATAAGAAATTTAAATTGTAGAAATAGGTTTGATCCATTATTAAAGTGAAATTTGATGGTTTAGAAATTGACATGATTTTGCAAAGATCATATTTCACACACACCATCTTAGAAACATTAAACTATCAGTTTGGCTAAAAGGTAATAAACATATCTTTTTGACTGTACATGTTTAATGGGTTAGCTGTAGAAATATCTTTGTGAGTTGCAAATACAAATTCTTGACGAATAATGTATAATAAATTTAATGGTTGTCACAGAACATATTGAATACAATATTTAATATCTAATAAAACCTTTTGGATATTATATAGGCCATAAGTCTTTAGGGAAAATACATAGTGTATTTCTGTTTTTTTGTATGTAGCTTATGCAGTTTTTAAATCCTTTAATCAAGCGTAGCAAAATAAAATGGATAGTGAAATGATCTCATTTTTGCACAAAAATGGGTATAGTATAAATTTCATGTGGATAAGACCAGATTCTAAAAAATTTAGAAAATGAACTAAAGTTTCATCAATAATATGTACATTCAGAGCCTTGCAGGCCATTTGCCCTTCAAAATAATGTGTGAAGTATTTCTCATTTCGTTTATGTAGAGATTAAAAAATCTCCAAAATATAGGAGAAAGTTTAAAAGATTCTTTTTGTCTCTTATCGTACAATGACAAATCTGAAAATGTTATAAATATTGAAAATTCAAAATTAATTCTCCACCATCTAGTGACTTCTGGAGATTTTTATCAGTTATGTTTCTGTACAGTAAACCTAAAGCTAATGAGGCTGAAACTGGCAGCCAGAACTAGCGGCCAACCGACGACGATCAGCGAAACTTTTGTCACGGACTGTATCATTCTTAAATATTCAAAATTAGTACACATGCTAAACGCAAAGGGTAGCCAGACACGCTGAAAATTTGTACATATATTCCTTATAATATATGTAAGACAATATGGCTATAAAGATTTTGGGGCAGCGCTTCCTATTTTGTTTAAAAAATAAAAGTTCTCATATCTTGCAAAATATGTGCAGGCCAAACGCAAAGAGTATTTTTAGCCCAGATACCGTTTGCGTTTGGCTTTCACCTATTTTGCAAGATATGAGAACTTTTATTTTTTAAACAAAATAGGAAGCGCTGCCCCAAAAGCTTTATAGCCATATTGTCTTACATATATTATAAGGAATATATGTACAAATTTTCAGCGTGTCTGGCTACCCTTTGCGTTTAGCATGTGTACTAATTTTGAATATTTAAGAATGATACAGTCCGTGACAAAAGTTTCGCTGAGCGTCGTCGGCTGGCCGCTAGTTCTGGCCGCCAGTTTCAGCTCCATCTAAAACTATCATGAAATACCATGACTTTTCTAGAAAAACTGTAAGAAATCAATTTTCCTTTTTAAAACCAGACCCTCCAAAAAGATCTCAAATTGATTAAATTTTTATCACTAATATGCAATTTCAGATCCTTGCAGATCCTTCTTCCTTTAAGATTTATTAAATAATGATAAGTAGTGTATTGAAAGACCATTAATAGATAATATAAGTTTCTCATTAGAAATAATAATATCAATCTTTTTTGTTACACTTGCTCACAAATAATTAAGAACCCTGTTTGTTGACAATACGTTTACCTAATCAAGTATTATACAATATATATATTTAAACATTTATAACAGTAATACTTAAAGTTTTCAAAATGGAGCTTTATGAATTTGATTAATTTTTTATTAACACAAAATAATAGTAAACATTTTTCTAAATGCATATTAAGAGATGACGTTATTAAATTAATGTTTTGATTATACAAATAGTTCTCTTAAGAATTATATACGGAGTTTGGACAGCTTCTTTATATTCGAAAGCAAAAGAAATGCTTAATAAAAGGCAACATTATTAAATTAATGCTTTGATGACATAAGTGCTGCTATTTGAAATGATCGGAAATTTGGAAACCTCTGTTATATTGCAGAGAAATTAAATAATAACATTTTCTTTTAACTACTATTTGCTTACAAGTCGTTATGAAATCCCACAAAAAATAAGCTTTATTTGTAAAAAAGGCGGCAAGTACATAAATCGTGCAGCGTAAATAATATAGTGAAATGCAAATCCTAAGCAAAAATATATTTTTATCAAGGCAAAAGTTGATTTTTTGAAAAAAATAGTAACACAGAAAAGTTACTTCTCGGGCCCGTAATACTCATACGTAAGTCGCTATCTTATAATATAAGCGTTGCTTCTCATAATTTCAAAATGTTGCTATTTCATGCCATTGCGTATAACGGGCCTGGCAAATAACTTTTATGAGTTACTATTTTTTTCAAAATTTCACCTTTTGCCACGATAAAAATATATACTTGCTTAGCATTTGGATTTCACCAATTTGTTTAATTATAATTATTATTTCACTAT
Source organism: Prorops nasuta (assembly GCF_024137725.1). NCBI lineage: Eukaryota > Metazoa > Arthropoda > Insecta > Hymenoptera > Bethylidae > Prorops > Prorops nasuta. The sequence goes on along the minus strand of NW_027116803.1, from coordinate 8,504,045 downwards.
ATTATTTACGCTGGACGATATATGTACTTGCAGTCTTTTTTTACAGGCGAAGTCTGTTTTTTGTCCGATAAGAGCGTGCAAAGACTACGAATAATAATCTACAGCATTAACAAAAAATTATTCTTAATGTTGTAGCTTATCCTTTCATAAAATGAAAAAAAGCTCATTTATTCTTTAAGGGATCCTTCAGATTCTCTATTTATTAGGCCGAAAATTCTAGACAAGACTATGGCTTTACTTAACCCATTAACGTCCAAAATGTCAAAATTTCTTGCACGTTTTCAAAGTGATTTTTTCCTATGTAATTGGCGTTGAAAAAATTCTTGAACCACATATTCTGATGTAAAATTGCATGCTCTTTCAGAATCCGTTGCCAGAATCATGATAAAACTCACAGGAAAAGCGATATGCTCGATTGAAACATAAAAAACACCTAAATTTTCGAAAAAAAAAATTTTTAGGATTTTTTTTCGAAGTGTTACGGTGAAGATATCACCTTGCGACCGTGATCAAAGGTGATCATGGGAGTTGAAGTTTAACAGGGAATTTTTTTGTTGACCTTGAAGCATCGCTTCTTTACAAAATGGCGGAAAAAACGAATTTTTTTTTTCAATTTTCATCAACTTTTTTCTCGAAATCTATGGTCTTTAGAAAAAAATTCATAAAAACAAAAATGCCTTAGAATCGCTCGAGGAACATTCTCAAATTTTTTCAGAATTTTTTTAGACAATTTTTGATTTTCCGGGAAACTTGTGAAATGGAATTTTCAAAAATTGTTTCAAAAAATTCTGAAAAAATTTGAGAATGTTCCTCGAGCGATTCAAAGCATTTTTGTTTTTATGATTTTTTTTCTAAAGACCATAGATTTCGAGAAAAAAGTTGATGAAGATTGAAAAAAAAAATTCGTTTTTTCCGCCATTTTGTAAAGAAGCGATGGTTCAAGGTCAACAAAAAAATTCCCTGTAAAACTTCAACTCCCATGATCACCTTTGATCACGGTCGCAAGGTGATATCTTCACCGTAACACTTCGAAAAAAAATCCTAAAAATTTTTTTTTTCGAAAATTTAGGTGTTTTTTATGTTTCAATCGAGCATATCTCTTTTCCTGTGAGTTTTATCATGATTCTGGCAACGGATTCTGAAAGAGCATGCAATTTTACATCAGAATATGTGGTTCAAGAATTTTTTCAACGCCAATTACATAGGAAAAAATCACTTTGAAAACGTGCAAGAAATTTTGACATTTTGGACGTTAATGGGTTAACACCCAATTTTCGAGTGATTTTGCTCTTCCAATGATGCAGAAAACTGCTCAATGTGATAAAGCAATAAGATTTTCAAAAACAGAAAAAAATACAATTTCTTATAATAGCTCTTTAATATAATACTTATTTTTTGACTACCTTAGAACAGTTCATATGTCGCGTCACCAAAAAGATAAAACGACTTGAAAATTAATCTACGCATAACGCCCTATTATTCTTCAGACTTTTCAACTAAATGGGTGCTATCGAGGATCCTTTTAAAAATAGACAGAAAATAGATTTCATTAGCACCAGGATCAGCAATGTAAGACATTAGAGGTAATATTATTAATCGGCGTAGTTGCGTGAGTGTGTGTGTGTGTGTGCGTGTACGACAATACGGAACACGAACAAGAAGTACAAATTTCTTTTGTTTTTTGAAGGGGATCTGTCAACGAAAGTGAGATTAAAGTAATTTATCCGTTGAATCAAAGACCTGATTCATCGGTTTAAATTTGATTTATCTTAGCAATGATGCTTTTACGGATGTCATAGTATAGGATCTACTTCGTTTAGCCCCAAAAATACGTGGTTAAAATTAAAAACATTATTGCTGTTACGCCCTGTATAGATTAACTAAAGAGCATAGCTTAGTAATTTGGATAAAAGTGCTCCAAGTGATATCGGCGGAATTAAATAGGGATCCTTTTTGGCATAGAAATAAATGACATTTCCCCAATTTTTAACCTAAAATATTAATAAATATTCTTAATTTTTGTAAAAAGGTAAAAATGTTTTTTTCTTAATATTTCTATTAATTTTGATCGTAAACGACAATTTTTTTTATTTTAAAAGGTATTTTGTGCTCTATAACTTAGAGTGAATAAAAATCAATTTAACACGAAGATCAAAGTTTGACACGCAAATGAAAAATTCAAATTGTGATACAACATTTTTTGAAGAAAATAGTTTTCACAAAATTTAAATGTGTTATGAGTATGGTAAAATTATAACTATGAATTTTGTCTGATTATTTATATGGTATAACACAGTAGAAATGGCGAAAAATTATTTTTTTCGTATCGCTGATACTTTTCGAGATACATAGCAATACATGTGTCTAATATATTAATGATATTTAATATAATAAGAATCTGTAGTATGAAAGAAATTCATTAGAGTATGTTATCGCAAATAATTATATCATTAAAAAGTTATTTTATACTTTTTTCGAAATTGTTTCATTTTAACGAGTTACATAATTTACGTTAGCTATCAACATCGCCAATTTTCTTCTTTGCGTATTGTACTATAACTTGTAAAATATCAAGAATATAAAATAAGTTATTAAACTTTTATTATCTTTATTATTACATAAACACAAAAGTCTAATGTGAATTTTTTAATATTGTTAATATTTACCGAGTTAAATAACAATTTATGGACATTATTGTTAATTGAAACGTATTGCTGTGTAACTCGAAAAAAATTGAAAATATTAAAAAATTTTATAAGAGTTTTCAACTGGATTTTCCTTCCTTTAATTATATTATCAATACAGTGCGATCGTTTTGATACACACAATATAACTTAATTGGATCTTTTTCAATTTAATAATTAAGGATGACCTAAACGCTGTTTTCAAATTATTATTTAAGGTATAAAACGTTACCACTCTGCTTTCCTCTAAACTATAAAGTTTAAGTTTCAAATATTTCCTTTTCTGTGAGCTTTCCCTGTAAAGTTACAGGGAATAATACATTAAGAGACGAAATAATTTGGTAAAGTACCTTAACCGACCACTAGGTGGCAACAGCACGATTGATTCTTGCATGTGAAACAGCTCTTTCTATGTACATAAGGAAGTGTATCTTACCGAAGCATTATTATCGTTAGTTGCAATAAGAGTATTATGTATTAAATAGTTTTTCATTTTTTGGTAAAAAATGTCTTACAAACAATACGATATAAAAAAGTGTGTCAATTGCGGCATATATACTAACAAAACATGTAGATCTAAAAAAATAATAGATATGTCAACTGATGCCGTGAATATAACTGATTCTTTTATGTAGAATGTTTTACTGGTAATTACATATGTAAAATATGCTATACCAAGTACACATTTGATTTATCAAAATTAAAAAAAAAAAATAACACAAAATAGCCATCAACTTCAAGAGTACACTCAGAAAGTCAAGGATCAGTAGCGGAAACAACATACTCTAATAAATTGCTTTCGCAATCTTCTTCAGTTTCGGTGATAGAGTTTAAACTTATGAGCAAACGAGAAATTGTGAATACACTGAGTTACTGTTTCAAAGACCAATAGAAACTGACAGTAAATATTTTATATGTCGTATATACTCTAAACATTTAGTGCAAGTTTCATTCAATGCTCGACAAAAAACTTTTATTAAAGTGTGTATTTTTATACCGAAAGGTAATCGCTGTTGGTTCGCATCATCTATTGAATAACAACTTCTACACAGAAGAAAAATTCAAGATATACATATAGCTTCTTGTACAAATTCTATCGAAGTTGATAAAGTCACAACAATGTTAAACTGTTTAAGGAGGTTACTACCCAAATTAATTTTCTTAGGATTTTTTTCAAATTGTGTGACGGAATATTTCTCCGTCACACAATTTTGTTGTTTCCGGTAAAGCTAGGTGGGCGCGGTCGGTTATTAGGGTTACCGTCGCGCGGCCCACTGGCCTAATTCCGTTGGTGAGTCGCCCGCGGCAGCACGTGCCGGGATCTAGGATCGATTACGCAATAATCCGCGAAGAGCGCTAATCGATCCCGCCACGTGCCAATTGTCGCCGCGAGGACTCACTCTCTTTCTTGGACCATCGACGAAGACGGATCTCTGCTCCTGTGTTTTGTCGTGTAGGTACCAGCTACCTGTCGCCGATTTATGGGTTTTATTCCCTTCCCTCCAGTTAGTGTTTTTTTCCTCGGGCTTTTTCGCGAGTGCATGTGCCTGCGTCGGAAGAAGGCGAGGAACCTTGGAATGCTGGTGGAGGACGAAGAGGCTGCCTGAATTCGTGTAGATAGTAAAGCAGGCAACGGGGAAACCCCACATCGAGGAAGTACACGCTTTTCTCTTCGTTGCCGTGGGGTTCTCGGGGCAGCAGCGGGTATAGGTGGCAGAAGGAAACCGTCCTCCTGTCGTGAGAGAGCCGGCGATTGGTTTCGTCGTCATTTAGTCTTTTTGATTGTTGTTCGGATGCCGATTCTTAGGCGGGCGGCCATGTTGAAGGCGGCAGCCACCTAAGGAGTCGACTCCTAATATTTCGGGATCATTGTCGTGTTTTTCGGTCAATATTTTTCGGGTTTTTAGGTTATCCAGGACCAGTGCCCTCTTTCGAGTTTTTTTGGTGTGTTTTGTCCTATTATTTCCAGGTCATAGGTTCACCTAACAAAAAGCCAAAAGCAGAGTGGATTCCGTTGGTTCTTGTTAGATGTTCCTAAATGCATTTTTATTTAGGTAATCATGATTTAGGTTCCTAAAAACGTCGGATTAGGACCTGGTAAATAAATTTATTAGAATTTTGTACGGATTCGGTAAAGCCAATTCAGCACGACCTGAGACGGTCTCAGCCGGTCAAGCCGCGGGATGAAATGGGATGCCTGGCGCCAAAGTAAGAGGTTTTCACCTGTGTAATTGTTATTTAATAAATTATTGTTAAAAATTAGATTGGCGTCCATTTCTTTGTTTAAATTCCGTGTACCTTGTGCACCTCACGTTCGCACTCGTGTTCCCCTCGCGAGTAAAAGGCGAAAAAGTCCGCCCTCGAAAGGTTGTCATCACAATTGATACCAAATATTTATTATGATGCAACACGTAATTGATTGAATTTTGGAATAGCCCAGCGACATGGATTTCGAGGTATGGAGCCTCAAAGTTTCAAAATTTAGCACGCATGGGATATAACAGCAGTTTCAAGATGTGTTTGCTCATTAACATAATACGGCTCTTAGGAATTTGCAGAAAAAGCAGTATTCTTTTCTTGAAACCTTAAGGAAGATGGTAATTAAAAGTCAGGAAGCCTAGCGTTTCCGTTATTGAGATATTTTAATGCAAAGTCAAAGGTGTGACGTTGAATTATTCGCGATTTGAGGTTGGAAGCAGCACAATAATATACGCGTGGTCAAACTCTTGCTCTCTCTCGAACTAGTCATACTGTATGTGTACGCATGAATGTTATGTTTTGTTTATGTGTGGTACACAGACGAGTTTCAGAAAAATAGTCGCTTACAAAAGTTTTATGTTTACTATGAGCTCTGATGTATGGTACTAGTCTATCATTAAGTCTTAAACTTTTGTAAGTGACGGTCAGGTAGTAACCTCCTTAAGTGTATCAGCTGATAGGGAGTTAACTGATCAGATTAATGATTTTACATTATCACACACAGATGAACGCTTAATTACATTTACAGGACTCAATCGGGAATAACTAAGATAATTAAAAGATATGATGCTTCCTATGAGAAATTCTGAAAGCCGTAGTTTGACACAAGCACTAGTCGATCTTGTTTCGTATACGTAATGGAAATTAAAATAATCTGATTTCTTTTGTGCTAGGATTAGAACCCTCTGCACACGTGTCCAATTTTTCAAATTCAATCTCAAACCTTTTGAGTAAGATGTTCTCCCTTCATGATTTGGAATTAGAGCTTTTACAAGGTAGCAACTAATTAACAACACAGCACTTATAGCTAAAGAACTGCACAATCTTAACCATTTCGCTACGGCGCACAGTGGTTCCGGTCACGCATTTAGGATGGATAAATTCGGATTGATCAAAATCCACGTAGGTTTCAGTTTAATTAATTTTCTTTGATTGTTTTGAGATATTCGCACCTATCACCGTCTACCGGATTTTGCATTTTTTCATTTTCTTTGATTTTTTAGTGCAATTTGCAGCTGTCAACAATCGACCACTGGGAACAGTTGTTTTTCTAATAGGCCGATTTCCTCGTTACTTAATACTCTTAGGTTTTTGGGATCACATTGATTATGAATCTGATATTCGAATTTGAAATTTCAAAATGCCGGATGCAATATGGTGGATGGAATAAGGCGGATAACATTTCTAAAATTAATCAGATATGATCGAAACTTGTCACTTTAGGATTACCCGCAGAAGTTTAAACGGTGCTTTCATAAGTATTAACCGTATCTGATTAATTTTAGAAATGTTGTCCGCCATTTTCCATCCGTCATACTGCACCCGCCATTTTGAAATTTCAAATTCGAATATCAGATTCATAATCAATGATCCTAAAAACCTAAGAGTAATAAGTAACGAGGAAATCGCGGCCTATTAGAAAAACAACTGTTCCCAGTGGTCGATTGATGACAGCTGCAAATTGTACTAAAAAATCAAAGAAAATGAAAAAATGCAAAATACGGTAGACGGTGATAGGTGAGAATCTCTCAAAACAATCAAAGAAAATGAATTAAACTGAAACCTACTTGGATTTTGATCAATCCGAATTTATCCATTCTAAATGTGTCATCGGAACCACTGTGCGACGGTCCTGCCCGCAGAGTGCTTTGCGTGGAACAGAGCACCCTGCTGAAAGTACGAACATTAAGCGCGCACAGTCTACAACATTCGGAGCCAAGACTTGTCTCAAAAACAACTTTGCAATATTAGTAGCGCTTGCAATTGTTTGCGAACTACAAAATGGAGTTGATTGCATCTGCCTTGATTTTTGACCCCATGTCTTTAAGATGTGCAACGTGTGACTATAGTTACCATGGTAGGGAAAAGATAAGGACGATAATCTAGCCTTAGTGTGTGATGAAACTTACCTTCTTCATCAAAAAAGTAGCAATAACAGCTACCAAAAAAAGTCAGACTCTGGACAAAAAAACTCATGTAACAAAACCTTTTACAATTTGTACAACGAATGGCTTCATTATAGACATCACTGGATCATTTTATGTCCATGTTAATGATGCTCAGATTATGAAGAATATCATGAGAGATCCCTATGGACTAATTACTTTCTTAAAAGAAGGTGATTCACTTATCGTTGATAAATATTTTCGTGATTTAAAATCATTTTTAGAAGAGAAAAACTATAAGGTTTTCATACCTGAACTGAAAGGTAAGCGGCATCAATTGCATACAAGTGAGTCAATCAGATTACACTTAGTTACAATTATTCGTTGGGTAGTTGACGCATTTTGTTCTAAATACTTTACTTAGACTTGGGTAATAAATTAATTTTACACCAATATTTTCGGTTGACAGTTATCACTGTCTGTGTAATATTGTGTTGATCTGACTTTTTACGTAAGATTTTTCGTACTGTCCCTTCGCTGGGCCTCTCCTTGCGATCGTAACCGATAGCCGCCGAATACGACAACTGCCGGCCTCGACCAAGAATAACCGAACATATTAGTTTGGTGGAGGCGCGAAATATGGAAGACATTTAGCTATATTGAGGTGATAAGATGTATATTTCATTACATACAAGTCGTGCACAATTTAGTATGAATGCCAGTGACCTCATAGTTTTGCATATTGTTGTATGTGCATGTTAGGCCTTTTGATTGATTGAAACACATCCATGTATAAATAACGTACATACACATGTGTGTGAATGTGTATTTGTGTAAGTATTTGGATGCATCCATTTTTTCTGATATTAATATATGCAACACATTTCATGGACTAATAGGTGTAAAATATAAATTGCTTCACCATCAATTTGACAACAAAATGCTTCATAAAGCGTACATTTACTGTAAAGTAGCTGGGTTTTTAGTTAATAAATTCGGAAAACGCTGCGCCTCTCAAACTGCCACTACCAAAAAAGCTCGTGAACAAATCAGACAACCAGAATTTAAAGAAAATACGCTAGCTATTGAATTTGAAACTGAAAGATAAAACAGAAGAAAAATTTCTTTTCGAAATCTAACATCAAGTGATATATTAGATTTTCCAGAAATAACAGAAAATGATTTGATGATTCTTTTCACAGGGACATATCAATAACATGAAGCAGTTTCCTACCTAGCAGAAATGCTAAATGAAAATAATGAAATCAATCTTAGATATTTAAAAAAAACGCCCGAAATTATTAAGATAAACATAAAATCTCGTCATATTGCAAAAAAACGTACAACTGCTACATTAATTATCGGCTAAAGAGTATTAGGCATAGTGGAATAGTCCGATACTTTTGTCAGTATGTTAACAGCATGAGACAAGTTGGATGCTGCTCTCATATAGCAGCAGTAGTCTAAGACTTACATCATGCGCAGTACCAATCTAGAATACTGAGACCTGCAGAAAAACTTATTAAATACTTTGAAACGGTAGGAATTTCACCAGTTATTGAAGAAAATAGCGATGATGTCTAAACGTTAAATTCATTGAATTAGCATTTAATCATTTCATTTACATTTAATAATCATAATTTTACTTTTTAAATTCATTTACATCTAACAGGTTTTTTAAGATCATAAGTATCCTTCAACAAGACAGTGTAAACATTACATATATTCAAAAAAAGTACATACATACATTACTAACAGTGATAAATCAACTTATGTAACAAATAAACTTAATTCTTCATTGTGCAAGAATCTTTTCAAAATATTTTCGTAAAAAAGCTGAAAAAATAATTTTTCGCTATTTCTACTGTGTTATACCATATAAATAATCAGAAAAAATTCATAGTTATAATTTTACCATACTCCTAACACATTTAAATTTTGTGAAAACTATTTTCTTCAAAAAATGTTGTATCACAATTTGAATTTTTCATTTGCGTGTCAAACTTTGAACTTCGTGTTAAATTGATTTTTATTCACCTTAAGTTATAGAGCACAAAATACCTTTTAAAATAAAAAAAATTGGTCAATTACAATCAAAATTGATAGAAATATTAAGAAAAAAACATTTTTTACCTGTTTACAAAAATTAAGGATATGTATTAATATTTTAAGTTAAAATTTAGGGAAATGTCATTGATATCTATGCCAAAAAAGATCCCTATTTAATTTTGCCGATTTCGCTTGGGGCACTTTTATCCATCTTACCCGCCTATGCCCTTTAGAATTTATTCGCAATGGACTAACTTAACTGAGATACGTTGTTTTGGCCCTCTCAAACCTCTGATGTTTGATAGTTCCGCCCTACTATGCGTTGTATAAAGATGCACGAATAAAGACCGATTTATACTATACTGCACCAAACCAGCACGACACGACATGATACATTGGTTGAAGGGGTATAGAAGATACTTTTCATTACGTTTACGTTCCTTCATCAAATGTGCCATGCCGCACCATGCTGGTCCGATGCCGTATATTATAAATCCAGCTTAAGCCGGCTATCTTGTATTCAACAAAAAAAAGTTTTCTTAAGTAAAATTCAAACTATCATATACAATAATTTAAAAGATCGAAGATGAGATTCCTGAATTAAAAAAAAGAAAATCATCAATTTTTGAAGCTCATAAATGCATTTCTACGCTCAAAAGTGTAAATCCTGTTCTTTTATTAAAACCCGACAGCAGCAAATATTCCACGTTAATGACGTAAGAATGTGAATTTCAAATAGAAAACATTTGCGGAAGTAAATAATTAACCTGCTTCGACCGAAACCGCCACTCTCAATACACTGGCTTTTCAGAACTTAAGGGAGGAGCCTCGTGTAATACCATGAAAAATTTTTTTAGGGGTAAGGGAATATATGATCGAATCGCTATTTTTGCTGTTGATTGTATGTATTCTCAAAAGTATTATCATATTTTTTATTTTACTTTAGCTGAGTTGCAAAAAAAGTTATTTAACTTTAATGTTAACGCGTCCGCAAAAACATTCTTAAACGACGTGACGTGTAGCTTCCCTAAAAAGCAAAAAATTCATGTTTTTCTTTTTTTACTACAATCCTAATAAAATTCCCCTCTAGATGATCCTCGTTTCATTGAAAAAAATGATAATTTAAACATAAGTATCAACATGAAAAACAAAGTCTAATTTTGACAATTTTTTTGTTCATCTTTAAAACAGATTACTAAATACTAATTCGTAAAATATTTTTAATTTGAGGTTCATCTATAGGGGAATTTTATTTCCTTTAAAACAAACAAAATTTGTTAAATCAGTTGAGAACTTTTCGAGTTATGCGTCACGCCAATTCGGAAAAAGTGGTTTTGAGAAAAACGCGTTTAAAGTTTCAAGTAGGAAAGAGACTCTCAGCTGACGGATTATAACAGAATCGATAACTGTTGACTATAACAAATATTTTTACCAAACTTATATGAAATATAGTCTCAGACAATGTATGAAAACAAGGTTTAACCGTACACAGAAGTAATGAAAGCTATTGTTTCTAGCGGAGCAGAACGCTCCGCAAGCAATATTATTGTATGGCGCACAACTACAAAAAACTCTATAACTATGTACTCAGTACGAATTTTAATGTAATATTTTAAAGGTAATATCTTTAGGCTATATATTATCCATATATGAAAAAAAGTCGATTTTAAAACTTATTACACGAGGCTCCCCCCTTAAAGCTAATGTTATAAGCGTAAGAAAAAATGGAGAGATACATAACTTAAAAGCTTGAAACTAGCCCTTTCTGATGGTAAAATCAAAATTTCTATAAAATAATGCTAATTATGAGAAACTGTCGTTTAAACACAAAACATACATGACATTTTCTCTTTTTTTTCAATCGAGTTTTTAAAGAATTTTCCTTCAACAATAATCGACTTGGAATCTTCTTAACCGTAGGAATAAATGTTTGAATTTAAAGAATACATACTTGAAAAATTGTTTTTGTTAAACTTTAGTATTCTAAAAATAGCGTCTAAACCGCAAAATTTTTGTCAGTGCATTCATTAAATTTTACTCGAAACCACTAACTTATCAGCAAAATATCAAGAGAGAATAGTTCTTAAAATCCCTTTCAAAAAATACACCAAATTTTGTTCAATGGTTTTGGCATAATTTTTTTTTGCAAATAACAAAATTTTTATAAAATCGAAAAACTGCTCAAAATGTTTCCAAAAAATTCTAATCTATACTTTAATTAATTCAGAAAATCTTTTATTTTTGTTAATTTTTCATTAAGATGAAATATATCTATCGTCTGTTTGCCGTTAAAATGATCCACGATCGAGACAAAGCTTGAATTGAAAAAATATAAAATATAGGGAATAAAAACTATTTCCCCGCTCACAAAAATATTTAGTTTATTGTGCGTAATGGTGCTAAAACCTTGCTCTTGTTTCGAAATAAAAAAAAATATATTACTTTTTATATAAGAGCTAAATCAGTCAGCCAAAAATACCTTCGAAATTTTTAAGAGTATTTCTTTTATATTGGCATATAATTACTCGTTGACGTTTGCCCGAGGGTACTATAGTCTAACTTTTTCAAAGCTATTTAAAAGAAAAATAATATTGTTTAAAATTTTCTTTTGTTTTTTTTTTACGAATTTTGAAAAACTGACTCTGTAGCGCCCTTAAATACACAGAATAGATTAAATTGCTGTATAAGAGAGTAGTGCCTCGACGGCCGTATATACATGTCATTATCTACTTTTTTGTGTACTTGCCGTCGAGACACTACGATGTCTCTTGATTTGCTCCTTTGTACAAAAATCATATTTTCAATAGCTTAGAAGATTTTATTGATTGAAATTACTGCCCAGTCATGGATCCCCCTAAGAAAGTTCACGTTGCCCAACTGTCAGCACCGTGGAGGTCGACGAATGTAAATAGTCTCTTACGTTTTTTTTAGATTTTATATTTTTAAACAATTTTTTAAATTTTGTTTGAATTTGTTATCATTTTTTGAATGAAGAAAAGACTTTTCGTACTTTTCTACTTTTTCTATCTTCAAGAATAATATTATTTAATTTTTGCTACTTCAGAAGGCAACTTTGGAAAACAGTGTAAGCAATAGTATTTGTTGCAATCGATGGAAATTTCTGCTAGTACTATCACGACATTCTTCGTGGTTACATAATGATCTTGATCTTGATTCGTGCTTGTAAGATTTCATATCACTCAACTATGAATTCGGAAAATACTTTTTACGCATTTCCTTACAAAGATGTTTTCTTTTCATGCGCGTACTTTGATCTTTTTTGCAAATGTTCCAGATTCGTTACAGCATTTGTGATTGATGCTTAAATAATTCGTACACAAATTTTGAATGGCCATTTTTTTAAACTTACACTTAATGAAACTTTCTTACATCGAAAATCATGTAAGTCAACCCCTTCCATGTATTTATTGTGTAATGTGAAAGCAAAAGGAAATCCTATTTCTGTTCTATCGCAAACATTTCGCGAATTTCTTTTCATTGTTTCGATAGGAGTCACACTGACAGCTGTAGATAGAATATAAACTTCTTTTGAGTCAATCACACTGATAAAATTCATGTTACTATTCTTGTCATGACTTACTTTAAACGATTCTCGTGAAGATTGTTTTTCAAATATACGCTTTTCTTTTATTCTGTATTTACCAACAATTCCCGTTGAACGTAAACCACATTTGTTCAAGTGAACCATTAAATATGCACTGGTAAAATAATTATCAAAATAAAGATGATAGTTAGTAGTGTAGCTATGCGGTTCCGATGACAGGGAGTGGGGGAAGCTGTTTTGTGGTGTGGAAGGGGGATGGGTGGGGATAAGACTCTCTTAGTATGGTAGTGGTTGGGATGAGGAAGGAAAGGGTCTTATAGTGGGATCGAGTTTGGTTAGGGAGGGAGGGGGTATTTTTCAACCTATGTCACAATTGGAAGGTCTTATAGTGGGACCGAGTTTGGTTAGGGAGGGGTATTTTTCACCCTATGACACAGTTGGAAGGTCTTATTGTGGGACCGGGTTTGGTTAGGGAGGGGGTATTTTTCACCCTATGGTACCGTTGGTTAGTTATCCTACGAGGACCCTAGTTGAGGGAAGGTTTTTTCACCCTTCGAAGTCGATGGTTAGTTGCCTTACGTAGCCTAACTATTTCCGACTCTGCTACACAGATAAACTAGCTTGAGTTAATTGCTAGTTCCAGTAGTCACCGCTAGGTGACTGCCTTCCTTAATCTTCTTTCGCGTTAATGGTATTTTAATATTACATAATTACACACACGGGTGAACTAGTTCAATTTAAGTGATAGTACCAGTAATTGCCGCTAGGTGGCTACCGCAATCTCCCCTTTTCTCGTTAGGTAAATTGTAGATAGCTATTGTGATAAGTTGCTGATATCGTGCAAGAAATTAACTTTCCATCGCGCATGGAATTAAAAATTTTACCCTTTAATAAAAAGGATACTTCGTAATCCTTTGCATGGAGGCTCTCCATTGATTTGGGGAGAATAATAATTTAATATCAATTTCAGGAATATTAATATTTTGATAGAGCAACTTATTAAGTCCTAGCTCTTACTAAACCTGGGTATCTTATAAAAGAGATTGCAGTTTCAAGATTTTCTCAGTTCAACGTGCTACTTCACTATGTCGATAAATAAATTTGGATCTGCTTTCAATACCGCTAAAGTGAGAAATTATTCCCACAAAATTGACAATGATACGTTAAAGTTTGATAAAAAAAAGGAATGCATTTAATGCCAAGAAGAAAATAATTTCAAACTTAGAATGTGATGTTACTGATGAGACAAGTGCTGTGAATATGGCTGCTCTGTTACGTAATTCGATGACTGTACGTGATAGCTTAATGAGGGAATTGTTTGAATACAGTGAAAAGCTAACTCACTATTACCTAAAATGTAACCGCCTTGAGGAAAAAGTTACAACTCTGTTGAAAAAAACTGATGAAATTGATGAAAAAATTAATGATATTAGTGAAAGAATTAATCAATTGAATGATAAAGTCGATTATATTGAAAATAAATTGGATCGAAAAGTTGAGGCATTACGGAAAGATATGTATGGTAGATTGAAAATTGTTGCAAATTATATCTCTAATGAGCACCAAAAAGAGGAAATCACGACTGCCAATGAGAAGAAAAGAGAAAATGATTGGAATTATGCTCTAAAGAAACTTATATTACCGCCAGTGATTGCTGAGCTAGTGTAAACATAATACGTAGTGGAATAGTCATGGGAAGTGAGGAGAAAAAACAATTGGTAGAAGAGTTGCATGAGCCTGCCAGATGGAATTTATTTATATATACATTAATTTATACAAAATATAAAATGAATTTTTTTTTTTACAATTAAACTTATAATTAAACATATATACATAAAACTTATATATAAATGATAGAGAAACTTATATATATATATATATATATATATATATAATTACTGCTTCTATATTCTAATATTACTTTTTCCCTCCTATAGTTGCTTACACTATTTCCACAATGATGAGAAACTAAAATCGCATGAACGTGATTGTGCGCAACTAAATAAAAACATCCAAATTGTGCTACCTGACAAGGACCGTTGGGTTTCCTTCAATAACATGAAGAACAGTGAAAGGGTACCATTTGTCATATACGCTGACATTGAGTGCTTGCTTGAAAAAGTTGAGCAAAGGGATGACGATATTGGTATTTATCAAAAACACATACCTTTTAGTATAGGTTATTATTTTAAAAGCGTTCGTGATTCAACTCTTTCTAATTATAAATCATATCGAGGACTTGATCGTATTGAATGGTTTGGACATGAGCTTGATAAACTGGCTAGTATAGCGAGTGAAAAATTGAAAACAGTAATACCTATGCATAAACTAAGTATTAGTGAAAATTCAAGGCATTATACTGAACCCAACTGTCATATATGTAAAAAGCCGTTTCTTCCAGATCAAATACATGTTCGCGATCATGATTATTTAACTGGTAAATATAGGGGACCTGCTCATAATAATTGTAATTTAAACTTTAAAGATTCACATGTAATACCAGCAATTTTTCATAATTTATCAGGTTATGATGCACATTTTATTTTCGGTACAATTGCTAACTTGTATGAAGGTTCAGTACACTTGTTACCTGTACATAAGGAGAAGTACATTTCATTCACTAAATTCATCCGTAAATATAATATGCAACTAAGGTTTATCGATTCTTTCAAATTTATGGCATCTAGTTTAGACAAATTGAGTTCATATTTAACGAGATCACAGTTAAACAATTTAGAGTCAGAATTCTCATATTTAAACATAGAACAATTTAACCTTCTGATAAGGAAAGGTATTTTTCCTTACGATTACATAGATAGTCTGAACCGTCTGGAAGAAACTGCTTTACCTCCACGCGAGATATTTTATAATAGATTATCCGATAGTGATATTAGGGAGGGTACGTATAATCACGCTAAGTAGGTATGGACCAAATTTCAAATGCGAACACTTGGGGAGTATAGCGATCTCTATTTGAAAACTGATGTACTATTGTTGGCTGACGTTTTCGAAAATTTTCGTGATAGCTGCATGCAAACTTATAATTTGGATCCTGCTCATTATTATACACTCCCAGGCTTCACTTGGGATGCTATGCTCAAATATACAGGAATAAGATTAGAACTTTTCACTGACGTAGAAATGGTGCTTTTCGTAGAACGGGGCATACGTGGTGGTTTAAGCCAATGCTCGCACTGCTATGAAAAGGCTAACAATCGGTACATGCAAAACTACAATCCCGAGGAACCTTCTAAGTATTTAATGTACTACGATGTAAATAATTTGTATGGGTGGGCAATGTCTCAACCGCTACCTACTCACGGATTTCGCTGGATTGAAAATGTTAATAATTTGGATATCTCTAATATACCGATAGATTCACCCGAGGGTTATATTTTAGAGGTTGACCTAGAGTATCCAAGCATGCTTCACGATAAACATTCCGACCTTCCATTTTGTCCCGTACGTGATGCCCCACCGGGTACACGTCAGAAGAAGCTACTTGCAACTTTAGAAAATAAGGAACGCTATGTTATACACTATCGTGCTTTACAACAATGTATGCGTAATGGTATTGTCTTAAAACACATTCATCGCGTTTTAGGATTTCAGCAGTCCACCTGATTACGTAAATATATCGATCTGAACACTAGTTTGCGTGCAGCATCTAAAAATGAGTTTGAGAAAAATCTTTTCAAATTAATGAACAATGCGGTGTTCGGTAAGACTATGGAGAATGTTAGAAATAGAGTTGATGTGAGACTCGTGAGTAGGTGGGAGGGAAGATATGGTGCTGAAGCAATGATTGCTAAGCCTAATTTTCAGAGTCGCACTATCAGTGAGAATTTGGTCGCGATTGAATTATCAAAATTAGCAGCTAAATTCGATAAGCCTATATACGTAGGTATGAGCATTCTTGATATTTCGAAAACATGTTTGGATGATTTTCATTATGATTATATGCTTCCTACGTTCGGTAGCAAATGTAAAGCGTTATATACCGATACGGATTGTCTAATATACAGCATTGAGTGTGATGATATATACACTATTATGAGGGAGAATCTTGCTAGATTCGATATAAGCGATTATTCTCCCAACAATCAGTACAATTTACCTCTAGTGAATAAAAATGTCCCTGGGCTGATGAAAGATGAGAATAATGGGCAGATAATGACAGAGTTTATTGGACTGTGATAAAAAATGTACACATTTAAAGTACAAAATAAAATTATCAAAAAAGCTAAAGGTATTCAGACTTACGTTGTTGCTGGAAACATAACCTTCGAGGACTATAAGGACTGTTTAACAAATTTTACTGTACAAGTCCGCAATCAAAATTTAATTCGCTCAAAATTACATAATGTTTATTCGATTGCACAACGGAAAGTAGCTCTCAGCCCATACGATGATAAGCGTTATATCGTGCACAGAACTGTATCGACTCTACCATGGGGCCATTATAGAATAAATTAATTATATTTAAATTGAATAATTTTATTAATAAATAATGTTTTTACAAAATATTATCTTTATTTATCCATGAATTATGTGTATTATCGCGAATCCTAACCACTTCACAAAGACCTTATCACCCTTCTTACGTAATACCTTCTCCACTAAATATACATTAGGATTAGCAGTTTTTAAAAGTTCATATTCGTAGAACCCTCCGTATATATCAGTACCACTAGAGTCTCTAAGTAAATATGTAACAGGATTTGTGTTCTGCACTTTTATAATTTTAAATATTTCAGTTGTCCAATTTGGTGTGTATCTCTTTGCGAATACATTCTTATATTTACTGATTCGTACAAAATCACCTACTTTGAACTTGGCACGGCCAACAATCTTTATATTATTGTATACTGTAGTCAGGAGCATATTAGCATGATCTGGCGTCACATCAACTGGTCGCATTCCTATAGTACGATGTTTTCTTGCGTTGTAGTCTTCAACTAGTCGCTGCAGTATACCTCGCCACTTATAATTTCCATTCAACGTAAATCGTTTCCACATTTCAGTCTTCAACGTGCGATTCCAGCGCTCAACTATCGTAGCATTCAATACGCTGTATGTTGAGTAATGATTTATTCTACGTTTTTTTATAAGCGATTTGAAATCACTATTATAAAACTCCTTGCCATCATCTGTCTGCAAATTTTTGGGACATCTCCCACTTTTCAGAATCTTCGTAAATGCGGCTGTCACTTCCTTGCCAGTTTTGGTTTTTAGTGCTACTGCCCATCCAAATTTCGATAATGCATCAATAACTGTGACAATATAGTGGTAACCTCCGTCAGCATAATTCTTCATATCAACCAGATCTGCTTGCCAGAGGTCATCGAAGCCTCGTATTATAACTCTTCTACGTTGAAAATTCCATCTTGCAGGTACATGCAGTTCTTCGACCAATTTTTTATTTTCTTCACTATCCATAACTCTTCAGGTATGTATTGGGTTTACAAGGGTACATCGAGCACTGATGGTAGTAAAAGTTCCTTTTTCCTAATAAAACTCTTTGTCGAATTATTTCAAGAAGAATTCTCGTTAGCATGATTCTCCCCATGAAAAATAGCACTTTTTTTTAAAATTCGCATTATCTTCATTATATGTTTCTTTGATTCAGCATTCTCTTTAGCCTGATTCTTCATGAAAATTGATGCATATTTCTTTAAATCTGCATTATCTTCAGCATGTTTCTGCATGAAATTTCTCAATTTCACTTGAAAATCATTCAGCCTTAACTCGGTTTCATCCAGTCTTAACGCAATACTTCGTAAAATATCACTGTTTTCTTGCATTTCATTTTTAAGGTTCTCACGTACAGCATTCATATTATCCAGCAGAACACGCATATTCACAGCACATTTCTCATCAGTAGCATCAAATCCTAAATTTGAAATAATATTCCCCTTAGCATTAAATGCATTCATACGTTTAT
Source organism: Prorops nasuta (assembly GCF_024137725.1). Classification (NCBI taxonomy): domain Eukaryota; kingdom Metazoa; phylum Arthropoda; class Insecta; order Hymenoptera; family Bethylidae; genus Prorops; species Prorops nasuta. Next base: position 8,485,439 of record NW_027116803.1, on the reverse strand, counting down.
CAAATTTTAATGTTTCATCTTCAGTTTTGCGGAAATATTTTCTCACATTACTGGTAGTGGAAATACCTCCAAATTTATTTATCGACATTATGAAGTAACACAATCAACTGGGAAAATATGGAAAGTGTAATCTCTTTTATAGGATAATACGTTCTTCATGAAGCTCCTCAATTATTAACTGTATCTCATTATGATGATTCGTATGTACTGCAGCAGGTGATGCTATCAAAAGTCTCAAACGTTCAACTGATTCGTTCGGATCATTCCAATGTACATAGTTCACTGGTTTATCATTAACACACACATAACCGCTGCCTTTTACAAGATTCTTTGGAGGAAATAATGGACTAATTATTTTCTTCCATTTATGACCCTTATTCCCACGAAGCTTTCCGTCGCTACTGTAATCTGCTCTGTGTACATTACCCAGATAGCAACGTCTGAAACCTCAGGTTTAATCACGACGTGATGTGTATATATTACCGCATAATGCTTTATTTTTGAGATCAGATTATGTTAAAACATAACATGTTAATATTAATGGTCTATAATGTCAATATGATTCTGAGCTCACATCGTGACATTTACTGACGTATCGTGAGGACATGCTATGCTCTACATTTCACGTCATATTGTAAGAAAAAAATGAGATCATGTAATGATAATAATATGAAGATTGCTGTCGACACACCATGAGTGAATTATGAGTACATTGAATGTAATTGTGGTAATACATTTAATATTTTCAAATAACGAGTATTCAAGAAGCAAGCTATATATCGCTATCAGCGCTACAGCACGTACATTTTTTTTAATTAATGTGACCGATAAAATTACAGCCAGTCGAAATATATAAACAAATGGAACTTTGCTACTAACTAACGTCAGGCAGTGTAATGGACAAGGTATCAGTCTTATTATTCCAACGAGCAGCGTTCAAGACCCACCAGGGAAAACGATTTTTCATCAGCAAAAGTACGGTCAAATCATTTGGACATCAAAAATGAAAGTAAATTTGATTAAATGCAGAGCGAAAATGTTGAAACGCCGGCGTTAAAAATTGAAGAATTATCCTACATCGGAATTCAACATTTTCTATCATTTAATGATACCTCATGACGTAAGTGCAATCTGAGGTACAAATGAGTCCTCATCTGTGTCTATTTTTGTCATCACGGAATACTGCATTCTGAGGACAATATGACAACATTACGACAGGATTTTGCTATCTGGGTTTGTTTGAGAAAGAATATTCTTATATGTTTTTAAATCATCTTCAGTATAATCATGTGGCTCTTTCATGAAGATCAATTCAAATAGACCAATAGTACCCTGATAATACTCCTCATCAATAATAATAAAATCTCTACGATCTACTTTAAAAGCACATTTTCCAATTCTCATTTTGTTAAGACTACCATCTTGTTCAACTCCAAAATTATAATCAATTATTTCCTTATTTTTACTCATAAACATCTCTATATATTTACGTCCAATTGCTCCATATTCTGACAAAGAACTATTTAAATCTATGGATCTTTGCAATGGCGATGATGGAGTTTCTGCTTGCATTGGTGATGGTATTGCTAAATCATTAACATCCTTTTCCACTTTCACTACCTCCTCCTCCTCATCCCCATCCTCTTCCAGAGAAAGGTATAATGTTTCATTAGGTCGTGAATTTCCTTGCTCATCATCATCATCAGATGAAGGGGTTGGAATTTTAATTCTAGAGTTGTATGCGAAATCTTTACGTTGTGGAGTCGATGAGAGATAAGTCCTTTTACGTTTCGATGGAATAATCAAAGAATTATCGCTTACAGTAGTCTTCTGTAGCGGTTCCTGTTTATACTCATATTTCGGGGACACGAAGGTCATCTCATTATGTTCAGTGAGCTTCTTCAATGGCTCAACAATTGGTTTAAAAGTTTCATTTAAATTGGTTTCCATCATTTCTCTTCCTGATTTGAGTGCACGATATTTTTCACGAATTACTTTACTTTTCGCGGCAATCTTCTTAAGCAGCATCTTTTCTTCCATTTTCCTGCTTTCCATGTTTTCCACGTTCAAGCTGTATTCAATCAACGTTCAATCCACGTTCAATCTAGATTCAATCCACGTTCAATCCAGGTTTAGTTCACGTTTTATTTCCACGTTTATACTAGGTTTATTCCACGTTTATTTGATGTGTGTGTTTTGATGGACACTTAGCTCTAAACTGAACAATCTTAAGCAAACGGTATACTATTTAATCTTAGCATACTCATCGAAACCTTTACGATATCTACCATTTTGAATTGTACTATCCTTGTCGATCACTAGAAATCTATAATCATGGTGCCAGCACTTTGAACACAATTCATTGAATTTTTCAAATGACATATCCGTTTTTACATGATCGTTATAAATATGTTTTAAATTAGTACCATCTTGCTTAAAGATTATGAGAAGATTTGCATTATCACGAATCATGTGTTTAGGAATTTTAGCATAAGTCTGGCAGAGGTAGAAGCAGTCAATATTTGAATGCTTACCAATGGAGAAGTAGTCTCTGATATTATCCTGCTTATTGTTAGCAACATCATCAAATATGAAAATAGAATTGGGTAACGCCTCATTTACCATTACAACGTCGCTATTGTTTGAAAATTTAAAATATCCAATACTTTTTAGTCCTTTTAATAACCGTTCAAGGTATTGATACTTGGGTTGTTGAAGCGACTTTGAGTATACATAAATATTTCAAATCTCACACCGTTAGGACTTTCTACGAGACTCAGCATTACGTTTGTTTTACCGCAATTCGAGGGTCCGCAAATTATTCTACGAATTGTAGATGGAAGTAGGGATCCATGACGTTTACTCCTTCCTCCACAACCCCCACCGACAATAAAGCGATCGGCGTTGGAGACACGAATGTACAGTGGTTGCTTTACGAAATCCATAACTATAAAACTCTATGATCATGCAAGCTATTTATAGGCTAGAAGCAGATTATCTCATCAGTTCTCATTATGTCGTTGTTAATGTTAGATGTGCTACGTTTGAAGGATTTAACTATTGAGCAGTTTGAATACATTCCAAAAATTTTACTATTGAAGCGCTTTCCAAACAGTATTCGACTGGTTTGGTGTAAATTGCCTGAGCACATTCGTGCAGATCGGCAAGCTGAAACTGGCGGCCGAAACTAGCGGCCGATGACTTTGTTTTTTCGCCAACTGTACATTGAATTTTTCCCCTTTCCCCCTCCATTACTCAATTGTCGTACTAACACATATGAGCCTAACCGTGAAGTTGCGGCTATACGGCGCGCAAACTAACGCACGGCGCGTAAAGAGGACACACCAGACTCGACGCGCTTAGAGCGAAAGCGCATCCTTATATACAGGGTGTTTCACGTAAGGCGCCCCAGCTCGAAATGAGGACTCAGAGCGCTTGGTGGGGGCAGATACATCTAATTGGCCGCGGAGGGAGAGAGAAGGATTAACGTGGAGAAGGATAGAGCTATCCTTTACTATACGATACGCCTAGCGTATCGCTGCCCCTTCCTTCCCCGCTCACATCAGTCATCTTTGGTCAACTCTTATCCTCTTTCTCTTACTCTCTCTCCAACCGCGGCCAATAAGATGCATCTGCCCCCACCATGCGCTCTAAGTCCTCTTTTCGAGCTGGGTCGCCTTACGTGAAACACCCTGTATAGATATAATTTGCGCCTCGCTCATACTGTACACGCCGCGCCCATATTCGTTTACAAATATTCTAATACCAAGGCAAAACGATCTAAAAGCATTTCCAAAGATGCACAAGCCCTGTGAGTGGAGTTAGAAAATTCGAAAGTCTGTATTTTTGCGTTTTTCCTCCTTTAGGTCAGTGCTGCTTAGTGAAACACACATGGAAAAATTTTGAAAAAATTCTTGCATGCTCCACTTTGATGGCCAAACGAAGCATGCCTGAATTTTCTCAAGAACTTTCTATGTGTCCTTCACTAAGCAGCACTGGCCTAAAGGAAGGAAAACCCAAAATTGGAAGATTTCGGATTTTCTGCCTGCTCTCACAGGTCTTGTGCATCTTTGGAAATGCCTTTATATCGTTTGGCCATCAAAGTGGAGCATGCCTGAATTTTTTCAAGCATTTTTTATGTCTCCTTCACTAAGCAGCACTGGCCTAAAGGAGGGAAAACGCGAAATTGGAAGATTTCGGATTTTCTACCTGCTCTCACAGGTCTTGTGCATCTTTGGAAACTCCTTTATTTCGTTTGGCCATCAAAGTGAAGCATGCCTGAATTTTCTCAAGAATTTTCTGTGTCCTTCACTAAGCAGCACTGACCTAAAGGAGGAAAAACGCAAAAATACAGACTTTCGAATTTTCTATCTCCACTCACAGGTCTTGTGCATCTTTGCAAATGCCTTTATTTCGTTTGGTCATCAAAGCGAAGCATGCCTGAATTTTTTCAAGAATTTTCTGTGTCCTTCACTAAGCAGCACTGGCCTAGAGGAGGGAAAACGCGAAATTGGAAGATTTCGGATTTTCTACCTGCTCTCACAGGTCTTGTGCATATTTGGAAATGCTTTTAGATCGTTTTGCCTTGGTATTAGAATATTCGTAAATGAATATGGGCGCGGCGTGTACAGTATGAGCGAGGCGCAAATTATATCTATATATAAGGATGCGCATTCGCTCTAAGCGCGTCGATTCTGGTGAGTCTTCTTTACGCGCCCTGCGTTAGTTCGCACGCCGTATAGCCGCAACTTCACGGTTAGGCTCATATGTGTTAGTACGACAATTGAGCAATGGAGGGGGAAAGGAGAAAAATTCAATGTACAGTCGGCGAAAAAAACAAAGTCATCGGCCGTTAGTTTCGGCCGCCAGTTTCAGCTTGCCGTGCAGATCCTGAAGTGCAACAATATCGTGCCTGTACGGAACATTATAATTTACCTAATCAAGATCATTTTGATGGATTACCACCTTCAATAAAAATTGCTGGATGTGTCAACGAACCCGTTAGGAAAGCATGACATGATGAGTTATGGTTATGGATCTTTTTTCAATAAGCTGCTAAATAAACTACCCTTCGAGCTGCATGTACCTGGCTACAATTATTGCGATCCAGGTACTCGCCTTCATGAACAGTTAGCACGTGGTGATCGATGAATAAACTCTCTGGATGATGCTTGCCGTGAGCATGATATCGCATATTGAGTATATAAGGGCCTGCCCTTGCGTCATCATGCTGATAAAGTACTTGAACGGCGTGCACGACAACGTATCATAGCTAGTGACTCATCCGTAGGTGAACGAGCGACAGCGACTGCTGTCTGAGCATCAATGAATACAAAACGGAAACTCGGCTTAGGACTGCGAGTGTTTAGAAAAAGTACGAAAAAAAGAAAAATTCGTGTACCGAAAAAACGAGGTGGTTTATTGACGAAAAAGTCACTTACTACTACAAAACGGGGGGGGGGGTTATTACCACTGCTTCCGCTGCTGAGTGCGGTGGGCGCATTAGCTGGCGGTGTGGCAGGTATAGCAAAGGCTGTAAACGACACCAAAGCAGCCAAAAAAAAAATTGAAAGAAATGCATCGACACAATCGCTTAATGGAAGCGAGACGGGGACAAGGTTTATACCTCGCACCATACAGCCGAATAGGAGAGGGAGTGAAAAGAAAAAGAAAATAAATAGACTTCCTAAATCTGGACCTACTAGTAATATACAATTATCAAACGTCTGCCGTGAAATACCGCATTTTCGGGGAGTCTTTATGCGTACATCTCTACCTCAAAATGTGCAACGCAATAAGTACGCAACTGTGAATCTTGATGACAAACAAGGTCCTGGAACACATTGGGTAGCTTACGTTAAACGTAATAAGCACGTTAAGTATTTCGATTCCTTCGGAAATTTAAAACCTCCAATTGAACTTGTGGAATATTTTGGACCTTCTGCTATAATCTACTGCAACCACGACCAATATCAATCGTATGATTCAAGCATATGCGGTCAGTTGTGTGTCAAGTTTCAACGTGAACAATGTCTTTAACAGTTACACTCTCTGGCCGTGACTCGATATTGGGTTCAGATTTTTTCTCCCCGATCGATCTTCGAGATGGACAATATGAACTCGGTCTCGTAGACTTTCAGAGCTTCAATTCAATCGCTAATGTTAATGAGACAAACAATATATTTTACGTTGATGATCAGGAGCTAACTATACCTACAGGTTGTTATGAGCTCAATGCCATAAATGACTTTTTACGTGCTCAGATGTTCGAAGGTGATGAAGAAGAAGTAATTGTTCTACGTGCTAATAATAATACATTAAAAAGTGAAATAAAGTGTAAATATCAGATTAATTTTACACAACCTAACAATATAGGCTCTTTGTTCGGTTTTTCATCAGATCGTATTATTCCACCGAACACACTAGCTGAATCAGACGAGCCCGTAAACATTATAAGAGTAAATATTCTACGAATTGAGTGTAACATTACAGTTGGTGCGTACACAAACGGTAGACCTCGACATGTTATACATGAATTTTTTCCGAGTGTTCTGTCAGGTTATAAAATCGCAGAAACACCGAAGAACGTCATTTACTTGCCAGTCATTGCGAAAGTAATTGACCGTCTCACCTTGCGTATTCTCGATCAGGAAGATCGTATAATAAATTTCGGAGGTGAAGAAATCACAATTAGTTTACATATTAGAAAATGTTGATTTACAAGAATACTAATAAATCACTGATACTCGATAAGCCTATCAGTCCAACTGCTGTAGCAGGACAGAATACATTGAGTGAAGGTAACGCTGGAGGACAAAACACATTGAGCCAAGGTGATGTTGGAGCATCATTAACAACAAGAAATATCGCCTTTCTACAATCATTGGGTTTCAACGTTAGAAATAAAAATGGATCCATTAGATGTAACCGCTCAACCGGTGTTCGACAATCGCATCACTAAAATGGAAATGCATGCTTACAATCCTTATGCAAATGCCTCATTGGGAAATAGTGATGAAATTCGAATTCCTATACAACAGCAAGATTTAATTCTTCTACCCTGTGAAAGTTATCTCTACATGGAGGGAAAGATAATCGTTGCAACCCGTGCTCCAGATGCAGTAGCCCAAGATGTCGTAGGACTTGACTGTAATTCCATGGCATTCTTCTTTGATAAAATTCGTTATGAATTGAATAGTATTGAGATTGATCGCTGTAAGAACGTGGGTATTACTAGCTCCATGAAGAATTTCATCTCCTTAACTGCTGAGGAAATTGCAAGTTTACGTCATTCACGATGGTTTCTAACAGATCACAGGTCTACGAATCATTTCAACTTTTGTGTACCATTGCAAATGCTGTTGGGTTTTTGTGAAGACTACAGAGGAGTTATAATAAATGCACGTCATGAACTCGTTCTTATTCGAGCACGTGATGATATAAATTCACTACATTCTTCGAGAAAAATCATCAACTCCAAAATTGATTTGCAAAAAGTGCAGTGGAGGATTCCTCATGTATCACTGAATGATTATACAAAACTTAAATTTCTACGTTTGATTGAGCAAAACAAAGGTCTAACCATGGCTTGTCATTCCTGGGAACTCTACGAATATTCACTTCTACCTGAAACACAGAGGCATACATGGGCCGTAAAAGCTGCAACACAATTGGAGAAACCTCGATATGTTATACTAGCATTTAGACAAAATAACAAGAGTGCGCAGCATATGGAGGTGATTAGATTCAATAACAGTTCTGTTCGTGATGTTAAAGTCTATCTGAATTCAGAATTTTATCCATATGACCGAATTGATAGTGATAGCGAAAAAACCCGTTATTCTGTACTATATGATATGTATGGGCCATTCCACGTCAAAACAGACAGATTTCGGAGTACAACACCGATTTTTTTCTTAAAAATATGTGTTAATATATAAGAAAATACAAGACTTTTGGCGCTAGTTTGAGTCAAAAATCTTTTTTCGTTTCGGAGATACGAGCTGTCAAAGTTTGCAGTTTTACCGTTTTTGGTAAAAACACGTAATCTTTAAAAATTTATATCTCCTAAACGAATAAAGATAGAAGACTCTGGCTGGAACGAGTGTACTCAGAAAGAATTATACTTTATTAGAAAAATATAAAAAAAGACAGTTTGTTTTAATTGGTTAAAACTATTAACAATTAAAATAAACATTTGAATTAACAAATGTGTTGTCATGCTCTGACAATTATAAAAAAATATCAGGAATGTTCCTTGGAATGTCCTCTACAAAGAAAAAAATTAAAACGCGTATACTCTCTTGGTGTTCATAGTAAAAAAAATTATTTTATCACGACGCGCACGGCCAGAAGCGTCGTTCGAGCGGCGTAAACCGGTGAAGCGCATGCGTAACTGAGCGCGACTAGTCTCTACATGTCGGAATCCATCAATCTATGAATAATGCGAGTTAATAACATGTTTTAATTGTTTGTTTATGTTTTTATAACTATTATAAATTAACAATATATTTATTATTATTCTGCTTTATAAGCAGTCGTTATTTATTTACAAAATAATTAGCAATAAGACATTTGAACATGGCATTGAATATACAAATTATATACTAATTTATATTTACATATTTTATTAAATTATGGCAGAAGAAAATATTATGAATATGAAATTTCTGTACTGAAAATATTTAACAAACTTTAACAATTGTATAATTATCTGATTGAGGAAAAGCTTTAGTTTGTAATTGTGTCTTTGAATCTATCGTTAAAAATGCACGATAATTTCTAGTTCCTTTAACTATTTTTACTTTTCAAAAAAATCTCGTTTAAATTATTTTAATGCTTATTAAAACACTTCGTACGAGATTTTTTTGAAAAGTGAAAATAGTTAAAGTAACTTGAAATTATCGTGCATTTTTAACGATAGATTCAAAGACACAATTACAAACTAAAGCTTTTCCTCGATCAGATAATTAATACAATTGTTAAAGTTTGTTAAATATTTTCAGTACAGAAATTTCATATTCATAATATTTTCTTCTGCCATAATTTAATAAAATATGTAAATATAAATTAGTATATAATTTGTATATTCAATGCCATGTTCAAATGTCTTATTGCTAATTATTTTGTAAATAGATAACGACTGCTTATAAAGCAGAATAATAATAAATATATTGTTAATTTATAATAGTTATAAAAACATAAACAAACAATTAAAACATGTTATTAACTCGCATTATTCATAGATTGATGGATTCCGACATGTAGAGACTAGTCGCGCTCAGTTACGCATGCGCTTCACCGGTTTACGCCGCTCGAACGACGCTTCTGGCCGAGCGCGTCGTGATAAAATATTTTTTTTCACTATGAACACCAAGAGAGTATACGCGTTTTAATTTTTTTTCTTTGTAGAGGACATTCCAAGGAACATTCCTGATATTTTTTTATAATTGTCAGAGCATGACAACACATTTGTTAATTCAAATGTTTATTTTAATTGTTAATAGTTTTAACCAATTAAAACAAACTGTCTTTTTTTATATTTTTCTAATAAAGTATGATTCTTTCTGAGTACACTCGTTCCAGCCAGAGTCTTCTATCTTTATTCGTTTAGGAGATATAAATTTTTAAAGATTACGTGTTTTTACCAAAAACAGTAAAACTGCAAACTTTGACAGCTCGTATCTCCGAAACGAAAAAAGATTTTTGACTCAAACTAGCGCCAAAAGTCTTGTATTTTCTTATATATTAACACATATTTTTAAGAAAAAAATCGGTGTTGTACTCCGAAATCTGTCTGTTTTGACGTGGAATGGCCCGTATGTTAAATTTATCCATTCATATTATGCAAAAGAAAAACAGTCGAAACCAATGCTTAATTACAAAAACTTTGTGGAATACGGTCCTCTCTTCGTCATCGATTGTTCGCACCAAAATGAATCTATAAAATCAGGCACTATTGACGTTAAGATTGAGATTGATTGTACTAGAAATATTCCAAGTAATACTACTGCGTTTTGTTTAATTACACATGATAAAATTGTTGAATATAACCCGCTTACTAGTAATGTTAGAAATGTAAGTTAATAGACTAGATTTATATTTATCTTACTAATGTACTGAGGGATAAAGAAAAAATAAATAAATAAGATATAATAAACATTTATTGATGTCATTCCTTAAAAACATTCCTTACAAACATTTCCAAAATTTATCTTATGATTATCATTGGTTAACTTTAAATTCTAAATTATTGTATCGTCCTCCAACATATAAGATTTTTAATGTATTCGCTGATGCAACATTTTGAAGTTCTTTGATTAGTTCAGGCGACTCCAGTAATTTCATCATCCTTGAGGGTAGGAAGAACCATTCGTCTGTAACCAGCTTCGCTATTAATTTCTCTCCATATTTGGTCTTAATTTTCACTAATTCAGGGATTTGATACTCCTTATTCTCCTCAAAAGTATTCAGCTTTACGAAAGTCTTAGGTTCGTAAGTTACACTTGCAAGTGCATTGATCTTGGTTAAATCCATTATTCTGTGAAAAAATATAGAAATTGAGAAAAGAAAAACATTGAAATAGAATAGCAAGAAAAGAGAATAATAATAAAAGAATAATTCTTACCACCCAAAAAGAGTTTCTGTGGTACAGCAAGGAAAATATTCGGAATATAACTTTGCACTGGACCTTTCACCTCCTTGAAGCTTCTAATAAAAACTGACTGACTGAAATTTCTCGATTGCTAACAACATTGGTTTTAAAAAATGGTGGAAGGGATGAGATGCATTCATGGAAGGGGATGAAATGCATTCTTATTGGAAGTTAATATTTGGGTGGTGGGTATTCTTGCCCGCCTACGAAATTTGCGTCAAACAAGTCGTAACACGTTACAAGCGGTTTCTCCTGAATTCTTTTAATTGCATAATCATGTTGTAGACTTTTCTAAAGTGAACTGGGGAAAATTTGCGTCAAACAAGTCATGACACGTTACCAGTGGTTTCTCCAGAATTCTTTTAATTGCATAAACCTGTGGCAGACTTTTCTTAAGTGAAACGGTAAAATTTACGCGCACATTCCTCTCGATAGCTAGGCATATAAAAAATTGAGAGAATATAAAAAAATTGGGAATCTAAAAGGTCATAAATCAAGTAACAAGTCATGACACGATCTCAGGCGTCAGGTACTCGAGCATATCCGTTCTAGAAGATATCAGCACACTCAGCAGTCAGTTCTCCAATCGCTAGAATGGTGCCAATACAGCTTCTTAATGTCTAGGTAAAAGTTATGTTTTGCTTTACCCTTCAAAAAACTGAAGTGCTCTGAAAACTCTTTCCCTTTCTAAAGCCTAGCCTGCTTGTTAGATGGATTGTATGATATGCTTACCTGAAAAAGTTAAAAAAAATGGCTAAAAGATAAGTCAGGGAGAAATGGCATGACATAGGTTGGGATAATCTTAAGGATAGGCTATAAAAATTCTTAGAACAGTTTTTTGTTCAATATCTAAAATTTTATAAGAGCTAGGACTCAATAAGTTGTCCTAGCAAAAATGTTAATATTCCTGAAATTGATGTTAAATTGTTATTCTCTCCAATAGGGGAGACTATTAAAATTGTATCCTTTCATTTAAAGGATATTTTGTTATGCGCTGCATCGGTTTAGTTAAAACCATGCAAAGTTATAATTCCATGCTCGATGGAAAGTTAATTCCTTGCACGATATTAGCAACTTATCACAATAGTTATCTACAATTTAACTAACGAGAAAAGGGGAGATTGCGGTAGCCACCTAGCGGCAATTACTGGTACTATCAATTAAATAGAACTAGTTCACCCGTGTGTGTAATTACGTAATATTAAAATACCATTAGCGCGAAAGAAGATTAAGGAAGGCAGTCACCTAGCGGTGACTACTGGAACTAGCAATTAACTCAAGCTAGTTTATCTGTGTAGCAGAGTCGGAAATAGTTAGGCTACGTAAGGTAACTAACCATCGACTTCGAAGGGTGAAAAAACCTTCCCTCAACTAGGGTCCCCGTAGGATAACTAACCAACGGTACCATAGGGTGAAAAATACCCCCTCCCTAACCAAACTCGGTCCCACTATAAGACCTTCTAACTGTGACATAGGGTGAAAAATACCCCTCCCTAACCAAACTCGGTCCCACTATAAGACCTTCCAATTGTGACATAGGTTGAAAAATACCCCCTCCCTCCCTAACCAAACTCGATCCCACTATAAGACCCTTTCCTTCCTCATCCCCACCACTACCATACTAAGAGAGTCTTATCCCCACCCATCCCCCTTCCAAACCACAAAACAGCTTCCCCCACTCCCTGTCATCGGAACCGCATAGCTACACTACTACAGTTAGAGAATTTTCTTTTTGAAAGGCCCATTAGAAATGAATTGATCATTTGTAAGACTACTCTAAAGCCAAGTGGATACGAGGATAAATTTCTTCCAATACTTTGACCGTTTTTATCACAATATAATGTCTACATTGAAAATATATCCTTTCGCTCCACACAAACCCCAGACCTATATACTATATCTGTTACATTTACAGGGCAAATATTGTTTTAGACATGTGGCCCCGAAAAATCTAACTGTCATTACGTCCACAGAACAAGCGATAGAGGTAACCCTAAATTGTTGAATACTTTTTCGTAAATTCTAAATTTCACGAACTTTCCAGACTTTGTCATCATTAGTTTTATCATGAGATTTTGGATATTTTATTTTAGATTTTACGTCAATAAACCTGTCGCGACTTTTCACTGAAGAAAGGGCAGAACACATAACGTGAGAATCCTTTTCCTAATATTCTATTAGATCATTTCGTATGTTGTATGACGATAGCCACAATATCCCTATAAAAGTATTCAATTCTTCTATAGATAAATCGAATCCGTGTTCTTTACAAGCTTCAATGATATAATATTTTATTTCTGCAGAAAAAAAAGTTTAAATAATTCTACAGGTGATATTGAGGATATTTTTCTTTGTATCTCATTCTTCAAAAGTAATTGGTCATCTAGATTCTCCAAGCAAACCTTTTCTCCATCACTCCATGAAAAATCATGATTTGGTTCTAACATTTTCTAATATCCTGTATAATTAAGAAAGATAGATTTGTATGATACATTAGGACAAGGCTCGGAACGATTTGCAACTTTCGGCTGATTTCGAAGCTCTATCCCCTCCACCAAGTCACGTGGGCTCGCAGTCGCTGGTCGTAGCTGCGCGCGCAAGCCTAAGCCAGGTGCAGCTCACGTAATTATTATGGTTCAGATAAAACACGTGGTACCAAATTAATGTTTATCAGCAATAGTAATATTGTTTATGCTGAAAAAATTCTATATGAATAAAAATGTTACATTAATATAAATTATGTACCATTTATAGGCTTAACGTCATTTTAAATATAGTATTACAAAATAATATAAGTCGAAAGTGTTACACTAATGTAATTATTTGATTTTAATAAACATTAAATTTATTCGATCTATAAAAGAATAGTGCTATGGCCCTGTGTATTGAATTTGTAACTATTAAAAGTACGCACACAAATTGCAGTATTATTTTCCATATTGTAGTTCTGCTGCTAAAAATAAATATGCGTACAAATACAATAATATTTACCATTTTTTTTACATGAAAGATATACCTGTACTTATATACCTATCTACTTTAATGATGTAGACAGTTTCAATAATCAAATGACAGATTCTTAATAGATTTCCACATCACCCAGGAGGTACTTTTAATGATGCATCTTTTTTAAGTAGTATCCCCAGTAGGTTTAATCCACTGTAATTAACCACAGGAGAAATTAAAAATTAATTTGGTTTATATGTTGTGATTGAAGGAACTATGAAATAAGTATCTATCTCGCTGTGTTAGTCAAATATGTTTTCATAAGAGTAGCCAAAGTGGAATCATTCATGGAAAATCGTAAATCATTTTTAATTTGTTTCAGTTTCGAAAGTGAACATATTCACGCAAATAGGTAGATTTAAACAGAAAAAATTTTGCGCCTAAAATTTCTGAAAAGACATAGAATTGCTTCTTAAAGTTGCAAGTATTTGGAGCAGATTCTTGAAGTAAATATTTACAGACGGCAATGTGAGGAATAGTATTAAATACTAAATCATGCCTAAACATACATTAAAATTTGCACCGAAAGAATTAATACGTCTGATCAACTGAGAAATAGACTGTTTTTACGTTTGCAATTAATAATTGACATTATGAAGGTGATTCGTTAAGCTATTGTTATTAAAGCTAATTCACAAGGAGAATGCATATTTTTTGTTCTATAAGAAATTTCGAAACTTTCGCTGGTTTTTAATGATAAATAAGACGCGATTTTATGAGAATGTGTACAACTGTACGCACACTATTTTAAGCAAATTCACACCTACATGTAATTTTAATTTGATATATCTAGTGAACTGCTAGAAGGAATGTTACTTTCATATAGTGTTTTGAAAAGCTCTTGAGATAAGCTAAAAGAATATGCAATAAAAAATAGTAGGTTATTTAAAAAATTCAAGGTGACCTTCATATGTTTTTCAAACACAATTTGAAAATCAATCTAATGATAACATTTTATGTGCCCTTTTGAACCATAAAACTTTTGTATGAAACATTTTTTGAAAAATTATTGGATTTCGAAATAATCAACTGGAAACTTTTCTAACGAACATCCTGTGTTGTTATTATACTCAGGAGGTTGACTAGAAGATTTAAATATTTTAGTATCATTTTCAGTCTCCCCAATGAACTTTTTCAGTATAACAACAATATTATTGACATTGCCAAATATCAGCAGTTGTTCGATAGATGATTATTGCCGTTTAAAGTGTCACAATAAACGGTCATTAGAACGGATTAGTCGATTAGGTCTCCGGTTGTGCGATTTTGTAATTTAGAGGTCGAAATAAATCTTCTCTTCTTTCTTTTGTTCATCAAAATTTATTTCTTTTGGTAGCAAGTGATATCGATTTCTTCCTTGATTTTGCTGGTTTTGTGTTGTGAATTCTCTAATTTATTGACAGTTAGAGTGATAAAATGAGTGGAAATCAAAAATATAATCAGCGTTTCAACAGTTGCTGAGAAGACAAATTCTTCGCTTATATATCCAACAAAACGGTATGTCTGATTTGCCATTATGAGCCATCCATAGTTTCTGAATTTACTGTAGAAAAACATTATTTTTCAAAGCACATGTCGATATATAATTATTTAATTTATAAAGATGATGAAAGACGAAATTTAATAGAAGGATTAAAACTAGTTCTTAAACAATATTCTGATGAACCTCCAAATTTGGATATTGCTGCCCAAACATCCTCATTTGCTCGTAAAGCTTCCTACGATATTTCTTTGCTTATTGCTCAACGTGGTAAGCCTTTTGTTGATGGCGAATTTATTAAATCGTGTCTTCTTAAAGCAGTAAATGCATTTGGAGGATCTTTGACGGTTGATGATGTTCCTCAAATTCCATTGAGCGATAAAACGGTTGCTTCCAGAGTGCAAGTAATAGCTGGTTCTATTGAAGAAAAATTTAAATCTCTACTACAGTCGTGTGTATATTTTTCATTGTACCTCGACGAAAGTACTGACAACCGTCATGTCAGTCAATTAAGTATATTTGTGCGCATTGTACAAGATGACTTATCTTATACTGAAGAGTTAATAGATTTCTTCCCGTTACATGGTACAATGACAGGCGCAGATATTTTTAGCGCGGTAGAAAACACTTTTGAAAAATTTAATATCAATTTTTCCAAGTGTTCATGTATCGTTACGGATGGTGCACCGTCTATGGTAGGAACTAGAATAGGATTTGCTGGGCAGCTATTTCAAAGAAATATAAAAGTTCCTTTAATCCATTGCATTATTCATCAAGAGGCATTATGTGGCAAAGCAATAAAGATTACTGCTGCAATGAAAATGATCACAAAAATTATAAATTTCATTAAAGGAGGAAATAGATCATTAACTCATCGTCAATTTAAATTATTTTTAGCTGAGCATGATTCACTCTATAAGGATATACTTTTATATTCTGATGTTCGTTGGCTTAGTGCAGGGCAATGTTTAGAAAGGTTTTTCGCTTTAAAGAATGAAATAATGATGTTCTTGTATAGTATAGCAATGACATCAGCAATGTATAATGAGTTCAAATCATTCTTAGAAGATATAGATTCCCTTTGTGAGCTAGCATTAATAACAGATTTAACAAATCATCTTAACACCTTGAATTATAAATTGCAAACATCAAAACAATCTATTTCTCAATTAGTCAGTCATATCGATTCCTTCATAGCGAAATTAAATATGCTTATGCATGATTTAATACATAATAGCTTTTATCACTTTCCCGCATGTAAATATTTACTGGAAGAATCTGCTCCAAATACTTGCGACTTTAAGAAACACTTCTATATCCTTCAATTGACTATTGAAGAATTCACTACTCGTTTTAAAGATTTGCAAGCTCTTAGGAAGGATCTAATTTTATATGCAAATGTCTTCTTTGTACCTATTGAAGAGCAAAATGTAACCTTACGGGAAGAACTTTGCGACTTACAAAATGATATTTCTTTGCATTATTTAAAAAATAAATTTCAGAACTCATTAGAAATTTTTAAAACCTTGCCAAAAGACAAATATCCTTTTCTAAGAAGTTTTGGGCTCAGGATATTTTCTATGTTTGGATCCACCTATTTGTGTGAATGTTTGTTTTATAAAATGAAACAAATCAAGAATGATTTACGGTCTTCCATGAATGATTTCATTTTGACTGCTCTTATGAGAACATATTTAACTAACATCGAAATAGATACTTCTTCGTTAGTTCCTCCAGTCAAAACATATAAACCAAATTAAGTTTTAACTTCTCTTGTTGTCAATTACAGTGGATTAGATCTATTGGGAATACCACTTACAAAAAAAATGCATCATTAATAGTACCTCCTGGGTGTTGAGGAAATCTATTAAGAATTTGTCATTTGATCCTTGAAACAGTCTACAACATTAAAGCATATATATAAGTATATAATTACAGATATAACTTTCGTGCGAAAGGAATGGAAAATAATATTGTATTCGTACGCATATTTATTTTTAGCAGCAGAACTACAATAGGGAAAATAATACTGCAATTTGCGTACTTTTAATAGTTATAAATTCAACACGCAGAGCCATAGCACTATTCTTTTATAGATCAAATAAATTTAATGTTTATTAAAATCAACTAATTACATTAGTGTAACACACTTTCGACTTATTATTTGGTAATACTATATTTAGAATAACGTTGAGCCAATAAATGGTAAATTTTTTATACTATTGCTGATAAACAGTAATTTGGTCCCATGTATTTTATTTGTTCCAGAATTGCGTGTACCGCCCCTGGCTATGTTTTACGCGCCCAGCTACGACCAGCGACTGCGAGCCCACGTGACTTGGTGGAGGGGATAGAGCTTGGAAATCAGCCGAAAGTTGCAAACCGTTCCGAGCCCTGCATTAGGAAATGAAATGTTCGATTCAGAGTTTTCACCATTTGACTCAGAATTTCCATTAGAACCTGAGTTTACTGTATCAGGTATTATTACATGCTCATCATCCTTATCATATTCCTCATCCCGGTTTAATTCAGATTTGTCATTTTTGAGATATTTTTGCTGGAATTCCTTTTATGCATATTTACAATATTTAAGAAATTAGATTTTCAGTAAATAATTTGTAACTATATCGTTGTCAATAACGAATAGAAGAAACTATTCATTTTAGTGAATCGTTGACTTCGAGTGTCTGTTATCGAAATCATTTCCATGTACCGGGCCAAATTCAAATCCGAAGAATAGAAATTTCATTGTGTAGCGAATAAAAGAAGAATCTGGGTTGAAATAAATTCTCTAAATCAAATATGCAAACAATTTCAATTTTCTATAAATTTATAAATAAATGTAAAATTAAGAGTGATTCCGTAGAAAATCGCACTGCAGAGGAGAATTATTACGCAGAAAAAATTGTTCCGTCGCAGATGAAACACAGTCTCAGACTTAACCTCCAGCACTTCTAAAGTACAAAGATAGAAAATCAGACAGTATACGTTGATAACCAATCAATCGAAAATAATATGTATGTTTATAGAAAAAGTGTTAAGGGTAAAATACTTTCAAAGTTAGCTTAAGTACAAATTAGAATTTTTTGAAAGCATTTTGAGTAATTTTTCATTTTTATAAAAGTTTATCTATTTGCAAAAAAAAAAGATGTCAAAAACCATTGAACAAAATCTGTTGTATTTTTTGAAAGGGATTTTAACGGGAATCCGTATACCGATATTACAGGGCAAAAACTATTTCGCAC
Source organism: Prorops nasuta (assembly GCF_024137725.1). Classification (NCBI taxonomy): domain Eukaryota; kingdom Metazoa; phylum Arthropoda; class Insecta; order Hymenoptera; family Bethylidae; genus Prorops; species Prorops nasuta. The sequence goes on along the minus strand of NW_027116803.1, from coordinate 8,467,054 downwards.
GTGTAGCGTCTTCATTTGTTGACGGATTGTAAGGTTATTACATGTTTTTGGAAATGCCAGAAGCTTATCTACTAAATTACGTTGGGAAAATTAACAAAAAATGAAAAAGTTTTTTGTTTAAATAAATATATTAACATTATTGAGAAATAACAAATAAATCGCAAAATCCCCCAACGTACTTTAGTAGATAATGTTTTTGCGTTTCCAAAAAGTCCACAAAAATGCAAATCCGTCAAGAAATGACGATGCTGCATTTGACATAAATAATGGAAGAATTTCGTGTTGTCGACTTCCCGAACACGATATTCTTCTATTATTTATTTCAAATGCACCATTGTCATTTCTTGACGGATTTGCATTTTTGTGGACTTTTTGGAAACGCAAAAACATTATCTACTAAAGTACGTTGGGGGATTTTGCGATTTATTTGTTACTTCTCAATGATGTTAATATATTTATTTAAACAAAAAATTTTTTTTATTTTTTGTTAATTTTCCCAAAGTCATTTAGTAGATAAGCTTCTGGCATTTCCAAAAACATGTAATAACTTTACAATCCGTCAACAAATGAAGACGCTACGTGCGAAATAGTTTTTGCCTTGTAATATCGATATACGGATTCCCGTTAAGAACTATTCTCTCTTGGTATTTTGCTGATAAATTGGTGGAGTAAAATTTAATGAATATATTGACCAAAATTTTGCGGTTTGGACACTAGTTTTAAAATACTAAAGTTTAAAATCAATTTTTCAAGTATATATTCTTTAAATTCAAACATTTATTACTACGGTTAAGAAGATTCCAAGTCGATTATTGATGAAAGAAAATTCTTTAAAAACTCGATTGAAAAAAAAGAGAAAAAGTCATGCATGATTTGTGTTTAAACAACGGCTTCTCATAATTAGCATCATTTTATAGCAATTTTGATTTTACCATCGGAAAGGGCAGATTTCAAGCCTTTAAATCATGTATCTCTTAATTTTTTCTAACGTCTACAACATTAGTTTTAACCTCTGTAAAACCAGGGTACCGAGAGTGGCGTTTTCAGCCGAAACCGGTTAATCGAACCCAAATTTTAGCTTATATGATAGTTAATAGTATTATAGATGATGCATTAAAATTTAAACCCAATTATAAATTATCATGAAAATCATAGAAATACCTTACTATTACTCAAATGATTCGTTATCGACACGGTCCTTATTAACACTCTTTTAGCGTCACATTCAAAATAACTAATAATTTCCACTGAATTCGAAATTATCAAAAATTCGATATTTGTTAGTAACGTTACACAAGAAACAGCTTCAGCTTTTCACTATGAACACTACATATATGAAAGAAAATGAAAATAGTGATTGATATATCACAATATTAAAAATATATTTACTATTAACCGACTATTTACTTTATAATAATTGAAACAAAGTTATATATCATTATATTACGCGTGTGAAAACTTTTTCGATTATTCCTATTACTTAAAGTAATATCTATCTAACTGTGTGTTAATTACAAAAATATTATTTATTAAGTCTCTTAGTAATTGGCACTTTCCTCACTTGCAGCTTTCATTTATTCACAAACAATTCTTCGAAAAAATAGTTAAGAAAAATTAGTTTCGTTTTTATAATGTATTCAAATTAACTTTGCTGTATAACCCCTTAGTTAGAATTACAGAAGAGTTACCAAATCAATTTATAGTTTACAGGTTTAATTGCGAGCAGAAAATTACATATAGATGCTATAAAAACAATTTTCCACAAATATTGGCTCGATCATCTCAATGAAAACGTCAAAAATAAATACATCAAAATTATCCGCTACTAAAATACTTTTAACACAAAATATCGGTTACTATAATACAACAATCTTTAAAATAAGCATGTTAACTGTTTTTTCAACTATCATTGACCAACTGTCACCTAAAGCAAAACACTACAATAGTAACGTAATCGAAGGTTCAATAAAATGAGCTAATCGAAGAACAGTCAATTCAAGAGATTTAGAAGACTGCGTATCGTTTTTTACTGGTCATAATACCTGATAATGGTCGATAAGTATATATATAACCAATAGAAAATAAACAAGATATCTTATCTATATGTATGTCATGTTATAGTGAAAGAATCATCGGTATTTTTTAATCACTCAGGCTTGTCCGAAATTATTGTAAGAAAGTTCTAACAGAATTAAGTCACAAAACTTATGAGAGTCTATGCTGTAGGCCTAGATAATCAGTTAAAAAATGTCATAAAGTGCAACGAGCGTCACAAAATACACAACGTCGATAACCGAGGTTGCGTTTGTTCATTGCAGCGTAAAAAGAGGTATAGAATTTTACGGTGTGTGACGATGAATACAGATGTTTTACCAATTAGCATAAACCTATAGAATTTTACGGAAAATTACAGATTTTTGTAGAAGTCCACAAATAAATAATATAAAGCAATGCTATACAACATGAAATTGTAAGTAAAAAGGAATATTTATTATAAATTTGTGTAACATAACAAGAAATATAAAGGGTGTGTATCAGCAATGATACTTTTAATTTTAACCACATATTCTTGAGCATAAACTAAGTTGAAAAGTCATGTACTATTAATACCGTAAAAGCATCATTACTGAGATAAATTAGTTTTAAGCCGATAAATCATGGCATCGATTCAACGGAAAAATTATTTTACTCTCACTTTCGTTGACACTTCCCTTTCGATAAACAAAAGAAGCTCGTACTTCACCGTTCCATATTACTATCTTCACACATGTAAAACTATACCGATTATAAATATTACCTCTTGACGTCCTATATTTCTAATCTATGCGTTGCATGAAATTTATTTTCTGTCTATTTTTAAAAGGATCCTCGAAAGCACCTATTAAGTTGATAATTCTAGGTAACGATACGGCGAAATTGATAGATTAATGTGAAAGCCATTGTATTTTATCGGTGATGCGACATATGAATTTCTCTTAGGTAGTCAAAAAATAAGTATTATATTAAAAAAGACATTATAAGAAATTGTATTTTTAGCTTCTTTTGAAAATCTTACTGTTTTATCAGATAGAGTAGTCAGCTGTGCATCAGTGGAGGAGCAAAATAACTTAAAATTGGTTTTCAAGTAAACCCATAGTCTTCTCTGGAAATTTTGACCCAAGTAGGGAGCTTAAGGGATCGCTTTAAGAATATATAAGCCTTTTTTCGTTATATAAAAGGACAGTCCACAAAATTAAGAATATTTGAGCTCTCGGATTCAATAACTATCGGAGCGCTCGAAAAATCGTAAGAGAATTGTCAAGTTACCGAAATTACTACTGAAAAAAGAATGTTTAAATTTGAAATATAAAAAATACCGTCATACAAAGTTAACAAAAGCAAACATATTTTGTCTTTCAATTATTATCATTGGATCAATAATATTTTAGATAAAAATTAAAACGTGTTAAATGTTTAATCTGTAATACGCGATACCATTAACCATTAACTTGCAATGACTCAAAAAGAAATTAATGGCATTATTTGAGATTCTCTATCTTCTTTCGAAATGATTTACTGATTGCAACAATTTTTCAAATATTGTTGCAATCAGTAAATCATTTCGAAAGAAGATAGAGAATCTCAAATAATGCCATTAATTTCTTTTTGAGTCATTGCAAGTTAATGGTTAATGGTATCGCGTATTACAGATTAAACATTTAACACGTTTTAATTTTTATCTAAAATATTATTGATCCAATGATAATAATTGAAAGACAAAATATGTTTGCTTTTGTTAACTTTGTATGACGGTATTTTTTATATTTCAAATTTAAACATTCTTTTTTCAGTAGTAATTTCGGTAACTTGACAATTCTCTTACGATTTTTCGAGCGCTCCGATAGTTATTGAATCCGAGAGCTCAAATATTCTTAATTTTGTGGACTGTCCTTTTATATAACGAAAAAAGGCTTATATATTCTTAAAGCGATCCCTTAAGCTCCCTACTTGGGTCAAAATTTCCAGAGAAGACTATGGGTTTACTTGAAAACCAATTTTAAGTTATTTTGCTCCTCCACTGATGCACAGCTGACTACTCTATCTGATAAAACAGTAAGATTTTCAAAAGAAGCTAAAAATACAATTTCTTATAATGGCTTTTTAAATATAATACTTATTTTTTGACTACCTAAGAGAAATTCATATGTCGCATCACCGATAAAATACAATGGCTTTCACATTAATCTATCAATTTCGCCGTATCGTTACCTAGAATTATCAACTTAATAGGTGCTTTCGAGGATCCTTTTAAAAATAGACAGAAAATAAATTTCATGCAACGCATAGATTAGAAATATAGGACGTCAAGAGGTAATATTTATAATCGGTATAGTTTTACATGTGTGAAGATAGTAATATGGAACGGTGAAGTACGAGCTTCTTTTGTTTATCGAAAGGGAAGTGTCAACGAAAGTGAGAGTGAAATAATTTTTCCGTTGAATCGAAGCCATGATTTATCGGCTTAAAACTAATTTATCTCAGTAATGATGCTTTTGCGGTATTAATAGTACATGACTTTTCGACTTAGTTTATGCTCAAGAATATGTGGTTAAAATTAAAAGTATCATTGCTGATACACCATGTATAGCACAACTACTTTACATACCTTAAACTTTTCATACTAAAAAACGTTACGTTACAAAAACTCATAATAACTGTGAAAAAAAAATACTTAATAGAGTAAAATAAAAATATAAGGTTTACCTATATAACGTTAGGCAAAAGTACATTGAGAAAATAATGTTGAATTTACTAATATGGATTTTATTGAAAACTTTTTCATTACAAATATCTCCAACTATAGATGGCGCTTTATCAAGCTGTTTTTAAAAATCAATTAATAACGAGTAACTTCACATCAAAACAAACAGATTTCAGAATACAGTACTCATTTTTATACAATTATATTATGTTAAAGTGGACGAAAATGTAAGCCTTTTGTTGCAGGAAACAGATAACATATTATTTGATTCCGCAGATAAGAAGTCGCAAAGTTAAGAATTGTTCAATTTTTATCCAAAACAAGTAAGCTTTTGAAACATATGTCTCCTAAACTAAATAAGATATGAGGGTGAATGATATAAACAAGAAACGCGGTAGTGTCTGGTCTGCAAGTACATATAAAAGTAGATAAAACGTCTATATATACCGCCATAAAGTCACTACTTTTATACAATAAGCTTGGCAGTCCCAATTTTCAAACCGATTTATCTCTGTGAATGATCCATTCTCCTGATTTAGGTAAAGCATTTCAACAAGCTTTCATTTGAGCCTATGAACATCAAAATCGGTTCACGCAATCCAGAGATCTCATACTCTGTTAGTTATATATATACATATATATGTCGGATCCATCACATCTCTTTCTGGAATACAGAATTCTTGAAGTTCTGGTTCGCTTTCCATAATTGAAATAAATGTAATATAATTTCTTTAACATTAACTTTCTTTATTTTGTATTTTTATAATGCTTCTTGTATGACTGTTAGATAGAGAATAATGAATAACTAATCGGTTACTACCGTTACATCAATAAAAACAATAGAAACTCAATGTACATATGTATAACGAAAAGTAACAATTTATTTTCAGTTATATTTCCGACATATATATATATCGAGAATTAAGATTTTCTTTCACATCTTCTTCTCCAGCCAGAGTGTATGTCTCGGGCTGAAATTGGCCGATTCAGTAACATCATTTTCCTATAGTTGGGTGCAGAAACCTTGCGTCTGGTGAGGGGAAGTAGGAGACAGAGGGACGGGCCGGGGGCTATCTAGATTACTCTAGGGGACTTAGAGAATTTCAATAAATCCTATTTTTGTAAAAGTAAATCAAAATGACAGCTCGGAAAATTAAATTATAAATACGAAAGGACTAACTTTAACCAATAACAGGAATAATATAACCATCAGATTAAAATTAACAAATAATAAAATATGATAAAAAGTTGTAAAATTTTAAGGAAATTACTTTGCGACTATTTTATTATTACAGGTTAAATCCTTTTATAATAAAAATGTCAAATTAACAGGAATCAACTATTCATGCTGCTTTCTGTGTGAAGCTGTTATCCCAATGGTCCGAATAAGTGGAAGTGAACTTGAAATATGCTGTGATATTGAGTATGGTAACGGCATTCTATCAAATGAAAATAAAGGAGATTTATTAGAGGTTAGTAAAGATATAAATAAGGTAATCTATTTTTAATATTTGTAGAATTTAAATTTAGTGTAGCTGCAGTAACTAAATTTTTACGTTAGCAGATTCTGACACACATCTGGCTGATTTATCAATTTCTTTCACATTCTTTTAAGTGAGGCTTCAATAACTCTTTCGGACATTCCGGTTCCGGTTGCTAGGATTTGACCATTATTCTCCAGAAATTGTCAATCATATTTAAAACTGTAGATTATGCTGGCCAATCTCCTTTTTCAATTTAGATATCATCTCCAAGACATAGTCTTGCAGCATGCAAAGTGTGGACACTGGAGTTTTCTTTTTTTGATAAATTTTCTTCTGGGTATTGTTTCCTTACATTTGGAGCATTTAATTTTCCTACAATTTTGTATATACACTTGAGTTCATTTTAATGCCTATTTCATATAAATCTCCAACTATGTACATGTTTGGAGATCCACTTCCATTAAGATATACTAATGTAATTACTCCTTCTTGCAGGCAAGGTGTATTTGTTGTCTTATCAACTAGCCTCTGGTCACCAGACATAAATATCCTTGCATCTTCGCAGGGCTGGAAAATCTTTTCATCTCTCCAAATGACATCTAAGTGAAAGTTTTAATCCTTCAATAAGTATTCTGAAGCAAATGACACTTTTTGTACCCTATGTTGAGCACTCAACTTAATTTTATGAGCTCTTCTATGACAATGAATACCTGCTGTATGAAATCTTCTACACATAGTTAATTGAGATATTGTAGAGGTTCAATTCACTAGATACAGTAGAAGTAGCTCTCATCCTCGGTTGTTTTCCCTGAATATTTATTATGTTCTTTTTATCTGTCAAATCTGTATATCTTTCTTTTGCTATACTTTTTATCCATTGTTTAATTACATTTTATCAATCTTCAATTGTTCTGCTATTAATTTTTAACTTCCTACCATCTCAACGAATTGCCAGTTCTTTTTAAATTAATATTTCATTATTATCTAACATATATTACAGTTCTATTTTGTAAATAAATACTTATAAAATATCTTAAAATATTTAAGGAAAAAAATAAATTGTAGCCCGGTAAACTATTATTATTATAATAAAAAAGTAAGAACAAATGATAAACGGTTTGCTCTTGTCATTTGTTTTATTGTGTAAACAGTAAAAAGTTTTATAAGTATTAATCACAAAAGAACTTTTAATTATGACAGATAATAGTGACATATTAATTAACAAAGCACAGGCAATTGGTTTATAGAAATCAGGAGCAAGTTCAGGGATATTGCTGAACAATTAGAGGTCTATAAATCCACTATTAACCCATTAACGTCCAAAATGTCAAAATTTCTTGCACGTTTTCAAAGTGATTTCTTCCTATGTAATTGGCGTTGAAAAAATTCTTGAACCACATATTCTGATGTAAAATTGCATGCTCTTTCAGAATCCGTTGCCAGAATCATGATAAAACTCACAGGAAAAGAGATATGCTCGATTGAAACATAAAAAACACCTAAATTTTCGAAAAAAAAAATTTTTAGGATTTTTTTTCGAAGTGTTACGGTGAAGATATCACCTTGCGACCGTGATCAAAGGTGATCATGGGAGTTGAAGTTTAAGAGGGAATTTTTTTGTTGACCTTGAACCATCGCTTCTTTACAAAATGGCGGAAAAAACGAATTTTTATTTTTTCAACTTTATCAATTTTTTTCTCGAAATCTATGGACTTTAGAAAAAAATTCATAAGAACAAAAATGCTTTGAATCGCTCGAGGAACATTCTCAAATTTTTTCAGAATTTTTGGAGACATTTTTGAAAATTCCATTTCACAAGTTTCCCGGAAAATAAAAAATTGTCTCAAAAAATTCTGAAAAAATTTGAGAATGTTCCTCGTGCGATTCTAAGGCATTTTTGTTTTTATGAATTTTTTTCTAAAGACCATAGATTTCAAGAAAAAAGTTGATGAAAATTGAAAAAAAAAATTCGTTTTTTCCGCCATTTTGTAAAGAAGCGATGGTTCAAGGTAAACAAAAAAATTCCCTGTTAAACTTCAACTCCCATGATCACCTTTGATCACGGTCGCAAGGTGATATCTTCACCGTAACACTTCGAAAAAAAATCCTAAAAATTTTTTTTTTCGAAAATTTAGGTGTTTTTTATGTTTCAATCGAGCATATCTCTTTTCCTGTGAGTTTTATCATGATTCTGGCAACGGATTCTGAAAGAGTATGCAATTTTACATCAGAATATGTGGTTCAAGAATTTTTTCAACGCCAATTACATAGGAAAAAATCACTTTGAAAACGTGCAAGAAATTTTGACATTTTGGACGTTAATGGGTTAACCAGTGGATCAAAGGATATAGTGAAGAGGGAAATTCAGGTTTGGCAGATAAAGGAAAATGTAATATACACCCAAGGAAAACACTCCAGGATAAGAACAGTCAAATTATGTATTTCGTGAATAAAAATCCTTTCGAATTTACCAATAATATGTCTAGAGAATTGAACCTCCCCATATCTCAATGGACTGTGCGTAGAGATTACATGAAGCAGCGAGGGAAGGGGAATGTTCATTGTCACCATGCAGCCCATAAAATTAAGTTAGCTCCTCAACATAGAGAATAAAGAGTAGCATTTTCTCTTGAATATCTGATGGAGGATGAAACCTTCTTGAAAGATGCCATTTGATTAGATGAAAAAGTTTTCAAGTCCAGTGAAGATAGCAGGGTAAATGTTTGGCGACCAGATGCTTCTCGTTATGAAGATAAATATGTTTTGCCTACAGAGTGGAGTAACCGGATTAGTGTGGCTTACTAGGGGTGAATCACCATACATGGAGTTGGGAATTTCTTTGAGATAGACACAAAACTGAACTCAAATGTGTACATAAACTTATTGGAAAATTACATGCTCCCAAGTGTAAGGAGAAGATATGAAGATGTTCCATATGTAAAATTCATCCAAGACAGCTCCAGTGTCCATATTTAGCATGCAACTAAACAATGATTTGCAAGTCATTCCCAAATTCAAAAAATTGATTATCCAGCTGTCTCCAGACTTAAATATTATTAAAAATATTAGGAAATAACAGTTAAGCAATGGGGACCTGTGAACAGGAATGCACAAAGGAGGCATTGAAGTTTCATGTTGAAAGAATGTGGGACCAATTGGCAAATCAGCCAGAAGTATACCAAAATCTCTGTGGTACAAACTTTCCCACGCCATCTTGAAAAAACCATTGCTTTTAATAGATATGCCTTGTGGTACTAAATTTGTAGTGGAAGATCTCTAAGCTGTTCCGACATCTTCAAGTGGTGCAGAAATTTCATTTCTACAAATATTAAAAATAGATTACCTTATTTATATCTTTACTAACCTCTAATAAATCTCCTTTATTTTCATTTGATGGATAGCCGTTACCATACTCAATATCACAGCATATTTCAAGTTCACTTCCACTTATTTGGACCATTGGGATAACAGCTTCACACAGAAAGCAGTATGAATAGTTGATTCCTTTTAATTTGACATTTCTATTACAAAAGGGTTTAACCTGTAATAATAAAATAGTCGCAAAGTAATTTCCTTAAAATTTTACAACTTTTTATTATATTTTATTATTTGTTAATTTTAATCTGATGTTTATATTATTCCTGTTATTGATTAAAGTTAGTCCTTTCGTATATATAATTTAATTTTCCGAGCTGTCACTTTTATTTACTTTTACAAAAATAGGATTTATCGAAATTCCCTAAATACCCTAGATTAATCTATATAGCCCCCTGTCCCTCTGTCTCCTACTTCCCCTCGACTGACGTAAGATTTTTCGCCCTCAAAATTTGTTACTATACCAACTTAATTGACCTAATTTTCGACTATCAAAATTTGACTCTACTACCAACCTAATTTTGGGATATCAAAATTTTTTCGGCTACAGTGTTTATAATAATGTTATATTTATTGTGATGATGTTGTTCACCTATTATGAATGTGAAATTTTTTAAATTCAGAAATAAATTCAATTAATAATAACAGAAGGTGTTGACGATTAGATAAGTATAATATTACATTTTACAATACAGGATGAAGTGTACTTTGAGGTACTTTGTGGGGTTTCTTTTACAAGATTAAATTACAATATTTATTTTGGCACTGTTGAGGATCGAGCTCTCTAACTGAATTAATTGAGATTAATACGAATAAGATTGACAATGAAAAGTCTACGTTCAACATTGAAGTACATGACTCATGAATATGGATATATTAAATAATAGAAATTGCTAAGGTAATTGAAAATTATATTCAATCTTTTAATGTATTTACACCATTACTGAAGTGTGTGTTATTTCTTTTCTTAACATTAATATCAATACTACATTTTTAAAATGATGTATAACACATCTGGGAAATTTCTTATGGGACAATAAAAACATCTTACTGCTACAATTAGAAGAATATATATTGATTGATTTTAAATGTTCAATTATAATATAACACAAGAATAAAAACTAATATGGACCTACTTTTCTCTACTCTTAAATATAACAGGTTATTATCATTTCCTAAAAAATTTAAATTTCTTAATAATTCAAACAGAGAACATTATGAGAAAAACCTCTAAAAGTGCAATTATGGTAAAAACTTTAAAATTTTGTATGTGACAGGCATATGTTGGATAAATTTATGAAACTAAAAGTTGTATACCTAAAAGAAAAGAGACTTCCATTGCATTAATTAGCATATTTCCTAGTATATAATAATCAGAGGAAGCTAAAAATGATACTAGTTTGCCAGAGAAAGAGCCATAATGCAAAGGTGATGTTGAGAGTAACACTTAAGAAAAAGGTGGAGAAAGTGGTGAACTTATAAGCAAATTTTTGAAAGCGAAAATTTTTAAGATGATTTTTGGCATAAAATGGTGGAAATGTAATTTAAACAGTCAGTGAATACTATGATAAAAACCTATAAAAGCGTAATTCTGATAAGAATTCGTTACTTTAAAATATTGTATGTGACAGGCATAATTTGAATAAAGTTGGGAAACTGAAAACAGTGTACCTAATAAAATAAGGGCTACCATTGCATTAATTGGTATATTTCCTAGTTTATATGAACCAAATAATGCTAGAAATTATACCCGTTGGCCAAAAAAAGAACCATAAAGCAAACTTGATGTTGATAGTAACAGAGATGAAACGGGAGATTGCTCATGGCAGGGTCCTAAAATAATCCTTGCCGGTAGGCGGCGCTGATGTTTGTAGAAGTCGAAAATTTTTTCCATAAAACCACTAACGGCGTCTGTCGGACGCGAATGAGAAGCACTTTGTTAGGCACACACACCATTCCTGTGGTGCGAATGCGTGTGCAACCTCCTTCGGTTACCATCGCTCAGCTTCGGACATCTTCGCTATACATCGAGTTCGAGAGAGAACGGCATAGTTTATCGGATCTCTCTCTCCCTCTCGATCTAACTTTCGTTTAGCCGAAGAACCGAGTAAAATTCCTTTTCGTCCTGCTTCAATCCTCCTCCATCTTTCAAACCTCAGATTCGAGTTCGATTCCATCCAATAATTTTTTTTATTTTTTTTATTGTAGAATGTTTTTTTATTGCCATGAACATATTAGATTAAAAAATATGTAAAAATGGGGTTTTAATATTCCATAGTTACCCTCAAAATATTCTTATAAAAATTTAATTTTTATTTCGTTATCAATTCAAATAAGTTATTAATGATTACTATAAATATTCTAAAATTATAAAAAATGAAAAAAAAAAAGAGTCAAAGAGGTCTCGAACCTGGGCTCACCGGTTCCAAAAGCCGAGACCTTACCACATGCGCTATAAGAGATTCAAGAATATAGATGATAAACTTGCATAAACTTTATAACTACAAATTCGCGTACTCTCCATGTTACACAGATATAAGCATACCTTCTTTCGATATATTTATACTTTATACTGTTAAATTAAACCAAATGTATGAAAATATTATTAGGTTAATTTTGTGGCCCTAGAATCGTTAATACATTTTCTATAAATTCACTGTTTTGACTCTTATATTAATTTACAGAATCACATAAAACATTAATTTGTTCTGTTTAATTAATAACTGTATGTTTAGAAAAAAAAGCTTGTAATTATACAGAAATATTAATTTAAAAAGTCGAAGCGGTGAATTTGTAGAGTAATAAATATTAACGATTAAAATGACTCGCGCGTTAAACTATGCATGTAATGGAACGAAAAATACAATCTTTTCGAAAGAAAACCAAAGTTCTAAAGGGAAATGAAAAAATACGTAGGTAATGAAATGGCAAGCGATTCAAATATAAAAGTGAAGTGTTCTGTGTTTCACTTTGCGTTTTAAATATTATTTGACACTTCAAAAATTACTAATTCAGTCATAAAGCCGGAATTGATTTATTACAAATTTAAAAGATGTCTAAATAATATAGTATATGTCTAGGTCCATATAATTAACCTAATAATATTTTCATATATTTGGTTTAATTTCACAGTATAAAGTATAAATATATGGAAAGAAGGTATGCTTGTATTTGTGTAACAAGGAGAGTACGCGAATTTGTAGCTATAAAGTTTATGCAAGTTTATCATCTACATTCTTAAGTCTCTTATAGCGCATGTGGTAAGGTCTCGGCTTTTGGAACCGGTGAGCCCAGGTTCGAGACCTCTTTGACTCTTTTTTTTTCATTTTTTATAATTTTAGAATATTTATAGTAATCATTAATAACTTATTTGAATTGATAACGAAATAAAAATTAAATTCTTATAAGAATATTTTGAGGGTAACTATGGAATATTAAAACCCCAATTTTACATATTTTTTAATCCAATATGTTCATGGCAATAAAAAAACATTCTACAATAAAAAAAATAAAAAAAATTATTGGATGGAATCGAACTTGAATCTGAGGTTTGAAAGATGGAGGAGGATTGAAGCAGGACGAAAAGGAATTTTACTCGGTTCTTCGGCTAAACGAAAGTTAGATCGAGAGGGAGAGAGAGATCCGATAAACTATGCCGTTCTCTCTCGAACTCGATGTATAGCGAAGATGTCCGAAGCTGAACGATGGTAACCGAAGGAGGTTGCACACGCAATCGCACCACAGGAATGGTGTGTGTGCCTAACAAAGTGCTTCTCATTCGCGTCCGACAGATGCCGTTAGTGGTTTTATGGAAAAAATTTTCGACTTCTACAAACATCAGCGCCGCCTACCGGCAAGGATTATTTTAGGACCCTGCCATGAGCAATCTCCCGTTTTATTTTTGATAGTTCAACTAATAAAAAGGTAAAAAAAAAGTAAATTTAGAAGTAAATTCTTTAAAACGAAAAGGCTTTAAGGTGATCTTGGGCATAAAACGTTGGAGATACAATTTATATGGTGAATATTATGAGAGAAGCCTCTAAAAGTTTAATTATGATAAGAATTCATCATTGTAATATTTTGCATTTTATTTAATAGATCAATAAATTAATATTTTGAATTAAATTTTTACATTATGGAAAGATGAGAACATTGAAAAATGTTTTGTTAGATTGAATTAGTTAAAACCACTGTTTAGTTTTAATTCCTATTTTCTTACAGAACATTATAAGATCCCACAAAAAACAAGTTTCACCTGTAAAAAAGGCGACAAGTGCATAAACCGTGTATTGTAAATAATACACAAAAAAACAAGCTTCGCTTGTAAAAAAAGGCGGCAAGTACATTAATCGTCTAGCATGAATAATATAATAAAATAAAATATTCAAATTAAAAAAATGAGTGAAATCCAAATGTTAGGCAAGTATATATTTTTACTGTCGCAAAAATTAAAATTTCTAAAAAATAATAGTAATACAACAAAGTTACTTGCCGGGCCCATAAAGTTCATACCTAAGTGACTATCTTCCAAAACAAGCGTTGCTTCTCATAATTTCAAAATGTGGCTATTTAATGCCATTGCATACAACAAGCCTGGCAAGTACAGTTGGGTGCAGAAATCTTGCGTCAAGCGAGGGGAAGTAGGAATCTGAGGGGCGAAGGGATTTCTAGGGAGTTTGTCCGTAGCTGTCAAATGGCGCGATTAACCCTCAATTTTGGATTGTAAACAAAAATAATATTTTCGGAAAACGATTGCGGAAAAGAAGGAAGGATTTTAATACATAACAGAGAAGACAAAATATATCAGATGAGTATAAATTAATAACAAAAAATTAAAATTATTGTGAATTTATAAGGAAATATATACTTTGTGGTTATTTTATTTCTGTTACAGGCTAAATCCTATTCTTCATGAGTTTAAATCACAGGAAAGAAATACTTAAGCAACAATGAATGAAAAAGGACTAATTTATGAAGCATTTCTCTATGGCCTAGCCATTTCAATAATTGTGACATAATGTTATAATAGTGAATATGTAAGCGATTGCTGTGTATACAAAGAAATTTTATTACAAAATAATAATAATGTATGATGTTTTGATTCCTATTATTATAAATTAAAGCTAGTTCAAATAAAATGTATTATTTTAATTTCTAACTTAACCACACTCAAATTCTATACGTACATAGTAATCAAGTAACACGATAGTGTTACGCGGCAAGTAATTTAAAGAGCCGCGCGACACTACCTACTTTTACGCCAAGTTTGGACTCACGATTTTTCCGATGGATATATTTTCCGATCGGTTCATTTAATGAAAATGTTGATGAAACTTTTGTTGTATAATGTTAATATAAGCTTTCGAATGAGACCGCAAACGTTTAAATCGGTTCACGCAATGCTGAGATCTCACGATTACGTTCCACTAATAGCTCAAATCATTTCATTTAGCGTTTCTTCTCTTCCCGACCAAGATTTTGGTGTCTCCATCGGACCTCTCACTCTTACACGTTTAAGCGTTATCTTCTGTCCTTTACTTTTGCTCTTTCGAATGTGTTGGTGCTATAGGTGTGAAACTGATTCCAATATGGCCGCAACGCAGGCGCGACGTATATGTAGTATCCATCGAAGTGTTTGTTTTGTTAGTATGATTCGCACGTGAGTTTTCCACGTGAATTCATAGTTAAAATTTGGATGCATCAATATATGGCAGTGATCCAGAAATCAATTAGATAAGTATTGTTTGTTAGAACAAATATTTAAATATTTGAGCAATGGTACTTTGTGGTTTCTTTGTTTTATAGGTTACAGGAAATAGAGTGACTAATAGAAAACCATGCGTTTATAAACGCTCATCACATTCCAATTAATAAAGTAATTGGTAACAAAATGATGCCAAAACAAGGAAAATAGTTGTGGTATAGTCTATAACCCTTAATACGCAAATTATTTGGGTTAGTTTCAATGCATCTTAAAGAACAAATTAAAAGTTAAATAACATTTTTCAATATCTGATTTTTATTTACTCAGTTTTAATATTAAATGTGTTTATCAATATTATTATTGTAGTACGTGTTTTCAAAATTACAGATTGTGTTAGCAAAATGCAGAAAGCAGATGAACGAATGGCAGATCGAACAGATTACATATATAAAGGTATGCAGAAACAAGAATTAAACATACATTGATCTTTTGTGACTAATTTTAATGAGGTTAGAAGGTTGTATTAATAAATATATCTTCTTTCATCATTTAAATTTGCCATAACTTGGTTTGTACGTATGTTTAAAAATTGAATCTAGATATTTTTATATATTTATATACGCAGTTACATACCAGCATATACTTTAAGCTTACTCAGGTTATTTAGATCAGATATAATGGATTACAATGGACAAATTAGAAGGTAAATAACATTTAACAATTAATATTTAGATTTAATTCAGTTTTAATCTTTCTGTTATATATGTTTGTGAATATTATTATTGTTTCCTAAATAGCAGATTGTTTTGGAAATATGCAGGAAATATCTGGAATAATCGAAGATCGATGAGAATGACATATATATATGTATATATATAAAGGTAGACAGAAAGAATAATTTGACATACAGTAATTGTTTGTGACTAATTTCAATGAGGTTAGAAGGTTGTATTAACAAAATAAATCTTCTTTCATCATTTAAATTTGCCATAACTTGGTTTGTACGTATGTTTAAAAATTGAATCTATATAAGTACTTTTATATACTTATATGCAGTCATATACCAACATATATTTTAAGCTATTGTTATTATATTCTTATAAAATGATTGGCAGGTAATATATTCTTCAAAAATACAACAACAAGTATCGGAATGGGAAAATAAAGTAGAAGTTATCAAATTGTATCCAGTAGCTGATTATGTAGAGTATGAGCCATTTATGGATATTAGAAAATCATTCAATTAGACAATGCTACGGAGGATGATAAATTTGGATTTCGACTAAAAAGAGGCCTGGTATTTTACACTGCGTAAGATCTATAAAATTGTAAGACAAAAATATTAAAATTTATAAATACATATTCATGTTTTTACAGATATATTTTTTTGTATTAATTTGAGATTATGTTGGAGAATTCTGTTTGGTATATGGTGATACATGATGCTTATCAATAAACTCTAATACAATAATATTGAGATACTTATTTCAATTTAATTTGTGACCTGCAGGTAGTGGAAATTTAAATATTATCACATTTTCGGTTCATAGCCTCTTGTATTGTTATTATATTCTTATAAAATGATTACCAAGCAATATATTCTTAAATAATGCAACAACAAGCATCCGAATGGAAAAAAAGAGTAGAAATAATTTGTATCCAGCAGCTGTATGTTGAGTATGAGCCATTTGTGGATATTATAAAATTATTCAATTATATTATGTTTGAGATGAGCTTTATGTAGCAAAGCAACAATTAAAAGGAAAATTATATTGTATAATACGTACATATCCAATTTTAATTCATACCAATTTTCTCTTAAGTAGCATTATATAATAAATTTGTCTTATTTACAGGATATGTCAGAAAGAAGAAGGAGCATCTAGAATAGTGGAAAATTGGGTAAACTCTCAATTATTTGCATAAAGGTATGCAGAAAAAAATTTTAACATACGTAAACTGTTGGTGCCTATAATTATTGAAGATACAAGGTTTAAGTAATAAATAGATCTTTCATCATTTAAAATTGTCATTATTTGTTGTGTATGTATATTTAAATAGTCAGCTTGGGTACTATTATGTTTGAGATGAAGTTTCAGTAGCAAAGTAACAATTGAAAGGAAAATTATATTGTATTATACGTATCCAATTTTAATTCAAACCAATTTTCTCTTAAATAGCATTTTTTTATATTATAAATTTATCTTATTTACAGGTTATTGTAGAAAGAAGAAGGAGCATCTACAATGGTGGAAAATTGACTAAGCTGTCACATATTTGCGTAAAGATAAGCATATAAAACATTTTAACATACGTAAACTGTTAGTGCCTAACTATTGAAGATAGATGGTTTTAGTAATAAGTAGATCTTTCATGATTTAAAATTGTCATTAATTGTTGTATATGTATATTTAAATAGTAAGTCTGGGAACTATTATGTATGACTTGAGCTTTAGGTAGCAAAGCAACAATTGAAAGAAAATTATATTGTTTAATATGTATCCAAAATTAATCCAAGCAAATTTTCTCTTAATTAGCATTGTTTATATTAAAATTATGTTTTATTTACAGGTTATTTCAGAAAGAAGAAGGAGCATCTATAATAGGGGGAAATTGGCTAAGCAGTCACATGTTTGCGTAAAGATATGCAGATAAAACATTATAATTTACAAAAACTTTTGGTGACTAATTTTAATAAGGATAGAAAGTTGTAGTAATAAGTAGAACTTTCATCATCTAAATTTGTCATTAATTGCTGTATATGTAAATGACATTGATTAATACATAAGAGGAATAATGAAACGTGATTATATTTCTTCATACGCAAATGCAGTTATACAATGCATTGTAAATTGTTATTCAATTAGAAGTGTACTATTTCGTATAGGAGCAGACAATGCTCTAAAATCTTTTATTTTTGCTTACAGAAACTTGATAAATCTTTAGAGAATATTGATATTAGACAATATGCTGAAATCCAATTTGTTGGAAAGCGGCAGTATGATGCTGGTGATTTAATCACTGCTCTGTGTGATAAATTAAGTTGCTTGAATCGCGTTGTGCAACATTATCTAACAAAAACGGACAAATGTAGTACTTCATGTTGTCATACAGATATTACCCAATCTTATAATAATATTTTATTACTTACGCTATTTGATGGTATGAAGAGTTTGTTAATTCCCAAAAAATTATGCAAAAGTAATTCTTGGAGCACATGAAAGAAATAATTCAGAGCAACTTCTCTAAGTGGAAAAAAACTATTGAATTCTTTGTGCAGTAATTGCATGAGTTCTTTAGAACTTCAGCAAAAAATTGCTAGTACAGTTACTAACAAAGTTCTGATTGTTAAATTATCATTATATAATACCAAAACTGAAAATATAGAAAACGTTAAAGATTGGATTGTTCTTAAAAACTGAAACATTAAAGGTATACCTATTGAGAAATTAGAAATGGTTGATAAAGTTTATAAAGCAAATTGTGCGATTTTCCATGACGGCAAGGATGCTGCAACTGGTCATTATACGTCTATGATACGTAAGAATAAATCATGGATATATGCGAACGATCATATCGTTCAAAAGAAAACATGGCCCAGAAATTCAAAAGGTACGTTTATCATATTCTTTGAGGAAATTTAATTAATTCAATATTACGTTATTCGTATCTCTAACGGCTGCTTTTATAAATGTTAAAAGTTGTTATCATGGGTAAAAACATCTTAACATGTTCAACAATATTAGCACCACGGCTGCGTTTAAAACGCCATTTCACTAAATATTGGCCGCAATTATAGCGCCTTCGGCTGCAATATATCTAGTGAGTAAACTATTTAAAAATGATATGATTTCCACAATGAGTTTCTATCATTATTAAATTATTTTCTCACTGAGTATCGCGCAGTTTCAAATAAAATCTCGTAATACATATTTTTTGTGTAGAAAATTATTGTATCTTTCTTCATCAAAACTATTTATAACGAGTTGATATGTAATTTTTCAATATATTATTTAAAATGTTGTACTTTTCCTTTTTTAATATTGTTAAATAAAATTGATTATTGTTAACAATATAATTATTTATATATTTCAATTAATATTTCCGTCCAATAAAATTGAATTATTAGAATACACATTCCTTCTTTAAGAGTTTCACTACATTTTGTATTATTTGCATAAAGAAATTCTTAAGATGTATCTTTGTCACATTACAAAAAGCTCTGAGATTCCCCAAAAAAACTTTCGTGTAAAAAAAAGACGGCAAGTAATTGAAAGTGATTCCACTGAACAAAATAACCTATAATACCAAACATTTTTTAAACTCAAATGTTACTTTAAAAATTTCTAGGTAAATATATTTCCACACATCAAACATCAATACTTTAAAATAAAAAATAATACATTAAAAACGAAATATTGCAGAAAAAGAATTTTAGACAAAAATATCTGAAAAAATACTTTACAGTTAAATATTTCAGAAAAGGAAGTAGTTCTTCTGGTTTCTTAATAAATATATCTGGCAACATAAATCATGAATATCAAATAAATTAGGCAAGTAAGTCAATCAATCGGCAACATAAAGTATTGAGATCACATAAATTCAGGCAAGTAAATGAATGAATAATTAATTATTATATAATTTTTGTATACGTACACAGTGGGAAGTTGAATCGTGTGTGGTTTCAACTACAGTGTAGTATATCATTTTCCAATTTAAATTACAGAGTGAAGCTAGCTGAACCACCCACGATTCAATTTCCTACTGTGTACTACTTGCCCGGACGGGCCAAAAGTGTAAAGTATATTTGAGTATTCATCAGTTGCACTTTGAACTATCATCTACAGTACACATTTGGCCCGTTCGGGCAAGTAGTACACAGTAGGAAATTGAATCGTGGGTGGTTCAGCTAGCTTCACTCTGTAATTTAACTTGGAAAATGATATACTACACTGTAGTTGAAACCACACACGATTCAACTTCCCACTGTGTACGTATACAAAAATTATATAATAATTAATTATTCATTCATTTACTTACCTGAATTTGTGTTCTCAATACTTTATGTTGCCGATTGATTGACTTACTTGCCTAATTTATTTGTTCTTCATGCTTTATGTTGCCATATATATTTATTAAGCAACCAGAAGAACTACTTCCTTTTCTGAAATATTTAACTGTAAAGTATTTTTTCAGATATTTTTGTCTAAAATTCTTTTTCTGCAATATTTCGTTTTTAATGTAGTATTTTTTATTGTAAAAGTATTGATGTTTGATGTGTGGAAATATATTTACCTAGAAATTTTTAAAGTAACATTTGAGTTTAAAAAATGTTTGGTCTTATAGGTTATTTTGTTCAGTGGAATCACTTTCAATTACTTGCCGTCTTTTTTTTACACGAAAGTGTTTTTTTGGGGGATTATATATTCTTGTAGAACCTATCTTTAAGCTACTCTAACTAAATTGCAGCTATTTTAAATCTGTAGGTCATAACTATTTACTTCAATGATTTTTATTATTCAATGTGAGACAAATTGTGTAAAATTTCTGCTAATTTCTTATTGATCTGTCACATGCTTTCTCATCTCGTATGACATTTATTTGCCTGGATTGTTCCTTCTTCTTTTAGTTTTCAACACATACCAATAATTCTCTAGATATTTTCAAATATGCTCAGATATATATATATATATATGTTTATTCTGCTGTCTAATTGTTTCTATACTAATTAGGGTGATTAGTAAACTACTGCTGTATTAAATTTGTAGAATGAACACTGGACTTATTGTACTTAAATATGTTTGGCACTTCATCCACATGATATCTTTTCCTTCCATTTGAGAGAATATTGTCGACCAATAAGTTTATGTATACTGCTGAGTTCATCTTGTATTCAGCTTCAAATTATATTTTCCAGCTATATATTTGAATATCCATTCCCAATATGCAATACTTATTTTATTATTCCTGTTTGTTCATGAAACTTATCTGTTATAAAACCTTAATTTATCCAGTCGCCATGTGTATATCCTATCATTTTCAGATGATTGACATATCTTTCTATCAATCCTGACAACATTCTAATAAGAGTAAGGAAATAAGAGTATTCTATATTCAAAATATATATTCAAACACGTTGCTGGAAAACTACTTGAAGCTAAAAAATAAGATGAACTCAGTATTATACACATATAACTTTTAAGGAACTTTATCTATCCAAGTATTATGATTAGATATCTCACAGAAGAGAGGCCCAATTTAAATAGCATCACTCAAACGTCCATTTTCCAAACTTAATAAGACAATGGTTCAACAATCATTCCAATATTTATAAAATTAATTACAAATCAGCATAATCATCTTATCTGCGTGTATTTAAAAATGATAATAAAATTATTGTTGTGTTGAAAACTAGAAGAAGAAGGAACAATCAAGACAAATAAATGTTATACGAGATGAGGAAGCATGTGACGGATCAATAAGAAATTAGCAGAAATTTTACACAATTTGTCTCACATTGAATAATAAAAATCATTGAAGTAAATAGTTATGACCTGCAGATTTAAAATAGTTGCAATTTAGTTAGAGTAGCTCAAAGATAGGTTCTACAAGAATATATAATTACTATGTATGTATAGAATTTGAGTGTGGTTAAGTTAGAAATTAAAATAATACATTTTATTTGAACTAGCTTTAATTTATAATAATAGGAATCAAAACATTATCATACATTATTATTATTTTGTAATAAAATTTCTTTGTATACACAGCAATCGCTTACATATTCACTATTATAACATTATGTCACAATTATTGAAATGGCTAGGCCACAGAGAAATGCTTCATAAATTAGTCCTTTTTCATTCATTGTTGCTTAAGTATTTCTTTCCTGTGATTTAAACTCATGAAGAATAGGATTTAGCCTGTAACAGAAATAAAATAACCACAAAGTATATATTTCCTTATAAATTCACAATAATTTTAATTTTTTGTTATTAATTTATACTCATCTGATATATTTTGTCTTCTCTGTTATGTATTAAAATCCTTCCTTCTTTTCCGCAATCGTTTTCCGAAAATATTATTTTTGTTTACGATCCAAAATTGAGGGTTAATCGCGCCATTTGACAGCTACGGACAAACTCCCTAGAAATCCCTTCGCCCCTCAGATTCCTACTTCCCCTCGCCTGACGCAAGATTTCTGCACCCAACTGTACTTGCCAGGCTTGTTGTATGCAATGGCATTAAATAGCCACATTTTGAAATTATGAGAAGCAACGCTTGTTTTGGAAGATAGTCACTTAGGTATGAACTTTATGGGCCGGGCAAGTAACTTTGTTGTATTACTATTATTTTTTAGAAATTTTAATTTTTGCGAAAGTAAAAATTAATACTTGCCTAACATTTGGATTTCACTCATTTTTTTAATTTGAATATTTTATTTTATTATATTATTCATGCTAGACGATTAATGTACTTGTCGCCTTTTTTTACAAGCGAAGCTTGTTTTTTGTGGGATCTTATAACGCTTTGTAAGAATGTAGAAAATAAAAGTAAATAATTGTTTTTTTTAATACAAGCTAAAGAAACATTTTCCAATGTCCATATTGTTGCAAAATGTAAAATTTTAATTCAGACATTAACTTAATAATCTATTAAATAAAATACAAAATAATGCAATGATGAATTTGTATCATAATTACACTTTTGGAGAGTTCCCTCATAATATTCACTGACTATATTTGAATTATATTTCCAAGATTTTATGCCCAAGATAACCTGCAAGTTTTTCTTATAAAATGCTAATTAATACAAATTTAATGCATTTTGAAAAGGAATTAAAATACAAGGCCCTAAATTCACATCATGATGTGAATTTAGTAATTTTTTTATATATTTTGAAGGGAAAATGGACCTTAAGGCTTTAAATGTTCATAACATTGATGAAAATTTAGTTACTTTTTGACATTTTTGCAGGGTCTGGTCTTACGCATAAAATTTGCATTCTACCAGATTTCATACAGAAATTAGAGTATTTTATTGTCGTTTTAAATTTGGTATACTTCAATACAGAATTTAATAATTGCACAAGCTAGATAAGAAATGAAAGAAATACACTACGTATTATGTCCATAGAAATTTATAGCGTAATATCTAGTAGATTTTTGCTAGTTATTAAATATTTTATTTAATATATTTTCTGAAATCTGTTGAACTTATTACATATTATTCGTTTAACATTTTTTAAAGTCAACTCAACGATGCTTTTATTGTTACCTTATACACCATACATAATGCAAAAGCCATTTTTATTACTTTTTATCCAACTTGATGGTTAGATGTGTTTAAGATGGTGTACAGTATGTGATATTTGCAAATATCCTATTAATTTCGCAACCATTTAATTTAATTTTGGTAATAGATGAACAGCTATTTCTACAGTTTATATTTTTTAATCTTAAATATTTTACTAGCTGTACTATTTAATTTTCTTGGCTTATGCGATATTGCTGACACTATTATATATATTTATCATCTTTTGAAAATTATACATAGAGTTAACTGTGCTTATTAATAGACTACAGTTCTTCTGCAAAAGACTTCTTTTCATGAAAATACAGACTCTACTATTTATTTTATAAAATCAGGAATGCTAGATTATTATTTAATAATAACATATTCATACTATTTTTCTGAAAGAACATATACCAAATTTTTACAATATTTTGGAAACGATAATAATTTCTTTTTACTTTAATTAATGAGGCGTAGAGGTAAATATTTGGTTTAAATATTCTTTTATATTATCATTGAATATTAAATAAAACGTTAAGCAAATATTCATCAACTTTTCTCTAATCGTATATCTAGTAATAAGAAAGTTTTATTGTCTCCAGGAAAATTGTTCAAATGTAGGATACAATCTTTTGGACATTTGGTATCCATATCAATTAAAAAAAAAGAAAAATTGAAATATGCATTTTGTTATTGATTTTAATGCCTTAAAGTATAGCATATATGATTTTCAAATACCTTAACAATTTCTACTTATTAATATAATCTTGATACTGATTGATGCACATTAATATTTAACGTAAACTTTTCATTAGCAAAGTTATGAATATAAATCTCAGGTTATCCAGTCAGTTCTATCCTCCGCAATGAAAAAAGGGCTGTTTTATTTTCATTTAATCTGAAAAAGAAACTTCACAAAGTACCACAAAGCTTATTGCATTCTATGTTGTAAAATAGAATGTTATACTTATCTAATTATTGGTTCCTCTTATTATAATTAATTGGAAGTTTTTGTGGATTTGCTAAATTGACACTTTTAACCACAAACTAGACTCATTGTGTCAGGTTAATTAGATACACACACAATTGACAATACGTCAGATCAAAATTTGAGCGAGGCAATACTAAATACATCCTCATTATCATTAAAGAGAGCAAAAGTGTCAAAGTCAAAAATTGGTTGGCAGCGCAGTAGTAGAAAAATGACGTCAAAGAGACTAACTTCAGGGCGAAGACATCCGCCGAGGATTGAAGGAGAAAAAGAAGAATCGTAATATATCGGTATATATATAGACAACCGAGTACGAGATCTCTGGATTGCGTGAACCGTTTTTAATGTCCGAGGTCTCATTCGAAAGCTCTTTGAAAACCTTATTCAGATATGCTATGGTTAAATCGTGACAATGCATAATTCACAGAGATACGTCGATTTAAAAATTGGGACGGCTAAACTTACTGTATAAGTTACACGGTAGCGCTCGACTATATATATATGTGTACTTGCCGTCAAGACACTACCGTGTCTCTTGATACTAAAATAAAATATTCCAATTAAAAAAATTAATGAGATCCAAATTTTAGTCAAGTATTTATTTTTACTGTGGCAAAAGATAACATTTCAAAAAAAAAAATAGTAACTCATAAAAGTTACTTGCGGGCCCATAAAGTTTATACCTAAGTCGCTATCTTACAATACAAACGTTGTCTATCGTAATTTAAAAATGTGGCTATTTAATACCGTTGCATACAACGGGATTGGCAACTTTTTTGTTTCAATTTTTTTTCCGAAATTTTAATTTTTGCCACAGTAAAAATATATACTTACCTGAAATTTGTGGATGTCATTAAGTTTTTTAAATTGAATATTTTATTTTACTATATTATTTGCGCTAGACGATATACGAGGTGTGTTCAAAAAATACCCGGAATTTTTATATTTCGCGACTCTGGAGAGTCCGATTGTTAAAATTTTTTTTTTATTGTGTTGGTATACATGCCCCTGAAGTATGATAAAATTTTCAGCTATATTCACTGTTTACTTTGTCTGCGGTAGTCGCTAAGGTTTGACGTGTTTTTATGAGCTCGGCGATTTTCGTTTTTTAAAAAATGGATCAAAGAATTTGTATTAAATTTTGCGTAAAAAATGAAATAAAGTGTAACAAAGTGTGTGAAATGTTACAAAAAGCCTATGGTGAGTCTGCTATGAAAAAAACAAGTGTTTACGAGTGGTATAAGCGTTTCCAAGATGGCCGCGAAGACGTTGAAGATGACGAACGCTCCGGTCGACCCAGCACGTCAACAATCGATGAAAATGTGAAAAAAGTGGAAAAAATGGTTCTGAATGATCGCCGAATCACAATTAGAGAAGTTGCTGATGAAGTTGGCATATCAATTGGCTCATGTCATAACATTTTTTCAAATGTTTTGGGCATGAAACGGGTGGCAGCAAAATTCATTCCAAAACTGCTGAACTTTGACCAAAAAAACAATCGCATGAACATCGCTCAGGATCTGTTAAACGACGTCAACGACGATCCAAGTTTGCTTGAAAGGGTCATAACTGGTGATGAAACATGGGTGTACGGTTATGATGTCGAAACCAAAGCACAATCGTCCACCTGGAAGCATTCAACGTCACCAAGAGTGAAAAAAGCACGTCAAGTTCGATCAAATGTGAAGGTTTTGCTTACAGTTTTCTTTGACTGCAGGGGCGTGGTGTATCATGAGTTCTTATCACAAGGTCGTACGGTTAATAAGGAGTATTACCTTGAAGTTATGCGACGTTTGCGCGAAGCAATCCGAAAAAAACGCCCCGATTTATGGAAAGACAATTCATGGCTTTTGCATCACGATAACGCACCTGCTCACTCGTCGTTGCTTGTTCGTAAATTTTTGGCTAAAAACAATACCGTAGTCGTGCCTCAACCTCCATATTCACCAGATATGGCTCCGTGTGACTTTTACCTGTTCCCAAAGTTGAAGAGACCCATGAAAGGACGGCGTTTTTCCTCGATTGAAGAAATAAAGGCCGAATCGCTGAGAGTGCTCAAGGACATACCAAAAAGTGAATATCAAGAGTGCTTCGAAGATTGGAAAAAACGCTGGCATAAGTGTATTATATCTGGGGGGGATTACTTTGAAGGGGACCACATTGATGTAAACGAATAAATAAATATTTTTTTGGAAAAACGATAATTCCGGGTACTTTTTGAACACACCTCGTATGTACTTACCGCCTTTTTTTTATGGATAAAGCTCGTATTTGTGAGATTACTATATGTTAAGAATAAAAATTTTCAAAAAATATAATATTCTATAATACAAGCTGTAGTAAATTTTTTAAAAATATTGTGCATCAAATCATGGTAAAATATTAATTAATTCTCTCCTGCAGAACTCATTTTGAATAATCCCATTAAACTGCTTAGTTTTTGAGATACACCTCTTTAATCATGATCAATATGCAAATCTTGATTGAAGTCTGGAAATAATCAAATACTATAATACCCAGATAGCAACGTCTGAAACCTCAGGTTTAATCACGACGTGATATGTATATATTACCGCATAATGCTTTATTTTTATGATCAGATTATGTTAAAACATAACATGTTAATATTAATGGTCTATAATGTCAATATGATCCTGAGCTCACGTCGTGACATTTACTGACGTATCGTGAGGACATGCTATGTTCTACATTTCACGTCATATTGTAAGAAAAAAATGAGATCATGTAATGATAATAACATGAAGATTGCTGTCGACACACCATGAGTGAATTATGAGTACATTGAATGTAATTGTGGTAATACATTTAATATTTTCAAATAACGAGTATTCAAGAAGCAAGCTATATATCGCTATCAGCGCTACAGCACGTACATTTTTTTTTTTTAATTAATGTGACCGATAAAATTACAGCCAGTCGAAATATATAGACAAATGGAACTTTGCTACTAACTAACGTCAGGCAGTGTAATGGACAAGGTATCAGTCTCATTATTCCAACGACCAGCGTTCAAGACCCACCAGGGAAAACGATTTTTCGTCAGCAAAAGTACGGTCAAATCATTTGGACATCAAAAATGAAAGTAAATTTGATTAAATGCAGAGCGAAAATGTTGCAACGCCGGCGTTAAAAATTGAAGAATTATCCTACATCGGAATTCAACATTTTCTATCATTTAATGATACCTCATGACGTGAGTGCAATCTGAGGTACAAATGAGTCCTCATGTGTCTATTTTTGTCATCACGGAATACTGCATTCTGAGGACAATATGACAACATTACGACAGGATTTTGCTATCTGGGTAGAACTTAAATTTTTTTTACAAATAGTGAAGTATGCACAACCCTACAGGTTTCCCTTGAATAGAGCAATGAGGTTCTTATGAATGTCATCATAACCAGATTACTTTATATCGATGGAAACATGTACCCATAATTATGAAAGTGGTCTAAGTTATAATTTCTTGTTTCGAGATATTTAATGAATTGCATTTGAATAAATTATAAAACATTTTTATATATTATGTAACATTTTAATTTAGAATTTTATTAGTCATGATTAATGGTAGTTTACTAAGAATATGATATTTTATGTGAATTGACTTAGACCACTTTCACAATTATGGGCACATATCATCGTAAGTCCAAGAAATCTGTTTAGCCTCGTACCATGAAATAGATCAAAATAAACTTATCCATGCATTTTGAAATGCTTTTCACGTCAGTTATAAAAATATGCAAGACAATTATTTTCAGAGCAGCGTAAAACCGCGATATTTGACAAACGTTCGGCTTCTAAGATATGTTTACTATTTCAGCAATTTTTCATTTTCAAAACTTCTTAATTTAAATGTTTAAAGTGGTATATTCCATGAAAGAGGCATCATAGTGATGTTATTCATAATAAGTTTAGCAGTGAAAGATTAGTAATATACCATGGTATTATGCAAAGTATTTTAAAATATTTACTGGCCCCAATAACATGGATGTAAATTTTTAAAAATAACTTTTTCGTTAAGTTCCTTAGGTTCTGAATAAAATTTTAAAAGGAAATTTTACATTGGAAATAATGTCAGTTCTTCCTCTCCCTTTCCCTCTATTAACCTGTGAAATTACTCTATTATGAGCAACTTACTAACACCTTATGCTATAATTTCAGAAAATAAGTGACATAAAAAATGAAATATTTATTTTTTTATTACAAAATAAAAAATGTTTACAAAATAATATATTAGTATGCAGGAGGAGCCCAAGTATATTCTGCTTTTTTTTATATTCACGCATCTGTGAGCCTCTGTAGCTTCACAATGATTAGCAGCTGAGTTTTTGTTTCTTTGTCAGAGATTGGAGTCAATTGGAGTTCAAATAGAATCAATCATTGAAAAGGATAACCAATTCTGAACACTGATCTGGATATTTATTATTGAAAGAAATAATTCATTATCCCTCTGCTACAACTTCACGTACCATGTTGCAGAAAATTAATACTTATTATAGCCCAATGAAATTTATAACTTAGCGTTTGAAGATATTAGTGACACAAATGTCAAAGAAGAAAGTGCTAAACTTTAATGTGAAATAAAATAGTAATTAGTGAACATGCTCATTATAACAATAAAAACATTTATATAACTTGATTCAAAGTACTTGAATTTCTGAGAATGGCTAGATACACTGCTGATGCTCTTATTTATACACTTATATATGTGAAAGAAAATCCACATGGAAGTTTGCACTATCCTATTTCTTCTATAGTACTGTAACTACATTTAATCAGTTAATCGAATGCATTAAAACAACATTGAAATCAGTAAATGTATAAAATTTGTTCTTCATGTTTTTCTTTTTTCTGCTTGCAACTAAGCAACCACAAATGTTTCTGTCATAAATTGAAAAAGGGGCATATCAGCAATGGATGTACAAGAGAAAATAGTATGTTATTATTTTTTTCACTTTGCAATAAATAACTTCTCTTCACATGTAAAGTGAATTTGTTAAAAAAAAATTAATTTAAACAGACGGCTATGTTAGAGAACTCAGAGAGTTAATTTTACCAATATCTACTTCACTACATAAAATATGCAAGAGATGATATGTTGAGGCAAAGATTTGAAAATTAATTTTATGAGCCAAAATGAAACTGAAAAGCAAATGGCTTCTTTGGAGATAGTACATAAAGCTAATAGTGTAAATTCATTACATCCATTACATAAATTGATGCCGATGACTACTGGAGAGAATGTAACGACTAATAACAATGAAGAAAATGCAAATAAAGCATACTGTACAAGTTTTAAATAAAATAATGGCTAATTTTACAGAGCACTATACAAACATTAAAAATAAGGTTTATTATTATTCACACTTAATTAACTTATTTGTGAGCTTTAAAGAATTATCTGATATCTTTTAAATTATAGGTCCCATTTTCAATTTCCATAGAAGTAAGGCCAAGACACCACAGATGCCACTACGGTAGTTGTTACACAAAGTTTTCTCCTGTACTAGTCAGACATGTTTTGAACTTGAAATATATATATAAACAAATCCTTATCTTATAATTGAATAATTAATGTTGAAATATCAACTAATAGTTTGGAAATAAATATAAAACCATTGTTTTACTTTTATATTTGCATGGTAAGCCATTGTATTATCTATATTTTTTTGTTTCTTTTCAATCTTCATTGTTCTAGTATGAATTTTTCATTTGCAATCAATTTTGCAAATTTACATTGTTGATTTTGTAAAGTAATGGTTAATATATTTAGCAAAAATTATTTTTTTTTTAATAAAAAGATTATCATACAAATAAGGAAAATTATATAACATTTTTTGATTCCTCAATATAAATTAAAACAATCAAATTGATATACTTGTAGAGTATATTTTAACTATTAAAATAACTTTTCAAAAAATAAAATTGAACCTAAAATAAAGACTATGTTATTAGGAAAACTAACTTTAAAAAAGTATGAAAACATACAAGTAATAAAATGAAATCTGATGCAAACATGAAAATAAAATATTTTATTTTATATTTTGTTTCAACTCTTATCTTATATTTCAGCATTAAACATTCAATTATAAAACATGATATTAGGTTTGTTTGTTTAGCTGCACTTATTTCAATTTCTACACTTTTCATATTTCTGTCTGTATCCATTATATAAATTGACATCGTAAAAAGTGCACAAAGTGCAAAATGTGTAGCGACTTTCTACTAAAACAAACAGACCTATTGTGTTTCTTTCCAATTAAAACATGTCCAAGTACTATACACTGTTATAGGATAATACAATAGTTTACATCCTAAATCGAAAGAATATATATTAATCAAATATTTCGTATAGGACAACTAATTTTGAATAATTTTCCTAGAAAACAACGTTAGCATGATTTGGATTTTATAAGATAGATGTGAGAATAGTTTGAAATAGATGGAATTGATCATTTTAAAAAATTACTTGAAGTGCATTTTACTTATAAAAATATATTTAAAAAACAGAATACTCAAATGAATTATTAGTAAATTATTACAAAAATTAACATTAAATAAATAAATTAAATTTAAACTGATCATTGATAAAAGCTCACCTATTAAATTGTAGAAAAGTTTTGCAGTAAAGCTGATTATTCAGTATAAAATGTTAATTCACGTTTTCAATTAAAATTTGACATTAATATATTAAAGCAATTTCTGACCCCCGTGATGGAAAATTAATAACACTAGTTTTTACTGACAAAAATATAACCTCAATACCGGGTTAATTTATAAATTGAACTAGCAGGTAGCACTAGGTAGCACTGGGCAGCACTGGGTAGCACCATGCATTATTGCGTGTTTACAAATGCATAAATGCTGAAGATCAGCATTCCCAAAAAAAAAAAAAATAAACCTGAAAAAGGTCAATTTGAGTTGGCAGCTCTGCGAAGTAGCTACGCTGCAAGTTCTGCTTGCTGATTACGGCTGACTTGTATGATTAAGTAGTTAAAGGTTTATGTAAACAGAAATTTGACTTGACAGGTCAACTGGATGGTTATGTTCAAATCTGTTTCAGATAAGTAAAAATGAATCTTTATGTATAAAATGCATTGGAACGCGATGCTTTGTGAATAATATCATTTGTTACAGATACTTTGGTTAAAGTTGGATGGTGCGCAAAGTCAATTTCAAGAGTACATGCAAAGAAAAATTTATTGGCAAGCAGATAAGGTACTTATTAGCAAGCACATAATGGCTGGGATGATAAACCATCAGATTTATGAATTGCGGTGGATATACCACAAAAGTATATTTACCCTCATCTATTAAGTTACCACCAGTAGTGTATCCTATGCTCTGCTGATCTGTAAAGATGCAGAAACATCAATGTACATATCACATTATTTAGATTCAGGTAATCTTCAAAAATTTGGTGAAAAGAGACTCAGTAAGTGTTTTTATAAAATGTTTTCTGCAGCCTTAAAATTTCTTATGATTCAGGTAATATTGGATTATGCTATTATGCAGATAATTCATAATTGCAAAAAGGAATGGTAGACACGTCATTGAATACAAGTGAACTCAATGATGATATTGGTACATTAAATTCTCTTCAGATGACTTCAAACTAGCAGCAGTCTCAAGAGATAAGGCTGTTATGGTTTGTGATGTTAATCCAGCAAACCACCTTTATCAAACTGCTGCAATTCAAAATGTCCTTTTGTTTTTGGCTTAATGTCATATTTGTTTCTTTAACATGGGAAACATAGAAACCATTTAGCCCTTGCAGCTTGAAATTACAAAATGAAGTCATTTGATAGTTTCTGCTCCAAAAAGTGTCCATGACCCATTATACGCAAAATATGGATGGCAGTTTCTCCTATTACCAGGAAGAAGTATACGTAAAGTGTCTGGGATGTAAAAACGATTGAAAATCCCTTTAAGCTGCATATTCTCATCAAAAAACTGAGTATACCTTTGAATTTAAACATCGTCTGTGAATATAACCACTCTATTCCTAAAAATTATTTTTGTTGACAAATCACTCAATTTTCATTGATTTTTTAGATTGTAAGAATATCAATGATTAATGTCATTCATAATTCACAAAGCTGTTGAGCTGGTTTTATTAAATGTAGCAATTCAAGGCAGTGACCTATGGGACTTGCAAAAGTAATGCGTAATAAGATTTTGAGATGTGAGTTAAGGACCCTTCGCAATTTACTGCTGATTTGGGGGCATCAATCAATATTTCGTCACTACTGGTAGCAAAGGTACAGCTCACGTTTTGGGAATGTTTTAAATATTAATATAGATCCATGAATTTTTTTACATTCTTTAGGCCTTCTTTATTAAATATTTCATGTTTTTTATGTAATAATGTTTATGTGTTGCTCATTAAAAAGTGAACTACCAGCACAGCATTTTTAAGAGGACACAGGAGAAATATAAATTGTTTTACATGGAATCTTGTGTATCGTCAAACGACGGCAGCAGTATTGGATGATGAAATAGTTAATATATGCTAAATGACTACGATAATTTAATTTAAAAAGAGTTCATTTAGGGTATTTGCTATGATAATACCTGGTACTGACAAATACGAAATATAACTACCAAAATATAGCTGTTATACTAGCATTACGAGTCCCATAAGGTTTTGAATGTGGTAACATAATAATAATGTGAAATTAAGTTAGATACACACAAAGAGACTTTTTTACAGGATATCCGAAGCCTCTTGTACTTGTGACTATAATCATAAATTGAGATTTCTGAACAACAAATATTTTATTCTAAAATCAATATCGGAGTAGCTCTTAGCTTTTCTACATTCTTTGAGTCTAATATTTATACTTGGAGAAAAGGATTAATCAAGTTATATAAAGAAATGGATTTAACAATTTCTTAAAATTTATATGTTTTATTAATGTTTACATATATATTGTAAGACTTACACATGGAAACACGTTAATAAATTTATAAATGGATACCCCTTCATTTTCTATTACGTATAGCACGTACAGCCTTACCGAGATTTTTCTTATATTAATCTGGAAAAAAAAATATTTTAATCTATCATAATATTAGTTTGTAATGACGACATATTGATTGATGCCCCCAAAGCAGCAGTAAATTGCGAAGCGTCCTTAAGTCACATCTCAAAATCTTATTACGTATTACTTTTACAAGTCCCATAGGTCACTGCCTTGAATTGCTACATTTAATAAAACCAGCTCAACAGCTTTGTGAATTATAAATGACATTAATCATTGATATTCTTACAATCTGAAAAATCAATGAAAATTGAGTGATTTGTCAACAAAAATAATTTTTAAGAATAGAGTGGTTATATTCACAGACGATGTTTAAATTCAAAGGTATACTCAGTTTTTTGATGAGAATATGCAGCTTAAAGGGATTTTCAATCGTTTTTACATCCCAGACACTTTACGCATACTTCTTCCTAGTAATAGGAGAAACTGCCATCCATATTTTGCGTATAATGGGTCATGGACGCTTTTCGGAGCAGAAACTATCAAATGACTTCATTTTGTAATTTCAAGCTGCAAGGGCTAAACGGTTTCTGTGTTTTCCATGTTAAAGAAACAAATTTGACATTAAGCCAAAAACAAAAAAGGACACTTTGAATTGCTGCAATTTGATAAAGGTGGCTTGCTGGATCAACATCACAAACCATAACAGCCGTGTCTCTTAACACTGCTGCTAGTTTGAAGTCAATTGGAGAGAATTTAATGTACCAATATCATCATTGAGTTCACTTGTATTCAATGACGTGTCTACCATTCCTTTTTGCAGTTATGAATTATCTACATAATAGCATAATCCAATATTACCTGAATCATAAAAAATTGCAAGGCTGCAGAAAATATTTTTTAAAATCACTTACTGACTCTCTTTTCACCAAATTTTTGAAGATTACCTGAATCTAAATAATGTGATATGTACATTGATGTTTTTGCATCTTTACAGATCAGCAGAGCAGAGGATACACTATACTGGTAGTAACTTAATAGATGAGGGTAAATATACTTTTGTGGTATATCCACCGCAATTCATAAATCTGATGGTTTGTCATTCCAGCCATTATGTGCTTGTAATAAGTACCTTATCTGCTTGCCAATAAATTTTCTTTGCATGTACTCTTGAAATTGACTTTGCGCACCATCCAAATTTAACCAAAGTATCTGTAACAAATGATATTATTCACAAAGCATCGCGTTCCAATGCATTTTATACATAAAGATTAATTTTTACTTATCTGAAACAGATTTGAACATAACCATCCAGTTGACCTGCCAAAATTTGTGTTTACTTAACGGGATCCCACATGCGTGCTTTACCGACAGTACAAGTCAATAAACATTTCCTTTAACGGGATCCCTCACGCCTACTTTATCGACAGTTCAAGTCAATAAACAATTCGTTTAATAAAAGTTAAATGCGAAGCAAATTGAACAATCGGGCATTTGTTGGACAATGTGCCAGTCCTAACGAGTTAAACGAACTTAAAAACACTCAAATTAGTTGAAAAATAACGCTGTACCATTGTGCCGTGTTCTTGAAGAGAGCTGTTACTTTTGGTTATTTCCACTTCAAGAACGCGGGACAGTGGTACAGCGTTATTCTTTATCCGATTTGAGTTTTTTTAAGCTCGATTGACTCGTTAGAATTGGCACCTTGTCATAAAGAAGCCCGTTTTTGCAATTTGCTTCGCATTTGACGTTTATTAAACGAATTGTTTATTGACTTGAACTGTCGATAAAGAAGGCGTGAGGGATCCCGTTAATAAACGTCAAATGCGAAGCAAATTGCAAAAACGGGCTTCTTTATGACAAGGTGCCAATTCTAACGAGTCAATCGGGCTTAAAAAAACTCAAATCAGATGAAGAATAACGCTGTACCACTGTCCCGCGATATTGAAGTGGAACTAACCAAAAGTAACCTCTCTTCAAGAACACGGCACAATGCTACAGCGTTATTTTTCAACAAATTTGAGTGTTTTTAAGTGCGTTTGACTTGTTAGGACTGGCACATTGTCCAACAAACGCCCGATTGTTCAATTTGCTTCGCATTTGAATTTTATTAAATTAATTGTTTATTCACTTTAACTGTCGATAAAGTAGGCGTGAGGGATCCCGCGGCCCCCTCAAGCCCTCTGTAGCCAACATTACGGAACGAAAAACGAGGGAGAATTGTCCAGCGTTATTTTTCGACCGATTTTAATGATTTTTGGCTTGTTGGAACCGTTAGGACTCGCACCTTGTCATAAAAAAGCCTTATTTTCCAAAAAATGAAAAAAAAATCAAATTGTTTAAAAATTCGCATTAATAATATTTAATCGCAAAACAAATCGAAAAATCGGGCTTCTTTATGACGAGGTGCCAGACCTAACGATTCCAACAAGCCCAAAAACATTGAAATCGGTTGAGAAATAGAGCCGTACCATTGTCCCGCGTCTCTGAGGTGGACGAAGACCAAAAATTTTTAGGAAGAAAGCTAGGCTTCCACCCCTCTCGCAGCTCACGCTAACGTGTTCCCCCACTCCAGCATCGAAACTTACTGCGAAGCTTTCCTCATATTTACGCTATTCCCCTATCTGTAGCTATACACATATTAATACCGCTAAAATAATGTTGCGCACATTTCATCTCGCCGATAGAATGAAATTGCTAAAAATGCAATTATCATTTTGAAATAAAATTGTAGAAAAGGAGATTTCGTAATGCTTGAAATATAAGGCATACGGCGAAACGCGGGACAATAGTACAGTCGTATTTTTAAAAAGAATTTGTTGAGACTAGTAATAATTAAAGCCATTCTTCATGTATATTGTCCTAAAGAGCTCGCATTTTCGATAAAGCTTATAGTTTTTAAGCTATGAACGATTGAAGTTGCACGGCGCACAAATACATATTTCTTCTCATGCGTAGATCAGCTGTTGCGCACGTCCATCTTCAATCGTTCATAACTGGAAAACTATAGGCTTTATCGAAAATGCGAGCTCTTTAGGACAATCTACATGAAGAACGGCTTTAGTTATGACTAGTCTCATCAAATTCTATTGAGAAATATGCCTATACCATTGTCCTGCGTTTTGCCGTAATTTCAGGTCTTCGAGCGTCACTGACTCGTTCATTCTGCTATTTATTTCGGAACAAATAAAAGTACGATTGCACATTGAAAAATTACATTAGAAGCTCTCGATAGTGTACATGCTGCTATGAATATTTCTTAATCTTATGAAGCTTGTCGTAGAAGGTGCAATGCAATAAATTTAGAAGGCAATTTCGCGATTGAAAATAAGACCCACGTACATACATACATGGTAAACGCTATGTGTGTTTGTTTACAGTACACTCCACGAGTCACTAACACAGTCGCACCCGTATATATGTAGGCCTACTATGCTGGTTTACATACGCTAGACGAGACAACAAGCTGCAGAGAAGAGAGGGGAAGCCAACTTTATTTACTCCGAGTACGCATCTTGTTACAGTTTGCATTATAATGACCAAAAGAAGCGTTGCAAAATTATGAAAATATTATAAAAGCGTCTCTCCTTTTCACACTCTATTCAATGATGCCACCCAGATTGTTGGTGCATTTTTACTTTGCTTGGAATAAATAGCAGAATGAACGAGTCAGTGACGTTTGAAGACCTGAAATTACGGCAAAACGCGGGACAATGGTACAGGCGTATTTCTCAATAGAATTTGATGAGACTAGTCATATCTGAAGCCGTTCTTCAT
This sequence comes from Prorops nasuta, assembly GCF_024137725.1. Classification (NCBI taxonomy): domain Eukaryota; kingdom Metazoa; phylum Arthropoda; class Insecta; order Hymenoptera; family Bethylidae; genus Prorops; species Prorops nasuta. The sequence goes on along the minus strand of NW_027116803.1, from coordinate 8,429,682 downwards.
GTAGATTGTCCTAAAGAGCTCGCATTTTCGATAAAGCCTATAGTTTTCCAGTTATGAACGATTGAAGATGGACGTGCGCAACAGCTGATCTACGCGAGAGAAGAAATATGTATTTGTGCGCCGTGCAACTTCAAACGTTCATAGCTGAAAAACTATAAGTTTGATTGAAAATGCGAGCTCTTTAGGACAATCTACATGAAGAATGGCTTTAATTATTACTAGTCTCATCAAATTCTGTTGAAAAATACGACTGTACCATTGTCCCGCGTTTCGCCGTATGCCCTATATTTCAAGCATTACGAAATCTTCTTTTCTACAATTTTATTTCAAAATGATAATTGCATTTTTAGCAATTTCATTATATCGGCGAAATGAAATGTTCGCAACATTATTTTAGCGGTATTTATATGTATATAGCTACAGATAGGGGAATAGCGTAAATACCCTGTATGAGGAAAGCTTCGCAGTAAGTTTCGATGCTGGAGTGGGGGAACACGTTAGCGTGAGCTGCAAGAGGGGTGGAAGCCTAGCTTTCTTCCTAAAAATTTTTGGTTTTTGTCCACCTCAATAACGCGGGACAATGGTATGGCTCTATTTCTCAACCGATTTTAATGTTTTTGGGCTTTTTGGAATCGTTAGGTCTGGCACCTCGTCATAAAGAAGCCCGATTTTTCAATTTGTTTTGTGTTTAAATATTATTAATGCGAATTTTTAAACAATTTTATATTTTTTTTCGTTTTTTAGAAAATACGGCTTTACTTATGACAAAGGGCGAGTCCTAACGATTTCAACAAGCCCAAAAACATTGAAATCGGTTGAAAAATAGCGCTGGACAATTCTCCCTCGTTTTTCGTTCCGTAATGTTGGCTACAGAGGGCTTGAGGGATCCCGTTAAATCAGCCGTAATCAGCAAGCAGAACTTGCAGCGTAACTACTTCGCAGAGGTGCCATCTCAAATGGACCTTTTACATGTTTATTTTGTTGTTGTTGGGAATGCTCCTTTCCACTTTACAACGGGCCAAAGCCGTAAGCCCCTATAAGTGTGAAGTGGCTACTGCGCCTGTCAAGAGGAGAAGGTAGGGGCTACTCACACTACTTTAGGCCATATCCGTGTGATCAGCATTCTACTGAGCACTGCTGAGGAGTAGTGAAGTTGAGTGAAGCCAGATCTTGCCTCTCTGTGTATACCTTAAATGCTACGTTTACCCAAAAAGTCGAAGCAAATAAAAATCCTTTTCCTAAACTAGTTTTTAATTATTATTAAATGCTTATATGTAGCCATTAATTTAGTAGTTTTGTTAATAAATGCAACAAATGCGTTCTTATAATAATAAATAAGCTCTTGAGGTACAGTAAACTTAATGTTTTTATATCAACCTGTTAACAAATGCATTTTTTTTATAATTTAGTCCAATAAGTTAATGGTTATTAAAAAAAAATTCCATGTGTAATGAAAAAAAATTAAAAAATTTTAAACTTCGCCAAGACTCGAACACGAGCCCGCCGTGTGGAAAACGGCAACCTTACCGTCTATGTTACAGAGCTCATTTATTATACCAGAAGCAAAACAGCCTTTTAAAGACTGACTACAATTCTTTCACTAACTCGTCATAAACGATCAAGAATTAGCTGCAATAATAAATACATTTATCTCCACAGCATTATCGCACAAAATTTATTATGTTTTTAATTTGAAGCATACATTTTACATGAAGATACGATACTTTAAGGGTGTTCATGCAATACTCTTAATACAAAACTATTCATATGCTCGATTATCATAGTTATTCGACTACATATAACAAATATTATAATATTACTTAATTTATGATAGTTGAGCATATGAATATTTTTGTATTTAGAATACTGCATGAACACCCTTAAAGTATCGTATCTTCATGTAAAATGTATGCTTCAAATTAAAAACATAATAAATTTAGTGCAAAAATGCTGTGGAGATAAATGTATTCATTATTGCAGCTAATTCTTGATAGTTTATGACGAGTTAGTGAAAGAATTGTAGTCAGTCTTTAAAAGGCTGTTTTGCTTCTGGTATAACAAATGAGCTCTGTAGCATAGACGGTAAGGTTGCCGTTTACCACACGGCGGGCTTGTGTTCGAGTCTTGGCGAAGTTTAAAATTTTTTAATTTTTTTTCATTACACATGGAATTTTTTTTTAATAACCATGCATTAACTTATGGGACTAAATTATAAATAAAAAAATGCATTTATTAGCAGGTTAATATAAAAACATTAAGTTTATACTGTACCTCAACTGCTTATTTATTATTATAAGAACGCATTTGTTGCATTTATTAACAAAACTACTAAATTAATGGCTACATATAAGCATTTTATAATAATTAAAAACTAGTTTAGGAAAAGGATTTTTATTTGCCTCGACTTTTTGGGTAAACGCAGCATTTTAGGTATACACAGAGGCAAGATCTGGCTTCACTTAACTTCAATACTCCTCAGCAGTCACAGCAGTGCTCAGCAGAATGCTGATCGATCACACGGATATGGCCTAAAGTAGTATGAGTAACCCCTACCTTCTCCTCTTGACTTTCGCACTTCGCAGTAGCCACTTCACACTCATAGGGGCTTACGGCTTTGTGTGTTTGCCCTCCCTGTTCAACTGTTTCTGTGGAAAAAATAGTCATTTCTGGCATCACTGACTCTGAGTGGAATTGAGTGGAATTAGTATGGTGGCAGGTGGCAGGTGGACCAGTGGTGAATAGATCCTTTTACTGATTCTGATTTTCTTCTTAACCTTTTCTAGAATATGATGTTGTTTTTAATGTAATTTCTGTACATATTATATATCTCCTAATATTTTAATAAGACAGAATATTTATTTCTTACAAAAGGAAAATGTTGAAGTTATTACGAGAGCGTTCCCAAAAACGTAAAAAGCTCTTAGCACAAACTGTAAGTTTTTTGTTATTTATGATACTTTATGTGGTGCTAATTTTGTATTCAGAATATCCAGATTTTAATATATAGCTCAATATTTTATCATGTAAACTTTAAATTATGTTTTAGTTAGGAGTTTCAAGTGTGAATGAATTAAGACAGATACTAGGAACTGATGTCGATACTGTACCAAAAAAAAAGGACCAAATATTATCAGATTGTGTAGAAAATTCATTAAAGAATTTAAAACATGTCTCATCTCTAACCGATGAGATTGTTTATAAAGATTCTTCTACATTTTTAAAGGTTGTTAATAATTGTTTAAATTATATCAAATTATATTGATTAAATTTTAATTATGTTTCTTTTAAGGGAACGCAATCTTCAAATCCTCATAATGATTATTGTCAGCATTTCATTGATACAGGTCAAAGACCACAGAATTTCATCCGTGATGTAGGATTAGCAGATCGATTTGAAGAGTATCCAAAACTGAGGGAATTAATAAAATTAAAAGATGATTTGATTTCTGAAACTGCCACTCCTCCAATGTATTTGAAAACAGATCTCTTTTCATATAATTTAAAAGAACTCAATTGCAAATTTGATGTTATTCTCATAGAACCACCATTGGAAGAGTATCAAAGAACATGTGGAGTCACAAATGTACAATTATGGAATTGGGATCAAGTATAACTAAATTCAAATTTTTGTATATTTTTTTTTCTAATTTTAATTATCAAGTTTTTTATATAATATTGTTTAGATACTTGAGCTGGATATTGGAGAAGTTGCTGCTAATCGAAGTTTTGTATTTTTATGGTGTGGTAGTAGCGATGGATTAGATATGGGAAGATTTTGTCTACGCAAATGGGGTTTTAGGCGCTGTGAAGATATATGTTGGATACGTACAAACATAAACAATCCAGGTCATAGTAAAAATTTAGATAGTAAAGCAGCACTTCAAAGAACTAAAGAACATTGTTTAATGGGTATCAAAGGAACAGTAAGAAGGTCTACAGATGGTGATTTTATTCATGCTAATGTAGATATTGACTTAATAATATCAGAAGAACCAGAATATGGCTCTATAGAAAAGCCTGTAGAGATTTTTCATATAATTGAACATTTTTGCTTAGGCAGAAGAAGGTAGTCTAAAATTAAGATTTTACAAAAATTTGATTTCTTTTAAAGATCTTTGCAGCTAATTTAAATTTGTTTTCATTTCTAGGTTGCATTTATTTGGCTGTGATAGTACAATAAGACCAGGCTGGCTTACAGTTGGTCCTGAACTAACAAATACAAACTTTAATGCTGATCTTTATACCAGTTATTTTTCTAATGGTCAAAATACTACAGGATGTACTGAGAGAATAGAAGCGTTAAGACCAAAGTCACCACCTCCAAAAGGAAAGGTTACTGGACGTGGTAGAGGTGGATTTAATCGTGGTAGAGGGAGAGGTAGATAATGTTATTAATACTTTATATTAAATAAATAAGGCTGATGTTCTAAAGCATAAGAATTATAATTATATTTTTTTCAACTTATATTGAGTTTTCACTTCTTAATTAACAAAAAGTTGACACAAGGTGTATCCCACAAATATTAGTGCAAAATGCAGGAAAGAATTTTGAATCATTCTGAGAAATGTGTATACAGTCTGTCAGATTATTCGAACCAAAAGGAATGATCTGCTGAAAGTCTCGTAGTGCAGGCTGCTGTTAAATTGGCTAAGAGAAAGAGAGCAGATGTTATGAGTGGAGAGAGAAAATAAAACTATTCGCATTATTTCTCTATCACTCTTAGCAGTCTCTGAAGCGCAGCTTCACTAAATTGTTGACTACCAAAGAAAAGCGTTAAAAGAAACTAGTGAGAGAAGGTGATGCACGATGGCGTGTGCAAACTAAATGAGAACATGTCTTTCTCTTTTCTCCGAATTTAATAGTTATTTCGTAAAATTAATGTTTTTCTTATTATTACTAAATTGTGGATATCCCTGAAGTATTTCGTAAAACACTCGAATTGTATGAAATTATATTCCAATAATTGATATTTTGCAAGATCAAAAAATGTAATAAAACAAAACAAATATTCTCTTAGAGGACTGCATTAAGGCGATTTATTGAAGTCGAATATTTCAACTTCCAATTATCTTCTAGAATTTTAGAAATATTAACATTTTTTTAAGGAGTAAACTGATTCGTTGAGTTCCATTTTATAATGGTAAAAAGCCCGTTTTCCCAAAATAAGGAAAATAAAAATTAACAAGAATTAAATTTTACTCTGTGAAATAAAAAACTATATTTATTAAAAAAGTAAGCCTTTACGGCTATTGGCCAAAATATAATGAGTAACTTAAAACCAAAAAGAGACTAATATTGCTAAAATGGAAGATTTTTGGCTAAAACCAATTTTTCTAAACGAAGAATACTGTTGAATCTGTTTCACCGACGCGAACGCATAAGAATATATTAGATAAGGACAGGCGTGTTATCTATTTCGTAATATTAGGAATGTTCATCTTCTTCCTTCTACTCCTTAGCCTAAAAACACTAATAAATCTCACTTACTAATATCCCTCTTGGTAGGAGATTGCATTGCGACAGTGCAATTATGATTTATTTTCAGCTGAAAAGGATAGATTTTGAAATATCAATGGCTCAAACCTCCTTCAGGAATCAACGAAACTCTGCATATTTTTTTTATCACAATCTGAACTCCTGAGAAAATTAGATAAAGCTGTACGAATATATGAATCTTAGTGTGCTTTCTCGCGAGCTGGTATGTGTTTGTTGAATTGTTTGGTCAGCACATAGAAATTCACAATGAAGCACACTGAGATTGGTACACCTGTGCTCTCTTATTTAAATATCTCGACTTCTAGAGGTCGAATTATCATAAAAAAATTAAGTGCAGTTTAATTGATTCATGAACAAAAGTGGCTAAAGCCAATAGATTTTTCAGAAGCCTCTCTTTTCAGCTGAAAATAAATTATAATTGGCACTGTTACGTTGCAGTCTTATACCATCAGAAATATCAGTAAGCAAAATTTATTAATGTATTACGGCTGGGAATAGTACACAGTGGGAAAGGTAAAATATGGACGTTCCAAATATAACGAAATAGATAACACGCCTGTCCTTGTATAATATATTATTATGCGTTCGCGTCGGTAAAACAAATTCAATACTGTTCTTTGTTTAGCCGAATTGGTTTTAGCCAAAAATCTCTAACAATTTTAGTAATATCAGTGTGTTTTTGGACTCGAATTACTCACTACACTCTAGCCCATAGCCGTAAAGGCTTATTTTTTCAATAAATATAATGATTTGTTTCACAGAGTAAGATTTAATTTTTGTTATTTGTTATTTTTCTAATTTTGAAAAAACGGGCTCCTTGCTGTTATAGAATGAATCTCAACCAATAAGTTTAGTCCTTAAAAAATGTTAATATTTTCTAAAATTTTAGAAGATAATTGGAAGTTAAAATATTCAACTTTAAGGGGATTCATCGAAGTCGAATTTTTTAACTTCCAATTATCTTCTAAAATTTTAGAAACATTAACATTTTTGTAAGGACTAAAGTAATTCGTTGAGATCCATTCTATGACGGTAAGAAGCCCGTTTTCCAAAAATATGAAAAATAAAAAATAACAAGAATAAAATTTTACCTTGTAAAACAAATCACTATATTTATTGAAAAAATAAGTCTTTACAGCTATGGGCGAGAGTGTAATGAGTAGTTTGAGACCAAAAAGAAGCTGATATTGCTAAAATTGTCGAAGATTTTTGGCTAAAACGAATACAGCTGAACGAAGGACAGTATCGAATCGGTTTTACCGACTCGATCCTATGTCAGTATATCAGAAAAGGACAGATAGATTAACTATTTCGCTATGTTAAGAACATTTGTCTTTTCTCTACTACTCATAGCCTAAATACATTAAGAAATCTTGCTTACCATGTAATATACCTGCTATTATGCGATAACAGCGGAACAGTGCTATTACGATTTATTTTCAGCTGGAAAGAGAGGTGTATGAAGAATATATGACTTTACCCTCCTTCCTTATAAATCAATGAAACTGTGCGTAATTATTTTATTACAATTTAGACTTTAGAAGCCGATATATTTGAACGAGACATTACAGGTGTACCAATCTCAGCGTGCTTTATTGTGAGTTTCTATGTGTTTATCACAATTAACAAATGAACCAACACATACGGGTTAGCGAGAAAGCACAGTAACCCCGGGATTCATAAACAAAACTTAAGCTCAAGTTCAAGCTTAAGACGGGTAAAATCAATAGTCTACGTAACACATCTTATAGGTTTCAAGGTGAGCTTGAACTCAAGTTCTGTTTATGAATCCCGGCCTAAGATTCATACAGGGTTTTTCTCTAACAGCGGAACATAGGAGATTTCGTGTTATTTGACTATAGTAAATTTTACTATAGTCAAATTACTGTTTTCCATTTAATTTAAATATTAAACGTAGTAACCAAGATTAATTGAGTAAAATGACATTTATAATGAATAATAAAAGCAATTAAACTAAAATAACCATTAAATTGTAACTATCTACGCTTTTATTAATTATAATAATGTATAGTAAGTGCTTCATTGCTATAGTTAAATAATATAATCATTATAATCCTATGTTCCGCTGTTAGAGAAAAACCCTGTCCATTCGTACAGTTTATCCAATTTTATCACTTTTTAGAGGTCAGACTGTGATATAAGAATTATGCAGAGTTTCGTTGATTCATGAAGAAGGGGGTAGAGTATATACAGGGTTTTTCTCTAACAGCGGAACATAGGAGATTTCGTGTTATTTGACTATAGTAAATATTACTATAGTCAAATTACTGTTTTCCATTTAATTTAAATATTAAACGTAGTAACCAAGATTAATTGAGTAAAATGACATTTATAATGGATAATAAAAGCAATTAAACTAAAATAACCATTAAATTGTAACTATCTACGCTTTTATCAATTATAATAATGTATAGTAAGTGCTTCATTGCTATAGTTAAATAACACAATCTTATGTTCCGCTGTTAGAGAAAAACCCTGTATTATTGAAAATCGTTTCTTTTCAGCCGAGAATAAACCCTATTTGCACCGTTAAAATGCAATCTCCTACCAACAGGAATATTTGTAATCAGGAATTATTAGTATTTATGCTGGGAATAGCAAGGTGATGACGAACATTCTTCATATGGCGAAATAGCTAATACGCCTGTCCTTGTCTAAAATATTGACATACAATAGAGTCGATAAAACAGATTCGATACTGTCCTTCATTTAGCTGAATTATAGTTTTAGCCAAAAATCTTCGACAATTTTAGCAATATCAGCTTGTTTTTGGTCTCAAGTTACTCATTATATTCTCACCCATAGCCGTAAAGACTTACTTTTTCAATACATATAGTGATTTATTTCACAGAGTAAAATTTTATTCTTGTTATATTTTATTTTTCATATTATTGTAAAATGGGCTTCTTACCGTTATAGAATGGATCTCAACGAATACGTTTAGTCCTTACAAAGATGTTAATATTTCTAAAATTCTAAAAGATAATTAGACGTTAAAAAATTCGATCTCGATGGATCCCTTTAATACATATTTAGTAAAAGATCACTTTGTTGACGAAAAGTATAAATGAAGTCAAAAATAAAAACCTACAATGCTTGTGAATACTTACTAGTTATCGAAACTTTGAAACGTGGGTAGATAATTGACTGAAAGTTCAGGAATAATTGTAATAAAATACACTGTCCTTAAAGGGGTGCATCGAGCGGCAAAACCGTATTTCCAAAGTATCTTCTATAATTTTAGGAATAAAAATTTGATTATATTGCCTACATTAGCTATTTTTAATTTACTTAAATTAATCAAAACTTTGTTTTATCTATTTAAAAAACGGAAAATTTTAATGCAGTTTTATAGAATTCATTGAGTAACTTGAGATAAAAAGAATAAAACATTTCTGTAAATGTAGAAGAATCTTTAGAAAAACTATAATAGTGCAACAAAGGTAGTATGGTTTTTCGCAGTCATAGGGTTGCCATTTATAAACCCGGACTTATTAGATATATTGAAATAAAGGTTAATATTATTGTGAAAATAGTTCTATATATATAAGTAATGTAATTTATTGAATATTTAATAAAATTATAAACACACCTATTAAGTTTCATTAAAATTCGCTTGAAAGAGGAAATTATTATTCGGGAAAATGAAAACAAAAGGTATAAGTCAATTCGCAGATAAATGTTTTCGCAGAAAGGAATTATTACCGAAAAGGTTATGTTCAGACTAATCGAAATGGTATAATGATATTTTATCAATAGTTACCACCAACCCATGGACAAAACCTAGGCTGCTTCAACAAAAGTAAATGTAAATATATGTATAGTTACTGAGTATCTCACTAACTTCTATAACGTATAAAGGATCTTCTGAAAATTTTCTACCATAAATTATCGTCAAGCCGTGAGTGGCGCTAGTACCTGCTAGTATGTACCCAGATAGCAAAATCGGTAGTGTATGTGTACTGGTGTATACCTGCTCAATAATCTTGCGACAGGCGAGGGGCAGTAGGAATAAGAGGGGCAATGGGTTATCTAGGGAATTCTAGTGGACACCGTCAAATTTCAGATCGGCTATCCCTTTGACGTCAAAAGAGCTGTCAAAACCTAAATTAGTCTGTATTTTGAAGAAATACAGAAGAATAAATATTAAAAAAAAAATTAGAGGAAAAAAAGAAAGGATTTTAATAAATATATGAAGAAAAAATATCAGATGAGTATTAGCTAATAGGAAATATTTAAGTAATTGTAAATTGTTAAAAAAATATACTTTGTGGTTTTTTTATTTCTGTTACAGGTTAAATGCTGTTTCTGATGAGCTTAAATTACAGAAAAGAAATATATATAGACCAATAAATAAAAAAGGACTAATTTATAAAGCATTTCTGTGTGGACCAGTCATTTCAGTAATTTTGATATAATATTTAAATAGTGAATTGTATAAGTGTTTGGGGTATATACACAAAGAAATTTTATTATAAATTAATAATTATATATAATAATGTTTTGATTCCTATTACACAATAAATTAAAGCTATATAGTTCAATTAAAATATTCTTTTTCTTTACTCCTTATCCAAATTACATGGTAATTACAAATTTTCGTAGAATCTATCCTTTAAACTAATTAAATTGCAACTATTTGAAATGTACAAGTCATAACTATTTGCTTCAATGATATTTATTATTCAATGTAAAACAAATTGCATAGAGCCTCTGCGAATATCTTATTGATCCGTCACATCCTTGCACATCTTGTGTGACATTTATTTGCCTTGTTTGTTCCTTCTTCTTCTAGTTTTCAACATATATACCAATACTTCTTTAGATATTTTCAAATACGCTCAAGTATGCTTATTCTGCTGTCTAATTGATTCTATCAATGTTAGGAAGATAGGTAAACTATTGCTCTATTAAATTTGAAGAATAGACACTTGACTTATTATACTTAAATATAATGTTTGGCACTTTATCTACATGATATCTTTTCTTTACATTTGACAGGATATTGTCCTCCAGTACATTTCATGTATACTGCTGAGTTAATCTTGTTTTCAGCTTCAAATAATTTTCCAACTACATATTTGGATATCCATTCCCAATATACAATTGTTGGAAATTGGAGTGTCGGCACGAGCGGCTTGGACTCTCAGGCTGTCTCGCTCCCGCTCACACTCTGTTTCTCTTTGCCCTACCTCCAACAGAGGTCGATAGATGACCCACGGCGCAGAGCTCTCTTTCACTGTTATGATTTGGGTCCATTGTACATATAAATGCCCAAGAGTAACAAGAGTTCCGTGGTAAGCGCGGCTCTGCGCGGCTCGTTTCAGTCAGTCTAGGCTCTAGACTCTGTCAAACTTTTGTAAAATTAGCAGCTTAGCCTTTCCTCAAACTTCCTGCGACACCACTAGGACTCCTAGCTCGCAATTTTTCTTCATTGTCGGTTTCTTGGTCTTCAGGAAAACGCCGTCCTTTTCTGCTCTAACTTCGTTGCCTGGGAATCTCAGGTGCGAAGTATCCTGCCCGGGGACCTGGGGTCTTATCCAAGGTTGGGATTACGTAGCTAGTCGTTATATTATTGTGGGTGGATTATTACTTATACTCAGCCTCATCTGTGAGCACAATTTATTCTATGTATTCTGTATTACCCATATATTGAATATACATATTTTCTACCAGATATTCTCAGCGTTATTTTGTCTCCTAGAGATATCCTATCCTATAGTTATTAGAAGATATCATCCGATCAACTTTCCAACAACAATACTTATTTTATTATTCCTATTTGTTCATGAGACTTATCTGTCCTAAAACCTTAATTTATCCAGTCGCCTTGTGTATATCCTATCATTTTCAGATGATTGATATATCTTTTTCTCAATCCTGACAACATTATAATAAGAGTAAGGAAATAAGAGTATTCTATATTCAAAATGTATATTCAAACACGTTGCTGGAAAACTACTTGAAGCTAAACAATAAGATGAAATCAGTATTATACACAACTTTTAAGGGGATGCATTGAGCGACTCAAACACTCATTCAAGTTTATTTTCCAAACTATTAGGAATATGAACTTTTTTGTAGGGATTAAATTTACTCTTCTAACTGTACTGAAGCGTGCTACAAACTCTGTTTCTCAAAATTATAAAAAAAAATTTTCATAAAAATTATAAATACTTGTAATTATGTTGGTCATAATAATATTGAAAATTAGGCCTTGTAGCGCGATAAAGAAAAGTTCTATGTCTAATTTGAGACCAAGAAGAAACAAATATACCTAAAAATGTGGAAGATTTTTTTGAAAAACTAAATTAGCTATTGAAAGACAAGTTTTACACTGTTTTACCGACGGAGGAGTTTCACAGTGCGTTAGACAAGGACAGGCCTATTAGCTTCTCGCTTTAGAAAGAGTACCCAACTACCCACTGTCTCCCCACCATTCCCCGCTAAACAAACCAACTCTCCTACACACAGCAAAACGACTTGCTAACGTTGCTTATCGGTGTGATTCCGTAGCGCAATGCAAGAATAAATCATTATTTCTAGGTTTTAGGGTTAGGTTTTCGCAAAACCGACCTTAGTAGTGGTAGCTAGGCGGTTCCTGTGACACGTGGGTGAGGGGAGTGCGGGTATGCGCCGCGGGGGGAAGTGTCTCAAGAGCTGGGGTATATTGGTGGACGAGGGGGTGTGCGGGTGTGCGGGTACCCGGCCCTAGGTCCTATAAAATTTGGTAACCGGACATTTCGTCGAAAAAATTTGTAGCATGGAGTATACTTTCTACATATCGCATGAATATGACTAAAGTTTGCGCATCCCTACAGCTGGTAGAGGGTAAAGTGCCATAATATTTTCCTATAGCAAATTTAAGGAACTTTGGGTGAGTAGTTTATATTATGCAGCACATGCCTTCTACCGTCTCATCAACTATAAAATAATATGATATAGTAATGTTCATCCTTCCTTAAACATTTATGTACTGTATGAGGTTAATTTGGAGATTATGAAATCATATATTTTTTCTTTCAGTTACAAAATGTTGACTGTATAATAGTTTTGAAATGCAAACTATTCTTATTTTTTATTGAAATTAAATAAAACTTATTCAGAAAACATACAAACACATTTTGATTATGCATGTCTACACAATTTAGTGGATACATTGACGTGTTTAATATTATCCTTTACTAAGGAGCGAACTCATAAATAGGTAAAACTTGTATGCATGTTTAAACAAATATTTGTATTCCTTTTTTAGTGTTTCTTCGTCTTCAATAAAATAATTTTTTTTTCATAAATTACGTAATGCTTTACTATTATTTTTTATGATACCATATAATCGTTTACAAATTCCCCTTTTCATATTACACAATTTTAATGTTTTCTACACTAAAGCTGAAGATATTTTTGATGAAGAATAATAGTTATAGCCTTTCTAAACACTCGCCTTTGAGAACCTTATAATTTCAGCATCACTTATCTACACCCAGATTTTAACAGTCTAATCTCACTAGTGTTATAGCTGTTACTTATTGTATTTTAAAGTTGCTTTTTATATTCCTCTTTTTTATAATATGAAAAGTAATTAATACACTTTATTTTAATAAATATTTACACAGACGTGCCAAATCTCATTTTCCTCATTTTTAAAAATGGTCGGAGACGATTCTTGTAGATCTTATTGTGTTGTAAACGAACCTGATTTTGAAATTACTCCAGTACATCAGATTTTTTTTTAATTTTTAGCTTAAATAGTACAAAATGGCTTTTTTCGCCATTTCCATTATTTTACTTCAGAGAACGAATTTTGTTTAAATTCCACAATTAAACCATATAGTATTATTCGTTAGCTTTAAAATCCATTTTCAAAACTTATTATACTAGCAGGATGCGATGCAATAGTGGTAATTTACAAAAAGAAAATTTGTTCTCTAAAATAAAAATCATAAACTGAGGAAAACAGCCGTTTTTCAGCCATTTAACTGATATTTCAAAACACCTGATGTGATAGAGAAATTTCAAAGCCACATTCATATTCAGTAAAAAAAATGGAAGAATTGCCCCTCCCCCCCCCCCCCTCCTTCCCGTCCATTCTTGAAACTGAGAAAATTGAATTTTCCAGGTCTGTGTTATTGTTGAAGATATAAAGTCGTAGCAAACTATACATATTACAATAATAGCATAGATACCACACATGCTACCATAGGAGTTGTTGAATTGTTCTCATCTTTTCACACCGTTCAGAAAATACTTGTAAAATTTCCTTTATGGCTGCTGGTAAAAATTCCTCCATTTCCTTATCTCATTCTTGTATGACAATTCCAAATATTTTCTTCTTTTATATATAAGTTGAACTTCCTGTAATCATTAAACACGGTATGAGGATCTTAATTGCAGCTTCGAAACTCGACATATAATAATAATATGAAAAATACATTAGAATATTACAAATAATATCAAATCAACAGACCTATTAAAGACACTATCTCAACTAGACCTAAGACTGTATGATGAAATTTTTCTAATTAAATAGTCAAGAGTACTTTCGATATGTAAAGTATTAGTGTTAATCAAGCATATAAACACAATATATAACATGCTATTGTTAGACAATATGTCAAAAATTACTAAGTTGATCTTTCACTCTTTGTCGAAGGGTATGGAAATTATTCTGTGGGAGATTTCCATTCTATGTAAACTTTAGATCAATAAAAAATTGAAGATGGCTTACAATAAATAAATGATTAAATCTGTAAAATAAACAAAATACATCCACAAAGCATACAAAAGATTTATTCTTGAATATGCACTTATTATATACAAAAGATATACTTATCTAAAAGTATTTTTGTTATATTCTTTGTGCATATGCCATATGGCATCAATATGTATAGTGAATGACAGGCCATTTCTCTTTGGTTTTCTTACAGAGATGGTTATTATACTTTTAATTCTTTTATGCCTCAAACTTTCTATATTACTTATTATAATCTTTTAATTTCAGCTGTAAGTATCAATGCACACACATTTACATGAAAACATTTTTGGATTACTTGTGTTCGTAAGTTTCTTCTACTCGCACGCATGCGCACAAAATACATTATAATATAGTCTACTCATCGAAAGCTCCATCCCTAGAAAGTAACTATAAAATTTTATGGCACTTTACCCTCTACCCCTACAGCTCACCTAGCGGAGAAAGTTGGCGAAACTTCCCCTAGGCAGTTGACACTTGACAGATTGGTTATTATTTGTATTATTGGTTAATGTCAGATAAATAATATTTGAATAAGTTAATTTTGAATTTTTTATTATAAAAGCATAAGATGTTTCATGAAAAATGTATTGCAGTTTGTTGTTAAATGGACGCCGAATTTATATAGTTATTGTAAAGATGATTGAAAAAAAGGAGCATATAATTAGCTTTTATACACTACTTTGAATAAGGTTGGTCGTTGCCTCTATGATAAGTTTGCGAAGAAATATTTTTGGTTGCAGAGATAAGCAATATACGCATACACTTCATGTGATCCAAATGGTTTTACTGGTATCGACACTGACAATAATAAACTTGAATAAAATGTTTATTGTGTCGTTATTGAGAATTAAGCAGTCTGGATTGAGATTATTATTAATATTAATCAGTCAACATATTAGATAAGTATAATAATGATTTTTATCATTTAAAATGTAATATAGTTTGTGGTGCTTTGTGTGGTTTCTTTTTCAGATAAAACTTCAATAACATATTTATTGAGTAATTGCTGAGGATCAATTTGTCTGGATTCGGATGGATATTAATTAAGTAGCCATTGATGTATCGTGTAATCATAATTAACATTCATGAGTTATTATCATATTTTCTAGAATGCAGTGTTAACATGGTAAATATAAAAATTCATCAATATTGGAAGCTAATAGTTTAGTATCTTATAGAGATTCACATAGTATTTTGTAATGAATCTTTCAGTATACAATATCGAAAGGAAGAAACATATAGTTAAAGCTTGAACGAGGAATAAGCAGAATAAAAAATTGATATTGACACCAACACTGTAAATCAAATTGGAAAAATGGATAAATTTGAAGCAAAATGCCTTAGATTCAGAGCCTTGCAGGTGATTTTCCATAGAAATCTTGGAAATAATCGAATAATATTTCATGTGAAAGATGTCAAAATCCTACATATGTCTAATGCTGAGATGATTCTTCGAATACAGTACTCGCATAATAAATCTAAAGATTTTATGAATATTTATAATTGAAGTCTAATTCTCCAAGTTGCAGAGACTTTCATGGCAATCTATTATGAATTTACTCGCATAGAATACTTAAAAGATGATAAAACAAGGCTAGGCTTGAAAGAGAAACAGGGAGAATGAAAAGTTAACATTGGAGCCAGTTAACCCTAATCCATAATGATACTGCATTTAGTAGCTTGTGCATTCTTACTGTAACTATAAAATTTAGCTTATTTGTAATTATATTTCTCATGAAAACTGAAAACAATAATTTATTCAATAGGTTTCATTCAAAATTTATTTATTTGTACAGATTAATGTGTATAAAATAACTTTTACTTAATTGATGTAATGGAAAAGTTTCCAGTACTTGGTATACTATATAGAAGTTGACCTTCCAAACATTACAATTGATAAAAATTATAATGAAGAAATTATAAGTAAATTAATTTCATTGAAAAACAAATATTTGCAAACTCATGAAAAAATTACTTTTACGCTTGTTAATAATGTGCAATAGTAATTTTGTACTTCACCATTAAAATATAAGCTATATTTTAACGTATCATGTCTACACTTTTTTTTATTGGTAGAACTTTGCTTCATATTTCTATCCTATTTTGATTATAATTACTTGAAAACTAGTAAAATCTTTTTTTCGTCTGTCATAATATATAAGTTGATTAATCATAACTTGTTAAAACTGAGTGAGTCTACATTACACATGAAACTGATTTAAAAACTAAATATATTTAAAAATTCATGCGTATAGTCATTTTATGGCAGGGAAATTAAATCCACTTTCCATCTAAATAGGTCATTTAGTAAAAATTTAAGCCAATTAAATGCATGCGTAGCCTGTCAATTAATGCTGCTCTCAGAAATTATTAAATGCTGCTATAATTAAAGGAACCTAATCAAATGGCTGTGTGTGTGAAATGTTTTTCTTCTTTCCATAAAATTATACAATTTTTGTGTGCTTATATCCTTAGTGTGGAAATTCTAAATTAATCTTTCTTCTATTTTCAAGAAGGAAGAACAGTATTTTCTGTAATTAGTTGAGAAAAATGAAATTGATTAATAGATAATTTTAGTAATTATAATAGATTTATATAAGATGTGAAAATTAGAAACAACGATACCTGCTTTATGGTGGCAACGTCAGCTATATGTCAAATTTGAATCTACCCAGGTTGTGTTTGAATGTTTAATTTATTTATTATTAAAATAATAAATACCATAAATGAACACTTCGTAATGGAGCTCGTATTGCTACATGATTAGTATGTAGTACGCAGTACGCAGTTGTGGCCACGCTTGTCAATAATTTTCATCAATCTATAAAAAGCAAGAAAGATTTTACAAAGCATTTGTTACTTAAATTATTAATATAAAATACTCTATAAATTCAGCTTATCTGATAAGTTTGTAGATCCACTTTGAAGTATGTAATAAAGTTATGTCCACTCTTGTAAAAATTTGCCCTGCAAGTTGGCAGAAAAGTTCTTATTACTTTCCTTTGCGGGAATTCAACCTACATAAATAAAAACAGTAATTATTTCATACATTGTTTTTAGATAGGAGAATTTGAAAAAATGTTATCATGCAAC
Source organism: Prorops nasuta (assembly GCF_024137725.1). Classification (NCBI taxonomy): domain Eukaryota; kingdom Metazoa; phylum Arthropoda; class Insecta; order Hymenoptera; family Bethylidae; genus Prorops; species Prorops nasuta. The sequence continues at coordinate 8,412,316 of NW_027116803.1, read as the reverse complement.
GAATGTTCACTAAATGAAAGTTTCAGTTAGATGAGTTTTTAATTGGGTCTAGATTGCTAAAATGAGTTATTGTGCGTTTTTATATTTGAATACTTATATGGATAACGTCTATTAGAAACATATATTTAACTTTTATATTTCACGAAATTGTGGTAATGACATATATTTGATTTTAATCATTTAATGTCAATTCACGTCTTTTTGACAGTTTGAAATAAACATTTCACACACACGCTTAAAAACAGTTAGTAATAACCAGTTCTTCCTACAGATGGTGCTTGCAAATCTATAGAGTATAGCTGTTGCCAACTCTAGAAATGAATATCACAATTTTTTTTCGGAAAATTGTCGCCGTCCGTTAGTATACTGAAAAATAAAGTGTAAATAAAGAAATAAGGAGTAGTGACAGCTTTGATCTATCTGACAGCTGAAGTACTTATGGTATAAGTGAATGAATTAAATAAAAACGCTTTTCCTAAATTGATTTTTAAATTTTATAAAATGGTCAAATGTAGCCATTAATTAATTAGATTTGGTAATAAATACAAAAAATGCGTTTTATTATAACAAATGAGTTGAGGTAAAATAAACTCAATGTTTTTATATTAATCTGTTAACAAATGCACTTTTTTTATTTATTATTGAGTCCAATAAGTTAATGGTTATTAAAAAAAAAATTCCTTGTAATGAAAAAAAAAATGAAAATATTTTAAACTTCACCAAGACTCGAACCCGAGGCCACCGCATGACAAACGGCAACCTTACCGCCTGCGCTACAGCGCTCACTTGATGTACCAAGAGCAAAACAGCCTTTTAAAGACTGAATACAATTCTTTCATTAACTCGTCATAAACGATCAAGAATTGGCTATAATAATAAATACATTTATCTACACAGCATTATTGTACCAAATTTATTGTTTTTAATTTGAAGCATACATTTTGCATGAAGATATGATAATTTAAGGGTAACCATTCAGTACTCTAAATACATTAAACTATTCATATGCTCATCTATCATAAATTATGCCATTACACGTGTAACATATATTATAATATTATTTAATTAATTTATGACAATGGAGCATATGAACAGATTAATGTATTTAGAGTACTGAATGGTTACCCTTAAACTATTGTATCTGCATGCAAAATGTATGCTTCAAATTAAAAATATAATAAATTTAGTGCAATAATGCTGTGTATATAAATGTATTTATTATTACAGCCAATTCTTGATCGTTTATGACGAGTTAATGAAAGAATTGTATTCAGTCTTTAAAAGGCTGTTTTGCTCTTGGTATAGCAAGCGAGCGCTGTAGCGCAGGCAGTAAGGTTGCCGTTTGTCATGCTGTGGGCTCAGGTTCGAGTCTTGGTGAAGTTTAAAATTTTTTCATATTCTGGTTTCATTACAAGGAATTTTTTTTTTAATAACCATTAACTTATTGGACCCAATAATAAATAAAAAATGCATTTGTTAACAGATTAATATAAAAACATTGAGTTTATTTTACCTCAACTCATTTGTTATAATAAAACGCATTTTCTGTATTTATTACCAAATCTAATTAATTAATGGCTACATTTGACCATTTTATCAAAATTACAAATCAATTTAAGAAAAGCATTTTTATTTGCTTTGAGTTATTAGGTAAACGCAGCACCACTTCACACGGATGACACGTAAAAATGTCACGGTTAGCGGTAGTCGCTCTTCTTCTAAAGCCAATGTTGCCTGAAGTCCAAATCACACCTATGCTGACCAGGCATAGCTGTGTTTGTACCGTTTCCCTTCAAATTTTCTATACTGCTGCTGGCTAGCGCTTATCTTCATTTTTGTTGCTAAAAGCTTGATTTTGGCATCACTGCCTTGTAAAACTATTAGTTTGCTAATAATAGCAGAGGCTTAATTTTAAGAAATTACAACATATAGTAATTAATATAGATACAATTGTAAAAAGAAAAAAAAAATTTATTTTACATTTATTAACTTTAAATAAAATCCCACAAATTACTGTAAAATATCTTACATTTTATATTATATATCTAATCTGTCAGCTTCTTTATTTTAATATTCATTTCAATTATCACAGTTTGATCCTCAGCGATGACACAGTAACCATAATATGGTGAATCTATTCCTTTCATTTTAATGTTCAATCCACATAGCTCCATCCTCAGTAGTGACATAGTAAACACATTACTATAATTTAATCTGAAATAAAATCCCAGAAAGTACTATAAAATATCTTACATTTTATATTATATATCTAATTTGTCAGCTTCTTTATTTATTATTGTATTTACCCAGGTTTTTGACTCGTTTATTTTATTATCCGTCTCAACTAACATAGTCTGAATCTTAACGATGACACTATAACCACATTATGTTTAGTCCATTTCTTTATTTTAATTTTGAAAACCCGCATAGCTCCATCCTCAGCACAGTGACATAGGATGTTTACGTTCAGTGATCTGATCCGGGTTAGGGTTTACTACAGTCGCAGTAATACCTTTAGAAAAAAACCCTAGATTAACCCGGATTTGGTGAGGAGGCTTCCGCGTGTGGATCTGATCGGGTCTGGGTTAAAGGGGTTAAGGTAGGACGTATTCCGACGTGATTGAAGTGTCAAAAACGGACAAGTGACCAATAGCAATAGGTTTTACCAACAAGTTAAAGGATTTCCATTTATTTGAACACTGCTTGCCATTAACTAAATATCCTTTTTTACCTAATTCTGCAGCAATTACCTCCCATAATTTTTTTTGACCAATATTTTTATTTTGTATTATATTTTTATTTTTCCTTATATGTTCCAACAACAATTTTGTGCTTCCAATTGTCCAGGAATATTTATTCAGATCTGTCAAAAAAAAGAAAGTATTAATTAAAATATTTCCTTTTAATAAAGTCTAATGAAATTAAGATTTAATAATTAATGCAAATACACTTTTTTCACTCCAATGTTTTGGGTTGTGCAGGAATTTAAAGTATAATTAATAAAACTGAATACTTTACTATTTTAGTATTCTGTACTACATTTAAACTTTACATACCTACATATCTATTGTGAGCGTAGTATTGATCCATCTTTATTTCTGAAAAAATTTAGTAATTAATTGCAAATATACAGAAAATTTATTGCCATTTAAATACAATAAAAATAAGATTAAGGTTATCATTTTAAATATAATTTAATTCTTCTTAATTTTTTATTTTTACCTGATGAAATTAAAAAACTACGTGATAAAATGTTAATAATAAAAGTTTATAACTAAGTTTACCTTTATTTGCTTATTGAAATTTTACCAATGCTGTTTTGAATTTCGATCACGTCTGAGTACGTCCTACCTTAATCCCCTTTAACCCGGATCCGATTAGATCCACTCGCGGAAGCCTCCTCACTAGACTCGGATCCATCTAGAGTTTTTTCGAAAGTTGCAGCTCTGAAACTGGGTCTAACCCTAACCCGCATCAGATCACTGAACGTAAGCATCCATAGTAAAAACATACCTATAATGTAATCTGAAATAAAATCCCACAAAGTATCACAAAATATATATATCTTACATTTTATATTATAAAATTTATTGTTACACTTATCTAAAATGTTAAGTCCTTTATATATTTTTAAAAATTAATTTTATGTACATTTTACAAATTTCGTCACTTTATTTATTCACTTATACCATCAGTATATCAGCTGTCAGTAAGATTAAAACTGTCACTTTACTCTTTATTTCTTTACAATATTTTATAACTTGTGGTATGTATGTACTACGATACAATAATTCTAACATTTGTCTTGGCTCACGGACCACGCATTATGGGTGCGTTCACGCCCGCAATAGATATTTCTAATTACTAATTTCAAAATACATAGAGTGCGTTCACGGAGACGCTACCCTAACAGCACATTTAACTAAAAGTTGACTGAAAGTCGCCTTTTATTAGTCAACCTCAAGTCAACTTGTAATTGTCGACTGTAAGTCGACTCTTCTAGTAAAATTCTATGTCAACTATTAAAAGTTGACTTGAGATTGGCATTTACCAGTTGACTTCAAGTCAACTTGTAAATACCGCCTGCAAGTCAATTTTCGCTGTACAATATACTATACAGGGTGTAACGAAACGACCGCATTTTCTCGTAACTGGAGGTTCGGGGTGACAAACTGAGTGCACGTGTAAAATTTCGTTCGAATCGTTCAAGAGGTTTAAAAGTTATTTACATTTAAAAATCACCCTTTTTCGGTCCTTTTCGAACGACTTTTATTGCACAATGGAAAGTGAAAAATCAATTGATGAACACCCCAATTATAATGTAAAAGTTATCGATCGCACGCGATAATACTTTTGCTATTTATTCCATTAATCTGGCTATCAGATTAATTTTAAAAATAGCAAAATCCTTTTTTTCACATTTCCAATTCAATTCAGTACAATTATCATTGACTGAATTTATGGAAAGAGCGAGTAGACGCAATGAAAAGGAAAGTATCAAAAACTAAGATGTCGCGCGAACGCACTGATAATTTAATAGGAAACGCATGAGGGCATTCTCTTTCTACTAACGAAGCTAAAGAGAATGATTCAAAATCAATACATTGATGATAGAGAAAACTAAACTTACCCATTTAATGTTCTCCAAGTTCTTTTACATCGAAGTTTTCGAAAAAGCTTCAAACTGGCTCTTCGATGATTTCCAGAAAGCACACTATCACTGTTTTTGCATTTAAGCATTCGTGAATTTAAACAAATTAGGTATTAACCTACGTTTCTTCAAAACACTGGTTAATTTGACACTTTTGAACTGTTTGAAGTAGGCTGATTAAGAGTAGTCGAAACGAATTACTTATTATTTCTCCTCTCTGTGTCTCTCTCTTTCTCTTCAGCATACTTCAAACAGTTCAAAAGTGTCAAATTAACCAGTGTTTTGAAGAAACGTAGGTTAATACCTAATTTGTTTAAATTCACGAATGCTTAAATGCAAAAACAGTGATAGTGTGCTTTCTGGAAATCATCGAAGAGCCAGTTTGAAGCTTTTTCGAAAACTTCGATGTAAAAGAACTTGGAGAACATTAAATGGGTAAGTTTAGTTTTCTCTATCATCAATGTATTGATTTTGAATCATTCTCTTTAGCTTCGTTAGTAGAAAGAGAATGCCCTCATGCGTTTCCTATTAAATTATCAGTGCGTTCGCGCGACATCTTAGTTTTTGATACTTTCCTTTTCATTGCGTCTACTCGCTCTTTCCATAAATTCAGTCAATGATAATTGTACTGAATTGAATTGGAAATGTGAAAAAAAGGATTTTGCTATTTTTAAAATTAATCTGATAGCCAGATTAATGGAATAAATAGCAAAAGTATTATCGCGTGCGATCGATAACTTTTACATTCTAATTGGGGTGTTCATCAATTGTTTTTTCACTTTCCATTGTGCAATCAAAGTCGTTCGAAAAGGACCGAAAAAGGGTGATTTTTAAATGTAAATAACTTTTAAACCCCTTGAACGATTCGAACGAAATTTTACACGTGCACTCAGTTTGTCACCCCGAACCTCTAGTTACGAGGAAATGCGGTCGTTTCGTTACACCCTGTATATATATATGTTTCTGTTACCAAATTCAGTTAATAATTCTTGTGTTTATAATATATAATATATAATGAAAATAAATTTAAATTTATAATAATATAGTAATCAGTTTAAATTTAATATATTATAAAATTCACTGGCAGTACTATTAGTACTATAATATCTATAAGATGCTAGACAGAAAATGTATAAATTTCAGTATCTGTAGTACTGGCAGTGAATTTTGAAATACGGCACATGATAACCTAAAAATTCAACTGTCATAAGTAACCTTAGGGGCGACTAGTATAAGTCGACTTAAAGTCAGCTATCACAAATCGTCTTAAAGTCAACTTTCATAAGTCGGCTTACAGTCAGACATTGTTAACTTATAGTCGACTTAAAGTCAACTTATAGATGACTTTCAGTCAGCTTCATCAGCTAGTCAACTTTTCAAACGTCGGCATATAGTCAACTATAAGCCGACTTTTTGCTGTTAGGGTATCAACGCTACTGCGCACATATAATAGGCAATTTTCTCTGCGCAGTAGCACAAATAGCATCTCCGTGAACTATTGCGGCCCCTGCCCTCTACAGTCTCTAGTGTCTCTACCCTCTGACGTATTTCCGCCGACCAGTAGTATCAGCAGCGACTATAGCGTAGTACCTAAAATATAGTACTACGCTATAGGATATGTCGCTTTTTGGAGTCGGCGACATTTTCCCACCCGCTTATAGTAATTTTTATAATATACAGTTGGCAACTCTGAACTCATGAATCATAAAATATCAGATTAAAACTTAAGGCGTAATATTGGCCGGAAGTTTTGGTTTTTGACAGCTTTGAAAGGTACAATTGTGTATTTGATATGAAGTATGATTTCAAATATTTCAATGCACAAATATTATTTTTTGAGTGAAAGTGCTAAACACAATATAAATAAAAATGAAGATAATTAAGCACGCTAGCTATAATATGCAAAATGAAAATAATATTTCTGCTATATTTTATTTAATGTAAAGTAGTGGGGATTAACTGTCTTAAATATATAATAAAACTTTACTAATATTAACTGAAAATAAAAAGTAATGATTTCTTTTTTAGGTTGGAGAAAAGCAACTTAATGTGGAAATGGTTATAATGTGCAAGATAAGAAATACCACTGAAGCTATAGCATATATCAGATAAGTTACAAATTATTTGCCTTTATATTATCAACTTTTACACAAAGAAAATGAATAAGTGTTACTTTGTGAAAATTTTAATTCCTTCCGCAGGCTGTACAATTAACTCTCATTCATCCTGCAAATGTTATCGACAAGAGTAACTTGGATGTTGGACTTCAAAGTAATGTCCCCTCGACAATTTATTGGTATACATATGATAGGAGCAATAATGTTGGTTTACTTTGTGCTGCTAGAGGAATATACAAATAAAGCGACAAATAAAACCATTGCATATATGTAAACATTTCCAGGTAAAAATACAATTTTCAACTATTTAACTGTGGTTGATATCTAAACAGTAATATATTCCCTTTTTTATTTTAATAAGACGGTTGCCTTAGATGGTCTAAATATTTTTAATAAGACAAATTAATTTTAGGTGAAAATAGAGTAATAATTTCTTATTTAGATCATAAATGTTTTATTTCAATGTGGAAGCAGTTATAATATACATAATCAGAGATACCATCAGTTGTAGTATCGTATAGCAATTTTATAAGTGGAACAAAACATTATCATGGTTTTATTAGATTGATCCCAATTAACTTTCAATATAATGCTTAACTCGTCTATATTTCAATTAATTACAACACTAAAGTTCAAGCTTAGTTCGGTATATAAATTTGGTCCAAAATAATTGTAAATTGTTTCTATCCATATTATCAATTCTTACAATAAGAAAATGTAATAGGTCTGTGTGTTTGTGTGGGTATAGAAATTTTAATTTCTTTGTAGGTCTTAATTATTTCTTTTTGCTGGCAATGTTATTGATATATGTAGAATAACAGGACTTTCGAATTGTAACAAAAAGTTCTATTTGGTTATTGATTTACAAGAGCAATAAAAGATAGTTTCAATTACTAATCTATCAAAGATACATTCAAATTAATAATATTGCAAAGATAAGCAAGTAAGCAGTTAAATATCTATTTAACAATTAAACTAACATATTTATTTAATTATTTCTATTTATTATTTCAAAGATAAATACATCTTCATCCATCTTCCAATATCGATTCTTTAATAATATTAACTGATCTACAAAGTTATCGTATGAATCGTTATCTATTTCAATTTGTGGAATTAAGTTTTGTTTATATATAATGTTATCAATTTGTTTTAATTTAATATTTTGTAATTGAAGAATCATATTTTCCTTTTCTTTGTTTCTCAATTGCTGCACTTCTTCTAGGTTGTCAAATAAGTTTGTAATTTCCTCATAATTTTTTTCTTGCATTATTTTTTCAATTTGTTCAAAAAAATGGAGAATTTCAACATTTTTACGACACCTTTTTTTTCTCTGGATTTAAATGTGGTGTTTTTAAACATTTCAATAGTATTTAAATATTCAGTGACAAAACATTTCAAAGTATCTGCAATATAAAAATGGGAAAATTATTTAAAGTAAGTATTTTTTACATAAATATAAATCAGATTACAATATATTCTGAGATAGATTAACGTTAATATCAACCACAGTTAAATAGTTGAAAATTGTATTTTTACCTGGAAATGTTTACATATATGCAATGGTTTTATTTGTCGCTTTATTTGTATATTCCTCTAGCAGCACAAAGTAAACCAACATTATTGCTCCTATCATATGTATACCAATAAATTGTCGAGGGGACATTACTTTGAAGTCCAACATCCAGGTTACTCTTGTCGATAACATTTGCAGGATGAATGAGAGTTAATTGTACAGCCTGCGGAAGGAATTAAAATTTTCTCAAAGTAACACTTATTCATTTTCTTTGTGTAAAAGTTGATAATATAAAGGCAAATAATTTGTAACTTATCTGATATATGCTATAGCTTCAGTGGTATTTCTTATCTTGCACATTATAACCATTTCCACATTAAGTTGCTTTTCTCCAACCTAAAAAAGAAATCATTACTTTTTATTTTCAGTTAATATTAGTAAAGTTTTATTATATATTTAAGACAGTTAATCCCCACTACTTTAAATTAAATAAAATATAGCAGAAATATTATTTTCCTTTTGCATATTATAGCTAGCGTGCTTAATTATCTTCATTTTTATTTATATTGTGTTTAGCACTTTCATTCAAAAAATAATATTTGTGCATTGAAATCATACTTCACATCAAATACACAATACCTTTTAACGGGATCCCTCACGCATGCTTTACCGACAGTACAAGTCAATAAACAATTCGTTTAATAAAAGTCAAATGCGAAGCAAATTGCAAAAACGGGCTTCTTTATGACAAGGTGCCAATTCTAACGGATCAATCGAGCTTAAAAAAACTCAAATCGGATGAAGAATAACGCTGTACCACTGTCCCGCGTTATTGAAGTGGAACTAACCAAAACTAACCTCTCTTCGAGAACACGGCACAATGCTACAGCGTTATTTTTCAACTAATTTGAGTGTTTTTAAGTGCGTTTAACTCGTTAGGACTGGCACATTGTCCAACAAACGCCCGATTGTTCAATTTGCTTCGCATTTGAATTTTATTAAACTAATTGTTTATTCACTTTAACTGTCGATAAAGTAGGCGTGAGGGATCCCGTTAAAGCTGTCAAAAACCAAAACTTCCGGCCAATATTACGCCTTAAGTTTTAATCTGATATTTTATGATTCATGAGTTCAGAGTTGCCAACTGTATATTATAAAAATTACTATAAGCGGGTGGGAAAATGTCGCCGACTCGCTTTTTGTGGTATAGTTCGGTTCAATAATCTTGCACCAGGCGAGTGGAAGCAGAAATCAGGGGGGCGAGGGGATATCTAGGGAGTTTGTCCGTAGCTGTCAAATGGCGCGATTAACGGGATCCCTCAAGCCCTCTGTAGCCAACATTACGGAACGAAAAACGAGAGAGAATTGTCCAGCGCTATTTTTCGACCGATTTCAATGTTTTTTGGCTTGTTGGAATTGTTAGGACTCGCACCGTGTCATAAATAAAGCCGTATTTTCCAAAAAACGTAAAAAAAATAAAATTGTTTAAAAATTTGCATTAATAATATTTAAACGCAAAACAAATTGAAAAATCGAGCTTCTTTATGACGAGGTGCCAAACCTAACGATTCCAACGAGCCCAAAAACATTGAAATCGGTTGAGAAATAGAGCCGTACCATTGTCCCGCGTTTCTGAGGTGGACGAAAAGCAAAAATTTTTAGGAAGGAAGCTAGGCTTCCTCCCCTCTCGCGGCTCACGCTAACGTGTTCCCCCACTCCAGCATCGAAACTTACTGCAAAGCTTTCCTCATATTTACGCTATTCTCCTATCTGTAGCTATACATATATAAATACTGCTAAAATAATGTTGAGAACATTTCATCTTTCCGATATAATGAAATTGCTAAAAATGCAATTATTAATTTGTAATAAAATTGTAGAAAAGGAGATTTCGTAATGCTTGAAATATAGGGCATACGGCGAAACGCGGGACAATGGTAAAGTCGTATTTTTCAACATAATTTGATGAAACTAGTAATAATTAAATCCATTCTTCATGTAGATTGTCCTAAAGAGCTCGCATTTTCGGTAAAGCTTATAGTTTTTCAGCTATGAACGATTGAAGTTGCACGGCGCACAAATACATATTTCCTCTCCCGCTTAGATCAGCTGTTGCGCACGTCCATCCTCAATCGCTCATAACTGGAAAACTATAAGCTTTATCGAAAATGCGAGCTCTTTAGGACAATCTACATGAAGAATGGCTTTAGTTATGACTAGTCTCATGAAATTCTATTGAGAAATACGCATGTACCATTGTCCCGCGTTTCGCCGTATGCCTTATATTTCAAGCATTACGAAATCTCCTTTTCTACAATTTTATTTCAAAATGATAATTGCATTTTTAGCAATTTCATTATATCGGCGAAATGAAATGTTCTCAACATTATTTTAGCGGTATTTATATGTGTATAGCTACAGATAGGGGAATAGCGTAAATATGAGGAAAGCTTTGCAGTAAGTTTCGATGCTGGAGTGGGGGAACACGTTAGCGTGAGCCGCGAGAGGGGAGGAAGCCTAGCTTTCTTTCTAAAAATTTTTGGTTTTCGTCCACCTCAAAAACGCGGGACAATGGTACGACTCTATTTCTCAACCGATTTCAATGTTTTTGGGCTTGTTGGAATCGTTTGGTCTGGCACCTCGTCATAAAGAAGCCCGATTTTTCGATTTGTTTTGCGTTTAAATATTATTAATGCGATTTTTTAATCAATTTTATTTTTTTACGTTTTTTGGAAAATACGGCTTTATTTATGACACGGTGCGAGTCCTAACGACTCCAACAAGTCCAAAAACATTGAAATCGGTTGAAAAATAGCGCTGGACACTTCTCCTTCGTTTTTTGTTCCGTAATGTTGGCTACAGAGGGCTTGAGGGATCCCGTTAACCCTCAATTTTGGATCGTAAACAAAAATAATATTTTCGGAAAACGATTGCGGAAAAGAAGGAAGGATTTAATACATAACAGAGAAGACAAAATATATCAGATGAGTATAAATTAATAACAAAAAATGAAAATTATTATGAATTTATAAGGATATATACTTTGTGGTTATTTTATTTTTGTTACAGGCTAAATCCTACTCTTTATGAGTTTAAATCGCAGGAAAGAAATACTTAAAGACCAATGAATGAAAAAGGACTGCTTTATAAAGCATTTCTGTGAGTCCCAGTCATTTCTATAATTGTGACATAATATGTTGTAATAGTGAATGTGTAAGCGATTACTATGTATACAAAGAAATTTTATTATAAAATAATAATAATGTATGATAATGTTTTGATTCCTATTATTATAAATTAAAGCTAGTTCAAATAAAATTTATTATTTTAATTTCTTCCTTTACCATACACAAATTCTATACATACATTGTAATTACATATTCTTGTAGAATCTATCTTTAAGCTACCCTAACAAAATTGTAACTATTTTAAATCTACATGTCATAACTATTTGCTTCAATGATTTTTATTATTCAACGTGAGACAAATTGCGTAGAGGTTCTGCAAATTTCTTATGAGTCTGTCACATCCTTCGCCATATTACCTTGTATGACATTTATTTGCCTTGATTGTTCCTTCTTCTAGTTTTCAGCACATATACCAATAATTCTCTAGATATTTTCAAATATGCTCAGATATGTTTATTCTGCTGTCTAATTGTTTCTATAATAATTAGGATGATTGGTAAACTATTGGTGTATTAAATTTGGAAAATGGACACTGGACTGATTGTCCTTGAATATGTTTGGCACCTCATCCACATGATATCTTTTACTTCCATTTGAGAGGATATTGTCGACCAATACGTTTATGTATACTGCTGAGTTCATCTTGTTTTCATCTTCAAATTATATTTTCCAGCTACATATTTGGATATCCATTCCCAATATGCAATACTTATTTTATTATTCCTGTTTGTTCATGAAACTTATCTGTTATAAAACCTTAATTTATCCAGTCGCCATGTCTATATCCTATCATTTTCAGATGATTGACATATCTTTCTATCAATCCTGACAACATTCTAATAAGAGTAAGGAAATAAGTGTATTCTATATTCAAAATGTATATTCAAACACGTTGCTGGAAAACTACTTGAAGCTAAAAAATAAGATGAACTCAGTATTATACACATAACTTTTAAGGAACTTTATCTATCTAAGTATTATGAGAACATATCTCACAGAAGAGAGGCCTAATTTAAATAGCATCATTCAAATGCCCATTTTCCAAATTTAATAAGACAATGGTTTAACAATCATTCCTATATATATTTATGAAATTAATTATAAATAGCATAATCATCTTATCTGCGTGTATTTAAAAATGATTATAAACTTATTGTTATATGTTATAGACTAGAATAAAATAGTGCAAAGGAGGCATATAAATATCATTCAAGGTAATAAGTCGAAGGATGTGACAGACTCATAAGAAATTTGCAGAACCTCTATGCAATTTGTCTCACATTGAATAATAAAAATCATTAAAGTAAATAGTTATGACCTGCAGATTTAAAATAGTTGCAATTTAGTTAGAGTAGCTCAAAGATAGGTTCTACAAGAATATATAAATGTACGTATAGAATTTGAGTGTGGTTAAGTTAGAAATTAAAATAATACATTTTATTTGAACTAGCTTTAATTTATAATAATAGGAATCAAAACATTATCATACATTATTATTATTTTGTAATAAAATTTCTTTGTATACACAGCAATCGCTTACATATTCACTATTATAACATTATGTCACAATTATAGAAATTTCTGGGCCACACAGAAATGCTTTATAAATCAGTCCTTTTTCATTCATTGGTCTTTAAGTATTTCTTTCCTGCGATTTAAACTCATAAAGAATAGGGTTTAGCCTGTAACAGAAATAAAACAACCACAAAGTATATTTCCTTATAAATTCACAATAATTTTCATTTTTTGTTATTAATTTATACTCATCTGATATATTTTGTCTTCTCTGTTATGTATTAAATCCTTCCTTCTTTTCCGCAATCGTTTTCCGAAAATATTATTTTTGTTTACGATCCAAAATTGAGGGTTAATCGCGCCATTTGACAGCTACGGACAAACTCCCTAGATATCCCCTCGCCCCCCTGATTTCTGCTTCCCCTCACCTTTTGCAAGATTATTGAACCGAACACATGCAGTAATAGCTGTGTTTTATTTAGCTACACTTTTAACATTTTTCTACCCTTTCCGTATTTCTGTCTTTGTCCATTGTATAAGTTGATACCTTAAAAAGTGCACAAAGTGTAAAAAGTGTAGCAGCTTTTTGCTAAATAAAACACAGCTAATAACGGAACGCAGCTTTTGTGTGCTTGCCCTCCCTGTTCAATTGTTTCTGTTGCAAGAAAGCCCATTTCTGGCAACTCTGTGTCAACCCCCTGGTATCCGGTAAAACAAAGTTTGTTTTATTTTAAACTAAAAAATGGTATTTATTAACAGGCCTGTTCCTATAGCAAAAAAGAGTATACACATTTTGTGCTTCAATAGAAGTAGATGTCCTCAAATGAGTACGCTAAGGTTTTTTATGTATCAAAAATCGAAGCACCTTGAATGTCTTTTAAATAAAAGTGTATTACGGTTAAGAGGTAAGGAAAGTGCAGAATTCTTACAAGGTCTTACAACTAACGACATGTCGATTTTTAAAAATGGTGCTACAAACATTTATTCTTTATTTTTGAATACCAAAGGGAAACTATTGTTTGATACATTTATTTATAAAACTCCAGAGACAAATACATTTTACATAGAATGTGACTCAAATATATCTGAGCAGTTGCAGGAACACTTAAAAATTTATAAAGTTAGAAGAAAAATAGATATTGAGCAAATTGATAATAAAGTAAAAATATGGACACTTTATGATATGTTTGAGGATACTGTTAATCACATAAGTCCAAGTGAACAAGTTGAGACTATTTCCAATGGATTATTTTTTCCTTGCAATATGTTAAATAGTGAAGCTAGTAAACATATTGAAAATATAATATACACAGACCCAAGATTACCAGAATTAGGATTTAGAATTTTATGCAACTCTAAATTTCAAAAGAATGACATTCAAAAATTTTTAAATTGTAACATTTATAATTTAACAACTCCATATGACTATAATGTATTTCGTTATAAGCATGGTATTGGAGAAGGTATTAATGATTTTCCTCCTAAAGAAGCCTTTCCATTAGAAAGCAATTGTGATTATTTACATGGAATTAGCTTCCATAAAGGCTGTTACATTGGACAAGAACTTACTGCTCGCATATATCACACAGGAGTTGTAAGGAAAAGGATAATGCCTATAATTTTTAATGAAATACCAAAGAAACCTATTTTACACAATGAAAGTATAATTGATGAAACTGGTAAAATTGTAGGTAAATTTCGAGGAAGCAGTGATAGATATGGCATAGGATTAATGCGTATTTCTGAAACTTTAAATGCACAATCGCTTAGCATATTAGGAATGGTAATCAAAGTGATAAAGCCTTTTTGGTGGCCATAGGAATGTTAGGAGCAAAAAGGGGAAAAAATAAAATCAAGAAAATCATTAAATTCCTAATAAGCGTATAGTTGCTGTTTATTTTCATTTCCTTTTGTTTCTAGAATGGCTACTGTACCAAGTACATCGAAAACTAATGCTGACAATGTTAAAGATCTTAAGCGTAATGAAAATCTTGAAAAGAAGAAACATACTAGTGGAATGTTTAAATGTTTCTATTGTTGTCTAAAAGAATGCTATGTCTACAAGGGAATAAAGCCAACACTCGCAGGAAAAATTTACTTAGAGGAGTGTTATGCTATAGAAAATTCATTCAGTTCAATAAAGGAAAGAAAAATTTTAATAATAGGAGCTCATTGCAGTATATGTGGTAAAACAGTATGTTTAGACTGCAGCACTTTTTATGGAAAGAGATTTTGCAAATACTGCTTATCAAAAAATATTATTTTACCAGCTCCATTAAAACATAAATTAAAGATAGATATTTAGAATTGTAATTTTACTTTAAATAAATATTCTTAGTAAATTATACCAGAAAATATTTATTTAGTGCTATGACATATTGAAAGCAGAAATTTGAAAGATTCAGTAAAGTCGAATTGTAGAGGTGATCATGGAAATTTGTAACTTCAATATAATATAAAATTGTTTACATAAACAAATCAAACGCTTTCACCAATTAAAAATTCCAATAATTACTGTAGATAGAATTTACTGCTCTCAAAATATTTAAATTATAACTAATTAATTTTTATTCTTCAGGAATATAGTTTAAAAATGTCGAAGTATTAAAATATCACAATTTGCCCCGATCTCCCCCAATCACCCCTAATTTTTAAGCCTGCGACAGTGCGACACACACTGAAAATAAAAAGTGGTATTCTACTCGAATGTCGAGCAATAAATACTTGATGAGCCTAGTAGAGGCGCTCAAGTTGCTTTTACTTTCCAGACTCGAGTTGTTTTTACTATTAGGCTCGAGCGGTAGCATTTTAATTGGTCTCATTTGATGAGAATGGTACCGATTGCTCAATAATCTTGTGACTGGCGAGGGGCAGTGGGAATAAGAGAGGCAAGGGGTTATCTAGGGAATTCTAGTGGACACCGTCAAATTTGAAATCGGCTATCCCTTTGACGTCAAAAGAGCTGTCAAAACCTAAATTAACCTGTATTTTGAAGAAATACAAAAGAATAAATATATTTAAAAAACAATTAAGAGGAAAGAAAGAATGGATTTTAATAAATATATGAACAAAAAATATCAGATGAGTATTAGTTAATAGGAAATGTTGAATTAATTGTAAATTATTAAGAAAATATACTTTGTGGTTTTTTTATTTCTGTTACAGGTTAAATGCTGTTTCCGATGAGCTTACATTACAGAAAAGAAATATATATAGACCAATAAATAAAAAAGGACTAATTTATAAAGCATTTCTATGTGGACCAGTCATTTCAATAATTTTGATGTAATATTTAAATAGTTAATTGTGTAAGCGTTTGATGTATATACACAAAGAAATTTTATTATAAATTAATAATTATATATAATAATGTTTTGATTCCTATTACACAATAAATTAAAGCTATATAGTTCTATTAAAATATTCTTTGTCTTTACACCTTATCCAAATTCTGTACATACATAGTAATTACTGATTCTCGTAGAATCTATCTTTTAAACTAATTAAATTGCAACTATTTGAAATGTGCAAGTCATAACTATTTGCTTCAATGATATTTATTATTCAATGTAAGACAAATTGCATAGAGCCTCTGCAAATTTCTTACTGATCCGTCTCACATCCTTCCACATCTTGTGTGACATTTATTTGCCTTGTTTGTTCCTTCTTCTTCTAGTTTTCAACATATACCAATACTTCTTTAGATATTTTCAAATAAGCTCAAGTATGCTTATTCTGCTGTCTAATTGATTCTATCAATGTTAGGAAGATAGGTAAACTATTGGTCCATTAAATTTGAAGAATAGACACTTGACTTATTATACTTAAATATAATGTTTGGCACTTTATCTACATGATATCTTTTCTTTACATTTGACAGGATATTGTCCTCCAGTACATTCATGTATACTGCTGAGTTAATCTTGTTTTCAGCTTCAAATAATTTTCCCACTACATATTTGGATATCCATTCCCAATATACAATACTTATTTTATTCTCCTATTTGTTCATGAGACTTATCTGACCTAAAACCTTATTTAATCCAGTCGCCATGTGTATATCCTATCATTTTCAGATGATTGACATATCTTTCTATTAATCCTGACAACATTATAATAAGAGTAAGGAAATAAGAGTATTCTATATTCAAAATGTATATTCAAACACGTTGCTGGAAAACTACTTGTAGCTAAAAAATAAGATGAACTCAGTATTATACACATAACTTAAGAACTTTATCTATCCAAGTATTATGAGAACATATCTCACAAAAGAGAGGCCCAATTTAAATAGTATCACTCAAATGCCCATTTTCCAAATTTAATAAGACAATGATTTAACAATCATTCCAATATTTATAAAATTAATTACAAATCAGCATCTTATCTGCGTATTTAAAAATAATAATAAAATTATTGTTATATGTTATAGACTAGAAGAAAATAGTGCAAAGGAGGCATATAAATATCATAAAAAGTATTATGTGGAAGGATGTGACGGATCAGTAAGAAATTTGCAGAGGCACTATGCAATTTGTCTTACATTGAATAATAAATATCATTGAAGCAAATAGTTATGACTTGCACATTTCAAACAGTTGCAATTTAATTAGTTTAAAAGATAGATTCTACGAGAATCAGTAATTACTATGTATGTACAGAATTTGGATAAGGTGTAAAGACAAAGAATATTTTAATTGAACTATATAGCTTTAATTTATTGTGTAATAGGAATCAAAACATTATTATATATAATTATTAATTTATAATAAAATTTCTTTGTGTATATACACCAAACGCTTACACAATTCACTATTTAAATATTACATCAAAATTATTGAAATGACTGGTCCACATAGAAATGCTTTATAAATTAGTCCTTTTTTATTTATTGGTTTATATATATTTCTTTTCTGTAATTTAAGCTCATCGGAAACAGCATTTAACCTGTAACAGAAATAAAAAAACCACAAAGTATATTTTCTTAATAATTTACAATTAATTCAACATTTCCTATTAACTAATACTCATCTGATATTTTTTGTTCATATATTTATTAAAATCCAATTTTTTTTTCCTCTTATTTGCTTTTTAAAAATATTTATTCTTCTGTATTTCTTCAAAATACAGGTTAATTTAGGTTTTGACAGCTCTTTTGACGTCAAAGAGATAGCCGATTTCAATTTGACGGTGTCCACTAGAATTCCCTAGATAACCCCTTGCCTTTCCCAGTTCCCAGTGTTCCCACTGCTTGCAGTCAATAGCGGAACGGGGCCTTAGCATCATCCATCAAATTACGCGGGTACGGGAAGAAAAATTATCTGATTATTTAACTGCTTAAAAAAATTCCATGCGATAATTTATTAATATTTTAGTCATCATAAATGGATAACTTTTCGGAGGTAAATACCAAAAACTTTATTTTTGTATTTTCAAAAACTACCCGATCAGCTTAATCTTTTTTTTTTATTATTTAATAATAGAAAATTTAATTTAAAAGATTATTCTATAAACACAGGTGTTTTGATTTTACCAAACTGCTGCACTAATATACTTTAATTAAATATATTAAAATAAGGGAAATGATGTATTTAAAGCATATTTATCTTATTTTGACTAACTTTTCCAGTTCAGCAGTACAGCGAAAAAAACAGGCCCAATGTGTGCATGATTTTGTATGTTTCTATAGATGAATGTATTTAACCTTGAAATATTGTTATTTTATAGATAACCTTTGGGAAAGTTGAGATGGATGAAAGATATAAGAAACAGAAAAGGGCTTTAAAGCAGTCTCGTCTGAAGAATGACAAGAAAAATATTTTGTTGGGAAACCAAAGTCAGACTGTGCCTCAAGCTTGGCCAAGTATGTCTAGTATACATCCAGATACATATGATATAAACAGTATGAGATCTGCATGGGGAAGTAAAGTGGTATCAGCTAGTAATAATTTTGGATTTGTTTTATTAAAGGAAAATGGTCCTTTTATTAAAAGAAATCTTGTAACATCAAGTGTGAAAAGTTTTCATGTTAGAAAACATGATAATTCTATAATAATTCCACCTCCTAAAACAATTAATATTCCATGCAGTTCCAGAAAGGTTAAAACTGATACAAACAAAAGTTCTTCAATGTCTAGTTATAAATCATTTTTGGATTGTCATCAAAGTAATTTTGATAGTGAGAATTCTGACTCAAAGAATAAAACGTCCCTAAGGAAAAATGAGACTCTGAGCTGTAATTCTTCATACCAAGAGCAAATAAACAATGTTAGGAAAGATGAGCGTGTTTTCAAGAACTGGCGTATAATTCTAAACGACCAATTCCAATTAATTATTAAAGGAGAAATAAATAGGTAAATGTATTATTTGCAAACAGAGATGCCTTTAAACCACCCTAGTATGGATATATAAAAGAATACTTATCTTTGTAATTATAAAAAATATCAATTTTTTAGGTAGTTACTTTTACATACATTTTTTATTTATATTCAGAAATGTTTTATGCCTTGGATGTATCTTGAATGCCTCACTCCATATTAGGTTTTTCTATAATTATAGCACACAGAATTTATAGCACTTAGTATCGTTGTATTTAATCAAATTTTAAAACTGATATTTTTTTTATTGCTTTTTTAATTCAATAAAATTTACTGTTTATTATAAATTTTATTGTTTTTTTACAAATTATATTCACTCAATACTAAATTGAATCATACACGAAAATATAGAATGCTGTTAAAATCAAATTATATGGAACTTTCTATTAGCCAATTAGAGAAGAGCCCTGTGTATTTTTAGTTTCTAAAGTTTGTTATAATATTTTTCATGCTTCAGTGGGAGAATTGCAAGAAGTAAGCCAGTCTTGAGGAGATTGTCTGCATCCATTGTTGAGTCTATTAACAAACATATCTATCGTCTTGAAGGAGATATAGTAGATAAAAGAAGAGGTAAATAAATATCAGTTATCATTTTAATTTTCAAAAATGATTATATATTTTTTTAATAGAATTACCTGACTATGTGAGAGGCAAATTTGTTAATGGTTTTCCTGACGATTGGGAGAATGTTTATCAAATGTGGAGATCTTTTGTCTCTAATGGTTCTAAACCTACTTTCCGTTGGCCTAGTGCAATCACAGATAGCGATGACGATCTACAAAGCGAAATAACAGATATAACATTATCATATAAGCCTAAAAGGATTTTGGATCCATTAACTTATACAAATGAAAAAAGATCAGCCATTGCACTTCCTACCAATTCGTCTGAAGAAAATAAAGATATTTCCAGTACTGAAAAAATTATAGAAAACCAACAAAATTTATCTAAAAGTAATGAAGTTTTTGACGCTTTGTTGAAAAATCATAATTATAATTTACAAAAATCTTTCAGTAGTGAAAGAGAAGGGGAGGAGAATAGAGAGAGAAATAAACTTGAACTCCATTGTCAAGAATTTTTAAATTTACTTGTTCAAATACAAGAAACATTGCCAGAAAAACTGTTAGTTTTAGCTGATAATCTAAAAAATAATATTTTCTCCCAAGAATACATTCTGAAAATATTAGAGTTACTTGAACATCTTCATTTTATTATGTCATATACAGAAGACTTAATATTAGCTCAGAACATTCATGTAGCTAGAATGGATGATCAGAAAGAACAAGAGAAGTTAGTAGTAGACTCTGGCGTTGATTATGAAACGGAGAATAGCAGTGCTAAAAGTTACAATGAACCAAGAAATGAAACACCAAAAACTTCCATACTGAATGATATGAGTGAAAGCGAAATTTATTTAGGAGTTCCAAAAGTTTCAGCAGAACTTATCGAAAAGCATTTGGTCATGATACGAAATCGTCATCAGAAACGTCGGATTAAAAGATCAAAAAGATTGAAAGATGTGAAACAGCTAGCGAAGGAGAACCAAATATTAAATGACAAAAAAATCAATAAAAACAAATTAAGAAAATTTTCGAATAGTATAAACAATGATTCAAATTCTGCTTATAGTTTTACGGAAGACGATGTGCCTGAAGTAATACGGGGGAGAACTGATTTACAATCTCATGTAACTGCTGCAAAACCCATAAGCTATAGATCAGAGAAGGTTGATGTAGATTCCAAGTACATAGAAAATATTTTAAACAGCAGGAGTAATAATACCGATAATAATTCTCAAACAGATCCAAATGCTGTACAAATGACTAGGATGTATTCAGATGAAGAATGTACGATGAGTAGCAATAATTCTGCGAACAGTAGCAATAATTCTGCGAACAGTAGCAATAATTCTGCGAACAGTAGCAATAATTCTACGAACAGTAGCAATAATTCTACGAATTATTTTTCTGAAAATATATGTTTACGACATGATCGAAGAATGGTATTATCTGATATTATAACTAATCCAAATTCCGAGGAGACAAATAATCCTTCATCTTGTGGAAATCCAGATGACGATGCTAATTATAAGACGAGGTATAGATCATCCAAATCAAAATCTGTAGAAAAATCAATTAATACAAAGTATTTAGAAAATAATCTTGACAAACAGAAAAAGTCTAAAAGCTTAATAGACTGGTTACCTGCAGTGATAAATGTGTCTAGCGGCTCACTGAAGTTTGGTTTAATATTTAAAGGAAACCTATTAAAGTAAGTTATTTTTGAAATAAAACAAAATTGCTATAAACTAAAGCATTTATAAACTATTTTTTTTAGCAACTCGGGGCACATTGATTACTGGAACTTTTCTACAAAGATTGTAAAACAAAAACTATCAGCGAAAAAATTTATAACAGTCGATGACGATATTTATACATTAGTTGGTTCTATGAAGGATACGAAACATGGTAAATTGCTTTATTTAATGGGAATCCGTATACCGACATTACAGGACACAAACTATTTCGCATGTAACGTCCTAATTTGTTGACGGATTGTAATGTTATTTCATGTTTTTGAAAATGCCAGAAGATTATCTACTGAAGTACATTAAGCAATTTAACAAACACTTTTAAAAAAAATTGTGTAAACAAATATATTAATATTCATGAAACAAATAAATTACGAAATCCCCCAACGTACTTTACTAAATAGTGTTCTTGCGTTTCCAAAAAGTAAAAAAAAATGCAGCATCGTCATTACTGACGGATTTGCATTTTTTTTTACTTTTTGGAAACGCAAGAACACTATTTAGTAAAGTACGTTGGGGGATTTCGTAATTTATTTGTTTCATGAATGTTAATATATTTGTTTAAACAATTAAATTTTTTTTTTAATTTGCTCAATGTACTTCATTAAATAATCTTCTGGCATTTCCAAAAACATGTAATAACATTACTATTCGTCAACAAATGAGGACGCTGTATGCGAAATAGTTTATGCCCTGTAATGTCGGTATACGGGTTTCGTTAATATATTATTTTAATAAAACTGTTTTTGATTGTCTATACCTAATGAATTGTTTAGTTATTCCAAAAATGCTACTAGCAGAATGTAGAAATGGCTGTCCCACAAAAATAGAACATTTTTGTAAAATGTGGAAATTGCTGGAAAAAAGTAAGTAAAGAAGGCAATTTTTGTATTGGAGAATAAAAGTGATTAACTATTTCAGAGGTACAATTGTTAAAACCAGAAACTGATCATGACTCAACTGTCGATACTTTAGATGTTTCCGTTAGTTCTAGGGGTAGGAGAATTTTCCCTCCTTTAAGTTACTGGACTGGTAAATATTATATTTTTAGGAAAATGTAATTACTCCTAACATGTCTGTTAATTTTTAGGCGAACGAGTAATTTTAATAGACGGCATCTCTCATTATAGTCCAGGTATGTCGCCGAAGTTTGAAAATACATCACCTTCGCTAAGCCCTAAAGTAAAAGTGAGTTAATAATTATCTTTGTAATTATTTTGGCGTAAAAAATTACTAAAACTGTAGGAGAAGCCGGAAATGACTATTAAAATAGATACTAAAATTGTTGCCTTTATAAAGTTAATCTCATAGGATTATTATCGTTTTTGAAAGTAACTGTAACATTATTTGTTAATAAGGCCAAAAAGAAAGATGCTACTGTGAGTTCGAAGACGGTCAAAAGGGAAACAACGAATAGCTTCAATTCATCTAAGTGGTTAACTATGAATACTAAACGAAGAATTATAAATAGACTGCAGTTTCTTTCCACCGATTCAAGCGACAATGAAATTAGATGCAGTATTAAAGTAATTTATATTCATAAACTTAATTTGTTAATAAAATAATTAATCTATTATTTTATGTTTTAGAGACGAAAGTCGAATGAAAGTCAAAAAAATACAGAAACGGTATGTAATGAGTAGTGCTAAATTTGTTAAATAAATATATATAAAATTTTCATGTTTTTAAACTTACTTGTTTTAGGTGGATAAAGATAAGCAGACTTTACGAAGGAAACTTAATTTGAAGACCCAACAGAAATCCGAGTTAAAAACGACTAATCCAGAATCTAAATCTTCTGTCTTGTAAGAGTTTTTTTTTATTTAAAATGTAAGTTGTTCTTTACAATAACATACCAATTTATTTAGGTATTTAACGAAGCAATAATCAACAATAATGCAGAATTCACCTCGTGAATTGACCTACAAACTTTACAATGGTACTATGAATGGTGATATTTTTTCCGAAGATCAAATGTCTATTATTTAAAATTAACGTAAAACGTAAAAGGAGTATTAAAAAAAAATGGTGAAATGACAAATAGAATTCTGTTGTATCACTTTAAGAGATTTAATATTAAAAAGTGTTTAAAGGTACTGAGCCAATGAAGGCTCTTAGTTATTTAGAATAGTAAGAGTATAGTAAATTATAATTAATCGTTTATTTTATTTATATTACAAAAGAATATCAATTTAGTTCAGTGAATTCAGAGATCCAAAGTAGTTTTGTTTCAATGATTTTCCGTGTACTAGAAGCTTACTGTTTTAATTGAAAAAATAGTGCACAATATCTTCATGATAAAGAGTTTGGTTTAAAAAAAAAGCTCAATCACTTGTGTATAATATTATTTTACAAGAATAAAATATAAGTTTTACACTTTAATTTTAAACAAATTTTTGTAAATCACGATCTCGTGCAAGCTTATTAAAATAGCGTTACATTAGTTTGCTGTAGAATGAAAGGGACAAATAAAATCGCTGCTCTTTTTGAAGATCATAAATGATATATATATTTTTTCATGCAATCAAGAGCAAAATTCTAGAAATAACTAATGAAAAGGGAGCAAATATATATAACATTTGTGAGCAAAATTTCATTATTTTTAATGTTTATTTATTAACGGTATTATTCCACTTTTTTGTGTTCGTACTATATAAAATAACTTTGAGAAAATATGCTTCAATAAATAACAGTGTATTCGCGTTAAGCATACGTTCATCGGGGTAAATTTTTCACGATTCAAAAGAAAACCATTCTTCATCGTATGTAAGATTAAAATATTAACTAATTATTAATAAACTGATAATTGACAAATGAAGTTTCACAGGTAATAAGTTTTGTACCTCTGCGGCCTCTGCCTCGTCCTCTTATTAAAGTCGACCTTTTCAATTGTTCATAGATGTCTCCTGATTGAGATTCGATGAGTATCGTGTAAAGGGTTGAAAAAACTGTTTTTAATGGATTACAGTTAGCAATATGATGATATAATATAAGGAGAGTAAACCTAATATGCACATAGAGCTGAGTTGTTACCTCTCATCGTACAATGGAGTACCGTCCCCACTGAGAGACATACTCCGGGGATTAGAATTCGTATGCGGAATTCCCCATGGTGATTTGTAAGAAGAGGGAGTGCGACTGAACGTCTGTCGACTTCGCGGAGTGGACCTCCCTGACGAATCATCATAACTACGTGGTGTCTTTCTCGATTCCTCATATCTTGGCGTGCTACCTCTGAAAATTTTAAAGATTTAATGAGGTTTTAACCCTTTTGACATTAACTCTTTACAGTTACAGCATCACTAATTTAATTCAAATTAGATTCTTACCAGCTGGAGATATTTAAAAACATTTATTTAGCTTACGAGACTTTTGGAGCGGGTTCCTTCAATCTTGACCATGCTTCAGCTTCTTTTTTCCAATCCATAGAATCTCCTGAGGGAGTGGATACAGGTGGTGTAGGTCTGAGTTGGGGTAGACCTATGGTGAGTTGGAGTCATTGTGGGTGGCGCAAGGTGGATAAACGGTCCTTGATGTTGACTTGGCGTTTGTTGGCTCACCATGATGAGGTGTGTGATGTGGCGTTTGATAAGGTGTCATGAACGGGGTTTGTTCAGATGGTGTGTAAAGGGTATTAGCAGAGATGAAACGGGAGATTGCTCATGCGAGGTCCCGAGGCAATCCCTACCGGTAGGCGGCGCTGGTGTTGGCAAACGCGTGTCTCAGGTCCATCTAACCCCTAACGCCATCTATCGGAAGAGACCACGAAGCACGAGCGTTAAGCTTAGAATAGGGTAAAACATATATGCATTGTTGCCAGAAAGCGGAATAAAGAGAGAGCGGAGATATTTTCTCGGACCTCTCTGTCTTTCTCGCTGTTAGCTTCTAGCAGAAGAGTCGAGGCAAAATCTTTCCGTTTCGCTTTGCCGAAAATCTACCAATATTCGATGTCATTTATATTTGCAGGCCAATGCCTTTATACATGATTTTTTCAGCATATTTATTTATCAGCATTGACTTATTTAAATCAATAATAAATTAAGGAAATGCGTATTTGATATATAATAATTATTTTAACTATAATTTCATCGTTATATTTCGCTTATTTCCGTAAAATCTGAATTTCTTTAGTTTATTATTGATTATTGTAAGTCAATGGCCATTAAAAAAAATTTAATCTTAAAAAAAAAAAGAAAAGTACCGTTCAGGAATCGAACCCGGACCCACAAATCGCCACGCTATTACCTTACCGCCTAGACCACGAGGCTTCTTCAGTGCACCGTAAACAGATAGTCTTTTTAAGGGCTTGAAATCTTCTTTTAAACCATATAAATAAACGAGCAACCGACAGCTTTATTCTTTATTATTCTGTCATAATGGTACACAAATTAAGGAATAATTATATTTTGAATAGTTTTCAAAAGCTTTTCCAATAGCCAAGAACGAAGATAAATAATCAACGCTCGCAGTTTCCGTTCTTGGTTATTGGAAAAGATTTTGAAAATCTACATTATATAATTATTCTTTAATTTGTGTACCATTATGATAGAATAATAATGAATAAAGATGTCGGTTCTTCGTTTATTTATATGGTTTAAAAGAAGATTTCAAGCCCTTAAAAAGACTATCTGTTTACGGTGCACTGAAGAAGCCTCGTGGTCTAGGCAGTAAGGTAATAGCGTGGCGATTTGTGGGTCCGGGTTCGATTCCTGAACGGTACTTTTCTTTTTTTTTTTAAGATTAAATTTTTTTTAATGGCCATTGACTTACAATAATCAATAATAAACTAAAGAAATTCAGATTTTACGGAAATAAGCGAAATATAACGATGAAATTATAGTTAAAATAATTATTATATATCAAATACGCATTTCCTTAATTTATTATTGATTTAAATAAGTCAATGCTGATAAATAAATATGCTGAAAAAATCATGTATAAAGGCATTGGCCTGCAAATATAAATGACATCGAATATTGGTAGATTTTCGGCAAAGCGAAACGGAAAGATTTTGCCTCGACTCTTCTGCTAGAAGCTAACAGCGAGAAAGACAGAGAGGTCCGAGAAAATATCTCCGCTCTCTCTTTATTCCGCTTTCTGGCAACAATGCATATATGTTTTACCCTATTCTAAGCTTAACGCTCGTGCTTCGTGGTCTCTTCCGATAGATGGCGTTACGGGTTAGATGGACCTGAGACACGCGTTTGCCAACACCAGCGCCGCCTACCGGTAGGGATTGCCTCGGGACCTCGCATGAGCAATCTCCCGTTTCATCTCTGGTATTAGCAGAGGGGTGCCTGGTGACACTGCCGTGTTAACAGAGTTGCCAAGTGTAGTACTTTCGGTACTACCGTATAGTACCTGCTCATCAGCGTTGCCAAGAATGCCAAGTCCGCCATGTTGGATGATACTACGCTGTATAGTTTGTTGGCGAGAATTGAAAATATATAGTAAGTGTGATTCACAGGATGCTTACGTTCAGTGATCTGATGCGGGTTAGGGTTAGACCCAGTTTCAGAGCTGCAACTTTCGAAAAAACTCTAGATGGATCCGAGTCTAGTGAGGAGGCTTCCGCGAGTGGATCTGATCGGATCCGGGTTAAAGGGGATTAAGGTAGGACGTACTCAGACGTGATCGAAATTCAAAACAGCATTGGTAAAATTTCAATAAGCAAATAAAGGTAAACTTAGTTATAAACTTTTATTATTAACATTTTATCACGTAGTTTTTTAATTTCATCAGGTAAAAATAAAAAATTAAGAAGAATTAAATTATATTTAAAATGATAACCTTAATCTTATTTTTATTGTATTTAAATGGCAATAAATTTTCTGTATATTTGCAATTAATTACTAAATTTTTTCAGAAATAAAGATGGATCAATACTACGCTCACAATAGATATGTAGGTATGTAAAGTTTAAATGTAGTACAGAATACTAAAATAGTAAAGTATTCAGTTTTATTAATTATACTTTAAATTCCTGCACAACCCAAAACATTGGAGTGAAAAAAGTGTATTTGCATTAATTATTAAATCTTAATTTCATTAGACTTTATTAAAAGGAAATATTTTAATTAATACTTTCTTTTTTTTGACAGATCTGAATAAATATTACTGGACAATTGGAAGCACAAAATTGTTGTTGGAACATGTAAGGAAAAATAAAAATATAATACAAAATAAAAATATTGGTCAAAAAAAATTATGGGAGGTAATTGCTGCAGAATTAGGTAAAAAAGGATATTTAGTTAATGGCAAGCAGTGTTCAAATAAATGGAAATCCTTTAACTTGTTGGTAAAACCTATTGCTATTGGTCACTTGTCCGTTTTTGACACTTCAATCACGTCGGAATACGTCCTACCTTAACCCCTTTAACCCAGACCCGATCAGATCCACACGCGGAAGCCTCCTCACCAAATCCGGGTTAATCTAGGGTTTTTTTCGAAAGTTGTATTACTGCGACTGTAGTAAACCCTAACCCGGATCAGATCACTGAACGTAAACATCCACAGAGAAGAAACGAAGTATAGTGTTTTAGGTATAATAAGCTCTCAGTGCTTTAGGACGTGTTTTGGGCCGTGTTCCGTTATTGACTGTGAGTAGTGTGAGTACTGAAAATCTATAGTTTGAACGGAGCATTGTAGGCAGCTCTGCCTGCAAGGTCTCCGGTTGCTTGTGTGTCTCGATATTTTTTATCCGATTCTGCCATAAAATTGCCGGACTATATTTTTTACCTCAGAATAAAAATATAGGCAAAGATGAGTTCAGCAAGACAAATCTTGTCTTGATCGGACGTCTAGAATCTGAGAAATCCATTAGTTAAGCTACAAATTGTTTAACCAACAAATACTTAAAAAATTCATATCTCGCGAACGGAGTATCGTAGAGAGCTCTGCGAAGGCTTATTTTTCTTGTCTCGACGTATCCCATCCGATTATGCGATAAAATTGCATGACCATATTTTTTGGTGCAGGATGAAAATATGCACCAAGACGAGCCCAACGAGACTAGTCTTGTCCCAATCCGACTTCTAGAACCTGAGAAATCCATTAGTTAAGCTATCAATTGTTTAACCAACAAATACTTAAAAAATTCATATCTCGCGAACGGAGTATCGTAGAGAGCTCTGCGAAGGCTTATTTTTCTTGTCTCGACGTATCCCATCCGATTATGCGATAAAATTGCATGACCATAGTTTTTGGTGCAGGATGAAAATATGCACCAAGATGAGTCCAACGAGACCACTCTCGTCTTTATCGGATTTCTAGAAGGCGAGGAACTTGTTAATTAAGCTACAATTGCTTAACTAAAAAGTATTTAAAAAACTTATATCTGGGCCATTTTGGAGAGGTCTGGGGTGTCTCTTTTCAGCCTAACTCGCCTAAGAAAATGTATATGCTTCTGGACTCTTTGGTTTCTGAGATCCTTAGAAATTTACAAACATATTAGAAATCCTGTATTTAGTAGACCTAAACTGTGTATTACGTATATTACATTTAGTGAGATGTAAACACGAATGAATGCTCTCTATGTATAAAATGTTTAGCTTGAACCTAAACATTGCAAACTCGTTAAAGTGTCTCATCCATATACACGTTTTTGGCCCTAATTCATCTTCCCTATAGTTGTATAGATATATTTAAGTTTAAAGTTGTACACAATAGTAGTTATGAGTACGTCCTAGTATCTACCTATACTGACTAATAGTGTTTGTTATTTACGCGTATATATGCGTATTTGCGTATATATGGATATATAAATGTAGAAGTTTTTACTAAATGACAGTTATGGGTACGTCCTCGTATCTACCCATATTATACATATATATATATTTTCGTATATAATCATATATAATATATACTATGTATAAGTATAGGCAGATATAGGGACGGTACCTATAACTACCGTTTAGTAAAAATTTTAATTTGTGGGGTCCGTCCTCATATATACCTTCAGACTTATTGAAGTTATGGGGACCGTCCTTACTTGTACCAGATGTACCGCTAAATACCATTTTACACAAGATTTGGTCCCCTTATCTAGCCGATTAGACATATATATATATATATATATCAAACAAATCATCTGGAAGTCATATATTTAAATTTAAGAAGGATATTGTAATAATAATGTAGGGTATATGTATAATAATTTTATTAATTTCGTTTGTTAACAAATTAATGCTATTTTCGTATCTTTCTACGCTAAAATAAAAATATTTGCTTAAATTATAAAATTATCTAATGTAGATCTGTTTTACCCTATTCGAAGCTCTGCTGTGTTGTTTCGCATCAGTTTAGATAGATGGCGCGAGGGCATAATCATCTGGAAGCTAAACGATGGGATCGAAGCGCCGCCTACCGGTAAGGATTGCTTCGGGACACGGCATGAGCATTGAGCAATCTCCCGTTCTCTGCTGTCTGCTAACACCAATCTCCTATGTCCCGCCGTTAGAGAATCACCCTGTATATAGTTATTTTTAAATATAAAAATTGGAAAAATATTAAATTTTATTTCCTACGATTTTTACTGTAAGCCTTAAAATATAAAGAAAATTTATTATAAGTACTTTTTTGTAATTTCTAAATATTAATTTAAGAAATATTTGTGACATTTATTATATTTACTTTCTCGGTAAACTTCTCTTCTACCGACGCCTATCAAAGGTCGTCGTTAAGTTAACGATAGAATTCGGTAGCGACCGAGAGAGAGAGAGACATTTTTAACGACAATTATCGAAAACTTTGTGTTACAGAATCGCTCTTAGCGATATCTCTCGGTAACTCGATTCAATTACCGAAAGTTGTCGGTAACTAGTTACTGAATCCATATAGACGGAAGTTACAGAATATCGCTCTTTTCGTTACTGCAATGTACTACGCTATAGGTTGTGCAGTATTTCGGATCCTACGCTATAAGATGTGTAGTATAGTGCCTGGATAATATGTAGTTGATGGTATTGCATTCCCATTAAGGTACGATTTCACTTGTCGCTCGTCGCTAGCGACAAATGGTCACGTAGTACAAAGTATACTACACTTTCTGCTTATTCTGTCGCTAGCGACACTGAAATAAAGTTGGATTTATCCAACTTTTCAGCGACATCGCTAGTACACAGAGGGAAATTGAATCGTGTGTGGTTCGGCTAGTTTCACTCTGTAATTTAACATGGAAAATGATATACTACACTATAGTTAAAAGCACACACGATTCAATTTCCCACTGTGTATCGCCCGTATCGCCTGTATCGCTGCTCGTATGTATTCAACGGAACGGAACAGGTGGATCGTGTGAATTTTAAATTTGAAAAATGGATGGAAATTCAAATTGAAAATACATTTGTCATATTTATAGCAAGCCGATACATATGAAGCTAAAAAATAATATAATGAATAATTATTGTAATTAATATATAAGAAACGTTGAATATAATTAACCCAAAAAACAGGCTTTGCTTGTAAAATAATACGGCATATATACAGAGTGAAGCTGTTATACCGCCCTAGAATATAGATGCAAAAAGACGAGTATCTCTTTAATTATAAAAGATATTCAATTTGTGCATAGGACCTTCTCGAATTCTCTTATTATTTGCTTTCGCAAAGGTCATATATAAAAATTGAATATCTCTTATATAGTTAAAAAGATATGCATCTTTTTCTACTAATGTTTTGGGGCGGTTTAAGTTCCTTACCCTTTATAGATTTCTTACTAAAAACAGAATCTTAAATTGTAACATTTTTATTACAAAATAAATTCAATTAAGTTTTATTATGAGTAACATGTAACAACAATTAATTTTACTAATAAAATTATCAAACTAGGGATAATCATAACTTTACTAATGTAAATTATTATTTTCTGATATATGAACTATATAATTTTCATCCTCTCATGCTATATAGGAAAATGAAGGAATTATTTTCATAACAAGGATTTAAGAAAACATTCATTTCAAATATATATGAAACCTTTATTAATTCCTCATTCAATATATGTGCATACCTCATAACTTTTGATTATTATTATAATATTCACAATTTTTTTATACATATGCAAATTAAATTCAAATGTCATATACCAAAACACGACACCACAGTCACTACACCTAAGAAACCATTATGCGATTGCTGCTAGCGATTACCCGTTTCCTTCGTTCCTACATTCAGGACCCGCCTCAGAATATGTCGCTGCTAGCGACGAGCGACAAGCGACAAGTGAAAACATAGGAGAGATAAACTGCATAAGTTGAGTTCGGAATTAAACTCTTTTCACTGGGTCGGTGACAGTTTTCCTAAAAATTTTGTACACTCTGTTGCAAACAGTTGGCAGTACTGATTGAACTATAGATAAACGTACTATACCTATTAATTATAGTTTACAATCTGGCATCGCTGTTAAAATACATAAAACAGGTTAACTTTAAAAAATAATATAAACGTCATGAATAGTTATGTAGAAAGGTTAATTTAACTTGTAATTTCATATTAAGAAGAGCTGGCAAGGAAAATAATTTTAGATAAGTTATCTTTTTTTTTATAGATACAATTTTTAAGATGAGTTAGAATATATTGCTTTGTGTAATATAGTCTATTATTACAGGTTACTTTGAGGATTTCAAGTATAATTTTTATCATTAATTATTAAATGTATGTACATACACCATCATCGAAGAAGTAGAAGATGGAAGAAACCAAGGAGTAAGGACGTTTCCGTAAATGAATCGGATTTTCAATCCTGATTAAACACTGCAGAAGTGCAACTAACTTAGGGAAAAAATATATAAATTCCCTAGATTTCAATCGGATTATGGCTTTCCGTAGAATGCAATCGGATTGAGATTGGTCTGACTATGAGAATGATCAAGAAATCTGTATCATCAAATTTACAAATTATAGGATTAATTGCTAAAAGTTTCGAACTTAAACTTTTTCTATCTCACATCTCAGTTTTTCATAAATTAATTGTGACTATTCAAATTGAGAGAAAGTAGCTTTTTTTAGATATACTTTTTCATTTGTTAAAAGTACCTTTACGTTTTTACTTTAATTCTTATATTCAGTGTTTCTTTTTATGCAATTTCTGTATTAGCTATTCGCTATGTGCACACCTACACATTGGTAGTCAGGTAAGAATGTGTAGTGATGCATATGCATAATAGGTCTGTTCTCGTTGCCTACATTTTTCACACTTTGTGCACTTTTTAGGGTGTCAACTTATACAATGGACAAAGACAGAAATACGGAAAGTGTAGAAAGTGTTAAAAGTGTAGGCCAACGAGAACAGACCTAATATCAGCGCTGACTGTCGGTAAATTTTGTCACTTTTGTCGGACTATTTTTGTTTATGTATATTGCTGCACATTCTTACCTGATTGCCAACGTGTAGGTGTGCACATAGCGAATAATGGATGAAGAAGAAGTAACTGAAGATGCTATTAACAGAGATGAAACGGGAGATTGCTCATGCGAGGTCCCGAGGCAATCCCTACCGGTAGGCGGCGCTGGTGTTGGCAAACGCGTGTCTCAGGTCCATCTAACCCCTAACGCCATCTATCGGAAGAGACCACGAAGCACGAGCGTTAAGCTTAGAATAGGGTAAAACATATATGCATTGTTGCCAGAAAGCGGAATAAAGAGAGAGCGGAGATATTTTCTCGGACCTCTCTGTCTTTCTCGCTGTTAGCTTCTAGCAGAAGAGTCGAGGCAAAATCTTTCCGTTTCGCTTTGCCGAAAATCTACCAATATTCGATGTCATTTATATTTGCAGGCCAATGCCTTTATACATGATTTTTTCAGCATATTTATTTATCAGCATTGATTTATTTAAATCAATAATAAATTAAGGAAATGCGTATTTGATATATAATAATTATTTTAACTATAATTTCATCGTTATATTTCGCTTATTTCCGTAAAATCTGAATTTCTTTAGTTTATTATTGATTATTGTAAGTCAATGGCCATTAAAAAAAATTTAATCTTAAAAAAAAAAAGAAAAGTACCGTTCAGGAATCGAACCCGGACCCACAAATCGCCACGCTATTACCTTACCGCCTAGACCACGAGGCTTCTTCAGTGCACCGTAAACAGATAGTCTTTTTAAGGGCTTGAAATCTTCTTTTAAACCATATAAATAAACGAGCAACCGACAGCTTTATTCATTATTATTCTGTCATAATGGTACACAAATTAAGGAATAATTATATTTTGAATAGTTTTCAAAAGCTTTTCCAATAGCCAAGAACGAAGATAAATAATCAACGCTCGCAGTTTCCGTTCTTGGTTATTGGAAAAGCTTTTGAAAATCTACATTATATAATTATTCTTTAATTTGTGTACCATTATGATAGAATAATAATGAATAAAGATGTCGGTTCTTCGTTTATTTATATGGTTCAATAGAAGATTTCAAGCCCTTAAAAAGACTATCTGTTTACGGTGCACTGAAGAAGCCTCGTGGTCTAGGCGGTAAGGTAATAGCGTGGCGATTTGTGGGTCCGGGTTCGATTCCTGAACGGTACTTTTCTTTTTTTTTTTAAGATTAAATTTTTTTTAATGGCCATTGACTTACAATAATCAATAATAAACTAAAGAAATTCAGATTTTACGGAAATAAGCGAAATATAACGATGAAATTATAGTTAAAATAATTATTATATATCAAATACGCATTTCCTTAATTTATTATTGATTTAAATAAATCAATGCTGATAAATAAATATGCTGAAAAAATCATGTATAAAGGCATTGGCCTGCAAATATAAATGACATCGAATATTGGTAGATTTTCGGCAAAGCGAAACGGAAAGATTTTGCCTCGACTCTTCTGCTAGAAGCTAACAGCGAGAAAGACAGAGAGGTCCGAGAAAATATCTCCGCTCTCTCTTTATTCCGCTTTCTGGCAACAATGCATATATGTTTTACCCTATTCTAAGCTTAACGCTCGTGCTTCGTGGTCTCTTCCGATAGATGGCGTTAGGGGTTAGATGGACCTGAGACACGCGTTTGCCAACACCAGCGCCGCCTACCGGTAGGGATTGCCTCGGGACCTCGCATGAGCAATCTCCCGTTTCATCTCTGCTATTAATGAAGGAATAGGTATATATTCAAATATTGAATCTGTTTAAAATGGACATGTAAATTAATGTAAATCGTTAATTTTCTTTATAGATTCCTGTAAATTTAACTGGAATTATGATCAAACAAAGTTATTGATAGATGAAGTTCAAAAGAAGTGGAAGCAACTTAATAAGAAAAATTGTTTTTCGAAAAAGATATGGAGAGAAATTTCTGATAATTTTAAGAAACAAGGGTATTCAGTATCAGATGAACAGTGCTCTATCAAATGGAAGAATCTAAAACAAAAATTTAAAAGTATTAAAGCTCACAATAGCCAAACAGGAGCCAATAGAAAAGATTGGGTATATTTAGATTATTTAGAAGATATTTTGAATCCAATGCCTGAAGTAACACCTATTTCATTAGCATCCAGCAGCAAAGGCTTCAGATTGTCAAGTACAGGTTGTAACGAAGACAATGAAATTGAAAATGCTTGTTGCTCAGTACCTTTAAACAGATATATAAAGAAACGTGAAAGAAATGAGAAAATAACTTTAAAAGATATTTTTATACAAAAAGAAGAACATCATCGTGAGAATATGCGAATGAAAGAAAAATTTTACAAATTATTAAAAGGTAATACAAAGTTATAGTGGACTGACTACACTTTTTATTTTGATTATCACATATAATCTTATGTTCGTTATTTATGCTTATCTCTCATAAAAAGTTATAACGTGTTACATGCTTCGAATTGAAAAGTTTTATTTGTATATTAAAATTTTTAGTTATAAGAAAGCATGATGTGTCGACTGTTTCAGATTTTTATTTAATTTTAGAAACTAATGTTTTTCAACTGTTTGATCCTATAATAATTTAAAACTTTTAAAATAAATATTTTATTTAATTCTCTGTGATATTAGGTAGTTCAATAAACTAATTACTTGAGAATATCATTTATAAATATTATTTTTACCTAAAGGCAGAACATAGAAGATTCTGTATTATTTTAATGTAGCAAAATTACTATTTTATATATAATTTA
This sequence comes from Prorops nasuta, assembly GCF_024137725.1. Lineage (NCBI taxonomy): Eukaryota > Metazoa > Arthropoda > Insecta > Hymenoptera > Bethylidae > Prorops > Prorops nasuta. The sequence continues at coordinate 8,376,531 of NW_027116803.1, read as the reverse complement.
AGTATTAAACATACTGACTGAACGAGATTAGTTAAAAAACAATTATATATATGTTTATATAACGAAGAATAGAAGCTAGAAATCTAAAACAACCGTAGAAACTTAACTATCTAAGCTATTTTTTAATTTGATAAGGTTTTCGAAATATTTTTTGTATAAATATTTTATGAACTTAGAAATAATAGTTTATTGATTTTACTGACTTTCTGGAAAATTCTGAATATATATAGATCGTACATTTCATACTTTAAGATATGCATTATATGCTATTTAAAAATATTTTCCTACATTTTGTCCTTTTTAATCGTAAATGGAAAAATATATTTTATATTTATTATACCTTAAAAAAACATAAAATTCTAGTTCTATTGCAAAAAATTTCTGTATCCATTTTCAAAATTGAATTAAAAACTGTTATTACTTCAAGTTTAAGGAAAATTAAGGATCGGTATCAGATGGAAAGTCGACAAGCCTTTAAATCCAACATTATCGACTACAATGTAAGAGTGCAAATTTTGATTGGTAGATTTTCAGATTTTTGTTTATTAAGTTAAATATAAAACTTGCTTGCTTTCCATTACACTGGCCCTAAGAATCTACAGGGTCTTTTCCTAACAGCGGAGCATAGGAGATTCGTGTTAGTTGACTATAGTACTCGGAATGATGGAATCTGAGAGCGCTGATTGGTCAATATTACGTAGTACCAACAGATAATAGGCCGTTACCAATAGTTGGATACAAAAAATGAAATTCATTCGCTATATTGGTGTGGAGAATGTTTACATGCTAATCCTAGCAGAAAGAGGTGTAAAATGGAGAAATGTCAAATGGTAAGGTTACTAAAGTAAAAATTGAAAATAATGAATGAAAATTACGAATATTCTTCATTTTCATTAAAAGTATTCAATTTTTACTTTAGTAACGACAACATTTGACATTTTTCCATTTTACACCTCTTTCTGCTACTACGATCAGCATGTAAACATTCTCCACACCAATATGGCGGATGAATCTCATTTTTTGTACCCAACTATCGGTAACGGCCTATTATATGTTGGTACTACGTAATATTGACCAATCAGCGCTCTCAGATTCCATCATTCCGAGTGCTATAGTCAACTAACACGAATCTCCTATGCTCCGCTGTTAGGAAAAGACCCTGTATATATATTAAATACAATTTGATCATTTTAAAAGATAAACATTTTTTAATTTAAATACTAATATATTTTACAAAACAATTACATTTAATGTAAATTTCATATTCTTTTGCCTACTTTAAATACGACCATCAATCAGTTTATTAAATTAGCTATAATATTACGTTTTTCCTCACTATTTGTAAATATATTTTCATCATAATCATTAAAATCATCGTCATTATTATTTTCTCCATTAATGTATTGTTCGTTGTCACTAATCTCATCTTCGTTATCTATACAAATGTTGTGTAATACACAGCAAGCTAATATAATAAGAGGTACCATATCCACATTAAACATGTAGATATAATTTAATTTTCTAAACCTACATTTTAGTAGTCCAAAAGCTAGCTCTATTATTATCCTTGTGGAACTTAATTTTTTATTATAATTAATTTGCAGTTCACTTAAGTGGCCATTATCTTTATACGGTGTAAGTAGAACTCGTGATAATGGATATGCCGAATCACCAAGCAAATGTAGATATCCCGGACAATATTGTTCCCTGTTATTATCTATCAGATGTTTTAAATCACTCAGTTGCCAAACCCGAGCGTCATGGACGCTACCACAATATCCAGCAAAAATGTCTATAAATTTCATGTTGTAATCACAAACTCCTTGTAAAATTACAGAGTAAAAGCCTTTACGATTTATGTAACTGTTGGGATTTTCTGTAGGAGCACTTATTGAGATGTGACATCCATCAATAACACCCACAACTCCGGGGAAATTGCTAATTTCTTCAAATTTGGTTGCATTCCGCATTAATTGACCATTTGTAGGCCATTTGATATACTCATTAATATGATTTTCTAGAACATGTGATACGTTAAACACGCACTTCCAAACTATATCTTTGCTCATATTAAACCTGTCTGCAACTGATCTGTAAGTAATAAATATAAAGATTCTATATATGTATTTTGTCCATTATATATACAAAAACATAATATTTCTATGATTAATATTATTGAGACTAATATTCACTATTTATATTTCACTAAATTAAAAATAGACACTTGTATAATATCAGCTTACGCTTACCTATAAACTTCCTGGTTTCCTAATATCCACAGTGTTACGGCTAACTGTTTACAAGGTTGTATTTTAGGATTACCATTTCTCCGCAGTAAAAAAGGACCAATTTTATGTAACAAGGTTTCAAAGGTAGATTTGGAAAGACGAAAGTGTGATTTAAAATCTAAAAATATGATTGTTGCATTAACATAAATGTATATTATTATTCAAATTGCAACAACTACGGATGAAGGAAAATTTTTAGAATAATTTGAAAACGAAGAAACTACTCAATTCTATAAATGTATTAATGTTTCATGCTTTATTGTTCAGTAACCAATAAAATTATATAGCAAAACAAATAAATTACCTGATAAGGAATAATTACATAAAACTCTTTCATAATACTGATCAATTCTGATATGACGCTCTCTTCTTAAATGAATGAAATCATCAGACATATCATCTTCACCAAATAAAATATTAAAAATTATTGACAGATCCATTGTAAATATACTATTGGTTATTAAATATCAACTGAAATTTAATTTTAATTAACAGCAGTTGAATATAAAGATAAATTGATAGGAAAATATTTACAAGTATTTAAATGTAAGGAAAATTAAGAAAGTCAGAATATGTAAAGACTTAAAATGTAATAGATTGCTCAGGCCTCAGGCAATTCCTCTATAATTGAAGTAGTTTGATCTGGTTTGATCATTCTGATTTCTGATAGACCAATCTCAATCCGATCGCATTCTACGGAAAGCTATAATCCGATTGAGATCTAGGGAATTTATATTTTTTTCCCTAAGTCAGTTGCACTTCTGCAGTGTTTAATCAGGATTGAAAATCCGATTCATTTACGGAAACGTCCCAAATATCTACTTTGTCCAAGAAGCAAAATAAAGTTCAAGCAGTTTTATGATATACATTCTAGAGCAATGAAAATTAATGTTGCGTACAAGACGAAGATGCTGAATTTAGTTAACAAAGGGATAGTGTTTTCAAAGAATGTACAATTATATTCAAGCTTCTTGTTGGAAAGTCGTATACTTTTGGAAGAATAACGTAGAGGAAATATTAAAAGAAGCAAACGATTGAGTCAAGCAAATTCGCAAATAGTTATAGAAAGGTGAATTATAGAAGAACTTAAGAAGAAAAATAGTTTTAGATAAGTTATATTTTTTATAAAATTACTTTTATTAAGATGAGCTAGAACATATTACTTTGTGTAACATAATCTATCATTACAGATTAATTTGTGGACTTAAAATATAAATCATGTGTGTACGCATCATCAACGAAGACTTAGAAAATAGAAGGACAAAAATTCCTAAATGAGTAGAGCATGTAAGAAATACACAGCGATACACAAAAATACATACATTTGTTGGTTGCTAAAATATGAAGCAGCAAGTGTTTAAAAAGAAATATGCCAGCAAAATTAAATTAAGCAGCAACACGTAACTCCAACTTTAAGAAATATGAAAGGCAACAATGGTTTTTTAATACACAGAACTTATATTTCTGAATTATATTGTCTAATGCCATTTATCAACAAATTGTAAATTTTTATCAGTTTAGAACAAATTAATGTGTAGATATAAGTTGTTATAAACTTGATTTTGATTAAAATTCCTGGTTTATTCATTTTTAAATCCACATAATATAGCTTACATGCTGAGTTAAATAATTACTCTTTTTTTAGTTACTGAAGATGAATAATGGTAAACCTTTACCCTGTTTCAATTGTTTTTAAGTTTCTGTTCAAGACTGAATTTATTAATTACACAATGTCAATTGAAAAAAAAAAAAGATTTGGATCTTTAATTCCTACAGATATCATATTAAAAGAAAATATAAGTATCGAATGTTAGTATATATTCTACTTTTAATCTAAATTATGTAACTTTTGTGCTTTTATTTTTATAGCTATAATTGTAATTGATATTTTGGAAGGCGTTTCAGAGGCTATAATGTCAGGTACATATTTAATGATAAAGACCTTGATTTTTTTGCAAACTTATAAAACAATATCTTTTTTCATTGCTTAGTTGCTTTTTGATGAAAATAAAAACAAATATTACAAAAAGTGTATAACAGTGTAGAAAGTTTACAAATAAGAATAGGCGCAAACTAATTGATATAGTTTACCTAATATCTTACTGATTTGAAAATAATATTGGCATTCTATATATATAATATTTATTTAAAATTATAAGTTTTTTAACAGTTTCATTAAGAGATACATTTTTTCTTGTAATAGATATCTGAGCTGTGTGGATAGCAAGAAAAATTGCAAAGGACGAGGCATATATAAGCATGATGAATTTTTTCTTATGCATGATCATGACCATTCCCCAAATTTAAATGACATTAATAAATTAAATTTTGTTAAAAATGTTAGAGATTTAAGTGGTGCGATAGATGCTAGACCTAAAGAAATATATACAAGTTTGGTTACGTAAGTTTTAAAAAGCCATTAATTAAAGTTAATTCGATTTAATATTTGTAATGATCTTTAAAAGTTCGCATTGGATATTACTTTATATAGAAGACATCCGGAATATGGTAGTATAAAATTTAATAATTGCAAAAGAACAATAATAAGATATATTAATAAGAATAAAAATCGAAGCAATATAATATTGAAAAATAATACATTAGTAGAATTAGGAGAAGTTTTAAAACAAAATGAAAATTTATTGAAATATAATTTTGGGAATGAAACATACAAACTAACAGTAGAAATGGTCCCCTATTTAGATGCTATTAACATTATATTGTTTGATCAAAATTTCTTTCATAATTTGTCTGCAAACGTAGACAAAATTTTTGTAGATGCTACCTTTCAAAGCGTTCCCAATTTAAAGGAAAGAAAGAAAATGCAATTATTAACAATTTTAGTTAAACTTAATAATGGAAATACTAAAGTAAGTTAAATACTTTTTCTCAAAATTTTCGTCTTTTAACAAGAAAATAAATAAAAGTAAATTTATTTAAATAATGTTAATTTCTCTAGGCTATTCCATGTATATGGATATTAATGACTAACAAAACTGAAAATAATTATAAAGCAATATTTAATTTTATAGCAACAAAGTTTCCACTATTAAAACCTAAATTATCAATGTCTGATTATGAAGTAGCTTTGAGTAATGCTTTAGAAAAATCATTTGAGACATTAAGAGCAGCTCATTGTTATTTTCATTATGCACAAGTAAATTATTTGATCTATATATGTACATATATTCCTTGAAATTTGGTTTTTACTCAATTTTATATATAATACTAAATTAGAAATAACTTTTTATAGGCATTAATCAAAAAAGCAGAAAATTTAAAACTAGTAAATAAAAATATGAATGAAATTAATTGTCCCGAACGATTTATTGTTTTAAAAAAAGTGATACTTTTAGCCATTTTGCCTCACAATTATATAGTAAGAACATTTAATTTACTAAGAACAGAAACAAATAAAGAATTTGGTGAAAAGTTTGAAAAATATTTTCCATACTATGAAAAATATTGGCTCCAGAAAGTAACACCTAAACAATTTTCTGTTTTTCAATTGAATGACAGGACAAATAATGTCTGTGAGTCTTACCATAGAAATTTAAACAAAACATTGGGTAAAGCACCTCATCCAAATGTATTTCTAAGTAAGGAAATCATATTGAAATTATCCTTGTCCTATTTAACTTTCTTTATATTTAATCTTTAATTCAAACATTATCTTTCAATAATAGGTGTTGTAAAATCATTAGCTAAGTGCTCCAGATTAGATTTTGATCAAAATCATACTTTCAAACAAGAAAAGAAACGAACAAGAGAATTTAATATTGAGGTAAATAACTTAACAACAAATATATTAAAAATAGTTGAAGATACAACAGTTGACCTAAAAGAAAAATATATATTAGAGTTATTTAATAATTTTACGGAAATTAAAAAGCTAACAATTTTAGTAGAAGAAAACATGATTAAAAAATTAGAAAATATCAAAACATCTAAACAGGAAATAAATCTTAATGAACATGAGCTCACCATTATAATAGAGAACGAAAATTATCATGAAATATTGACAAAATTTATTCATTTGCAAAATAAATACCTCAATGAAAATGATGAAATTAATTTTATTATAATTAACAAAACATTAGAAAATAAAATGTAGTATTAGAAAAAGTAATTATATTGCTTCATTTGAAATAAATAATTAATCAAACAGTAAAACTTGAGTTACGTGTTGCTGCTTAATTTAATTTTGCTGGCATATTTCTTTTTAAACACTTGCTGCTTCATATTTTAGCAACCAACAAATGTATGTATTTTTGTGTATCGCTGTGTATTTCTTACATGCTCTACTCATTTAGGAATTTTTGTCCTTCTATTTTCTAAGTCTTCGTTGATGATGCGTACACACATGATTTATAGTTTAAGTCCACAGATTAATCTGTAATGATAGATTATGTTACACAAAGTAATATGTACTAGCTCATCTTAATAAAAGTAATTTTATAAAAAATATAACTTATCTAAAACTATTTTTCTTCTTAAGTTCTTCTATAATTCACCTTTCTATAACTATTTGCAAATTTGCTTGACTCAATCGTTTGCTTCTTTTAATATTTCCTCTACTTTATTCTTCCAAAAGTATACGACTTTCCAACAAGAAGCTTGAATATAATTGTACATTCTTTGAAAACACTATCCCTTTGTTAACTAAATTCAGCATCTTCGTCTTGTACGCAACATTAATTTTCATTGCCCTAGAATGTATATCATAAAACTGCTTGAACTTTATTTTGCTTCTTGGACAAAGTAGATATTTGGTTTCTTCCATCTTCTACTTCTTCGATGATGGTGTATGTACATACATTTAACGGGATCCCTCAAGCCCTCTGTAGCCAACATTACGGAATGAAAAACGAGGGAGAATTGTCCAGCGCTATTTTTCAACCGATTTCAATGTTTTTGGGCTTATTGGAATCGTTAGGACTCGCCTTTCGTCATAAATAAAGCCGTATTTTCTAAAAAATGTAAAAAAATAAAATTGTTTAAAAATTCGCATTAATAATATTTAAACGCAAAATAAATCGAAAAATCGGGCTTCTTTATGACGAGGTGCCAGACCTAACGATTCCAACAAGCCCAAAAAGATTGAAATCGGTTGAGAAATAGAGCCGTACCATTGTCCCGCGTTTCTGAGGTGGGCGAAAACCAAAAATTTGTAGGAAGGCAGCTAGGCTTCCGCCCCTCTCGTGGCTCACGCTAACGTGTTCCCCCACTCCAGCATCGAAACTTACTGCGAAGCTTTCCTCATATTTACGCTATTCCCCTATCTGTAGCTATACACATATAAATACCGTTAAAATAATGTTGAGAACATTTCATTTCGCCGATATAATGAAATTGCTAAAAATGCAATTATCATTTTGAAATAAAATTGTAGAAAAGGAGATTTCGTAATGCTTGAAATATAGGGCATACGGCGAAACGCGGGACAATGGTACAGTCGTATTTTTCAAAAGAATTTGATGAGACTAATAATAATTAAAGCCATTCTTCATGTAGATTGTCCTAAAGAGCTCGCATTTTCGATAAAGCCTATAGTTTTTCAGCTATGAACGATTGAAGTTGCACGGCGCACAAATACATATTTCTTCTCTCGCGTAGATCAGCTGTTGTGCACGTCCATCTTCAATCGTTCATAATTAGAAAACTATAAGCTTTATCGAAAATGTGAGCTCTTTAGGACAATCTACATGAAGCATGGTTTTAGTTATGACTAGTCTCATCAAATTCTATTGAGAAATACGCCTGTACCATTGTCCAGCGTTTTAACGTAATTTCTGGTCTTCAAGCGTCCTGACTCGTTCATGCTGCAATTTATTTCGAGCAAAGTAAAAATGCATCAACAAGTTGGGTGGCATCATTGAATAGAGCGTGAAAAGGGGAGACGCTTTTATATTTTCATAATTTTGCAACGCTTCTTTTGGTCATTACAACGTGAACTGTAAAAAGATGCATACTCGAAGTAAATAAAATTAGCTTCCCCTCTCCCCTCTGCAGCTTGTTGCCTCGTCCAGCGTATGTACACCAGCATAGTAGGCCTACTTACATACGGGTGCGACTGTGTTAGTGACTCGTGAGTGTACTGTAAACAAACACACATTGCGTTTACCATGTATGTATGTGCGTCTTATTTTCAATCGCGAAATTGCCCTTCTAAATTTATTGCATTGCACCTTCTACGACAAGCTTTATAAGATTAAGAAATACTCATAGCAGCATGTACATTATCGAGAACTTCTAATGTAATTTTTCAATGTGCAATCGTACTTTTATTTGTTCCGAAATAAATTGCAGAATGAACGAGTCAGGACGATTGAAGAGGTGAAATTACGGCAAAACGCGGGACAATGGTACGGCTCTATTTCTCAACCGATTTCAATCTTTTTGGGCTTGTTGGAATCGTTAGGTCTGGCACCTCGTCATAAAGAAGCCCGATTTTTCGATTTGTTTTGCGTTTAAATATTATTAATGCGAATTTTTAAACAATTTTATTTTTTTACGTTTTTTAGAAAATACGGCTTTATTTATGACGAAAGGCGAGTCCTAACGATTCCAATAAGCCCAAAAACATTGAAATCGGTTGAAAAATAGCGCTGGACAATTCTCCCTCGTTTTTCGTTCCGTAATGTTGGCTACAGAGGGCTTGAGGGATCCCGTTAATAATTAATGATAAAAATTATACTTGAAATCGTCAAAGTAACCTATAATAATAGACGGTAGAGGGTAAAGTGCCATAATATTTTCCTATAGCAAATTTAAGGAACTTTGGGTGAGTAGTTTATATTATGCAGCACATGCCCTCTACCGTCTCATCAACTATAAAATAATATGATATAGTAATGTTCATCCTTCCTTAAACATTTATGTACTGTATGAGGTTAATTTGGAGATTATGAAATCATATATTTTTTCTTTCAGTTACAAAATGTTGACTGTATAATAGTTTTGAAATGCAAACTATTCTTATTTTTTATTGAAATTAAATAAAACTTATTCAGAAAACATACAAACACATTTTGATTATGCATGTCTACACAATTTAGTGGATACATTGACGTGTTTAATATTATCCTTTACTAAGGAGCGAACTCATAAATAGGTAAAACTTGTATGCATGTTTAAACAAATATTTGTATTCCTTTTTTAGTGTTTCTTCGTCTTCAATAAAATAATTTTTTTTTCATAAATTACGTAATGCTTTACTATTATTTTTTATGATACCATATAATCGTTTACAAATTCCCCTTTTCATATTACACAATTTTAATATTTTCTACACTAAAGCTGAAGATATTTTTGATGAAGAATAATAGTTATAGCCTTTCTAAACACTCGCCTTTGAGAACCTTATAATTTCAGCATCACTTATCTACACCCAGATTTTAACAGTCTAATCTCACTAGTGTTATAGCTGTTACTTATTGTATTTTAAAGTTGCTTTTTATATTCCTCTTTTTTATAATATGAAAAGTAATTAATACACTTTATTTTAATAAATATTTACACAGACGTGCCAAATCTCATTTTCCTCATTTTTAAAAATGGTCGGAGACGATTCTTGTAGATCTTATTGTGTTGTAAACGAACCTGATTTTGAAATTACTCCAGTACATCAGATTTTTTTTTAATTTTTAGCTTAAATAGTACAAAATGGCTTTTTTCGCCATTTCCATTATTTTACTTCAGAGAACGAATTTTGTTTAAATTCCACAATTAAACCATATAGTATTATTCGTTAGCTTTAAAATCCATTTTCAAAACTTATTATACTAGCAGGATGCGATGCAATAGTGGTAATTTACAAAAAGAAAATTTGTTCTCTAAAATAAAAATCATAAACTGAGGAAAACAGCCGTTTTTCAGCCATTTAACTGATATTTCAAAACACCTGATGTGATAGAGAAATTTCAAAGCCATATTCATATTCAGTAAAAAAAATGGAAGAATTGCCCCTCCCCCCCCCCCCCCTCCTTCCCGTCCATTCTTGAAACTGAGAAAATTGAATTTTCCAGGTCTGTGTTATTGTTGAAGATATAAAGTCGTAGCAAACTATACATATTACAATAATAGCATAGATACCACACATGCTACCATAGGAGTTGTTGAATTGTTCTCATCTTTTCACACCGTTCAGAAAATACTTGTAAAATTTCCTTTATGGCTGCTGGTAAAAATTCCTCCATTTCCTTATCTCATTCTTGTATGACAATTCCAAATATTTTCTTCTTTTATATATAAGTTGAACTTCCTGTAATCATTAAACACGGTATGAGGATCTTAATTGCAGCTTCGAAACTCGACATATAATAATAATATGAAAAATACATTAGAATATTACAAATAATATCAAATCAACAGACCTATTAAAGACACTATCTCAACTAGACCTAAGACTGTATGATGAAATTTTTCTAATTAAATAGTCAAGAGTACTTTCGATATGTAAAGTATTAGTGTTAATCAAGCATATAAACACAATATATAACATGCTATTGTTAGACAATATGTCAAAAATTACTAAGTTGATCTTTCACTCTTTGTCGAAGGGTATGGAAATTATTCTGTGGGAGATTTCCATTCTATGTAAACTTTAGATCAATAAAAAATTGAAGATGGCTTACAATAAATAAATGATTAAATCTGTAAAATAAACAAAATACATCCACAAAGCATACAAAAGATTTATTCTTGAATATGCACTTATTATATACAAAAGATATACTTATCTAAAAGTATTTTTGTTATATTCTTTGTGCATATGCCATATGGCATCAATATGTATAGTGAATGACAGGCCATTTCTCTTTGGTTTTCTTACAGAGATGGTTATTATACTTTTAATTCTTTTATGCCTCAAACTTTCTATATTACTTATTATAATCTTTTAATTTCAGCTGTAAGTATCAATGCACACACATTTACATGAAAACATTTTTGGATTACTTGTGTTCGTAAGTTTCTTCTACTCGCACGCATGCGCACAAAATACATTATAATATAGTCTACTCATCGAAAGCTCCATCCCTAGAAAGTAACTATAAAATTTTATGGCACTTTACCCTCTACCTAATAGACTATATTACACAAAGCAATATATTCTAACTCATCTTAAAAATTGTATCTATAAAAAAAAGATAACTTATCTAAAATTATTTTCCTTGCCAGCTCTTCTTAATATGAAATTACAAGTTAAATTAACCTTTCTACATAACTATTCATGACGTTTATATTATTTTTTAAAGTTAACCTGTTTTATGTATTTTAACAGCGATGCCAGATTGTAAACTATAATTAATAGGTATAGTACGTTTATCTATAGTTCAATCAGTACTGCCAACTGTTTGCAACAGAGTGTACAAAATTTTTAGGAAAACTGTCACCGACCCAGTGAAAAGAGTTTAATTCCGAACTCAACTTATGCAGTTTATCTCTCCTATGTTTTCACTTGTCGCTTGTCGCTCGTCGCTAGCAGCGACATATTCTGAGGCGGGTCCTGAATGTAGGAACGAAGGAAACGGGTAATCGCTAGCAGCAATCGCATAATGGTTTCTTAGGTGTAGTGACTGTGGTGTCGTGTTTTGGTATATGACATTTGAATTTAATTTGCATATGTATAAAAAAATTGTGAATATTATAATAATAATCAAAAGTTATGAGGTATGCACATATATTGAATGAGGAATTAATAAAGGTTTCATATATATTTGAAATGAATGTTTTCTTAAATCCTTGTTATGAAAATAATTCCTTCATTTTCCTATATAGCATGAGAGGATGAAAATTATATAGTTCATATATCAGAAAATAATAATTTACATTAGTAAAGTTATGATTATCCCTAGTTTGATAATTTTATTAGTAAAATTAATTGTTGTTACATGTTACTCATAATAAAACTTAATTGAATTTATTTTGTAATAAAAATGTTACAATTTAAGATTCTGTTTTTAGTAAGAAATCTGTACAGGGTGAGGAACTTAAACCGCCCCAAAACATTAGTAGAAAAAGATGCATATCTTTTTAACTATAAGAGATATTCAATTTTTTATATGACCTTTGCGAAAGCAAATAACAAGAGGATTCGAGAAGGTCCTATGCACAAATTGAATATCTTTTATAATTAAAGAGATACTCGTCTTTCCGCATCTATATTCTAGGGCGGTATAACAGCTTCACTCTGTATATATGCCGTATTATTTTACAAGCAAAGCCTGTTTTTTGTGTTAATTATATTCAACGTTTTTTATATATTAATTACAATAATTATTCATTATATTATTTTAGCTTCATATGTATCGGCTTGCTATAATTGTGACAAATGTATTTTCAATTTGAATTTCCATCCATTGACCATTTTTCAAATTTAAAATTCACACGATCCGCCTGTTCCGTTCCGTTGAATACATATACAGAGCAGCGATACAGGCGATACGGGCGATACTAGCGATGTCGCTGAAAAGTTGGATAAATCCAACTTTATTTCAGTGTCGCTAGCGACAGAATATATAAGGAGAAAGTGTATACTTTGTCCCACGTGACCATTTGTCGCTAGCGACGAGCGACAAGTGAAATCGTACCTTTATTCTCGCATAATTTGTGGACAATTGTGTTTTGTAACAAAGTCCAGGCAAAGAAGAAAAAAAAAAGAGTGTCCAACTTCGAAATCGCAATAACTATTCATTCATTTTATTAACACTGGGTGCAACAGGCTGCAGCATTATTGAATAAGCATTAAAATATAAAGACAACATTTTAAATCAATACATGGTATAATAGAGATCAAAATAAAAGCCAGTAGTTTGATTTTTCTAGATTTTACAATTAACGAGCTACAAAAAATTAAGAATAAATTTTAAAGATACCATTAATGTTGTTAAAGAACGAAGCTCGCATCCACTTGTTTATGCTATCAATGACATTAAGAAACAACTGCTTTCTACCAATTTATTACAATTAATGTGTGGTATAAATAATATTGTTATTACAGATAAGGCTTAAAAGTAATAAATTGTTATTTATTTAGTTACTTTGTGTAATTTTAAACGTTTCTATCGAAAACTGTGATAGAAAATATAATAAAATTATATACCTGACATTGTAAATTTAATTTGTTTCACTTTGAATATTATGTTTCATACATTGTATCAAGTTAATCGTATAAATGGTTTCTTTCTGCCACAGTCCACGATTGTGTTTATTTTACAGTGAAATTTAATTACGTTTAATTAATCATTTTATAGACCATTTTAACTTGAAAAATCATGTTGCTACCTGTGCTCCTATATCAATAAATCACTTTCATATGAAAGCTTTAGCATGTAGGAACAAATTGGCAGCTATTAGTATGATAGTCTTGGATCCATACAGACACAATTGCTCTGTTTTCTCACTTTTTCTTTCTCTTTATGTCGCGTTTTTATTTTTAACGTTAGCATACACCCTAATTGGTTATTTTTCTTTTCAAGGAGCAAATATTGATCATAGACATATAAAGATATATTTCCATTTAAATAAAATTATTATTAAAACTGAATTTAAAATGGGTAAAGCGTTTTTCTTTGTCTTAAAATTAATGTATCACTTTTTTATCTTTTAGCATTTCTTAATAGCAAAGCTTTAAAAGCATAATAATTTTTAACAATTGATGAATCTGATATTAGAATTTTCAATTATCCTCTTAGTACCTTTTAAAAAATTTGGATAAGTTATAAAAAAAAATTAATACTTTATTCAATTCTGAAGGAAAAAAATAGGAGTTTATCATACTTAATGAAAAAATTATAATCTAAACTATTTCAGATTACTTTAACGTTTTCCATTATTGTAATTAACTGCACGCATTGGTGCTTTGAACGTTGATGCAGATTGTTGCTGGATCTGGTATGCTAGTGGATGTATTTTAAATCCATATAGTCTGTAAACCAATTAATTTTATAACAAATATATAATTAATTAAAAATCTACAGGAAAGCAAGTTGAAATAAATAGAAACAAATGATACAAACCTAGGTACAAACTGGTTTGCTGCACGTTTTGGTCGGTATTCAGGATGAACCATGAAAAGCATATGTGGGAATCCTGTACCAAAATATGCTCCATCTGTGTGATGGTGCCTCGAACTTTTTGGTGTATAAACATCCATGCATTTGGGACAATAACTTTTAACCATTGCTTCTCCAGGAACATCGCTAAGGCCTAGTGGTAACATTGGTTGGGCCTCACAATAGACTCGTGGACAATGTCCAAAATCACCGGATTGGTATTTCTCTATCATTTGTGCAATACCTCGATTGGTAAGTATATAACGAGCATGTATAAGGCCATATAACATTTCTGCTGCTTGCTCGATCAAGTCTGAGTGATTTGGATTATCCTCCAGTTCATCATCTAATTAATGAATGAAAATAATGTTTAGTAACTAGTTGCAATTACATACTATAAACTAACATTTACAGTCTACCAGGTTCAAGATCTAGGATCATATCTAGTGCTTGACGATAGTGGGGCACTTGTTCATTTAGTCCTGTCAAATTGAACTTATCTTGAATGTAGTCTTCATCTACCTATAAACGAGAAAAAGATCTTAAATTTGTATTTTAAACTCTTGATAAGACTAATAATAATTTAAGCAAAATATTCTATGTTTATCGATTAGCAAAATGATGTGTCTGTACTCATTTACTCACCTCACAGAAGAATTCATTACCCCTAAGACCACAGAACCATGAAATCCAAGATACCTCCTCAGAACTGCTCATTTTCCTGTGAAAGCAAAAACATAGGTTTACTCTTTGACCTTTTACACTTTGATGCCAATAATATATAATTTCTTACATTAAGGGATATGCTTAATGCAAATATACATGAAAAAAATTAAAACCTTTTACATCTAATTTTGGTAAATATATCAGAAAATAAAGTTTAATGCAACAAACTAACACGATTAATAATACGTACAATTATCATTGGCTAACATTGTTGAATAGAGTAGCAAGTGCGTAATATATTAATGTCTTTGAACTATTTACTATAAAAACACCAGTTAGAAAAGTTTCTACTGAATGGAACATTATAGCAAAACAATAGTATAAATAAAAAAGAAACAGAACTGCAAAGACGAGGGAGCAATAGTGTGAGATAGAAGAGGGTAGGGTAAATATGGTATAGCAGGGCAGTATTAGTCAGCATAGTAATATGACAAATACAATTCGATGCCATTTGGTTTATAAGGAAACTTTATTGAGCAAGATGCCCGACATTACGGATTGGCCGGCCCATCACCTACATTTTCGTGACTAATATTGCATCGTCAACTAACTTTTAAACAGAATATAGAACCTGGTACGATCAGAACATACATTACTTGATATAAATCCGTTAATGATCAACCGAATTAATAAAAAGCCAAAAATAAACACTTTACAGCTTACCTTTTGGTGCTTTGATTAGCCACGCTTGCTCGTCCGAATGTTGTAGGTAGCGCTGTCGTTGTTCCTTAAATTCGTCTCTTGCTTCGCCACCTTGTGATGATCTCTCTTTATGCACTATACCTATTCTTGATTATGAGAAAACGAAGTTCATTTAATAAATAATTTTGCTATTTTTGCATTTAAACTCTTCTATTATTCTACCAAAATATCGCAACTATCATACCTCTATAAAAGAGCTAGTTGCTCGCTTTCCGTATTTTAACCTACTTTGTAATACAGTTGAGCCCAATAATCTGGCGTCAGGCGAGGGGAAGCCGGAGATAAAGGGGCAAGGGGTATCTAGGGAATTTACGGGTTATATACAATTCTAGTTCCCTAACTTTACATTTGTCCACTTTTGAAATGTCAATTAAATGTAAACAAAATTTACAGTTTTTAAATCTAAGTTACGGAAAAGTTTAAGAAAAGATTATAATGAAGAACAGGAAAAGAGAGGATATCAGATGAGTTTGATTAATTATTATAAATATGTGAAAATATATTTGTAGATTGTTAAGAAGATATGCTTTGTGGTTATTTGATTTTAATTACAGGTTAAATTATGCGTTTTATCTCAACTTGGATGAGGAAGGATTAATTTATCAAAACTTCTAATGGGATTTTGACATCTAAATACATTTTATTATGATAAAGAAGGTTAGATTGGTTATTACATCCATTCATGTTAATTGGAAACATAATTTGAAGATTAATTGATAAAAATGAAAGGTAAGTTAACTTTAATGTTGTTAAAAATGAAATTAACTCTGTGGTTGTATTAATGTATAAGTTTTATTTTTTGGTTTCTCACCATGACATATAATACATAATTATTATATATGTATTTAACTTTAAAATTACAGTAAAAATTTATAATTACATTTAATATTGCAGGGCATAACCATTTGCGGCAATCACCTCTTCCAAACGGCGTGGAAAAGATTGGACAAGATTTTGGCAAATCTGTGGTTCGTTTCTTAACTCTTCCCATACTCTTCTTACGTGACACCTTAGCTCATGTTTGGTCCTCTCTTGTTCTGGTCTCCAGCGTTTCACCATTATACCCCAGACATTTTCTATTAAATTGAGATCTGGGGATCTCGATGGCCAAATCATCCTTTCAATTTCAGGATGCTCTGCAAACCATTCACGTGTCATTTTGGATGTGTGCACACTGGAGTTATCCTGGACAAATTGGATCATTGGTAAGTCTTGGACCGGATACATCCTTCTGACACTAGGCAGCATATGATTTTCTAGGATGCTTGTATACACTGCTGAATTCATCTTAGTGTCAATTTCAATTAAATCACCCACACCGTCTCCTGAAATCCAACCCCAATAAGCAATAGTTATCCTATTATTTCTGTTCATAGGTAGGACATATTTATCATTAAATCTGGTTCCATCCGGTCGCCAAACATGTATCCTCCCATCTTCAGAAGATTGAAACACCTTCTCATCAGTCCAGATAACTTTACGCCAGAATTCATCTCCTTTGCTCAAGTGCTCCAAGGCAAATCCAACTCTGTCCTCTCTGTGCTGAGCTGATAATTTTATTTTGTGCACAGCATGGTGGCAATGGATTCCAGCTTCGTGCAACCTTCTGCGTACAGTCATCTTTGATATGTTCAGGTCTAATTTTCTTAATATGCTTGACGTAGGCTGGAAAGGATCTTCGTTCATTGTATCTACAATTTTTCTATTCTCCTCTTGCGATGTTAATCTGGGTCTTTTGTTATTTTTCCTTCTATCTTCCAATCCTGAATATCCCTCTTCTCTATATCTTTTAATCCATTTATTAATCGTAGACTTATGCAGCTGCAGCTGATCAGATATATCCACTGAGCTCATTCCTGCTTTCCAAAAACCAATGACTTCTCCTTTTCTTTATTGAAGTTTCACTATTAATTGACATCTTTTGAAGTTTTAATTTTTAGAGAAACGATTATTGAACTGTGTAACACCTTTTGAGAGAAAACAAAACACAACAATAAAAGAAACGAAAATCGACTTGATTGTTATTTGTTTTATCGTTTCGTTTCTTTTATTGTTGTGTTTTGTTTTCTCTCAAAAGGTGTTACACAGTTCAATAATCGTTTCTCTAAAAATTAAAACTTCAAAAGATGTCAATTAATAGTGAAACTTCAATAAAGAAAGGAGAAGTCATTGGTTTTTGGAAAGCAGGAATGAGCTCAGTGGATATATCTGATCAGCTGCAGCTGCATAAGTCTACGATTAATAAATGGATTAAAAGATATAGAGAAGAGGGATATTCAGGATTGGAAGATAGAAGGAAAAATAACAAAAGACCCAGATTAACATCGCAAGAGGAGAATAGAAAAATTGTAGATACAATGAACGAAGATCCTTTCCAGCCTACGTCAAGCATATTAAGAAAATTAGACCTGAACATATCAAAGATGACTGTACGCAGAAGGTTGCACGAAGCTGGAATCCATTGCCACCATGCTGTGCACAAAATAAAATTATCAGCTCAGCACAGAGAGGACAGAGTTGGATTTGCCTTGGAGCACTTGAGCAAAGGAGATGAATTCTGGCGTAAAGTTATCTGGACTGATGAGAAGGTGTTTCAATCTTCTGAAGATGGGAGGATACATGTTTGGCGACCGGATGGAACCAGATTTAATGATAAATATGTCCTACCTATGAACAGAAATAATAGGATAACTATTGCTTATTGGGGTTGGATTTCAGGAGACGGTGTGGGTGATTTAATTGAAATTGACACTAAGATGAATTCAGCAGTGTATACAAGCATCCTAGAAAATCATATGCTGCCTAGTGTCAGAAGGATGTATCCGGTCCAAGACTTACCAATGATCCAATTTGTCCAGGATAACTCCAGTGTGCACACATCCAAAATGACACGTGAATGGTTTGCAGAGCATCCTGAAATTGAAAGGATGATTTGGCCATCGAGATCCCCAGATCTCAATTTAATAGAAAATGTCTGGGGTATAATGGTGAAACGCTGGAGACCAGAACAAGAGAGGACCAAACATGAGCTAAGGTGTCACGTAAGAAGAGTATGGGAAGAGTTAAGAAACGAACCACAGATTTGCCAAAATCTTGTCCAATCTTTTCCACGCCGTTTGGAAGAGGTGATTGCCGCAAATGGTTATGCCCTGCAATATTAAATGTAATTATAAATTTTTACTGTAATTTTAAAGTTAAATACATATATAATAATTATGTATTATATGTCATGGTGAGAAACCAAAAAATAAAACTTATACATTAATACAACCACAGAGTTAATTTCATTTTTAACAACATTAAAGTTAACTTACCTTTCATTTTTATCAATTAATCTTCAAATTATGTTTCCAATTAACATGAATGGATGTAATAACCAATCTAACCTTCTTTATCATAATAAAATGTATTTAGATGTCAAAATCCCATTAGAAGTTTTGATAAATTAATCCTTCCTCATCCAAGTTGAGATAAAACGCATAATTTAACCTGTAATTAAAATCAAATAACCACAAAGCATATCTTCTTAACAATCTACAAATATATTTTCACATATTTATAATAATTAATCAAACTCATCTGATATCCTCTCTTTTCCTGTTCTTCATTATAATCTTTTCTTAAACTTTTCCGTAACTTAGATTTAAAAACTGTAAATTTTGTTTACATTTAATTGACATTTCAAAAGTGGACAAATGTAAAGTTAGGGAACTAGAATTGTATATAACCCGTAAATTCCCTAGATACCCCTTGCCCCTTTATCTCCGGCTTCCCCTCGCCTGACGCCAGATTATTGGGCTCAACTGTACCAACAATACAGTTTAGGAAATTGTTTAATGTGTATAGTTTGGTTTCACCCATGGATGGAGCCCATGGAGGTAGGATTACGAACACTACCAGAAGTATGTACACTATTGCTCAATAATCTTGCGTCAGGCGAGGGGCAGTGGGGATAAGAGGGTCAAGGGGTTATCTAGGGAATTCTAGTGGACACCGTCAAATTTTAGATCGGCTATCCCTTTGACGTCAAAAGAGCTGTCAAAACCTAAATTAACCTGTATTTTGAAGAAATACAGAAAGATAAATATTTTTAAAAAACGAATAAGAAGAAAGAAAGAAAGGATTTTAATAAATATATAAAGAAAAAATATCAGATGAGTATTAGTTAATAGGAAATGTTAAAGTAATTATAAATTATTAAGAAAATATACTTTGTGGTTTTTTTATATATGTTACAGGTTAAATGCTGTTTCTGATGAGTTTAAATTACAGCAAAGAAATATATATAGACCAATGAATAAAAAAGGACTAATTTATGAAGCATTTCTGTGTGGACCAGTTATTTCAATAATTATGGTTTAATTATGTTATAATAGTGATTGTGAAAGCGTTTGGTGTATATACACAAAGAAATTCTATTATAAATTAATAATTATATATAATAATGTGTTGATTCCTATTACTATAAATTAAAGCTAGTTCAATTAAAATACTCGTTCTCTTTCTTCCTTATCCAAATTCTATACATACATAGTAATTAGATATTCTCATAGAATCTATCCTTTAAACTAATTAAATTGCAACTATTTGAAATGTGCAAGTCATAACTATTTGCTTCAATTATTTGTATTATTCAATGCGAGACAAATTGCATAAAGACTCTTCAAATTTCTTATTGATCTGTCACATTCTTTCACATCTTGTGTGACATTTATTTGCCTTGTTTGTTCCTTCTTCTTTTAGTTTTCAACATATACCAATATTTCTCTAGATATTTTCAAATACGCTGAAGTATGCTTATTCTGCTGTCTAATTGATTCTATCAATGTGAGGATGATAGGTAAGCTATTGCTCTATTAAATTTGAAGAATCTAGACACTTCACTTAATTTATTGTACTTAAATGTAATGTTTGGTACTTCATCTACATGATATCTTTTCTTTACATTTGACAGGATATTGTCCTCCAATACATTCATGTATACTGCTGAGTTAATCTTGTTTTCAGCTTCAAATAATTTTCCAACTACATATTTGGATATCCATTCCTAATATACAATACTTATTTTGTTACTCCTATTTGTTGTTGAGAATTATCTGTCTTAAATCCTTAATTTATCTAGTCGCCATATATATATTCTATTATTTTCAGATGATTGATATATCTTACTACCAATTCTGTCAACATTATAATAGGAGTAACAAAATAAATATATTCTATATTCAAAATGTATATCCAAACACGTAGTTGAAAAACTATTCGAAGCTGAAAGCAAAATGAACTCATTAGTATACACATACCTTCTAAAGAACTTTATCTTCCCAAGTACTATGAGAACATATCTCACAAAAGAGATACCAAATTTAAATAACATCATTCAAATGCCTATTTTTCAAATTTAACTAGACAATGGTTTATCAATGATTTCAATATTTATAAAATTAATTAGAGATCAGCAGAATCATCAGATCTGCGTGTAATAATTAATGATTGTAAAATTATTTTTATATGTTATAGACTAGAAGAAAATAGTGCAAAGGAGGCATATAAATGTCATAAAAGATAATATGTAGAAGGATGTGACATATTAATAAGAAATTTGCAGAGGCTCTATGCAATTTCTCTTACAATGAATAATAAATATCATTGAAGCAAATAGTTATGACTTGCACATTCCAAATAGTTACAATTTAATTAGTTTAAAGAATAGATTCTACGAGAATATGTAATTACTATGTATGTATAGAATTCAGATAAGGAGGAAAGAAAAAGAATATTTTAATTGAACTAGCTTTAATTTATAGTAATAAGAATCAACACATTATTATATATAATTATTAATTTATAATAAAATTTCTTTGTGTATATACACCAAACGCTTACACATTCACTATTAGAACATTACATCATAATTATTGAAATGACTGGTCCACACAGAAATGCTTCATAAATTAGTCCTTTTTTATTTATTGGTCTATATATATTTCTTTTCTGTAATTTAAGCTCATCAGAAAACGCATTTAACCTGTAACAGAAATAAAAAAACCACAAAGTATATTTTCTTAATAATTAACAATTACTTTAACATTTCCTATTAACTAATACTCATCTGATATTTTTTCTTTATATATTTATTAAAATCCTTTCTTTCTTTCTTCTTATTTGTTTTTTAAAAATATTTATGTTTCTGTATTTCTTCAAAATACAGATTAATTTAGCTTTTGACAGCTCTTTTGACGTCAAAGGGATAGCCGATCAAAAATTTGACGGTGTCCACTAGAATTCCCTAGATAACCCCTTGCCTCTCTTATCCCCACTGCCCCTCGCCTGACGCAAGATTATTGAGCAATAGTGTATGTAGTAGTATCAGATGAAACGGGAGATTGCTCATGCGAGGTCCCGACTCTTGGCAACTCTGGTCCCGAGGCAATCCCTACCGGTAGGCGGCGCTGGTGTTGGCAAACGCGTCTCAGGTCCATCTAACCCCTAACGCCATCTATCGGAAGAGACCACGAAGCACGAGCGTTAAGCTTAGAATAGGGTAAAACAGATATGCATTGTTGCCAGAAAGCGGACTAAAGAGAGAGCGGAGATATTTTCTCGGACCTCTCTGTCTTTCTCGCTGTTAGCGTCTAGCAGAAGAGTCGAGGCAAAATCTTTCCGTTTCGCTTTGCCGAAAATCTACCAATATTCGATGTTATTTGCATTTGCAGCCCAATGCCTTTATACATGATTTTTTTAGCATATTTATTTATGAGCATTAACTTATTTAAATCAATAATCAATTAAGGAATGCGTATTTGATATATAATAATTATTTTAACTATAATTTCATCGTTATATTTCGCTTATTTCCGTAAAATCTGCATTTCTTTAGTTTATTATTGATTATTGTAAGTCAATGGCCATTAAAAAAAATTTAATCTTAAAAAAAAAAGAAAAGTACCGATCAGGAATCGAACCCGGACCCACGAATCGCCACGCGATTACCTTACCGTCTAGACCACGAGGCTTCTTCAGTGCACCGTAAACAGATAGTCTTCTTAAGGGCTTGAAATCTTCTTTTAAACCATATAAATAAACGAGCAACCGACAGCTTTATTCATTATTATTCTGTCATAGTGGTACACAAATTAAGGAATAATTATATTTTGAATAGTTTTCAAAAGCTTTTCCAATAACCAAGAACGGAAACTGCGAGCGTTGATTATTTATCTTCGTTCTTGGCTATTGGAAAAACTTTTGAAAACTATTCAAAATATAATTATTCCTTAATTTGTGTACCACTATGACAGAATAATAATGAACAAAGCTGTCGGTTGCTCGTTTATTTATATGATTTAAAAGAAGATTTCAAGCCCTTAAGAAGACTATCTGTTTACGGTGCACTGAAGAAGCCTCGTGGTCTAGGCGGTAAGGTAATCGCGTGGCGATTCGTGGGTCCGGGTTCGATTCCTGATCGGTACTTTTCTTTTTTTTTTAAGATTAAATTTTTTTTAATGGCCATTGACTTACAATAATCAATAATAAACTAAAGAAATGCAGATTTTACGGAAATAAGCGAAATATAACGATGAAATTATAGTTAAAATAATTATTATATATCAAATACGCATTTCCTTAATTGATTATTGATTTAAATAAGTCAATGCTCATAAATAAATATGCTGAAAAAATCATGTATAAAGGCATTGGGCTGCAAATGCAAATAACATCGAATATTGGTAGATTTTTGGCAAAGCGAAACGGAAAGATATTGCCTCGACTCTTCTGCTAGACGCTAACAGCGAGAAAGACAGAGAGGTCCGAGAAAATATCTCCGCTCTCTCTTTAGTCCGCTTTCTGGCAACAATGCATATCTGTTTTACCCTATTCTAAGCTTAACGCTCGTGCTTCGTGGTCTCTTCCGATAGATGGCGTTAGGGGTTAGATGGACCTGAGAGTCTGAGACGCGTTTGCCAACACCAGCGCCGCCTACCGGTAGGGATTGCCTCGGGACCTCGCATGAGCAATCCTTGCCGGTAGGCGGCGCTTCGATCCCATCGTTTAATTCGTTTAGCTTCCTGCAGCTTCCAGATGATTATGCCCTCGCGCTATCTATAGAAACTGATGCGAAACAACACGGCAGAACTTCGAATATGGTAAAACAGATCTACATTAGATAATTTTATATTTTAAGAAAATATTTTTATTTTAGCGTAGAAAGATACACGAAAATAGCATTAATTTGTTAACAAACGAAATTAATAAAAGTATTATACATATACCCTACATTATTAATACAATATCCTTCTTAAATTTAAATATATGACTTCCAGATGATTTGTTTGATATATATATATATATAGGTATCATTATTGCATTGTAGTAATAGATTTTATTGACAATATTGTATTTCTTTCTTATTAGGCGGTGGAATGTCGGAAGCTCCAACAAATGATTGTTTCTTGGAGGAAGTAGCTTCTCTCATAGCGAAGTCAGCTGTGGGCGTAATTTTAACAAAAATAGAGACAGCGACATGCTTCCCCCCACAACGCCAATCTCCACTGTGGGCGATTTATTCACCGAAGAAAATTTAAACCAAGAAAGAGTAGATGATCCCGAGGAAGTTTTTACTGTACGGCTATAAATTTAAATACATACATTTATAGCCACATTATGTCACAATCAATATTCGTGTTTTCGGTTATAGGAATTACTACAAAACGATAAAATACCCTCTTGGGATAGTGGAAGCGGACCGGCTGTGCTAAAACATAGGCAAAGTATGCTTCTGCAAGAAGTTATTATAAATGCAGGCTCCACCGCCTCCACCAGTAATCCCTCGCAGCAGCTTTACAATTTATACCTTAAAAAGAAAATAGAAAAAGAGGAGAAAAAAATAAAAATTTTAGAGCTGCAAGAAAAGCAGATCCAGCTGCAAATCGAGGTGTCAAAAGAAAAATGAAAAAAAGAGAGGTAGTTAACAATAGAAAAAAAAATTAATTGATAATGATAAATATATATATGGTACCCGGCCTTTTGTCCTATAAAAATTTTTCGTAGAGGCATACTTTCTACACATTTCATGAATATGGCTGATCTTCGATAGTCGCGCAAGCGCACACGTCTGACAGAATTAAAGAGGCGAATTTCGTGTTGCTAAATTTAAAATTCATGTTTACAATTATGACAGAGCAATGACAGATGTTTGTGACGACAAGGTTATAATATGAATATCAGATAAGTATTTGATTTTCGTAATTAATATAAACGTTGTTTAATGTAAAAGAAGTTGAGTCTTTGTTTGAAA
Source organism: Prorops nasuta (assembly GCF_024137725.1). Lineage (NCBI taxonomy): Eukaryota > Metazoa > Arthropoda > Insecta > Hymenoptera > Bethylidae > Prorops > Prorops nasuta. The sequence goes on along the minus strand of NW_027116803.1, from coordinate 8,351,467 downwards.
TATGTTACAGGTTTGCTTCTGCTCGTCTTATTATATAGGAATAGATGGAACATGTATACAGGGTGTAATGAATCGACCGCCTTTTCTCGTAACTGGAGGTTCGGGGTGACAAACTGAGTGCACGTGTAAAATTTCGTTCGAATCGTTCAAGAGGTTTAAAAGTTATTTCTATTTAAAAATCATCGTTTTTCAGTCCTTTTCGAACGACTTTAATTGCATAATGGAAAGTGGAGAAAGTGAAAAACAATTGATGAGCACCCAGCTAGAATGTAAAAATTATCGATTGCGTGCGATAATACTTTTGCTATTTATTTCTTTAATCTGGCTATTACATCAATTTTAAAAATAGCAAAATCCTTTTCATTACATTTCCAATTCAATTCAGTACAGTTATCATTGACTGAATTTATGGAAAGAGCGAGAAGACGCAATGAAAAGGAAAGTATCAGAAACTAAGATGTCGCGCGAACCCACTGATAATTTAATAGGAAACGCATGAGGGCATTCTCTTTCTACTAACGAAGCTAAAGGGAATGATTCAAAATCAATACATTGATGAAGGAGAAAACTAAACTCACCCATTAAATGTTCTGCAAGTTCCTTTAAATCGAAGTTTTTGAATAGCTTCAAACTGGCTCCTCGATGATTTCCAGAAAGCACACTATCACTGATTTTGCATTTAAACACTTGTGAATTTAAACAAATTAGGTATTAACCTACGTTTCTTCAAAACACTGGTGAATTTGACACTTTTGAACTGTTTGAAGTAAGGTGATTAAGAAAGTTCGAAACGAATTATTGATTATTCTATCTCTCTGTGTCTCTCTTTTCAGCCTACTTCAAACAGTTCAAAAAGTGTCAAATTAACCGGTGTTTTGAAGAAACGTAGGTTAACACCTAATTTGCTTAAATTCGCGAGTTCTTAAATGCAAAATCAAAGATAGTGTGCATTCTGGAAATCATCGAGGAGCCAGTTTGAAGCTTTTTCAAAAACTTCGGTGTAAAGGAACTCAGCTTTTTATACACAATGTTCAAAGATTACCTGAAAATAAATCATATGGTTTGTGCATTGTTGATTTTCCATCTACAGGGTCTTTTCCTAACAGCGAAGCATAGGAGATTCGTGTTAGTTGACTATAGCACTCGGAATCATCGAATCTGAGAGCGCTGATTGGTCAATATTACGTAGTACCAACAGATAATAGGCCGTTACCAATAGTTGGATACAAAAAATGAGATTCATCCGCCATATTGGTGTGGAGAATGTTTACATGCTGATCGTAGTAGCAGAAAGAGGTGTAAAATGGAAAAATGTCAAATGTTGTCGTTACTAAAGTAAAAATTGAATACTTTGAATGAAAATGAAGAATATTCGTAATTTTCATTCATTATTTTCAATTTTTACTTTAGTAACCTTACCATTTGACATTTCTCCATTTTACACCTCTTTCTGCTAGGATTAGCATGTAAACATTCACCACACCAATATAGCGAATGAATCTCATTTTTTGTATCCAACTATTGGTAACGGCCTATTATCTGTTGGTATTACGTAATATTGACCAATCAGCGCTATCAGATTCGATCATTCCGAGTGCTATAGTCAACTAACACGAATCTCCTATGCTCCGCTGTTAGGAAAAGGCCCTGCATACAGCTTGGCAAAGCACAAATTGGTGTCAAAGTATTGCAGTAGCTTTATATGTAAAGGCAAATATTTTTGTAGACTATCCTTTAAGGCAGTTTTGGAATCTGAGGCTTTATCATCCAAGTCATCATGTGCCTGTCAAAAAGTCTCCAATTTGTTTAGTTTTCAAAATTTTGTTTAGCTGTTAACTCTTCAAATTGACAATGCATAGAAACTAAATAACCAAAGTATCTGTAACAGATAATATTTCTCACAAAGCATCACGTGTGTATTGTAATACATTTTATCCATATTGATAACTTTTTACTTATCTGACACAGATGCGAACATGACCACCGAGTCGACCTCTCAAATTGAAGTTTACAAGCATTCTAATTCTTAATCACACAAGTCAGCCTCCTGAAGCTACTCCACAATGCTGCCTGCCCAAATCTTTCATTTTCAATCAACTTTATTTTTTTGGAAATGCTTCTTGTCGTCTTATTCACAGCTCGATATTTCAGATGCTCCAGAATTATAATTCAAAACAATGTTTGGACCACAATGTAATAATTAGCTGTCATCCATCGAGAGCTCCAACCGACACAGCCAAGCTATATGTAACGCTTCCTGCAAAACATAACGGATTTGCTATTAAGGGTAAAGCAACAGGGCTCCCTCCATTGCAGTAACATAATAAAAATCATTTGTAAGATCGCATACCAAAATAGTCATGTCTTTAGAGCTGGTTTCGCTATAGATTCAGGCCATACATATGGATTTTATAGCAGTATTAAGCTGTATCGCAATAGCCATTCAATGCATATTATTATATGGCATGGAAATTGCTCCTTCCTGCAGCTATACTCCAACAGCAAAGAAATATTTTCCCAGCATTTTGAATTACACGTACCAATTGCTAAGCATCAAAGATCTTTCAGCACTATAACGCTTACTTAAATTTTAAATACAATATTTAAAAATTACTTGACTATGATCCATATACAGCATCTGGACTCTTATCAGTTTGCATCAAAACAGCTTGGACAGAGCAGAGAAAGAAAACGGATATAACCGAACCTCGTATGTAGATATACTCCCTTGGATGAATAAATATACCCGACGTACCTGTAAATTATATTTCTCACAAAGCATCGCATATATTGTAACAAGTTTAACACATAATGATCAATTTATACTTATCTGAAATAGATTCGAACACAACCCCTGAGTTGACCTGTCAAATTTGTGTTTACCTAAACCTTATACTACTTAATCGTACAAGTCAGCCGCAATCAGCCGGCAGAACTTGTAGCGTGGCTACTTTGCAGAACTGCCAACTCAAAATGAACATTTTCAGATTTTTTGTTTCTTATTTGGCAATCCTACTTTCCATCGTAAAATGGCCCAGAGAAGCAGCGATATTATCAGCTGAAATCAGCTATTGCTGCGAAAAAACTGAAAAAGTTAGAGGAGGAAAGGTATAATGTAAATTATAAATTGTTTATACGTATTATTATTTATAATTTTAAATTATTGTTAAAAGTAACCTAACTTTTTATTTACAGAAGTTTTCTTGAATAAAATTATATATTTAAAATTTCAATATAAAGTCACTAAAATTCCATGTTTGTTTTTTATAAATACGTGTTTAATGTGAAAGTTGTTAAATAAAAATAATGTTCATGCCCATTTTAATAATATTTCTCATTTATTTACTTTGTAACTTTACATCATTTAATTGGTACATTTCTTCTCGATTAATTAATATCATTATAATAACATTCTATAAAACATTGAAAAAATACACAATACATATTTCTTCTTTTAATATAAGCTTGATAAAATTTATCTAACTTGAATTTAAATTATCTTGAAAATGACGTCATTTCCTGGATGGTTTCAGTGCTTTCAACGCAAATTTCTGCTTTTCAAATTTTGCCCCGTTATGTTGACTTTTAAACGATTCTGAAGTTGTCTGTGACAACGGCCCTTAAGGAGCTCGTGCTCGTAAGTAAGGGATGTATTCCGAACCAAGCTGCTCGGCTAATGATTTGTTTTTGAAGGTTGGTAATGGTAAGCCAAGCCGAAAGGTGTTCCGAACCTTGCCTGACCCGGCAAAATGATTATGCTTTAAGTTAAATTTGTATGTTAAATATGTCTGGAAGTTCTGGAAAAGTGTTTATACAGCTTATGGAAGAAAATAATAACGTTGTATATGATTTTTTAGTAACCGAAGAAATTTATTCTTTAATTTGTAATGGTAAATGCCTATATTAATTTTTTTGCAAAATTTGTATGTCATTTAATAATTTTATTTTGTTTTTAAAATACTCTTGGTTTAGATCCATCATATGCCAAACAATTTTTACAAAAGCACAAGAAAATGGCAATTTCCAAAAGTCAAGAGGAGAGTATGTGCCAATTTTTTATTTAACAATGTTTACAAATATATGGAAGTATATAAGTTTATTTTTGTTTATCGTATTTCATATTTATAGATTTAGCAAGTACATCTGAAAAATCAAATACAGAGGAGGTTCAAAGCACAGAGCTACAAGAGGAGATAAATAGACAACAAATGTTTTGCATATCCACTGATATATCTAACCAAGAAAATGAGGAGGAGAATGTGGATGATCCGGAACCCAGTTGCAGTAATATTAGTTCAGGTTTAAACATTAAAAAAAAAATATATATATATATATATATATATATACAGGGTGTATCTCTAACGGCGGCATATAGGAGATTCGTGTTAGTTGACTATAGCGCTCAGGACGATAGTAACTGAGAGTGCTGATTGGTCAATATCATGTAGTGCCAACTTGAAATGGTCCGTTACCAATAGATGAATACGAAAAATGAGACCCATCCGCCATTTTGGAGTGGAGAAGTGTTTACATGCTAGTTGTAGCAGAAAGAGGTGTGAAATGGAAAAATGTCAAATAGTGAGGTTACTAAAGTAAAAATGGAAAATAATGAATGGACAGTTCGAATATTCTTACTTTCCATTCATTATTTTCCATTTTTACTTTAGTAACCTCACTATTTGACATTTTTACATTTCACACCTCTTTCTGCTACAACTAGCATGTAAACACTTCTCCACTCCAAAATGGCGGATGGGTCTCATTTTTCGTATTCATCTATTGGTAACGGACCATTTCAAGTTGGCACTACATGATATTGACCAATCAGCGCTCTCAATTACCATCTTCCTGAGCGCTATAGTCAACTAACACGAATCTCCTATATGCCGCCGTTAGAGATACACCCTGTATGTTCTTTAATTAACGCTAGGCTGATTCCATGTATTTGTTCATGCTTAGATAGGAATGTTAGACATCATTGGTCACTAAATGAGACAAAATTATTATTGCACATATTCTCAGAAATTAACGAAAAGATACAAACTAAAAAACTTACTTATTCTAATGCATGGAAAAGTGTTGCAGCACAGATGAAAGCATATAAATATTTTTTTACACCATCGCAGTGCTGTGCTAAAATTGAAAACTTAAAAAAAATGTATAAAAATATTGTTGACCATAACCGACAAAGTGGAAATTCACGTAAAACAATGGAAAATTTTGACGTAAGTTCTATAAAAAGTAAGATAAGGTGTGTATTGACATTTTAGTATTAAATGTATTCTTTTTTACAGATATTAGATAAAATATTCGGTAAAATGCCATACATCAATCCTGTTTCGACTGCTGGGACAAGTATTCCTCTTAGTCAACATTTGGAAGATAATAGATTCAACAAAGGTAATTAATGATTATATTATTTTGCTGAGCGCTTAATACTTTCTCTGAAGAATTTCAAATGCAACTAAAGTTGTTGATAAATTTTCAGGTTGTAAGCGAAGCTCAGTGAATGATCTATTAAGTGAAATCGTAGAGCTTATAAAAAAGAAACTTGAAATAGATAAAAATTACAAGCAAGAAAAATTAAATATACTAAAAGATATTAAAGATAAATTATAGGTAATTTTAAGTGGACCAGGATACAAAATACAATTTTACTATTATGTTTAAACATTAATATTCTATTTTCAAATATTATAAAGTTGTTCTAAAACAAATTATACATTTCTCAAAGAATACAAATTACTTTTAATTTCATCACGCTTACAAACACCTTCTTCTTTTTGCTCTCTTGTAATTTCTAATGGTCCTTGATCTTCAACATCATCCATAACCAGAATTGGATAGCTTATTTCATCGCCTCTTAATAGACATACATTATGAAGCACAGTGCAAGCAATAATGTAAAAAGGTATTAGGTCTGTCCTCCTCATTGGTAGTTTATCCAGAAGAAACCTCCATCGTCCTTTTAAAAGACCTATTGCTCGTTCTACAATTATTCTACTTCGAGATAACACATGATTAAAATGTGTTTCTTGAAGAGACAAGTGGCCATTATCCTTGTATGGGACCATTACACATTTTTGGATTGTATAAGCTGAGTCCCCAATCAGGTGTTTATTACCAAAATAATTATCCATGCATCTTTGTTGGACTCCAGAATATTTAAAACTTCTCATGTCATGGACTGAGCCAGGCATACCAGCATAACAATGAATAAACTCCATTTTTTCATTACAAATTACCTTTGGAGAATATAATTTCAACAAATATAACAAAATTACAATATGTTACTTTCAAATATGTCTTACTTGTAGTTGTATAGAGTGAAAGCCTTTTCTGTTGACATAAGCATTTGAATTTTCTTTTGGAGCTGCGATTCTCACATGCGTTCCATCGACAATTCCAATTACTCCTGGAAATCCATATTTTACTGCTATAGCATTAGAAGTAGCCTCTACTTCTTCTAATGTTGGCCAACGAATAAAAAAGTTTCGTAGCTGACATAAGGCTCTGACCACTCTTTTCACAGCTCGCCAAGCTGTTGCATTACCAATGTTAAATTTGGTTACTACGGACGTAAATAACAATAAATAAGTAGATTTATATATAAATTATTAACACATTAATTATTTAGTGTAAATACTCATCTGTATGAATCAGGAGTTGCTAGTACATATAAAGTTATGTAGAGTTGTTTCTCTGCTGAAATAACTGGTCCATCATTATTTATATTTTTTAAATGTGGCTTTAAAATATCCAATAAGAAATAAAAAGTAGACCGGTGCATTCTGTAATTATAGGGATGTTTAAGTTATTAATAGCAAAATATCTTTCATATATCTATAAATTACCGGAAATGTCTCTTAAACTCTTCATCATGGTAAGCATAAATTACATTCTCCATGAGATTAATTACTCTTGGTCTACTTTCTTTAGGATAATTTACGTTTTTGAAAATAAATTCAATTTCTTCCATGTCGCTGTCACTATCATCAGAGCTTGATAAAATAGTGTCAAGCAGTACAACTTTAGCTCCTCTGTTCATTTTTATAATATATCTGAAAAAAAGATTTTTTAAAGTAAAATATTTTATTTTTTTATATTATTTGTTTACTACCAGACTCCTTTGTAAGGTTATATTAGCTTAAGTGTATTTTGTCCAGTTAGGTTCGGAACACCTTTCGGCTTGGTTTACCATTACCAACCTTCAAAAACAAATCATTAGCCGAGCAGCTTGGTTCGGAATACACCCAAGGTTTACTGGGGGTGCGTTCACGGAGACGCTATCAACGCTACTGCGCACATATAGGACGTTTACGTTTGTGATCTGATCCAGATCACACTCCAACCTAACCGCAGAAATGCAACGTCGAAAAGAAATTACTAGATGGATCAGAGGCTTCCGCGTGAGCTCGATCCGATCCGATCAAGAGATTCAGGGGGTTGGTGATCAGACTGATCAGACAGATTTGGCTACTGCATTGGGGTATTACTGACGTACCAACAGCGAACGGCATTAACATAATTGAAGTGACAATAACTATTATCCAAAATAATTTTAATTTAAAAATATATAAAAAAGATAAGCTGATATTATAGAAAGCAATTATATTTAAATTGACATAAGCTTAAGGCATATTTTTGAAAATTCTTTGATATGGATATTGTACAAAGTGATAGAATTAATATTGATTTTTTTCTTTAGATTTATGAAATAGAATAATGAATAGAAGTTGACAATATAGCATAGGTATATTAATGATATAGAATAAATAATATCTGAAAATATTTGCTTTTTTAATTACTATTTATATGTAACACATATCAGATCCATGTAAAAGTGTAGATTTTACTTGTTATAATAACTTAATTGTATAAATATGTTTAACGTATGATACAAAAATAAATTGCATTTATAATACTTGAAACGACAGTATAGACTTAGCTAATACATACTATGTGTCAAATAACAAATTACCCACTTTATACATTTTAGTAATAATTTAAAATTTTTCATTATTTGGAAAGCTTATAATATTTCTTTCTGAAGTCATATTTGAGCAGTGTCTCCTCTTCACAAGTGCCTTATCAAGAATAAGCATAATTAGTGGAACCAATTGTTGAAGGCATATTACATATGTAAAGGACTACGCATGGGGTAAAACCTTTTACGAAGAGGTGATATGACTATATGTATGAGCTACCAGAAATAAGGAAATGTACTATTTATGTCTTCGTAAAAGGTTTTACCTCAGGCGTATTCAGATTACATGTATAATATGCCTTCAACAATTAATTCCACTAATTATGCTTATTCTTGATAAGGCAATTGTGAAGAGGAGACACTGCTCAAATATGACTTCAGAAAGAAATTTTATAAGCTTTCCAAATAATAATAAATTTGTAATTATTACTAAAATGTATAAAGTGGGTAATTTTTTATTTGACACATAGTATTAGCAAAGCTTATACTGTCGTTTCAAGTATAATAAATGCTATTTATTTTTTTATCATACATTAAATATATATGTAGAATTAAGTTATTATTATAACAAGTAGAATCTACACTTTTACATGGATCTGGTATGTGTTACAAATAAATAGTATTTAAAAATCAAATATTTTCAGATATTATTTATTCTATATCATTAATATACCTATGCTATATTGTCAACTTCTATTCATTATTCTATTTCATAAATCTAAAGAAAAAAATCAATATTAATTCTATTACTTTCTACAATATCCATATCAAAGAATTTTCAAAAATATGCCTTAAGCTTATGTCATTTTTAATATAATTGCTTTCTATAATATTAGCTTATCTTTTTTATATATTTTTAAATTAAAATTATTTTGGATAATAGTTATTGTCACTTCAATTACATCAATGCCGCTCGCTGTTGGTACGTCAGTAATATCCCAATGCGGTAGCCAAATCTGTCTGATCAGTCTGGTCACCAACCCTCTAAATCTCTTGATCGGATCGGATCGAGCTCACGCGGAAACCTCTGATTCAACTAGTAATTTTTTTTCCGACGTTGCATTCCTGCGGCTAGGTTGGATCGTGATCTGGATCGGATCACGAACGTAAACGTCCTATAATGGGTGCGTTCCGAGTCACGCATATGCGCGCAGTAAGCACTTAAATTCTATAATAAATGTGACATAAACTGTACATTCTATGCGCTTCATGCGTGATTTGGAATGCACCCAATAGGCAATTTTCTCTGCGCAGTAGCACAAATAGCGCTAAATAGCGTCTCCGTGAACGCACCCTGGGTATCTCGTATATTTTACTAAGGTGGGGTGGTAACCCTGACTACCGATGTTATGTAGACAAGATGGAGCAGCCAATGAAATATTGCGATAAAATTTAAACTTGTTAATCTAGTAGAAAAACTGAGAAGAAACCAGTACAGTGCATCGTCAAATCGATGGAAGTAATTGCTACTTTATAGTCAAATTTTTTAAACAAAAATGATTATTTGTGATGCATACATATAACTAGAAACTGTATATTGCATTATATATTTCATATCTAAAAAGAAAGTAACATACATATATCAAGTTTGATCCAAAAGCAATTACAATACTTATACTTTGACAGGTGACCAACGATGCTCTTGATTGGGCACTGTGAAAATAAAACAAGTTTTCGCTTTTTACAAAAAGAGTGCCAACGAAGATTATTACACATATTAAAAATTGGCGTGTTCGGATAGTATTAAAATATGAATTTTAAATTAGATTAATCCATTTTATAGACTAATTTGGGCGGCGCCTAATTTAAATAAATATCATTTTCACTTTTTCAAATTTACACAAAGAATGGAGGATTCTTTGTCTAACTATAGATCAAGTATACCGGGTAATTTAGGCTTGCAAGGTTCTGCTAATTTACGGCCAAAGTTTCAGCCAATTCGTATAAAAGCTTTAATGCATTTTGGGGAAAGCGATGATGATGAGAGTGAAAAGAATGCATCAGACTCCGACCAGGTTGAAGAAGATGACCCACAGCCTTTGGAAGATAATAGCTCACTTGAGGATGCGCATGAAATAAGTATTGATATTCCTCATAATAACTCTGATAAAACATTGAACAATTTGGAAAGCATTCCAGAAGTGTCTCATAGTGATACTGCTTCTCCAGATACTATCAAGTACTCCAATAAGATATCAAATGAGAAAGAAGTAAAGCAAAGCAATCAAAAGGAAAAATATAATGTATTTTCTACTGCAACATGTATTTCAAATCCTGTATTGCACGAGTCTTCCATACCCTTTGTACAGAATAATGTGAGCAATAATAAAAATGAAACTAATGATTCCATCAGTAGCTTACCGATATCACAAGATAAAAAAGAGCACATACAATCTGATAATTATGTAGAAGGAAGCATGCCCAATTTTGCTATTAAAAACAGATTATCATGTAACAATCAAGAGCATTTGGAAGATATTAAACCAGATGTAATCGAAGAAGGGGCTTTTACTATGCAGGAAAAGCAAGGGTACAATAAATTATAAATGGTAAAAAGTATATAGTCTATAAGTAACTGAAGTTTGCTTTTAACTTCTAGGCGTTTGGTAAACGAAACTCCAATGAAAAATACACCATCGATTTCATTACGCCCCCAACCATGTTTATCCCATAGAAGCCTGTTTACAACACCCCAAGATAAGGAAAAATGTACTACTTCTGGGAATATTGTGAATACTCCAGCAACAATTCTTTCTCATTGGGCGCAACATAACATGAAACAAACTCCGCTGCAAACAAAAAACTTTATTAGTAAAGAAAATGAAAAGACTCCACACATATTTGCTTCAGGATCTAAATTCTCATCTCATTGTGGTTATTCCAGGTTCGGTTCTTTACTTTATATGAGTATATTTATTACCATTATTACTACTAATAAAAATGTATTTGTTAGGTCTGCAACTAAAGATGTGAGACGACCATTAACAGATTCAGTTGGGTTTTCAAAATCAACAAGCAATTCTAATTCAATAAATAATTCCTTAGGATCAAGGTTGCATATTTTACATGGTACTCAGTTGTCAAAATTAGAGGAATCATCGCCTGAAGCTGTAACTATTGAAAAATGTAATGATAAAAAGGAGGAAAATTATACAGATGCATCAAAATATCAACCAACGGATAATGGGCGAAAACAAGAGAAATATTCAAATTCGGAAGAGATAAAAGAAAACAGGCATCCAAAGGTAGCTGATACTATTGAGTTCAATACTCAATCGAAAGGCGATAAAATTTTGATGCCTAAAAATGTATCAAACTGTAAAGTTAATTTAAATTCACAATTTGATACACAACAAGCGTATAAAAACAATAGCAATGCTGTGCAGATGTTAGATTGTAAGAAAATAGAAAGAGAGCCTTCTGTGCCTTCTAAGGTACATTTAGAGCCAGATATGAAAACTGTTATAGACAAAATGTCAGCTACATCATTCCCAACACCGTTTACTGCTGCGAATTCGAAACAAAATAAATCTATATTGATAAAGGGAAATGAATATTTAATACTTGGAGTGCTTGGACGAGGAATGAGTGGGGAGGTTTACAGAGTTCAAGATGTGATGTCTTCCGAATTACGAGCTGTTAAATGTGTAAATCTGAATTGTATGGATAAAGAAGCAGCTCAGGGTTGCTTAGAAGAAATTTCCATGCTTAATAAACTGCAGGCATCATGTGTCGTTAAAATGTTCGATTAGTAAGTAGGAATGTTTCAAGCTTTTTATTTATTCCTCATAGTAAAATTCATAAATAAAAGCAAATAAAAAAATTTTTACAGTGAAATAAAATTTCCTATGGTATATGTAGTAATGGAAATGGGTGATACTGATTTAAGTAGATTGCTAAGGTCAATGTTGCAGCATAAACAGTTACCACTTACAATGATCCTTTATTATTGGACGGAAATGCTTACTGCGGTGAAACATATTCATGATAATGGTAATTTTTAAGCTAATTAACGATATTCGATAAACTTTTAGATATAAGTTCTACTACAAATTTTTACATTTTAGGTGTAATTCATTCAGATTTAAAACCAGCAAACTTTCTTTTAGTCAGAGGGCGACTTAAATTAATAGATTTTGGTATAGCTTCTAGCATGAATGCGGATATGACATCTGTCATAAAAAATTCTCCAATTGGAACATTAAATTATATCAGTCCTGAAGCTTTACTGGATATTGGAGGAAATGATGATTCCCCCAATCATAATCTTAAGTATAAGGTAAAAATTTTCTTAAAATAAAGCAGGGTAATCTTAAGCAAATAATCTTTGAAACTATCTACAGCAATTTAACTTTTGACAAACAGATAACGTTTAAGTCAGATGTCTGGTCATTGGGGTGTATTTTGTACAGTTTAGTATATGGTTATACGCCATTTCAACACATTCGGTCGCAGTACGCTAAAATAAATGCCATTACCAATCCAAAGCCAAATATTCAATTTCCTGTGTCATTTCAAGATGGTTCTAAGCCTCCACCTCCTATTTTAATCAGCGTTATGCGAAAGTGCCTTCAACACGATCCAAAAGCAAGACCAACTGTAGGGGAGCTTTTACAAATTCAATATGTACCGACTACGTCAATCGTTGCTCCTGTGCCTCAAATTCCAAGTAATATTTTGGTAAAAATAAAAAATGCTTTAAGCGAAGAAGAATGGCGACAATTATTAGAGGTAGGATTAGCTCACTGATACTTTTATAAATTTATAATTGTCAAAGGGAATAAGGATTTAATGATTTTATTTCAGACTCTGGAACAAAGGAGACAAGTTTAGTATACACTGGTATAAAGTATGTATATACATATAGAAATCTATATCCACTAAATAACTTATATATAATAATATTCACTACAAGCATAGAGCTTTTGATTGTATTATAATATGATATTATGGTTTGAAATTAAGGTTTATTATGAAAAATAAAAAAGTACAATGTAACAATAGATAGAGTATTGCTCTAAAGTATTTTGTACAACTCATTTTTAGATTGGCTAAGATAAACTTTGTATGTAACCAGAGATATAATTACAAAATACTTATGAGTGGCACCGTATGAAATTACTGCTTTCTTCATTAAACTTCAAGGACTAGTGACTAGTAGTTCAAGTATCAAATACTTGAACTATAACTAAAATAATATCCACGTGATTTAGACAGTAAAATTAAATATTTTTATTGTATAGCTGACGATCATGTGTACAAGTGACTTGCTGTATGACAAGATCAGCTTATAGATTGTAGCTATAAGCTATTAAGCTGCCTGGCTACTAAAACTGAAGTATGTAAGCTTTTTTAACATTTCTCATACATGTGTGAGACTTTAAATAAAACATTGCTCTAATTATGCCCAAAAGATAATACTAAGTACAAAAGTGTCAATTCTTGAATTGTAGATATACAATATAAAAAAATTACAAAGATGCGTATGCAATTTTTTTCATATCCGTGTGTATTTATATATCTTTCAGTATTTAGAATCCTGGTTTTTTACTTCAAATACACATGATCATATAATTATTGCACAATATTTTGGCAATGAGCATACGCAGCTTGTACATATCAATGCATAGTCGTCGTAAGTTGCCAATATTGTAATAATCGTTCCCCCCTAGGTAAAGCCATTGTACTTGGTCTTTCAAAAGTAAACATAATATCTTGCACTTTACTTTTCAATTCACGGTCAAAAATGTGGCCACCTGTACGTTCTAAGGCAGATGCCATGTCGTATTCCACGGATGGCAAAGGGTCTCGTATGAAACGTGCTGCGGTAGCAATACTGGGTAATATGTGCAACTGCAAGGCCCGTATTTCCCATAGGCTACTGAGTAGCGCATTGCTTAATAAAGGATCCCGCTCTTCCATAAGAAAAGGATCTCCAGCACCCTCGCCTATAGCTTCGTTCGACATTACTTCTCCCCCTTGCGGATGATCGATAAGTCGCTTTAATCCAGGATGCCTCAAAAGAAGATTTCCGACAAATAATAAAATTATTAATATATCTTCCGGAGGCGCAACTAAGGTAAGCCGTGAAAGTCTTTTGGCAAAAGCAGCTACCAGAGTTTCTGGTAAATGCCTACAACATAAAACCATGATAAATATTAAAAATTAATATCAACTTCAACGTCTTTTCGCTATTTCAAAGGAATTACTTACGTGGAGCTCAAAAAAAGATCAGACAGGTAAAACAATCGAGCTTTATATTTTGTATGAAAAATTTCTGGCTCAAACATAGAGTAGAGCTTTGTAAATATATTTGGATATTCTAGATTATGCTTGGTAACTAATAAAAATACTCCTTGAAGTGCAAGCAAACCGATAGGACCATCTGCATCCAATGAATCCATTAAGAAGTCTGTTAATAATACTGGCTTTTCTAAATGAGGCATTACACGCTCAAGTAAGACAACTAATAATTGTTTGTGTAATTGTGGTGTAAGCTCCCAATGCATTATACAACCCCAAATTTTGTTTAGTGCTTTTTTGGCACTTACTTGATCCCATTTAAAACCATCTGTTAGAAAATAAAGATCAAATTATAATCGTAGAAAAAAAATAACTTTAAAGTAATATATAACTGTTTAAATATCTTAGAATGAATACTTTTATACGAGCCGCATAATAGTTCCACCACATTATCAGGATTTTTATGATCTTTCTCCGTTGGCAATTGTAATTTATGGATGAGTTCAAGTAGATTATGTATATAAATCTCCTGTGGCTGCTTTTTAGGAGTAAGCGAAGGTAGACATTTCCAAGTATAATATAATGCATCCATGTACCCAGTCATTTCTTGGAAACGTGTGATAAGATTTGTTTGGTTTTTTTCAGGTGACAACAGAGTCATAAGAATAAGTTTTAAACGATGCAATGGAAAATAGTATTCAAATTCTCCTATTGGTTCTATTGGTGCTTTGCCTTCTTCTGCCATTAGTTTCATAGCTGTTGTAAGAGCCTGCAATTGAACTACTGGTTTCCCATTTTCTATGGTCCACAGTAGTTTTGTCCAAACCTCTTCATAGCAGTTTCTCAGCCAGCCGATATAACGTAGTTCTGGGCTAGGTTCTACAGAAAAGTGGAATGCTATTAACTTGCATAGAATGAAGGATTAGTAAAGGATTTATTCGTTCTATAGTAATTAACATTGTTACAATCAATGTTATATGATAAAAATTACTTAAAATGTGATGCTTCAAAGAAGATTTAATTTTGAGAATTAGCGAAGCGATCATAGAGTTACTTTTTGACTTACCTGATATAGTGAGGCTAATTGTTTGTTCAAGATACATATCCCCTCTCTTTAATACTTCAACAAATATTGTTTCTACAGTAAGAAGGCAAGACATCATCAATTCCTGAAGAAACAAAAATTTTAATCAGTGGAAAATCTATTCCATATATTAAATTTGAACTAAAAGTTAATAAGTTTGGTTATCAAGACATTAATAGTATTGACTTCTTGACTTCAGTGATATAAGATTGTACCCGTTTCGGGGAAAACATACACAATCAGGTTCCCACACACGCACATATAATGTGCGTTTCGATGCATGTACGCAACCGCCTCCACTTGTCTTTCTGCTAAAAAAAACGGCTGCAATATTGTATCACTGCTTGTTTATCGAAAACTCAATTTATAATTTCCATGCCCAGTATATTATGCAAAGAAAAAAAAAAACAACACAATTGGCTGTCACAACACTGGCGTGATTTGACGTGCCAAGGCCCAGAGGTATTGGTGTGTTTTTAAAAACGTTACCCAGGTGCATTTGTAATAGCATTTTCCCTTTTGCTAAACATTCTGCGATTGTTACATTATAGAGCGCCAAGTGTAATTAAAGATTTTCTAAGCAGTTTATACTATATTACACGATGATAAACAAGTGTAACCAGGTGTTAAGTTTAAAGTTGTATAACATCGAGTACATTGTGATTTGAACGTTTTACGATGACATTTTTTTGATGTGACATCTACAAACCGGAAAGCCGATCGCGGTAAGCGCATTCACGAATAACCAATCGATACGGGAAAAAACGTATTACTAGACAATGCTCTGCACAGACGAATACTGGAAACCTAAACGTACCTTAACAGTTGAAGACTATAAAATTATGTATATCTCTCATAGAAAAAACTATTAGTTGATGCAATATACGAAGTTATATTTATCAACAGGTTTTTGTTTCTTTTAACTAAACACCTTTGAGGGATAGTTTTTCTCCTCCTAATGGTAACATTTTTCTGTTTAGTAAAACTTTTTACGCTTTTGGGGTATTTCTGTCTATATCGGCTGTATAAGTTGATACTGTCAGAAGTATAATGATTCAATCTTATGAAATAAACAAGAGCGTATATAGCGTTGTTCTTCATTGTAAATAGTGTAGCAAATAGAAAATACTATAAGCAGTAGTTGGCAAAATTTCGGGTGTCACCTAGAGCCATGTCAGAGGAACGTTCGGAAGTTTCAAGTCAAGTCATTCGAGTGCACCTTCGAGCACATTTTGCTACTTTGGATTTCTAAAGCAGATGTAGCTAATTTTAGCTCGTTCCGGGATTTAAAACTACTGGTAGGAATACTCTAAAACTCGTTATTGATCATTGTCGATTTTTTAAGTTATTTATACCCCTCTGCTCTGGTTTATTAATCAGTCAATAGGACAAAATTAGTACCTTGAAATCAATAACATTCAAAGTCAAAATTAGGTTACCTTTGCCCAATGCAAACGATAATAAAAATTCAAAAATATTTTAAACTGTTCCAGTAAAAAGACAACTGATTATTTCATCAACCTAAATGTTATTTATATTTTTAGATTTTTGAGCTTGAATAAGTATACTACTTTCAATTAGAAGCTGTTTTTGTTTGTTTTTCTATTAATTATTGCATCTCATCGTCACCGCTTTCGCTGTTATGGAATAAACTCATAATATAACTTTTATTAATTTGAAGTTATAACGGCATAGCTACGAGCTAGTTTCTTTTTTATAAAAAATCAACATCAAAATTTAAATTAATTTAAATTTTTATCAAGACCTAACGAAGCTGACGTGTTACATGACACAAGTGCTAAAAATAGGGAAATCTGTGAAAAAATCCGAGTAGCTGTTCCGAAACTTTTCGCATCCAATAAACTGCCTAAACGCCATACTATAATGTAATAACCTAACTCGTATCCAATTACATCCACAAAACAGTTTTCAAACACAGTCTAGCTCATTTTAATCGGCGACGGGCAGAGCTAGGCCGCGGTTTCCTAAAGCACGTGGAGAGGACCTGAATCCAGGAACATTTCGGAGACAAAACTTTTAACATATAGAAATGTGTGTGTGTGTGTACATATATATAGACGCATCATGCAACAGATGTGGCGTAAATTGTAGCAAAGCAATTTGGTACTGGAAGTTTTGAGAACTTGAAATGTTAAAAGGTCTATGAGTTGAGAATGTGTAACTGTAAATATATGAAAAGAGTCCATAAAAAATAACCAGTTACTAATAGATAGCGCTGATAGTATACATATGTGCACCATTGCACACTCACATCACTGTATTGTATTGGTATATACAGAGCAAATAGACCTTATTATTTCAGAAAAAATATAATTGTAAGTTTTTGAAACGTAAAAGAAAATAAAATAGTAACTGTAATAACTACTTATTCTTGTCTTAGCATTCCTATACTATCCTTACATTCCATTGACTGAGGATATCGACTAAATTATTGGCATGTTTTCTCGATGCCAAAAACTCCTGAGCTTTTTGTCTCAAGAGTCTTGATGACATTTTTTGCCCTGAGAATGCGCCGGGAAGATCCGAAGTTTCCACCGTCGCCATGATTGCTTATAAGTCAAGCTGCTATTAATGCTGTGTTGCTAAAACTTTGCAATTGCTGACTTGGATATTGAAAATTCAGACTTGATTCCGCTATTGTATGCTAATATCAATTTCAATACTCTGTAATCGATTTGGCTTTTGTACCGCAGATTGTAATGTTTTTCTCAGTTTCTAAATCCGACCTGTTCAACTTTGTTTTAGCTTATTAACATATACAGCACTGGCACAAAAGAACAAAACTCGCAACAAGGTCGTGCACTCTCCGCAGTACATTAGTACAATAATTTCACTGAATTGACTGATTAATTTCACTCTCCATTGCTATCGCCGTCAGCCTGGCGGAAATGCCGGAAATTGAGTGATACCATAAACTACTTAGGAGGTAGTGTCTTCTTCTTCTTCTTCTATCTTTATGAACTTTGCTACAATGAGCAATTATTCACTACATGCACTATGGGTGCGTTCGTTTTTGTGCTGGCAGTACTGGCAGTACTACGTCATCACAGTGTATTGCAATCAACGTTCGTTTTTTAATAAGCGTGCTGCATTGCGTACTGCATACTGTATTTTCGAACGGTTGACAGCAGTTTAGTGCCATTTACCGTGGGGTGGGAAATAGCAGCTTATCACATCGAGTATTTACGTGAGCTATCAGAAAGGAAGAAGGGAAGAGGTCTGTGGCAGCCCTGGCACTGCTCCAACACACCTATGCACAGGTTGGCGGCCCTGACGCCACGTAGCGGGACAAAGTCGCAACTCACGTCCTCGAGAGGCGCGAAATTCAAAAAAGCATAAATTACAGGAGACGTTTAAACGAAGCCCGGAACTTCCGTTCATGAAGGTAGTCCTCACTTTTTTCCGGTTCGCTCGCTAAGGAGTTAGTTCTTGAGGTGAAGCGTGTGCGTGAATATCGAGGTACAACGTGAATCTTCTCAAGCATCGAAAAGATCAAAAATTGCAGAAGTCATTGTGATACCATGGTGCATGAATAAAAAATCATAAAAGACCATTTTACGAATACACGATTTTATTATAACCCACAGGTCTATAGTAATTCGGATTGATCATTAGAATAGATCTTTTTTTTTACTTTGCTTGAAAAAAAAAACTGATAACATTTGTTGTATTCAGTGTGGTTAAAGTAATACTGAAAAAGTCTGAAAAAATTGGGAAATTAATAAGTTAACGGGATCCCTCATGCCTACTTTACCGACAGTGCAAGTCAATAAACAATTAAGTTAATATAATTCAAATGCGAAGCAAATTGAACAATCGGGCATTTGTAGGATAATGTGCCAGTCCTATAACGAGTCAAACGAACTTAAAAACACTCAAATTAGTTGAAAAATAACGCTGTACCATTGTGCCGCGTTCTTGAAGAGAGGTTACTTCTGGTTATTTCCACTTCAAGAACGCGGGACAGTGGTACAGCGTCATTCTTCATCCGATTTGAGTTTTTTTAAGCTGGATTGATTCGTTAGAATTGGCACCTTGTCATAAAGAAGCCCGTTTTTGCAATTTGCTTCGCATTTGACTTTTATTAAACGAATTGTTTATTGACTTGTACTGTCGGTAAAGCACGCGTGAGGGATCCCGTTAACGGGATCCCTCATGCCTACTTTATCGACAGTTCAAGTCAATAAACAATTAGTTTAATAAAATTCAAATGCAAAGCGTATTGAACAATCGTGGGTTTGTAGGACAATGTGCCAGTCCTAACGAGTCAAACGAACTTAAAAACACTCAAATTAGTTGAAAAATAACCCTGTAATATTGTGCCACGTTCTTGAAGAGAGGTTACTTTTGGTTATTTCCACTTCAAGAACGCGGAACAGTGGTACAGCGTTATTCTTCATCCGTTTTGAGTTTTTTAAGCTCGATTGACTCGTTATAATTGGCACCTTGTCATAAAGAAGCCCGTTTTTGCAATTTGCTTCGCATTTGACTTTTATTAAACGAATTGTTTATTGACTTGTACTGTCGGTAAAGCACGTGTGAGGGATCCCGTTAACTGAATATCTTGAATACTGATATTCTGATCGATTGGAAAAGACTTTACATTTGTTTAATGAAAATAGTTTGAAATAAACTGTATTCCACACCATCTTGCGAATAAATTTGTAAGCACAGTTTTTTTAAAAAGCATGGTATTCTTGCCTAGATGGTATATAAGTAATCCTTGGTAACCCATATCATTTAGCTTTTGGACAATTATCATACGTATTTTATTTATAACTTCGTATATTAATTGGTTATTTGAAGAGGTGTCAGTAGTATGTACACAGTGGGAAATTGAATCGTGTGTGGTTCGGCTAGTTTCACTCTGTAATTTAACATGGAAAATGATATACTACACTATAGTTAAAAGCACTGTATGTGTATACGTGATTGAACAAAATCAACTTAAGCGCCCTATGTCCATGCTCTATTTGCGTAAAATTATAGAATTTAATTAATCAAACTGTTCTAGTAAATTATGAGATGTATAAAAACCATATGAATATTTGTCCAATCAAAACCATTTTAGCTTAAGAGATTGTAAATTAAATAAGTTAACTTATACAAATTTTTCGCATTTTGATTTATAACTTTTTAAATAAAATTTTTAGATATTTTTTTGAGTAATATAAAAAATAAAAAACATATTTTTCAGTCAACAGAAGTCGAGATATAATTATTTACCCTTCTTTCATCCCACCGTCGTTCATATTAATGAAAAAAAGTAGTCAAAAGCAAATTTTACTTATATATCCCCCCTAAGCTCATACCTTAAGACTTCAAATTTTGCGAAATTTATTTTCTTAGGTAGACCGTCGTTAAAAAAAAATTAAGAAACGTAAACTTAAGTATTTTTATACATATATATTTGAGCATTTTAACCTTAATTTGACTGGAGTAGCCTACAACTAGAAATCAAAATGAGCGGCAACATACACATTAATAAGAAGGTCTGCGTTGATGGCATTTATTTGCGTGTATTGCCGTGTATGTAATGCCCTTTACTCGTATTTTGGCTGGTGTCGTCTGCTGTACTGCAGCTACACTACCTTTTCAGGCACAGTATTCGCAGTAGGAAGTGACATAAAAAGTTATAAAAACATTGAAGTTTTCAAATGTTGAATATCTGCGACTAAGGCCCGATTCCACAAGACTTGTTTAAACTAGATTAAGTTAATTATGCTATATTCTATGTGACATAAAATATAGCAAAATTAACTTAATCCAGTTTAAACAAGGCTTGTGGAACCGGGCCTAAGCGGTTCTCATTGGCTGCAGTACTCGCAGTAGGAAATGACATCAAAATCATTACGTCATAAAAACTTCACAGTACCGTAAAAGCGCACTGCAATGTATAAACGAACGTTACCTGTTATACTGCTGATACTGGCAGTACAAAAACGAACACAGCCTATATGTATAATAGCCAATAGTATACTAGGTGTCCGTTAAGTTGGCCGGACATAATTGAATAATGGAAAAAAAACTACAGGAGTTGTTTGTTAAGCGTTTGTAGATGTTTGTTATATCAATAAAAGCGTTTGTTAGTTGCTAATTTTTGAGAAAATGCAAAAATAAAAACCAGCGTTAAGTTGGTCGAACATTAATTACTTTTCTTTAGATAGGGTGTTATATCGATTCAGAATCGTTTGTAATTTCTACATATAAAAGAAAAAATGTTTGTTAGTTAATGGATTTGAACGAAAATGAAATTAAAAAATTCACAATTTAGTTCGAGAGCAAGTATAGGTTATATATATTATTCTATTTTACGATTTTTCACCCATATTTTGATAATAAACGTTTGTTAGGTGTTTGTAGATTCTTGTCACACCAATAGAAGCATTTGTTATGATTGACAATTTTTGCAAAAATGCAGAAAATAAAAATCGCATCAGTGTGAGGTTGACTGGACATTAACTAAATTTTGCCTTAAATAATGTAATCACATCGATTTAGGATCGTCTGTAGTTTCTGAAAACATAAGTTACGTTTGTTAAATGTTAATTATGAAGAAAAATCAAATTACAATCATTTCCAATTTTGTCCATAATAATGTAGTATATATGTAGTACATACATATGCATGGACAAAATTGGAAATGTTTGCAATTTGATTTTTCTTCATAATTAACATCTAACAAACGTAACTTATGTTTTCAGAAACTACAGACGATCCTAAATCGATGTGATTACATTATTTAAGGAAAAATTTAGTTAATGCCCAGTCAACTTCACACTGATGCGATTTTTATTTTCTGCATTTTTGCAAAAATTGTCAATCATAACAAATGCTTCTATTGGTGTGACAAGAATCTACAAACACCTAACGAACGTTTATTATCAAAATATGGGTGAAAAATCGTAAAATAGAATAATATATATAACCTATACTTGCTCTCGAACTAAATTGTGAATTTTTTAATTTCATTTTCGTTCAAATCCATTAACTAACAAACATTTTTTCTTTTATATGTAGAAACTACAAACGATTCTGAATCGATATAACACCCTATCTAAAGAAAAGTAATTAATGTTCGGCCAACTTAACGCTGGTTTTTATTTTTGCATTTTCTCAAAAATTAGCAACTAACAAACGCTTTTATTGATATAACAAACATCTACAAACGCTTAACAAACAACTACTGTAGTTTTTTTTCTATTATTCAATTATTTCCGGCCAACTTGACTGAGGTTAGTACTAGAGTGGGGAACACTGTTACCAACCTTCGCCTGATAACTTACTAAACCATGGGGCACCTATCCTATAGTCGTATCAGAGATGAACATGAAACGGGAGATTGCTCATGTCGTGTCCCGAGTCCTGAGAGCGCATCTTGAAATTCTTGAATAAAAGGCTTCATACTCTCAGTTGTGCCAACCTCTCATAATAAAATTATCTATAAAGGGTGGTAAAGTTTCGCCGTCCCCTGCCACACCTGCCACCATTCTTATCTTCCATTTTTCCATGGCCGTGACTTCCGTTATTGACTTGAGTACTGAAAATCTATAGTTTATGTCACGCAAACTATAGATTACTAGTACTCACAGTCAATAACCGCAATAACGGAACACGGCCCATGACTTCAGTCAGCACTTACGCCACTTACGGCTGCTTACGGCTTAGCATAATCAGCAAATGGCGGCTTTCATACGAGTCGTTGGTCAAAAAGTGACAGAAATGCTAAAATGTTCTTTCCATATTTATTTACTAAACTATACATAAATTAGAGACAAATATATTTACAACTAATCACGCAGGCATCAATTGATGCAAATCGTCCATCGTTTACTACGTTCCATGAAATGCTTCTTGTTATATATGTAAAAGAAAGAATAGAGAGAAAATATAATAAAATTCTCAATGGTCTTCTGAGTTTAGTTATTATAATGGGTTTAAATTTTTAAAATATGTATGTTTAGCTGGTTTGATTGGTAATGTATACTAGTAGGTAATAAGTGGGATAAATTTTCTCGTATAATGTATTATTCTCTTTTAAGAATCTTTTAATATTGTTAAGTCTAGTAACAATTATATTATATGTTATTATTTTAATTTGAATATTTCTATTTCTTAAACTTCTGACTGTAATATTTATATACTATTCTAAAATATGCATTTATCCTTTTTTTTTAAAGCTTATTAAAGATAATAAAAAGAAGTATTAAAAAGTCATAATTATTACTCTATTTTAAATTGAGACAAATAAGTTTACCAATGGATTGATAGAGCAAATTATGAAAAATCCATTAGTTTACATAACAGTAAAGGCAAAAAATGTAATTGTACTCACTAGTTTTCCATATCAAATAATTTATATTAACTTTTACACAATTAGCAATATTTAAAAGTTTCTAATAGAAGCAAAATTTATTTATTTAATTAAATCAAAAGTATTTAAGCTCATTGTGTTTGACAGAGTATAAGCTAATAATAATTAAAAAATTGCAGTTTATTGAAATGGCAGAAGAGATCAGAGATAATTTAACCCGAGATGATTTCGATGCTGGGCCATGTAGTTACAATGAAGTAGAGCCTGGTTTTTTTTTAGGAAATCTTACAGCTGCTACAGATATTGAATTCCTACAAGAAACTAAAATAAGTCATATACTTACCATTGATTCTTGCCCTTTACCACGAAATATTCAAGAACATTTTCCAGATATTAGAATGAAGTATGTCCAAATTACTGATATGCCAAGAGAAGATCTTTTAACTCACTTTGAAGATTGTTATGAATTTATCGAGCAAGCTTTAAGAACAGAAGGAAAGGTATTGGTTCATTGTTACTTTGGTGTATCCAGATCTGCCACAATTGTTATTGCCTTTATTATGAAAAAATATAAAACAAGCTTTATGGAAGCTTTTGATCGAGTTAAAGAAAAGAGGCGCTTTGTTGGCCCAAATCCTGGATTCTTAGCTCAATTAAAACTGTATGAAGATATGGGGTTTGCAATAGACAATACAAACATACAGTTTAAGATGTATAGATTGCAAATTGCTGCAGATAAAGTTAGAAAGGCAAGAATCTTACCACAGAGCTGCATTGACTTGATTAAAGCAGATCCTGCATTAACCACTATAAGGCCAGAACCAACTGTTTATCGGTGCAAAAAATGCAGGAGAATCGTCGCTAGCGTTAGCAATGTATTGCCGCATTCCACTCATGAAAAACAAGTTTGGAGACATATAAGCACCAAGCGTACTACAAAGGAGAAATTAAAGGAAAGTCCTGCAGCAGTTGAAAAAAAAAAGGAAGAAAAGAAATCGACCGAGCTTTGTAATAAAACGTATTTTGTTGAACCACTGGCATGGATGCCTGACATAACGCACAATGTTGAAGGAAAACTAAATTGTCCTAAATGTAATACAAAACTGGGTTCATTTAGTTGGGTGGCTGGCTGCCAATGTCCATGCGGTAGTAAAATAGCACCTGCGTTTTACTTGGTACCCTCAAAAGTTGATTGGAGCAATGCTGTGCAGAATGTACAAGTTACCATATAACTATCCCAAATAGCAAGATTGTCTACCTGTAGTGTATTTAAAAAGAGAACTTCCATTTTATAAACTCTAAAATTAGTAACTATATATGAGCGCTCGTATCTCGCTCAAGAAGGATGAGTGTTGTAACACGACCAATTATTGACTACATTCTAATTTTGTGCCAATATATACTTGTGTTGACATTAATATAATCATTCATTCCATTTGAAGTTTGTAATCTTTTATACAGTCAGATTAATGGCAAAAAGTAGCGAGTTCTATGTTGTATATAGAAACTATCATTTGTATGCATGCATTGGTATCTCTCTATGAAATATATATATATATATATATATATATATATTAGGGTGTCCGTTAAAAAGGCATTATTTTTGTTTGTTTGTTAACTATATCTAACTTGGTGTAGAATCAGATAAAAATGAGATTTGCAAGAGTCCAGCCGATTTAGGTAGTAAAAACCCGTGCCACTTAAGGATTTAAGTTAAAAACGGGATTACGCATAGAAAAATGAAATTTTGTGACAATTTGGATGTCATTTCTTCATCCTTCAAACATTGCACACGATGATGTAGCTTTAGTTAGTTTAAGGGTCTCTGAATATGGATCCATAATGAAATTTATCTTTTGACTTGTTACAACCATTATTTCCCGTGTTAATATTTTTTAAAATAACGATTTGCAATAAACATTCGTTATAGCCGCATCTTAAATAATTTCTTCTTTTATACATCGGTATCTCCGCCCCCTTTCGTTCTGACATATCTGAATATGATAAGATTATGTAAACATTTTTTCTATTTTTTTGTAACATACACACTGCCGGTCAAAATTTTAAGACCACTTGAGAAATTTGGTTCGAAATCAGTCACTTCTTTAAACGCGCATAACTTCGTAATGAGGAAGGATACAATAAAATTCAAAAAACCGTTGAAAAGCTGATAAAATTCTACATATAGTGGAATTAACTCAATGCACGGAAAACGTGTATTTATGGAATTACAATTAAATAAAAATGCTGCTAAATTAAAAATTTTTATTTTTTCGTTACTTCAATATAACTTGTTGTAGCACTTGCAATAATTATGGTAATTATGTGAAACTTTGGTGACATAAAGTTCAAAGTTTCAGCTATAATTTGAACCATCAAACGTCACGATATTCATTGTATTTCCTTATTTTCATAACTTTTTTCAGAGTAATGCCGAGAAAAATTTTTGACCAAAAAACAACTGTCCAAGCATTTGAAACAATTTCAGACTGAAGAATCCGTTGGTAATAAACGACCTATTCTACTTGTTTCATATTGCACTTTTATTCAATTAACATAAAACACCATTAATTTTTAAATTAAATCAACAAAAGTAGAGTAATGATTAATCAAATCTATTTTATTAATTCTAAGATTTACAATTATCATATTCCTTTTAACTGAATAAAAGTGCAACATGAAACAAGTAGAATAGGTCGTTTAATACCGACGGATTCTTCAATCTGAAATTGTTTCAAATGCTTGGGGAGTTGTTTTTTGGTCAAAAATTGTTCTCGACCTTACTCAGAAAAAAGTTATGAAAATAAGGAAATACAATGAATATCGTGACGTTTGATGGTTCAAATTATAGCTGAAACTTTGAATTTTATGTCACCAAAGTTTCACATAATTACCATAATTATTGCAAGTGCTACAACAAGTTATATTGAAGTAACGAAAAAATAAAAATTTTTAATTTAGCAGCATTTTTATTTAATTGTAATTCCATAAATACACGTTTTCCGTGCATTGAGTTAATTCCACTATATGTAGAATTTTATTAGCTTTTCAACGGTTTTTTGAATTTTATTGTATCCTTCCTCATTACGAAGTTATGCGCGTTTAAAGAAGTGACTGATTTCGAACCAAATTTCTCAAGTGGTCTTAAAATTTTGACCGGCAGTGTGTATGTTACAAAAAAATAGAAAAAATGTTTACATAATCTTATCATATTCAGATATGTCAGAACGAAAGGGGGCGGAGATACAATAGCGACATATGAAATTGTGTTATTTCACTAAAAAAATTACACAGTTATTGTAGAAATGAATATTTTTTATGTTGAAACGTGGAAATATCTCGAAAAGTATTTAAATGAAAATATTTTCAGACGAAAAATGTTTGTCTGACTTCGGAAATTACGCCTACATGCGCCCATAGAAAGTACGGTTCCTGTCATATTTGTTATAGGATTTAAGCGTTTTATGTGCGCGCATATGCGTAATTCGGGAATATACCTTTTGACTCGAAACAATAATATATATACTGTAGGAGATTAAATCACATAGATTGAATGGTTACCTTTGTGCTATATTATTGTAACATATCGATTTTGCCTAGAAAGTATATACAGCGAGACAAGTTAGCCGGCGTGTTAACGAATGAATTTATCGAGATGTACAAAGATATCATTGGTTTGACCTTGAAAGCTAAATTATGTGTCATCTTGAGAGTATTTTTATTGGAAGCCCCTTTTGATTCTTTCCCATTTTTTTTTTGCATACTTTTAGAGCAAACGTCAAACAGTTTGTCAGAGCATTGCATCAATTTATCGTTTCATTCAGGGTGAGTTTCACCAGTAAGGTCTAACTTAGAGTGATATAATTCACGTCACAGGAACTATACCACTTTAAGTCGGCAGGCAAAAATTCTATCTTAAAATGATATAGTTCCTGTGACGTGAATTATATCACTCTAAGTTAGACCTTACTGGTGAAACTCGAAACTCACCCTCGGTCGTTCCCTATAGACACTTTAATGTGAAATACCATAAAAACGTGGGTTCAACTCAGTTCAACTCATTATAGCTGCGTGGTTTATGGAAACGTTATGCACGTATACACACGTATACACACGTATAATCACTCAACAGCTTCCACTGGCTTCCACTGCTTCTAATTTTTTTAGAGAAAAGATTTGAAAAACGAGTAGATGAAATGACAAATGCATGTGCAGTATTTTAGTAAGGCCTCGCGATAAGCTAATGCAACTACAAAAGTGCCAAGAGTGGGCAATATGAAATAAGTAACGTCATTGAAAAGTTCAAAGATCTAGATTACGAGTAGCCTGGAAATGACCTTTCAAAATCAAATTAGTAGGATTGTTGTGTGCTCTACTAGAATCGAACATATTTCCTCTGAAATACTCACTTTAAGATATTTTAATGTGTTTCGACAGAAGAAATTCCTCCTGCAGTATATCATCATTCAATTTTCAGTTACTTTCTTATTACTTCAATCACTCTCACTCTGTCACATTATAAATGTAATTATTTTCTCAAATAATCTCGCTCACTGTGTCTCGTTCTAAATGAAATGAGATACGAGGTAATAATTGAGTGGAGGTGGTTAAATAACACGAAATCTCTTGTATGCCGCAGTTAGACAAACACCTTAGCAGTGTACAACGTACATAGTACGTAGTCCACATAAACGTGCATGTTTGTCCTAAATAACTTACAAAGAGTATATGGATTGCACAAAATTTGTTGTTATAGGAAATAAGTTATTTGGTTGCGTATGCAATTAATTTACAATCTTTTTAACTAAAAGTGCGCGCGTGTTTGCTCACTTTGGTTATTCAAAGTTAAATATAAAATATATTCCATAAGGTTAAGAATTATTTAGGATAAACAAGATACGTTGAGCACTCTGTATGCTATTTAGTTGTTCAATTTTGACAAAGCTCGTTGATCGCTTCGTTTTCTCGTTATTACTTTATGTTTCGATTAACAAGAAGCGTAATTCATCGTTACCCTGCTTTTATCATTGACTATCTACAGAGTTTTTTTTTTTAAATATTGCTTAAACTTTTTCTGTTACAACAAGTTTACCTAAGTGCTTGTGTATATACGGGTGTTCCACTTAAAGTGACCCACAGCATAGATGAGCATAGATACAAAAACACGCGTATCTTTTTAACTATTCAATTTTTGCGTAGGACCTTTTCTGAGCCTCTTGTTATTTGCTTTGAAAAAAGTTATATGCAAAAATTGAATATCTCTTATAGTTAAAAAGATACGCGTGTTTTTATATCTATGCTCATCTATGCTGTGGGTCACTTTAAGTGGAACACCCATATGCATATATATAAAAGAATTGCGTTTAAATTGTATTAAATTTATCGAGAAAAAAAAAGAAGATAAAAAGTAGGCGATTTGGTGTAAACTGACTCGAGTGCAGTATAATAAACTACGTAAACATTCGAGTTTATAGAGAGATGACTGTCGATAATTCGGAGTGACATTAAGTTTTTGGTAAATTGCACAAAACGTTGGGTTTTCGGCGTTACATACTGGCATGCATAGCCGAATAGGTAGCGCCATAAGGATGTGTTCTTAATCTAAGGGTATTTAAACTCGTTATCGTTGATTCTTCCAAGCTGCTGTGAACGTCCGCTTGATGATAAGAAGGAATAGCCATATTACTTATATTGCCATTGACGAATCCATGGCAGCTAGTAGTGGTCTGTATGTTCGCGTAATGCTGTGCTGATCTCCAATAATCGTTGTAAGCGTACTGGGTAGTAATCTGCGCCGGTTGTACAGACTCCGAATTATTATCATTAGCGTGCATCACTCTGATTGGCCTTAAGGGTAGCGTGGTCTCCATTTCTCTTGTAATTGGGACTCCTCGATTCATAGCAGAGTTCCTCTCGTTTCTTCGAAATTTTGCACGACGATTTTGAAACCATACCTACGGACGAAATTGATCAAAAGAAAAGTATAGTTTTTTTGCTTTTTCTGGGGTAATTCGGTTTACCAAGCGGGTATATGTATGGTCGACAAAAAATTTCATCACGCGAATAACGCTATTCTACTTTTTATAAAAAAAATTATAGACGATATATTTTGCTCTCTATCATGTAATAATTGGGAAAAAGGGCCTCGCTGTACCGTCCTAAGGCAGAGCTGAACAGCCGCGCGCGTGAATGATTAGGGATGAAGAAAAGAACAACTTAAACTAAAATTGTAGAGAATTTTCTAGAGTATAGTTAGCTTAGACGGGCCACGAAGACTAATTTCGAAGCGTTTATTTACCGACAATATATAATATAAGATATAGGAAGAGAAGAAGTAGGCTAAAATATCGGTGAGGGTCCTCCACTGCTAAATCATCATTGGAATCGTTAATTCCGATTGACGCACGAGGGCTGCCAAGCTCTGATTCTTAAACTGCGTTGGTAAAAAAGTGGATTAGTTGAGAAAGAATTGTATGCTGTCTACATACGTTGGATATAGATAGAGAGAATTATAGGGGGAGTGGGGGAGGGGAGGGGGGGGGGGGGTAGCCGGAAGTAGTTGGTACATAGCTCTACAGTACAGGAGGATTGGCTCTAGGTGGATGATGGGGAAACGAAGAGGGCTGCACTGCTCCGCGGAAGGCAAATAGAGGAGAGATGGGTGACTGTGGCTGTGACAGTGACGGTGATGGTAACGACTACGGGACGGCGTGACGGCTCCTGGCAGGCGTGCATGCGTATATAGGGTGAGTCGCGCGCGGCTAGTGCGGTCTTGCGGCACCGACTTACTCTGCACAGTTCGCACTGCACCTAAAATCTTCGCTTGGGAGGAGTTGGAGTGACAGAGTTTTAGGTTAGGATAAATCGAGTTGGAGGAGGAGGGGGAAGGGGAGGAGGAGAAGGAAGTAGAAATACTGCAAAGAACGACGGCGACAGCGACGAATCGTGCATGCGTACATACGTGCATGCACACGTGCTGGATATGCCATGCTCTATGCCAAGAGCAGATGCTGCCCGGTGCCCCCCTCTGGGCTTTTGGTACACGCAACGATCCCGCCAGGCTAATCATAGCTCCTCTCTCTGACAACCTGTCTCCTTCGATTTTCTGCCCAACTGTCCACGCGCTATACTTTTACCATTCCTCTCCACGTCCTCGCTTATACTTCGATCCACCACGACGTACAATGCCTGCAGAGGAGGGAGGGTTCCATCGTTCCAAATCTTTCTCGCTCGCATCCCGAAAAATCTAAATTTACACATCTCCTTATATATATATATATGTGTGTGTGTGCAATGTGTGTAACCGTCGGCACATAGATACGTTTAATGGTTGGTCGAGATGAAGCAATAATTTTACCTGCACCCTAGCCTCGGAGAGAGATACCCGAGTAGCCAGTTCTTCCCGGACAAAGGCATCAGGATAGTGGGTTCTCTCGAAAACCCTCTCTAACGCAGCCAACTGTTGCGCCGAGAACGTCGTTCTGCTCCTTCTAGGTCTCCTGCTTCCCGCCGTTGAAGCACCTTCGTTGCATTCTGCGAGTGAAACGAAATTTTCGCTAATTCAGGTACACAAATACATACACATAGTAAGTCCTTAATTCCCTTATACGATTTTCAATCGGCTAATATACCGGACCAATTGCAATCACGGTTAAAAAAAACATTCCATTATAAAATCACACGCGCGTAATTAAACTATTAATATATAGTACCTATATATACTCACATAAATAAATACAATTATATAAAAATGATAAGGAACTTCCATGACCTTTCGTCAATCTTAAAATAAATATATATCAATTGTGGAAAGTTGTTGCAATTATAATAATTAACATATATGCATGCTAAAGAGCTCATCCGACTCCGTAATTCAATAACATATCAAATTAATTATATATCCCAGGGACGGAATCGGGAACAGTGACTTGGGATACGACGAATTAGAGAAACGGCGGCTCTGCTGTACGAAGCATGTATACGCAGCTTCGGATCTTGGATATTGTATGCATGCGAAATGGGTCCTGCACGAGGCAGAAGAGAAAGGGAGGGGGGGGGGACATCGATAGATAGGATGAATGCGAAATCATTGAGGAAAATGTGTGCAGGCTATATATATACAGTGTCTGAAAAGAGATGCCGCCGAAGATAGAGCGAGGTTCTGCGTGAAAAAAATGATAAAAAAACGAGAGAGAGAGAGAGAGAGAGAGAGAGAGAGAGGAAGGAAGGAAGAAGCATGGCATGGCAATGGCACAATCCCGACGGTCAGGTCAGTCTTGAATGAGTCCTCTGTACTCGAAGGTTCATCAAAGCGGCATAATGCGAGCAGCGTGACTAGCGTGACTGGAGATATATCGTAAAACCTACCACAGATTTACCGCTAAATCATTCCATCGTATGTCAAACTATGAAGAATTGACAAATTTCCAGATTTCACACATTATACACTGCAATATAATATATTTCTATCAGGGTGTTACAATATACCCTGTAATATGGCACTTTCTTGATGCAGTATTGACATATATCTATATATATATATATATATATATATATATATATATATATATACTATCGCTCCTTTTCTCTACCACTATCCTGGCACCAAAATATGTAACTTTTAGTTATTAAATTTCTTAAAGCGCCCGTTCGCGCTAGTAAAATTTTTAATGATGAAGAGAGCACATTGAGAACTAGTCTAGCATGCAGCGATCGAGTAAGATATTTTCGAAAACCCTGAGTGTACTGTAACACCCAGCTTATATACAAGCATATTATCTCGTGTAATTTCAAGGATCGATATATATATATATATATATATATATATATATATGTACACGTAAATGTGAAGGTTATTGTCGTTTTACCCAAAGTGTCTGTAGGAGTAGAAGACAAGAGGCGGGAAACGGTGAAATCTTGAGGAGCATGAGAATTGGTGAGTTGCGCGACTACCGAGCCATTCTCGCCATTTTGATCAGCGTTCCTGCTCAACATTGTGCCTTCGGCTAAATCCGAGCATCGATCATCCCTTCCTCATTCAATTGTTGGCCATCCCAATCTCGTAAGCGTCAAATTAGCCGACGCTTAATTAGCAAGTGTCTCTCTAAATTGCTGCAATTGAAATAAGACGATCAATTATTAAGCGCTCCTTCCGTTTTCTATTCTCGCTCCGATTAAATTTCCGCTCTTGAAATTAATCTCGATCGTTCGTTTATTAGATACGGACAAAAAGTTTTTATCAAAGTAATAATACTCTGCCAATATAACGAAGCCAAACCGTCTCTTAGTTAATTATAGATTGTTCGAACCAACCGACCGCGCGCACGGCTTTAATCACACACACACACACACAACGCAGCCGTTTTTTATTATTTATTTGCTTTCGCGCTTCGCAGGATATAGGGTCGATGAAAAATTTCTGGCCAAAAATGCTTCGATTATGAGGGATCGCGCTAAAGCGCACCACTTTATACGAAATTCTTACACTGCATAATTATTTTTTTACTATTACATATATACCCTGATAATAGGAGAGCGCACACATAAATTTTAAAAACCCTATGTATATGTACATGTACTAAAGGAGAAAAATAGGAGTATTTCCGAGATTAAAAAATCGATTAAATTTATTACACTTGTTGCGATGAAACCTCCACAAGCTCCACAGTGCTCGCGCTTTATTATATTTTTTACTTATACAAACACACATAAACAACTAAACATATAAATAGTGATAAAGGAAGGAGATCGCGCATAAAATTAGAAGGAAAACTTACTTGTCGTTTTAACCCTTTCATTTTCACCGTCTATATATCCAAACGAGTAAGTCATGCAAATTTTTACAACAATTACATCAAAATATGAAGTGATTATAAACCCTCTCAGGTCTTTACAAATGTAGAATACATGAATATTTTGTTAAGTAAAACGGTAAGTTGTCTTAATTTCCAGTTTTTGTTAATCGTTTTAAAAAAGTAACTACATACATATATGTATATATTTTTCTTCCCCCAAACTTCATACAATTATCTTGTAAGTGAAAGGGTCATGATTGAAACAGTTGATTTCAGTGGTGGTGAATCAGTGCATGGGTGCTCTGGGGCTAGAGCCCCCCTTGTGTAAAATATATGAAACATCAAATATATATATATATATATGTATATATAGATTAAAGCCCCTAATGACACGTTAAAAGTTCACCACCATTGGTTGCTTTATAAAAAATTATATGAGTAATCAATAACTTGAATAGCAGTAATGTGCTGAAAAATTATTGCGACAATATTTATAATTGAACATTCGATGCTTTTCATCAATGTTCCCCAATGGCAGAAATATCCCCAGGGACATCCTTAGAACGTTCCGAAGATATCGATCAACACGTACAGTGGATACGCGCAGGACATGCCGAACATGTTCCTTTAACATCGCGTGCTATCAAACATTTTTACAATGTATAAAATATAAACCTGTATGCTATCCAAGGGAGATGAAATCTTTTGCACAAGTTGTGTCAAATTGCACGGCCTCTTATTTCACGCCCTTATACTTATAGTTTGGTATATCCCTCCGAACCTGACGATTTAAACGCTCGCTCTAACACTTTAACCACTAAAAAATTATCATTTCTGTATATGATTCTTATACATCATAGAATAAATTAATGAAAATATTTACGGCCCCAAATTTACTAGTCAACAAATTGAATAATTTTTATAATCGATTAAAGCCTGCCACGCGCTTCTTTCATCAACAAGCTATAATTTTATACACTTTGCACACCCTCTTGTTCGTTTAACACACACACACACACACACACACACTTATTTCCACCTGGATTTTGCCTCTTTACTCTACATCCGATCACTTTACTACATATGAAATCCTCACTAGACGAAATTTAATTCATTTTCTCATTGCAAGTCATACTTTGGCAGAGAAAGAAA
This sequence comes from Prorops nasuta, assembly GCF_024137725.1. NCBI lineage: Eukaryota > Metazoa > Arthropoda > Insecta > Hymenoptera > Bethylidae > Prorops > Prorops nasuta. The sequence goes on along the minus strand of NW_027116803.1, from coordinate 8,316,872 downwards.
ATCAGAGAGAAACGGCGTTCTATAATAATTATAATACGATATCGTTAAATCTCGACATAAATTGCGGCAAATAAATCTGTTGTTAATGCGTGCAATCAAAATTACTTTTACATCCTTTTATATACATATATATTTAGAAGATATTGAACGTCTTCCCTCAGTGAACCGCTTGATCGAGTTTCGTAAATTCCCGAGTGAATAAAGATATTTTCGTAAAGAAATAAATCATATTTACCCGCATTACGTTCTCGCCAGAAAATCCAATTATTATTATTGCTCCGTGTTGAAATGCTTTTACCAATCACATTGCTTTTCCTATAATCATGAAAGAGATAGATACAAATATTTCACTAGTTTTGTGTCACTTGGTTCATTGACTTTCACCTTGTGCAAAGCCTTGTCGATTGTACACACAAATTCAGCAAGACAAAAATACTAGTAATAGCAGTGAAGTAGTATTACGGTTTACTTGGGCCAAAAATATTACGACAATCGTGTTTTTTCTTTTCTTTTTTTTTTAACATTGAACATGAAACGCGCGATTTTGGAAATTAGATGGAGAGAGGGAGAGAGAGTAGTTTCAGGAAAAACATCATTTGACTTTGGCCGACGGTATGCCAACTGCCAACTGACTTGGCGACTTAGGATGTATACTTAAAAGCTCTTCGCTTTCTTCTCTTCTGCATCATCCTTCTTCCTCCGTCTCTTTTCCTTTGCCCCTTCCCATTCTTCTACTCACGATATTCCCTCCTAACTCTTGAGCGGTACGGTGCATCGCAAAAGAGAAATAGAGCGTTTTAAGAGTAGGTGGAGATTTCTCGGCAGGCTCCACCTTCATTAGTCGCTCATTGGTTTTCAAACGGTTTACTGTAATTTGCACATCGCGTCCTTCTTTAACCAAATCAAAAGGTGGCATACTTTTATCCCCGCACATTCCTGTTTTTCCAAATCAATTATTTACCAGAGGAATATTATTTCAAACTAATAGCGTTCATTCTCGATCATTTTGCTATGTGAAACTTTAAATAGATATTATATATACAAATATATATGTATATGTAATCTCTCTTTCAGTATCCTCTCTACATTTCATAGGTTAATATATATATATATATATATATATAATTCAAGGGCTAACAAAATTGAGCGGAAGAAAATAAAAAATTTTCTCTAATTAATTCAATATAAACTTTGGAATAAAAAGAAGAAAGAACAAAGAGAATGATCTAACGAATTGAGAGAAAAAACGACAGGCGCTAAAGTTAGGTAGATGGTTTAAATTATCAATGACATTGATAACTATTCTCGTATATAGTACAGATGAAGTTTCACTTTTTTTCTCTTATATTTAGCGGCAAAGATCCCATTACACAGCGCTGAGAGCTGACTACTTTGTACATTATATCTGCCGGGGTCCTCCTGCGGGGCCCGGACGCCGGTTGCCCTGCCGAGTGCCGGGTGTCGGGTGCCGCGCTTCTGCACAAGAGAAAATCCCACCCCTCTCTCCACCTCTTTCCATCCGCTTGTAAAAAATTTTCAACGAAACGTAAGTTGGTATTCTCAGAATATACACTTATTAGTGTATGTTTATAGAGATATGATGAACAATGGGTCTGTTTAAGAATTAACTGCGTTGGTCGACAATTTTTCTACGGATTTCCACGAAAGGAGCTCGTATTATTCCAGACACGTATTTTTGATGACAATTTTCATTAGTGCGATTAATCTTCTTCCTACTATATATAAAGCTTTCGGTGTTAACATGTTTTTTCTCCGTAAATACTGATGCACGAATGTCGCGAAGAAGAAGGAAGAAAGAACATGTGAGAAACACACGAGTGAAATATTCTATGTCATTCGGCAGATTCTCGATATTAAAATGACATCTGAAAAGGTGAAAAATTCGCATTCGACTTTTTATGTACCTATTTAGAATTGATAACCAACTGCACAATATTATAACTATAAAAAATATTTCCCATCTGCTATTTCATTACTTACCTCTTATTTGTCCTTGCCTGCTTTGTCACTAATTTCAACGAATTAATAACAATAAAAGGAGAGCAAAAATGTAAATTATATCTTTTCTTATATTGTTTATTAAAATCATAACGAAAAAAGGAAAATACATAAATATAGGTACCCATGGAGAACCATAATCTGTGTTATTGACTAAAAGAGATTTTTTGTGTAAACTTTATATTGCAATAATGCAACATTTTTCTGACGAGTGTTACATGTTAATATTTTCTAGGCCTGAGGGAAAAAGGCTGCAAATTAAAATGCATTTGAAAAATCAAGGGACATATGTATACTATACAACGCTGTAGCAGCAACTGATAGTTAATCAAATTAGACAGATGTCTTGCCTTAGCTACTGGCATGTGACACATCGCATGGTCCTTTCCTATATTACCGTTGTCATAGTTTAGATATTTTATAATTTTATGTTTTCCTATGACGCAAAAGCTCGGGCTCAACTGCACTATTGACATTCGCACTCGAATCGTCACAACAACTTATATTTATTAAAGGGTGAGCCTCATCTAACACCACGAAAAATTAGCAGATTTTGGGATTTGTTTTCCGGGGTAAGGGACTATATAATCGAATCACTCTTTTTGCTGTTAATTGTATGTATTCTCAAAAGTATTATCATATTTTTTTTTTACTTTAGTTGAGTTGCAAAATAAGTTATTTAACTTTAATGTTAAAGCTTCCGCATAAACATCCTCAAACGGCTTGACGTGTAGTTTCCCTGAGTCAAAAATTCATGTTTTTCTTTTTTTACTACAATCCTAATAAAATCCCCCTCTGGATGAACCTCGTTTTATTGAAAAAAAAATGATAATTTAAACATAAGTATATATCAACTGTGAAAAATAAAGTCTAATTTTGACGATTTTTTTGTTCATCTTTAAAACAGATTATTAAATACTGATTCGTAAAATATTTTTAATTTAAGGTTCATCTATAGGGGAATTTTATTACCTTTAAAACAAAAAACAATTTTTTAAATCGGTTGAAAACTTTTCGAGTTATGCGTCACGCCAATTCGGAAAAAGTGGTTTTGAGAAAAACGCGTTTAAAGTTTCCAGTAGGAAAGAGACTCTCAGCTGACGGATGATAACAGGATCGATAACTATTGACTATAACAAATATTTTTACTAAACTTATATGAAATATAGTCTCAGACAATGTATGAAAACAAGGTTTGATCATACACAGAAATAATGAAAGCTATTATTTCTAGCGGAACAATACGCTCCGCAAGCAATATTATTGCATGACGCACAACTACAAAAATCTCTATAACTATATGTACTCAGTCGAATTTTAATGTAATATTTTAAAGGTAATATCTTTGGGCTATGTCCTATCCATATATAAAAAAAAATCGATTTTAAAAACTTATTAACCCTTTTCGGCCCAAATGACCACTTTTTTGGCACGTTTTTCAAGCTTGAAAATATTGATGAAAAAAAATGTTTGTAAATTAATTAACACATGTTTTCGATGTATTTTTTTGCGCTCTATCCGATGATTTTATTCAAATTTGTGTAAAAATTCATTTAAAAAAGTTATATACTAATTTTTACCAAATCGGCTACGTTAAATTCGCCATTTTAATTTTTTGACCACGGATTTATAATCAGCAGCCTCAAAAACTAGTATATACTAATTTTCACGAAGATTCGAGGCGTTCATGACTCAAAACGGCGATTTTGTTAATAACTTGAATAAAAAATAAATTAAAAATTTCTCCGAAAATGCTGAAAAAATTCTGACCCATTTTTAGGTTAATTATACACATATTTTATTCTGTAACAATTTTTCGTAAAGTTGATGTATTATAACCTAAAAATTTTTGAAACCTTAATATTAAATTTCGCTTTTCGGCCGCCATTTTGGGACCGCCATCTTGAATTTTAGCAAAAAAAAAATACATTCTGAAAGGTTAGACATTCCTGCCACGATATATGTGTGTGAAAATCCATCCCTAGACAGTTTTCTCTAAGTAAATATTCATTTTAGAAAGTACAACGCAGAAAATTTTGCGTTTTTTGGTAAAAATTAGTTTATAACTTTTTTAAATGATTTTGTACACAAATTTGAATAAAATCATCGGAAAGAGCGCAAAAAAATACATCGAAAACATGTGTTAATTAATTTACAAACATTTTTTTTCATCAATATTTTCAAGCTTGAAAAACGTGCCAAAAAAGTGGTCATTTGGGCCGAAAAGGGTTAAACGAGGCTCCCCCCTTAAACGTGGATCATTACGGCATACAGCCGTAAGACACTATATATATTAATATATCATCTAATCAACAGATTTATGAAATATTTAATTTTAAAATAATATGTATATATGGTCAAATAACACACATGTATTATGTATGATACAAATCAAACAGATTGCTTTAGCATACACACAATGTACAAAAGACGTGTTGAATATTTTGTAATTTAAATTTAATACTATGTTAAAATCTCTTAAATTTCTAAAAGTTTTTGAAAGTTGCTATTAAAAAAAAATTATCGAAACAGGAGCAGAGAGCTAAATGTTACAGGGGTAGAAAGTAAAGCTTAAAAAAAATAGTACAGAAACGTATCATAGGGAAATATAAACGGGAGATAAGAGCATTTAGAATAATATGTAAGTTAACACTATAAGCGTTTAGTCACGTTATTAATATTCATCTACCAATAGTAAAAGCAGTAGGTACTTATTTTTACCCGTGTAACATTTAGACTCAGCTTACCTTGCAATAAAAAAGCAGGCTTCCCCAATTAAACAAAAATAGCTATGATCGCCACTTATTCTAACCTTTTAACAAATCAAGGTCAACTTATTTATTATAATTAAAAATATTTGTTCTTAACGCTTTCTTCTGAAATACTTAAAGTTTAAGATATTTAGATGTTTCTCCAAATTTTTTAAGTACACCGTATTTGTAGCAATATTACTGAAATTTGTATACTGAGTAATGCGTTGTGTGTTGTTTATATGGAGTTGAGCTTTCAAGAAGAGGGTAAGACGAACGGTGGCGTCGCGGCGTCTTGACAGGTACAACGTCGCATAGGGCAGCGTCGCTTTAAATGAATTATTATGCGTGCCTGATGCCTATCTCTAACTATATACCAGTTTCTACAAAAATTCTTGTACTTCGCAAACCACTTTCATTCCCTTCTCGCTGCTTCTCTTTGCAGATCAAATTTTTTGCATTTGCCTTATTTACTTAGGCCGGCCGATTTTTTCATTATTTGTGCAATCTACTAGTTAAGGAGAAATTATACGTAATTTTCTCTTTCTCCTTATAAGCCGGTCGCATACCTGCAACACAATGATATTCAAATAAAATATATAACTCTATACGTATATGAAAAAAGTTACCCCACAAAAATGACAAAATATACCGATAAATAATCATATATGTTATAGGCTGTACATATACATTATTTAGCTCGATAAAAATTAAAAACACGAATTAAAACAAATTATGACAATGTTTTACTGCCTAGTATCCCTTATTGCATTACTATAAAAAAACTATTCTGCACTATATTTACTGTATTGCTCATATTTAACGTGTATAATTATTTTTGTAGGCTGCTATATATATATATCAATCTAACGAATTTACACCTACAAAAGAATTTCTTATATTACTTCAAAAATATTAGCAATAATATGAAAAAGTATTATTATACGTTTCCTTTATAATTATTATCGTATCTATAAAAAACTTTTATAATTTCTTTTACTTTTATTAATATATGAGAAGTTACATAACTAATATTTATTTTCATCACACGTGCATGGAAAGTGGCTCTTTTCAGCGTAGTTTACCGGGCCGAAAAAGGGCTGTTTTCACGCCAGTCGCAGCCGCGCATGCGCACTAGAGTTTTGCTTCATTTTCGACCCTTGGGAGGAAAAAAAGTCTTTTTCCCTTGTGCCGAAAGTGAAATCAAACACTAATGCGCATGCGCGGGTGATACTGACGTGAAACAGCCGTTTTCGGTCCGGTAGTTAACGGGATCCCTCACGCCTACTTTATCGACAATACAAGTCAATAAACAATTCATTTAATAAAATTTAAATGCGAAGCAAATTGAACAATCGTGGGTTTGTTGGACAATGTGCCAGTCCTAACGAGTCAAACGAACTTAAAAACACTCAAAATTAGTTGAAAAATAACTCTGTACCATTGTGCTGCGTTCTTAAAGAGAGGTTACTTTTGGTTATTTCCACTTCAAGAACACGGGACAGTGGTACAACGTTATTCTTCATCCGATTTGAGTTTTTTTAAGCTCGATTGACTCGTTAGAATTGGCATCTTGTCATAAAGAAGCCCGTTTTTGTAATTTGCTTCGCTTTTTACTTTTACTAAACGAATTGTTTATTGACTTGTACTATCGGTAAAGCACGCGTGAGGGATCCCGTTAAGGTACACAGAGAGGCAAGATCTGGTTTCAGTCAAATTCACTGCTCCTCCGCAGTGCTCAGCAGAATGTGCTGATTACACGGATATGGCGTAAAGTAGTGTGAGTAGCCCCTACCTTCTCCTCTTGACTGGCGCAGTCAGTAGCCACTTCACACTCATAGGGGCTTACCAGCGATGCCAACCGTAGCATAATTATTCTACGGTAGCATCTCCTTATGCATTTTTCATGGCCATTACCAATAGTTTGATACAAAAAATGAGACCTATCCGCCCAGGGGGGAGACACTCTCATAGGCGAAGTGGGGCAGCGTTATAGTTCCTCAAAAAATCTCAGAGTTCCTAGGTGGCGCTGGTGTCGCTACTTTGACGACGCCGATATCCCGCCATTTTCCGACCGCCATATTTCTGGCTGCTTGAAAGAGTTGAAAGTCTTTTACCGTAAATGTGTATAAAAATACTCTTAAAGTAAAGTTATTTCGACAGTAATTTTAAATACTGAAAGATGTTTGAAAGTTGTTTTTAAGTGTCAGGAGCTACAAGGGCAATTATATAATAATAACTTCAACCTGATTTTCTTTTTTTTGAAGTAAGTAAAGTTCAATGTTATCGAAGGTGTTAGGTTAATTTCAGCATAACGAAATATTAAAAAATGATTTAATTTCTATTTCTTGTTGTATACAGAATTTAGAACCAATGGGCGTGACAAAATCAACTAGGATGTCTAAGAAAATGCCCTAAAACTATTTATGCATTGTGCCAGGATGATCAAACAAAAGCAAGGAGCGAGAACACTTCATTTCAATGAATGTAATTGGACTAAAATGAGTCAAACAAATTAGAAACCAGGTTTGTAAAATCTATCTTTGAATGGTTTAAATAAATATAAAGTATTTTATAAACAATTTGATAAAAATGATGTGATGATGGATTCTTCTGTTTGTAGGCTAAAGAAAAACACTGTGCCACCTTGAAATTTACCATCAGCGCAAGCTTATGAGGATTTGGAAGAAATTATCAATGACCCTCTTGCACTGCGAAGGGATGAAAGTGAAGTTCATCAGGTTTTTAGTAAATGTAGGATGTAAGTGATATAATTTAAAACCTATTTGAAAAGATATTCCATCAATTTGCTTTAAAACCAAAATAATCGAAAGTAGTAAATAGTTTAATTACATATTTCTTTAGAACATCTCATTAGTAATTTTATTATTTTTTCCTTTTTAGCATGAAATAGCACAGTATATTCAATGTGGTATTTTAACATAATTTTCGTGCTTAAATTACTATATAAAGAAAAATCTAAACGAATATTTAATAAAAACAGATTATCAGCTCTTTTTATTTTAACTTTGGTTAGATATTTCTTAATTATAATAATTTAAGTATCAAAAAGTCATGTAAAATCACTACATTGAATATACTGTGCTGTTTTTTGCTGAGAATTAATAAAGTAATAAAATGACTAACGAGATATTCTAACAAAATGTGTAATTGAACTTTCTAGCAATTTGCAACAGAATATACATTGTAGAAAATTGTTTTGTATACCAAAACCTATTTAAATAAAAATTGTCTGTGTCAATGTTATGGAAAAATCAAATGGTCGTTCCGTGATTTATAGGAAGAAAAACGTAAAATCTCTATGTTGCGGGGAAATCATGTTAAAGATAAAATTAAAAAATGAGGCAAGTGGGATGTAAGGTACATTAAAAAATATTTTAAAATTTGAGACGGTCTAATATATATATATATATATATATATATGGTCTCAATAAAATTAAAACAAAATTAACTTCATATATTTGTCATTTAGTAAGTAATACAGAAATGTTCATTATTTCAATCAAAAGCTGAATCATTTTAAGGTTTTTGAATGAGACGAAGAAGATTATTGTATAATTTTATACGAGAGGAATAAAATTAAGATTTAGACTGTTTTTACCTTCATATAAATCTATAGATATATATTTTTATACTTATGATCGATTATGTTAATATTAATATGATAAGTGTAATTTTAATTGTGTAAACTTTTATTTATTAATAGGTTCTATATGATTTAAAGCACCTCTCATGATTTGTTTTGTATTATAATTTTGCTTTAAATTGTGAATATCCACCTAATAATATATACGTTATGTTTTGTATAGGTATGTTAATTTATGATTTTATAATTTTTTCCTTTATACTATTTAATTATGGTATAATGTATGATAAATAGTATATTAAACTTGTTATGTTTGTTTCATATCTATTTTGTCAAATTATTTTATATAATAAAAAACTGTTTAACCTTTATATAATTGTAATTATTTATTTTTAGTATTTTCCTTTAAACTTTAATTTTGAAATTAAATGTGACTGAAAAGCCCGGTTAGTTCCTCCAAAAAATCTCATAGTTCCTAGGTGGCGCTGCAATCACGGCCCCACTTCTTAACACGGCAGTGTCACCCCCCCTGTATCCGCCATTTTGGTGTAAAAGTGTTTACACACTTTTCGTAAATAGAAGCAGAAGGAAATGAATGAGCTGTCAAAAGTAGTGATGATTCGGATTAATTTGTGAAAAGTGTTACTTTGGCAAATAAAAGTGATGATTATAATAAAAAGAGGAGATAGGGAAAAACTTGGTATTCATAAAATTTGTTATTTAATTTATTAACCATGACTGACTCAATGAGAACTTAAATATGTTTTTCTTTGATGGAAATGGATAACATCTGATAGGTCATTGTGTCCACTGGTATAACAAGAACTTTGAATTTGTTGTTACAAAAATACACTTGATTGTTAACGAAGATGGAAACGCTGTAATGTAAGGCTTTGACTGAACTCATTGAGTCAGTCATGGTTAACACATTAAATAACAAATTTTATGAATACCAAGTTTTTCCCTATCTCCTCTTTTTATTATAATCATCACTTTTATTTGCCAAAGTAACACTTTTCACAAATTAATCCGAATCATCACTACTTTTGACAGCTCATTCATTTCCTTCTGCTTCTATTTACGAAAAGTGTGTAAACACTTTTACACCAAAATGGCGGATACAGGGGGGGTGACACTGCCGTGTTAAGAAGTGGGGCCGTGATTGCAGCGCCACCTAGGAACTATGAGATTTTTTGGAGGAACTAACCGGGCTTTTCAGTCACATTTAATTTCAAAATTAAAGTTTAAAGGAAAATACTAAAAATAAATAATTACAATTATATAAAGGTTAAACAGTTTTTTATTATATAAAATAATTTGACAAAATAGATATGAAACAAACATAACAAGTTTAATATACTATTTATCATACATTATACCATAATTAAATAGTATAAAGGAAAAAATTATAAAATCATAAATTAACATACCTATACAAAACATAACGTATATATTATTAGGTGGATATTCACAATTTAAAGCAAAATTATAATACAAAACAAATCATGAGAGGTGCTTTAAATCATATAGAACCTATTAATAAATAAAAGTTTACACAATTAAAATTACACTTATCATATTAATATTAACATAATCGATCATAAGTATAAAAATATATATCTATAGATTTATATGAAGGTAAAAACAGTCTAAATCTTAATTTTATTCCTCTCGTATAAAATTATACAATAATCTTCTTCGTCTCATTCAAAAACCTTAAAATGATTCAGCTTTTGATTGAAATAATGAAAATTTCTGTATTACTTACTAAATGACAAATATATGAAGTTAATTTTGTTTTAATTTTATTGAGACCATATATATATATATATATATATATTAGACCGTCTCAAATTTTAAAATATTTTTTAATGTACCTTACATCCCACTTGCCTCATTTTTTAATTTTATCTTTAACATGATTTCCCCGCAACATAGAGATTTTACGTTTTTCTTCCTATAAATCACGGAACGACCATTTGATTTTTCCATAACATTGACACAGACAATTTTTATTTAAATAGGTTTTGGTATACAAAACAATTTTCTACAATGTATATTCTGTTGCAAATTGCTAGAAAGTTCAATTACACATTTTGTTAGAATATCTCGTTAGTCATTTTATTACTTTATTAATTCTCAGCAAAAAACAGCACAGTATATTCAATGTAGTGATTTTACATGACTTTTTGATACTTAAATTATTATAATTAAGAAATATCTAACCAAAGTTAAAATAAAAAGAGCTGATAATCTGTTTTTATTAAATATTCGTTTAGATTTTTCTTTATATAGTAATTTAAGCACGAAAATTATGTTAAAATACCACATTGAATATACTGTGCTATTTCATGCTAAAAAGGAAAAAATAATAAAATTACTAATGAGATGTTCTAAAGAAATATGTAATTAAACTATTTACTACTTTCGATTATTTTGGTTTTAAAGCAAATTGATGGAATATCTTTTCAAATAGGTTTTAAATTATATCACTTACATCCTACATTTACTAAAAACCTGATGAACTTCACTTTCATCCCTTCGCAGTGCAAGAGGGTCATTGATAATTTCTTCCAAATCCTCATAAGCTTGCGCTGATGGTAAATTTCAAGGTGGCACAGTGTTTTTCTTTAGCCTACAAACAGAAGAATCCATCATCACATCATTTTTATCAAATTGTTTATAAAATACTTTATATTTATTTAAACCATTCAAAGATAGATTTTACAAACCTGGTTTCTAATTTGTTTGACTCATTTTAGTCCAATTACATTCATTGAAATGAAGTGTTCTCGCTCCTTGCTTTTGTTTGATCATCCTGGCACAATGCATAAATAGTTTTAGGGCATTTTCTTAGACATCCTAGTTGATTTTGTCACGCCCATTGGTTCTAAATTCTGTATACAACAAGAAATAGAAATTAAATCATTTTTTAATATTTCGTTATGCTGAAATTAACCTAACACCTTCGATAACATTGAACTTTACTTACTTCAAAAAAAAGAAAATCAGGTTGAAGTTATTATTATATAATTGCCCTTGTAGCTCCTGACACTTAAAAACAACTTTCAAACATCTTTCAGTATTTAAAATTACTGTCGAAATAACTTTACTTTAAGAGTATTTTTATACACATTTACGGTAAAAGACTTTCAACTCTTTCAAGCAGCCAGAAATATGGCGGTCGGAAAATGGCGGGATATCGGCGTCGTCAAAGTAGCGACACCAGCGCCACCTAGGAACTCTGAGATTTTTTGAGGAACTATAACGCTGCCCCACTTCGCCTATGAGAGTGTCTCCCCCCTGGGCCGAAGTGTCCAAAGTGAACTGTAGCCAATAAAACTCAAGAAGAAGAAGACAGCGTAGCATAATTCAAAATGGCGGAGTTGGCAACGCTGGGGCTTACGGCTTTGTGTGCTTGTCCTCCCTGTTCAACTGTTTCTGTTGCAAAAAAGGCCATTTCTGACAACTCTGCTCGTGACTCGTGAGAGAACTGAGTTCTCCTTGTCTCCCGTATAAAGAATATACATACAGATAGGTGGACCAATCGTACATACAGTATCCTAAACCCGAAAGAGAAAACAGAAGTAAACAAATAATATTCCATGCAGTAGAATTTAAAATGGCAGATTTGACAACAGTAGGAGCTACTAATGAGGATAAAGACATGCAGCCTGGAGGAATATCTAAGTCAATAATGATAGGAGAAGTCGAAGATGTAACGCAGGAGGAAACAAATCCAACCATCTCAAGTATATTTAAGAAGAAGATAAAAACAACACCATGCATGAGAGATTCTCTAATCTATGGCATTAATGGCGGTATCGTTGTTGGTTTATTAACGTTTTTGTTTACTAGCAGGGCGCAATTCGCTTGTCATTGTGCTTTCGGAAGTTATATGTCTATTGGAATGTCTTACTTTTGCGGTTGCCGCTATTACAGAAGTACTCAAGATCCATTTACCGACGTAAAACTTGAATGAGGAATTTAGATACAATGTTAATAAATGCAAAAAGCCATAGACTCTTTTATGTAATAAAAGTTGTATGAATAATTATTATCAACTAATTAAAAGGAAAGTTATAGACAAAATCTGCTATATATTATTATTAGAACAATTAAAACTAAAAATATTAGGCAGGGAGCGAACTGAAATAACCGAATAATAACGTGCTAATATAATAATTAAGCTGAGTTCGTTTATATAATGTCAGTACTGAAAACCTATATTTACGCGAAATATATTGTAGAATTTTAGCACTCGTGGTTAATAGAAGCTGGTAAAAGAGATCCTATATTTTGAGGGACGTTTATAAAATACTGCATTAGTAGTGGCATTCAACAGAAGATGAGTTAGGAATTAAACTCTTTTCGCTTCGACGGAGCTTTCCCTAGAATTCCCTATTCACTCCGTCTAGTAATTCTGCGTCCGGGAGCAAATTAAAGGCAGACTGAAGGCAGACTAGGGTCTATTTGTCTAATAGTTAAATTAAATAGTAACGAATAGTAACGATAATAACACAAACATCTATGCTATCGATATTGAACAAAAATTTTATATCGTATTAATTATAGTATCTATTCAACAAAATTAAGAAAAAAAATAAAAGATATAAGATAAATTATTGAAACATAGTTATCTGATGAAAGATTTACAAAAATACAACAAACGAAAAATTTTAAAATCATGGATGAAGTTAATTCACGAATGAATAATATTTTTAATGTATTGACTGGCTTAAATCCTAGTCATGAAAAAGCACTGAAGCATGGAGTTTATAATGCGGTGGCACTTTTCCTTTTGTGTATTATTTCAGCTGCTGGATATGGTTTATATATTGTCTTAAATCCTTTTGTGAAGCCTTTAATATGGGCCTTGCTCTGTGGTGCAGTTTTGTTTCCTTTTAAGTATTTCTTAACAACAGTAATCCAATCATGGTTTGCTCAAATTGAAACATCGTCTCTTCCATTCATTATTAATTTTGTAGTACTACCGATACAAATAGTTAATGAGTCTTCAGAAATTTTAGGTACTTTTTTAAGAACTTATATTAAAACAATAATAGTATCTATATCATTGATATTAGTATCAATGATTCTATATAATTATACACCAAATATATTAACATGCCTTATGTGGAGATTATTTTTATTTTGCAATGGAATAGTGGATCTTTTTATATCAGCATGTAACATCTATATGGTAAGATTCTACAAAAATTTTTTTAAACCAAATATACAAGCATCTTTTTACTTTTAGATTATTGTCATTCTGGTTGGCTATGTGTCCATCATATATACTTATTGGAGCCCAAATAATTCTATTCATTTTCATTATTTATCATTTGTCATCTGGTTCTTATTGAGTCTTTATATCTCAAATATAGTAGGATCATATCCAGTATTTATATTTGTATTACTGCAATCTCTTTATGTAATTGGCTTTTTTTACGAAGTATTGCTAATTATGGAGAATCAAAAATTGCCTTTGATAGAGTCAATATATTTCACCTTAAAAAATAGTACAATATGCACTATCCAAGAAGAATTTGATTCAACAGAAAAAATTAATGACGCAGAGGGGACAAAGGATATATTTAGTCAATCTGAACTAAAATCAACATTTAAGGCCACCATCCCCTCACGCTTTAAAATGGGAAGAAGATCTTTAACATTTGACGCGAATACTTTTCCTCGTATGTTGCAAAGCTCGCAATTAAAGAATAAAGAACGTTATCTTTTAAACAAACTAAAAAAAGAATTTATGCTGTCAATAGATACTGAGCAAGACGAGGTTGATACAAATAAATATATGTATGGAGCTTTGTATGCTTGTGTTGGAATGATTTTCTGGAAGCATAGATGGATGTTGCACTTACTGATAATACCAATATCTTATTATGCAATAAGACAATTTGGGTCCTGCGTTAATCTTTGGAAAGTTACTGGAGATCAACTTATATCCGTTGGTAGAATAGTACAAAATTGGTGCATAGACAGACATCGGGCACTTATACCTGCTAATATTAGAGGTCTTTATAAAATTTGCATTATAGTAGATCAAAAAGTGACATCAATTTTAAAAGGTTCAATTGATGCAGTAGCAACTACTGCCGTAATTTTAGCTTTATTAATTTTCACTATTTGTGCATCAATTTTTATAACAATACAGGTAATTTATATATATGAACTGGTTTAATAATATCATCTTTCATTTTCATATATATATATAAATATTTCAGATTTATGCGGAGGGTATGCATGTTATTCGTATAACCGGAGATATATTGAACACGTCCTTGATGAATAATCCCGACATTGATTGGGTTCCGGAACAATGGGAGCAATCCGTGAACAGCGTATTAGATAATGCTTACACCTATGGAAGGAGTGCAATATCTGATGGCGTAAGTATTAATACAATTTAAAATCAAATTTGCAAAGCTATCGCGTCCTCTTTCTATTGTGAGCTGGTTTATTATTAATGAAATAGTTTGTGTTTTCATATATGATAAATTTACAAACAACTAAATTGCTTTCTATAAATCCATTAAAGTTCTATTTTATTTAAATAGGAGAAAGTAAGTAACTCGGAAGAGGGGTGGGAGGCTTTAGAATTTTTTTTTGTATTTATTTGGAGTGGATTTGAAGAAGGAGCGCCTTGGTCAATATAAAAAATTATCCTTTGTAGTAATCACTCCAATGTGTATATATGTATGAGCGGTCTTAGGTTTTTCTCGACCAGAAGTGGATTTAAACAATCGATATGGAGCGCAAATTCAAATACTTATTTTTATAATTATATTCACTTTGAACATAATAATAAATAAAGAAAAACGTTTCTGCTTAAAATGAAAATTTTGTAATTCAAATTATAACATATATAAAAATTATTTAGTAAAAAAAAATAAATTATTCAATTAGGTAAAAAGTCTCGTGAAAGATATTGAACCAGCTAAAGCAGAGCATATGGAAAAAAAGGTATTAGAATTGTGGGATAGGCTTTACCAAGCATGGATGATGTCAAATGAGCCCGTAGATAAAATTGGACCAACAGTTGATGCTACAGCAATTTATTCAGTATGGGAAAGTTTCAAGGACAGTTATGGGAATACACCATTTCGTACGTAAATTTTGAATGTTCTTAAAATTATCTCCCGTCATACCGATATTACGGCGTGAGCAGGCGTATTGAGGATACAACCTTATTTAAAGATAAATTTGAATTTAATTATAACATTTTCGTGATATAGCGAGAATGTTTTAAGAAAATTCAAATTCTTCTAGGAACGACGCTACACCGTTAATACGCATTTACGTTCTGTAATACATTGTTGCGATCTGAAGGGAATATTTTGTTCAACCACTTTAAATCCAAGCACTATGTTGGTAACTGTCTGGGAGTCGTAGTAAAGAGATGAAATTTCCATCAGATTGCATTACTACTGTAATTTCGCTATGAGGAATCTATTTAAAGCCCACCCGTGTTTTCTTACACTTATTCTTTGCCTACTTTTAGAGCTATTCAATATGACCAGCATTCAGAACTTTGCCAAAGAAAATGTGGTTATCTTAATGTCTGTTTTGGACTCTGTATGGAGTATAGTAAAAGGAAATATGTCTGTAATTTTAAATCTTTTTACGGAATTATTTTATATAGTCTTGATGAGCGGGACAGCAGTACTTAATTTTACACTTTCTATGGTAAAATTTATTAAAATTCATTTAAAATATAAGTTGATTGAATTAACTGCATATTAAACAATTATTTAATAGGTTGTCTTCTTCACTGCATTATTTTATTTATTAAATTCAAGCAGTAAAATATACAAGCCGATTGAAATGATTACGCAATTTAGTCCTATTAGTTGCCACAGGTAATTATTTAAATTAGAACATCAATGAAATAAGATTTGATCAACAAATATTATAAATATTAATTTATAAATCGTGTCATAGGTTTGTTATGGCTCTGCAAGAAGCCGTTATTGGTGTATTTACGGTAACTTTTAAACTAGCATCATTTTTTGGAATGTGGACATGGTTTATCCACAATTTATTTCAAGTTAAAATTGTTTATCTGCCATCAGCATTTGCTGCAATGCTAGGAGCTGTACCATTTTTGGATGCTTATTTTGCTTGCATCCCTGCTACTATAGAACTCTGGTTTACTAGAGGATCAATGATTTCAATATTATTCTTCCTATGTCACTTTCTTCCATGTAATATCGTCGTTACAGAGTTTTATAAAGAAATCAAAGGGTATGCCTTTTCTACTCTTGATCCAAGCATTATTTAGACATTTGTATACTCCTTTTTCATTTTTACAGAGGGGGTCATCCATATTTAACTGGTTTATCAATAGCGGGTGGAATCTTCTGTTTAGGCGTTGAAGGAGCTATTTTTGGCCCATTATTACTCTGCTGTGTAATGGTTGTGATTAATTTAAGTCGTCGTTATTTGCAATCTCCATCAGAGGAGGTTGAAGCTACTTAATGAAAGATACGTTAAAACTTTACATATTCGTCCATCAAAAAAATAAAATGAAATTCTTTTTTAGTTAAGAGTATATAGATTAGTATAAGAGCTATTATTAACATATTGAATCTCGCGATTTTTTTTATTTTCATAATATTCATTATTTATTAAGTAAAATAACTAACAATCTAAAATACTAATGATAATAGCTTCATTTTTGAAAATAGCAGCCGCAGGCGGCATATTAATTTGGCTTAAGCTTTTATGCCAACATTAAAAATTGCTTTGTAAATGTGAATATGTTGATAAAATTTTAAAGCTATAATGTAAATAACTTGACAATGTTGTAAATATAATGCATATTTATATATACGTTTCAATCGTGATATTTTGATATTATTTTAAGATATATTGTAATTTATACAATTTAATGAAAACTGATTTTGTAATATGATTTGATTTTTAATTATGAGAAGTAAATTGTGTGTTCTCTTAAAATAACTGACTTATATACGATTTAAAGCTTAATAGAGGGTATATTTATTTTTCAAATTCAAATATTTGTAAAAATGTACAACAACTCCAGAGTGCATAAGCTGAAAAATAATCTTTAATATTTATTACAATAATTTTTCTATAATGATAATGAATATTTGTATATTCATAAGTATAAAGAGTACATTCAGCGCCCTAAAATTCAATGGTAAGTCATTGCTTTAAAAATTATTTAATAATTATGCAGCTTCTCTTAAAACGGGTAAGTAAAATTTAATAAAGCATTAGTATAAACTGGTTGTACATGTTCAAAAACTTGAAATTATACAAAGATTCCATCAATAATTTTAATACTCTTTCCTATAAAAAATCTTTAACAATTTCTTAATTTTAATTAAGACTATCTTAATTTCTATTTTAAACCTGAATTTTTGTGACACATACTTTATATATTTAAGATTATAGTACAAAACACGTAGCAGTAATATATTGTTGTTAAATTTAAATGTTTATGAAAAGTAAAATGTTATTATGAGAATAATGGGTAATGTTTAGATTCAAGTTTATTATATTCGTTTAAATATAAAAAGAATAAGTAGCAACTTGACACAATTAACAACAATATACAAATAGAAAAGTTAAAATCTCTTGTTCATATTTCTGCTTTATAACAAAAACAATTTTATATGGCTTAACTTATGTAATACCATTTAAAAATGTAGCACCAGTAGTATTTAAGTTATATGTGTCCTTTTCTATCAAATCATAAAATATTTATTTGCACACACAAATTGAGTTTCATTTATTTATGAAAGTAATATAACTGGTATATTTGCATGATTGCTGCCATAATAATTGGTCTTTGATATAAAAAAGATTGCTAAAGGCCAAGTTTCATTAATTTATAGTGTTTTTATCCTATAAAAATAATAAGTTATTTAGTTTAGTGTATTGTTCTTATTTAATAGTTTAGTAGTAAAAATGCCTTATTAAAAACGATATTGATTAAAATGATAAAAATAATGATTGGCAGATCTATAAATTTTATAAAATTAGGTGGACACTATATACTACATTGACATAGTTTGTTTCTATTGATAAAATTGCCTTAAATTTAAACAGAAACAAAAAGTATGATGATAATCCTAGATCCTACTTTAGCTTTCATGTCAGTCTACATTATTGTTTTTTTAATAAAAGGCTAATGCTAAAACATAAAATTGCTATAAACACTAATTATACAAATGCAAAGATTAACCTTTTAAAATAACCAGCACACATAGGATATTAATTTATGCTAATTATTTAGGCATAATTTTTTTAAAATTTTATTGTAAAATCAAATATCAGCTATTGCTTTAATTTATACTTATTGTGACAATAACAAGACCTCAATCACTTCTGAACTTTTTCTTGCAGCCACTAATATGACTATTCAGTATCCTATTTTTAGCTATCTAATATTTTCCTATTTTAACAATTTTTATAAAACATAATTTCCACTACATCGTGTAACCATTTGATCACACTATATAATTACAGCACCCAAAGTTATTTTATATATGTAATGTTTTATAGTAGTAAAAAAATCTTAATACTTTACTTGAAGTTGTAAAAAAATTTATACTAACCTACTCTTATAATAATATTATTAAGTATACATTTGAACGATAAATGCTCAATATTTAAGCAGTCATATGATATTCTAAATTATCTGACTATTAATAATAGAATGCATTTGCCTTTTCAGTCATACTTTTATATGCAGTATAAATTGAAAATTTGATTGTTTAAAATTTTTATTTCAGGCAAGCATTCAAATACTGAACTATTTATTAATTTACTTGAATAAAACAGGAATAAGGAATCACTCCAAATTAATTCCTCTAATTAAGCCCAATCCAAATAATTCATGTATTAGTATTGGGACCTTCCTAAGCGATATTTAAACAAATTCTTTGGTCGCTTATGAAAATAGACTACTTTATGAAACTGAAATTTATTTTTAGGTCATTTCTATATATATATTTATATATATATATAGCAAATTCTCACAGTTCATAAATGTTTCAAGTTTAAAAATTTAAGAACAATTCTAAAAGGAATTAACATGACATGTGTTTACAAATCTTATTTTTGGCTAACTGCAAAAATATTTTTTTTTAAATTTCAACATCCTTATGGCTTACTATGTACATTATCCTGATCATGAACACTATCATGTATTGCTCCACTACCTGGTTTTAAATCTAAGTAAAACATACAATTTGTTCATTAAATTTAATACTAAAATCCATAAAAAATGCATTATAAAATTACTTTCTACACTTACCACTTATGCCTGTCTGTTGAAGCAATGCCACTGCTTCTGCGTATGTGGGTGGAGGAAGTTCGCTAGGACCTTGTCCTTGGGTGATAACATCATAAGGAGGTGGCCCTATATTTCTGATACCTGAAGTACTTGCATCATGTGCACCTGCCAGCTCTTGCAAATGCTGTTAATTAATAAATATATAATCTTTAACCAATCTTATTAGTACAATGAAAATAAAATATTTATCAGAATCCAAATTGTTGAAATTTTAATATTTGCATAAAATACAGAAAAGGAGCAAGAAAAAATAATTTTAATTTACTCTGATCAATCTCCGTTGACGTCTAATCATTTGGAGAACAGACTTTCTTCTAAGATAAAGCATACATTTGACAGCAACCATCAATCCGGAGCAAATAAAAATTGGTCCAATAAGCCACATGTGGCCCAAATTGGAGAATATGTGTCCATCGAAAACATCACCAAGAGCAAAAATTGTAATTGCTGTACCAACAGTAAATAAAACAATGCTTAATGCAAGATAACTGTAGCTAGTGCAGTCGCACCTGCCAAAAGTAGTTGGTTCTTCATAATGTTCATCAATTTGGCGCAAACGGGTACGCACATTTGGAAAGAATGGGCTTTCAAATACTGTAGCCATATTCCATCCGGCGTAGCCATACGAACTTAAAGACACTTCAGAAATTTAACCGAAGAATATCTTTTTTACTTTTGACCAATTATCGCGTATACATATAAATACAGCAGATACAGTATTATCTACCTGTATCTAATCATCATCAAAATTTATTCATCTTGAAAAAGATGAATATGCTTTCTTTTGTAATAAAGGCAATAGGCCACCTTTTTGCTTTTTGCTTTCAGGCACTATACATACATTAGTATACATATGTATACATACATGCATATGCCTCCCACCCCCGCACACAATTCTTTCCATATATGTATACAGGGTGTTTTTTTAACGGTGGCATATGTCTCGAAACCGCCTAGACATTTTTTATCTAAAATTGAAGATTATTTCATAAGCAATAACCTAAACATATATATGTAATATTCATATGAATCAAAAAAGTAATTATAACATTAAGATAAAAATAAAAATTACGAAAATTTTAATTAAAGGTCAATTCGACCAAGTAGGCTAGCTAGAGCCCAAGTCTGACTTAAGTTGGTATAGTTAATGTGACGGGGACTATACCAACTTAAGTCAGACGCTCTAGCAGTAAGTATGCAGGAGGGTTTAGTAATTATACAAACATACATAGAAAAGTTGTCCAAGTATGTACATACATAGTAGGGTAAACGGGACATCACTGGTGACTTGTGAGCCAATAGAAATCCAGTTATTCCCACCCAATTGCTGATCTTGTATCTCTAAACTATAAAAGAAAAAAAAACTACACAGTTTGTGTTACGCAAACTAATACTTTTAGGCTAAGGTTTTCTAACAATTGTCAAACAGTCAATATTTTCGAATGTATTTATCTAGTCATAATCACTCGTGTTTAATTTGTGTCACATAATAATAATTTTGCGAAAAATAAAAGATTTTTTGTTTCCTCTACATTTAAGATGCCACTCTCACCAAAGGATTTAACAAAACTTTTGAAAATATTAGATGAAGAAAATTTAGACACTAACTTGGAAAGCCTCTGTAATCAATTACATCAAACATTTTCAAAAGAGGAACGTTTCAAAGTTGGAACAACGCTACTTTTGCTTTTACAGCATACTGATCTATTGCCAAAGTATGTGCAAAGAATAATAGCAATCACTTTGCTTTTTGATCTCTACAGAGGTGAGCCTCTGGCTTCAACTCCATTTGCCTCTATTTTTGTGCAGATTTTAAAGCCTCAGGGAGAAAACAGTGATGCCATTCCAAAAAGTAATTATTCTGGACATATACCAGCTCTTTCTCAGTGTGAAAAAAGTTTATTGGTTAATTTAATGGGATATAATCACAAAGATATCATTAAGAAGACCCCTCATCAAATAGTGGATGAGCTTTATTTTGCTACAACTCCTGAGATTGATTTAACAAACTTACAGTTGCAGCTGGCTGAACGTCACTCTGAATTGCCAGCTACTAGTAAATGTGGAAATCCTTTAATATTGCCTGATATGGATAAGGCAGCAGAGCCTGATAAAAGCATAGTAAAAAGTATTATTGAGGATATAATTACTGGAGACCCGCCATTGTGCAGTCAAAGCTATTGCCCAGAGTTCCTTAGACTGGCACCTCCATTATTTCATTCTGTGAATGAATTGGAATGGCTTGATGTGGAAGAGCCTTCTCAATTTACAATAGAATATGATACTAGTATGTGCATTTCCAATTGTGCTGGAGCAGAAGCTAAACGATTAATGGGAAAAGCATTTAAAAGTGTTTTAACACTGCAACAACAGCAACATTTAGTGAACGAGCTAGATAGGGATCCAAAGCTAGTATATCATATTGGACTAACTCCAGCAAAGTTACCAGAATTGGTAGAAAATAATCCTCTCATTGCTATTGAGGTGCTGTTGAAACTTATGCAATCCAGTCAAATTACAGAATACTTCAGCGTATTAGTGAATATGGAAATGTCTCTTCATTCTATGGAGGTTGTAAATAGATTGACGACTACAGTTGACTTGCCAACTGAATTTGTTCATTTGTACATTAGCAATTGTATATCTACTTGTGAAACTATCAAAGATCGTTACATGCAAAACAGATTGGTTAGACTGGTCTGTGTTTTTCTTCAGTCACTTATAAGAAACAAAATAATAAATGTACAAGAGCTATTTATTGAAGTTCAAGCTTTTTGTATCGAATTTAGTAGAATCAGAGAGGCAGCAGCATTATTTCGTTTACTAAAACAATTAGAGTCAGGAGATATTGGTGGATTAAATAGGGTATCAAAAACTGAAGATGAATATTGTAATAGAGTATAGAAATACTATTATTTAAATACATTTAAAATAATTATCATGTAAATATACCTTATACCATTCTTTTTCGTTAAAAAATATACAAATAAATGCTAACATGGTGAATCAATCCCAATTTTACTGATAACAAATATTGTATAATATTTATGTATATTCACGCGATAAATTTTTCGCTTATTTGTGAATAGATAATGAACATATCTTTCCAATAATTATAGATTTATTGACTCATGTATAAATTTTATTGCAATACATCAAGTTTTTAATAAACTATCTTTAGATCATAATATAGGACTGTATATGAATGCATACATAATTATAAATCTTAATATAAATATAATAAATTATTGAAGACTTTAAAATTAGATGTACATAAAAATTATACCATAGTAAATTTTATAAAAATAGAAGAGACAAGCAGAGACTACTTCATATAGATTTGTACTATTTTCTAGTTTTATGTAGAGAATAAATGTATGCAATTTTTTCAGATCTTTGTTGATCATTGTATTAATACCATCAAACGTTAATAAATTTCTTACCTGATTTTAAAATCATCAAAATTATACTCCCGTATTATTGAACAAGAACTCGTCTTATTATTCACGAGTCTTTAATAAATGTCAGACATGCAGTATTTATAGTGAATGAAATTGTCTTTGTAAATATTAATTAGTTTCTTAGATAGTGAGACAAGACTGACGTGAAAAATAAATATACAAAAAATGTGTAATTAACAATTGTTTTATCATGAAATATACTAAATCTTTTAATTAAATACATACATGTTACACGCGTATATGTATACATCAATCAGATCATTTTTTATGATGCATTGTATACAAAATCGTAGTGTACACAAAAAATAATTTAAAAAATTTGAAAATACATTTTTTTAATTAATCAGTATTTGATTTTCCATGATTGTGTATATTCCATGGATGTTGAAGAAATACCATATTTATATATAAATATATGTATATATACATATATACATATATGTATATTACAATAATTGTTCCTAATATATTATTTTTTCCTTTAATATTATACAAATTATGAAAACAACGCATTATGTACGGCATTTCAAAGTATTAACAATATCGAATTTGTGAAAAAAAATGGGCTAAACTCAATTTCCGGTATATTTATAAACGCTCCTTATTAGACAATACCACTTAATTGCTGTTGTAAATATTACTTTAAAATCTTCTATACTATACAAACAATTTTTTAATTATTTCTTTCTTTTCGATATTCCATCTTCACATTAATTACGCACACGCTCATTACCTCTTAAAATCTAGCTAATTGATTAAATTTACACAATCAAGTTACAGTACTGGCTGTTTAGGGAAAATATACATAAATTACAATGCATTCTCAGTTCAATTGGATTGCACAATCCTTCAAATTTTTAGCTTTTTTTACAGTTTTTGCGATATTAATCATATTTCGCTTGGTTTTACTCTTAACGGCAAGCGACTTTCTTTTTAAGGATTTTATCTGTCCTTTTATATCTGTCTTCGATAATTTTTTTGTTTTTACAGCTTTCATATTTAACTTGTCCTTTAATTTAACTTTGGTAAGAGATTGATTGTGAAGTGCACCGGGTCTGGCCGACCCGGCTAGCTTATACTAGGCATTCACTTTCACTTTTTTCTTCCTCTTCTTCTTCTTTTTATCATGATGTTGCTGTTCCTGTTTTTTAGCAATGCAGAATCGACAATACCAATTTTCAGTCGTAGCTGGTGGAACTTGCATACCGACACAAACCCTATGATAAAATAAAATTCAATTCGATATTTTATGCTGTTTTGTATTTTGGGTAAAATGTTGCGTAGAGCTCACCAATGATACCAAGCATCGCAAGCGTCGCATCCTACCATGGGAGATCCATCATCCTGGTTTCCGCAACCAGGACATATCCATACTTGGTTTCCTTCTTGATCCTGTAACACTCGTTATGTGAAAAAAATCATATAAAAAACAAAGATAACCCAACCCATCAGTGTTTACTTATGTCCTATCCTCTTGTATAAAAATCAAAATGCAAATATGTGCAATGTGTGGGTGGTTCGGTGTGACATGATTCTATTATTAGACTATTAATAATATATCATTTATGAATAGATATCTTTATCGTTAAATGTTTCAATGAAAAATAAATGATTGATGATTGATTGAAAGGTGACGGTATTACACTTGTCTCTTCTTTCGAGTAATTTTTAAAGTCAATGGAATAGTTTCTGCGATAATACTAATTACTTACTATAATTATTTCATATATTCTTGTTAAATATTACTCTAATATTATCATTGTGATACAACTTGCTGCATTAGAGGTGAACATAGGATAATTTTTCTTTTTCTTAAATTTGAGTTATTTCATTATTTAATATACCTTCTTTCATTTTTTAAAAGGGCAGTGAATTTACTCACCACAGTGGTGGTTGGTACTGAAGCCCCTATAATCTTGCCGTTTTCTTTGTCTTCTTTAGCATCATCCTTTTTAGGAGCTCCGTCCGCTTTCATCTCTGCGTTGTTAAAACCGTTGGTTATATTCCTAGCTGATTTCTACCGAGCTTAATTGAACATGCAATTGCATGCAATAAATTTAATATTCTCCTCTACATTTGGATTATCATGATCTCCTTACCACTTTTGCTTCTTCATTTCCTTAATCACTTAATTATTTTAATACAAGAATTTCTAACATGCACATTCAATTTTTTACAAAATCTATATAGATCTAGTTACTCGATCTTATTTAATCTAATAGAGTAATTTTTTGTGCAGCAAGTGCTAAAGGAAAATAAACCATGCATTCCATGAAAACTCTAAATGAGACACTTTAAAGTATTTTTCTTGTATCATCATGAAACATTACATATGTAAACAAAGAATTATTTAAGTGAATCTTAAAAAAATACTGTCGAATATACTGCTCCTTTTGTATTCTTACCTTAAAATTTGTTATCAATTACATTTAATTGTTAGCAATTTAGGAGTAATTCGAGTTGATAAAACAAAAGAAAATATTATGCGAATCTAACGTTTAATGCTGTTTTAAGAAGAGACAAGTACATTTTATGACTTTTTGTTCTGAATATGAATGATATTAATGTGATGAATTTGTGATATTTGATTGCTTCAAATATACGCTTGATTCTTCATAAAAATACAGAAGAACATAAATTGAACAGAACTATTATAATGTTTCATAATGGAAATAAAAAGCATATATAAACTAAAGAGTGTAAAGCAAAATAGTGATTTTAAATATATAATGAGACTAAGTACGAATAAAAATACTACATTAGTATATTTTTGATCAATCTAATTGAAGCATTGTTTAAAATCAAAGTTATGCCGTCACCACAAATCATAAATGCATATATGAAATAGTATATACAGGATATTGGATTTTCTGGACAAGGTGAAACTTTTGCGTTTGATGGGCTGGGTCTATCTTTATGGAATAATTGTTTCTTTTTATGAAAAGTAGCTGCACATTATAATGTTTTTCTAACAGTGAAAATTTGAAAACTTTTAAACATCGTCAAGTTGATATTAAACATTACTAGTTGCAGAGATAAATTATAAATGTTGTAGATTGTTTATTACTCCTTTTTGAAGATTCTAAAATTAAGGCAAATGTACTTACAAAGTAATACGGTGCTTGTTGTTGCACTGGCAGAGAATTTGATATTTTGATAGGGTTTTCGTATTGAGGAGGAGAAGACTCTCTATAGAGGAGGCCCTTAAAGAGGGATTTCTTGGTTCGGGATACTGGAAGAGGGACACTAGTAAGATTTGTAGAGAAAGAAGTATCTGTAGAAAGAGCAGGGCTTCCATCTAATGTTCCCTCCTCTGTTTTCTTACTTGTTGCCTTTTGCTTTGGCGGCCTCGTTACTAGTGCAGAGATCTTTGCTAATTCTGGACTAGGTTCGCGTTTCGCCTCATCCTCTGGCTTCTTCAGTAGCGGCTTTATAGTACTGAAATACATATCACTCGGTAAAATATTTTGACCTCTTATTTTAAACATTAC
This sequence comes from Prorops nasuta, assembly GCF_024137725.1. Lineage (NCBI taxonomy): Eukaryota > Metazoa > Arthropoda > Insecta > Hymenoptera > Bethylidae > Prorops > Prorops nasuta. The sequence continues at coordinate 8,290,200 of NW_027116803.1, read as the reverse complement.
GACGACTATTATTCAAAAACATCCTACATTTTTTTCATTGGAGCGCTATCTGGTGTTGGCGGCCTTGGAGAATTGGGGCCCAGCTTTAATGTAATTTTAGGAACAGATTCAATATTTTTGTTCTCCTTCTGTAAAATTTTATGCGTTGCGTATAATATGTTAAGAGAGTAACAAAATATACAATTTTACCATATTCTTTTTGTTCACATCCTTCTCTTTTTTCTTTTCTTTCTTCTCTTTCTTGTCCTTAACCTTTTCCAGCTTCTCCCGCTTTTCTGTCTTTTCTTTTTTTTCCTTTAGCTTCTCCCCTTTCTCTTTATGTTTCTCCTTTTTGTCTTTCTTCTTCTTCAATTTATCTTTTTTCTCCTTTTTGTGCTCCTTTGATTTCTGAAATTAAGAAATAATCAAAACTGTATAGATTACTTCCAAAACACAAAAAATAGTTTTCCTTTCCCCTCTGCCCATAAGATTAGTGTGATAAAATGGTTATGTGGGGTTAATTTATAATGCAAGTACCTTATCGTTTTTCTCCAATTTTTCAATTTTTGAGATTTTTGAAGGTAATAATGATAGAACTGATGGAGGTGCATGGTTAATAGTGTGCGCGACAGGTGCAGTTACGATAGGTGGTGCAATCGAATTTCCAGGAGTTTGTATGAGTATTTCTTTGTCTTGCTTAAGAACTTTTCCCATTTTATCAACCTTTTCTTTATCCGGCTTATCGAGTTTTGTAGTTGGAGGATCCATTGTTAAAGATGTCACTGGTTTATCCTGAAGTTTTGGTTTTAATGAGAAATCTTCAGTTTTCGGAGGATTCAAAAATCTTGGTGGTAAAGGCAAATTAGGTATTACTGGATGTGGCCCAGGACCTTTGCCTAGCGGCAATGGATAACCTTGGAACATGGGGTAAGGTATGAGACCTGGAGCAGGAGGAAACGGAGGGAACAAAGGAAATGGTAATGATGGAGGTAGAGCAGGCTCTTTGTGCAGCGGAGTTTCAAGAGCTTGAGGTGTCTTTGGTCGATCCGGAATATCCATCTCCGATGTATCATTTGTTACTTTTGTCTGTAATAATTTCGTTACGCATTAATTTCGCTAATAAAGAAAATTAAAAAGGCATAAAACTAATAAAGAGAAATACCTTTTTTGGACTAACACAATGCTTAGGACTCTTTAGTTTTGGCTCCCTCTTCTTATTAGCCTTCTCTTTCTTTCTCTTCTTTTCAGGAAGAGGAACATTAAGCTCTGGTGTTTTTGGTGTGCTAGGAGTACCAGGGGGGGACATATCATCAAACATATAGACATCAGACGACGGACTATGCAATTCTACCATTTCCCCATCAGGCTGTGCATGAACGTGAACGTCGGGAGTATGCGGAGTCCTTTTGTCTTCTCGTTTAATGTCTCCTTCATTTTTATGGAAGTGTTTTTCGTTATTTTCATCGATAACCAAGCCAGGCGAGCTTTCCCGAGAATCCAATTCTTTAACTTTATGTTGATCAGGTATATCTTTATCTTTGTCCTCCCTAGGTTTCGATATTTTCTTAAAAATATTCAATTTTTGTTTATCAGGCTCCGAAGGTAATTTTGCAATATCTTCCTCTTTTTTATCCAATCTTGAAGGAGGACCATCTGGCAAATCAATTGTTTTATCTATTTTAATCTTCGACTGTGCAGCCTTGGAAATTTTAGGACTGCTTGCTTTTGGTGGTATAAGTTTTGGAGTGGGCGGTCTACTAGAAGGGCCTGCTGTGTTAGCTTGTACTTTTCCACCACCAGGTTTTAAGGCTTTCAATTTTGCTAATTCTTTCATACCAGCTAGTTTCTTCACTTTGCTATCATCAATTTTGTCTGGCTTAAACAAATCCTTAACTCGATTTTTCTTTTTGTTTTCCTTATCAAGTTTCCGATATTCTGGAGCTTTCTTAACAATTTTCTTTGGTTTCTTATCATTTTTTAGTTCCGGTGGAACCATCGGATATGAACTAGGTTGTGGTGAATCTGATCTTGTTTGATGAGGAGTTCTTGCCTCAGGCAGTTTTCCTTCTCGAGCAGGTGACAAAAAACCTGAAGTAGTCATCATAACACTATGAATTTCTCTCAAAGGTCTTCCCTCTTCAACTACTTTTACTCTTTTAACCATAGGACTTTCAAACGACACAGGATCCCCAGGCCGCTTAAACACAACTTGTGGAGAAATCTTGTGAGGGGAAACATTGACGGAACTGTTTCCTGGTGTTCCATTACTAGATCCATTGTCTGGTATACCATTAGTAAGATTTTCAGTTTTCTCAGGTACATATTCCTCTGGAAGAAAAATTAATAACTAAAAATATAAGCATAAATCTTATTTTTCAAGAAGTCACACCTTCAGTATCTGGATACATCGCTGGTAAATGTTCGTGAACATGCACTGGCCTAGTAACTACTTCCCGACTGCCAGGTTTCAGAAAGTTTAAATGATTTTCTCGTGGAATAGGAAATTTTGGAACTGCAATTGGACATGGAGCCATATCCACATTTTTAACATATTCCACTAATTCCTGTACATCAATATTCATATGTCGAAAAGCTAAACCCAAATCATCAAGATTTGGTTCAATTCTTCCTACTAAAATACAAATAAATGGAAAACTTTCTCATATAATATAATTATTCATTACTTACAAACTTCTGCATATTGATGGGTAAGTTTTGACACTCTCAATAAATATTCCTGCATAAGATCGACCATAAATTCCAAAGGTGTTGAATTTATTGAGTGCCAGCCAATGGTCTGACAAATTTGGGCAACGACAACCCTCAAGATACCTCTACTGTATTCAGATGACATTTCCACTTTTGATAATAAACTGAAAAAAGATAATAATGATTTTCTAATTAATTTAAATACTTTAACATTAAATTTAACAAAAAAATTATTAGTTTCTATAGAAAATATGTTTATCAGTAATGAAAAATCAGAATAAGTAGTAATTTGGTTTAACAAACTAAAACCTGAAGAATGTAGTGAACTAACTGTAATGTAACACCTTTTTTACCTTAATTTCAAACGGATTATGCGAAACTTATTTTGATTTAATTATTAAATAAATTTTGCATCGTTAAACTTTAATTTCAATGAACAGTGTGTTTGTATAATTTAATGTAATTAGAGTACTGACTACTCGTAAAAATAGCAAGATATCTGCCACTACCACATCAAACAACAACACAAACGGCACTGATTATGGCGTCCATCCGTCCTGTTCAACACACTTCAGCAGCAGTTCAGGTTCAGAGTAAATTTCAGTCGGAGGATTTCGCCTCAGTCAGCGGCGTCAGCGGCCTCAGCGTCCTCTCCTCGCGCTTCTCGACTCGTTCTCGTCATATTAGGGTCGGTGAAACGTTCGCAAATGCAATGCTGGAAACTTAAGAATTTGAAGCCAAAACAGCAGTTTTCATGTTCGGGATTACTACGTATACAGAGATGAAACGGGAGCAGCCCCCTGACACTCCGTGGCTCGCATGAGCAATCTCCCGTTTCATCTCTGTACATACATACATAAATAACCAAAGATAACCATGTGATTTTCGTCTTTATTATAATAGTTCATGTTCACAGTACTGCCAACCCAATAATATAAAAATAACTACACTGGGTGGTAAAATGTCGCCGCACCGGCAACTGTGCTGCCAACGCTACTGCGCATACACATTTCAATCATTTTTCTATGCGCAGTAGCGTTGGCAGTGCTAAAAGCGTGCTCCGTGAACGCGCCTTTAGTATGCAGCGCAGTGATGCCAGAAATGACTTATGGGTGCTTTCCATCTATAAAGTTACTAGACACAATTTCACACAAAATGTTATCTGGTGCTTTCCATCAATGAATTTATACGACTATTTTTTACACAAGTAGACACAAATGAAAAGCAGAGTTGATTTGGGTTTAACACAAATTCTAGTTTTGCAGCGTTATAATGTTGGTAAGTAAATAAAAAAAAATGTTTTTGTGGCAGTATGGACAGTTATTCAAATCTTGAAATTTGTTGTATGTTACATGTGGCGATGTCAGTAATAAATGATAAGGATTAATTATTATTTGTCTACAATTCATCATATTTTGCATATTAGTAACAATAACTAATAATGGATACATTCACTGATATTGATTTAGAATATGAAGATATAGAAATTCTAGACGATGCGTTGGTTAGAGAAGGTTAGATACTGAAAATAATTTATTAATAAAATATACTTTTTTTATTTGAGTGTCTTCCTCTTTATACGAATAAAATATCATTGATTCTCTTACGCATTCTGTAGTGCCTTTAATAATTGGACCGGAGTATATGCATTGCATGTCAATATGTATATAATAAAATTAATAAAAGTATAATTCCTATAACATTAACATAATATTTTAATCTTTAGTGTCTGTAGTATATTCATTTATTAATAAGTTCTATATGTACAGCTCTGTAGCTAGCTTCAATTTTTTAAATAAAATTACTTTTTATTTAATTATAGGGACGCATGATTTAGAAGAGAGTACAACATTCGAGGATGACTGTACCAAACCAGAAAATTGTAAAAAATGTAAGAAAATTTAGGATTTAATAATAATAATTACTTTAAATATTAAAATAGCATAATTTAATCAGTTCTGATTTTTACAATAGCTGCTAATTGGACAGATAGTGCAATCTTAGCATTAATAGCTCTATACGAAGCAAAGACTGAAATAGGAAAAAGGAAAAGTAGTGCTGTCTGGAAGGATATTTCAATGGAATTGAAAATACTCGGACATTTTGTAAGTAAACCTTTAAAAAATGTTTTAATTAAAAATATTGTGTTACTGTGTGTGTGTGAAATAATTTTTCTATAAAAATTATATATAAAAATGTTTTAAACTGGGGTTAGGTTATTGCTATACTTAATAAAAATGGTACAAATTGTTTTTAGATGGAAGCTGATCAAGTGCGCTGGAAAATGAATGCATTGATAAAATGTTATAAGGAAGTTGAAGATAACAATAACAAAAGTGGTAGAGGGAGGAAAGATTTTAGATGGTATGAACAAATGAAAAATTTATTTGGTCATCGTGAAATTATTAACTGCAGTCACACTATAACGTCAACATTTCCTACAATGAGATTAAATTCTACAGAAAAGCTTTTAAGCAATGAGAAGTTAAAACAAAACGTAGAAACTATGCTACTTCAGAAAAATGACTATACCCACTTGAAGAATAATGTACTACGAGCTAATAATATTAATGCCCTTAGTAGTGGTTGTAATAAAACTATAGCAGTAAGAAAACCTAAAATTGAAAATAGTTCTACTACAGAAAAATTAAATGAAAATGTAACACAGGAGAAAAAGAAATTGCATTCAATGCATGGTACTGGCTCTTCAGTTGCAAGAAAAAAGATTGTTTTGGAAGAGCAGTGGATCGATTATTTAAAAAATAGGAGTCATAAAGATAATGAACAGGAGAAAGTTAACAAATATATTTTAGGAAAGCAAGATGAAAAAATAATTTTACAGAAAAGAATGATTATGTTAAAAGAGAGAGAAATGGAATGGAAAGAAAAAATTGAAAGGCGTAAATATGAATCGAAAATGGAAAGGCATAAAGAAAAGTTAGCCGTTGAAAGAGAGAAGTGCAATCTCTTATACGATATTTTGAGAATTACAAAGGATAATTATTCAGATTCTCTTTCGAAACTGTAGCTTATTTTTTAAGAAATTTTTATTCCTGCATATTTCAAGTACGTTTATATGTATTTCATAACTGAAACACTAGTTCTTTCATCATTTTTTAAGAATAATTTTAAATTGAAATACTCATTTTGTGATATTAAAGATATGATAGATCTCAAAGGAAAACAAATATTTATTTCTTTTTAACAGCTGTGATTAATATTATTTTCCAAACATTTATATGTTTAAATAAAAGTTATGTCTTTGTTTTTAAAGAATTACTGTTATTTTTTATAGTAGGCAAATGTTATATGCTTATATAGAAATAAGTAGAAATTTATATAAAAATTATATGAATGTATTACTAATTATGTACTGTTAAAAATCTAATAAATGCAGCTTAATAAAGATTGATTTAATATATACTATCAGTCTATTCATATAGAAACCAAACTGAACTTATACCTTAGTCTTTATTAGGGCAGACGACACTTATTGATTTACTTTTTTCATAACATTCAACAGTCCAGAATACGTACATAGCACATACTGGTTTATTATTTATTAATTTAAGGTAAGGAATTAAATTAATCAAGTAATTTGCTTTAAAAAATACTATGTGTGTAATTGTTATATATTATAAAATAGTAATAAAACACTATAATCTTTACTGTAAGAACATTTCTTGAAATAGTATGGCTCTACGATCATTATTATTAGAATTTTCATGTATATTAATATTTTCTTCTTCATAGTTTCCTTGCTCTTCTTCTTGCATATATAAATCATCTACAGCTTCACCTTCATTGATGCATATATTGTGTAGAATACAAGCACATACAATCAACTCTGTTACAAATTGCATATTTCGCAACTCAGTGAAAAATTTGATACGCCTAAACCTGCCCTTTAGAACACCAAAAGCTTTTTCTACAGCCATTCGGGTTGATGAATGTAAATAATTAAATTCTTTTTGTTGTAATGAAAGGTGCCCATTATCTCGAAATGGAGGCACTAACCATGGCAAACTAGGGTAAGCAGAGTCTCCAATAATATAAGTATCGTTTGGAAATAAATCTTCTTTACTTTCCTGGGCATGTTGAAATAACGCAGACTTTCTTAATACTCGTGCATCATGTAATGAGCCTGGTTCTCCACAATATATATTTCTAAACACCATTCTCGAGTCCACAACAGCTTGCAAATTTAAAGAGTAAAATTTTTTTCTATTGTAATAGTCTTTTCCGTTATGTGGTGGTTTTTCAACTTTGATGTGGCAACCATCTATTGCACCAATACAGTTGTTTAATCCTTTTTTACTATAAAATCCACGTTTTATGCTATTTATTCTATTTTCGCTTGGCCATTTGATATTATTAACTAATTTAGATAATAACCATGACGTAACTCGTCTAATAACACGGAATACTGAAGATATTGAGACATCAAATCTGTCAGCAATGGTGCGGAGTGGTTCTGTGTTAGACATATACCATAAATATATCAAGAAACTCCATTCAGCAGTAATAACTCTTCGCCCAAAATTATGCTGTGGTAATACTTCTGACGATTCCAATTCATCTACAATACATAAATATGTATTAATTATTAATTAAAACTTTCCAAATAGTAATTATTAATTTTTGATACATACGTATTAAAACATATGCTGTATGCCGTCTTAATCTCAGATGCTCCTTAAATTCTTCATCAGTCCATTGATGTACAGTTTCAATATAATTATCAACGCGATGGCGTCGTCTCCCATTTAATAAAAATTGCAATAAAGGAAACAAAATGTCATCCCTTTCCTCAATTACAGACGACGCATCCGACGATTCGTCATTTATTGCAAGTATATTATTACTGTTACTGCTACCACTGCTATTACTGCTACTACTGCTTCTGCTGCTTCTGGTTTAAATTATTCAATTTTACATTGTATAACCAGTATTCTAAGTTGCTTCTTAATTTAATATTATTTACCAGATTTTAAATATTAAAATAATATATATATAAGATAATATCAAAGCACATATATAAATATATAAGAATTAGTATACCTTTCTAAAGTTATTAAATAACTATTTAAATTATCTACCATAGTGTGTATAATAATTTTTTAATTATTTCATAAAATTTTGTAGCAAATTATAAAGTTCCTCCTGATTGTTCTTCCCGGTGTTTTCAAAAAGTTAACGACACCTATATTCATAATTACTATAGACAGTAAACTTGCATCTAAATTTTGGTTTGAAGAAAGCACAAATTCGCCTATTGAGAGTTTCAAATAGTTTCAACTACAAAACACAACAGACACAAAAGCGTCACGTTGTGATGATTTGTGTCGTGTAGATGGAAAGCACCCTATTTTTTCCACAGAAACAGTTGAACAGGGAGGGCAAACACACAAAGCCGTAAGTCCCTATGAGTGTGAAGTGGCTACTGCGCCAGTCAAGAGGAGAAGGTAGGGGTTACTCACTCTACTTTAGGCCATATCCGTGTGATCAGCATTCTGCTGAGCACTGCTGAGGAGTAGTGAAGTTGACTGAAGCCAGATCTTGCCTCTCTGTGTACCTTAAATGCTGCGTTTACCCAAAAAGTCGAAGCAAATAAAAATCCTTTTCCTAAACTAGTTTTTAATTATTATATAATGCTTATATGTAGCCATTAATTTAGTAGTTTTGTTAATAAATGCAACAAATGCGTTCTTATAATAATAAATAAGCAGTTGAGGTACAGTAAATTTAATGTATTTATATTAACCTGCTAACAAATGCATTTTTTTATTTATTATTTAGTCAATTAAGTTAATGGTTATTAAAAAAACATTCCATGTGTAATGAAAAAATATTAAAAAATTTTAAACTTCGTCAAGACTCGAACACGAGCCCGCCGTGTGACAAACGGCAATCTTACCGTCTATGCTACAGAGCTCATTTGTTATACCAGAAGCAAAACAGCCTTTTAAAGACTGACTACAATTCTTTCACTAACTCGTCATAAACGATCAAGAATTAGCTGCAATAATAAATACATTTATCTCCACAGCATTATTGCACTAAATTTATTATGTTTTTAATTTGAAGCATACATTTTACATGAAGATACGATACTTTAAGGGTGTTCATGCAGTACTCTTAATACAAAACTATTCATATGCTCGATTATCATAGTTATTCGACTACATATAACAAATATTATAATATTACTTAATTAATTTATGATAGTTGAGTATATGAATAGTTTTGTATTAAGAGTACTGCATGAACACCCTTAAAGTATCGTATCTTCATGTAAAATGTATGCTTCAAATTAAAAACATAATAAATTTAGTGCAATAATGCTGTGGAGATAAATGTATTTATTATTGCAGCTAATTCTTGATCGTTTATGACGAGTTAGTGAAAGAATTGTAGTCAAATGTATTTATTATTGCAGCTAATTCTTGATCGTTTATGACGAGTTAGTGAAAGAATTGTAGTCAGTCTTTAAAAGGCTGTTTTGCTTTTGGTATAACAAATGAGCTGTGTTGTGCAGACGGTAAGGTTGCCGTTTGTCACACGGCGGGCTCGTGTTCGAGTCTTGGCGAAGCTTAATTTTAAAAAATTTTTTTTTATTACACAGGGATTTTTTTTTAATAACCATTAACTTATTGAACTAAGTAATAAATACAAAAATGCATTTGTTAGCAGTTTAATATAAAAACATTAAGTTTACTATACCTCAACTGCTTATTTATTATTATAAGAACGCATTTGTTGCATTTATTACTAAATCTACTAAATTAATGGCTACATATAAGCATTTTATAATAATTAAAAACTAATTTAGTAAAAGGATTTTTATTTGCTTCGACTTTTTGGGTAAACGCAGCATTTAAGGTACACAGAGAGGCAAGATCTGGCTTCAGTCAACTTCACTGCTCCTCAGTAGTGGGATTCTGTAACTCTTAGCGACAACTTTCGGTATCGTTAAGTCCAGTTACCGACAGAAATCGCTAAGTGCGATTCTGTAACTCAGAGTCAGTGATGATTGTCGCTTGTAATGTCGGTACTGTCGGTAACCTACCGAATCCTACCGAATAAACGTACCTTTCCTTTTTAAGAAAACTCTCAGTTCAATCTTAGTTAAGCGACGGAGTTACGAACAATTGAAGTTAATATAAATTGTACTAAACCGAATCATTTAGCTGAAAATTGATATTTCACTGAGTTTTTTATTGAAAGGAAAACTAATAATATCGTTATAACTTAACAACGACCGAGATAGATGTCGCTAGAGGTTCAACGGTACTAATATAAAATTTATCCGACGAATAACTTTAATAAACCTTTGCTTTTCCTTGCACGTATTCCACCAAAAACTCACAATGCTCGTAATAAATAATATATACCACATCAACTATTATATTGTGAGTGTTTTTGGCCTCAAGTGGGTGAAACCCCTTAACGACAGCTGTCGGTATCGCTAACTACCGACAGTTATCGCTTGCGCTAACGAACAAGGTTGCCAAGTGTAGTACTTTCGGTACTACCGTAGTACCCAAAAGCGACATATCCTATAGCGTAGTACTATTTTGGGTACTACGCTATAGTCGCTGCTGATACTACTGGTCGGCGGAAATACGTCAGAGGGTAGAGACTGTAGAAGGACCGCAATATAGATATTTCTAATTACTAATTTCAAAATACATAATGCATGGTCCGTGAGCCAAGACAAATGTTAGTATATACATACCACAAGTTATAAAGTAATATAAAGAAATAAAGTGACAGTTTTAATCTTACTGACAGCTGATGTACTGATGGTATAAGTGAATAAATAAAGTGACGAAATTTGTAAAATGTACATAAAAATAATTTTTAAAAGTATATAAAGGACTGAACATTTTAGATAAGTATAACAATAAATTTTATAATATAAAATGTAAGATATAAATATTTTGTGGTACTTTGTGGGATTTTATTTCAGATTAAATTATAGTAATGTGTTTACTACGTCACTGTGCTGAGGATGGAGCTATGCAGATTTTCAAAATTAAAATAAAGGAATAGACTAAACATAATGTGGTTATTGTGTCATCGTTGAGATTCAAACTATGTTAATTGAGACGGATAATAAAATAAACGAGTGAAAAAACTGGGTAAATACAATAATAAATAAAGAAGCTGACAAATTAGATATATAATATAAAATGTAAGATATTTTATAGTACTTTCTGGGATTTTATTTCAGATTAAATTATAGTAATGTGTTTACTATGTCACTACTGAGGATGGAGCTATGTGGATTGAACATTAAAATGAAAGGAATAGATTCACCATATTATGGTTACTGTGTCATCGCTGAGGATCAAACTGTGATAATTGAGATGAATATTAAAATAAACAAGTCAACACATTGGGTAAATACGATACAAATAAAGAAGCTGACAGATTACATTTGTAATTTCAAATGTAAGATTTTATATAGTACTTTTTGGGATTTTGTTTCAGATTAAATTATTGTAAAGTGTTTACTATGTTAATGCTGAGAATGGAGCTATGTGGATTGAACATTAAAACAAAAGGAATAGATTCACCATAATGTTGTTTCTGTGTCATCGCTGATGAGGATCAAACTGTGTTAATTGAGACAGACATTAAAATAAATGAGTCAGCATTTTGGGTAAATACAATAATAAATAAAGAAAATGACAGAATAGATATATAATATAAAATGTAAGATGTTTTATAGTACTTTGTGGGATTTTGTTTCAGATTAAATTATAGTAATGTACGTGTGTTTACTGTATCACTGCTGAGGATGAAGCTATGTGGATCGAACATTAAAAAAAAAGAATAGATTCACCATAATGTGGTTACTGTGTCATCGCTGAGGATCAAACTGTGATAATTGAGATGAATATTAAAATAAAGAAGCTGACAGATTAGATATATAATATAACATGTTAGATATTTTACAGTACTTTGTGGGATTTTATTTAAAGTTAATATATGTAAAATAAAATTTTTGTTTTCTTTTTACAATTGTATCTATATTAATTACTATATGTTGCAATCTCTTAAAATTAAGCCTCTGCTTTTATTAGCAAACTAATAGTTCCACACGGCAGTGATGCCAGAATCAAGCTTTTAGCAACAAAAATGAAGATAAGCGCTAGCCAGCAGGAGTATAGAAAATTTAAAGGGAAGCGGTACAAACACAACTATGCCTGGAGAGCATAGGTGTGATTTGGACTTCAGGCAACATTGGCTTTAGAAGAAGAGCGACTACCGCTAACCGTGACATTTTTACGTGTTATCCGTGTGAAGTGGTGCTGCGTTTACCTGAAAACTCAAAGCAAATAAAAAAGCTTTTCCTAAATTGATTTGTAATATTGATAAAATGGTCAAATGTAGCCATTAATTAATTAGATTTGGTAATAAATACAGAAAATGCGTTTTATTATAACAAATGAGTTGAGGTAAAATAAACTCAATGTTTTTATATTAATCTGTTAACAAATGCATTTTTTTATTTATTATTGAGTCCAATAAGTTAACGGTTATTAAAAAAAAAATTCTTTGTAATGAAACAAAAATGAAAAAATTTTAATCTTCACCAAGACTCGAACACGAGCCCACCGCTTGATAAACGGCAACCTTACCGCCTGCGCTACAGCGCTCACTTGATGTACCAAGAGCAAAACAGCCTTTTTAAAGACTTACTACAATTCTTTTATTAATTCGTCATAAATGATCAAGAATTAGCTGTAATAATAAATACATTTATCTACATAGCATTATTGTACTAAATTTATTGTTTTTAATTTGAAGCATACATTTTGCATGAAGATATGATAATTTAAGGGTAACCATTTAGTACTCTATATACAAAACTATTCATATGCTCAACTATCATAAATTAATTAAGTAATATTATAATATTTGTTATATGTAGTCGAATAACTATGATAAACCAGCATATGAATAGTTTTGTATTTAGAGTATTGCATGAACACCCTTAAAGTATCGTATCTTAATGTAAAATGTATGCTTCAAATTAAAAACAATAAATTTAGTACAATAATGCTATGTAGATAAATGTATTTATTATTACAGCTAATTCTTGATCGTTTATGACGAGTTAGTGAAAGAATTGTAGTCAGTCTTTAAAAGGCTGTTTTGCTCTTGGTACATCAAGTGAGCGCTGTAGCGCAGGCGGTAAGGTTGCCGTTTGTCATGCGGTGGGCTCGTGTTCGAGTCTTGGTGAAGTTTAAAATTTTTTCATTTTTTTTTCATTACAAGGAATTTTTTTTTTAATAACCATTAATTTATTGGACTCAATAATAAATAAAAAAATGCATTTATTAACAGATTAATATAAAAACATTGAGTTTATTTTACCTCAACTCATTTGTTATAATAAAACGCATTTGTTGTATTTATTACCAAATCTAATTAATTAATGGCTACATTTGACCATTTTATCAAAATTAAAAATCAATTTAGGAAAAGCATTTTTATTTTATTTATTCACTTATACCATAAGTACATCAGCTGTCAGATAGATCAAAGCTGTCACTACTCCTTATTTCTTTATTACACTTTATTTTTCCGTATAAAAAACATTTGTCTTCGTTCACGCCGTTCACGGTGACAGGCTGAGAATATAATATATATAATTTTTGATATATTACGTTCTGCATTTAAGATGGCTACTGACGTATTTCCGCTGGCAGTATACTTTGTGCAGTCTGCATTCCTTATATCAAAATTCACTTACTATAGAGCGTAGTACTATTCAAGATGGCGGACTTGGCAACCTTGCTAACGAATGAGCGATTCTGTAACTTTAGCTTTACGACAATAGTCGGTGCAACTCATATTTGTACGATAACGATAAAATTCGTTAAGGTTCTAGGGAAGTTGGTAATATTGGTGTATTTAATACCAACCGAAATATGAATTTTTGTGTTACTTGACTATATCAATTTTGACTATAGCAATTCTTACTATAGCAAAATTATCATATTTTATTTAAAAGAAGTATTAAAACGTAAGTATATTTTAATTAAAATAAGTATTAAAAATTAATGTTTTAACATTTTTTTTAGTTAGACAATGTACAGTTAGTGCCTGTGTGCTATAGTTAAATAATACAATTAATTCTATATTTTAGAGAAAACCTCTGCATATATATATATATATATATAGTTATTTTTAAATATAAAAATTAGAAAAATATTAAATTTTATTTCCTACGATTTTTACTGTAAGCCTTAATTTATAAAGAAAATTTATTGTAAGTACTTTTTTGTGATTTCTGAATATTAATTTAAAAAAAATATTTGTGACATTTATTATATTTACTTTCTCGGTAAACTTCTACCGACGCCTATCACGGTCGTCGTTAAGTTAACGATAGAATTCGGTAGCGACCGCCCTTTATAACGACAATTATCGAAAACTTTGTGTTACAGAACAAGGTTGCCAAGTGTAGTACTTTCGGTACTACCGTAGTACCCAAAAGCGGTAGAGGGTAAAGTGCCATAATATTTTCCTATAGCAAATTTAAGGAACTTTGGGTGAGTAGTTTATATTATGCAGCACATGCCCTCTACCGTCTCATCAACTATAAAATAATATGATATAGTAATGTTCATCCTTCCTTAAACATTTATGTACTGTATGAGGTTAATTTGGAGATTATGAAATCATATATTTTTTCTTTCAGTTACAAAATGTTGACTGTATAATAGTTTTGAAATGCAAACTATTCTTATTTTTTATTGAAATTAAATAAAACTTATTCAGAAAACATACAAACACATTTTGATTATGCATGTCTACACAATTTAGTGGATACATTGACGTGTTTAATATTATCCTTTACTAAGGAGCGAACTCATAAATAGGTAAAACTTGTATGCATGTTTAAACAAATATTTGTATTCCTTTTTTAGTGTTTCTTCGTCTTCAATAAAATAATTTTTTTTTCATAAATTACGTAATGCTTTACTATTATTTTTTATGATACCATATAATCGTTTACAAATTCCCCTTTTCATATTACACAATTTTAATGTTTTCTACACTAAAGCTGAAGATATTTTTGATGAAGAATAATAGTTATAGCCTTTCTAAACACTCGCCTTTGAGAACCTTATAATTTCAGCATCACTTATCTACACCCAGATTTTAACAGTCTAATCTCACTAGTGTTATAGCTGTTACTTATTGTATTTTAAAGTTGCTTTTTATATTCCTCTTTTTTATAATATGAAAAGTAATTAATACACTTTATTTTAATAAATATTTACACAGACGTGCCAAATCTCATTTTCCTCATTTTTAAAAATGGTCGGAGACGATTCTTGTAGATCTTATTGTGTTGTAAACGAACCTGATTTTGAAATTACTCCAGTACATCAGATTTTTTTTTAATTTTTAGCTTAAATAGTACAAAATGGCTTTTTTCGCCATTTCCATTATTTTACTTCAGAGAACGAATTTTGTTTAAATTCCACAATTAAACCATATAGTATTATTCGTTAGCTTTAAAATCCATTTTCAAAACTTATTATACTAGCAGGATGCGATGCAATAGTGGTAATTTACAAAAAGAAAATTTGTTCTCTAAAATAAAAATCATAAACTGAGGAAAACAGCCGTTTTTCAGCCATTTAACTGATATTTCAAAACACCTGATGTGATAGAGAAATTTCAAAGCCATATTCATATTCAGTAAAAAAAATGGAAGAATTGCCCCTCCCCCCCCCCCCCCCTCCTTCCCGTCCATTCTTGAAACTGAGAAAATTGAATTTTCCAGGTCTGTGTTATTGTTGAAGATATAAAGTCGTAGCAAACTATACATATTACAATAATAGCATAGATACCACACATGCTACCATAGGAGTTGTTGAATTGTTCTCATCTTTTCACACCGTTCAGAAAATACTTGTAAAATTTCCTTTATGGCTGCTGGTAAAAATTCCTCCATTTCCTTATCTCATTCTTGTATGACAATTCCAAATATTTTCTTCTTTTATATATAAGTTGAACTTCCTGTAATCATTAAACACGGTATGAGGATCTTAATTGCAGCTTCGAAACTCGACATATAATAATAATATGAAAAATACATTAGAATATTACAAATAATATCAAATCAACAGACCTATTAAAGACACTATCTCAACTAGACCTAAGACTGTATGATGAAATTTTTCTAATTAAATAGTCAAGAGTACTTTCGATATGTAAAGTATTAGTGTTAATCAAGCATATAAACACAATATATAACATGCTATTGTTAGACAATATGTCAAAAATTACTAAGTTGATCTTTCACTCTTTGTCGAAGGGTATGGAAATTATTCTGTGGGAGATTTCCATTCTATGTAAACTTTAGATCAATAAAAAATTGAAGATGGCTTACAATAAATAAATGATTAAATCTGTAAAATAAACAAAATACATCCACAAAGCATACAAAAGATTTATTCTTGAATATGCACTTATTATATACAAAAGATATACTTATCTAAAAGTATTTTTGTTATATTCTTTGTGCATATGCCATATGGCATCAATATGTATAGTGAATGACAGGCCATTTCTCTTTGGTTTTCTTACAGAGATGGTTATTATACTTTTAATTCTTTTATGCCTCAAACTTTCTATATTACTTATTATAATCTTTTAATTTCAGCTGTAAGTATCAATGCACACACATTTACATGAAAACATTTTTGGATTACTTGTGTTCGTAAGTTTCTTCTACTCGCACGCATGCGCACAAAATACATTATAATATAGTCTACTCATCGAAAGCTCCATCCCTAGAAAGTAACTATAAAATTTTATGGCACTTTACCCTCTACCCCCAAAAGCGACATATCCTATAGCGTAGTACTATTTTGGGTACTACGCTATAGTCGCTGCTGATACTACTGGTCGGCGGAAATACGTCAGAGGGTAGAGACTGTAGAAGGACCGCAATATAGATATTTCTAATTACTAATTTCAAAATACATAATGCATGGTCCGTGAGCCAAGACAAATGTTAGTATATACATACCACAAGTTATAAAGTAATATAAAGAAATAAAGTGACAGTTTTAATCTTACTGACAGCTGATGTACTGATGGTATAAGTGAATAAATAAAGTGACGAAATTTGTAAAATGTACATAAAAATAATTTTTAAAAGTATATAAAGGACTGAACATTTTAGATAAGTATAACAATAAATTTTATAATATAAAATGTAAGATATAAATATTTTGTGGTACTTTGTGGGATTTTATTTCAGATTAAATTATAGTAATGTGTTTACTACGTCACTGTGCTGAGGATGGAGCTATGCAGATTTTCAAAATTAAAATAAAGGAATAGACTAAACATAATGTGGTTATTGTGTCATCGTTGAGATTCAAACTATGTTAATTGAGACGGATAATAAAATAAACGAGTGAAAAAACTGGGTAAATGCAATAATAAATAAAGAAGCTGACAAATTAGATATATAATATAAAATGTAAGATATTTTATAGTACTTTCTGGGATTTTATTTCAGATTAAATTATAGTAATGTGTTTACTATGTCACTACTGAGGATGGAGCTATGTGGATTGAACATTAAAATGAAAGGAATAGATTCACCATATTATGGTTACTGTGTCATCGCTGAGGATCAAACTGTGATAATTGAGATGAATATTAAAATAAACAAGTCAACACATTGGGTAAATACGATACAAATAAAGAAGCTGACAGATTACATTTGTAATTTCAAATGTAAGATTTTATATAGTACTTTTTGGGATTTTGTTTCAGATTAAATTATTGTAAAGTGTTTACTATGTTAATGCTGAGAATGGAGCTATGTGGATTGAACATTAAAACAAAAGGAATAGATTCACCATAATGTTGTTTCTGTGTCATCGCTGATGAGGATCAAACTGTGTTAATTGAGACAGACATTAAAATAAATGAGTCAGCATTTTGGGTAAATACAATAATAAATAAAGAAAATGACAGAATAGATATATAATATAAAATGTAAGATGTTTTATAGTACTTTGTGGGATTTTGTTTCAGATTAAATTATAGTAATGTACGTGTGTTTACTGTATCACTGCTGAGGATGAAGCTATGTGGATCGAACATTAAAAAAAAAGAATAGATTCACCATAATGTGGTTACTGTGTCATCGCTGAGGATCAAACTGTGATAATTGAGATGAATATTAAAATAAAGAAGCTGACAGATTAGATATATAATATAACATGTTAGATATTTTACAGTACTTTGTGGGATTTTATTTAAAGTTAATATATGTAAAATAAAATTTTTGTTTTCTTTTTACAATTGTATCTATATTAATTACTATATGTTGCAATCTCTTAAAATTAAGCCTCTGCTTTTATTAGCAAACTAATAGTTCCACACGGCAGTGATGCCAGAATCAAGCTTTTAGCAACAAAAATGAAGATAAGCGCTAGCCAGCAGGAGTATAGAAAATTTAAAGGGAAGCGGTACAAACACAACTATGCCTGGAGAGCATAGGTGTGATTTGGACTTCAGGCAACATTGGCTTTAGAAGAAGAGCGACTACCGCTAACCGTGACATTTTTACGTGTTATCCGTGTGAAGTGGTGCTGCGTTTACCTGAAAACTCAAAGCAAATAAAAAAGCTTTTCCTAAATTGATTTGTAATATTGATAAAATGGTCAAATGTAGCCATTAATTAATTAGATTTGGTAATAAATACAGAAAATGCGTTTTATTATAACAAATGAGTTGAGGTAAAATAAACTCAATGTTTTTATATTAATCTGTTAACAAATGCATTTTTTTATTTATTATTGAGTCCAATAAATTAATGGTTATTAAAAAAAAAATTCCTTGTAATGAAAAAAAAAATGAAAAAATTTTAAACTTCACCAAGACTCGAACACGAGCCCACCGCATGACAAACGGCAACCTTACCGCCTGCGCTACAGCGCTCACTTGATCTACCAAGAGCAAAACAGCCTTTTAAAGACTGACTACAATTCTTTCACTAACTCGTCATAAACGATCAAGAATTAGCTGCAATAATAAATACATTTATCTCCACAGCATTATTGCACTACATTTATTATGTTTTTAATTTGAAGCATACATTTTACATTAAGATACGATACTTTAAGGGTGTTCATGCAATACTCTAAATACAAAACTATTCATATGCTGGTTTATCATAGTTATTCGACTACATATAACAAATATTATAATATTACTTAATTAATTTATGATAGTTGAGCATATGAATAGTTTTGTATATAGAGTACTGAATGGTTACCCTTAAATTATCATATCTTCATGCAAAATGTATGCTTCAAATTAAAAACAATAAATTTAGTACAATAATGCTATGTAGATAAATGTATTTATTATTACAGCTAATTCTTGATCATTTATGACGAATTAATAAAAGAATTGTAGTAAGTCTTTAAAAAGGCTGTTTTGCTCTTGGTACATCAAGTGAGCGCTGTAGCGCAGGCGGTAAGGTTGCCGTTTATCAAGCGGTGGGCTCGTGTTCGAGTCTTGGTGAAGATTAAGATTTTTTCATTTTTGTTTCATTACAAAGAATTTTTTTTTTAATAACCGTTAACTTATTGGACTCAATAATAAATAAAAAAATGCATTTGTTAACAAATTAATATAAAAACATTGAGTTTATTTTACCTCAACTCATTTGTTATAATAAAACGCATTTTTTGTATTTATTACCAAATCTAATTAATTAATGGCTACATTTGACCATTTTATCAAAATTAAAAATCAATTTAGGAAAAGCATTTTTATTTTATTTATTCACTTATACCATAAGTACATCAACTGTCAGATAGATCAAAGCTGTCACTACTCCTTATTTCTTTATTACACTTTATTTTTCCGTATACTAACATTTGTCTTCGTTCACGCCGTTCACGGTGACAAGCTGTGAATATAATATATATAATTTTTGATATATTATGTTCTGCATTTAAGATGGCTACTGACGTATTTCCGCTGGCAGTATACTTTGTGCAGTCTGCATTCCTTATATCAAAATTCACTTACTATAGAGCGTAGTACTATTCAAGATGGCGGACTTGGCAACCTTGTTACAGAATCGCTCTTAGCGATATCTCTCGGTAACTTGATTCAATTACCGAAAGTTGTCGATAACTAGTTACTGAATCCATATAGACGGAAGTTACAGAATCGCTCTTTTCGTTACTGCAAGCGACGGTGGGTAGGAGAATGGCCTAAAGATAAAAAGTCCTAACGATAAAATGACCTAAAAACGCTAACTTCACATTGGTTAAAAGCCGGTATTGCAGATTACCGACCGAATCGTCCGAATTTCCTAAATTTGAGTAGCTGGCAACGCTGGATTGTCAAACGTCAGTAAATAGAGACAGAGGTTATGCACAGTAGGGAAAAATTCTGGATCTGTCAGATAAGTATTTTAAATGAATAAATGAAAATGAATGAATTACTTTGTGGGTATTTCTTACATTTTACAGAAGAGCTACGAGAGGAAACATTTAAAATATTATGATGTCATGGAAGATCAGGAGGTATTCAAAGAATTTGCTAAGCAACATATTTTGAAATATTTAAGAGCCGAACCACAATAGGATTATTTGTTATCCACACTGACAGTCTTTTGATAAACGAGAGAGAGAAGGTTATGCTGCTCGAATAATGTTAGGATATTAATACTGTGCCTGGATTGCATATTGCTGCCAAACAGTTTTTGCTTTAGCAGCCTTCGTG
The DNA here is from genome assembly GCF_024137725.1 of Prorops nasuta. NCBI lineage: Eukaryota > Metazoa > Arthropoda > Insecta > Hymenoptera > Bethylidae > Prorops > Prorops nasuta. The sequence goes on along the minus strand of NW_027116803.1, from coordinate 8,269,713 downwards.
TTGAATAATGCCTATAAACAAGGCATGTTTTTAAGAGGTCTAGTATATAGGGGAGATCATTTTTCTCGTGTAATTTTGGTAGTGAGTATAAACTTAAAACTTTTCAATCTGGAACAAGCTTATGCAGGATTAACGCAAATTACTTGTATAGTTATTTGAGCAAATAAATTCTTTTTAGAAGCTCTATCAAACATATACCTTTTGCTTGGATATAATGTTATATGTTTTTTGTAGATTTGTTGAGAAGAAAAGATGTGAGATTACCTTTCGAACAGTCTTTGGAAACTGCAGAAGCTACCTGACTAATATGGTTGCAATCTCACTGAAGTAAAAGAATGAGATGTCTTGGTGAATTTTGTAAAATACAATTCTACAGAAATGTCTCAGTTACTTTTGATAAGAAGAAAGACCACTTAATTTTATTGAAACAATCTGTGTGTGTGCTATAATATTTATTACTTTTCTTAGATACAATGATGAAACAAGTTTTTGATTACCTGGCCTCTATTGTGGAGAACCTGATTGAGAAATGACTACTACTAGACTCGAGGAATCGAATATAAACCTTACTAGAAGAAATTGGAACATTAATGTAAAGTATTGCATGCTGTACATTTCTCTCTAATAGCAACTATTCATTCTATCATGATAAATACTTTATAATTTTAACTAAACTTTGTTAAATGACTGTTTCAATTTATCATATTATTCTTTAGATTTCACAATTTACCTGATGGAAGAAAAATATGATTAAAGGAATTCTAAACTACTAATTGAAGCATTATAAATTACCAGTGCTATTATTACACGAATTTCCTGAAATAGTTGCCTATAATAGAGGATATACTGAGTGTCCACATTTTAAATGTTGAAAAATCAGGAATTTTTAGTTCCAAAGTAATGACTTAAAGAGACCCTTGATCAAAAAATATATTTTGTGCATTAAGTGGAACTTAGAAGAGTGTTTACAGGTTAAATTTAAACAACGCATGTTCCAATATTTATAATTGCGGTGTGGCAAATTTATGGTCATATATATATGAAGGTAAAAGACACAAAGGTTCTTATAGCATCTGATCATGAATGCCATTCTTAAATATATATATATGTACATGTAGTATATGTATGCATGACTGTTGCAGGACTGCTAATAGGGAATATCCATTCAAAAAAGAGCAATATTTGGATTATTACAGCAAAGCAAGTGACTCCAAAATATTGTGAAATACTTATGGATTTTGGGAAGATAATAGAAGCATATTATTTTGTAAAAACGAATAATTTCATTTTGTTTATTTCATGATGATATTTGTGGAACAGCTTATCAATCTATAATGTCTAGTGACTGCAATTTCTTATTATGTAATTATATTTCGTCCTCTAATTCTGAATCATTTATTTCCTCGACCACAATTATAATTTCATTTGGAATGTCTGGCTGATAATGAAATCCATTGGAGATTGATTGTTGCAGGAAATCGAATACATTCCTTTCAACATTTGGATTATTTATGTCTATCGCTATTAGTTTGTTTAAATTTTCCCATGCGGGGAATATCCAAAGATCCAATTTATTGATTTTAGCCTTTTTTTTATAGGTTCCTCTTTTGAGCTGGTCATATATGACCAAGTAATTTTTCAGGATAATTACCATTCCACCTGTAACATTATTTCTGTAATTTTATAGTTTGTACTAGAAAGCGAAAGCATTATTGTAAGGTATAAAGAAAACAAAATAATTTAATGATACATTAACACATTTAATGCTAGTAAATTAACATTAAATGTGAATTTTTTTTGGATAGAATAATGAAATCTATATTTCTTTAAATCTACCAAAATAATTTTTGGTCAAAGTATAAAGGATATAAGTATATATACTTACAAAAGAAGTTAATACATGTCGGATGGACTCCTAAAGTTTGCTTCATGTATAAATGATAGCGCTCTTGCGCATTGTTTGTTCGATTCGTTGATTGGTATACAGACATAGCATTGGCCCCAGTTTTTATAATCCATTGCCGATTAAAATATTGTAAGAGAGGCGATAGAACTTCAAATATTTCTTCGTCCTCTTCTATTTTATTTATAATTTTTAGAAACGCCAACTCTATAAATTTGGCGGGCAGCAAAGATATATTGGCCATCATTTTAATATAATTTATAGCCAATTGCTTTTTTTGCGGATCTAAGTCATTATTGATGGCTTCATTTATTTTCAATTTTTTAACTTTCTTATTGACACTCTGCAAAAGATCATAAAGAGATACATATGTATATGTAATTATACAACCTGAAAATAAAAGGCGGCTTTCAATTTTGAAAACAGTAATATTAAATTCCTAATGTCGACAATTTTGTAAGGAAAGAGAATAGCAAAACTTGCAAAACATGGAAGTAAAACTTAAACTCTCTATTTAAAGAAACAATTCATTGAAGCATATATGTAGGGATGTGCTTATATTTAACATGGCAAATGACAAAGCGCGAGCATGCACATTTGACAAATATTAAATTTTGTTTCAAGTTTTCGACGATGCCAAATAAAAATAAAATGGTCTAAAGCTTTAATTCCTTGGCTCCTTACTCCAATGACTTTTTTATCCTCATTCCTTACGCATTTATCGTCATATGAAATTCAATGATTTTATTACAAATTAGGTCTAAGGTAAAAGATGAATATTTCTTAGAATTCCGATCGTAAATGACAGTTTACGTTGCTATTTTGAGGTGTATTACTTAAATGTCGCACACTACAATCTGTATAAGATTTTCTATTATATATTTGAAATAAAAAAATTACATGGTGCAAATGAAAATAGCATCCATGCACGCGACACTGTGGAAAAATATTCCGAAGGGCTGAAGTTAGGGCAACTTCATAGTCTGCCATAAAATTAGCAGGCTGCATGTTTGGAGCTATCTTTTGCATTATTAATGAAATTGTCTTAGAATAATTTTCGCAAGTCTTCGATTTCATTAGAGCCCAAGCAAATGGAATTATCTCAAATTTAATTAAAATTATTATAGATGCGTGCAATTACTAATTGTGTCTAATGATACGTGAACTGTATTAATAGGTACAATATACTTTACTTTATTAAATCTTTCGGTCATTACTGATAATATTTGGTACACGCCGACTATCTGCGGCGTTGTTTGAAAGGTGGCATCTATAAAATATTCGGTTGCCCCTTCTGTTAATTCGGCTGCAAAACTCGGGTCACCAAATATTACGGATATAGTTTCCTCATTTTCATCATTGCAAGTAAAAAATTGCAATTTATGTACGCTATTATTATAGGCGAAAGTAAATAATTTTTCCATTTCTCATTTTTTAGCGTTTCCTGCAAATCTGTCAGCTCTTTAACATCAGGTGGATTATAAATTTGTACCCATTTTCTTAAAGAGCTTTGTATTTCATTTAATGGCAAATACTTAATTTCATCTGGAAATCTAATATAATAATTGAAATTACTCTCTGGATATTAAACAATTAACTGATATCTTACTTTTTTAAGCATTCATCGTAAATTTCCTTTCCCGTTTTCAATGAATTTTCAGCCATTTTATGAGCAAACTCTCGTATTGTTGCTTTTTGCAAATATTCTTCCTCTGGTGCATGAATATGTCCCCTCGTTTCTTGAAACAAGCCGTTTTTCAGTGTTGCTTTCCCTAGACATTCTTTATCTTTGCAACGAAGATAACTAAAAAACAATCAAATGGAAATATTAATTAATTTGTCGGAAGAAAATTGCTAAAAATGTTAAATAACATACTACGTACGTCACGATTTCCCTTGAACTATTGGTATATTTTCGGACTGTATGGTAAATGAATCCATTGTGAAATACATTTTTCAATTTTTTAGCATTCACATTTTTCTGTTTAAAAATTCTGTTTGGTCTGGTTCTTTCCATAATTATTTCTGGTGTTTGACACTCGCGAAAAATTAATGAAAAGAAAACAAAAAAGGATAATTGTTATATATTTATTTCGATAGGTTTCTTATTCAAAATTGTATCGAAATAAAGAACGGTATCAATAAACCAAACTTAAAACTCAGTACGGGACTCGCTAAGGATGATATAAACAAACAGAACTCTCTGTCTCTTTCTCTCTGTTCGTCATTACTGAATCGCAAGCTCAGACCTCTGTTTGTTTATATCATCCTTAGCGAGTCCCGTACTGAGTTGAAGTTTGGTTTATTGATACCGTCCTTTATTTCGATACAATTTTGAATAAGAAACCTATCGAAATAAATATATAACAATAATCCTTTTTTGTTTTCTTTTCATTAATTTTTGGCGAGTGTCAAACACCAGAAATAATTATGGAAAGAACCAGACCAAACAGAATTTTTAAACAGAAAAATGTGAATGCTAAAAAATTGAAAAATGTATTTCACAATGGATTCATTTATCATACAGTCCGAAAATATACCAATAGTTCAAGGGAAATCGTGACGTACGTAGTATGTTATTTAACATTTTTAGCAATTTTCTTCCGACAAATTAATTAATATTTCCATTTGAATGTTTTTTAGTTATCTTCGTTGCAAAGATAAAGAATGTCTAGGGAAAGCAACACTGAAAAACGGCTTGTTTCAAGAAACGAGGGGACATATTCATGCACCAGAGGAAGAATATTTGCAAAAAGCAACAATACGAGAGTTTGCTCATAAAATGGCTGAAAATTCATTGAAAACGGGAAAGGAAATTTACGATGAATGCTTAAAAAAGTGAGATATCAGTTAATTGTTTAATATCCAGAGAGTAATTTCAATTATTATATTAGATTTCCAGATGAAATTAAGTATTTGCCATTAAATGAAATACAAAGCTCTTTAAGAAAATGGGTACAAATTTATAATCCACCTGATGTTAAAGAGCTGACGGATTTGCAGGAAACGCTAAAAAATGAGAAATGGGAGAAATTATTTACTTTCGCCTATAATAATAGCGTACATAAATTGCAATTTTTTACTTGCAATGATGAAAATGAGGAAACTATATCCGTAATATTTGATGACCCGAGTTTTGCAGCCGAATTAACAGAAGGGGCAACCGAATATTTTATAGATGCCACCTTTCAAACAACGCCGCAGATAGTCGGCGTGTACCAAATATTATCAGTAATGACCGAAAGATTTAATAAAGTAAAGTATATTGTACCTATTAATACAGTTCACGTATCATTAGACACAATTAGTAATTGCACGCATCTATAATAATTTTAATTAAATTTCACAGATAATTCCATTTGCTTGGGCTCTAATGAAATCGAAGACTTGCGAAAATTATTCTAAGACAATTTCATTAATAATGCAAAAGATAGCTCCAAACATGCAGCCTGCTAATTTTATGGCAGACTATAAAGTTGCCCTAACTTCAGCCCTTCGGAATATTTTTCCACAGTGTCGCGTGCATGGATGCTATTTTCATTTGCACCATGTAATTTTTTTATTTCAAATATATAATAGAAAATCATATACAGATTGTAGTGGGCGACATTTAAGTAATACACCTCAGATTTGCAACGTAAACTGTCATTTACGATCGGAATTTTAAGAAATATTCATCTTTTACCTTAGACCTAATTTGTAATAAAATCATTGAATTTCATATGACGATAAATGCGTAAGGAATGAGGATAAAAAAGTCATTGTAGTAAGGAGCCAAGGAATTAAAGCTTTAGACCATTTTATTTTTATTTGGCATCGTCGAAAACTTGAAACAAAATTTAATATTTGTCAAATGTGCATGCTCGCGCTTTGTCATTTGCCATGTTAAATATAAGCACATCCCTACATATATGCTTCAATGAATTGTTTCTTTAAATAGAGAGTTTAAGTTTTACTTCCATGTTTTGCAAGTTTTGCTATTCTCTTTCCTTACAAAATTGTCGACATTAGGAATTTAATATTACTGTTTTCAAAATTGAAAGCCGCCTTTTATTTTCAGGTTGTATAATTACATATACATATGTATCTCTTTATGATCTTTTGCAGAGTGTCAATAAGAAAGTTAAAAAATTGAAAATAAATGAAGCCATCAATAATGACTTAGATCCGCAAAAAAAGCAATTGGCTATAAATTATATTAAAATGATGGCCAATATATCTTTGCTGCCCGCCAAATTTATAGAGTTGGCGTTTCTAAAAATTATAAATAAAATAGAAGAGGACGAAGAAATATTTGAAGTTCTATCGCCTCTCTTACAATATTTTAATCGGCAATGGATTATAAAAACTGGGGCCAATGCTATGTCTGTATACCAATCAACGAATCGAACAAACAATGCGCAAGAGCGCTATCATTTATACATGAAGCAAACTTTAGGAGTCCATCCGACATGTATTAACTTCTTTTGTAAGTATATATACTTATATCCTTTATACTTTGACCAAAAATTATTTTGGTAGATTTAAAGAAATATAGATTTCATTATTCTATCCAAAAAAAATTCACATTTAATGTTAATTTACTAGCATTAAATGTGTTAATGTATCATTAAATTATTTTGTTTTCGTTATACCTTACAATAATGCTTTCGCTTTCTAGTACAAACTATAAAATTACAGAAATAATGTTACAGGTGGAATGGTAATTATCCTGAAAAATTACTTGGTCATATATGACCAGCTCAAAAGAGGAACCTATAAAAAAAAGGCAAAAACCAATAAATTGGATCTTTGGATATTCCCCGCATGGGAAAATTTAAACAAACTAATAGCGTTAGACATAAATAATCCAAATGTTGAAAGGAATGTATTCGATTTCCTACAACAATCAATCTCCAATGGATTTCATTATCAGCCAGACATTCCAAATGAAAACATAATTGTGGTCGAGGAAATAAATGATTCAGAATTAGAGGACGAAATATAATTACATAATAAGAAATTGCAGTCACTAGACATTATAGATTGATAAGCTGTTCCACAAATATCATCATTAAATAAACAAAATGAAATTATTCGTTTTTACAAAATAATATGCTTCTATTATCTTCCCAAAATCCATAAGTATTTCATAATATTTTGGAGTCACTTGCTTTGCTGTAATAATCCAAATATTGCTCTTTTCTTGAATGGATATTCCCAATTAGCAGTCCTGCAACAGTCATGCATACATATACTACATGTACATATATATATATTTAAGAATGGCATTCATAATCAGATGCTATAAGAACCTTTGTGTCTTTTACCTTCATATATATGTGACCATAAATTTGCCACACCGCAATTATAAATATTGGAACATGCGTTGTTTAAATTTAATCTGTAAACACTCTTTTAAGTTCCACTTAATGCACAAAATATATTTTTTGATCGAGGGTCTCTTTAAGCCATTACTTTGGAACTAAAAATTCCTGATTTTTCAACATTTAAAATGTGGACACTCAGTATATCCTCTATTATAGGCAGCTATTTCAGGAAATTCGTGTAATAATAGCACTGGTAATTTATAATGCTTCAATTAGTAGTTTAGAATTCCTTTAATCATATTTTTCTTCCATCAGGTAAATTGTGAAATCTAAAGAATAATATGAAAAATTGAAACAGTCATTTAACAAAGTTTAGTTAAAATTATAAAGTATTTATCATGATAGAATGAATAGTTGCTATTAGAGAGAAATGTACAGCATGCAATACTTTACATTAATGTTCCAATTTCTTCTAGTAAGGTTTATATTCGATTCCTCGAGTCTAGTAGTAGTCATTTCTCAATCAGGTTCTCCACAATAGAGGCCAGGTAATCAAAAACTTGTTTCATCATTGTATCTAAGAAAAGTAATAAATATTATAGCACACACACAGATTGTTTCAATAAAATTAAGTGGTCTTTCTTCTTATCAAAAGTAACTGAGACATTTCTGTAGAATTGTATTTTACAAAATTCACCAAGACATCTCATTCTTTTACTTCAGTGAGATTGCAACCATATTAGTCAGGTAGCTTCTGCAGTTTCCAAAGACTGTTCGAAAGGTAATCTCACATCTTTTCTTCTCAACAAATCTACAAAAAACATATAACATTATATCCAAGCAAAAGGTATATGTTTGATAGAGCTTCTAAAAAGAATTTATTTGCTCAAATAACTATACAAGTAATTTGCGTTAATCCTGCATAAGCTTGTTCCAGATTGAAAAGTTTTAAGTTTATACTCACTACCAAAATTACACGAGAAAAATGATCTCCCCTATATACTAGACCTCTTAAAAACATGCCTTGTTTATAGGCATTATTCAACACGAAGGCTGCTAAAGCAAAAACTGTTTGGCAGCAATATGCAATCCAGGCACAGTATTAATATCCTAACATTATTCGAGCAGCATAACCTTCTCTCTCTCGTTTATCAAAAGACTGTCAGTGTGGATAACAAATAATCCTATTGTGGTTCGGCTCTTAAATATTTCAAAATATGTTGCTTAGCAAATTCTTTGAATACCTCCTGATCTTCCATGACATCATAATATTTTAAATGTTTCCTCTCGTAGCTCTTCTGTAAAATGTAAGAAATACCCATAAAGTAATTCATTCATTTTCATTTATTCATTTAAAATACTTATCTGACAGATCCAGAATTTTTCCCTACTGTGCATAACCTCTGTCTCTATTTACTGACGTTTGACAGTCCAGCGTTGCCAGCTACTCAAATTTAGGAAATTCGGACAATTCGGTCGGTAATCTGCAATACCGGCTTTTAACCAATGTGAAGTTAGCGTTTTTAGGTCATTTTATCGTTAGGACATTTTATCTTTAGGTCATTCTCCTACCCACCCAAGCGACAACTATCGGTACTCGGTAGTTAGCGATACCGACAATCATCGCTGGGAAGTTACAGAATCCCAGCACAGCAGTGCTCAGCAGAATGCTGTTCACACGGATATGGCCTAAAATAGTGTGAGTAGCCCCTACCTTCTCCTCTTGACTGGCGCAGTAGCCACTTCACACTCATAGGGGCTTACGGCTTTGTGTGCTTGCCCTCCCTGTTCAACTGTTTCTGTTGCAAAAAAGCTCCGAGGGATCCCGTTAACGGTTCTTGCGGGATCTTGCCGCGCCTTTCCTTGTGTTTAATTTTAACCCTACTGATGAATGTGTTTCCTTAATGGATTTATTGTTAACAATTGACAGATTTATCGTTAATACTAGGATATTATATTAAAACATTGTCAAAATGACAACGTCTAAGGATCTTAGCGTAGCTAGAAAAAGTCTAATAACCTCTTTGGGTGATAATGCCAAAATTTATTTTGAGAAAATGAAATTATGGTTTCAAATGAAGGTATGTTTTGATGACAGTAGCCTTTTGAAAGATCTAATCAAATATAGGTTTTTAGACCACGAAAGAAGAGTTTGACTGCGAAGCACGTAACATGATGACAGAAGAACAAGTGCGTCTCCATAATGAATTTCTTTTATGTCTATTTAATAAAGTACAAGGACTAGCTGCCACTGCTCCAATTCGTACTAGTAAAACAAATAACACATGTATATATTCTGAAAGAGACAAATCTATAAAAGAAAAGCGTTTAAGGTTAAAACGAAAATATAAGACTGACAGCTCTAACTTTGAGGTATGCAGTATTTGTAAAAGTATAATGTCTGTGTAGTAATGTTAAATGGTAAAAATTAATTTTTATATTAAAGCCAGCAGATGTTTATGTGGAAGTTTTGAGTCAAATTTCATCACCAGTAGGAGATGAACCTATTGGGGCTAATCGTTCAAGCGCCCAAGAGCTAGTGCTGCCAGACCGTACCTTTGTTCTAGCTAGATTAATGTTAGCAGCATGGGAAAATAATATGGATGGAGCTGAAGAAAATACTGCTCACATTGTGATTGCTGCTACTCAAATATTTATTAAAAATATACTTACTGCAATATTTACGAGAAGAAAAGGATTTAACGTTCGGGATCAATCATTTGTTTATAATATTGGTGAACCTGTACCAAGCTCTTGGAAAAGGAATACTATGTTTATACCACAGTGCTCTAATTACAAGTAGGTAAAAATTTGAAATACTAATTATATAATTAAATATTTCTAGAACTTATAGATTTTTTTTGTATTTTTAGTAGCTTAACTAAAGTAGTGGAGCCAGATGGACAAATACCTGTATCAAAACTTAATATTGAAGATGCAGAGCAGGCAAAAGCTTTTATGTTAGCTTGTTCTGTACAAAATACTCCTTTACCTTTAAAGCCTGTAAGTGCAGCTGATCTACAGCATACTTTAAAGGTATGTTATGCAACAGTTTGAAAAAATGTCTCCTTCATTTGTAGAAATCTGAAAATATTATTTTGTTTAAACCAGGTTCATAAAAACCTTATTGACAACCATACTATTTATGCTACAAATATGGAACGTTCGTATACATATGCTAAACATCCAACGTGGGAAGATATAGAGTCTAAAATGATGTCCGAACATTCAGTCAAATAAGAAAATATTTTTTATGGTAAAGATAATTAAATTATGGTGCAATGACAGCTTAAATTTTCAAATGAAACTTAGAGAATAAATATAGTATGCTTAAAAGCGATTGTTACTTAGAAGTTTAAAATAATTGATTAGATTATGGCAGTTAAGGCCCTAAATTCTAAATAAGTATATATATATATTTTTTTCAACAGAATTGTAAAGTAAGTTTTATTGAAGATATTACAATCGGCAGCACTCTTTACCGATTTTTCTTTCCACTGACATCACACGTACCAACAGTTTCGTTTAAAGAATGGCTGATACATGTAAATATAGGCACCGTGAATATTTCGTACCCACTGAATGCAAAAGGATCGTTCGTCGTGCGCGTGCGATGTTTTCTATAGAGATCTGTTAAAAGCATTAGCATAGCGGTCTTATGCTCCGAGAAGACGACATTGATAATAGTGCCATTATATTTACTTTCAAAATGATACATTAATTGATTGTAAAAAAGCAAGTATTTTATTTATGATCTTGTAGTTATAAGTGACATAAATTAAAATTGTAAATAAATATTACATTATATTTATTTGGTTAATTTATTTCGGTATGCATCTATTTGTTTTATGCGTTCTAAGTTAAATTTTAAATACATGATGTTTGCGATAGAGAATAAATGTACATTATAATGGATTATATGTACTACACAAAAAGCAAAAAAGGCGTTGTACGCATCTTTACAAAAATTACGTTTTGAAATAACCAAGGCGGAAGGAAGATTTTATCTTATGATTAATCGTAACATTAAAAAATGAGTGAAATTATTATAACAGCTATTTTAGCCAATTACAAAGAATATTTACAAACGTGTTTAAGCGGACTTGACGTTATCTCGATAAAAAAGAGATTACAAACATATGATAATAGTCGATACTTGAATATATATTACATCTCATCCTTGAATCAATACATAATCAAGTGCAATATCAAATAGCATAATATTTAGAATGCTACCACAATATTTCCATAATTTTGTAATAATAACATTACAAAATCTCCTTTGTACAATGAACTTATAATATGTACACATGATGCCTTTTTAAATCCTAAATTAAAGATTTGATAATTTGTTTAAAAATGAATATTTCATATGTATTTTGTACGTGTCAAAGCGCTTCCTCCTTTTGTAGGATCCATCATACGATCCCAATTAGTATGGCCCACAACAAAGCCAACAGCGCGTAATTTTTCCTGCTGTTTGCGTTCCTCTAAGTCCGCCCAGCGCACCTAAAAATAGAAGGAAGGGAATGAAGGGGGATACGAACAAACTGATACAAAAAATCTTGACCGTTAACACGTACTCTCTTTTTGCCTGGGGTATCTTCCATGTTGTAATAATCAGGAATTTGTAGAAAATCTTCCATGGTCTGAGGTTTCCCTTCATTTTTCCTTTTCGCCAATCCATCCAATCGATCTATATTGCAGTTAAATTAGTTGTTAATTTTATTGAACTATGATTATTAAATTTGATAAAAATGAAATAAAATAGCAAGTCTTTACTTAATTTATCCTCTGTTTCCATACGCTCCCATTTACTGACGCCCTAAACAGAATTTCCAAATGAAAATTTGTTAAACGACAATAATAATTAGCAAGTTAGGGAAAAACTTGAGTTTAATTATACCGCCGTATCGGAGTTTTCTTCTTGGCTGTCTTGACTATCCTCATTGACCGACGAAGTTTTATGAGTAGCTTCTTGGCTGTCCTCCATCTGAACCTCCGCAATTGTATATTCCTGTAGTATTGAGTTTACATCCAATTTTTGATGATAGCTTGGAGTAGGCTCAAAGAAATCGACGATTTTATTAATTTCATCTTCAGTCCGATTATGAACATTTCTCTTCAAACATAGTTGGACATCCATTTCCATTTCACAGACATACACCTGTACGAAAGTATTAATTAATATCTACGATATAAAATGGTGAAAAGGAAAAGAAAAAAAAAACGGTTGATTTAGAAACTTACTTTAAATCCCTTTGTTTTAGCAAAGTTCCACATTTCTTCATAGTCAGATATTTTTTCGTTAATCGAATCTAAAATAATAAAGTTGAAAAATCCATCAGTAATATTTTTCTTAAATGCTTTAATCAATGATGCTGCATAGCTTTGTTCCATTGCTTCTTCATATTCATAGACCATTTCCTGTAATTACATAGAGAATATAGATTTTTATTATATAGCACATATTTACCAGCATAATTTTCTGATAGAAGGCATAGATTTGATTGAAGAAAATTTACCTTGACAATTGTTTTCTTGCCATTATCATCCACAGTTTCTATTTCTTTCTCAGTAAGGAAATAGTCATCCAAGCTTAAAATCCTGGGTGCTGAGCCGCCATGCTCAACTTCTTTATCCTATTAAGAAATAGTGCGTTTCGTAGAAAGAGCCATTGATTTTAAAAGGAAATTTATATATTTGTAGAAAGCATAAATACTTTGATCAACTTGGAAAGAAAGGATTTTCCACTGCCAGGCGGACCCCTCAAAATGATCGCAATTTTCGAGGGACGATTGAATCGTGCCGGAGGACACAATAAATCCTCCAAAATTGTATAGCTAGGTATTTTGTCCAAATCTGTAGTCTTGGGTTGAATATTATCGGCCACATTATGTTGGCAATCTGAAACACTGCAATAAATAAAATCCCATTACTAAACTCATTAAATTTACAAGACACGTTTCAGCGCAGGTATATATTGGCAAACTCATATAATCCGAATAAAATTTAAATATCTTTTTATATCATTAGACATGAAACTGAGAAAATAACATTTTTGGAAACAACGATGCCACAGACAATTCTCATAAGAAATTAAATTGCTAACAAAAAACGTGATTAAAGTTATGTTACTTTTTTCAAACTTGATAAATAAGAGTAGACGAGAAGGAGGTTTAAGTATTGCTAAACAATTGTAAATGTAATACGATATGCAAAGGTTAATGCAAACATATTTAATTTGTATGATCCTAAGCTTCCAGTATGAGGAAAGGAACAATCGTTTTTCGAGGCTTAGATATGCAACATATGTATATATGCATTCGTATGATGCTCGATAACGAGTTTTCAGTCGAATTATTTTTATTGACGCTTTTAACAAGTATAGAGGGATTTTATAAATAATACAAATAGTGTATTATATACACACACATACATATACTCCATTTGACAATATTTCATATACAAGTGTATCTAGTGGTAATGTAAAGATCCTTCAAGTATATTTTGCTATGGTTTGTCGTGTTTAAATTATTTGCGTATTTAGGAGAAAAAAAAGATTATTCATTTTTCACGTATAGATCGATAAATGGTGAGCATTTAAACTTGAATGTTTCACAAGTTTTTAACAGTTAATAAAAGGGAGCCAAATGAAATAATGGAATTTGTTTCATCTTGGAGAGTGACATTTTTTAAGGGCTTATATGCCGCGTGCGCACTATCCTGCAGCAATTGAAAATGAAAGTATATATTGTCTTTTCTTTTCTTTTTTTTTATTCTTCTTTTAAATAGAAGGAGAAGCAATGAGAAAATACTAGTATTCACCTGTGTTATTAACCAAATATCGAAGTAGAAAAACAGAGTTGTTATTGACGAATATTGCAAGAGAGTGGGCGCTCTCTGCATGCCACGCAACATACCTCATGATACTTCCATGCAACAATCATCAATATTTTTTTATTTGGAAATTTTAATCTCAAACTTTTAAAAAAAAATATTTTGAAAAGAAATATTTACGACATTTTCCACAAGTTAATTAAAGCATTTTCTCTGATCGAGCTGTCGTGCTTTTGTTAGAAAACTGAAAGTTTTACTTGAGAAATAAACGCCAATCATTAGAAAAGTTAATTTTGGTAAAATCTTGTAAGTGTATGTCTCTCTCGAAAAAATGTTTTTTTTTTCAAGACATGGTTAAAATTTCAATTGAAAGTACTGAAAATGATTGGAGCCAGTGCTGCCATGCCTTGGAAATATGTCAACGTGCACTTTCATGGAGAATCATCACTTTGGGGCGCGAGTCGGTTATTTTTTAATATTCATGCACCAACGAGAATCTCTTATTATTTTATACTTCGATATATGCTTCCTAATAGTATAGGTATGTGTGACTACAGTATATTCTCTTATTTCTTTTCTTTCCATCCGAAATTTGAAAGAGAGAGAGAGAGAGAGAGAGAGAGAGAAAAGAAAAACGCTATTTTTTTATCTTTTTCGATGTTTACAGAGGTCTTGTAGGCCCTTGAAAGAATAATTTACGGATGGCTTTAGACTATTAAAGTAAGTTTATCAGCCGTGTAACAGATTTACCAGTATTGAAATAAATCTACATATTTTACTAGAAAATATGAATTTCGTGATGCATTCCTAGGTAAAAATGTTTTATTTGAATAAATGATCATTAAAGCTTTGGGTCTGACTCTATTGTTGTTTCTCGGTTTTCGAATATCAATAATTTCTTATTTCTTGTCTGCCATTGCCACGAGATACTTGATTTATAGCCAGATGTACTTTTGGTAAGCTCTAACACTTTTAAATAAAGAATTTTTGCCTAAGGGTAGTTAAAGAAATCCTTATTTTTCCAATAATATATATATATATATATATATATATATACAGGGTTATTCAGATAAAACGAATCAGACCATGAATATGAAATGTTGTTTAACTTCGTAATTAGAAGAGATAGCAATTTTTGTTATAAAACCTTTCTGAACGCAAATCAAAAGACGCTTCAAAAAGGTCTTATAGCAAAAATTGCTATCTGTTCTAGTTACAAAGGTAAACAGCATTTTATATACATGTTCCGATTCTTTTTATCCGAACAACCCTGTATATAAGACTCTTATTTAAAAATACTTGTAAAAGTTTAAAGTTCAGCTTGATATTTATCATATAGGGGAGACCGGGGTAAAACGGTACCTATAAGGATAAAGGCTTATATTTAGGTTATTATTAAAAAAAAATTGAAAAAAAAACGACTTTGATTTAATATAAATCTTATTTAAAGTGGTGACACAAAATTAAATAATTATTTTTATATTTGATCAATCAAATCTTAACTTGAAAAAAAAACAACAATTTACGGTTTTACCCCGACCCATGGGTAAACTAGGGTACTCCACAGATACAAATTGGATACAAAAAATTGATACAGACTTAGCATGTATTACATGAGAAATTATGTAAATCTTCAATTTTCTAGTCAGTTCATCCTTCATGAGCCCATTTTAAATTTTTTATGCATTGTACCCATCCTTCTTATAATTTTGTTAATGCGCATATTTCTTTACAATAAATACATTTATTAGGGGAAACCCAGGTAAAATAGGGTACCAGGGTAAAACAATAACTCATTAATATAACAAAAATTATATTCCTGATTCAATCATTAATAAAGGTATGAGGTCCGATTTTGCCCCGTACGGTTTTGCCCTTTAACCATACAAAGTGTATTTAAATATTATACAGACATATATCGTATGTAAATTACAAATACGACTAACGAAATTATAGTTAAAAATATTACAAATTAAGTGACTTAAGTGAAAATTTACTCTATTAGTCCAGATTTTGTACTGAACACTTCGAAATTATCGGAAACTTTTAAGAATTATGTGCAGAAATGAAAAATAAAGCGTTTGGAAAGTAATAAAGCGCCAATGTTTACAAATTTTTGCTGACAAATATCTTTAAGTAGCACCATTACATACCTTCATTAATGACTGAATCAGAAATGTAGTTTATGTTATATTAATGGGTCCTCATTTTACCCCGGTACCCTATTTTACCCGGGTTTCCCCTACGTAGCTCAAAGATCATACAAACCATTGCAACTTGACGTCACGCCCCTTTAGAAATAACCTTTAGGTTTTGCCAAAAAAAAGCCTACTCTCTATCTTTCATAATTTTTCACAAATATCTCTCCGCACAAAATCAATTAATTTATCTTTCTCGCATATATACGTAAATATACAGTATATATAATAATGGATTAGCGTATATTTACTAGTACAAGACTGTAGAAAGAATGCAAGTATTCAATAATAAAACTTTGCTGAAAGATAAAATTCAAGGTAGTAGCTAAAATAATTGAGAGAGGGAAGGGCTCCAGTGAACATTTTTTAATCAAACAAGGGATATTTGTTAAATGTAAGTACTTTTATTCCTTTGTGTACATGTAGCTTGAAAGCCAGTTGGAAAAAACTGTGTGTGAGTGAGTGCGAGCGAACGATCTCTTCAGTTTTATATCTCAGCTACGGCAGTTTATGAGAAATGGCAAATATTAGGGGGGAGTTTTGGATGCATATAGCAACATTAATCGGTATTAGGTACTATTAAAAAGTGGCAGGTAAGAATAAAAGATCGCAATCTCTAAAGAATAGATCTGTAATGATGTTAGCTTCGTCGAGAATTCTTCTCTGTGGTTAGTATAAAAAATATGATTCGAAGGGATGATTGTTATTATTATATATATATATATATATATATAAATGGGTCTGGACAAGCACACACGCGCGATAGAATCTAAAAATGCGATCTCACGACCTGAAAACTGTCGCGCCGGGCTTGTGAAACGTAGTAAGTGGTACACGTTTCGACTGTCAGTCGCGTCGTGTTCCACTCACTACGTATCACAAGCCAGGCGCGACAGTTTTCAGGCCGTGAGATCGCACCTTAACAAAGCTGCACGATTCTTGTTTGTCGTTCCTTCGACGCTTTTACATAAATACATGCAGGATTACGCGCAAAAAAATATAGGCTCCCTTTTGTGGTAAACCTTAAACCTATAGGGAAAATTTCTCGTGCACGTGGGTTCACACATTTAAAAATTAGGGTTTCTTCAGCACCACACGAATGTTAGTATAGCTTCGTAGGTGCTAAATGGATGGTATGTTGTACGTATAATAGTGCCTCGAAGGCGGTATAGACATGTCTTTATCTACTTTTATATGTACTTGTCGTCGAGACATTACCGTGTCTCTTGATATATAACGTGAGAAGAAAAAAGCTCCTCCGTTGCGCGTGTGTATCGTATATTTCTCGCAAAGTCCAAAGTCGCAAGTATCATACGCTTAGTCTCTTGAACGAACCACGCACCATCATTTGTCCATTTAATCCAGAATATCTCGCGTCATACTACATACGTAAAGTGAAATTTCAAAGTTTCACGAGGATAATTCATTATGGAATATTCCGCGGTGTCTGGGTGTTTGAGTGTATCTTGTTGGCTATATATAGGACCGACCACGGAAAATGGCGAACCATATCCGAAAGCATGCAGGAACACATCTGTAACTCGTGAAGGATCGATATATTTCGCTTTGCTCTCCTCCTTTTACACGGACAATAGGGGCAGCACGTTTACGCGGTAGGATAAAATAAAAGAGCATCGCTAAAAACAGATTGATTAATACATTTACTCCTTCTCCATTTTCCCTCTATGTATATAGGTCTAATCGGGGAGCGGGGCCTTCTCGTTATACAGGGTGTAACAGGGACCTTGGGACAAACTTTAGGAGGAGTTAGGGGATAAAGAAACAAACATTTTTTGTCGATGTACCTGGGGTCCTAGTGCTTTCGCTGCCAAGATACGAACCGTTGATTTTCTGCGGGGACTGTCCAGTTGATCCATAGGGCCGGGCGGGTGACGCTTTTCTCCCTCGTTTTTCACCGCGGAATTTATTTTGCCGAGATATTGTATAATCTTTCTTCCTTCATTTTGGAGTAGCGATCTTTCCTAAATAATGCACCAAACATGAAAATAGCGCATTCAAGACTTTAATGTGAAGCTAACCTTTTCTTTCACTTCACCGAATCACTTAGCTAGTGCAATGTTTATAATAAATGCTCGATATGTTCACCGCGATTCGAGGCACAAATTACACATCGTTTAATCATGTTAAAAGGTTAGTTTCACATTAGTCTTTAATGCGCTATTTTCATGTTTGGTGCATTATTTAGGAAAGATTGTTAGTCCAAAATAAAGGAAGGAAGGAAAATCATACGACACCTCCGCAAAATAAAATCCGCGGTGAGCAACGACGGAGAAAAGCGTCACCCGCCCACCCCTATGGATCAACTGGACAGTCCCCTGAAAATCGACGGTTCGTATCTTCGCAATGAAAGCAATAGGACCCCAGGTATATGAACAAAAAATCTTTGTTTTTTCATCCCCTAGCTCCTCCTAAAGTTTATCCCAGCCTCCCTGTTACACCCTGTGTATATATATATATATATATATATATATATATATAGGTAAAATAAAGAGCGCGCGCGTTGTACACACGTTGCTCGAGAAAAATCAATGTAGGCTTGGGTGAGAATGATATGGACGCAAGTGGATTTGGGTTGTTGAAAAAATCCTCCTTCCCACCCTTCTATATAGTTTTAGGGTCCCTTCGATAAGAGTAGGAGCGACCACTGGCCAGTGCTCTCGCCGCCACCTACAACTGGTCTAGCTGCTACTATATCACTCTCCGAGGAAGCGTTCGAGAAGCTTCCTCCCCGGTGACCCTGATGACCTCGGTGACCAAGCAGAGCATCGCAGTAAAACACGGGGAGAATGACGTGAAAATCAATTCTGCACGGTTCGATCATATAAAATTTCTCACGACTCTTTTATACAACGTACACTCCGATACGGTTTCTGCACCAACTACAATAGTTTTATCGACAGCACAACCTCTCTATTCTGTATAACTGTGCATGGAGGAAAAGTCAAGAGGGGTTTTCGCCGTCGCGAAAACCGCGGCGCGAGGGCAATTATTCGGACAACCTGGTCCACGACAAAGTACTTGATATCTCAATCTAAAGACTAAAGTCGTGTATATATATATATATATATATATATATATATATATATTAGGGTGGACATAAAAAAATAAAATTTTTTCCGGTGCTTTCATTTTGTTAAGAATGATAAAAAAATAGAAATCAAATTTTTTTAGATTTTTTTGAAGCCGTTAAATGGTGCCGATATCGTTTTTAAAATTAAAAATTTAGATTTATTGAAAACGATTTAACAAAATTATAAATTAATATTATGCTGGATTAATGTTTTTTTTATTACATTTTCTTGTAATTTAACTAAAGGACTTTTCAAAGCACAATATTAATTTATAATTTCGTTAAATCGTTTTCAATAAATCTAAATTTTTAATTTTAAAATCGATATTAGCACAATTTAACGGCTTCAAAAAATTCTAAAAATTCGAGGATCTCTTTTTTTCATAATTTTTGAAAAATTAAAAGCTTATTGGAATTTCGGTTTACATCTAACCTCGAAAAAGTGGAAGAACATCGGATTTTTAACTTTAAAAACGATATCGGCACCATTTAACGGCTTCAAAAAAATCTTAAAAAAATTCGATTCCTATTTTTTCATAATTCTTAATAAAATAAAAGCACCGGAAAAATTTTCTTTTTTTATGGCCACCCTAATATATATATATAAGAAGGAAGACAATTATAGATCAGATTTTCCTCAACGTATCCTCTCCAAAGGGCAAAATAAAGTTTTCCTTAATCAATTTTTTATTGCACCATTTGACAAAATTAAATTAAGTTTTCTTTTCTTGTCTTTTGGAAACCGCAAACAAAAGTTTCATTTAAGGACATATGTCTCGTACATATTTATTTCTCTCACATCCGCTGCCTATGTGTACACAATATGCATGTACATTATAGGACTTGTTATTTAATTAGCGCTCAAGTGCACGAACGTACAACATTGTTTATCTGCCTACGGAAGTAGAAGAGATATCGAATCTTTTATTTTATTTTCTTTTGCTTTTTCTCTTTCTCTTTCTCTTTCTCTTTCTCTTTCTCTCTTTCTCTCTTTCTTGCATAAAACCATTCTGAATATACTCTTCGCTTTCTTAGACTCAATAAGGTAATATGCCATAAAAAAAATTGATATCTCTTATAGTTACGGAGGGAGAGAAGCAATTAAGAGTTTTACGTCGAGCTCATTTGCAGGAGATTGAATTAACTGACAAACTCTCTGTGCGTATATATAGTATGTAGAAACTAATTAAAGAAACAGTGTAATATGGTGGGGAGGGGGCGGGGGCGAAATTAGCTCGTATATATATGTGCTAAAAAATCTGGCGATGTCGCTAAAATGTAGGCTAATTTCTCTTCAGTAGTATAGTTAACATTGACGTTTCATAAAAAACATCATAGTAATGGTTATGACGTATCAATGGAATCACTACCTACTACGATACTAACGGTGATGCGATGAAACAATTAGAAAATATTGTCTAAAGGTCTTTGTCATTCGATATGTCTCTTCGACACTGGTGGGGGACACTTTTAGAATGTCCATTAGCCTCAGTTAAGCAATACTATTGTTCCTTTCTCGCGCTACTATAGTATCATCCAACAAGGTCGACGCTACAGGCGCGCACTTACTCGGCAAGTGGTCGTTCCAAAAGTACCTCCTATCCCTATCCCTATCCCTATTTCTCCAATCCCCGAAAAAGTATAATCTTGGGAAAATTAAAAAAAAAAAGAAAAGCTCATTGGATATTTACAAAAGGGGGCTTCGTCTTTAAATGGCACACAGTCAACCTTCTTTATCAATTTTTCTCGCTTCTTGCGTGGATTAGACAGAAAAGATGAATTGTAGAAAAAAAGTTGCACATATATCCAATGATAAGAATATTAATAGAGATTTTCATGTACTAGGCTAATATAGGATTAATTGTATTTTTCAGTAGTCTCGGAGAGAGTCTGCCGGTAGATTACTTTTTTCACCAAATGTTTTCTTTAGAGTATGTCGCATTAACTTTTGCAAAATTATCGGCTGCAACTATAAAGTTTCGTTTACAGTGCGCACTTTTGTCAACGAAAATTTTCATTATAAATGGAAAGAAATATAAATAATATATAGATTTATAACTATTAGGGAAGAGACATTTATGGTGTAGAGAAACATATATAGAAATGTTGCATACCTGGTTTCCTGAAGGCTTTCTACCGTGCTCTTGTTAGCGTTCTCCTGCCAGTTAAATTTTCCTTTCGATCTAAGAAAATTTCCATTTTAAAAATGATTATAGAGAGTGATATGCGATAAAATAATTTACACACACACACACACACATGCACACGCTCACACACACATACTTTTGTTTTAATCCCATCACTTGATAATTTTATATCGTGATTCTGGTACGGAAGTATACTAACGTTGAAGAGAGAAAAAGAAAATTTTAGTAACAATATTTCACCTTTCATCATCTTTGTAATTTTCTTTGATATCCTTTCGCGACTTGTCCGGCTTGTCCCATGATTTGTCTGTATTAAAAAAAAGAAAAATGGATGAATAAAAAAATTTATAAAAATCTATGAATTTGCATATAGTCACGTAAAGAGAAAAAGTGTACAATGTGTGCGCATTACCTTTATTATTTGCATCGTGATATCTGTCACGCTCTTTCTCATAATGTTCCCATTTGTTCTCCTCTCGACGATCCTTCTCCTTATAGTCCTCTCTAAAATCGTCCCATTGCTTGTCTTCGCGACGTTCTTTCTCTTTATAATCCTCCCTATTGTAACTGTCCCACTTGTTCTCCTCGCGACGTTCCTTTTCCTTGTAATCGTCTCGCTGCTCCTTTTTGCTTCGCTCCGCGTATTTTCGTTCATCGTGTAGCGAATTGACGCGCGAGGAGTTTTGGCCAACGTCCTCGTACTTGCCCATCTTTTCCTTGTGGGTATTGGGGGCCTCGGTGTCTATCCAATGGCGCTTGTTTCTTTGCGGAAGAGGATTTCCGGCCGACGTTACTTCGGAAGCACCGGAATTGTCGAGTTGGTCGTGTTCGGAAAAGGAGGAGGACAGCGGTGGCAACAACGAATCCTTATCCTTGCCTTTCTTACTCCCGTGTTCGTAATCGACCGTTTCACCGATACTTAAATTATCCTCGAGGAACATGCGAGAAATATGAGCATATTCTATGACCTTGGCAGGTACGTAATCCATAAAATCGTCTTGAACGACAGATCCTCCATGGTTGTAATTGAATTGTTTCTCGATGCAAAACTCTTGATTCGGGTTGGGTTTCACAGGATGTCTGACGTCGGTGTTGGAGTTAGGACGCGCATTAACGTCGACAAATTTATTAGGTATGGGAGGGTTGTGAGGTTGAGTCGTTCCTTTCGCGGCTTGACTAGAGAAGGAGCTTTCGGATATGTCGGATGCATTGGATTTTCTGTCCTTTTCAGTTTGCTGCTGATCGCCGACTCCTATCGTTTCGTTGGGTTTGTTCGGGTCTTGGTTGTCTGGAGGAGGAGCAGCTTGTCTATCGAGACCTAGCTTCTCCTTAAAGTTCTCCACATTAGCCATATCAAATTTAACGCTGAGCAACGATGGGATGTTACCGGTCCTCTTATTATTAGGATTGAAGGCTGCTGCTCCTCTGGCATCCAATGGTCCAGGTGCATCGTGAATCCTCATTGGATCGTTCAGACATAACGGTACTCGTGGTCCGAGATTGGACAACGGCCCTTCTTGCGGCCCACGTGGCAGGCCTGCCTTCTGGAGTGGTCCCAGCATACTCTCCGAACTCCGCGAATCGAAAGGTCTGCCAGAGGCGAATGGTCCGGGTCCGAGACCACCGGCACCTGGTAATCCAGGTGCCGGTGGATCCGGATTCCTATTTGCGAATGGTAAATCGTTGAGTCTACGATTACCGAATCTATCGTTGATACGCGGGCTGAATTGACCATCGTCGAAAGGTCGAGGGCATGGACCGAAAGGATCGAAGGACTTGCAACCACTGGTAGACATAAAACGACCACTGTCGTAGCAAGTCGATCGAAGGGACAAATCGAAATTCTTGAATGGTAAATTGTTGGCGTCTCTGGATCCGAAGGGTCCTCCTATCGACGATGCTGCTGCTACGTTTCTCTTTGGCATATTGCGCTGATCAAACTGATGATGGTCCTCGGGACGTGGCATGAGCTTTGAGCCAAAGGGACCATCCTTTCCTTGGGGATTGTTGCTCATCTGATTGAGCGACAAAGGCGTTTTCAAGAGATAGTCTTTGATGCAAGGTCCCTTTGGCTCGTCGACGAAACAAGAGTTGGGAGGTAAATTACACAAGTTGGGAAATTCCGGTGGTGGTTCCATGTTCAAATCTTCCGGAGATGGATCGTTCTTTCCCATAAATGGCAAATCTTCAGTTTTCTTCGCGTTCTCGTTATCTTCCCTATTCTCGTCATTCTCCCCTTCCCTCCTCTCGTTATCTCTCTCGTCATTAGCTTTATCGGCAGTATTCTCCTTGGCTTTCTCCGGCTCGTCGCACAGTTCGTCGAGTTGTATATCTTCGGCGAATTCTGATTCGACCCAAGCAGTAGGTGTCTCCAAGGGGGGAAGAACTTGAGTGGAGCCGGTCAAATCCTCCTTCGAGGATCGTTCCGTATCAGCAATGGCGGCCGTTGTTGAGGAATCAGCCTCGGCTCTGTTAATTTCAGGCTTACTTGAGTCGCCCGGAGTAGGATGATCGGCTTGGTTCCCCTTGGCTTGCTCGAGCATCAGCATCTCGGTGTTATTCGACGGATCGTTTGGTGCGTCAGAAGAAGGAACAGGAGCCATATTCGGTGGTGGTGGACGTTGTTGCGCAAAGTCGGGCGGTGGACCAACTGACAAGTTTTTCGGGCCTTTGTCCAAGGCGTCGATGCGCGGAGGAGCTGGACCAGTGACATCCGGCGGAAATCGCATATCGGGTCTTCCGGGCAACCGGAAGTCTCCGAGCGGACGATTCGAGTCTCCTCCTCCGTCAGAATTTCGAAAGATGCCGAAGCTGTTGGGTCCTCCTCTAGGAGCGAAACTGTCCCCCCTTCTGATATCCCCGGGAACACATCCTCCTCGCCAAGCGAAGGGGGAATCACCGGTGATTCTCTTGAAACTTTCGCTCAAAGAACCGCCACCAGCTCCTCTGCTTTCATAGTCGCCAAAACTTGGCTTGAACACGTTCATAGCCACGCGTCTCTTCTCCATCAGTTTCTTCAGTTCCGGAGACATCATTTCTGCATTACTGAAATCGTTGTTTCGTCCAAACGGCCGTGCATCGCCGGCGGCCATATTGGTTCTCTTATCGTCGAAACGGTCCAAATTACGAGGAGGAAATCTCTCCATGTTCGGAGCGAATCGATCGTTGTCATTGGCGGCAGGACCGCCGAATCTGTCCATTCCCGGTCCGAATCGATTGCCGCCCCCTAAACTCATTCTCTCCGAGTTGGGATTAGATCGTTCGAAGCGGTCGCTGCCACTGCCACCGCCACCCTCGTAGCCTCCACCGAAACGATCTCTCTCGAAATTGTCGCTTCCCATCGGGAACCGGTCACCACCACCACCACCGCCAAATCCGGCACGATTGTCCTCGAAACGATCCTTCCCAAAATCACAGCGATCGTTGCCAGCAGCTCTGGGCCGGTCGTTGAATCCAAAACGGTCGCCGCCGATACGATCGGTACCAGGACCAAAACGGCTGCTTGGAAAATCGGCGCCTCGACCACTGCTCGCTCCAAAATTACCAAAGTTCGAGCCTAAACGATCGTTCCCTCCAAAACGATCGGGCATGCGATCCTTCTCGCTCATAAATGGACCATCCTTACCGCCGAAACGACTGTAACCTGGTCCTGGGCTTTCTCCGGAGACGCCGACACCGCCTCCCCCCTTAAATCGATCGTTTCCTGCACCTAAACGATCCATATCCGGTTCGTATCGGTCGTTACTCGGGCCGAAACGATCGCTTGGATTGAATCGTTCATTTTCCATCGGACAGTACCTGTCTTTTCCTCCGGGTTCCATGAAATTACTGTTTCTTCTAAAAACATCTTGTTCGCTGTTCCCGTCCATCCTACAATTTTCCGGATCTCTCAGAAGAGTCGGTCGTTCGCCGCAACGTCCTTCGAAGGCATCATTCGGACTCTTAAATTGATTCCCCGCTTGATTGAATTGATGACTTCTCGGATTGTTGTAGTCATGGTTGCTCGTTCGAAAGCTATTGTCCATACTAGAAAAGGGACCTGGCTGGCTCATAAGCGGCCGTGGCCCATCCCCGCCGCCGCCGCCACTTTGACAAAATTTATTATCGTCGGGACCAAATGGCCGATTGTCCTGAGCTGGATTTACATTGGCGTTGGCCAACCCTCGTCGCTCGTTATTACCAAAATTCGGGGGTGGTTGGGAGAAATTGGGTTGCGCCATGTTAGCCCCGGCCGGGTTACTCATATTGGGTGGTGGTTGAGTAAAATTTTGTGGAAAGACGCCAGTGGGAAGGTTGGGCGCACCCTGTTGTTGTTGCTGTTGTGGTGGCGGTGGTACCAATTGTGGAGGTGCATTGGAAAAATTCGGCATAGCCATTCCTGGATATTGGCCCGACCACTGTGGATTGTTCCATTGAGTTTGAGGCATACCGGAAGGTACCATAGGAAGATTCTGCATTGGTAGCATCGACTGCATCGGTCCTACTCCTTGCTGCTGTAACGTTGGTCCGGTCATAGAGCTCCCTGGTACAGCGCTGGTAGTAACTTGCGGTGGAGGAGGAGGGGGAGGAGCCAATGTAGCTGCAGCAGTCGCAGCATCTTGCTTAGCATTTAACCCAAGGGTTTTACCAATGCCTAACAAATTATTGATCAAGCCTTGATTCTCGGTGCTCGACAGTATATTCAAGATCTTGTCGCCTCCAGGTATATCTTTCTTCGCCGCCGGTTCTGTCTTTGCAGTAGCTTGCCTCTGTTGCTCACGCTTTTTTCGCATTTGCTCTCTACGCTCGATCAGCTTCTCACGCCACGAAGTCCATTTGGCTTCGTATTGCTTGTACTGGGTCTAAAATATAAATATCATTTAGCGTCTAGCTAATACGATGAATCCGGTTAAGACTAAGTCGGTTGATACGATAGAAGGGTAGCATCGGGCACGCTCCCCTTAAACGCGCGCGACAGTCTTTTCATTAACTTCTATATGCGCACTTACCTTATCCGGATGATTAGCATTTTGTTGCTTCCATTTGTTAAACTGTTCTTCCCACTGTTTAAACTTAGCATCAAAAGTTTTCTCTGCGTCTGTTAATTCATCGCCGTCGAATGTTGTTTTCTTTGCACTACTAGGATCACTCGCGTTATTAGCATTGTGCTTGTCATTCGTGTTCCTCTCACCATCGGGAGGCGGAGGGGGTTGACTAGTGGGCAGTGGTGGATTTGCAGGATAGTTCACATTAGTTTGTGAATTATTTCCGGGCTTAGAGGAAAACATTGAGAGGTCATTCTGATTTGGTGGATGTAAGTGAGATTGTTGATACGGGTAACCTTGATTTGGGGGTAGAGGTGGTTTTTTTGTGTCTTCTTTTGGAAGTGGAGGCGGTAAAGGCGGTGCTTGAGGTGCCAAGCTTTGCGAAGACATTTGGTTCATGGTCTGCTGATACTGAAAAACACATTAATTAGAGATTAGTTTTTAGTATAACCATGCTTTTTAATATAGCCTCAAAATCGTTTATCCCAAATCTTTTCTCCTTTCGATTAATAGTCAAATTCTACTGTCTTGAACAATTTTTCTTTTGTAAATCTTTCGGGACCTACGACCAATGGGAGCTTACTTTTTCACCGTATTGCTGCTGCCACTGTTGATATTGCTGTTGCCACTGTTGCCATTGGGTCCAGCTTTGCTGTTGCGCAGCAGCCCATTGCTCTGCCGTATATCCGCTCGGTGCCTAATTAAATAATATTTTTTATGTCGAAAAATTTAAGAAATTTTACCTCTTTCTATTTCAATTATTTTCCTTCCAATTCTAGTTAAGCAAACAACCAATCATTTCTAACATTTTTTTCCTAATAACGGTTATTCAAATATATACTTACAGGCTGATTATAATATTGCATGTAAGCCTGCATCATAGCTGTAGGGTCTGTCCCTGGAGTTACATAGCCAGCCGGGGGTTGGGGCATTGCTGTTATTGGTGCCCCTGTTTGCATTTGCCATTGATTCCAATTTTGCATTTTCTAAATCCTTTGAGACTAGCAAATAACCCGCTAGTACTTGCTTTTCTCTGTTTAAGGTCCGCAGTCCATTTGGACTCTAGTTTATATTTAAAGAAAACTGTTATGGAATAATATATTAGGTACATTAACATATTATGAAATATTTTAACTATATAATCACACAAGCATATTTTTAACATTGTTTAATATACATTATATATATTTTTACCAGATCATTCCAATAAACAAAGGTATTTCATTCGCACAAATTCTTATTTAAGAATCATAGGAATAATCATTAGTAATATTCACTAATAAATATCTTAATCGCTATTTAAGGTAATTCATAACCATGTGTTATGTGCAATTTTGAGCAAATCTATTGTTTCTCCAGAAAAAGGTAAGTTACCCACGGAAAATCATAGAATAGTATAATTTATTTAACAGTCTCTATTTCTGAGACAATTTGAAATAGATAAGCTAAGCTAATTTGGACGATGCGCTACAACCAGAGAGTTTATTTTACACGTTCTACCATAACTTAAGAATTAAAGTAATACATCTGTATACTTTTATAAGAAAACTTAAGAGCCACATGTTATTAGATTATGCAAGCGTATCAAACATTCTTAGCAGGTAGAACTAGTCTTATCTCTATAATATAATATAAAGTAAACAAAATGTTTCTTGAATTTAGACTTTGAGGAAAAATGATGAAGATTGTCTTAATTTAAGAGCTAAAAGTAGCACCTGGTTATTTTAATAAAAATAATTACTTGCTAATCTTTCAGTCTTTTAGTTGATATTATCCCATTGAAAGATAATTATACCTTTCATAGATAACAAAAATTTAAGTATATTTTCATTTAAAATAATCTTAATGTTTTTTGGGATATAGAAATCCTATGTTGTAACATAATCAATATTAAGCTAGGGAAAATCTTAATTTCACTTGCTTAAGTTAGAGAAATTATTTCACATTTTACAAGTACTGCACAAGTATAAATGCTGATCATTAATTAACATAAGAATATGCTTTAATTTGCAAGTAAAAAATGTAGATCTTGTTTGGTTTATTTTTTTTTATATATAAATATATATTTATATATATATATAAACAATATTATACATTATTTTCAACTTTCAATTAACAATAAATTTAAGATAATTCTAATTTAAAAGAAGAAAATAACATATAATATAAAATATCTTCTACTCTGTAACTTTTTAGTTTTAGATTTGGGAATAAAAGCCAATTCCATTAAATAAGTTTTTTTATTTAGGGGAAAATTCTGCTATTCCTATTATAAAATTATAAAGTTACAGAAAGCATCAGAATTAAATAAGATAAAATTAAGAAGAATAAAATAAAGGAATAGAGCTCTGATAATTATTGTTTTATAATTAAAATTAACAGAAGCTATATTCGCTCTGCAAAAAGATAATTGAAGCATGTATATTTGACGATAATGATATGTATTGCTTATAAAGCATAGAGAATCAATTGGGTTCTTTTGATGAATATTCATTATAATTTGTTGCTATATCAAATATACTTATATACTCTAAGTTTTTATCATATAAATATATACACATATAAATACACACACATATATATATATATATATATATATATATGATAAACAAAAAAGTTAGCTTTGTATAAGTTGTAAAATAGTAAGTAGATTATTTTATGATTATCATATATATAAGGCAACAGCATATTTTTGTGTGTGGTAAATAAATGTATTGATCATTCTCCACTAATAGTCCTGTCAGACATCGTTACCGTGTCGCAGAGCGAACATGGATAATTTTTTGTTTTCAATTTTGGTAAGATATAAATAAATACAGCCATAAATAACGCTAAAAGTTTACACAAAGTAAAATACTTACGAATATCAATGTTGATGATTCTCCGACTATTCGAAATGTGGCAGTGGTCGTCTGAGAGATCTAAAAGCTCAATCTTCCTTCAGCTGAAGATATTCTAATATGGCGTACCCGGAGTGATCAATTTAACCTACACTATCAAATTCTTAAAATGTACTATGAATGCTCCTTGCTCTGCTTTATTGCAAAGATATTTTTAACAGCACAGCAACTCTCTCTTTCATCAATGTTATACAGCAGTACTGCGAATTATTAGATTAAATAAGACGCCGTTCTTCTATTCAAGAAATGCATACAATGAAATGTGATAAACAGCAAGTTTAATCACGGTCGCGTTCGGTCGTGTTCAAAAGTGGAGCGAGTGGAGTACAACACAACTAGCAAGTAACAAAATCCATAACCGAACCGGCTTGCCCTGTGATTTGTGAATCCTGTGCAGTCAGCTCAGCAGTGTGCAGTTCTGTGTGCCTGTGTCAAATTACCACTACCTACCCCAAATCCACCTATGTATATTACACTGACCCACACTGATCTACAACCTACACTAGCCAACTTGACTGCCACTACCGTCATGTCATGCAGGTATTAGGTGGATTAGGCAACAGGACGGCGCGCCACGCGGTCGGCGCTAGTAATTGAGCTTCGGCTAGTAACAGCTAGTAACCTATGTGGCGCTGCTGCTGAATTGCCTTCCGTGTAAAGTGGGTATGGTGATTGGTGGGACAGTCCAATCAACGATGCCCAGTGATGCCAGATTTCCAACAAATCAAAATTGTCTATTTTTTAATT
Organism: Prorops nasuta; assembly: GCF_024137725.1. Classification (NCBI taxonomy): domain Eukaryota; kingdom Metazoa; phylum Arthropoda; class Insecta; order Hymenoptera; family Bethylidae; genus Prorops; species Prorops nasuta. Next base: position 8,239,554 of record NW_027116803.1, on the reverse strand, counting down.
TCATTTTCGTTCAAATCCACCTAACAAATGTTTTTTCTTGTATACATACATACTATATCTAGGCTCAAATTTGTAAACGAAACTTAAGCTTAGCACGGTCTTAACTAAGCAATTAATTGTCTCACTTTTAACCTTCAATACAGTGCTAAGCTCGATCTTCGTCTTAAGAAAATGCTAAGCTGGAGATTCGAGCTTAGGGTGAGTCCGACCAAATCCTGTAATCTAAAATTTTACAATGTAGGATTGCCAATTTGCTGTGAATTAGCCAATCAGCATACGTATTTTCGAAAAATTGGCAATCCTACATGGTAAAATTTTACCTTACAGGTTTTGGTCGGACTCACCCTTAGTTTGGTTTATCAATTCGAGCCCTAGAAACTTACAAACGATTTTGAATCGATATAACACCCCATCTAAAGAAAAGTAATTAATGTTCGGTGCTGATTTTTATTTTTGCATTTTCTAAAAAATTATCAACTAACAAACGCTTTTATTGATATAACAAACATTTACAAACGCTTAACAAATAACTCCTGTAGCTTTTTTCCTATTATTCAATACATGTCCGTCCAACTTGACTGAGGTGCGTTCTCTCAGGGCGCGTTCAGATTAGTTCAGACTTCAGGCTACTCGGGCCGCGGGCGGAGGAGGCATTTCTGGGGAGTGGGACATTCAGTTCGGAGTTCGGACCAGTTCGGACTACTTCAGAGTTTGGACTAATCGGATATCAGACATAATTTGGAGTCTGGCTGGACCGTCTGGACTAGTCTGGGCCAGTCTGGACTCTATTCGGACAAATGTAGTGAGAGTCTGAGAGTGCCCGGAGGCCGCACCGAGAGGCGGGAGGAGTATGTAGTACACAGTGGGAAATTGAATCGTGTGTGCTTTTAACTATAGTGTAGTATATCATTTTCCATGTTAAATTACAGAGTGAAACTAGCCGAACCACACACGATTCAATTTCCCACTGTGTACATACTTCGTTCGTAAGTCTACAACAGTCTACAAAAACAGTGCACAGGAAACTAGAAAAGAAGGAAAATTCTTTGGCTACCTTTATTTAGTTTAGGCGTTTATACTGTTTATAGGACTCGATTGACTCAACTCATTTAATTAATAGACTTTGGATTGGCTTCAGTTGTAATCGTTAGAATTAGCTAGGCTGCTAGGCGCTAGTCGTTAAACTGAAAATAGTAGAATAGACTGCATTAGTCTAATGCACGAACCTCTATACTTTTAATCTAAATTACCAGTAGGGAAATGAGGATGAACGACTTGAAAGAAGAACCCATAAACGAGTGAAATGGAAAAAAAACTTCTTGAAACCCATGCCCTATATAACTATCGGGTTATATCATTGAAAAATTGACGTATAAATTAACATTGAATTCTAACAGAAGCTAAAGTTGAAGCATTTAACACGTTGATTCTTTTGATCTTGTTTATACATTGCTATTAACCCGTCAATGGGCGCGCGGGGTGTCCAGAGCACCCAAAGAATAGAAATCTATCCGTAACTTAGCGAAAAATTTGTGTAGTCACTTACAAGCATTAGCTTTTAATTAATAGAAATAACTTAAAGAAATGCAATAGCTATTATATACCAAAGTGAACATCGCATAGATGATATTTATTGAAAAATGAACTTATGAACTAGTAAATATTTTACATCAAGTAACGAAAAACAAATGGGGTGTTCGTGGAACCCTACGTTCCTATTGGCGGGTTAATTATTGCGTAATAATTATTTTACAAAGAGATGATAAGATCAGTATATACCGCTGTTACAACCTTCAGAGGCAATTGATCACTGTGACTCTAATAAGAAAATGCATGAATGATACATTTGTTAAATTATATTTATTATTCATCTTCTATTTTATTAGGGATGAAACGGAATTAAACCGAATGTCTAATATCATATTATTTTGTGGATATTTCTCTAAGTGTTATTCATAGACAATGTATAACAAGGAGAATAAGAATATATACACGCATCACTTAGACGTTATTCACTCCGAATCCGATAATGTATACGTATATACAGGGTTAATTTTTTTATAAATTATCGTATAAGTCGGTATAAATGGCCGGACCAGCATAACAAAAATTGCTATCAACTCATGAGTTTTAAGAGATCTTACCATGTGGTGGTGCTATTTTTTTTTTTTACAGTTTTCATTATTATTTTATGTAAGCCATTAGAAACTGCAGAGGCAATCTAGAAATTTTTACACGATATGTTTATTGAAACTATCGGATAAGCGGCCATTCTGAATTTTTGGAAGTTAAAATGTGTATGTAAGGAAAGATTTTTTATAGCATACGATAAAGGTATGCTATATATATATATATATATAATAATACGAATGTCATATGGCTATCTGGCCGATACTCTGCAATAAATAATGAAATAAATTAGACGGTAATGTATTTTAAAATTCTATTTAAGTTATGGCGGATACCGTGTGGTTCTAATTTGAAAATGTGTTTTACCAATCATATAGGAATATTTGTGCTACTTGAATTTCAACTACATGTTTGGTGGTATAGCTACTGCAGGCGCGCTGTGGGATATGATATTATGTATTGCATGGTTTATCGAACTCTTTGCGCAAAATTTATGTAAACCTACCAAACAATATATAATTGATTATTTTGAAGACTATCGATATTTTCAATTTCGAAAACTTATAAGTTAGAAGAAAATGTATATGTATATTTTAGGATATAAAAGTGAGTCGCGGCATATTTGGATTCTATATGTTAGCTGTTGAAAATACACAGCATAAAAGAATGACGGGGCGCAAAATGAGATGCAAAGGAAGAAAGAGAGTAGGAGATGGAAAGGGGGAAAAATATATATATATATATAAATAAGGAAAACTGGAATGTATCGCTTACAAGCATCCAGTGTTTATAAGATCGAGCGGATGACTCACAGTCACAGTTTGACTTTTGGAGCATAGCTATCCTTAAGTAAAAGAGTCTCAGTACATTAAGAAAAACATGGTTTCTCTTTTATATTTATCAAAAGTGTCTATTTATCGATTTTATATATTTTTAATTATCTTATTAGCTATTAGTTGTGTTTTATCCAACGCAGCTTATTCACCACCAAGAGCAACTGTAGAACCTTTATATCCGAAAGGAATACGAATATCAATCCCAGGTATATATATATATATATATATATATAGATATTTCAAGTATAACGATATATACATATTTAAAGTGTGTGAGAAATATTTAAGATATGTCAATAAGTATTTTTCTTCAAAATTACAGCAACATTATCGCGTGATAATGTGGGGTATTGGGTAAACTATAATGATAAGAGTCTAATGAAAAAACTTTTTCTTTTATACGATAACAAGTAATGATACTCTCTCTCTTATCTGCCCCTCGAGTTCTTAAAAATGTTACTTTAAATTAGAATAGCAATGAATTTGATAATTTCAAATAGAATTTGTCCTTTGAGAGAAATGAGCATATTTTGTGTTGTTAGGGGGAGGAAATAATTTTTACATAAACTAACAGGTGTGAACCGTTTCAGATGAACATGGAATAAGTTTAGTCGCATTTCACGTAAATTTTAATCAAGATTTTGAAGGATTGGAAGCAGGAACAATCGCCAGAGATATTGTAAAGGTACGCAATGGTCGGTGGAAGTATGAGGATCGAACGACCGAGCTCAAAGAAGGAGATATCGTTTATTATTGGGTCCACGTTGTTTATAACGGACTTGGATATAATTTGATAGATCAGCAGCACCAAGTAACCAGTAGGTTTTTAGCATCTCTTTGCACTACTGTGAAAACTGCATTAATATATATATAAATATAATTGTGCATGGCAAAAATAAAATTCAAACTTGATAAAATCTGCAAAATGTTGTGCCATGTTGCAGAGAATTTAAGTTACTGTATGATTATAGCATGCTATATATACTTTTTCGACAGATTTCTACAACCTGGATGGCACTATCGCCACAAAGCCAACGGTGGCTCCTACCAGTTGCTCCAGAGCTTCGGAAACAACGTGGAAATCAGGGGCTAGAGAGACTGAAAATGTCAATCAGGCCTGTCCTGGAGAATTAATATTTGAGGATACTTTTGAGACGATCAATGGAAGCAGATGGAAGATACTGGAGATATTCCCCGGTGTACCGGTATTTACATTTTTGTCAATTTTACCGGTATAACCGGTTTTGTCTATATATATAATCAGCAAGAATGTACAGGGTGTAATTATATATATAAATGATCGCACCGTTTTGAGCAAAAGGTTTCACGAAGGCTGTAGTCGGGTCACTGTTGCAACGCTTAAAAAGCTCCAATTGATATCGGTATATATATATATATATAGTGATTTTCGAGTGGAAGACGTTTACAAAATTAAATTGTTTCCTTGAACCGCACACCACTATAATAGAGGAAGTAATCAAGTACCCTGTCGATTGATATCTCGATCAATTGCCTCCCCCCCCTCTCTCTCTCTCTCTTTCTCTCTCTCTCGGCTGCAGCAATTCTTGTGGAGACACGCATTCGCAGGTACATGTTCGGAGATCGAATCCTCTGCAGGAAGTTGCATGGTCATAAAATTGGTGCAATGCGAGTGCGATTATTTCGTTACACCTTGTACATATCTTGTGTATAAATGCAACTACATTGACTTTTTTTATAACTTGCGCGTGTGTATCAGGACTACGAGTACGTCATTTATCGGAATAGCAACGCCAATATTAAGATCCAAAATAATCAAATGAAAATAACACCGACTTTCGTGGACGACAATTTCGGCGAAGGATTTTCACGGCGTGGAACAATTATTCTTAGAGAGTCCGTATATTTTTTTTATAATATACTGTATTTGTTGAGATATTACCCATAAATGTATATTAAGGAATGGAAGAAAAAGCACAGATAGAAGAATATGACAGGTCTTTCATCCTTGCAAAGTCTTCGATCTCATTTTGATTAATCCGCCAATAGGTGTGTGGGTGGGGTTCCATGGACACCCTACTTGTTTTTCGTTATTTGACGTAAAATATTTACGACTTCAGATTTATTTTTCAATAAATATCATCTATGTGACGTTCCCTTGGTATACAATAGCAGTTGCATGTCTTTAAGTTACTTATATTAATTAAACGCTAATACTTGTAAATGATTGCACAAATTTTTCGCTAAGTTACCGATAGATTTCTATTCTTGGGGTGCTTTGAACACCCCGCGAGCCTATCGACAGGTTAAGCATGATTTTGTTTGGCTCTTATCGCAAGGATGCTCGATCGTTCTTCGTTGTGATGTATAAGCACATAGCAAACGTAAAGGCTCAAACGAAACTAATTTGTTCACAGCTGTACTGGTGAAGCTGGTACGACGGAGTGCAGGAGGGATGCGCGTGGCTCTTACATCCTACCACCTATAATGTCCAGTCGAATGAATACGAAGGAAAGGTTTGCTTTCCGTTTTGGACGTGTCGAAGTTCGCGCCAAATTGCCACGTGGCGATTGGTTATATCCTCGTAAGCTTTCACTATTATATATACCTCTATGACGTCTCTTCGTAAAAATCCATTAATTCTCTCGCTATTATAATATATTATGTAATCAGTGATCAGCTTGGAAAATGTCGAGAACAGTGGACAACCCGGGAAACAATCGAGCGAAATAAGAATAGCTTCGTCTTCTGGTAACGAGCAACTGACTTCTCTCGAAGGAACAGATTTGAGTAATCACATTTTGTGGGCTGGTGCGTTAATAATCGATACTGTCAATCGACAAGATCCTCGATATACCAATAGAACCAGTTTCCCAAGGAAATACTCGAGGTCTTTCTGGTCGGAAGACTATCATGTCTTTGAGATCGAGTGGAGCCCCATTCGCATCGTATCCAAAGTCGATGGAATAATTTACGGCCAACAGGAATCACTATCACCGTTTGACTCATACGTGAGAGAATTCATTATGTTCTCGTCGCTATACTATCCCATTGCATTAATATATATTATAGAGATTTTTATTCGTAACTTCAACCGCACTCTAAATATTGTTTCCTTTTGCAGTTTTATCTCAACGTAGGCTTGGCCGTTGGGGGTCACAACGAATTTCCCGATCAGTGTAGAAGTGGCGATTATGTCAAACCGTGGCGCAACATAGGATCAAAGGTACGGAAGATCCAACTTGAATAATTAATTTAACGGAACTTTAAGAGAACAGGAATTTAAGTCGAGCAATAGAAAAATATTAATCTCTGCGTTGATTTATAATGTTTCAGGCTCTCTTTGATTTTTACTGCGCTCGAGAAAATTGGTCGAAAACATGGACGAGCGATGATTCGACCCTTAAACTCGATTATATTAAAGTCTTTGCGTTGTAATTTATTTTACACAATCCAATTATCTTTTTCTATTTTATATTTCTCAACAATGTTCCACGTGTGTTTCTTCGTTTAAAATCAAATTATAATTACGATTAATTAACGTAATATCTATCTACATATATATATTTATATATACATATATAAAATGTAATGGAGCTTTGGCAAAATAATACGAGGACAACGACGACAACAATAATTGAAACAATGGCGCGACTCGTATCAATAAAAAGGAACGGAGGATTTCACTGGCGGTGCAAGTCCAAACGATGCTGACGATTGACGAAACTGTTGAATTTTTTGAGCAGCTTGATCTCGTTGAAGCTGTGGAGAAAGCACTGGTTTCCATTGAAATTGGCCTGGACTTTGATTCAGGTGTGTTTTCTCATTGGATCCTAAACCAAGAGAATCAATTAAATTCTGCCCTCTGAATCCAAACTTTTGACGATAGGCATGAGAAGCACGAGGCCCATCCTCTGGCCCGAAAATAAATGACATTTTTTCATTATTCGGATATGCCACCAATCGAAGAAAACTTTGCACTCCACTCGTTGGCAGTTGAAAAATAGCCATTTTTCCTTGCGTCACGAGCGAGGACAGCCTTTCCTGCCATTTTGATGGGGAGAAATCAAAGGACAACGTTCGTCTCGTTCTTCTTCCAGCGTAAGCCTCGCATATTAAAACCTGGAAATGGATGAAGCACTTTAGATCTAAGAGAAAGAAAGGATCTGTATAAATATATATGTATTTATATATAATTATTACGTTGTCTATATATACCAGATTAAAAATGATTGGCTATAAAGATGTGTCAAATGATCAAGTTGAAATTGAATTATAACCTCGCAGTAGTAGTAATGAAGAAAGAGATATAAAAATTGTATCACTCACCAAGCAGATTATAGCGTGAAAATGCAGTTTTAATAAACGCATATCTCTGGAGGCGTCTTACCGATAGAGAAATCAACGGAAAAGTAAGGTGTATCCCATTTGGTTGAGTTGACTTTATGCCGCGCGTACCCCTTTGCTCTACCCCGAATAGTTTCGTGGAATGAATAATAAAACATTGTTCTTTCTCCCCTCTCTACGCTATTGATTTACTTTTGACGAATCGATATTCGTCGAACGAGACAGTTTAACATATATAGGAATAATTATCTATTTGTCAGGCCTCGGGCCAACTGTAAAATTGCCTTAAACATTTCTTATTCATTCAAACGAGAAGCTTGACGAGACATGAAACACGACACACTCTGGCGGTAAAAATATGTGCATGTGTACATATGTTAAAGACGTCAAACGATTGATGCAATTAGTCTCGATATACAACAATTATCCTCTGAATAATATACCGAAAAAATTGCTTGTCTTTCTTGTCACGTTATTATCACGATTGTTCAAAGTGAATATATATCCTCAAAAATCCAAAGAGATGAACAATTTATGCAGATATATTCGATACATATATGAATATGTTTCAATAATCGTGCCATTTTAACCAGCGCGCACGCGCAACACCATTTCATTCGCGATATATATCGAGTTTTGACAATATGCAATCGAACGTAGATACAAACGATCGATGAGAAATGATGTTTCTTGATGAAATGGATCTCGACCCTCGAGGAGTTAGGTTCTCGAACGTTCGAATGATACAGGGCTAGGGTTCAATGGAGATTTTATGGTTAGGGTATGTGCGAGAGAGAGAGAGAGAGAGAGAGAGAGAGAGAGAGAGTGTATTTAAAAAGGCCATGAATAGGAAGGTTGATGTATGAAGCTGAAGGCGAGTATTCTCTGATTTGTTTCCCTTGGGTCAATATGTGTCGCAGGTAGCGTTCGCTTTTTTTTCTTTTTTAATTCACTTTCACTGGCGCGTGTTGCGCCAGGCCAGGCCATGGACGTGGCGAGAGGAGACGATTTCTTCTTGACGACTGTGACGTGTATACATACGACATCACGGCATAGCCCTGCATGTGCGGACTGCGATGCGACTTCTCCGATCGCTATTAAGACGCTGCTTAGTTGTTATTCCGCGAGCATCTCTCTTGGGACCTGGCTCCTCCTATATACTATTTCTATTAGAGTGTGTGTGTGTGCGTGCGTGCGTGTGTTTCTGTCGAGAAAGAAAAGTTCAGTATACTCAACTTTTGCACCCTCCACCATGAACAGTTTATTGTCTCACCTTGTAAGTACAGGATCTACATAATTTGATCTCTTACGATTAAATTTACTTCGGATTCTCTAACAATTACATCTTGTGAAAGCAAAATACAATCCAAAAGAAATATTTATAACTACTAAGTTGGTCTCGCTCAACTTTCATATATGTATATTTAACATTCTTAAATTTATCAAGCGTTATAAATTGACGATTGTTCGCAGGTCCTGCTAATTTCTCTTCTGCTAGTTTTAAACGGGGGAAAAACTAAATCGCAAGCGGAGGCTGGGTTACTCTACGGTTTTATTCACGATCTGGTACAATACAATGTAGCCGGTGTACCTTCTATACACGAGGTATCATATTATTCGTTCAAAAGAACAAGACGCATACTTTCAATGTTTTTCTTTTTTTTCTAATCTATATATATGTGTGTGTATCTGGGATAGAAAACGGAATGGTCGTTTGATCCAGAACTGGGCCAAAAGAGGCGAGAGAGGTACGAGTACGAGAATGGACGAAAAGGCGAAATAGCGATAGAAAAACTTGGAATGGGAATCGGATATCAGGGACCGTGGGGTGTGCCTGTCAAGGAGTCTACCAATCACATTCAATCGTAAAATATATTCCAAAAATGTACTTTCTCTCTACCAAAAATTTCTTCATTCTACCAATTAAATTTTTCTGTAACTCAAATATGCCAACGAACAGGCAATTACAAAACAGTAATAATAACAAAATGCTAAGATATCAACTTAGATAGAATAAATCTATTATTGGTTTTTCTTCCCGAAATCCTAATTAATTAAGTGTCCGGAGAGAGGCTGGAGGAAGATTACGAAAACGTTTCTTCTTCAGCAGTCTCTCGCGGTGAGTTTTGTCAACAAAATGAAACCAAGTGGATAGCCATTGCGTTACGAGTGAAAGGATGCAGCAGCATTGTTTTTGCCTATGCCTTGACTCGAGTGATAATTCGATCAAGGACTCTTCGATAAGAATGTCATATAGGAGCAATGGCTGCGTGTAATATAGTGCAACTCTGTACTGTATACGTGGCTCGGCCCGGGTGATTCTTCGCTCGCACCGTAACAACGTCGTCGTACACACGCTCGATGCCTCGCTGCGCCTTCGGGGGAACTTTCACTTTAAGGCCATCAGTGAGAAAGATCAAGAGGGAATGGTAAGTGGTAACGGAACAGGTGAGGAGGGGGGCGAGGGGGGTGGGGCAAAGAGAACTCGATGGAATATATGTTATTGGACAGATTCAGTACAACTTTGGTGCAGCAATCGTTAGGAAACAGTTGAGAAGAGCCAGTCTTCCTTGCTGCTTAGCACGCTTACGTTTTCATTAAAAAAAAAAAAAAAAAAAACTACGGCTCGAAGAATACGAAATATATAGAATATCAAAGAATAGTGTCGAACACTTTCCCATCCCCGTAGAAAGATTCTCAGTATTCGAGCAATCAACTCACTTACGCAAATCATGGAATATCTCTCTGTGAGTAGCAATTGACTTTCTTCGTGAACATATATACGACGTTCGTTTCTCTAAATCTTATATAACAATTAATTGTGTGTTTCACGATACTACTATACATGTACTATAACTTAAATCAAAGTCGCATAGCAGAAAAATGTCAAGTGTGTTTTCTTTAACGGGTATATACTAACACCCATGCACCACAACTGTTAGACTTTTGTCGTTGAAAATACTTAATTTTTCGCGATAGACTTAAAATTAACAATAAAAATTGAATAATACTCTTCTTTAACGGTCGATCCTATCACCACCCTGTCATTGGAATACCGTCTATCGTGTATGGATATGAAAATTAAAGCGACCTCTTACGCTTGCTCTATTGACTCTCGGAGCTCTCCTCCTTAGCTTCATTGCCGAAAGTTCCGCAACGATTGCGCAACCAAAAGCGCCCAACTTCCAATATTTTGAAAGGTAAGTTGAAAGCTATTATATACAGCCTTAGATACAATTTTCTTCCAGCTGAGGCTATGAGGCTAAAGTTGGAAGGTAGCCCTTCTGAAATAAAATTATGACAAGGATGTAAACGAATTCGTTTCTTTTTCTAGACCGAAATATCGTTATCCTTACTACGATGAAAATGGCAGAGGGAAGCTACTGTACGGCTATGGAGGTCCTGATCTCTATCAATACAGAACTTACAGCGCTCTAGAAGGCATTCATTAGTGCCACTACCACCGATATTTATCCATCTAGTGCTTAATAGAAGATTTCTCCTCTATTAAGGGATAATCGTAAAATTCATGCACAAACGCCTGACAACATTTAATAATGTTTTTACCATTTACTTTTATGAATCGATGAAATTTTAATGAGTTTAAAAGTGTATATAGCAAGCGTGTCCTCACGGAATTAAGTGAAACGATACAAAAGAGTCGGTGGTATATATATAAAAGACATAAGAAAAAACCTCTTTGATAATTATTCAACTGTTAAATTCTCTTCCTCGGTTGCTATTGTAATGCAATATACCTATATTTACTAAATTCACAATAGAACATTTAAAAGAGCACTTAATATATTTAATTAAAATTAGTTAAATCTATAAATGCAATAAACTTTTATTAAGTATTTATCTCTCGATTCATTTTTGTTATCCTTACTCTAATCTACTGCTGATATTGCTCTCTTAAATAAATTAATGGCGGATCAACATATTTTATTAACAAATGTAATTTTATTTTGAAAAACTTAAAAACACGCAAAATTCTTCCTAAACAGAAGCAAGGTGCTCGATGCTATATTGATAGCTACTTCCCATGCGGACACCACTCAAATAAGTATAATCAAAGTGATATCTATATGAACAACAATAGTCATAGAACCAGTCATCTGTACTCTTAAAGTGTTTGGAATGTGAATAATATTGCTGCTAAACGCTATTGTGCTTACAAGTTTTTCCAATCTAAAACTGCACTCTAATAAGTGATTTACTTATTATTTAATCATATATATGCAGTATCTACGAATGGGAGTCATAAAATTTATAAACTGTAAAAAAAGAATTACGGTTATAAAGTGGTAGGTGCATACGTAGATTGCGAATGTAAAGCGACAGCAGACCATTCTAAAGTTTAAAGAAAGCAAGATAACTATGACAAATAAACGACTGTACGAGTCGCATATTATTCCTTTGTTATTCTCCATGATCTTTGTCCGCCTTATAACCGGCAGACTGCAACTGTCATACAAAATCCATTTCCGAATTCGTGTAGAATTGTCCTTCGGATTGTCGCCTTTGCATCTGCCTTTCGAATAACTTCTTTATTTCACTGATTATAAAGACGCTCGATGTAAGGGCAACCAAAAATAAAATATCTGTAAATAAATATTATATCTGCGTGATAAACATTGATATAACTTTCTTAACTAGGCCATCATCACCGGTCCAAGTAATCTTACTTTCCAAGATGTTTCTTTCACGAGACACAAGTTTTTTAAATCTACATAAACTAAATAAACACTTAAATATTTAATGTATATACATTTTCCCTTTTTGTTATAAAAGTTTCTAAACGGCGCTATACGGTGCAACAACTGCTTAACCTAGATCAGTGCTTTGCAATGCTAAGTGCGCTCTGACTAACCACAAATTTATGAAAAATTAAAAGCTTAAACACGGTTTTTTCCGATTTATGCGTGATAAAAAAAAGCATCTTTTTTTTCAAAATCATTCAGATTTTTTTTTTTATAAGATGAAATTTTTCCTTGCAATGTACTTTTAACGAAAAACTACTTAAATTTTTATTTCCGTTCATTGAAACATTCCAAGCGAGGGTGTTTCAAATCTATAAGGAATTAACTTTGAGCAGTTTTTCGGCCATCGTCAATATTTTATAAAATGAAAGCGAATAGTTTCTAACACACTTAATATATTCAGGTTTATTATATAATTTTTCCGCATTTAAAAAACTTTTCCATAATTCCCAAAAAAAAAATCTTGAAAAAACTGTCTCAATTACACCAGACGACGGCCCCTATAATCGATTAAGGGAATGCATTGAGCGACTTAAACACTCATTCAAGTTTATCTTCCAAATTATTAGGAATATGAACTTTTTTGTAGAGATTAAATTTACTCTTTTGACTGTACTGAAGCGGGCTACAAACTCGGTTTCTCAAAATTATAAAAAATAATTTTCATACAAATTATGAATACTTGTAATTTTGTTGGTCATAATAATATTGAAAATTAGGCCTTGTAGCGCGCTAAAGAAAAATTCTATGACTAATTTGAGACCAAGAAGAAACAAATATACCTAAAAATGTGGAAGATTTTTTTGAAAAACTAAATTAGCTATTGAAAGACAAGTTTTACACTGTTTTACCGACGGAGAAGTTCCACACTGCGTTAGACAAGCCGTTTGTTTCTTTTCGCTGCACTATCGAACTAATGCAATTAGTTGAAATAAGACAAACATATGTTTTCTCCACTCTAACTTATTGCACTAGTGCAGCAAACAGCGAAAAAGAACAGACCTAAGGACAGGCCTATTAGCTCTCCTCGCTTTAGAAGGAGTACCCACTCTCTCCCCACCATTCCCCGCTAAACAAACCAACTCTCCTACACACAGCAAGACGGCTGGCTAACGCTGCCTGTCGGTGTAAATTCGTAGCGTAATGCAACAATAAATCATTATTTCTAGGTTTTAGGGTTAGGTTTTCGCAAAACCGACCTTGTACCGCCCTTCCATATCATTTCAGGAGGCTACAGTAAAATTTTCAAAGTATTTTGTCATCTACAAGTATCAAAAAACTTGAATTAGTTGACTAAAGCGTGACTCGTAGCAGCCGACGCTGATCACTAAGTTGTGTAGCGCATCAGCGTCGGCTGATACGAGTCACGCTTTCCTCAACTAATTCAAGTTTTTTAAGACTTGTAGATGACAAAATACTTTGAAAATTTTACTGTAGCCTCCTGAAATGATATGGAAGGGCGGTACAAGGTCGGTTTTGCGAAAACCTAACCCTAAAACCTAGAAATAATGATTTATTGTTGCATTACGCTACGAATTTACACCGACAGGCAGCGTTAGCCAGCCGTCTTGCTGTGTGTAGGAGAGTTGGTTTGTTTAGCGGGAAATGGTGGAGAGAGAGTGGGTACCCCTTCTAAAGCGAGGAGAGCTAATAGGCTTGTCCTTGTCTAGCGCACTGTGAAACTTCTCCGTCCGTAAAATAGTGTAAAACTTGTCTTTCAATAGCTAATTTAGTTTTTCAAAAAAATCTTCCACATTTTTAGGTATATTTGTTTCTTCTTGGTCTCAAATTAGTCATAGAACTTTTCCTTAGCGCGCTACAAGGCCTAATTTTCAATATTATTATGACCAACAAAATTACAAGTATTTATAATTTTTATGAAAATTTTTTTTTATAATTTTGAGAAACCGAATTTGTAGCGCGCTTCAGTACAGTTAAAAGAGTAAATTTAATCTCTACAAAAAAGTTCATATTCCTAATAGTTTGGAAGATAAATTTGAATTAATGTTTGAGTCGCTCAATGCATCCCCTTAAATATTTGCTTCTTTACGTACCTGATGCGTTAAGAGCTTCAGTTTGAAAGACCCTTTGTAAAGGAGGAAAATAAATAACTAGCAATTGACCTATTACAGATAATGTTACAGCAACGAGAAACATCTTGTTACTCAATAGACCAATGGTAAATACCGATTTTGTCTGAAACACGATCGGAAAAAAATACATTAATTAGAACTCTTAAATTTTCTCTAATGACTTATTTTAACGATTGTATTTTATGGCTTTACCTGTGAACGACAACTAAGAGCATTAAACATATCGAAGAAGACGAAGCACGTAAATGTCATTGTAGTATCTCTAGCAGTAGTGCCATCAGTCGTCATCTCACGATTATACACCCAAAGAGTACCAAGAATGATAATACAAGCCGAGAGCAAAACATTAATTATTAGATGCTTTGTTATCATTGGTTCCTTCGTATTCCGTGGCTTTTGTTTCAAAACATCCTTATCTACCGGCTCAACGCCCAAACTAAAAGTTCAACAAGCGCAAGTTACAAACCATATTATAAAAGGATAAATTTTCGTCGCTAAAATTCTACGAAAATTGTATAACCTTTGCGCGGGTGGTCCATCCATAATAATATTGATCCAAAGAATTTGCATTGCATTTAAAGGATTAGGTATTCCCATCAATGTGGCAAGCGCGATCAAAGAGAGTGCAGCTATACTTGTACTTAATTGAAACCGCACAAAGTTTCGAATGTTGTGGAAAATCCCTTTGCCTTCTTCAATGGCAGCTCTGTAAAATAATAATAGTACAAACAATCAATAGGATTTTTTACATCTTTCTATCATCAATATTTGTGAATGTTAGCTTACATAATTGTGCCAAAATCATCATCAACCAAGATCATATCAGCTGCTTCTTTACATACATCGGTACCGTTCTTCCCCATAGCTATGCCTATATCTGCTTTTTTTAAAGCAACCCCATCATTAACACCATCACCTGTCATGCCAACAATATTGCCTTCCCTTTGCAAAGCTTTAACAATGCACAACTTGTGCTTCGGCGTTACGCGATAAAATACGCTTACGCTATTGATCATCTGTTCCAATTGGTGTTCCGACATTAAATCAATTTCATCCCCAGACATTAATCTTGTGTGCATTGTATCCAACCCGATCATATTTGCTACAAGTTCAAATATATTATAAAAAGTGTGTGCAATTAAAGATATAATAAAGTGTGATATAATCAAAGAGTCACTTTCATCCATACCAATTGCAGCAGCTGTTTCCTTTGCATCGCCAGTAACCATTTTAACTTTAACGCCACTGTTTATAAGAGTAGTAACGGATTCCCGAACATGTGGTCTTGGTGGATCGCATATTCCTACAAGCCCCACATAAATAAGATCTTGAAGCGAAGATCCACGGGCTAAACCAATTACTGAAAAAGACAATTGAAGCAAATATCAGCAACCGCAGTTAAATTACCGTAGGCCATCGGTCATCGTACTTAACGAACAGCACCTCTCAACCCTTGCTGACCAATTTCGTAAGCCTCTGTCAAAAATTCCTGATCCTTTTTTTGATTAAGGGGATAAACTTGTCCGTTGGCTGAATATTTTGTGCACTGAGGTAATATCTTCTCCACCGCTCCTTTTACAAAATAAGTTTCTTGCCTATCCTAAGTAACAAAAAAAGGAAAGAGAAATACATGAAATTTGTATACAATATTTTACGATACAAAAAAGAATCTTTAAATAACTAGAATAATTGTGAGCATACCTCAGAATATTTTGGAGTACATTTTACGGCCATCATTTTTTGCTCCGACGAAAACGGATATTCTTGTAATCGTAAATATTTATCGCTGTATCCATACATGCCATATTTCATAGCCACAGCTATCAGAGCACCTTCCGTTGGTTGTCCAAGTAACGTATCATTTTGGATAATAGCGTTATTACAGACACATCCTACTTCTAGCATATTACTGATAGCAGCACGAGCCAGCTCCATATTTTCACATTTCCGTATCCGTAATTCGCCCTTATCATTGTATCCAGCACCAGTAACATCGGCAATGTAACCTTCCGATGTTATAAGAATAGTGGCTGTCATTTCATTCTTAGTTATTGTACCCGTTTTATCAGAGCATATAACGTTCACGCAACCTGTATAAATATAACAAAAGTCAGAAGTTACTTAATTAGGTATGCATAATTTTTTTGCATAAAGTATTAGTGACAAATAATTAGAAAACACACCTAATGTCTCTACAGTTGGTAGTTTCTTTACAATTGCTTTTCGTTTAGCCATCCTCATTACTCCCAAAGCCAAAGTAACAGTTACAACAATAGGTAATCCTTCTGGTATAGCTGCTACTGCCAAACTTACACTTATTGTAAACATTTCTAGTAGCGCTTTACCTTGTATCCATCCAATTAGCATAATAATTCCAATTATACAAAACGAATAAAATGATAGCTGAGTGCCCAAAATATCCATACTTCTTTGGAGAGGTGTTTTTGGAGCTTCTTCAGCTTGCATCATGGTAAAAACTTCTCCAAATTCGCTTTTAGCACCAGTATTAACGACTATACCCTTTAATATATTAAGACCATAACTTATACAATTACAGAAGAGAGCAGATATAGGGTGGTGGTCCCATTTTAAACACAGTATAGCTGACAATTTCGTAAAAACCCAATAAATATGAAAAAAAGTATTATACCTATGAGAGGAACATAAGATGGTACTGTTGCTTTGACATTGAAAGATCGATCGTTCAAAGATCATACTAAGAAAACTTTAATCCCTTCTTTAATGCAGGTCTCGGAAATTTTTGCACATTTCAGTTGTTTACTGTAGTCATTAATAGGAAATCTCTATTAGTGACTATAGTAAATAGCTGAAATGTGCAAATAATTCCGAGCCCTGCTTTAATGGCATCCTCTTTCTATTTAAGAAATATATATGTCCCTGTAACTCATTTTGAAAGCTGTCCGAAACACTCTAATGATCTACCATTTGATCCACTTCGTTTAACAGAGATTTGGATTTTACTGTGAAACGCTGACACAGTCACTACACCCTAACACTCGTATTCTCTCGTTCACTTGGTTAATATTTTAAATCCAAATACCTCCTAAACGCTTGGATGGATTAAATGGCGCATCATTGCTCAGTGGTTTGGCAAGCTCATAATGTAAACAAAAGGAATATTTAAAAGAAAATACAGGTGATGCCATTTAAATAAAGTAAAGTGACCTTGACAGGATCTTCAAATTACCTCTTTCAACATTAAATAAGAAATAGCGCCACCCTATGTCCCCTTCGAAACAATAAAACTTTTATTTGAAATATTTTTTCATTTCTATTTTCCTTATTTTTTTCGTTCATGTATATTTACCATACACTGTTTGAAATGGTTCTACATACATACATATATTCGTCTGTTTCATTTAATTATTGGTACGTTATTACAGTATTTTCAGCCCTTGAAAGTAGTTACGAAAGTGTGCAGTAAAAACATAAACATCGAATAATAAAAATTAAGACGGTACACCTTCCTGGCGCTACGCAATAAATAACGTACAAAACAAACATTTCATTTCAGGCAGTTATTAAATATATGTAAAGATATTCTTGTTGTACACATGTACATTGAAGTTTTGTGAACAAAAAACATTTACAAATGGCAGAGGTATGGCTCGTCGAGTAGTATCCTTTTTTGGAAATCCTCACTGATGCTTTACAAGACATCTCAAGATCTACTTAACCGATTTTTATCAAATTTAAATATTATATTCTATACAAGATTATATACGGCGTAACAGAACGGAAATGGCTCTTCTTTTTTTAACACTAAATTTACGGACTGAGCCAATTTGACTCATTCAAAGGTATTTCAAAATCATAATTTATATGTTAAAAATGTTTTTAATAAATTTTTTAGTAATAAATCTTTAATTTAATTTAAAGTAGAACTAATTTCTATAAATAAAGTTTCAATTTTCGTGTATTATACAAATTATCTCACTTTAGTAAAAATAGGTATAATTAACGTCCGTAAATCTAGTGTTAATTTGGTAGAAATAGCAGCTGTTTGAAAAAAATAATTTGATATTGATAAAAACAAAGGAAGAATTTAACACATTTTAAAATTAATTATTATAATTAGCGGGGTATTCAATCAAAATATCCTATGCTAAACCTAAGATAATCCTAGAAATAATGTGTAATTTCAGTTTTATAAGAATCGGTTAAAAGGGTCTTGAGATACCTTTTCCAGCATCAGCGTATATTTCATTACTCTGAATGATTCACGTATCTCTTTTATTTTTAAATCTTTTCTATTTTTTATTTTCAAATTGTTCATCAAACTTTTACATGTGTGAAATATTTTTTTTTACATACAGTTAACGGCTATGTCAAAAACAAAAAGTTTCTTTTTATATTTATATTTCCAAGGATCATGCGTCAGAATGATGTAAGCCCTTTAAATAATTTTTGCGGAACCATAGCAATACTATTCCCAAGGCTATACTCATATGTATAATTATAGGGTCCATTCGTAGCCCCAGATACATAAAATATATCGAAATAATGGCTAATACTATCAAAAACGGGTTTTACAAAAAAAGAAAAATGTAATTTATTAGAACATTTTGTATCAAGTCGTTAAAACCAGCAGATCTGATCATTTTTAATTTTCCGAAAAATTCATAAATTTCTTAAAGATTAATGAATCTTTTTAAAACTTTACAAACTAAAGCTTTTCAATAAGTCATAAAAAATAAAAAGTGTTTTAAAAAAGTAGAAGATGATCGGGACTCTGTTGACATGGCCTAGAATGCCTATAAAGGTGTATATCAACGACTCGTTTCGAAATTTGAAAGGATTGTAGGAAGATTAATTTTTAGCTACTTTTGTCAATAAACCATAGGTCGCTGAGCTATGAAACATTTTTAATGAAGACTTTAAAAATTCTACGTTAACGATATAACTAACTGTAATCAACACTGTATGTATATATATATATATGTATATAAAATTTAAGTCGTCAGCTTGGGAAATGAACACGCTTAGACGTGCATGGTGCTGATTGGGGCTCTGCCATACCGAAAATCGCAGAATTTTAATATTTCTCTAATAAACTTACTGTAGGCCAGCGATTCATTGTTCACGAACAAAAGTGACTCAAATTTATTATCCCCCACCCTCCCCTGGCCACTGCTGCAACACTTTAAAGTTTTAACATGTCTGATCGTTACATCCTTTGTCAAAATTATAAACACACAAATTACATTTTCTTAAAATTCACATGAAAGAGGAAGGGGGTGGCAAGTCTATTCGTAAAGTTATTCTCAAAATCCCACAAATTTTGTACGAAACATTCTTATCAGTGAATCTTTCTCTTTGACATAGCTGACTGGCAAAAATGACAAAATATATATATATATATGTCCACCCTATACATAATTAAAACTTGCAAAATTTAAAATTAAAATTTAATTACCTTGCCATTTCCACAACGAACTAGAGTTCCCATAAATGCAATATTTCTTTTACTTGTTAATCCATTTGTTTTAAGCAATGGAGTAGTGGATTTTTGGGCAGGCTCAGTCTCCCCGGTAAAACTGCTCTCATCAATAGCTAAATCTATTGCTTCAAAAATTCTAATATCGGCAGGTACTCTATCACCAATATTTAAATAAACAATATCACCAGGAACTAAATTACGAGCAAGGAAAGTTTCTAATTGACCTTCCCTTAAACTAATAGAAATAAATTAGTATAATGAAGTTTAACTTATAAAGCTTATAAAAAGCATAGCTGTGTTACAAAACTTTACAAACCAATGGCAAGTTGGAGGAACTAGTTTATTTAATTCTTCTAATGATTTTTCAGATCGATATTCTTGTACAAATGCAACTGTTACAACTATAATAATGGCCTAGAAATTAAATTATAGCAATAATAATAACAAGTATTATTAGTAGAAAGATATTAAAAGATTCATAATATCATTTAAATTTACTCACCACGGTTATACTAACTGCATCATCAAACTGCTTCATACAGATACTCACAAAAGCAGAACCCAATAATAAAAGGATTAATGGATTTTTAAACTATAAAAGGAAGTTTGAGGTATAATAAATATTTAATATAGATAGAAAAGGGGAAAGTATATATCTACTTGTTCAATATATTTCTTCCAGGTAGGCTCCTCTTCCTTAACCGTAAGTTCATTAAAGCCAACCAATCGTCTTCGGTGATCTGCTTCCTGCCACCGTAACCCTGTCCTTGTATCAACATGCAATTTAGCTGCTACTTCATCTGATCCGAGGCTGGCAGCCTCAGCGGTGGTTAACCACATTTCTGAATCAGGCTTATTGCCCTTAAAAAAAATTAATAAGCCTTCTTCATTACAATGAAATTTCTTGTATAGAACCATATTTGATGCACCATTTCCAAAAAACTAAGTATATTAATTCACCATAAAATGTCTCATAAGAATGTTTAAAAGGCATGTGTAATGTTTGATTTTCTTTTAAAACCAGTGAAAAAATTATTGTATAACATTATAGCTATAGTTCTGTTCTAAGCCAAATTGACAAACTGGTAAAAATCAATAAATGAATGAGCTAGAAAATGTAAAATTTAACAATCTGAGGTACATGTATATTCAAAAACAATAAGAGTGCAAATTTAACAGTATAATAACTACTCGGCATGAGTCTTCTTAACAATTAACTATGGGTATGTTGTCATTTATAGTATTAAATGAAAACAATTGAATTTATAACCTAAAACTAAGCTACTCTATCATTTCAGCAAGACGGAAGATGAATAAAAAAATGATTGATAAATGCATTGTGTTAATTAATTCTTTTCAAAAATATCATTTGTAATGATAAGACTACTTACAAGGAATGATGCAATTTTTTATATCAAAAACCACACGAATTTACCCCTTTTACGCATTTTTAAGATAACATTTAAACTTTAAATGCAACAATAAGCATGGCCGCATAAATGAAATAACTGTGTACTCATATAGACTTCATTTTTAAGTATTACAATGAATATTAACTATAATGTTTTCATCGATTGTTCCAGTAACTCTATTGCGTGCTTTTTCAGAAAGGTTACGCACCCCCTTTCCCAATTTAATCGAGAACTCATGGGGATAATTTATTATACGTTATGGCTCTGTTTTACTCATCAGTTATTTATATCCATCAGCAAAATTTCATAACCATACAATTTCTCTATTTACATTTCTAACTAAATGAATACTAATTAAGTCTTTATACCAATAATGTATCAAGAAAGGCAGATTACTGGGGCATAAATAATCAATAAATCGCAATGTATTTTTTTAAATGTGCTCAGTCAATAATAACTGTCAACAATTCACCTATATAATAGAAATTAAAATATTTAGGAAAATATTCTCGTAAATTTATTGTCAAAATCACTAAAGTTTTATCTTAAATTTAATTAAATATTCATATGTGTCGATTAATTACATATTTGTTACTTTTACTTTGAACTAGTGTTATATAATTATTATTTGCCAGAATAATATATAGAATTTTGTAGCAAAATCTTTTAGTACGGATGTGTCTTTTGAGTGTTTTACAAACGAATGAGACATCAGATCAATAGAATTATAAGACGACACTATATACTTCCTGGAATTGGAAGGATATACGTATATGACTCATACATACACACATACTCACACGCTTTAGAAAATATTATACTGTTCTGCATGCTCAACAATCCGAGACCGCTTTTCAAGTACGTTAAAGAAAAGTAAAAAATATACAAATGGTATAATTATGGACTTATATTTGTTCATGCAATCAGAGAACTATATTGAAATTACTGTATTGTCGTGACTTTGCGTGATATAGATAAATATAATCATTTCTTACAGGTAAGAAATATTCACTGAAACACGTTAAAATAAATAGTCTCACCTTATTTAATACTGTATCCTGGTAACTAAACTGCTGATTCGGCGGACTCTCATGTCCCGAATCCTCGTAAAGCTTTTCATACTTTCCGGTGGCGTCTTTCATCTTCCTCGTTGCTTAATGAATTATAAACTAATCGCTTTAAATATATAGCAATACTGAGAAAAATCGCGTTGTTACAAGTAAATTGACTTGTTCTTATCAGATCTTTCAATCAGGTTCTGGCGTTTCGTCGGCGTCAAAAAATAATCCGCTCATCTTACCATAATGGATTTGACCTAAATTATCAAAATGACATTTATTAACTACAATAATTGTTTATGGCACACAAACAATATTAAAAGAATTTTTAAGAATAGGAAAGAATTCTGTTGTAATATTATAAGAAAACAATACTTCGTCATTCAATAGCTTTTGGCACAACTTCTATATTAAAACTTAATTTTGGTCTAAAAGAAGTTTATAAGTTCGTGCGCCAGAATATTCTAGTAAAGAAACTCCATGTCGACTTCTCGAGGCAGATCGCAAAATCCATCTCTGTCCCCGAATAGCAGTGCTTGTATTTTTGACAATTCAGTAGTGAACGAATTTCCCGCGTGTTTTTACCGGTACAAATATATAGTATATTAATAATACAGCTGGCTGCTGGTAATCTGAACAAGTGTCAAAAGCATTTTATGGCCTCCTTAGGGAAATAGTCCTGAAGAAACATTCCCGAATTTAGATTCAGCGATTACTCTAATTTATACCTTATTTCGATCAATAAAAACAACAATATCGTACGTAAAAAGATATCAGTCGGTTACATTTAAAAAATACTTAAAAAGGCCCACGTAAGCCTACAGACATCAGGCCAAATCGATAAATGATTATAACAATTATTAATTAGAGCAGAAACCAACGCACAACAGACCGATCAAATCAAACAATGCATATCGTGGCCAATAGCAATGATAATATGCATTTCGAATCTTAAATGGAACACTCTTTAGTTTCAACACACTTTTAACACGACCGACGTTCGAATGGTCGAAAAAGTAGGCCGAGAAAAAACACAATTATACGCCACGTGATCCACTGTCATGCAAAACTCTATTCGTAATTAAATAAATCTAAAGATGACTTAAACACGGACAATAAGTGGTCTGTTCGTTTTAGCGAAAATTCTGCTGCACATTTTGCACTTTGTGCACTTTATTCGATGTCAGCTTATACAACGGATAAGGACAAAAATATGAAAAGTGTGGAAAGTGTAAGAATGTGTATCTAAAACGAACAAATCTAAGACCTCAAGCAACATCGGATCGTCAGAGACAGTAATATTAGCTTTTTGCACAGTGACTACCTTACGATCATTTATAGCTGCGAATGCACGACGACGAGTACGACCGACAACAGTGGAAGGAATGACATGACATGACGGGCGACACATACACAGGTCACAGACAGAGACAAGATGACTAGGTGGCGGGTGGCCACCAGTCCACTACTACCAACAATCAAACACACAAACTCAACCAACAATCAACTAAACACGTCCAACGGGGCTCTGTTAGGTTTGGAAGTATGTATGCACATATGTATTGGAAGACCTGAGAATACCGGAATACATCTCACACACTACTCACTTACACGTTACACGCGGACCTCGGCTATCTACATATACACGGCCTCGCGGGCCTCGCTTGCACCAACACATTTACACTGCTCGTCGCTCGATCTCATGAAGCATGTGAGACTAATAGACATGTTTTTAATTATATACGTCTATATGTTACACGCTATAATTACTATATTATATAAAAGCAGTGAAAAACTTTATAACTCGCTCATTACCCCATCCCCCCCTTACGATTTTGGTAATAACATTTTTTACTCAGAATTGCTCTACATACATGAGACTTGCCATCAGGATTTGACTAAAGCGAGCGTCGACCTCTTTAAATTAATTAAAACTCTTCCATCTGTACGTTTCCTTTTCTTTTTATCTCCCGAATTCGATTGTTTAACTGATTATTGCATACACAGAAAATAATGTATAATACCTGCTAATATTATTATAATTTTATTGTTTGTAATGACGAATAGCTACTATGGTTACCTGTCCAATAACGATATTTCCCGCACAGTATTGATTCTGCAAAATATGAGTATAATTTTTGTTGGCATTTTGTTCATAAATAATAGATTTATTAGTAGCTTAGAAAATAAATAATGTACTTATATATATGTATATATAGTTTTGACACACATCTCTCCTCTTTATTTTTTTATGTCAAATTAAATGTTAATGTTTCCCAAAAATTGACCTGGAGCCCCTGGAGGCTGGAAGGCAACCCTGCCATTCTCCTAAACCAAAATAAGTCGAAAACGTCGACAGATGACGCATGGATCGAAAATGATCTAGTAAACCGGAAGTTGTGATTTTGGCGCCGTATCCCGTATGAGTGCAGCGAGAGAAATCTACCAATCGCGTGATCTCTTCTTCAAATCTTTAATAGCACAGAACGTATATACGCTTGCTCATTGGATGAGAGCTATGAGAGTCAAAACATTTTACGGATCTTGCTCTTGCATTGGTTGGTTGCACTGTTTCAAACAAGAAGCAAGAGATTTGAGGCTGCTGTTTGAAAGATCTGCGATTTGCGTTGTGCGGTGACTGGCGAACGGACGGAACGCTTAAGTGTGTGTCCATGCATCTGTGGTGTTTTCCATTGCTTTATATTTAAAATACGGTTTACTATAACATTAATATAATACATCAAAGGAGCCGCATTAAAGCGGAAAAATGTTTCGATCCAAAAGTGGTGTGGATCGTCATGTACAAGAAATTTTTCGCAAGTTGACAAACGAGGACGAGGTAAGGTTATTTTTCTTAACGGACGAACGTTGAGCGCTATCAGCATCTAACCGGGTCCATGTTATCGATCTCTTCGAAGCTTTTTACAAATAAAGTAAAGCATGTATAAACATACAGCTAGTATCTTTGCAATTGAGGCGTCTCCATGATTTTTCCTCTCATAATTCCTATATTGCCAACGTTTTATCCAAGACCTTGAATGATTGAATCGCGCTAGGCGGTATATATAACCTATATAAAACTACTGTGTTGAATCAAATAACCGTTTAATCAGAAATGACATATTGCTTCTTTTACAGAAAATTTTACGCTCTTATAATATTGCAAAACTATATTATCAAGTGGGAGATTATGAATCTGCCAAAAGATACGTTTCTAGTTATTTAAAAGTACGGACAGGATCAGCTGCAGCCTATAAGTTATTGGGTCAGAGTTTGGAAGCTTTAGGAGAGAACCGAGATGCTCTAACTCAATATAAAATTTCTTTAGAATTGGATGGCAAACAAAGCGAACTTGTTCTTAAAGGTAATCGTAAGTTTTAAGGATTTCTTACAATGAAAAATATAAGGAACTGAATATTAAATGTAAGCGTAGAATCGGTCGAAAGTAATTCCTTATGTGAATTAGATCAATAACTCTCATGCGTTTAATATTTGGTTCGCTATGTTTTTCCTGCGAAGAGTCCTCTATTATTATTAATCGTATAAAGTTAGATATGGTTACTCATAAATGTATTTGAACATTGCCTACAGTGTGCGAATTGTTAACTAATATGGACCTACAGAATGATAGCAATGAGAAACTTAGTACAATAAAATATTGGATAGACAGAGCGGACAGTCACTTTCCTCATCATCCTACCATTTTTAAGCTGAAAGAAAAAATGTTAACAATGCAAAAGACGAACGAAAATAGCGAAGACCTCGAGGAGCTTATAAAATGTAAGTAATCTGGCAACTTTATTATTTACTAGAGATAGACGAATATTAATGACGAAAAATGTGATGGTTTTAGCGGAGTTAGCAGTAATGCCATTGGACGTTAATTTACACGTGAAGTTGTTGAAATTTTACTTAACGAGCGATAGGCTCGATGATGCCTTTACGCATGCCGTTAACACCGAAGTACATCAGATTTATAGAAATGACATAACTTGGTATAGAACTCTTTGTGAAATTTTAGAAAAATGCAAAGGTGGTAAAACTTATGATTGGACATTCTGGATATTTTATCTATCCGTGTTGGAGAGATTAGCAGCGTTAACTGTTCGGGAGCAGGGAACGAATGTTCAAAAGTCTTTGCTAGACGCATTGTTTCGGTTTGATCAATGTTTGAATCACGTGAAAGAGAAAGTTTTTACTGAAAATTCCGCATTTTCTTTGAAAATGTTTACACATATGTGGGGACAGCTTCACTTTCATCTGGCTTGCTTATACTTGTGGAAAACAAAACGTGAACAAGGTAACTGGAGCGAGGCAGGACGTATATGCGCGCCTCTCTTTCTTTGGGCTTTAAATACACCTCCGATAAATGCAAACGCTGCAGTTTCGTTGCATGTAAAGGATTCAATAATGAGAGATTTGTTGAAATCACAAATAAATACTTGGCATAGAGAAGCGGCGTATAGATGTAGTCAAGCTGGTCATATTCTTCAAGAACATGCGAAAGGCGACGCAATGAGATTTATGGATAAAGTAAATAAATTTTGCATTGGATCATGGAGAGACCGGATCTACAAGCGAGTTTTCGATAATATTTCGTATCAAAAGTTGATCGGGAATTCGTACTTTGTAAAGCACGAGCCAGATCCTTCGATAAGCCCAATTCTAAGACTTTGCACGAAAAATGAATTAATCGAATACGACAAGGTTGCTGAATTGGTATATCCAGATTCGTTGCACCACCATGTTTGGATTGGCATAAATAGTAAGGTTTACAGTCATGGCAAGGATACTGGGTGTTACTCGCACTACTTCTCAAACGTTTTCACGAATTTACAGCTGACAGTGTCCAACTTGAATCAAGCTGCTCCTGAAAGCTTGAGTCGTCTGGATATCGACGCTTTTCTCAATGCAACAATTGTGTGCTCTTGCGCGGCTCTTCAAGATAAGCAATTGAGTGAATTTTTGTATCCAGAGAGATTTCAAATTTTGCCTGCAGATTTGACCAACACATTATGCACCACTGCGCAAGAAAGATGGTGGTCGTACGCTTATCAAATGTACTCCAAGCGTGAGATAGCTGAAGGGGCGCTCGGAGAGATCAGACAAGAGTTGCAGAGAGGATTGGAGAGCGTTCGTTGCATAGGTAACCACGGCTTACACCCGACGATCTTAGTTCACCTGGCCAGAATCTTTTATCATAAAGTACGATCTCTGAAGGACAAAGATGGCGAGCACAATGATATCGCTGCTTTAGAGGCTCGCTGTGAGCTTTATTGGTCAAATGCCGTCTCGCTTCTGGAAAGATTACAAAACAATCAAGCGATTCGTTCGACAGGAGGTAAACTATTTCATTACCAGGGCAAAGAGATGAACAATACGGAATTAACAAATGCTTTGGAGGAGGGACGATTATTTTTGGCGCAACGCTTTTTAAAAGACAAACAGTACGAACAAGCAATCGATGCTCTACAGGCGCTAAAATGTCCAGAAGCGTCTTTCCAGCAAGGATTGATTTATAAAACTCTGGCTGTAGAATCGGTAGATTCTATGCCCAGAGATAGTTTAACTTCAGAAATGCGGTCGCAGCATGCTATCATGCTTTCGAAAGCTCGCAATTGCTTTTATCTTACGCTGGATCGTTTGAGGAGCCCGGGAATGAATCCGAAGCACCCGTTAAACTCGGAGCTGTGCACCCATATATCCGAAATAGAAAACGAGCTAAGGAGGATCGATCCAGACTTGGGACGAAACGACTCCAATAGGAACGAGTGCGACGGGATGTCGGAGGAAAGCTACTCGTCGGCCCACAGTGGGGCCGAGCAGGCGATAACCAACGTATCGTTCGCGGGTCTAAACAGCTCGATTAATATTTCCAGTCTGCCCCAATTGAACTCAAATCGAGTATCGAAACAGTCGACTCCTTGCAAGCCGCTACACCAGGACATGGTGGAGATATCGAAAAACCGAACCGAGGCACGTCCCAGTCCCGAGAGACTCGACGCACAAATACGACAAATGATGCACACGAAGAACAACATGATGCAAACGATTCTCGAGCAAAACAGAGCTCTGATGGAAACGAATAAAACGATATTGGAGAAGATCGACGAGCTGACGAAGGATTTTGCAGAATTAAAGAAGGAGAGTCAGAGACAAAGGAACCAGCCAACGATCAATCTTAACAACGGTCTTGCGGATAACGATCTGAGGGTCGTTGGAGAGGAGGATTACAGCGATTTGGGTTATACCGTTAATCAAACTGGTGGACCGCCATCTTCCATATCTGGAAATATGTTTGTAACGGCAAATAGAAATCCTTACTCACAGCTCATGTATCCTTCGGCTCCCCCCAATGCTTTCCAAGGCTACTATCAGGGAGGATTAGCATTTAACGATCCAAATGCTCAAACTATTCCAGGATTGTATCCTCCGCACGTTTATCCCATATCACCGATGTACCCCAACAAGTCCAAGATACCGGATAACAATGTACTTCAGCTGGGTCTGTTTAGAGGGCATAACGTGATGCCTCAGTTATCCGAACTCGTAGCGCCACCTACTTGTGGTTTGGTTTCTATGAATCCACTGCAGCCTGCTCAAGGGCCGCCTCTTCAGGCACCTCCTCCTTCTGGCCCACCCGGTCCTCCTGCACAAATACCGGTGCAAATACCTGTGCAAAATATTGAGAAGCCAAAGGCACCGATAGAGACCAAGGTGAAGGATGCTCCTGTAACGAGGGCTCCACCGCCCCCACCACCTCCCGTCAATGTGGTCATCACCGGTTCAGATGCTCTAACTTCCGTTACAGCAAATGCTCAACCACCACAACCACCTACCTTGAGCGTTACGATACCTGCTCAATACAGAGTGGGGGCTGGTGCTACCGCTTCTTCTGTACAATCTCCGTCCATGGAGGAAACCAATTCTCTCCCTCCTCACAGCTACCAAATTTCCATGCCTTTGCAGGCAACCATACCAACTACTGTAAATTTACCAGCTTTACCCACGTCGCTCCTAACGACATCCTCCAACATGACAATTTCTCAAAGACATAATTCAACCACCGCCACTTTTCTTCTCAATTCTAACTCTCCCAACACATCCGGCGAAGCGGAACCACCGGAACACGATCCTATTCCTGATTTCGTCCCAGTGGTACCATTGCCAGATGAGGTTGAAATTACTACCGGTGAAGAAGGAGAGACCACTTTGTATTGCGAGAGAGCAAAGTTGTTCCGTTTCGTCAATAAGGAGTGGAAGGAGCGCGGAGTTGGCAATGTCAAATTGTTGAAGAATTCTCAAGGAAAAGTGCGTTTACTCATGCGAAGAGATCAAGTGCTGAAGATATGCGCCAATCATATGCTGCGTCCGGACATGGAATTGACTGCCATGCCCAATACGGATAAAGCTTGGATGTGGGCGGCGAATGATTTTGCCGACGAGGAAGTGAAACTGGAAAAGCTTTGTATCAAATTTAAGAAGGCTGAAGAAGCGCGAGCGTTCAAGGAATGCTTCGACAAAGCAAAGAATAGCATGGCTCTTTCTACGGACCAGCCAACTACCGTTGATGCGAGGGTAGAGATTGGTAGAGTTGGAGAGAAGTCGGGGGAGAAAGGCTCAAGGACGATAGGATCATCACCTGGAGGAATCGGCAGCGGCACCTCGCTTACCTCCGAAGCTAAAGACTCGGTAAAACCACCGAAGGCTGGAGCGAAAGAAGAGAAAAAGACAGAGGAAGAAGCAAAACCCAATCCATTCTTCAACTTTTCGTTTGGCAAACCACCAACCGACAAGTCCTCCACTTTGGGCACGACGACGACGGTACACTCCAATAATTTTAATTTTACAAGTAGCCCTGGTACCACAGCCGTAACTTTGGTGAACTCGGCGAACAAGCAGGCGACATTGGTACCTGGTCAAGGTGAAAGTAACTCGACGTCGTTTTCATCGTTGAGAAGACCGCACACCCCTTCTCCAGCGACTTTGGTCTCTTCTTTGAAGAAGGAGGGGGAGGGGGTGGAGGAGAAGAAGGAAAAAGAGTCGTCACAGTTACTGTCTCTCAAGGACCAATTTAAAGCAGCACCAGGTTCCTGGACATGCGGGGATTGTTACTTGAGCAACGAAGAATCCGCAGTGAGATGCGTTGCATGCAGCGCCGCTAATCCAAAGGCTCCGGTGCCAACGACGCAGCAACCACTGAGCCAACTGTTCAAGCCAGCACCAGGTTCATGGGAGTGCACGGTTTGCTACTGCAGAAACGATTCGAGCAAAAGAAAGTGTGCCTCGTGCGAGGCACCTTCTCCACTTTCTCGATCGAACGACCAACCCACCAGTGATAAACCATCAGCATCGATCCTGGACAAATCCAAAATGGCGTCTGCCGATTTTTGGAAGTGCGCCAATTGCCAAATTTCCAACTCGGCGATCAACAATTATTGCGTGGCTTGCGATGTCCCGAAGGACCCGTCAATGCCGGTCAAGCCTAAAACCAACAATTTCAGCTTCGCCTCAAACTCCTCCTTGCTACCTACAACCTTCTCTTTTGGAATCCCTGCAGAAACGGCCAAAGACGCTGGAAACGCCTTCAAGTTTAACGCAACGGCACCGTTTACCTTTGGGTCACCTGGAAAATCTTTCGACTTCCAGTTCTCTGCTATAACCGACGCCCAGAAGCCTCCCGTTGCGAGTTTCACAGAACCTGCCACGGAGAATAGTGAGGGTGATGAAGAGGTGGAGGAGGAGGAGGAGGTGGAACCTGAGAGCGACGATGTTTACTTTGCACCGGTGATTCCAATGCCTGACAAAATCGACGTTAAAACCGGAGAGGAGAACGAGGAGATCCTCTACAGCCACAGAGCTAAATTGTTTAGGTATGACGCGAGTACGAAGGAATGGAAGGAACGAGGACTAGGCGATATTAAACTATTAAAGCACGAAGAAAGCAGCAAACTGAGGCTGGTGATGAGAAGGGACCAAATATTTAAGCTCTGCCTCAACCACTTCGTCACGGCTGACTTAAATATTACGGCGAAGGACGAGAAGACCTGGTGTTGGAACGCGGCTGATTACAGCGAAGGGGAGATAGAATATATGCAGTTTGCTTGCAGATTCAAAACATCGGAGATTGCGCAACAATTCAGAAAAGCGGTTGACGATGCTCGGAGGAACCTGAAGAGGGACTCTAGCGACGAATCGAAGCCTCCAGGTGGAAAGCCAAAAGAAAAATCTCAATCGCCTCCGAGGGACATTCAGGTTCTCTACGAGTTGAAGGTGACACCGGAGGAAAAGGCTGCTGCTCTGAAGTATCAGCTTCCGGAGAATTTCTATGCTTATAAACAGAAGGAAGACTGTACTGGTTGCATAGGATGCAAGGAGCCTGCCATACAACTCTTTGAGAGTTCCAGCGATTCCAAGAAATCTCTGAATCTGGCAAATCAGGACAGTCGTGTTACCTCAACGACTACTACAAAAGCTTCCGGCATATTCTCCAATCCTGTCACATCTACTTTTTCCTTCGGAGGAAAGCCAACCTTTGGAAATCCGCCAAGTCTCAACATGTCATTCGCACCAGCACCTCTTGCTGCTGCCAATACGCCAGTCTTTGCGTTTGGTTCCATTCAAAAGGGTAATTCTCCCAATAGTTTCGATAAGTATCAAATGTCCTTTGGGGACAAGAGTCCAGGCTTTGTGTTTGGACAGCACAGTAGTCTTCCTGCTGCTGCTGCTACTTCTCCTCCTCCTTCGACCATTATCAACCAAGATCAATTATTGGATAGCTTGAAATTGTGCAGTCCAAGGACTACGAACAAAGACCAACAATTGGATTCTCCGAATAGTAGCTTGGATTCTGATGAGCAGCAGTCCGTATTTGGTACACCAATAGCCTCACCTTCCATATTTCAAGGGGACAAGAATAAATCCGCCTCCAGCGGCAGATTCACCTTAAGAAATCCAAAATTAGTTCTAACTTCACCAACGAGTGAACAATCAACTACAACCACGTTGTCCGACACTAGTTCTACTGGCACCTTTACAAATATGTTCAGCGGACTAGCGAAAACCACAGTAGCTACCAGTGGTTTTCCAAGCACCGCAACTTCGACATCCGTCAATTCCTCGATATTGCCACCGATATTTGGTACGCCTTCTGGAAAATCTCTTTTTGGAGGCACCGCGACTCAACAATCTGTCAATAATTCTTCAGCAACAACGGCGGTATTTGGTTCTACAACTGCAACTACCACCTCTGCTCCCATATCATTGCCAGCGCTAGGCTCTGCGTCTAATATATTCGGTGGTGCGGGGAAAACAACAGCAGCGACGTTTCCTTCGTCTACTACTGTCTTCAAGGGAGCAGCAACGTTAGCCTCTAACACGTTTGGCACTCAAGCGAAACCTCCGGAGTCAATCTTTGCAACTTCAGCGGCGGCAGTGTCACCACCTTTCGCCAATAAATTGAATTTTTCCAATTCTGAAAATAAACCTGATAACAAGTTGTTTGAAAGCAATACGAATGACAGTAACGTGTTTAGTGCTTTTGCCACTGACGCATCTAAGAAAGAAGGAGAATTGAGTTTTCTCACCAGTGACGTAACATTCTCCTCGCTAATGCCACAAGGAGACCAACCGGAAGGCTTTAAAATAGGTAGGTTCATCCATTTTGTTTTAAATCTTCAACCTCAGTTTATATCAAACCTTAACATTATTTATTAATCTATTGCTCCATTGGCAGATCCAAATTTCTCATTCGCTGGCGCTGGCACGTCTGTTTTTGGCAATACATCTACGACTAAGAAAACCAATGACTCGGGAGAGTTGAAGAAGACGGATGATAATGAAGAAGAGGAAGATTATGATGAAAATGAAAATGACCAAGAGCATGATCCGCACTTTGAGCCTATCGTACCAATGCCAGATGCGATCGAAGTTCGAACTGGCGAGGAAGATGAAGATATAGGTATCAATTTCATGTCTTGATACTCTTCGATTGAAAGCAACATTTTTATGTTCGCCCTCTCTCTCCCTCTTTTACTCAATTAACATTATTTTCAGTATTCTCTCAAAGAGCCAAGCTGTATAGATACACTGCCGACACTAAAGAATGGAAGGAAAGAGGAGTTGGTGAAATGAAGCTTCTGTATCACTCGGGTCGTGGAACCTATCGATTGTTAATGAGAAGGGAGCAGGTGCACAAGCTTGTCTGTAACTTTTTGTTAAAACCAGATATTGACTTTCAACCATTAAAAACGTCCGATCGGGTTTGGGTTTGGGCGGGTATGAATTATATCGATGATAATCCATCCGTTGAAGAATTAGCCATTAAGCTGAAAACTCCTGAAATGGCGAAAATATTTAAGGATGCGATAGATGACGCACAACAAAAATTGCGCGAAAGACAATTAACCCAAGGTATTTTAAAAATGATTTATATCGTTTGTATACGTATCTCACGGTTCATCGTACGTGTGGTTATTTGTGATGTTTATTGTTTTAGACAAAAACCTTGATAATCTTAGTTATGATGAGCAAGAGGCAAACAGTGCGGAAGATGAAGAAGACGACGAGGATGATGAGAGAACGCTAATGTTTGAAAAAAAAGCAACTTTATTGTACAAATCAAAATTTGATACAGAGTGGAACTTTATAGCATTAGGAACGCTAAATATTTATTATGATTCTGAAATTTTCGGTGAAAAAATTATTTTACGAGATGACGATGATAATGTCTTGAGCAATACCATTATTAGCATGGATACTTTGATGCAAGTAAGTACCAAAGGCATGCTTCGAGTATATGCAGACGAAATCGGTGTTAATATGATTTCATAATCTTTTAAAAGGTCAATGAGAAAGAATGCATTTGGACAGCAACGGATTACGCATTAGATCCACCTGTAAAGCGTACGCTAAAAGCCATCTTCTCATCGTTACAAGCTGCGGAAGAAATGTACAGATGTTACGAGGAGGTAAAGGAAAAACAAGCTCAAATGTTTCGTATTTTTGTCTAGTTCCTTTGCTAGTACAATCTCATCTTATTATATCTAATGTTCTGTAGTCAAAATCATTTACATTAACAAGGATATCGCTTAATGATTTTTATAAGTATATTCGCATTTATCGCTGCTTTCAAACTAATTCGTCAATATTTTCAGGGTTTGGACTGTGCGAAAAAGGCTGATATCAGTGATCCAGAATATTATAAGTAAAAAAGATAGCTAATATTAAAGTATGAATTAAAGAATTTCTTGCTGCGTCTGAAAACAGGAAAAATTGGTATTCCTTTATCTTTTTATGTCACATTTATTATTACGATCTGTGGGGCAGGTATAATTGCCTGTATTCTTAAACGTGATTACATTTTACTAGACTTTAAAGAGAAAAGTATTGATATTTAGATGCTATAGCTTAATTGTGAATGATTTGTAATTTATAACTTGTAGCACACTTTTAGTTAATATTGATAAAGACTCATATGGTGATGCTGTGGCTAATGTGTATAGTAAAAGATCAACAGGACTATAGGTTATGTTCTATAATTAATAAAAATATGATAAGTGCCAAGATTTATAAACCATTCTTTGGTCTGCCTTTTTATGTTTTTAAATATTTGTGCATCTATATTCAATTTTTTTTTGACCATATGTTAAATCAAAATAAACTTATTCATTAAAAATGGGCCTTTTTTTCTATTTTTAAGCTAATATGATTAATTTACAAAGAATAATTATTGAATGAAAAAAAAATTGCTGCCATGATTGACAAATTCTTCTGGCATATAGTATATTTTGTATTACATTTGACTGACAAATTGAAAAATATGAATAGTTATAACATTGTTATAAGGAGAGATTTTGATAATTGACTGAAGGATCGATAGTGCAGCTATACCGAAGAAAAAGAGGTTCCATTACTTCCATTAACGGGCCTGATACACGGATAAATTCAATACGATGAGGAAAGGGCTACCGATTGTCATTGTACAGTTTTTTTATTCGAAATGACTGTTCTTAATGATATAGCAAAATGCACTGTGATTCGTGTGGTGTATATAAATGACATTACGCACACATTACAGATACATCGATGCGAGATAGTGTGCAGTACTGCATATGGATATTATCAATGTATATATTATATCTATCGTTAAATTTTATAATTTTTGGAATAAACTTTTTTATTTATGTATACAATTACACACAAGGTTGCGCTATCATTGTGTTGATATTTACAGAGCAGACTCGTACCAATACATACATAAATAAAGCCCAGACCGCCCAAACCGGCGGAACGTGGTTTCCTGCAGGTTGTCTGGGTTTGTTGGTCTCGCACATTTACTCACACTCACGAATCACAGGCATTACTCGCCATTTCTCACTTCTCAGCAGTATAGTACTTATAGTAGTAGTGGTGTCAGTCTGTGTCAGTAGTAGCATTGCAGCAGTACTCCAGAGCAAGACGCTTCAGTCGCTTCGCTTGACTCATCAAGATATCATTGTAGTCTCGTGCTTAAATACGTTAAATAACGCAGCGGATTGGATCTTGGCTTCTAATCTTTCAATTATAATAATAAAAGGAGTTTTCCGTTTATTTAAAACGAGATAGATTATTTTTTTAACAATGTCTGCCACAACAAAAGGTACGCAAAAATTAAATAATATATCTACGTGTCTTACTATTTTTCAAATTTACTACTTCCACATATAACTGTACATTCTAGAATAAATATATATGTTTAATTATTCAAATTGGAGTATATTTAATACATAATTAATGATTATTTAATTATGTATGTATTAACAATGTATCATAATTTCGCAATTTTAAATTCACAAAAGTGACTTTAAAAAAAAGAATATTGGACTTTGATCTTATTTGCAATACGGTATTCCTACAGGGAATGTGTATACCAACACCATGACAGTGAAAACAGTTAGTAAATACTGAGCAGTGAGCACACATTGCGTACAATCAGCGCAGTCTATCGGTCAATTTTGTAATATTTGGCAAGCACTACGTATGCATAAAGTCACAGTCACACATTTTCGCGCATGAATATCGTTATGCTGATGTGACGATGTCCACGATAATACAGTCATGGAACTCTTTATTTAAAAGAAAAAGAAGAAAAGAAAAAAATTATTATTTCTTAAATTCTTTATACGAACGCTTTAAAAATTCTAAACAGATGAATTTCATGACAGCGCACGAGAGTTGAAAAAGAAATCATTTTTTATCCTGAGAAAAGGTTACTCGGAAAGAATATTTCTCGTTAGCTGCGGGATTCAAATTTATAAAACGATGTTTCTAAATATACAGTATTTCTAGTACGTGCATATCGAGAGTATGAATATGCAATTGGGTGTATATTTTTGTAGGTATTTTCATCGTCGCTGCAAAGCGTACACCATTTGGAACGATGGGTGGTGTGTTTGCCAATAAAAGTGCAGCAGACTTAGCAGTAGTCGCGGGAAATGCTGCTATACAATCGGCAGGACTAAAGCCCGAAAAAATTGACAATGTCATATTTGGTCATGTATTGCCCGTAAGTATATACATATATACACATATATAGATCGAATAAGGAAAAGAAGAGATTTTCGTTAATCGTTTATTCGTACAATAGATATCATCCTCCGATGGCGCATTCCTTGCACGCCATGCGTTGTTAAAAATGGGAATCCCGATGGAGAAGCCCGCGTTTGCTGTAAACAGACTCTGTGGATCTGGTTTCCAATCGATCGTCTCCGCAGCTCAGGTAAAATACCGAAGACAAAAATATGAGTCTATATATTTATGTATCAATATTTTATGGAAGATTGAACAAATTTTCAGAGCATCTTGACGGGAGAATCTAGAATAGTTTTGGCTGGAGGAGCAGAGAATATGAGTCAAGCCCCGTTCGTTGTTAGGAGCGTTCGTTACGGTACGACGTTAGGACAAAAACACGAATTTGAGGATTCACTGTGGTTAGGATTGATAGATACCTATTGCAACTCACCTATGGGCATCACTGCTGAGAAACTCGGTGCCCAATACGGTCTCAAGAGGGAACAGGTCGATGAATTTTCATTGAGAAGTCAACAATTATGGAAAGCTGGTATACATATATATATATATATATATATATATACATATATAATTATAACATTGCACGTACTCTTCTTCCGTTCTCTTATGCTGCAATCGCACGTGCGGCCTTAGTAACAAAGTTTAACATTAAAATTTTCTTTCATCAGCCAACGACTCTGGTCGTTTCAAGGAAGAATTGGCAGCTGTAACGGTTAAAGTTAAGAAGCAGGAATTAACAGTTTCCGTGGATGAACACCCAAGGCCTCAGACGACATTGGCAGGTCTTACAAAGTTGAATCCTGTTTTTAAGAAGGACGGTTTGGTCACTGCTGGCTCCGCATCTGTATGTTGAAATTAGCAGTGGCTCGATCACTGTACGCTTCTCCACGGCCTTGACATTATAGGCCAATAAAGTTATCGCAGAGGCTTATTGCAGGGGGTATGCGACGGTGCAGGAGCTTTGATACTGGCTAGCGAGGAAGCGCTCAAGTCAGAGAATATAAAACCTTTGGCACGTCTAATAGGATACAGTATTGTAGGTGTTGACCCCACAATCATGGGTATTGGTCCATCTCCAGCTATCAAACAATTATTGCAAGTCACTGGCAAAAAAATTGAAGATATCGAGCTGGTAGAGGTAATATAATTCTTTACATGTACATATATATAAGTAAGCCTGTATGTGTGTATGCCAATTCCACACATCTTACTTGCGTAAACCCTCTATATATATAGTTTTTTATTTTTTCTTTTATTTCTTACAACACTGTGAAATTTTTGTTAAAATTTATATCTCTTAACGCTCCAATGTTATTATTCGATATAATCAAACATAGACAGTTCAAAGTTTCTGATAGTAAGTGATACTGATTGCAAACTAACAATCATATCATGATTCTCTTTAAATATACTTGGCTTTGAAAGTAATATTCTCTTTAATATTAAAGTAACGAGTGTTTCTCTTTTTCTTTTATATTACCAGATAAACGAAGCATTTGCAGCTCAAACATTATCCTGTATCAAAGATCTAAATTTGGACATTAATAAAACCAATGTAGATGGAGGAGCTATTGCTCTTGGCCATCCACTTGCTGCTTCTGGTAGCAGAATAACAGCTCACTTGGTTCACGAACTTAGGTATAATTATCTTGAATTTAAACAAGAGAGAGAGAGAGAGAGAGAGAAGTCGAATAAAGAAAGATTTTACTATGATTCCGTTTATCGATTCTTTTCCAGACGAAGAAAAGCGGGCGCTATTGGAATTGGATCTGCTTGCATTGGAGGAGGTCAAGGAATAGCTGTTATGGTGGAAGCCCTTTGAAAAGGATAATACACTAAAATAATACTTTCGATCTTCATGTGTGCTACTACTCGTCTATAATATGAATGAAACGAGTGAAATAATGTTAGCTGTAAATAAAATTTTTTAATGCCGCATGCTTCTGAAGGAAATATATATTTTTCTATCTATTTTATATTCTTATACCCCGAGTACTCTAAAACTTTTGTAGTTGTTATTACTTTTTCTTAAATGTTTATACATTTTGTATTTTGCAAGTAATAAGATTGTGGAATAAAAAGAATTCTATATTGAAAGAGTCCGAGGTTTTTCATTATACCTATATACACACATATATGTATATATATATATACATATGTATCTATTGATGCCCTACATGGTACTCTCTAGAAAGACCTGTATTTCGTAAAGTTAATTATTCGTAGAGCTTTGAAGAACGGTGAAAATTGAGTAGGAGGTACGTATAATCTAAAAAATTAAATTGCTTTAATTTCTCACTTTAACACATTATAATAATTTTTAATAATTAAGTCTTTCTCATCGTTTACCCCCATAAATGTATTTAAATTAAGCACCATGATATTTCCTGCGCTTAATCTAAGTGGTCGTTGGGTTCTTATCATCATTATCTGCAAAGCGCGTTTGAATTCATTAGTACTTTCGAACCAATTACACGAGTAATTTGCCAAAGCTAAGTCCATTGCCTGCCAATGAAATACCATTATTTGCAATATGCATTGAACCGCGTGTATATACGTACAGTGACTAATAAACATAAAACAAAAATAATATTCTGTTTAAATACTAGCTATATATAGATATATATCATACGCTAAATACGAACATGAAGATGAAGCTCATTTCCGTGCCAGCAGTAAATAAATATTTGATAAGTCATGCAGCACATGTAAGTCAGCATGCCGATTAAAACGGAAGGGATATAAATTTTCATCTGAAAATAATTTTAACGCGAGGTAAATGAATAGAAATATTTCGATATTTTTTTCGCGCGCATAAATATTCGTCGCGTTATATAAATGGAATAAAACAAAATAAAAGGAGCCTGTAGAGAATAAAAAATTATTATAAAATGTAATATCCGATGTGGTATAGTATACCTGGGATATATGAAAGGCTATTAAGCAGATAATAATACAATTGACGAATAATTGGATAAAAATGACGGTACCAAAGGTGCTCTGTATGTTTCTCGTAAATCTGAATGAAAGAATAATAATATAAAGCATATATAGGCTTCTCTAAATAATTGTCATTATATATTTATATAATGAGGGTATACTCACTTGTAAATAATATTGCTATGCTCGAGACATTTCTTAAACTTGTTATAAATAATTTGTCGACGAACACGAGGAGCGACGAGAAGTTTGTTGACGTTTGACGAGGGTGGCTCCTGCTCCTCGTCGTCGTGAACGAGAGTCAAATTCCATTGGAGCAATTTCAACTGACAGCAAGCCACCGTGAGCAAGCCCGTTACAAAAGTGTCTATGGCTACGTTGTGAAAGCAGGCGATGAAGACACTGAGGCCCTGATGCATCGAGATCACCTCGTAAGCCGGGCTGGCCGTAACGTTCAGTGGGTACCATCCTTCCATCGGCAGTCGCCTCGACCTTCCGGATACCAGATTGGCAACTGGTGCGAAGCCCCAGCAGAGGACCGCCACCGTTCCGAAACTTTGATAAGCAACGTGATGGAAGATCCCTTTCCATGCGTAAGAATCTATTATTTTCTCATACTTCAAATTGTCTCGATTGAACATTTCGCATCTGGTTATATCGAGCAGCCTCCGCAATCTTTTCTCTCGTGCAACGAGAATTATAAACTGTAAGAGGATATATAAAAACTTTCGCTTTAATTATAAATATCAGCTATACCTATATAGGCTACTATATATAACAAACGATTATAAATTAATAAATAATATTATAAAAGTGCATGGATGCATATTCAAATAGCGTCGACTCGACTGCAAAAGAAAGTGCGATGGCCGGGAATCGAACCCGGATCAACTGCTTGGAAGGCAACTATGCTAACCATTACACCACCATCGCGCACTTGTATACATACATCGAGTGGCGGGATTTTCTTCTATTTATCAGCCTGCAACTAACACGTGCGCGCCGTTGAGCGCGATTAATACATAAAGTAAATAAAAGGCTGACCTTGAGAGCGTGAGCAGAATTGGTCATTAGCATGGTAGCGACTGCCACCATTTTCGGCACATCGCCCAGATGTACGAACAAAAATATTATCTCGGACAATAAGACGATGCCCAATAGAAAAGCGAAGCTGAACGCCGTGTAGATGAAGTATAACCAACGGTAGCTTCCTTCCGGTGCAAATGTACCGCTGTAATGAATTATTGCCAGACTGACTCTTAAATGGAAATTCCTATTCTTCGCTTTGCCATCGTCCATTCTTAAATTATAGGTTATATTGTTTACAATCGATCAATGTAAGAACGCACACACGCTTCTTTCGGTCTCTGATTTCGATGCTTACTGCACTGTTATGCTACGCAAGCTCTCGATTCTTAATTCTTATACGCGCGATCCAATTATTCCCGATATATTCCTATATATATATATATATATATATAGGTTATTATTGCAGGTGATTTTTTTTGCCAGGATCTAATCGACGACACGCGCTTCTATCTATGCAAATTGAAGGTTCTATGCACGAGGTTTGGTTCCCTCTCGATCGCTGCTGAGTGCGGCAGCTATTATAGAATATCTATACTGCAACGCTTGTCATTAGCCAGGATCACAAGAACCGCAAGGGTGCAGGCAGAGTCAACTGCAAAGCGAGTGATATATCACAGTGAGAGCCGGAATGGCCGGAATTAAAGGAAAGCAACGCTCGAACGCAGCTTTCATTCTCGGTTAATAATATCATACCTTACCTTAACCTAGCTGTCGTGGTCAAACATCGATAGCTCCTCTAAAATCCCTAATTATCGGAATTCGAATCAAGCTTTGTCATTACATTCGCTTGCCGTAAGTTAATAATGGACTAGGAATGTCTGTGTCTCTATATTTGTATACACATATAACGAAAGACTGGCCATGCAACGTACGCTGCTGTGATGTTTACATTATTGAGAGAGAGAGCTCGTACATTGTTCATTTTATAGTGTCAGTTTATTCGAGTCAACGGTAAAGCTGTTGACGGTCTATACACGCATTTCTCATCGAGTGTACATAAAAGCTTTAAACATGAAATTTCGATACGATACACGATATCATTGTTTTCGTTGATGTTAATGAAACTTCTTAATAACATACATGGGGACCGAGATAAGCCGTGCAAATTACTCGCGAATGCTTCTTTGCCAGTGATTTCTAAACTCATCGTTATATAGATATATGAATACATGCAGTTCTGAATAGAGAAATTTATCGAGTGACTATTGTATATATACACTGAAGAAGCCTAGCGTCCAAGAAGATTGAAAGATTTTCTCGGGGAAATGGAGCAAAACGATTAAACTTTGATCTTTAATCTCTTCCTTTTCGAACCCACGCGTCATATATATATATATATATACCTTATCGATAAATGTACCAGCACAGCACAGCATATTATGTATCGTTGCCACGCAGCGAAGAGCGATAAAATTCAATTAGAAAGTAAATGTTGATCCGAACTGCTACTTGCTAGCAGGGCCACTCTGCCCAGTGATAAGCTCGTTCCCAACGCAAATGCGATCCGTGCGAGTTGTTTCGCTCTAAAGCTGCTGGGATTCGAGTGTTGCACATTTGTAGTCGTTCTATAGAAATCACTCAACTTTTTCTTCCCGTTTCTTCCAATTATTCGCCTATATCGATCTTTTTACTCCTATCAACCGTTACTACATATATATATATATATATATATATATATATATAGGTGAAGATGCATCGCGTCAAGTTTGAAACGGAGACTCGCCTTGCAGCGCGTGCTCGTGCGCACGAGAGATAAACTGAAAGGCTAATCGTAAGGCGATTGGACGTTTATCTCTGATCAGTCGTGCCACTCGTACCACTCGACCATTCGTGCCCCGCATCTCGAAAGCAGTAGCAGTGAGTGAACGAAACATCGTGTACCACTCGCATCGAACGAAATACGAAAGTACACAACCGTTATACTTTAGTTATTCTCTGCAGTCACCCCGCGGTTAATCCGTTCCGACCCCACAATTGTTTACATACAACGATCGCGACGAACAGGTTCGGCTCGATTGCTTCGCGCTCCTAACTCTCTCTTCTAGCAAATATTTATCTCCAGCTGGATGAATTGATATCACTGACGTATAGATATACATATATATGCACTCGAAAATCAAGCTCACTCCATCAGTAGCTCGTGCGTCAAATTCGTTAGAATTTTCACGGAAATTCCAAAAAAGTGATCAAAATAATCATTAATCGTCGATTTATTCCAAATCGTTAAGTTTTCGGATTAGAAAAGAGAATGGCGGATACAGTTCTACTCAGCAAGGATATCCCTGACATTGAGGTAAGTGGTCCTGCACTTATAGTTTTTCTATATATATATATATATATTCTCGGAAACGTTCTCTGGAGAGTATTTACGTTTTTTCTAGCTGTGTATCTTGCCAACAATATTACACAGTTGAGCAAATTTTCTACAAAAACGTATACAACTCGAGTCTTTGAATGTAAAGCTAGGTGCATATATGGTCGAGTGTCGATAAGAGAAAGATCGCGAGCTACGTATGCATGTATATATATATATATATATATATATATAGTTGACGAGATAAACGGCTCTCTTTTCGCATATATGTTGGAAGCTCCATGCGAACTCCTTGTCTCCCCTTACTGCATCATCCCTCCTCTCCTTTTCACATAGGATCGACTAATGGAGTCTAGCTCTCCTGTTTATAGAATATTCTCATTCTAAATCCAAAAGTGAGACCTTACGCCAATGCAGTCCCGTCGATCGTGACGAAGAGAAGCAAAGAGCTGTGGAAGAGGAACGCAAGGGATAAGTGTGACGTAAGTTATCGAACAAATCACAAAGTGCCATTATAACGCCAGTAAAGGCTGGAGTGGCTCAATCGAGATAACAGTAGTGCACTTATGAATCGAGATACTCGTTGGTCGTAAAAAGCCCAGTTATTGCAGCTAAAAATGTAACCTTTCCGCAGAGCTGCTGCGTGTCGTTGACGAAGAATTTCGAGGACATAAAACCTACGACTCTTGGCGAACGCGGAGCCCTGAAGGAGGCGGCCAGATGTTTGAAGTGCGCCGATGCACCCTGTCAAAAGTCATGTCCGACGCAATTGGACATCAAGTCCTTCATCACTTCGATATCGAGCAAGAATTATTACGGAGCCGCCAAAGCGATCCTCTCGGACAATCCACTGGGACTCACCTGTGGAATGGTGTGTCCGACCAGCGATCTCTGCGTCGGTGGATGCAACCTCTACGCTACCGAGGAGGGACCGATCAATATCGGCGGCCTTCAGCAGTTCGCCACTGACGTATATATATATAATTACACGAATAATTTTATTTCTACATCTCTCTACTTTCCTTTCAATTTCTAACCATATAGACCGCTGTCTAACATCCTCCCGTTCAAAGAAACAGGAAATGCACACACTTACCCGCTGCGCACAGTTATCCCGAATTTCTTTATACAATATCAAACCGCCATGATATATATATATATATATATATATACATGTTTCAACGACACAGGTGTTCAAG
The DNA here is from genome assembly GCF_024137725.1 of Prorops nasuta. Classification (NCBI taxonomy): domain Eukaryota; kingdom Metazoa; phylum Arthropoda; class Insecta; order Hymenoptera; family Bethylidae; genus Prorops; species Prorops nasuta. The sequence goes on along the minus strand of NW_027116803.1, from coordinate 8,195,362 downwards.
AGGATGAAGATACCACAAACAAGAATACCAGGTCAAAGCGTGGATCATCCGGAAACAAAGATCGCACTGATAGGATGCGGTCCAGCCTCCCTCTCGTGCGCCACGTTTCTCGCACGTTTGGGATACCTCGACTTGACCATTTTCGAGAAGGAACGTTACATCGGAGGTTTGAGCTCATCCGAGATTCCGCAGTACCGATTACCTTACGACGTGGTCAATTTCGAGGTGGACCTTGTCAAGGACCTAGGGGTCAAGATCCAAACCGGAAATGCATTATCGGAAAGCGATCTAACAATTCAGGTTCGAATAGGCTTGGATTTACCATGATCGAGATACTATATATATATAGAGAAGGGGTTAAATTTTAATATTTCACATTTTACACGCACACTCTGTACAGAAATTACTCGATGCTGGATACGAAGCGATCTTCCTGGGCATCGGACTTCCGGAAGCGAAGAGGGAGCCGATTTTCGATGGCCTCTCGGAGGAAATGGGATTTTACACGTCGAAAACTTTTCTTCCGGCCGTTGCGAGGGCTAGCAAGCCAGGTTTCTGCGGCTGCACCGCTAAACGGTCTCTGCCCAACCTTCGCGGGACCGTCATAGTTCTCGGCGCTGGGGACACTGCCTTCGATTGCGCTACCTCGGCCCTCAGGTGCGCTGCCAGCAAGGTCTTCGTGGTTTTCCGCAAGGGCTTCACCAATATTCGAGCCGTTCCCGAAGAGGTACGTACCCCCTCCCTTGTATCTCACTCAATTTCTTATACGATTATTCGCTATGTGCACACCTACACGTTGGCAGTCAGATAAAAATGTGTAGCAATATACATAAACAAAAAAAGTCCGGCAAAAATGACAAAATTTACCGACAGTCAGCGCTGATATTATGCATATGCATCACTACACATTCTTACCTGACTACCAATGTGTAGGTGTGCACATAGCGAATAATCTGCAATAATGGAACCAATGCACGTGTGTGCCTCACAGGTGGAACTGGCACACGTTGAGAAATGCGAGATGATACCGTTCCTGTCGCCGAGCAAGGTCATCGTGAAAAATGGAAGGATCGTGGCGGTTGAATTCTTCCGAACGGAAAGGAACGATCAGGGGGATTGGATCGAGGACGAGGAGCAAATTGTCAGGTTGAAGGCTGACTTTGTCATCTCGGCTTTTGGTTCCGGGCTCTACGATCCAAAAGGTCGTTGACCTTCCTCTTTCTCTTTTATTTCACAATAATTTAAGAAGAGTATGCCTCTCTCTCTCTAATATACAATAGCAACAGAAATAATAGATAAAAAACGACTTTCAGTTCGGAAAGCAATGGAGCCGATTAAACTGAACAGGTGGAATGTACCGGAAGTGAACGATCGAGACACGAGCACCTCGGTTCCCGGAGTGTTTTGTGGCGGCGATCTAGCTGGGGTCTCGCAGACCACCGTCGAGTCTGTCAACGATGGAAAAATAGCAGCTTGGTACATGCATAAATATATTCAAGTTGGTATATCGATCTGTCTATTTCACCGTGTATATATATATATATATATATGTATACATTAATTGACATGTAATTGTACCGCAATGCGATCTATCGATCGAACCGGCGCCTACCTGACGCGGTATACATTGTTTAATCGAGTGCAGGAAAAGAGTTACATAAATATATATATATATATATATATTTTTTACGATGGAAATAGGAGAGGTATGGCTCGATATTAGCGGACCAGCCTGAATTACCAAAATTCCATTCGCCGATCGACGAGGTCGACATTAGCGTGGAATTATGCGGGTTAAAATTTGCAAATCCATTCGGGCTCGCCTCGGCACCACCCACTACCACCAGTGCGATGCTACGTCGTGCCTTCGAGGCTGGCTGGGCCTTTGCCGTGACCAAGACTTTTGGTTTGGATAAGGCAAGTTTCACTCCTGATAAGTTCTCTCTCACACACATATATCATTTTGCACAAACCACCATCTTAAGGCGAATACAGAAAGCTCGAAAGATACCAACTAATGCTCACGTCTCTTACTCCTCTTTGTGCATTGCAGGACCTCGTGACCAACGTGTCGCCAAGAATCGTCAAGGGTAGTACCTCTCGCCACCATTATGGACCGGAACAAAGCAGCTTCCTGAATATCGAATTGATATCGGAGAAAACAGCCGCCTATTGGTGTCACAGCATCCAAGAATTGAAGCGCGATTTTCCTGAAAAAGTAGCAATTTCTTGCGAGTACACATATATAATATAGATTGAGAGAAAATTCTTGTACAATCGCTCCCTAATTTTCCCTCCATAGATCATTATTGGCAGTATCATGTGTGCGTACAATAGGGAAGATTGGATAGAATTGTCAAGAATGGTCGAAGCTGCGGGCGCGGATGCCTTGGAATTGAACCTCTCGTGTCCACATGGAATGGGAGAGTCAGGAATGGGGTTGGCCTGTGGACAAGTGAGTCGAAAATGCAAAATTTACTTTGAGACTCGTGTGAAAAGAGTAAATCGACCAAAGGTGCGAATATATGTACGTCGAACCTTAACGAGAAATTTCTCAATTTTAGGATCCTCGGTTAGTCAAGGATATTTCCGGGTGGCTGCGAGAAGCCGTTAAAATACCATTTTTCGTCAAATTAACGCCAAACATCACCGATATTGGCTCCATCGCCCAGGCTGCCTACGAAGGTGATTAATCAAGAAATATTATTATTTTGCTTTCGCATCATATATATATATACTTATATATACCTTTGTACCGCTATTATAAAGATATAACAACTGAATCACTCCTTCGTCGAAAAAAAACTATATATCATGGACAAATCTGCTTTTAGTGAAATATTCATCTCGCTCGAACAATCATCGATCGTTGCATTCTTACGTAAAATCGGAGATTAGATCTATATATGGAAATGTGCACGTGTATATACAGGGTGTAACATTGAGGTAGGTCAATAATTTAAAGGGTTATTGGAGAGGTCATTTACACCAACTTTTGTTAATGAATATAGGGTCGCTGAACCCTGAATGAATTTCTACTAGCATTTAAACAAAAATTATGTTAAAAAAATGATACGTCAAATTAAGACGTTTTCAATACTTACGAGCAACTTTAGATTCATTTCCTTCTTAAAACAAGAATATATAAAGATCAGACAATTTGAACATTTATTTTACTTTATAATTAATGTGTGTATGTGTGTGTGACCAGGCAAACGAAATACAGTGGTGAAATACTTTAGTGTAGTGTATATCTAGGATTGCGCATGTGACACCGGGCATATGAAGATATTTTTCCTTTAAGAAGGAAATGAATCTAAAGTTGCTCGTAAGTGTTGAAAACGTCTTAATTTGACGTATTATTTTTTTAACATATTTTTTTTTTAAACGCTGGTAGAAACTCATTCAGGGCTCAGCGACCCTATATTCATTAACAAAAGTTGGTGTAAATGACCTCTCCAATAACCCTTTAAATTATTGACCTACCTCAATGTTACACCCTGTATATATATATAATCAGGGGGGTTGAAGAATAAACAACTGTGCTTTGACATTTGAAAATTTCTTCGTCCCTCCATCAGGTCCGCACTCGATGAATTTTCTTATACATTGCAATTATGTACGGATGAAATATTATTGTTTTGAGCGCAGGCGGAGCTTACGGAGTGTCGGCGATAAACACGGTTCAAGGCTTGATGGGTCTGCAGGCGAATGGGACACCTTGGCCAGCGGTGGGCACTGCCAAATCATCGACCTACGGTGGCGTCTCAGGAAACGCGACGAGGCCACAGGCCTTGAGAGCTATCTCTCTCATCGCCAAAAATCTACCAAACTTTCCGATCCTCGGCATAGGCGGCATAGACTCTGCGGACGTCGCTCTTCAATTCTTGCATTGCGGTGCATCTGTTCTTCAGGTACCTCCCCCCCCCCCCCTCCAAATTCACATGCACCTTTTCTCAACTGTATAATACCTTACGTATATACACATGTGCATGTATATAACTTTGAAATTGTGACATTTTGAATTTTTGAACGACGCTTTTAATTTATGGACGCGTATGTACGAATGTCACTCGATAACCTTGAGACTTTCTCTCTCTCTCTCTCTCTCTCTATATATATATATATATTTATATGTAAATGTATAAACGATTTAAAGGTCTGCAGTGCCGTTCAAAACCAAGACTTTACGGTGATCGATGATTACGTCACTGGGCTAAAGGCACTCTTGTATTTGAAGAGTTTGAATCAGACGAAGGATTGGGATGGACAAAGTCCTCCGACGTTCAAGCATCAAAGAGGGAAAGCAGTGTCTCTGCAGCATGCGCTCGGCAAGGTAACTATAATTGTCAGCTATATAGCTGTCCAGGGAGTCCAGGGGACGCGACGTACGGCTCATCGAATATCAGTTAATTGCTTCCTTTAAATTAAGATAATTAATGTATCAGCTGTTTATTATAGGCATGCAGTTGTCAATCGAACCTGCATGCTTTCGATTCCTCCAGATATGTTTCTCCATTTTTTACAGCACGTGCATGCCAAGAGAATATAATAGTGATGCATCTTATACTGAAAAAAATTGTTCATGGATATTACAGATTGTTCATGAATTTTTATCCCATTAACAGTTGTTCGTGATAACAATAAACTAAATTTATGTATATTATGAATAATTAGAATTATTCATAATATACATAAATTTAGTTTATTGATATCACGAATAACTGTTAATGGGGTCAAAATCTATGAACAATTTTTTTCAGTGTAACTTGTTCTAAAAGTTCTTCGATATCGCTTTGGAATGTATCTTCATTTCTTGCATGGGAAGGGGAGCATCCTATACCTAAATTCATCTGTGAAAATAATATTCTACAAAGATTTTCTTCTTTATTAATTTCATGTATTTGCCATCATCGATCATCTATACGTCCTCTATATATCTATACGTTATTGTTAGAATATTAATTTATTTATATATATGGGGCGTTCCATGCCAAATCTAACACCTTTGGACTTTTGCATTTTTGATTTTTTCGATAATTTTTTTCCTGCTAGTATAGATTAAGGTTAGCCTCCATGATTTTTTTCAAATTTTTTCATGAAGCCATGCGGGAGATTTGAATTTTGGAAAAATTATGGTTTTCGTCAACACTTTTTTTTTAAATACTGATAACTCCGCGAATTATTATCGAAATTGATTGTATTTTTTTTAATATCTTCGTTTTTAAACGTACTTTGTAGTAAAATTATTTCAAAATTAATTTCTTTAATATTGCTATGATATTTTCCCGTATAAACGTAATATTTTCATTTTTAACAATGTTTGTATCGATCGATTTTTTTCAAACTTTTTTATAAAAAACTGTATTTTTTTACAAATTTCAAGACTAGTCTCATAATAGGCAAACTTTGGGAACAATTTTTTTTTCAAATTTTTAATTTTTATTTTTCAATTATTCGTGCTGATAAATACCTGAAAATAGAATTTTATACTGAGCAACTATTATTAATAATCATTTCTCTAACGCCTAGCGATTATCAATTATTTATAGTGATTTGGGATAAAAGATGTACAAAAATAAAGCATTTATTATACTTCGTTGAGTTTTTCTTTTATTAAATATTATGACATTTTCCACAAATTTATATAAATAGTCAATTCGAAATTCAAAGGATACAGTAGGAGGAGCACTATGAGTCTATATGAGTCAGTATCGTCTTTCGTGATCGGTAATCAAATTTGAATTTAAATTAATGTAACTGTAATGATGCAACCAACGCTGATGGAATGTAAAAAATTCCCTAGATATAAAACTGAACTATGTGTGGGAGATTAACTTAAGTTTTATTCAATATTCTTTACAGTTTAATCAGTAAAGATCACTGTACAAAACTTAAGTTAATGTCGCACAAGTAGGTCAATTTCAAATGTAGGGAATTTTTTACATTCCATCAGCGTTGGTTGCATCATTACAGTTACATTAATTTAAATTCAAATTTGATTACCGATCACGAAAGACGATACTGACTCATATAGACTCATAGTGCTCCTCCTACTGTATCCTTTGAATTTCGAATTGACTATTTATATAAATTTGTGGAAAATGTCATAATATTTAATAAAAGAAAAACTCAACGAAGTATAATAAATGCTTTATTTTTGTACATCTTTTATCCCAAATCACTATAAATAATTGATAATCGCTAGGCGTTAGAGAAATGATTATTAATAATAGTTGCTCAGTATAAAATTCTATTTTCAGGTATTTATCAGCACGAATAATTGAAAAATAAAAATTAAAAATTAAAAATTTGAAAAAAAAAATTGTTCCCAAAGTTTGCCCATTATGAGACTAGTCTTGAAATTTGTAAAAAAATACAGTTTTTTATAAAAAAGTTTGAAAAAAATCGATCGATACAAACATTGTTAAAAATGAAAATATTACGTTTATACGGGAAAATATCATAGCAATATTGAAGAAATTAATTTTGAAATAATTTTACTAAAAAGTACGTTTAAAAACGAAGATATTGAAAAAAATACAATCAATTTCGATAATAATTCGCGGAGTTATCAGTATTTAAAAAAAAAAAGTGTTGACGAGAACCATAATTTTTCAAAAATTCAAATCTCCCGCATGGCTTCATGAAAAAATTTGAAAAAAATCATGGAGGCTAACCTTAATCTATACTAGCAGGAAAAAAATTATCGAAAAAATCAAAAATGCAAATGTCCAAGGGTGTTCGATTTGGCATGGAACGCCCCATATATATATAATTTCACAATTCACTCTATAGATCCTACCTCGATTCCTCGATTTTCGTCGCATGTCGGATAAACCTCACAGATTTTTTAACAATAACATACATATATTGCACATTTTCTAGTTGCCTAGATGACCCTACGAATTACTTAACCCATTCGCTGCCAAGCCTAAATTATATGAAGTCATTCCTATTGTCATTTATATTTTGAGTGTTATTGTTTACCAAAACCCTGTTATTTCTTGGTAAGTGCACATATATTATCATACATAATCATTTACAAGCAGAAAACTAAAGACGAGTATACTCGTCCTTGGCAGCGAGTGGGTTAATTGTATATTTTATCTAGGATACTTTTTGTAATACCTCAAGCTTATTACAATGGGCGAAATCCATGCCCATGCAGTGTTGAAAGTTATTTCTTATTACGGATTACGATCAGGTGTAACGACTCTTGGTGTTTTCTATATATATATATATATATAAATTTCTTATATATACATATATTTATGAATAGAGTAATTCTTATAATAACATAACTTGTTCGTACAGCGTGCGTTACCTACTACATAAATATAATTGACAAGTTGTTATACACCGTGCTGAGAGTTAAGACTAATGCACGTGTGTACGGATCGATAGGATATTTCGTCGGACGATAAGCTCTCACCGCGCAATAGAGAAAAAAATGATTTCTCTATTACAGCGAAACTTACTTACTTTCTTTATTTCGTTACAAGGTATCTAATATTTGTAATGTGGTTAACGAGACAATGGACAGATCTGACGACAGAAATTGGATATTTCGTTTCGAAAGAGGAAAGAAAATAAGTGATAATTACATTATTGCATATATATATATCCTTTGTTGCATTACCTTTGCAGAACGTACCTTACTTTGGAGAATATCAGAAGGAGCGAGAGAGGAAGATGGCAGAAATTAAAGCAGCGTCGGATCCGTTGGAAGCGGTACCGGAAGTGACGAGACCGGTCCCCAAGGCGATCGGTAAAGTTCCTGCTGTGAAAGACGTTATAGGGATGGCGGTAGAGAAGCTAAGCTCTCATAAACAACTGGACAAGCAGAAACAAGTGGTTGCTCTTATAGACGATGCAAGTCTTTTTTTTCCTCCTTTATAATTCATTATACATATATATATATAAAGAAGTTGAGTGCTTTTAAAAAACTGTCAATATAAAGAGCACCTCGAACGATTTGCAGGATTTGTGCATAAATTGTGGAAAGTGCTACATGGCTTGCGCCGATTCTGGCTATCAGGCGATCGAATTTCATCCCGAGACACATATCCCAAAGGTCACGAACGATTGCACTGGCTGTAATCTCTGCTTATCCGTTTGCCCAATCATCGATTGCATCACGTAAGACTAAAGAAGCATACGTATAAATCTGCCATAAAACTAACACCAATGGGATATATCTTCTTAATTCCTTTTGCAGAATGGTACCCAAAACGATTCCACACGTGATAAAAAGGGGAATCCCACCTGCGCAGATTTCAGCCTGAATCTTGGAGCTATAGCTGCAGCAAATAGCATATATATATATATATATATATATACATATAGGGAAAGGATCGATCGTTTCTCAAAGTTTTTCAATGTTTTTATTATTATATAGAATGCATGCGCTATGTGAATAAAATTCATCTGCCTACAGCTTGCTCTTTCAATTATCCAGCAATTCTTTTAACAACTTAAATTTGTTAAGAGGTACATATGCAGCTGGGTTAACGATACGCATACTCCGAGTACGTGCATCATCAGTCTTATATTTGCACGCGTCGCGTCATGAGACTTGAAAAAATTCATTCATTGGATTTATTAATTTAAAGTAGCCTTTGGTATATATACAATCAGTGTGATGTAATCATAACAACTGTGCTTGTAAAAGCAAAGGAGCCTGATCATTGTTTTCCAACAATGGGGAAATCAGGATTGTCGAACCACTGTAGACTCTTCTGCTTGCCATAGTCGAAAGTGTATTCCTCGCACTTCCTCTCGCCCAAGATCGCTCTAGAAAAAATAATGCAACGAGAACTTATTGGTACGTGCCATAATACATATATGTATATAGTTTATCGAACAAACTGCAAAGTGCATTTTAGAAGAAATCAATGTTCACTTACTTTCCTTTCGAAGCGCATCCTGTCACCGGATATTCGTTCGAGAAACACTGGGGTCGTAAAATGTTGAAGTAAGTCACTCCAATCTTGTGAGAGATTACCGAATTAACTTTCAACAAGCAACTGTAGAATTTCGAGTCGCAATCACAGCTCGATCTGCATAAATCAATCAATTTCATATATATATATATATATACATATATAAATGCCATGTGCCAAGAGGCGGACCATTATCAGATGGATGATGATGATGATTATTCGTAAGGAATAATTTTCATGTAACTATATATAAATACCTGGTGAAAAGACCATTATTTATCAGGCGACCGCGTTGCTCACCGGTGAGAATATTCTGCTGGCAATTGTCGTGTTCCTTGCAGCAGGCGTCTGTCTTTTTAAACAATCCAAGAGAATCATCGCTAACGGCACCAGCGCCGCACCAATAAGTTCCTGAAAGAGGCAGCTTATTCGATTAGATTGGCTCGATCGACGATCCCTCGCAATATTACTAAATGATAATATTTCTTTAACATTTCGATGCATGCTTTCGATATATATTAATATTATAACTATAACGCGAACGCGCATGCGACAAGTGGAGAAAAGATCAATGCCGGATAAAGACTCGTTAAGGTGAAACCGGTTAAAATGTGCGCTGCACTTGAGAAATACTGTCCTCTCGGCTCTCGGCTGCCTAGTAAATTGAGTAATGACGAGCGAATAGCGATCCCTATATATATATATATATATATATATTATTACAAACATAGCTACATAGTGCAATTATTATGCAGCTGATCAATGATTCCGGAAAGTCTCCCCATACAAAATATAATCCTAATTAATTATTATACTCGCTGCAAGATTCCTATCAGCAGCACTGCAAAGGATCTAAGCAATTAACAGGCATAATTACCCATACTTAAAGACCATTCATTACTACGATTCGAGAAAAACAAATGCTAATCGCGAGGTGCACTATATATATATATATATATATATATATATATATATATATATACTTGTATGTATGACCTACACCCATACCGTTCATACTATCGTCCAAAAGTTTGGAAACAACCAAGTTGAAACTTTTCTATCTTCGCATGGCTGACAAGATTGTGGGATTGACACAGGTACGGGCCTCCTTGCCTCCTTGGCAGCATTCGAAAAGCTTATTTTCAAGGCATTTCCAAACCTCTTTGTGGTTAAACTAATTTAACTTTTCCTTTCACCTTTAAAATGAGCAAAACCTGTACATGATATTGTAATTACTTGAAATATTTATTCACCTTGCGCAGTTGCGTCTACATTCTTCCCATGCACTAATATTTGCAATTATGGATTTTCAATAGTTTTCGATCGAGACACGTGCATAGAGGGAGGAAATCGCTATCGTTTGATCGTAAAACAATTTGTAGCAATTTTTATGATAAATGGCATCATTAAATACTGCGAATAGCTTGGAGATTTCAAATACATCAGGGGGATATTCCAAATGGAATAATTTGAGTTTTTGCACGAGTCTTTGATAAACAATTATTGTTACCAGTACTTAAACATACATTATTTATTATGTCTTGCGTAGAGTTGATAATCTATACTGTCTTATTCGAGTAATATGATCAACGTGTTTTGTGGCATATTTATCGCATACTTATTAGCATAATATACCGATGCTATGTAATTTATCTGTTCTAGTTACAAGATATCTATAGAAAAGACAATCAATTTTCAAATGCTTCGAAAAAAGTATAACATTTCCTTTTTTATCATTTCTCTATAAATTTTTGGAAACTTGCGAGTAACATTTAAGCATTGAAAATACCATAGTTTTATAATGACACTTTTATAACTGTATTTTTTCTGTTTTTTTTTTTTGGTCAAAAGACAGAAATTTCTTCCTATGCACGTCTCGATCGAAAAAAACTATTGAGAAAATCGTGTTAAACCTTCTTGCTCATTGAAACGTACACGTCATTATTCCTTTTGATGATGCATGTAATTGTAAAATGGACAAGTATTTGACATATTTGCTTCATAAGTTTTTGCACATTTAAAAAGTGAAACAATTAAACTATATATATATTGTTAAACCATATGCCACTGGGGAAAAGCCTTGAAAAAATATCTTTTCGAATATGCGTAACCGCATCGACATGCAGAAATCTGTAAAAAAATTTGATCGAAAATGGAAAAATTTCAAGTTGAATCTATCTTCACTTTGGTGTTTCAAAACCTTTGAAAGGTAGTTTGTATTTTAATTATATATGATTTGTGCAAAAAGCGATTACGCAGGACACACTGCAATTTATTTTATTTATAAATTCGATGAACGAGACAAGTCCACCATTTTTTTTTAAGCCTTTACTACAGAGTTATTAGAAATAATAGAGAATTACACAGTTGCCAATCTCTCGCGAGTTACTACACAAATAAGATTATTTCCAATTGGCGAAGCAGAAATTGCCAAAGCAAGACGAATCGGATTAATGGGCAATAAAAGATGAGAAACTGAAAAGGAACGACGGGCCAGCTACAAGGATCGACGCATGCATGATTAACGCGATAAGAGAAAAGGTCGTTCGAGTTTACTCCGCTAAACAACGATTGGGGAGAAAGGACCAAGAGAGAGAGAGAAGAGAGAGAAAGTTACCTGGGTAAACTGCCTTAAATTTGTCCTTGACCTTGTTCAAGAGTTCACCAACTCCTCCGGAACGACCTTCACCGGCAGGCGGAATAATACGATTGACCCCGGGAATCTTGGAAAAGAAATCTCGAACGCCATTCCCAAGGATGTTCAGAGGAATGACGAGGGCTTTCAATAATTTCTCAGCGTTGGAAATCCCAGTCCTTTCCAAGTCGATCGAATTGTCCACATAGTTGTCATTGCTGCTGTTATCGTCATTATAGTCATTCCCCCCGTACTCGTATTCCGCACATTTCGTATATCCGACAAAGGCACATACTATTAAATATACAAATAGTCCTGTTCGAGGAAGATTCATCTTCAACCTTCTGTCGAGTAAAAGCAAGAAAAACCAAACGATTAACAAGAATTAGTTATAACGGTGCTGTGTGTATTTTATTGTCTACACTGCCGGTTATTTTCGACTTTTCGTCAACGTCTTCCATTGGTCGGACGTTCCGCCCTTGTGATAGTTGTGATTCGTGTAGAGGCAGTGGTGGAGGGGGAAAGGGTTCGGAACCAAATAATTATATCAATTTATTACAGCCTATATATTTAAGGATTGCGAGAAAGGGTGGGAAAAAAGGGAAATGCAGAATTTATTGCGCAGATTATATCGCGTTGATCAAAGTTACAATTAGGGAGAATTGCTATATATATATATATATATAAGGACGTGGTATGGGGGTTAGGAATTTTGGCGCGCGGGTGCGCGCCCTCTTAAACAACCTGAGAGAATACCTGTTTGATGTTCGATTGTTAATGGAAGTTGACCAATGCCGACAACCCGAGTGAGTTCTGCGCGTACTGAGAACTTTGGCGCGTCTCGCGGATACTTTATTTCTTGGAGGTACGAGCGCGCGCGCGCGCGTGTAGCCGGAAAATAATCACCCTCGCCTCGTCTCGCCTCGCCTCGCCACACACGCTTAGCTTAGCCTCGCTTCGCTCACATCTGCGTAAATGTCAAGGACACCCCAATGATAAATTGGAAAATTACCGTTTCCAGATCATGTAACGCGAGTCAATATTAATTCATCTACAAATAGATAGTACAAATGAAGTGAAAAACTTGACGATAAAAATTGCACGACAGAGATCGATATAACATTTATTAAAATGCCGCACACTGCCAGCTGCCCTCCCAAAAAGATACCCGACACACGCGGTGTATAATTATTTGTTGCAGTCAAAGAAAAAGATGTCCATAATTCCATGCAACTATGCGCTTAACGTGTTTCTCTGTTACAATATTTCTTTCTAATTGGACACACGTGCGCGCGCGCATGCACATCAATATACAATTATTTTGTCATTTCAATGTCTCACAGCTCGGTAAGAAATAGCTGTTGGAGCTATCTATATTTCCGAAAAATCATTCAACGTCGAGAGAGCTTCGACAAGAAAGTTCGTGTATAGATTAACAGTTTTCTGATACATGAGTTGCGATGATAAATTCAAATCTGTCCGGCCTCTCGGGTAACGCTCAGTTCATTTTGACAATTTTCGGCACGTCCCCATCAAGATTGCGCTTAACGTTCTACAAGCAACAAATGTATACAATTTAACAAAACGTGACAATTGTTCCATTTCAAACTTCAAAATATTCTACGATCAAACGAGTAATATCATGTTTAAGTAAATCATAAAACAACTTGTGGCTTGACAATGTTTCATTAGTTCAAATAATCTTTTTAAATAAGATATTACAATCCTTCTTAAGAACGACTCTCTTTCGTCACTCCTTTTTCCATTTAAATATACGATTGATTCGTGCATTTCACAAAACCGGCGTTCATCTTCTACCAATAAGTAGTGTCCTTGTTCTTAATTAAACTCATCGTTATAATCATGGCCACCAAATCTCTCAACCGTTGCTCAATTCATTTTTGAAAAACTGACCAGTCATTCCAATCGCGATTATTTTCTATTAAGAAAAACTGGACAATTTTACTTATTTTTGCTTAATTTTTAACTCTTTCATTCTTCCAATCCCAAATTTACATCCACTTGGAATAATTGAAGAGAAAAGTTTATTCATGATAACGCTCGAAAAGCTCAAGTTTTACAAACGCTATACGCTTATAAATAAATGCTTGCATGTTAAAATCATTAATAGAAATTCCAATATAAAAGAGTTATCGCGGAAAAAATTATTGCAAAATATTACAAAAAATTGCACTACATCGTCCTGTTACAAATGTATAAAGTATCAGTACCTCATCCAGTACCAAATTTTAATGCCGTTTCCTTCTCTTTTTTTTCTTTTGTTTTTTCCGTATTTGCGTTTATTGCAAAATTGGATTTTTTACAAACAACGTATAAATATATGTACAAGTGTATTATTATTATTATTATAGAGTAAGCAGAAAAAAGTGATACAACAATTCGGAGGTTTGTTCGCGTATAGTCTGTACAACACACGCATCATCCTTCACCAAGTTCCAATATTAATGCGTCCTCACCTTCTGCGATTAGATTCCGCCTTGCACGTCGCTCCTCTAAACGCAGACATCTTAAACAATTTTGATTTTTCTTCGACCAGCAAGCACGATGATGAATAGCTAAACATTTCGTACATGTTATTGCACAACCATCCCATGGAAAAATAACTTCGTCATTGCCACATAGCTCGCAGAGGTGTCCCCTAAATATCGTTTAAAATCAAAGGATTTCTTAATCAAGCACTTTTAAGCGAGTAAGTAATCAAATGCTATTTTATACATTACCTTCCTCGACATAATTCACACTTCTCGGTGATATGACAATGCATGGCTTCGTGCACTGTTCGAATTTCTTCTAACAATTTGCCACTTTGCAGATCAACGAGATCTTTGATCGAGTAATTTCCTGAATTTTCAATCATATGTGATCTCAAATTGGTTTTCCATGGAAGCCCGTTACTAGTAGCTTCTGGGCAGAGAACTAAATATTGCTTCATTAGCTGTAACTCCTCTCTCATTCGCTGTAAATAACGACGCCATGTAAAACAATTTTAACTTTTATTCACTTAAAATAAATGCTACAATAATAATGTACAAATAAAGTACTTACTTTTACAAAAGATAAATCTGGAACTAATGTGAATAACATTGGATTTAGAGTCTCTAAAGACAAAACTGGTCGATTTTCAAGCAATGCTAAAAGCTGAGCAGCTGCTCTAGAAACACGCCGAGGTTCCATGTCCCAGTTTCTAATTACCCTTGCAGGTATGATACACATTGTATTCCAATGACATTTATGACAAAAGTATAGTCCACTATAATCACAAATTCTTGGCTCCGTCCACGTTGATTCTGTTTAGATGAAAGAGGCAGTATATTGATACAAGCTTTTATGCTACATTCAAAAAATTGCTATCGATGAAAAAAGAAACTCCTAAACGCTTTTGGATAAAGCACGACTATATCAATTAACTCTATTCTTTACCTGTATATTTAAATGGGCTGCCAAAGCAGTATAAAGATAATCCTTTAGAGGCAGCTTGCAATTAGAGTAGTAATTGTCAATTTGCATGCGCAACTGTATATAAGATGGAAAATATTTAAATCATAAGTAACTTACTGAATGTTATACGTCTCCTACATTCTGCACAACGATATCCTTGTCCTGAAAGGCCCTTTTCTGGACATATGTCTTTGGTATATGTATAACCATTGGCTTCGCTAGCAATAACATGAACACACATTCGACAAATTGAACTTAAACATTTCCAATGACAACAGAATTTACAATCTATGGAAATAGAATTTAATCGAAGAGTCAATGTTGACAGCCAGTATTATAATTGTATGGGTTACATACCACTACACATGTACCATGATTGAACCACAGTCCAGATGGCCCCGCTGCAATGATCGCAATAAACAGGCCCCGTAGGTGGTATCATATACCTTTGTGGTATTAGATGATGTCCAAAAATTACTTGGGTCTCGAGTAAGCTTTCATCAGGTATTTCTTTTAGTTCTTGCAATCTTAATCGTAATTCAATTAAACGCCTGACAAGCCACCTACGTTCTTCTGAGCATTCGGAACTTTCTAATACCATGCTTTTACACTTCGCTATCATTTCCTCGAGATCAGATGAGGTACAACCCTGATTAAATAATAACAAAATGATAATAGACGATATCTAATTTTTAATCTATTAATTCCATCACATACCTTAGATAACATGAGAAGATGCTCCATAGATTTTAAACTAGCTGGTATTGCACTTTTGCCTCCGGTATTGTCATCTGTTTCTCCTGTTGTGTAATCGGATGATGAAGAATGTGTTGATGGAGAGGATTCTTTATCCTGAATATTTGGCTCCAAAATTAAATCCTGACTGTCATTCATATTTTCTTTAACGTCCACCATATTTCTCAATTATAACAGATCACAACAAAAACAATAATCTTAACTGACATGATACTGCATAAATATCAATAAATTAAACTATATTGCGATCATTGGTTTATTATTTTCTTTATAGATCCAGGCGTTTGGATTGATAATTAAATGGCTCTTTACATGTATGTACGATTGCAATAATTTATTTTTATATTGCATGTAACAAACGGTGCCTATTTTTACGGCATGGTATGTAGATATGTGTATATATAGTGACAATAGGTATGTGGGGTTGTGTAGGGTATGGTGTGTATCGGTGTGCTATCGGTGCATGCATGGTAGTACTAGTATCGGTCGGTGTTCCACACCATTCCACACGGACATTGCTCGGCCCAGCTCGGCCTGCTCGACAATCAGCTGTGAGAATAAGAATTAGCACAGAGAGAAGAGGAGGAAAGAAGAAAATAGTTTTTTTTTGGTAGTTTTCTGCGCTTTGCAGTTGCTTGGGGTGCATTCCAAGGTTGCCAAGTCCGCCATCTTGAATAGTACTACGCTCTATAGTAAGTGAATTTTGATATAAGGAATGCAGACTGCACAAAGTATACTGCCAGCGGAAATACGTCAGTAGCCATCTTAAATGCAGAACGTAATATATCAAAAATTA
The DNA here is from genome assembly GCF_024137725.1 of Prorops nasuta. Taxonomy (NCBI): domain Eukaryota; kingdom Metazoa; phylum Arthropoda; class Insecta; order Hymenoptera; family Bethylidae; genus Prorops; species Prorops nasuta. Next base: position 8,178,771 of record NW_027116803.1, on the reverse strand, counting down.
TATATATTATATTCACAGCCTGTCACCGTGAACGGCGTGAACGAAGACAAATGTTAGTATACGGAAAAATAAAGTGTAATAAAGAAATAAGGAGTAGTGACAGCTTTGATCTATCTGACAGCTGATGTACTTATGGTATAAGTGAATAAATAAAATAAAAATGCTTTTCCTAAATTGATTTTTAATTTTGAGAAAATGGTCAAATGTAGCCATTAATTAATTAGATTTGGTAATAAATACAAAAAATGCGTTTTATTATAACAAATGAGTTGAGGTAAAATAAACTCAATGTTTTTATATTAATTTGTTAACAAATGCATTTTTTTATTTATTATTGAGTCCAATAAGTTAACGGTTATTAAAAAAAAAATTCTTTGTAATGAAACAAAAAATGAAAAAATTTTAATCTTCACCAAGCCTCGAACACGAGCCCACCGCATGATAAACGGCAACTTTACCGCCTGCGCTACAGCTCTCACTTGATGTAACAAGAGCAAAACAGGCTCTTTAAAGACTGACTACAATTCTTTTATTAATTCGTCATAAATGATCAAGAATTAGCTGTAATAATAAATACATTTATCTACATAGCATTATTGTACTAAATTTATTGTTTTTAATTTGAAGCATACATTTTACATGAAGATATGATAATTTAATGGTAACCATTCAGTACTCTATATACAAAACTATTCATATGCTTAACTATCATAAATTAATTAAGTAATATTATAATATTTGTTATATGTAGTCGAATAACTATGATAAACGAGCATATGAATAGTTTTGTATTTAGAGTATTGCATGAACACCCTTAAAGTATCGTATCTTCATGTAAAATGTATGCTTCAAATTAAAAACATAATAAATTTAGTGCAATAATGCTGTGGAGATAAATGTATTTATTATTGCAGCTAATTCTTGATCGTTTATGACGAGTTAGTGAAAGAATTGTAGTCAGTCTATAAAAGGCTGTTTTGCTCTTGGTACATCAAGTGAGCGCTGTAGCACAGGCGGTAAGTTTGCCGTTTGTCATGCGGTGGGCTCGTGTTCGAGTCTTGGTGAAGTTTAAAATTTTTTCATTTTTTTTTTCATTACAAGGAATTTTTTTTTTAATAACCATTAATTTATTGGACTCAATAATAAATAAAAAAATGCATTTGTTAACAGATTAATATAAAAACATTGAGTTTATTTTACCTCAACTCATTTGTTATAATAAAACGCATTTTCTGTATTTATTACTAAATCTAATTGATTAATGGCTACATTTGACCATTTTATCAATATTACAAATCAATTTAGGAAAAGCATTTTTATTTGCTTTGAGTTTTTAGGTAAACGCAGCACCACTTCACACGGATAACACGTAAAAATGTCACGGTTAGCGGTAGTCGCTCTTCTTCGAAAGCCAATGTTGCCTAAAGTCCAAATCACACCTATGCTCTCCAGGCATAGTTGTGTTTGTACCGCTTCCCTTTAAATTTTCTATACTCCTGCTGGCTAGCGCTTGTCTTCATTTTTGTTGCTAAAAGCTTGATTCTGGCATCACTGCCGTGTGGAACTATTAGTTTGCTAATAAAAGCAGAGGCTTAATTTTAAGAGATTGCAACATATAGTAATTAATATAGATACAATTGTAAAAAGAAAACAAAAATTTTATTTTACATATATTAACTTTAAATAAAATCCCACAAAGTACTGTAAAATATCTAACATGTTATATTATATATCTAATCTGTCAGCTTCTTTATTTTAATATTCATCTCAATTATCACAGTTTGATCCTCAGCGATGACACAGTAACCACATTATGGTGAATCTATTCTTTTTTTTTAATGTTCGATCCACATAGCTTCATCCTCAGCAGTGATACAGTAAACATACGTACATTACTATAATTTAATCTGAAACAAAATCCCACAAAGTACTATAAAACATCTTACATTTTATATTATATATGTATTCTGTCATTTTCTTTATTTATTATTGTATTTACCCAAATTGCTGACTCATTTATTTTAATGTCTGTCTCAATTAACACAGTTTGATCCTCATCAGCAATGACACAGAAACAACATTATGGTGAATCTATTCCTTTTGTTTTAATGTTCAATCCACATAGCTCCATTCTCAGCATTGACATAGTAAACACTTTACAATAATTTAATCTGAAACAAAATCCCAAAAAGTACTATATAAAATCTTACATTTGAAATTACAAATGTAATCTGTCAGCTTCTTTATTTGTATCGTATTTACCCAATGTGTTGACTTGTTTATTTTAATATTCATCTCAATTAACACAGTTTGATCCTCAGCGATGACACAGTAACCATAATATGGTGAATCTATTCCTTTCATTTTAATGATCAATCCACATAGCTCCATCCTCAGTAGTGACATAGTAAACACATTACTATAATTTAATCTGAAATAAAATCCCAGAAAGTACTATAAAATATTTTACATTTTATATTATATATCTAATTTGTCAGCTTCTTTATTTATTATTGTATTTACCCAGTTTTTTCACTCATTTATTTTATTATCCGTCTCAATTAACATAGTTTGAATCTCAACGATGACACAATAACCACATTATGTTTAGTCTATTCCTTTATTTTAATTTTAAAAATCCGCATAGCTCCATCCTCAGCACAGTGACATTGTAAACACATTACTATAATTTAATCTGAAATAAAATCCCACAAAGTACCACAAAATGTTTATATCTTACATTTTATATTATAAAATTTATTGTTATACTTATCTAAAATGTTCAGTCCTTTATATATTTTTAAAAATTATTTTTATGTACATTTTACAAATTTCGTCACTTTATTTATTCACTTATACCATCAGTATATCAGCTGTCAGTAAGATTAAAACTGCCACTTTATTTCTTTATATTACTTTATAACTTGTGGTATGTATATACTAACATTTGTCTTGGATCACGGACCATGCATTATGTATTTTGAAATTAGTAATTAGAAATATCTATATTGCGGTCCCTCTACAGTCTCTACCCTCTGACGTATTTCCGCCGACCAGTAGTAGTATCAGCAGCGACTATAGCGTAGTACCCAAAATAGTACTACGCTATAGGATATGTCGCTTTTGGGTACTACGGTAGCAGAGATGAAACGGGAGATTGCTCATGCGAGGTCCCGAGGCAATCCCTACCGGTAGGCGGCGCTGGTGTTGGCAAACGCGTGTCTCAGGTCCATCTAACCCCTAACGCCATCTATCGGAAGAGACCACGAAGCACGAGCGTTAAGCTTAGAATAGGGTAAAACATATATGCATTGTTGCCAGAAAGCGGAATAAAGAGAGAGCGGAGATATTTTCTCGGACCTCTCTGTCTTTCTCGCTGTTAGCTTCTAGCAGAAGAGTCGAGGCAAAATCTTTCCGTTTCGCTTTGCCGAAAATCTACCAATATTCGATGTCATTTATATTTGCAGGCCAATGCCTTTATACATGATTTTTTCAGCATATTTATTTATCAGCATTGACTTATTTAAATCAATAATAAATTAAGGAAATGCGTATTTGATATATAATAATTATTTTAACTATAATTTCATCGTTATATTTCGCTTATTTCCGTAAAATCTGAATTTCTTTAGTTTATTATTGATTATTGTAAGTCAATGGCCATTAAAAAAAATTTAATCTTAAAAAAAAAAAGAAAAGTACCGTTCAGGAATCGAACCCGGACCCACAAATCGCCACGCTATTACCTTACCGCCTAGACCACGAGGCTTCTTCAGTGCACCGTAAACAGATAGTCTTTTTAAGGGCTTGAAATCTTCTTTTAAACCATATAAATAAACGAGCAACCGACAGCTTTATTCATTATTATTCTGTCATAATGGTACACAAATTAAGGAATAATTATATTTTGAATAGTTTTCAAAAGCTTTTCCAATAGCCAAGAACGAAGATAAATAATCAACGCTCGCAGTTTCCGTTCTTGGTTATTGGAAAAGATTTTGAAAATCTACATTATATAATTATTCTTTAATTTGTGTACCATTATGATAGAATAATAATGAATAAAGATGTCGGTTCTTCGTTTATTTATATGGTTTAAAAGAAGATTTCAAGCCCTTAAAAAGACTATCTGTTTACGGTGCACTGAAGAAGCCTCGTGGTCTAGGCAGTAAGGTAATAGCGTGGCGATTTGTGGGTCCGGGTTCGATTCCTGAACGGTACTTTTCTTTTTTTTTTTAAGATTAAATTTTTTTTAATGGCCATTGACTTACAATAATCAATAATAAACTAAAGAAATTCAGATTTTACGGAAATAAGCGAAATATAACGATGAAATTATAGTTAAAATAATTATTATATATCAAATACGCATTTCCTTAATTTATTATTGATTTAAATAAGTCAATGCTGATAAATAAATATGCTGAAAAAATCATGTATAAAGGCATTGGCCTGCAAATATAAATGACATCGAATATTGGTAGATTTTCGGCAAAGCGAAACGGAAAGATTTTGCCTCGACTCTTCTGCTAGAAGCTAACAGCGAGAAAGACAGAGAGGTCCGAGAAAATATCTCCGCTCTCTCTTTATTCCGCTTTCTGGCAACAATGCATATATGTTTTACCCTATTCTAAGCTTAACGCTCGTGCTTCGTGGTCTCTTCCGATAGATGGCGTTAGGGGTTAGATGGACCTGAGACACGCGTTTGCCAACACCAGCGCCGCCTACCGGTAGGGATTGCCTCGGGACCTCGCATCAAGGTTGCCAAGTGTAGTACTTTCGGTACCACCGTAGTACCCAAAAGCGACATATCCTATAGCGTAGTACTATTTTGGGTACTACGCTATAGTCGCTGCTGATACTACTGGTCGGCGGAAATACGTCAGAGGGTAGAGACTGTAGAGGGACCGCAATATAGATATTTCTAATTACTAATTTCAAAATACATAATGCATGGTCCGTGAGCCAAGACAAATGTTAGTATTATTGTATCGTACATACATACCGCAAGTTATAAAGTAATATAAAGAAATAAAGTGACAGTTTTAATCTTACTGACAGCTGATATACTGATGGTATAAGTGAATAAATAAAGTGACGAAATTTGTAAAATGTACATAAAAATAATTTTTAAAAGTATATAAAGGACTGAACATTTTAGATAAGTATAACAATAAATTTTATAATATAAAATGTAAGATATAAATATTTTGTGGTACTTTGTGGGATTTTATTTCAGATTAAATTATAGTAATGTGTTTACTATGTCACTGTGCTGAGGATGGAGCTATGCGGATTTTCAAAATTAAAATAAAGGAATAGACTAAACATAATGTGGTTATTATGTCATCGTTGAGATTCAAACTATGTTAATTGAGACGGATAATAAAATAAATGAGTGAAAAAACTGGGTAAATACAATAATAAATAAAGAAGCTGACAAATTAGATATATAATATAAAATGTAAGATATTTTATAGTACTTTCTGGGATTTTATTTCAGATTAAATTATAGTAATGTGTTTACTATGTCACTACTGAGGATGGAGCTATGTGGATTGAACATTAAAATGAAAGGAATAGATTCACCATATAATGGTTACTGTGTCATCGCTGAGGATCAAACTGTGTTAATTGAGATGAATATTAAAATAAACAAGTCAACACATTGGGTAAATACGATACAAATAAAGAAGCTGACAGATTACATTTGTAATTTCAAATGTAAGATTTTAAATAGTACTTTTTGGGATTTTGTTTCAGATTAAATTATTGTAAAGTGTTTACTATGTCAATGCTGAGAATGGAGCTATGTGGATTGAACATTAAAACAAAAAGAATAGATTCACCATAATGTTATTTCTGTGTCATCGCTGATGAGGATCAAACTGTGTTAATTGAGACAGATATTAAAATAAATGAGTCAGCAATTTAGGTAAATGCAATAATAAATAAAGAAAATGACAGAATAGATATATAATATAAAATGTAAGATGTTTTATAGTACTTTGTGGGATTTTGTTTCAGATTAAATTATAGTAATGTACGTGTGTTTACTGTATCACTGCTGAGGATGAAGTTATGTGGATCGAACATTAAAAAAAAAGAATAGATTCACCATAATGTGGTTACTGTGTCATCGCTGAGGATCAAATTGTGATAATTGAGATGAATATTAAAATAAAGAAGCTGACAGATTAGATATATAATATAACATGTTAGATATTTTACAGTACTTTGTGGGATTTTATTTAAAGTTAATATATGTAAAATAAAATTTTTGTTTTCTTTTTACAATTGTATCTATATTAATTACTATATGTTGCAATCTCTTAAAATTAAGCCTCTGCTTTTATTAGCAAACTAATAGTTCCACACGGCAGTGATGCCAGAATCAAGCTTTTAGCAACAAAAATGAAGATAAGCGCTAGCCAGCAGGAGTATAGAAAATTTAAAGGGAAGCGGTACAAACACAACTATGCCTGGAGAGCATAGGTGTGATTTGGACTTCAGGCAACATTGGCTTTAGAAGAAGAGCGACTACCGCTAACCGTGATATTTTTACGTGTTATCCGTGTGAAGTGGTGCTGCGTTTACCTAAAAACTCAAAGCAAATAAAAATGCTTTTCCTAAATTGATTTGTAATATTGATAAAATGGTCAAATGTAGCCATTAATTAATTAGATTTGGTAATAAATACAGAAAATGCGTTTTATTATAACAAATGAGTTGAGGTAAAATAAACTCAATGTTTTTATATTAATCTGTTAACAAATGCATTTTTTTATTTATTATTGAGTCCAATAAATTAATGGTTATTAAAAAAAAAATTCCTTGTAATGAAAAAAAAAATGAAAAAATTTTAAACTTCACCAAGACTCGAACACGAGCCCACCGCATGACAAACGACAACCTTACCGCCTGCGCTACAGCGCTCACTTGATGTACCAAGAGCAAAACAGCCTTTTAAAGACTGATTACAATTCTTTCACTAACTCGTCATAAACGATCAAGAATTAGCTGCAATAATAAATACATTTATCTCCACAGCATTATTGCACTAAATTTATTATGTTTTTAATTTGAAGCATACATTTTACATGAAGATACGATACTTTAAGGATGTTCATGCAATACTTTAAATACAAAACTATTCATATGCTGGTTTATCATAGTTATTCGACTACATATAACAAATATTATAATATTACTTAATTAATTTATGATAGTTGAGCATATGAAGTTTTGTATATAGAGTACTGAATGGTTACCCTTAAATTATCATATCTTCATGCAAAATGTATGCTTCAAATTAAAAACAATAAATTTAGTACAATAATGCTATGTAGATAAATGTATTTATTATTACAGCTAATTCTTGATCGTTTATGACGAGTTAGTGAAAGAATTGTAGTCAGTCTTTAAAAGGCTGTTTTGCTCTTGGTACATCAAGTGAGCGCTGTAGCGCAGGCGGTAAGGTTGCCGTTTGTCATGCGGTGGGCTCGTGTTCGAGTCTTGGTGAAGTTAAAATTTTTTCATTTTTTTTTCATTACAAAGAATTTTTTTTTTAATAACCATTAATTTATTGGACTCAATAATAAATAAAAAAATGCATTTGTTAACAGATTAATATAAAAACATTGAGTTTATTTTACCTCAAATCATTTGTTATAATAAACCGCATTTGTTGTATTTATTACCAAATCTAATTAATTAATGGCTACATTTGACCATTTTATCAAAATTAAAAATCAATTTAGGAAAAGCATTTTTATTTTATTTATTCACTTATACCATAAGTACATCAGCTGTCAGATAGATCAAAGCTGTCACTACTCCTTATTTCTTTATTACACTTTATTTTTCCGTATAATAAACATTTGTCTTCGTTCACGCCGTTCACGGTGACAGGCTGTGAATATAATATATATAATTTTTGATATATTACGTTCTGCATTTAAGATGGCTACTGACGTATTTCCGCTGGCAGTATACTTTGTGCAGTCTGCATTCCTTATATCAAAATTCACTTACTATAGAGCGTAGTACTATTCAAGATGGCGGACTTGGCAACCTTGCCTCGCATGAGCAATCTCCCGTTTCATCTCTGACGGTAGTACCGAAAGTACTACACTTGGCAACCTTGGTGCATTCCCAATCACGCTTGAAGCGCATAGAATGTACAGTTTATGTCACATTTATTATAGAATTTAAGTGCTTACTGCGCGCATATGCGTGACTCGGAACGCATCCTTGGCAAGGTTGCCAAGTGTAGTACTTTCGGTACCACCGTAGTACCCAAAAGCGACATATCCTATAGCGTAGTACTATTTTGGGTACTACGCTATAGTCGCTGCTGATACTACTGGTCGGCGGAAATACGTCAGAGGGTAGAGACTGTAGAGGGACCGCAATATAGATATTTATAATTACTAATTTCAAAATACATAATGCATGGTCCGTGGCCAAGACAAATGTTAGTATTATTGTATCGTACATACATACCGCAAGTTATAAAGTAATATAAAGAAATAAAGTGACAGTTTTAATCTTACTGACAGCTGATATACTGATGGTATAAGTGAATAAATAAAGTGACGAAATTTGTAAAATGTACATAAAAATAATTTTTAAAAGTATATAAAGGACTGAACATTTTAGATAAGTATAACAATAAATTTTATAATATAAAATGTAAGATATAAATATTTTGTGGTACTTTGTGGGATTTTATTTCAGATTAAATTATAGTAATGTGTTTACTATGTCACTGTGCTGAGGATGGAGCTATGCGGATTTTCAAAATTAAAATAAAGGAATAGACTAAACATAATGTGGTTATTATGTCATCGTTGAGATTCAAACTATGTTAATTGAGACGGATAATAAAATAAATGAGTGAAAAAACTGGGTAAATACAATAATAAATAAAGAAGCTGACAAATTAGATATATAATATAAAATGTAAGATATTTTATAGTACTTTCTGGGATTTTATTTCAGATTAAATTATAGTAATGTGTTTACTATGTCACTACTGAGGATGGAGCTATGTGGATTGAACATTAAAATGAAAGGAATAGATTCACCATATAATGGTTACTGTGTCATCGCTGAGGATCAAACTGTGTTAATTGAGATGAATATTAAAATAAACAAGTCAACACATTGGGTAAATACGATACAAATAAAGAAGCTGACAGATTACATTTGTAATTTCAAATGTAAGATTTTAAATAGTACTTTTTGGGATTTTGTTTTAGATTAAATTATTGTAAAGTGTTTACTATGTCAATGCTGAGAATGGAGCTATGTGGATTGAACATTAAAACAAAAAGAATAGATTCACCATAATGTTATTTCTGTGTCATCGCTGATGAGGATCAAACTGTGTTAATTGAGACAGATATTAAAATAAATGAGTCAGCAATTTAGGTAAATGCAATAATAAATAAAGAAAATGACAGAATAGATATATAATATAAAATGTAAGATGTTTTATAGTACTTTGTGGGATTTTGTTTCAGATTAAATTATAGTAATGTACGTGTGTTTACTGTATCACTGCTGAGGATGAAGTTATGTGGATCGAACATTAAAAAAAAAGAATAGATTCACCATAATGTGGTTACTGTGTCATCGCTGAGGATCAAATTGTGATAATTGAGATGAATATTAAAATAAAGAAGCTGACAGATTAGATATATAATATAACATGTTAGATATTTTACAGTACTTTGTGGGATTTTATTTAAAGTTAATATATGTAAAATAAAATTTTTGTTTTCTTTTTACAATTGTATCTATATTAATTACTATATGTTGCAATCTCTTAAAATTAAGCCTCTGCTTTTATTAGCAAACTAATAGTTCCACACGGCAGTGATGCCAGAATCAAGCTTTTAGCAACAAAAATGAAGATAAGCGCTAGCAAGCAGCAGTATAGAAAATTTAAAGGGAAGCGGTACAAACACAACTATGCCTGGAGAGCATAGGTGTGATTTGGACTTCAGGCAACATTGGCTTTAGAAGAAGAGCGACTACCCCTAACCGTGACATTTTTACGTTTCATCCGTGTGAGGTGGTGCTGCGTTTACCTAAAAACTCAAAGCAAATAAAAATGCTTTTCCTAAATTGATTTTTAATTTTGATAAAATGGTCAAATGTAGCCATTAATTAATTAGATTTGGTAATAAATACAAAAAATGCACTTTATTATAACAAATGAGTTGAGGTAAAATAAACTCAATGTCTTTATATTAATTTGTTAACAAATGCATTTTTTTATTTATTATTGAGTCAAATAAGTTAATGGTTATTAAAAAAAAAATTCTTTGTAATGAAAAAAAAAAATGAAAAAATTTTAAATTTCACCAAGACTCGAACCCGAGCCCACCGCATCATAAACGGCAACCTTACCACCTGCGCTACAGCGCTCACATGATTTACCAAAAGCAAAACAGCCTTTTTAAAAACTGACTACAATTCTTTTATTAATTCGTCATAAATGATCAAGAATTAGCTGTAATAATAAATACATTTATCTACATAGCATTATTGTACTAAATTTATTGTTTTTAATTTGAAGCATACATTTTGCATGAAGATATGATAATTTAAGGGTAACCATTCAGTACTTTATATAAAAACTATTCATATGCTCAACTATCATAAATTAATTAAGTAATATTATAATATTTGTTATATGTAGTCGAATAACTATGATAAACGAGCATATGAATAGTTTTGTATTTAGAGTATTGCATGGCCTTAAAGTATCGTATCTTCATGTAAAATATATGCTTCAAATTAAAAACATAATAAATTTAGTGCAATAATGCTGTGGAGATAAATGTATTTATTATTGCAGCTAATTCTTGATCGTTTATGACGAGTTAGTGAAAGAATTGTAGTCAGTCTTTAAAAGGCTGTTTTGCTCTTGGTGCATCAAGTGAGCGCTGTAGCGCAGGCTGTAAGGTTCCCGTTTATCATGCGGTGGGATCGTGTTCGAGTCTTGGTGAAGTTTAAGATTTTTTCATTTTTTTTTTCATTACAAGGAATTTTTTTTTAATAACCATTAATCTATTGGACTCAATAATAAATAAAAAAATGCATTTGTTAACAAATTAATATAAAAACATTGAGTTTATTTTACCTCAACTCATTTGTTATAATAAAACGCATTTTTTGTATTTATTACCAAATCTAATTTATTAATGGGTACATTTGACCATTTTATCAAAATTAAAAATCAATTTAGGAAAAGCATTTTTATTTTATTTATTCACTTATACCATAAGTACATCAGCTATCAGATAGATCAAATATTTCTTTATTACACTTTATTTTTCCGTATACTAACATTTGTCTTCGTTCACGCCGTTCACGGTGACAGGCTGTGAATATAATATATATAATTTTTGATATATTACGTTCTGCATTTAAGATGGCTACTGACGTATTTCCGCTGGCAGTACACTTTGTGCAGTCTGCATTCCTTATATCAAAATTCACTTACTATAGAGCGTAGTACTATTCAAGATGGCGGACTTGGCAACCTTGATCCTTGGTCAAAAATGCTCTATGCATAATACATAGATAGGGTGATTCTCTAACGGCGGGACATATGAGATTGGTGTTAGTTGATTATAGCACCCGGAATGATGAAATCCAAGAACCCTGATTGGTCAATATCGTATAGTGCCAACTTAAAATAGGCCATTACCGGTAGTTTGATACAAAAAATGAGACATATCCGCCATTTTGGTGTAAAAGTGTTTACACACTTTTCGAAAATAGAAGCAGAAGGAAATGAATGAGCTGTCAAAAGTAGTGATGATTCGGATTAATTTGTGATAAGTGTAACTTTGGGAAAGAAAAGTGATGATTATAATAAAAAGAGGAGATAGGGAAGAACTTGGTTTTCATAAAATTTGTTATTTAATGTATTAACCATGACTGACTCAATGAGTTCAGTCAAAACCTTACATTACAGCGTTTCCATCTTCTTTAATTATCAAGTGTATTTTTGTAACAACAAACTCAAAGTTCTTGTTATACCAGTGGACACAATGACCTATCAGATGTTATCCATTTCCATCAAAGAAAAACATATTTAAGTTCTCATTGAGTCATTTGAGTCAGTCATGGTTAATACATTAAATAACAAATTTTATCAAAACCAAGTTCTTCCCTATCTCCTCTTTTTATTACAATCATCACTATTATTTGCCAAAGTTACACTTATCACAAATTAATCGGAATCACTACTTTTGACAGCTCATTCATTTCCTTCTGCTTCTATTTACGAAAAGTGTGTAAACACTTTTACACCAAAATGGCGGATGGGTCTCATTTTTTGTATCAAACTATTGGCAATGGCCTATTTTAAGTTGGCACTATACGATATTGACCAATCAGGGTTCTTGGATTTCATCATTCCGGGTGCTATAATCAACTAACATCAATCTCTTATGTCCCGCGGCCCGCCGTTAGACACCCGTATGTACGTCACTGTTACGTCATATCACATGGATAGACCCTTGAATTTGTGTAGGTATCCCCATCCTCATCAAATGAAAGCCGATCACACCGATGTGGCCTAAAGTAGTGTGAGTAGCCCCTACCTTCTCCTCTTGACTGGCGCAGTAGCCACTTCACACTCATAGGGGCTTACGGCTTTGTGTACTTGCCTCCCTGTTCAACTGTTTCTGTTGCAAAAAAGGCCGTTTCTGGCAACTCTGCCGTGGGGGTTGTTCAGTTACTGGTAGTAAATATGAATTCGAAAAAGATAACATTTGGAAACATATCAAAAAATTTACAAACAAATAAAAGTGAGCCAATACCTCAAACATCCAATGAGCCTAGTACTGGTTTTGGTACATTTGGAAAGAAACCTGATGAAAAGAGAGTGACAGAAATGCTGGTAATACGACCAGAGGATGAAGAGGAGTCTCAAAATTTGGAGAAAATTATGGGAATTACAAGTTTTGGAAAAAAAGCCAAGTCGTTTGATGTTGAAGAAATGCTTGCAACAATCACAAAAAAAATGCATAGTAATAAAGCAATGATGCCTGAAGCAGAGCCTAGACTAATAACTCATACAAATATTAATAAGGATGAGAAGAGTGATAACGATGAGCCTGAACAAGAAAAGGGAGATGATGATTTTATTGGTCCTTCCATTCTGAGCACTCCAAATATACAATCAAAGAATGATAATGTAGCAAGAAGCAAATCTTTTAATGACACGGATGACGACGATGATGATAACAATGATAATGAAGAATCAGATAATGAAGATATTTCATTAGCAGATAAGATTCCATGCAGTCATGAAGTGTCTATGACACATGGGCTAAAAGCAATAACAGCTATTGCAGCTGATCCATCTGGAGCAAGACTGGCTTCTGGGTCAGTTGATTATGATGTCTCCTTTTGGGATTTTGCTGGTATGGACACTTCTTTAAAGAGCTTCAGAACTTTACAACCATGTGAAAATCATCCAATTAAATGTTTGCAATATTCAATTACTGGGGATGTTATATTAGTTGTATCTGGTGCAGCTCAAGCGAAAGTTTTAGATAGAGATGGTTTTGAAAAATGTGAAACAGTAAAAGGTGATCAATATATCACTGATATGGCGCGCACCAAGGGGCACACAGCTGGATTAAACAGTGGTTGTTGGCATCCATTTACCAAAGAAGAATACATGACATGTTCCCAGGATAGTACATGTAGAATTTGGATTTTGTATAGACCACGTGGTCATAAATATATTATCAAGTGCAGAGCCAAAAATGGAGTTAAAACGATTCCTACTACATGTAGTTATAATAAAGAAGGTAATGTTGTTGCCTGTGGTTGTATAGATGGCTCGATACAAATGTGGGATCATAGAAAGAGTTTTGTAAATCCTTCACTGATTTTAAGAACAGCCCATGCCGAAGGTAATGAAATATCCAGTTTAAGTTTTTCATATTTGGGACATAAGCTTGCAACAAGAAGCTGCGATGATACACTTAAACTTTGGGATTTAAGATCATTTAGGTCACCTATATTCCAAGCAACTAATTTATTCTCTAGATATGATACTACAGATTGTATGTTTAGCCCAGATGACTCAATAGTTGTTACAGGAGAGTCCTTAAGTAAGGGACAAGAAGCTGGCAGGGTTTTATTTTATGATACAAATACTTTTGACTTAGTGAAACAGATTTCAGTAACAAACTCACATGTTATTAAAACTTTGTGGCATCCTAAGCTCAATCAAATATTCCTTGGTTGTGGCAATGGCATAGTCAAAGCATATTATGATCCAAAGAAGAGTATGAGAGGGGCCAAACTATGCGTTGTTAAAACCCATCTCAAACAAAAACATATAGAAATTATGTCTACCCAACAAATAATCACTCCCCATGCATTACCATTATTTAGACAAGACAGGCCAAAATCAATTAGAAAACAAATGGAAAAAGATCGCCTTGATCCAGTCAAATCTCGTCGACCCGATTTACCTATAACTTCAGGTCAAGGAGGAAGAGTTGCATCCTCTGGAGGAACTCTCAGTTCTTATGTAATTAGAAATCTTGGACTTAGTAAAAGAATAGAAGATGATCAAGATCCACGACAAGCAATTCTAAAATATGCAAAAGAAGCTGAACAAAATCCTTACTGGATAACACCAGCATATAAAAAAACACAGCCAAAAACAATCTTTGAGCACGAAGGTGAACCTAGTAATAAAAAACCAAAAACACAATAAACAAAAGTGAAAAATTGTAAATATTTTAAAATAACTTATAATAAAACACATGTTCAATGAAAATACACTCTGCGAATATAACTTTTATTCTTTATTCCATACTATATCTAACAATGATTTTTTATATTTTCAAATCTTCAGTTACAATATCATTTGGTATTTGAGTAGCATATTACTGAAATTTCTACGTTATTAATACTTGTAAATTTTGATTTTATTTGTTAGGCTTTCGAAAAAAGATACAAAGTTGTTTCAATAATTGCTTGCATATTATATAAATATGACTAACAAATTGGAAAGCAAGTGTTTTTTATATAGAAATGAATTTTTAAGAAGACGGAAAAGAATGAAATGAAACAGAAACGAATACCACATCTTTGATCCGCGTTTTCGATCTGTTTTTGAGTTTTGAGGGTTCCCGCCGTTAAACCGTATGTACTTACTCATCTGTGACTGGTGTAGTGGGGCGGTAGCCGGTAGAGTACATATTTACATTACCAGACATACATAGGCTGTGTTCCGTTATTGACTGTGAGTACTAGTAATCTATAGTTTGCGTCACATAAACTATAGATTTTCAGTACTCACAGTCAATAACGGAACACGGCCATAGTTATGTCCTACCGGCTGCGTTCCTTTAATTAACTGTAAACGCCCGTAGAGACATGCCGGCTAGGGAATAAAGTCTTTCCGACCTGTCCCTATAATCCCCTACAAGCACTTACAATTGAAATTGGCGGAGTTGGCAACGCTGGTGAAATTGATAGATACATACATACCGGATGTTTTGTTACCCAACCGGCCCTCGGGATCCGGATTCCAGTTGCTCTACGTCCTATAAATTTGAAATTTTAAACGTTGCAGTTTCAACTATGAGTGTCACGAATAATAAGAGTATTAAGTTTGATATAAAATACTCAGGGCACGAAACAGATAAAGGTGATAGTGAAAGTTTGAAAAGTGATATAATGTTTACACTAAAAAAATGGAATGCTGTAGCAATGTGGAGCTGGGACGTGGAATGTGATACTTGCGCGATTTGTCGTGTACAAGTAATGGGTAAGTTATTTTCATAAAAATTATAATAAAACATTTAAGTATACCTATTCGTATAATGCTCTCCAACGATTATTTATGGAATACGAATGATATCCTAATACAACAATGCTCACTGGCTGCAATAGCTCCAAAATAGATATGTCAACATTTTCAGATATAAACAAATTAAAGATGTTTTAATTGTAGTAAAATAAGTTAGATCTAGCAGACAATTCATATTGTACAGTTTATTATAGTAGTTATTACTATTACTAATAACTTTTGTGAGCATAATACATATTTATTTTCATGCTGAAAAAGACACTACAATGTAGTTGTGCCATTGTGGATTTTACAGAAAATATTTCATCATAAAGGACAATATTCCACTGATAATTGTATAGGTTTGCCAATACTAGATTTAAAGTTATCGAACTATAAATCTTATGTCTGATATTTCTGTAGTATTTATTGATAATAGGTATAAAGTCCCATGCATAAAAGTAAATATTTCTAGTTCATTCTAAATGTAATTATGGCATTTCTTCAAACTACAGTTTTGGCCATTAATCTTGAGTCATGTGAAAAGAAGTTGGAGTCAGAGGGGTATAATTTATGTAGGAAATTTGTCAATATGTCAAAGGACTCAGTTTAACCTGCTTTCTGTAATGTAAACAAGAATAATAATTTTGAGAAGTGTACTGCGATAATGACAAAATGGATTTTAACAAACAGCAAGAAAAAACAGTATATTGAATAAGAATTAATTAATAACAAAATGTGAAAGCTATTGTACATTTTTTAAGGAAATGTATATTTGGAGGTTATTCTACTTTGGTTATGCAGTTGTTAGATAGTACTATGAACACAATATAGTGAGAATATGGAGCTGTATTTGTAAATGAAAAAGTCACCTCAAAAATACTAAGGCTCAAATTTATAAACGAAACTTAAGCTTAGCGCGGTCTTAGCTAAGCTCAATTGTCTCACTTTAACTTTCAATACAGTGCTAAGCTCGATCTTCGTCTTAAGAAATTGCTAAGCTGAGATTCGAGCTTAGTTTAGTTTATAAATTCGAGCCAATATGTTGCTAATTGATAGCGCTACCAGTATGCATATGCATATTAGTATACATTAATACTATGTTATTTGTACTAGTACTTAACTAGCGTATAGAATAAGCCCTCTTTCTGATAAGCTTTGATCATAGCAAACAAAGACTTATCTATCAATGAATGAGAAAGCATTAATTTATCAAGCATTTTTAAGTAGATAGTCACCTCAATGCTTTTAACAAAAATAATAATTAGTGAATGTTTCAGCGATTACTGTATTTAAAAAAAACATGTATCATAAATTAATAAAGATGTATGGTAATATTTTGCTTCTTATTAGAAACTAAAGTTAGTTCAATTCAAATATAAAATTTATTTTTCTTTTTCAGACTATATATGCATAATAATTACATATGCTCAGTTTCTATATATGCTTTCAATTATGAAAAATTGTAGTTATTTTAAATCAACAGGGCATAACTATTTGTTGCAATGGCTTTAATTAATTAATGATTGACAGATTGCATAATTTTTATGTAAATACCTGGCTGATCTCCTAATTACTTCCATATCTTTTTATATAAGATTTCTTTACCCCCTTTTTTCAGTATTATTCTAGTTTTCAACATACAACAATGATTCTCTAGATATTTTCAAAGACATGAATCTAGTGATTCCACTGACTAATTATTTTTTTCCATATTAAAATGGTTGGTAAATTATTGCTTTATTAAATTTGATGAATCGTCACTTGAATTATCTTATTTAAATATAACGTTGTAGTATCTCTTGCATAGAATATCTTATTACATTTGAAAGGTTAATGCTCTTCAAAAGGTTTGTGTATACTGCGAGTTCATCTTGATGTCAGATTCAAATAATTCCCTAACTACATATTCAGATATCCATCACCAATATACAATACTAAGTTTTTACTCATATTTGCTGGTAAGTCAAATCTGTCTTCAAACTTTAGTTTATCCAGTTGCAAAACATGTATATTCTACCTTATTCAGAGAACTGAAATATCTTTCCATCGATCGTGATAGCCTCATCCTAGAGGTCATTTTCGCTGCTCAAATATTCTGAAATAAATTCTATTTTTTATTACTACTTATGTTTGTACACTTTGATTTTACCAGCAGCACGATGACAATATATCCAAGCCTCATTTAGTCTTTTACGCTCAATTTTTTTAATATTTATAAGTTTAATTGTTCTAATACACTAAACAAAGGTTGGAGCGGATGTTTGTTCAAAAAATCAAATATCCGCTTAACTCCTGCACAATTTTTTATTCTTATACTATTATTTTTGCTTTTATCACTCAGTTTTATGCTTTCGCCAATGTTCTTTTAAGAACATTTATTAACACTTTGCACTCTGCTGTCCCTTCTGAAGGGACATAATGCTCTCTGTATAATAACAGCGGAGTGCAAAGGGTTAATAATACGCTTGTGGAAATACAACTTTTCAGTAATATTTTATGAATTTCTTTCTGCCTTCCACAAAAAAATAGCTTCTCTTTTTTAATTAACGTTTCATTATTATTTGATAATATTTAGCAATTTAACATTTTAGATAAACGCTTTCGAAACTTTTTAAAGTACAGATCAAAAGAATGAAGGACAGCTGCAAATAGTTTTACATATATTTTGCTGAAACACTCTAAAGCGTTGGAGAAGATTTTATCTAAAGAGTAAACCTACAAAGTATGTCGTGTATTGAAAGAATTGTAATTAAAGGAAAGAAGATAATGGTCGATGGGGGGGGGGGGTGGACAAGAATAAGTTCAGATAATATTATTGAATAGCTGTAGATTAGGGTGTTCTTTAACAAGAGCCGTTTATTTTGTTACAAACAATAAAAATATTAAGATGTCAAGTCGAATGACAAATGCTCAATTTTAACACGTGCCCCTGACTCTCTTATTTCCCACCATTTAACGTTAGATTGCCCGAAGAGGATATTTTGACTTCCAAACGCTCTGCTATTTTCGGTTATATTTTGCGCGCGTTTTTCACCTATTTCGTAGAATATTTTCGCAAAAAAGATGTAAACGTTCTTTACGCTTAATTTCTTCTTTTCTAATCTTTTTGTTATATTTAAATACGACTATCCAAATCGATAGGAGAACTTTCGCAAAAGATCCCCCTTAAAAATTCAGGCTGCAATTGTGCAAGAAATAATTAGCAGACAATATACAAATTTATAATACATAGAGCGAGGAGTGAACCGCTAGTTAAAATTGTGTACACCAATTCCTACATATGGGAATTACAGAGGGAATTACTAAGAAACCTATTTGTATTTCCTAATTTTTGTAATTCCTTACTAATTCCTAGTATTTCACCAGAATTCCTAGTAATTCCTGTTAGAGTTTAATAATTCACGTAATTATGTCAAAAACTTATATTTTCGACATTAATTATTAAAAGCATTTAATAAGAAATAATATTTAACGTTACTTTTCGCATCATGGTAGGCAATCAAATAAACAATTATGAATATTTTTTTATATCGCACTCATTTATTTGCACGTTTTATACAACAGAATCTTACAAATTATAAGTAATAAACAAGTGAGTGGAAAATTTGAAGTTTGTAACAATTTTTGTTTACATACGTTGGCAACTGAAAATACAATATATAAATTCTTTATATTTTTGATAAGTATTTAGTAATAAAACTTATTTTTATATAATTAATAAAGCTAGTGTATCTTAATCATCTAAGAATTGTGGTACAGGGAGCGCATTAACTTGTATTGCTTATTAATAGCAGAGAGATTACGAAAATTCAGAAAAAAAGGACTAGAGCCTAAAATTTCAATAGGACCATAAAAAAGAAATTCTTTATCAACAATAGCTATATCGTCATCGCGTGGCCATTCGAAATGATCCAGCTCCAATTTTAAAAATTTCAACTTTATTTTTTCATCCTGCATATCAATAACACGACCAATATAAAAAGTGTCGTCGTAAAAAACAGCATAATATTTTTTTAATATTACATCCAGTTTTTTAGAAGTATTATCGAAATTATTTTCGGGAAACACACTTTCATGTAGTTCATTTAATTGCAAATTTTCTTTAGAAGAATCTAGACTACACTGATACTTGTCTTTTTTCCTTTGTTTGGTTACATTGCAGTTTTTTCCTCTTTTAGCCGTGACTTTTGTATTACCAACGAATCTTCTCAATCTATGTGTACTAACTTTTCCTTTACAATCATCCAAAAACCAATTTTTCCATTCAATTTGAGTTAAATGTTTTTGCATCCAAGATGTTCTTTTTATTTTTACATCTTCCATTAATAATATAGCTGCCATAGATTCTGATGCATTAGGTGCTATACCATTAATTGGTGTGTATGACTTATTTTTATTAATATTTTGTAATGTTACTTGACTAGAGTTTTGTTTTGCAGATACCACTCTTTTAGATTTTTGTTTGACCGATACCTGTTGCTTATAATAATCTGATAGCATATGTATTATACGCCTATGACCAGGTATTATTTCAAAAATAGTTGCATTGTTTGAATAAATACCATAATATCTTGGTAATTCTTCTTTGCTTAAAATGTGATGTAAATGAGTTCTGGTAAATTCTACAATACCATCAATGTCAGAGTCTTTTATGTTTGACATGATAATTTCATGATCAAAACCATTAATTATTAATAAATTCTTTAATGTTTCGGGAATTTGTAAATTCAAGAAATCTTCTGCTTCATTAAAGAAACTAACCACTGAAGAGATACATTCATTCGATTGAGCTGTGGATTGAACCTCACTAGTTCGAGAATCTTCCATCCGAAACGTGGTTTATAGGTTATCTTGGTTACTTACTTAATTCAAAAGGTATTATAATTATGAATAACCTTTGTAGTAAATTTAATTAGCACTTACTTTAATACCGTAGAGTTATTAATGAAGCTAATGGAGCCGAATTTCATTTCTGAAAATTTAAAACTTTAATATCTTCATCGTTTTGATTTTGTTACGTCTACATTGCTACAGATCTGCTTCTCCTGTGCCGCGCAGCACACAGAACAGACGCACTAGATTCTTTGATGCACATTGCGCCCTCTACGCCTCTACACAGCGCGCTTGAAAACAAAAATTAAAAACTCATTTTAAGTGTTGTAATTGTGTACAGATTAAAACCTATAATGGGGATCCCAAACTCCCACTTTTTTTTACTACGCATTTTCGAATAATTTTTTTACTATTTTCTTGTAATTCCTTGAATTCCTTATAATTCCTTGCAATACCTTATAATTCCTTGCAATTCCTATATAATTCCTTGGCAATTCCCCGAATTTGTACACCAATTCCCGCAGCGGTTTACCCCTCGACATAGAGTAGATATAAATACCTACTTTCTTCTCGAGTTTCAGCTCTTAATTTTAACGAATAGCGGAGTTATGATCTTTTAAAAAAGGTACGAATTTTTTCTAGTTCCAATTTATTTTTAAATAAGTACCAGCTGAATAATGTTCTCTTGGGTATATAAAATATCTGCAGCTTTTTAAGTTAATTGTTTTAATTAAACGCTGGAAATTGTTAATCACACGCACACATTGTCTTGAAATTCCACAATAGTTATATAATGCACTACTGTGTTTACCCAGTAGTCGATCTGTGGACGAACGGACTCTCTACCATCGGTTCGCACACTCACAGACACGTAAAGCGACGTTAGCGTGCGTGAGACAACCCAATAACGGATGGCGGGAAGTCCGTCCGAAAATCGGCTACGCTGCAACTTGGGGTATTCAGAGGACACCTTGGGCAAAGTTGCCAAACATTGCTGCTTTCTTGCAGTCAATTTAAATAAAAAAAGTCATCTATCACAATTTTTTACACGGAATTCATGATTGTTTGTTGATGGGAAAATAAAATTTTTTGGGCCAACTTCGACCCCCCGTGTCCATTGATGCGCGCGGGCTAAAGGAATTTATGAAATAATATTATATTAGTAAGGATACTATTTTTATTAGGATTTCTGTGCATGTGCCGTATTTTTTATACAGGTTATATTTCTTTTCCAGGGTCCTTTATATATATGGTTCCCAAAAAATACATTAGTTCATACTTTGCTAAAATGTGACTCGACATCTTCATCCACTCTAATGTCTTTAATTACCAATTAACTCTATAGATTAAAACTCGCTTTATTTAATTAACGTCTGTTTGATATTGTCATTTCAGTCTCAGATTAAAAGATTAAAACAGAATTCGGACATTTAAAATTATTTTATATAGCAGTTCCGCTTTAGCTATAGTTTAAAGCTGTGATTATATTTTAACAGGTGATTTAATTAAAACACTTAATTTATGTCTTTATTAAATGATTTCTGATTTAATTATAAGTTTATGTTTAATTATATGAATAATTAAGAAATATAAATTATCATGTTTTTTAAAAAAAGTATATGCATTGAGATTTCGAAGGGAACTATTTTGTATACACAATCAATATACGTTTCACTGAACATAACCAACTGAATATCTGCTCTTAAATCATTAAATAATTCATAACTAGCCGCATTAATTATATTCGTGGCGTTGTTGACTATAATGCTTAAGATAATCGACTTGAGGTAGATACTACTAGTTTATAAAATAACAAAAACAAAAGCTATGCATCTAGTCAACAGTGGTCAGTTTTAGACTACGCATTAACAGTAATATTTAACCTTTAGAGGATCGGTCGTTTCAGTCACAATAACAAGTATTCAGGATCAATCGAGCGTGCTGAATAAATCTTAAGTATGTCTATTTAAAGGCCAATTTGTGTTAGTGCCTATTTTTAATTTTCCCGCATCTCTAAAGGTTAATATTTCTCACTTATGTATATCTTTAATTTTGTCTAATATATTGCAATGAGTACCATAAATAAATTCACGCATAATATAAAAGTTAACCGCTACTCTCGCTCGCGTACGCTTTACATTTGGTTTAACTTCTAATTATATTATTTCACATGATCCGTATAAAATAGAAATCTCTTGAGCTACCATATATAATGCTGCTGTACAAGTACGTAATAGGAACTGATCTAATGAAAGAAAGAGAAAGAAAGTAAGAGAGAGCACGCATTATGTTCGATTTTGGTCAAATAATTATACTGCTATAATTTAAACAATTTTTCGAGGTTTTTGTAGCAATGAAACTATATACAAGATGTGTGATTTAAGGATACCAACTGGAAAAATCCAGGAGGAGAATGTGGTTTTATTACAAATGTTCTAAAAAAGGATACGGGTCCACGGTGAAGACAATGCGGGTCCCAATAGGGATCCCCCAACCCTGACCTCCCAACTCGTATAAATGTATAAGCTTGGACGCGTCAAAGTGAGGGGACTGTTTAGGCCCAGACTGGCTTCTCAGTGCGGTCTATAAGGCTTTTTCTTGTTCCTACAAATGGAGAAAATATCGGATTGATCACACGTATGAAATTATTGCAGTTAATTTTTTTAGAACATACGTATCTTAAGTTCTTATCAATATTATACCATTCTATTAACTGTATATTTCCCAATAGCTCAAACATTTATAATTTTATATTATTAGCCAAAATCTTTTGGGTTTGTTAAAGTTTGATCTACATTTTTATATAGGTACGTTGTCGCAATGCTTTTACCCTTATGTACGATTTCAAACATAGAATACTTTTTAATATAATTTAACTATAGACGAGGTAGCGACATTGCGGTGGTATAAAAACGTAGGTCAAACATGAAAGAAACTGAAAATTTTGCCCAGAAATGAAAAATTATAAGTCTGCGCTTCTGGAAAAATTACAATTATTAGAATAGTATAAATAATATTAATGAAACCTTTGAATACTTTTTTTTTTCTAAAGTTATTCAAAACAAAATTTTCACAGGAGTGAGCAATTCAATATTTTCTTCATTTTTAAGGAAAAAATTCCTTGTTGACGTTTACTTTTTTTCCAATAGGGACCGTGCATACCAACACAATGACAGTGAGACGAAAAAGTGTAATGGTGTAAATACATATTATCAGCACAAACTATCAGTGAATTTTGAAAGTTTTGGGGTACCAATTTATTTATATGTATATAGTTACACATTGACACTTCGCTATCATTGTACTTGCTGCACTCTCCCTATATCCCTTAATTTAGAAGCAATAATACATTACTTTTATTATTAAGCAAGTTTATGGTCGGTCGATAATAATTTATGAAAAGGTCCGGTAGGTTGGCATATTTAATACTCGACGGTAAATGTAGAAATAGTCAACACCCCCTTCAGTTTGTATTAGTAACCTAGCGCTAGTGTACGACAGACCGATACCTGATTATAAAAATTGAAACGTTTAGAAATTTAGAAAGTGTAATAAATAAATTATAAGCTCGTAAAATCAGAACTTGATAATTGTAAAGTGTTTACTTATGAATTATGTACATTCTTACGAATAAAGTAATTCTTAACGCGACACAAATATAAGTGCTACTAGTATCGTTAATTACAGCAAATAGCGCTACTAATAATAGTTATATTTACGTTATGCTTAAATTATTTTTTTCATAAGCAATAATTGCGAGCTTGCAAAAGCACATTATTGTGAGTCTTTAATTTATTTATCATATTGCTTACGTATCTCATAATTTCAGTAGTTTTTATAGCCGGAGTATTGAATGTTTGCACACTGACGGTTGATTACTAGACAAACAAAGAGGTGATTACTATT
The DNA here is from genome assembly GCF_024137725.1 of Prorops nasuta. Lineage (NCBI taxonomy): Eukaryota > Metazoa > Arthropoda > Insecta > Hymenoptera > Bethylidae > Prorops > Prorops nasuta. Next base: position 8,154,185 of record NW_027116803.1, on the reverse strand, counting down.
TCCACGTTTTTCATCGAATATTAAGGGTACCAACCCACAGAATGTTTCCACGGATTATGGGCCAATCATAAGCTTTGCATACAACGCCAAGTCGCTTAAAGACATCTTTTAAAAGTCTTTTAGTCAATTGAATGATAAAAGATGTCTGTAAGACAACTTTTAGCCATTTGTGCTTTATGGGCTGTTTAATTACTAAAACAATTAATGGTCACTACTAAGTTAACGGAAATATGAACAAATTTCCTTAAACCATTTATCTTATAATCATCTCCCCTTTCTAAAATTATCTGGTTGGCAATCTTAAAATACCTAGCCTGTACGTATAAGCAGTTTGGATACATGTTATTTGAATATTAAATTGTTGCAAATAATTTTTTTTCTTCAAAAACATCTTTAAATACGGTATATCAATTAATGGCATATTCAGATAGTGTTGCTGTGCTTTTTGCACATGTTGAAGACAATATAATGATCGATTTAAATGATCTTAATCCTACATGAAAACTAAAAAATACTTTTCTATGTGAACAGGAAATACAATCTGAAATTAATTTGGAAATCTTTTTGTTTTCGACAAAAATGTCAATTTTTTTCTTCGAACTTGATTAAAATTTATCATTTTTAATTTTATTACAATTCATCTAGAAGGTATTCATTCTAGCTTCGAGATGAAATATTTTTTATTCTAAAGATAATATAATGAGTACTATCTTTACGGAATATTTCTATGACAGCGATGAATCAAGAGAACAATTTCATTAGTTAATAAGTTTTCTTTTAATATTTGTTTATAAATTCTTTTTTATAATTTAATATGTACATATCATGTATTTACACTGCTCACAAACATAATGTCATTTTGTCATTAAATAAATCGATAAAATTGAGCTACTTTTGACCTAAATGAGATTCCCCTTTTAAGGAAGTTCTTTTCAATAAATATTATTTGCAGTACCATTCTGACGTGTTTCAAATTTGAAATCAATAAATTTCAATTGTGTGTGTGTGTGTGTGTGTGTGTAATTGCATAGTATTTAAATTACTTATACACAGTTAAATAATTGTAGAAAATGAATTATAAACTTGTACCTTGAACAATGATACATTTCTTATTATGTACGTATGTTCCCTTTTACTTTTTAACTTGGTTCTTCTAATAAGAAAATTGTTCTTTTTTTCTTTGACTTTATTTTGATAGGCTTCATTTTAATTGTTTATGTATATTTTAAAACTCAACTCTTTCATTTATCTAGATAAAAAATAAAGTACTATTGTTTCTTATCCAGAGTTAATCTTCTCTTTACTAAAAAGAAGTAACTGTTTTTTAAATACGCTAATCATTATTTTTAAAAATAAAAACGTTGATTTAATGGAATATAATAAGTGTAATAAAAACAAAATTACTTGTCATAAATTGATATTAAAGGAATCTGACAAGTTTTCAATTAATTTGTTTTATATTTAAGACTTTAAACTATTTTATCATTAATTTGCTCACTAATAAATTGGATAGAATCTTATTTGTTTGAAATTTGAAACACACCTTATTGTAGTACAGCAACAGACATCTGTAGACAAAACTGCCCTAAATAGTACTCAACATGCCATTGGCATGGGTTTCATATTAGCAACAGCACTCATTCTTCTCACAGGTCCAGCAAACCTCTTCTCAATCTCCTCGAGAGATCTCCCTCTTGTCTCAGGAACAGCTATTACTACAAAAATAAATCCTGTTAGACAAACAGCACCGAACATCCAAAATGTACCATATGTCCCAATTGCATTAATAATATCCTCATAAGTCTTGGTAACGATAAATGTGCACATCCAGTTAAAACCAGTTGCGACACTAGCTGCTGATCCACGAATTTTGGCTGGCAAAATTTCACCCATCATTAGCCACGGTATTGGTCCAAACCCAAGAGAGAATCCAACAACATAAGCAATCAAACTTATCAGTGGAACCCATCCAAATGATGATACGTCCGTGCTGGTTTCCTTCAAGTAGAAGAATGTGCCAAGGGACATCAATGTTACACTCATTGTTGCTCCACTGATGTAAAGAAGCATTTTTCGGCCCAGCTTATCAATTACTGCAGCTGCTACAAATGTAGATATGAAATTCACGACTCCTACTATTATGGTTGACACATTTTCATCCACACTACTACCTGCATCCTATTAACAAGCAAATTGTAATTATTAATAATAATTTAGATGCTTAAACAGAAATATATTATATGTTAGCTGCTTAATGTTAATCCTTCCAATCCAATATTTCGCACACATTAAGGAAAGGGTAGAAAAATCGTCAAAAGTATTATGGCATTTAGAAGTATTAAAAAAAGTTCAAATACCAAGACTGGACTTATTTTGTAAACTTAATTTTCTCGTTAATGCTAATGTAAATAAATTCGAACAAATTCAAAAAGTATCATTCCTTTTAAAGAATAAATGAAATAGTTTTAAAAAATGTTGATACATCTTTTATCACAAAAAAATAAATAATTGATGAAATTGATTAAAAGTTGTTTTAAATTTAAATAGTTAATCTTTAATAATATGTGCAAGATTCACTGATCTTTACCTGTATTTTTCATCTACACCGTTCATCGTTTACGAATGAATGAAACTTGCAACATTTATATAAGGTATTACGAGTTTATGTCTAAAAATCGCATATTATTACGTATACGATTTTTTCATGAATGGTGTTGTACAAATTTGCAAGTAAATATCTCTTGGAACGAGGAAATGACTTAATGTTAGTAGTTGCTGTAAAATGTTTAAGTTTCTATATCCAGCGTAGGTAAATAGTTGATTTTATTGTTACAATGGACAAAAATTGAAATCGTTAAATATTTGGTTTTGCGAAAAACACAATATTGTTTTTCTATAATTGTATTCCAAACAGCTATCAATATAGGGGAGAGTGGGGCAAAATGATCCCCCTAAGGCAAAATCCATCTTAGTGACGCTATTATTGATTTTAACATAGCAAAAATTTTATGTAACGAAGATCACATATTACTTTACATTTCTGCGTAGTCGCGACAATTAAATTGTTAAAGATGTTTTGTACTAGTCAATTTAAAGTGAATCTTACAAAAGGATCATTTTACCCTCACCCGTGGGGTAAAATGATCCCATGCCGAATAATTTAAAATAATGACTTTATATTTATAGAAACGATAGACAAAAGCTATAATACTTTCAATAAAAAAGTAGAAAAACATATTTTAGTGCTAACATTATGAATTTTATGAAAAGAAAACATGTTATTCAAGTATAATCGCTAAAATCGCGAAAAGCGTGAAAAAAGTACACTGGATCCAATCTTCTCCATAAGCTTCGTTTTTAAACCGTTTGTTGTATGAAAAATACATTCGTTATCATCATCGTTACTACTTTTTGAGCACCGGCTGCTTCCTACCAATGAAACCACTATGAGATCGTTTTGCCCCAAATGCGTTGCCCATCTTTCATTGAATCTTAAAATTTTACCAAAGCCGATTTTAAATTAATTTTAAGAGGAAATAAAAGTTCATACTTATTATTATGATTTACCTAATTGAGCGATTTGAAATGTATCCCAACATTTATTTCCTATACGATTCAAAAATCGCTTATCTTACAGAAAAATGATGAAAAACACATAAATGCCGCTAACAATTTTTTACGTATTCAAGATAGACATTGCAATATTATATTGTGTATTTAAAAGTTTATATTTTAATATTGATTAATTTTTAAACGAATAGTATCAATAGTTTTGATAAAACGCTGAGGGATCACTTTACTCCGAGGGATCATTTTGCCCCACTCTAGCCCCTAATACTCTTCTAAGGCAGATAACTAATGCAGCGTCCGTAATGGTAATCGCATTTTTTCCATCCTAAGGTCGAAAGAAATTTTTTCCTTACATGAAATATTTTCTAGGATATGAAAATTAAATAAAACGAAACAGTATTGCTGATGCGAAAACAATATTAATATCAGAAAACAGAAATTTCGGCCCTGAAAAGCTACAGATAAAATAGTCGTAATTTTAAGCACTTTTAAACAAAATTAGTATTTTTGCTAACGTATATTCCTACAACTGTTTCCAAAAAACTTACTACTTGAATTCTTATGTTAATGACATTGAAGTTTACGAAGAAAATATTCAAAAGAAATTTTACTGTGCCTCCATAGTTGTAGTATCGTGTCTCTACATTCCAAGTAAAACTCATTTAATTTCGGTAAAATTTAAAAATTTCTATAGTACTTTTAAATATAATTTCTTTAAAAGCAGAAAGTCAAACAATTTGTAATAAACTTAGGGATTAAATAATCTTTACATTTTAATTTTTACCGAAGCGCACAGGAACAATTGGGAAAAATAACACTGGAAAAATAAAAAATACTTTTCACGGAATAAACCAGTAACATTTCTTCTAAAGAAATAGGGATTAGAGTCGAAATAAAAATAAATTAGAATTCGTATTAGAGTAAATGCATGGCAGCTACAGTAAAATTATTTGTGCTTGGATTTTCTCTTTAAAAGAAAGTAAATAGAGAAAAACATCAGCCATATGCTGTTTATAAATGTATTGTACTTTGGTATATAAGCCCAGAGAGGATCTCGCTGTTGATTAGTCATGATTGCTCCATCACCAGTCACTATCCAGATCGAGCCTACAGCTACCTGTCAATCGTCTTTCGGCATATGTGCGTTTCTCGGTTTATATTTGTTCGATCATTTTTGCTGAACGGCTTCGATAAATACATAAAAGTGGATCCACACTAGAGCAATTTTATGCACACGATCGCCAGTCGCGCGCGCTAATACTCTAATTTTTACAAGTATTTTATGCATAAAAAACAAAAGAATTCTAGAATATTAGTACACGAATAACTTTCGCGTGTGTGTTCAAAAATGCTCTTGTTCGGATCCACCCTAATATGGCACTATTTTGTTTAACTTAGAAAATCGTTTAAAGGTCATGTGTGAAGTTCACTTAAATTATCCTAAATGATGATCTCTTTTGTTTATTGCACATTTTGTAGCATTATGTGTGAATAACTTTTCTCATATATTAATTTATCATTTCGTTTAGTGATTCATTATGTATTTCGAGTTGAAATTGTATATAGATATGAGTTTAAATGAAGTATTGTACGTCACCAAAACAGTTACGTGTATACGTACGTAGAAAGTGTCACCTAATTTCTTAGAATTTAAAATCGAAATGTCCAGTGAGCCACTAATTTAAATAATAAATTAATATAGAGTTTTGAAAATCTCTCGCGATAAGCTGTAAGAATGTGTAATAAAAAGTATGGAATATTTAAAAAATTGAAATGAACTTGACGTGACCATCACATGGCTTTCAAGGTCAAATAAATAATTCTATTTTGTATTCTTTTTAAAGTCATTCAACTTTTATTTAACACTAGATATACCAGCGATTGAACCAGTCATTTTGACTGGTACCAGTATAAGTGTCAAAAACGCAAATTATTTTTACTAACAACATATATACAGTAATATAAACTTTATAAAATTAATTCTTTTGTTATAACTAGAAAAGTCATGATATTATTACGAAAAAAAAATATTACACGTAGTAGGAATTTTAAATTGAAATACCGAAAACAGTCATTTTGACTGGTCTGGTATATCTAGTGTTAAAATACATTTATCTGCGGAAGTTTTGTGGAAAGTTCGGGGGGGGGGGGTGTCGGATTATATATATATATATATATATATATATATATAGCTCTTTAGGGGTATAGGTAGATTAAATCGTCCTGTTTTTTGCTTAGCTTTTTATGCATGGTGGGATTCTATATGTCCCACCCTATAAAAAAAGACTTATTGAAGCGTTATTAATTTTTTTATTATCTGAGTAATAACTTATGTAAAATAGTCGAAATGAATGTATATTTCTATTTTTTTATAATAAGCAAAAAATCTGTATAACCAGGGTTTCTATTTCCTTTAAAATCGTATACTTCAAAAAGTTAAAATATTGATCATCTTTTATAGTGTATTATATCACAATATATATATATATATATATACGCGTTATTAATTAATTAACTTCACAATTACTGATTAGAAACTGCTTTAATATTTATATAAACTTGCCTCGAAGAGATTGAAAAACTTTTCAGATTTCTGATCTTGTCCACTAGTACTTTTAATAATCTAAATTTCTATATATTAACGAAGCTTGATATAGCGAGGTGTGTATTTGATATGTATTCTTGTCGATATAATTATTTAGTTTGTATGTACCATCAAATGAGGTAATTAGTAACAGTGATGGGGTAATAAGAACCACACTTATAATAGTACGTTTTGGCATTTTACTATTGTCGAGTTGCTTGCTGACCAATGTTAATTATTAAACAAAGATCATATTAATAGAAATTAGTAAGCAATCAGATTACAAAACGTCAAAAACAAACTATTATAAGTTTGTTACTTATTACTCCTCACTGTAATTAATTACCCTATTAGACGGTATGTACCTATACCCTACCTTAATAAATGATCTTAACAATTTTAAGTTATTTGACTATATACAGAATGTGTATCAGCAATTATGCTTTTAATTTGAACCACATATTCTTGAGGATAAACTAAGTCGAAGGGTCATGTACCATTACATTCGTAAATGCATCATTGCTGAGATAAATCAATTTTAAACCGATAAATCGGTACTTCGATTCAACGGAAAAATTACATTACTTTCACTTTCATCGACATTTCCCTAAATATTATCTTAGTTCACCAATGAGGAAACTCATGCATAGTTCTATATGGGAATCGCCGTTCATCCGGACGATAAGCGGGCCAACGCTGGCTTTTGGTTATCGTCTGCTAAGATTGAGCCATCGCTCCGCCAACCATTGGCACTTGTTTTTCGGGAAAAGTCGCGCGTCTGTCTTATCCCGATACTCGGCCATCGATAGGCAACTTTTAACGGGATCCCTCACGCCTGCTTTGCCGACAGTATAAGTCAATAAACAATTAGTCTAACAAAATTCAAATGCGAAGCAAATTGAACAATCGAGCGTCTTTAGGACAAGGCGCCAGTTCTAACGAGTGAAACGAGCTTAAAAAAACTCAAATCGGATGAGAATTAACTCTGTACCATTGTGCCGCGTTTTCGAAGAGATGCCACTCTTGGTTATTCCCACTTGAAGAGCGTACAGCTTTTTTCTTCATCGAATTTGAATTTTTTTAAGCTCGTTTGACTCGTTAGGACTGGCACCTTATACTAAAGACGCCCGTTTGTTCAATTTGCTTCGCATTTGAATTTTATTAAACTAATTGTTTATTGATTTGTAGTGTCGGTAAAGCAGGCGTGAGGGATCCCGTTAAGCCGTGTCTACACTTGCAAGTGAAGAACGAAGTGAACCTCGTGTTGCAAATCCTATCTACATGTCGATGTCTCTACGTGGCACATTCGACTAAGCGCTAACATTATCGACGAATGGACAAGTATTGACCTGATACTTGGATAACGATTGATGCATATCATCGGATCATTTGCCATGTTCGACCTAAAAATACAGAAGTACCACAGGACCAATCTAATTGAACGTGAGCCAATCATGGGCCAAGCGTGGCCCGATGGAGAAAATCCTAAGTGGTGTGTGTGTGTGTGTCCAATTTTATAATGTTCCTCCTTAAAAAACTTTTAATGCCAACTCTGATGTAGAAAGAAATATTTTAAAGAAAAGTTTTTTTGGTTTAGAGTGAACAAAAGACGGTATTACATTGGCTTAACATTTAATTTAGTCATTTCATCAATATATATATATATATATATATAAAGGTAAATTTGAATATTTAACAGAAATCCGTATTTTTGCTTACATATTCTTGTAGCTTAACTCGAGAGCTTTCCACAACACTATTAATTTACAATTTTATTTAACCGTTCACTGAATATTACAGCTGCAAATTGGACAAAGTTTAGCTAATTTTTCCGGACTAGAGTGTGCGTGACCTCTATGGATGTATACGCATAATCGCTCAGCTCTGCATACAATTTTAAATCGAAACATCTAGCTAACAGCTAGATGAAATGGTTTCATATTTCCATATAAGACTTGTGGAAGCTCTTGCTATGAATTATACGAATATGCAATCACACATATGAGAGGTTCCATTTAAAAAATTCAAATTTACCTTTGTAAACGCTTCGAGTGAATCTTCAAGATTAAACCAATCGTACCATCTTATGTCTCCCTCAAAAGTCAAAAAGAACTTTTGTCTCATAAGTTTCTTTCTACAATCAATAATAATTGTTTTGGTACCGAATATTTTTCTAAATATATAAAAAGATAACTAAATTATAGTTATTTTTATAAGACACTTTTGATATTTTATTTCGCGCAAATTAAGATACGTGCTGAGACTCGAAGGTCGATGAACTTGTTGCGCTGAAGGTTATTGAGTACACGATCGCCCTGCATAGCAAATTTAAAAGAGAAAATAGTTCATTAAGACAGGACCTTCGAGCTAAAGCTATAATTCGGTGGTCAAATGACCGTTTTTAAATGTAAACACGCGTGTATAAAAAATCCAGGGTACTTTTTACGTCAAGATGGGACACCTGGCATAGTTATTATTTAATCATTCAGAGGTGATCTATACATGGACGAATTAAAACTGGTAAAATAGGAGCGATGCTCTTTAGCTGAAGAGAGAGAGAGTATAAACCGAGAGAATTTTTGCAAAAGTACTCGTCTTTAGTTACGTTTGTTACCCCCCCCCCCCCCCCCCCACTTTTTCATCCTTTTTTAAGCGAACTCTAATGAAAATTAATAGGTATGTTTGTGATTATATCGAATATTTAATGAATTACATTGTTTCTATTGCATTGTTTCCAATAAAGTTAGCCTTTATATCAATATATGTACAGGGTTAGCGAGATATAATGCCTCAGACCATGGACATGAAATGCTGTTTAACTTCATAATTATACGAGATAGCAATTGTTGCTATGAGACCTTTTTGAACGCAAATCAAAAGACATTTCAACACTTCAAAAAGGTCTTATAGCAAAAATTGCTATCTCGTATAATTATGAAGTTAAACAGCATTTCATGTCCATGGTCTGAGGCGTTTTATCTGGCTAGCCCTGTATTATGTATTCGAGGTTATAAATAGCAACCCTATCTTTAATAAGTGGAAAATGGTAATAACGACTGCATTTTCCAGAGATACATACGTAAAGATTCTCCTTCGCAGAGGTGCAAAGTAATCATGCAAAAGATATTTTAGGCATAAGAATGTAAAATTATAAAGATGAAACAATTTAATTTTTTTTAATGGAATCCTATATTTTTATTGTACATTCTTATAGCTTATCCAAGGGTTTTCGAAAACCGTGTATTGATTTTCACTTTCATTCACGCATTTATAAGATACTTCGAATTGAACTTGCAGATGGCTGTGAGTTTGCTTGAAGTAATAAGCGGAACCGTTACGCATACATACACATAATTGCTCACACCAATGTATATTTTCAAATTTAAATATCTGATAAATGATTGGATGAAATTGGAAATTAGTACAAGGTTTTGGAAATCTATTCATATAAGGTAGAATTTGCGGTAAAAAACCTAGTGATTCATTTAGACAAGCCAACGTGGCCTTTATAACTTCTAGATTCCTCTTCATTTAGAACACTATTAAATGTTTATTTAAAGTCATCTTCGAAACAAAATTTACGTGTTTTTGTAAAATTCTATATCTATTAATATTTTTCATTTATTCATGGTTGATACTTTTGAAAAGTTCATCCAATATAAAAAATGTGCAAAAATACTTTGCAATATATTGGAATTTTCGCGGATATTTTGACATTTAAATAACATTGAAATAAATTATTTTATAAATTTATCGGTCTGCCTAAGAAACACAAATCCTACAATTTCCACTTTGAGCCACCATTCCTGTATACATTTCAATAATTTTACGAGAACTTTGGAATATTGCATAATAAAAGTTAATTATGAAGATTTGGAAAAATTCGTACATAATACTTTTTCCACGACTTACAAAGATTTCACTACTTTACACGCGCTATTTTTTATCAATTTCCTAAGAACGTAACAAAAAAATTAAATAAAAAGAAAAAAATATCCTAGTCCACGTGCTTGGTAGTTTTACGTGGAAACCTTTACGAATAAAAGTAGGTAATAACAGAAAAATTCATGATGCACTTACCCTAAAAATTTGAACCGTGTAAAAGATTACAGCGTTAATACCAGACATTTGCTGGAAAAACATAAGTCCCAATGAGATCAGTAGAGGTTTGATATGATTGCGTTTAAACAATTCACCAAGCGCTCCTTGCGATGCATTTCTTTCACTGTCAACATGCATTTTCTCAATCATGGTAAGCTCTTCTGTAATGTCCGTTTCCTTTCCACGTAACCATTGAAGAGATTTTCGGGCCTTCTTTGTTTTTCCTTTGGAAATGTACCATCTTGGGGTCTCAGGAATCATAAACATCAAGGCTAAAAATGGTATAGGCAAACTGGCACCGAGCAAAGCAAGAATTCTCCAATCTAAGTACATGCCGGCAGCAAAACAGAGTAAAATACCTGTAAGAAAAGATTAAAAACATTATTTTATTATTGCAAAATGTTCAACTTTTTACAGGTGATTCCTAGTATGAACTCTTTAACATTCAAGTATTTTTTGCCACATTGTAATGATTGTTATCCATTATAATTTGCGGGTACACATAGTGCTACATTTGAATTGGGCAAAATTCTTTTTTATACCCAAAATGACACATAAGCGTTGAAAATCAGGATAAGTAGTGACGGTACCGCGAATCATGGCATATCGCACGATTGAACCTCGTAGAATGGTTTGCAATAATATAAAGAAAATAAGTTTTAATGATAATATGCTCGCAGTTTGTAGTGAACAACTTAAAAAAAAAAAAAAAAAATGAAATAATGGATTGAATAATATTTTTTAAGTTAAAAAGACGACAACAATTTTAGGGACGATTTTGTTCAATTTTGTTGTTCAGCATTCCCTATAATTTGATTTTATCCTTTTTTTTTTTTTTTTCATGTTTACTATGAACAAAATATCTTAGAAACTCATTTTAATGAATTTTTTAACCGATCTACGAGATTCTGAGGTGCACTTTTTTGCCAACTTTTCATTTGCGAAGCCCTAACTAATTCACCTGTTTTTCAACACTCATGCAGATTTATCGACTAAAAAATTATTTTGTGCAGTCCAAATGCACAACGATATACCAACAGACTATGATAAACAATACTCATTAATATACTGTGGATCTTTATGCAAAAATAAAAATATTGAGAAAGTTCTTCCTGAAAGTTGTTGGTTTTACGAATGTAATATTTGGTTAAATTGTGTTACAAACTGATGCAGTTGAATGAAACAACTGGAGATACTAAAATTTTATTATTTATTTCGAACCAATAAATTAAAACCAAATCCATATTTGAGAATGTATTCTGGGAGCCTAAAAATTACTCTCCCTTATCAAATAAAAGTGGAAACTACCTTAGTTTTAACGCGTAGCGGGATTCCCATCGATAATTAAAAACATCACTTACCCGTATTACCAAAAGCAGTTGGCATTAATCCAAGTGTTCCACGAACTTCTGCTTGTATCGTTTCACCCAAGTAAACAGGTAACGATAAAGATGCAATTCCCACGCAAAATCCACACAACGCTCGCCCAATTAAGATCATTGACACATTAGTTGCCAAAGCAATTAATAGCCAAGCTAAAATATTTTTGATTCCATTAATTTTTCTACGAATTAAGGAATATGACGAAGATTGATTTTGGATCTCACCTCCAATAAACGGAAGAGCCGTCGCAAGGATTGTATTTCTTCTTCCTAAATATTCTATACATGGACCACCAGCTATGCCCCCAAAAAGAGCACTCAGAGGCATGATAGAACCAATCCACATACCCTAAAATTAAAATCACAATGTTGGAAGGCAAATTCAAAATTTACAACGATACATCGTTGAATCACATTTTCGTAAGAAGGACGATACTGTCTCGTCGATATTTTATGAATGATTAATGACACATGAATTTTAAACAACAATAAACTGCTACAAATTACTCAAAAGATCAAAATAAGTAAAATTGTTATATTCCTATCCTATTCATAAATATAGTTAAATGATACTTAATTTTATACCTTTGCCAAACTTTTAATTTTTAGAAGCTTTAGGAATTTATAACGTAATATCCAAATCTGTAAACTATTTCAAAGATTATTGATATGATTTTAATAAATGCGATGTTAAATTTAGTGACACAAAGAACTATTAATCATTGACGGAATCGAGTTTTAAACGGATGAATTGAGAGTTAATCTTTAAACTTTTTCTATAGAATTTCATGTGGACGCAAATATTTTTTCAGATTTATATAGAAACGCTTCACCTTGTATTATCAATAGCAGCGAAACAAACTTTCATGTCCGCTATAGAAATTTATATTGATGATAAAACAGTGGCGTGTCCTGCGGCCCGATGAATTAAAACCGTTCTCAGCAAGGTTCAGTAAATGACCATCAATCAGATAGTAATCGGGCTATAGCGCCCCTGACCACGCACCAATGACGCATGTGAGGTTAAATTTTTAACCATCCATTGACCCTTCCTTGTATATTAGTGTATTGTACCTTTTCATACAACTAATTTATTTTATAAATTTTCCAAAAGTGCGAAACTTGTACATTTTTGTATATTTCAATTTACAAAGATATTGTATAAGGCGATATTTTTTTTGTTATAATTTTTTATAAAATATCATTACTCAACAAGTAGTTGATACTATTTTCTACAACTTTGTAGCAGATTATTGAACGTTCGAGTTTTTCGAGGAATTAAATATAAAAGCTGAATATGCAAGCAATAAATATTTTCAAAAAATGAATTTCGCGACTGACAAGCTGTAATCTTTTGCAATCGACAAAAGTTTTCAAAACAAACGTGACTGTCTTAGTATACTATTCGGAATATTTAGTATTCCAATGACAACGGAATGTGTTTTTAAGAAGAATTCAAATATTTTAGATTATGTCAATTATCAAAGCACGTTTGTTTAGGAGCCTCTCCTCTTTCTCATTTTCTCTCGTAACTCTAATGAATTTTCAAAAATATTTCTATTTGCCACTTACTATATATATACATATATTAATATTATGTTGATATTGTAATTATGATTAAATTTTTATATTCACAGGATAACGAGGAAAATATTTAAGTTTAAACTCTTCTTGTGTATCATTAATTCGTAAAAGGAAAACAGTCCTTTAAATTAATTTAGTATAATAAGGCTACATGTGTGTGTCGAAAAGGAATTAGATTCTTATAAGGAATTTCTTATCGTTGTAAAACCTGTCAAATGACATTCAACGATAACTAATTATTATTCAGTGCGTGTCTTTGATGGCCATCGTAAAAAATGATTCACATTCTAAGGACAGGCTTGAAACGGTTCAAGTACAGAGTAACAATATTTTAATCTTGTCCATACAAATGAATCACGAAGAAACGACGGTACGTCAAAAATGTTAAAAATTAAATGAATAATTTATTTCACTTGTGTCACAGTGTTAAACTAGACTCACAATTTGATTGGTAACCTCGAAAGTCGCTGTAGCATTATTTTGCATGGAGACGAGACCAGGTGATGTGTACGAACTTGCATAGCCGACCACCATGGAGCCCATTGACACCGAAAGTGCTGCAATTACCTAAAATTATTTAATAATTATAATTGTGATCTCGCTACATGGACGATAATGACGAACATGAATCGTTGTTAATCTCAATTCCATCGTCGTTCTCTTTTCTCTTGTACAACTTCGAAAGTTACACTACGTACAAGGAAAGTGATATTTGTAATGTGTGATGTTAAATCAGTGAAGAAGAAATGTCGAAAGAACAGGGAATTTTTTATATGTTATTTACTTGTTAATCGTATTTCAAACATTTGGAACATGCTGCACCAAAAGCTGTTAAGATAAGGACCAGAGGTTTAGATTAATTTCGCAAGAATAACATTTTTCGACTGCGTTTAATAATAAAAAATTTAAATTCTACATAAATCGTGCAGTGCTAATTTTCAAGGAAAATCATGCTCTTTGATTTAGTTGTGAGTGTATTTAAACCAAAACGATCCTTGACTGGATTTATTGGGGGGGGGGGGGGGGGGGGAAACAAAAAACAAAAAAAAAATAGAGAGAAAATGTTGCAATCCTTCGCTCTATTCTCGTTCGTAGCGTTAGTTTTACAGTTTTCAGCAGCACACTCCACAATTATAATCATGTCTCGATACGAACGAATAACACAATCATTCGTTCTACCCTTCAAAGTTACCTGTGACAAAGTACATTTAGCGACCGGTACGTTTCCAGGTACTTCGATGTTGACGTGAGTGTCCGCTCGCATAAGAATCTTCATGATTAACGCTTATAATTAATCGGTTCAGAAGGAATGCAAACAACAACTTGTGCAACTAGCTATAAAATCTAGTTTAAGAGTCGATCACATGGAATAGTCACTGTAAATGTTTAAAAAATGCCCGGCGATGATTGGTGGTTTTATTCGGAGCAGTTAACTGCACAGCAATAGTAATAACAAACATTAATAACAATATTGTTGATAATAGAGAGATATTAAATTGTGCCGATAATGTAGTAAGAGTAGAAGATAATACTGAACTATCAATTGTATCTTTATTGGATCAATGCGGATCGCGAATCGAATGGAAGTTTTCGGTGTCACAGTATAATATAAGCTATTGACATTAGTGGTCCGGTCCTCTTATATAGGGAAGAACACTGGGGCCGGGCATCCCTTCCCTTACGATAAATTCTCAAGATATTCCGTCAACGATGAACCACCTCGGTGTCACAGTGACGTAGCGACGTTTCTTCGCTCTCGTACGCTTACTCTATTACCTCAAAGGCGCAAGCATCTCGCACAGCTAGGCTCCTTATCGCGTGCTCATCTCTTTATTGCTTTTGTCTACTTCCAAAATATTTCCCTCCGATAAATGTTTGCTGCCCATGATATTCGTATTTTTTTCAGGGTTTTCTTTTTATCGTTAGGTTACAACTGCTCCTGCATTGATTAGTTATGTAGAAAAAGTCATTTCAACTGTTTATTTGCTACTATTATTCTTGTTAGAATATCTTAGTTTTGTTTATTCTTTAGCGTCCTTTTTGATATTTAATTTCTCTTTATCTTTTTACTCATGTATCCTTTTTATAAAACGGTGCTTTTCGTTGAAGTTTATTATTAAATTCACTTTTTTGAAACGATAGCAGTTTGCATTTAGTTGCTGCTTTAAAAGAGTATTACGCATTGTAGGTTAATTTTTTTATTATCTGAACCTGCTGCAGATGGATTCGATTCTTACAGCTGATGCAATTATCGTTATCGCATTTGCGGTTCAGCTATTCATGGATATCACATATGCGTGGATGTTTAGTGGTTAGGTAGTTATGAATGCGCGTATACAACTTGCGCAAATTGTTGTAGACTTAACTTGATTAGAGTATTATTTTGCTACTGCGTGCGAAGAAGGAATTAAGTAGAAAAAGATGGTTTTATAGGGGGTAATCGAAGTAGAACATTGATCCTATATCTTGATTGGGTTATTAAAATCGTATTGAATGCTTGTCCGGTGTTATTTTTATTCCTAAAATTTTGTTTAATTGATATTGAAGACAAAACTAACATTATTTTTGCACGAGTGACGTTAATAGCATAATTCGACGTATCCACTTTTTCGCGCTGAATATGACGATTTAAGAGATGAATTTTTATATATATTTAATTCTATAATTTAACATTTTTATATAAGTTAGGTTTCCCATTTATTATTTCAGATGGATTAGATATTTTGAGGCAAACACTATTATTATTATCAAAATTGGTTTGGTATAAAAATTGTACTTTTATATATTATTTAAATATATTAGAAAGAAATACTGCATTTCTTCAAAGTTTATTTAAAAGTGTACGATAACCGGCAAAATGCGGGGGGAAGTCAAGTCTAATTTAAACCTACCTTATTAACCCGTTAATGTCTAAAATTGAACATTCTTTTACATTCCTTTTAGGACATTCCATTATTTATTAAAACTCGAGTGATTTTATCGTAGATAAGCAGGTATAAAATATACGTTTATACAAAGTGTGACTCTTTTGAAACGTACAACTCGCCAAAACTCACTTAAGTTTGTTCACGATTTTTTAATGCCAAAAAGTGTAAAGTGCCAATTGTTGCATGATGTATTATAAGTGCATAAGAATCATTTATTTTTATAAATACATATATGTATGTTTAGATATTTCTCGATATTCATCATTATGGCTGCAAAAATTTCGGCCAAAACGAGAAAAATGGATTTTTTTCTATACCCTTCCAACATATGCATATATTACTATAATGTACACAACATTATTGTACGTTATCATAAAAGTAAAGTTTCCCAATATGTACGCGAATCAATTACCTGAATTATACGTATCATTATTACAAGAATCACGTTGACTTTGATCTAGATAATTATAGGTAAAATTTAAATTGTAAGGTACCTAAACTAATATATAATCGTGTATAATATAGCCAAAAAACTTTTTTTTTTTGTTTCATTTATTTTTAATGTCTGGAATTTTATTGGTTTTTTTAATCCAACTTCTCGATATTTGCTTAATTAAAAATTAAATGGATTACGAATAATGCGTGTGGTGAAATTACTTATACTCCTACAAAATTGAACAAATAGTTTTTTAAGTATTTCAAAAACTATTCCGCAATCTAAAAAGTTAGCCATATTAATTGCAGAGTTCTTAAATATTCGTTATAAAATGAACAAGCACTTCATAATCGAATTATTTTCATTTCGCTCCAATTTTTAAATCGACTTGAAAGTTATTTTCTTAACAGAACTCCATTTTTCAGGATTATTTTTATATATTTGATCAAATTAAAGATATTGTCATTGAACGGAAGGGAAAACTTTACGTAAAAATATTATTTTCAGCGAATAAAAATAATTAGAATCACAGTGAAAAATGACGTTTAAAGCAATCCAGTTGAAATGTTGAGATTTATTCCTCTAAAAGAATGAGAGTAAAAATTTGAAAATTATCAAACTGCGTCGTAGATCTGATGAGAGGTCATTTTTATCCAGTATATGACAAATCGTAACAATGACCCTGGTTTTTGTCCTCGTTTATTATGAAGCAACCTATATATACAGTGGTTCCCAAAAGTCCATGGCTATGCAACTACCTCGAAAATAAATGTTTTTAGAAATACATTGTATGGTACTCTCTTTCCTTGCTTAAAAAAAATATGTAATGGTGACATGAACTTGACCTTGAGCATAACACTGAAGGTCATAAAACGTTCCATATTTTTTTTTTTTTTAATAAAGGGTTGATCCATATATTATTTGTATTATACACATATTCTTATAGTTATTTTCAACAGCTCTTTATATTAATCCAAGAATTTAATATTTCGTGCACTCGTTCGATATTTCAATTTAAAGATATAAACAGGTGAGTGTGTGTGAATGTGTAGTGGTCTTGCACACTATTTCAGCTAAACCCATATTCGTATACAATTTTAAATTGAAACATGTAGTGAACTACTGAATGAAGTGAAAAATTCATATAGTTTTTGAAAAGTTCTCGAGTGCAACAGTAAGGATATATATAAGAAAAATTATGATTAGCTTTTCAATAAAATGTTAACCTTCCTATAACTCTATTTCAGTGTTATATATACAAGGTCGAGTTATTATCACCCTTAAATGCGTTTTACTTGGCAAAAAAAGAAAGTATTGCACAATTTTTGTCTAAGACAAATTATTTTCAAGATATCTAGGTGAGCCCGAACTTTTGTAGAGCACTGTATACTAAGTAACTATATAAATGCGTATCTTTGGAATCCTTGGGCATTAATATTCTACAGCAAAATGCTTCAAGCAATTCAACTCATGACTGTCTGAATTTTGGTACCTTCTTATCATCAAACGATCTGTGAATTGTTTACTGCGTTTAAAATTCCTACGAATCGTAACTGCCCCTCTCTCCTTCTATTCAAAATACGACAAAAGTCAAAACTTGATATTTTCCCCATATTTCTTGATAATAATGTTTAATTTCTTTATTATCTTCAATTTCTTATGAAATTATTTGAGTAATTTCCTTTGATGACTTTGAAAGTTCTCTGCTATAGAATATTTAATGCTTTATAATTCTAAATTTACAAATTGATAGAGTTGTATTGTAATTCATTTATGGTTACCTCCTGTACTTTATAATAAAGTAGTTTACACTACTCGAAAATATTATTCTTTATGTTTTTTGAACATCAAGTACGCAAAAATCATTATTTCTGTGCAACATAAAAAGACATGCACACAAAATGGATGTTTCATCTATACTAGCTGCATAGTTAAACATTTATCCTTTTTCCACAAATTCCTATATTTACTTGATTCCACTTTTCAAATAGTGGTAACGTCTCATTTAATACGACATGGTTTATTACAACATTTAAAAGAGATGACCTATGAGAAAATGCTTCAAACATTAGTCTTCTAGTGAAAAAAATAGTACTAAATTATACTATTTATTGATTTAACCTAGGTAGAACAATTGAAGATCACGTTTTAGGGTTATATTAATAATTTATTCAAGTGACCCGCCTTATTTTTTCATTACATATGTGTATATATATATATATACATATATATTGTTACATTCTTTTTCGAGAGCTTTCCAAAACGTTATCATAGCAAGTTGTTTAATCCAGACTTTTACAAAATATTCACATTTTAAATTGTAAGTATGGTTGACATTGATAGCCTCATACTAAGAAAAGTATTTCTTTACTATAAATGCATCATATTTTAATAACTATTAGGCGAAATTAATACATTACTATTTAACTTTGATTACGATTTCTAGTTTGTACATACGTAATATAAAAATCAAAATATGAGTATTGTTAATCAATATAACTACATCCGAATTGCGTAAATCTATAATTGATCAAGATAAGATAAATTGATATTTGTTTTCAGGTTGGAGCGGCCAGAATTGTTCAATGTGTTATACGGCATTGCTTGACATTAAGTGCTTGCCGTCAAGACACTACCGTGCCTCTTGATATTAGTGTACAATTTTAATGCAGTCGCGTTCTGTCCGAATAGATTAAAAGATTGCCAGACTTTTTTCTCCTAACCCATTTGGTGTCTGAACACAAATATATTTCAGTTATCGACTAGACGATTGTGTTTAAATTATGTATTAATGTTAAAATTACTTTATTCTACATTATTCTTGTTGTACGCACTGAAAAATTAATTCAAAGTTAAACAATAGTGAATTAAGTTTTGCTTATTGACTGTTAAACAATTATGCATTTACAGTGAAGAAACACTTATTTCAGTGGGATGCACTGGATGTATCGAAATAAAGGCTAATGCGATTAAAAACAATTTAATAAAAAAATATAATTTTCTCAATATGTAACAATATTATAAACGCATAATTTAAGTTGTGTTAAAATTCACTTAAAAGAGGACAGTATCCGGGAAAATAGGACGGGATGGCAGGCCTAATTGTAGGTAGGTGTGGGTTTAGCGGAAATTGTGTGCTCGAACACTACGTCACACATGGTAGTTGCTCATTTACCTCTAATTTTAGATCCAAATATCTCTTGAATGCATGCTTGCGTCAAATAGTATATTATTATAGAGTTTTAGCAATCTCTTCTAATAAACTACAAACACATACAGGGTGCCCCACGTAACAGAAATGGACTGAACCTCCTAGAGTAGGGCTCGGAATTTTATTTGCACATTTCAGTTATTTACTGTAACTGTACTGCAGTCACTGATAGGGATTTCATATTAGTGACTATGGTAAACGTTTGAAATGTGCAAAAATTTCGGGGCCCTGTCCTAGAGGGTTGACGAAAATGTTGTTATTCAAGGTTGAATGGCGATAATTGCAACATTGCGTGCAATTAATTATATGCACTTTGCATCGACGTATCGTAAAAATTCATCTGTATTTCTTTTTCAAACAAATTATATTTTTGTATATACGAACTAACGAATGGTTAAACTTTCACTCAATATTGGCACTGACCCTTCTACCTTTGGCTTTTACTTGTCAAGCAATGTTGAATCAGTGCAAAAATGATAATATCCGCAATAACTTGGATACCAATTCTGATCGAATTAGCATCAACCAGTATTGGTCCAAAACTAATCTCGAAGCTGCTGGCCCATGTATGGACTAATGCTGGCCTTTCGACAAAAAATTATATCTTGTAAAACTTGGCTGTTAAATTTCATTGTATATTATTATTTTTGTAAAGGCCCAGCATTATTTATGTAGCATGAATAATAATCATACAGAAAAACATTGTCATTACTGGGTCAAAATTGAACCAATTGTCTATTTGTGTATGTGATGAGATTCTATGTAGTGTGATTTACACACACAAGAGTTGTAATAATAAATCTATCTTCTTCGTGGGTCAAAAGGTTTAAGTATCATCTAAGATACACGTAATAACACACGAAAGCTTAGTTTATTATACAGGATCTTTTACTTGATACGTCCCAGAAGATGGATGTAAAAATCTACATGTCCCACTTAACCATAAGACGTTTCAAGCTCCTCATACAACCTTTTTGTATCTAAATAGAAAGTATTTTCGGTAAGGTTTTATAAAAGAATTAGTATCTCTAATATTCTTACAAAATATATTAAGTTTTACATCCACGTTCTGGATCGAACTAAGTGGCACAATCTTTGAAGGAATAAGATTTGTAATAGACGTACTAGCAAAAGACACACATATTTCCCTCTATAATTTGGCACCAAGTGGTAGAATCGAGATATTCAAATATTGAGGCAGATGATACTGACAAACTGAAACCCTTCGAACTATTTCACCTTTAATCCAATTCTGGAAGCTGGTGATCACCATTAATCATTTTGCCCAATTTATACAAGATTTGCTGCCAGTATTTTGCTTAATTAAAATTTAGCCCCTTTTTAACATCAACAAAGGACAATGACCCGTTCAAATCTTACAGATTGCTTCAACATCGGAGCTAATCTGGAACATAGTGACAGGCAATCCTTAATACGCCAATGTTGTGTTAGATTTGCTGTCAGTATTGAGCTCAATTAAAATTGGATTTTGCCTTTATATTGGCAAGCAATATAAGTCTGTTGAAATCTTATTGCCTGGATAAAGAACAAGGAATATCTGGAAAGCAATAGTTAGCACTCAATAATTTCTCAATGTTGTTTTAGACTTTTTGCCAGTATTAAATTTCATACAATTTTCATGCTTGTTTGAAAACTGATTTCAAGCATGGTCAATGATTGCCTCATTATTGTGTCGAAACTGGAAACAGTGTTACAAAAAAATGCTTGGTTATCGAGATTGGGCTAGGTAATATTATTGTCATTATTGGCAGACTACTGCAAATCGCGAACATTGATTTATTCTTGAAGTGTATCTCTCACAAAAGGTTTACTAAATATTATATAAATATATTTTTTAATCAAGCCATTTACGAGATACTTTGATTCAAAAATTATTTCATTAGGTGCGCCAAGAGAAAAATTCAGCTGAAATCAATTAAATCGTATTTTATAGAGCGAACGTTAAATATTACATTTACAGCGACATTTCTTCAAAATTTGCTATTCGATGAGAAGTTATATGATAGGCTTCACACACACAGACAAAGCCGTTTCGAGGAAAAATGATGAAAACCAGTGCCTCAATGGCTTCAAAATGCATTTTTTTTTAAATTTGGGTGTGTTTCGAAGATAGTTTTTTTATGCATGTATTTTGTTAAAAAGGTGTGTAGAATCTCATTTCTTTGAAGAATTAAATTTTACTTACAAAAGTTTGTTTATATCTTTTACACTAATCTCATATTTATTGAGATAATTTAAAAATTGTCAGTATAATTGACAAACTTATCTATTTTTATAAAATTAATATTTGAAATATGAAAATCGATTTTTCAGGCAAACCTGTAACGTTTAAACAAAAAATGGAAATTTTTACATAAAACAGGCCGTATATGCTACATTATACCAAAGAGGTAAGCTTATACCCTAAACCTCTCATGTATCAGTGTACAGTTGCGATAGCCACACACAACAGGGTAATTCGTAAATTATGGACAAAGATGGTGAACACGTACTAACTTAAATTATCACGTCTTCTATTTTCGATGCTGCGAACTTTAATCGAATCAACACATCGACACACCAACACTAAACAAACATTTATACGTTATACTATTGTATCTAAGGCTCCATGTTACGTGTCAAAGCTATAATTACTGGCAACTTTAAAAATGAAATCGAAAAAGCAGTTTTCATGCCACAGCTAAAAATGCTGATAATTTAAAGAGATGCTAGATAAAATTATCTCAAAAAAGTCGTTCTGGCCTTCGTGTAATTTTCAAAGCACTTTTCAATGTTATACAAATATATTTTTGGCCTTACTAAACTTCTCACGAGGGAATATCAATAAAAAAAATATATATATATGAGCAATTCCAGCAATTAGGGAACTGGTTAACGGGATCCCTTACGTCTACTTTATCGACAGTTCAAGTCAATAAACAATTCGTTTAATAAAAGTCAAATGCGAAGCAAATTGAACAATCGGGCGTTTGTTGGACAATGTGCCAGTCCTAACGAGTCAAACGAACTTAAAAACACTCAAATTAGTTGAAAAATAACGCTGTACCATTGTGCCGCGTTCTTGAAGAGAGGTTACTTTTGGTTATTCCACTTGAAGAACGCGGGACAGTGGTACAGCGTTATTCTTCATCCGATTTGAGTTTTTTTAAGCTCGATTGACTCGTTAGAATTGGCACCTTGTCATAAAGAAGCCCGTTTTTGCAATTTGCTTCGCATTTTACTTTTATTAAACGAATTGTTTATTGAGTTGTACTGTCGGTAAAGCACGCGTGAGGGATCCCGTTAAACCGACGTACACCCCACATTTTTTTGATATTCTCAGATCTTGTACTCTTTATCGAAAAATGTTTCTCTAATTTTTTTCAGAATTTTTTATCCATTATTTACGACGTGGTTATATTGGAAAGTTTTTAATTTTAAGTACGTCCTATCTTTTAATTAATTTTCTATACATTTTCAAATAACTTAATAAATTTTTTTCACACATGATTTCCATGTAAAAAAATCTCACCTTTCCAGTGGAATAATTGTTTTTCTAGTAACATCACTTTATACCGAAGAAATTAGCGTTTAAAGTATAAAAATCAATTTTTCAGGAAATGCGTATTTTTTTCATAAAGTTGAGAAAATTTCACATGGAACCTGTAACTTTCAAAATGGGATTCCTATTAAAACTCGTCGAATCGATAATAATAAAATTAAAAATAAGAAATAATAAATAGTTTACCGCAAATATTATGGACTACCTCGATTCTTAGGGACGTTTTTTCCAAGTGTGACACTAGAGCCTGTAATATTTATTCGAAATGACTTAATTTTATTATTGTAAGTGCCGGTGTCTTTGCGTAAAAGTCGAGATTACGTAGGAATATCAATCTAAATTTTTTCTTCCCCAACCCTAAATATACTCTTGTTTTGAAAGTTTAAAGTTTAAATTTCGTAGGTTTGAAGTTGATTTAAAAATAAAAAATGATATACAGAGTAGAAAAAACACATTGGGGGAGCTATTACTACAATTAAAAAAATTTAATCTGGTACTCCTACGTAATCCTGACTTTTACGCAAAGATACCTGCACTTACACTAAAAAATTTAGTCATTTCGAATAAATATTACAGGCTCTAGTGTCATACTTGGAAAAAACGTCCCTAAGAATCGAGATAGTCCATAATATTTGCGGTAAACTATTTATTATTTCTTTTTTTTTATTTTATTATTATCGATTCGACGAGTTTTAATAGGAATCCCATTTTGAAAGTTACAGGTTCCATGTGAAATTTTTTCAACTTTACAAAAAAAAAACACATTTCCTGAAAAATTGATTTTTATACTTTAAACGCTAATTTCTTCGATATAAAGTGATGTTACTAGAAAAACAATTATTCCACTGGAAAGGTGAGATTTTTTTACATGGAAATTATGTGTGAAAAAAATTTATTAAGTTATTTGAAAATGTATAGAAAATTAATTAAAAGATAGGACGTACTTAAAATTAAAAACTTTCCAATATAACCACGTCGTAAATAATGGATAAAAAATTCTGAAAAAAATTAGAGAATCATTTTTCGATAAAGAGTACAAGATCTGAGAATATCAAAAAAATCTGGGATGTGCGTCGGTTTAACCAGTTCCCGAATTGATGGAATTGCTCATATATAAATTTTTTTTAGCCTAGCTCTTTTAAGTACTCCAAAAGTATTTTATATATTACTTACGAAATCTTAACTTTCTCACGATATTTAGTTATTTCTACACTTCTGGCTCATCTTCTGTCTAGTCAAAAGTAAGCTTGCATTTCATACAAATTAACATGCAGGATGTCAAAAATTTTACTTAAAAATATGGAGATTATTTTTCAAAAAATTTGGTTCCTCCCACACACAACGGATCATTTTACGGGATTTTTCAAAGCTCTAAAGGGTTTTTTTTTTTGGCAGCGATCTGAATGATCTGCGAATATTTTCTCTTTCGCTTTAAATAATTGCACATATGTTCTTGATATCCAGAAGGCAAGTCCCAATACCCATAAATACTCAAAAATCCTCGTTTACAAGTTATGCTCCTCTACACGCCTTCGATATGGGAACAAAGATCTTTAGAAATTTATTAGATTCGATGTGATCTTTCAAACGTCATCGAGCTTTCGCACAGCTTTCTCATATCTTACGACTATCCTGGATCTATTCTGCTGTTTTATTAGTCGCTGGCTAGGTAGTATATGGGATTTTAAATTGTACGATTTTGGAAAGTGAAATGCCCAGCAACCACACGTTAAGCATACATAAACGTATATCAGCATCTTTCTATACTCACAGATAGAAATTTTCCATGGTCACACCAGCTATGACACCTATTGATTCGGTTCTTTGGCGAACCTTGAAAACAAAAGTTTAGGTGTGTGCCGACTAATTCAATAGAGTAATTGAACAACTAAATTATAGATCGTATGCAGCAAGTGTCGCTGGAACAATGTCTTGCTGGAAATAATGCAGCTAATGCCAGATGTAATATTTGCAATGCTTATAGAAGGCAGTACTTTTAACAACATTTATACTAAGAGAAAAAGCACGTAAACAGAATCCTAGAAAATAATTATTTATAGTTCAATATAATACAAAACGTATTTGATGAAAATTGATGGTTAAATGATCCTTGAAAATTGTATCCTACAAGTTAATTGAAATATTTGTATTAAGAAAACTTCTGAAATTATAAGGGTTTGGGCAGATAGGTAATAGGTATGTGGAAAGTGCACACAACGATTTTTTAAAGAACTTAAAGCGATTTACCAATTTATAAAAAAATCAATAATTTTTACTCTTATATCTAACTATGTTCCCTCCACATATCAATCATGATTTTTTCACGAGACATTCCTTACGACCTTTTTTGTGCAGTGATCTACTTGGTTTTACCATATTGAAAAAAGACACAAGTATGATTATTTTCATATTTATTTCCTAATTTTATAAATCCATTTTAAGGTTTTTATCTTATCTAGTATTAAATTCGTCTATACATATCTATATAAGGTATCGCGCGGATTTAAGAGTGGCAAACTGGAAATTCTCTAGATAGAATTATCAATTCTGAGAGTGTCTTTTACATTTTTGTAATGTTTTTAATATTTTCCGAAAATTATATAAAAATCTATTTAGGTGCAAATTTTTTAGATTAATAGCCTATACGAGAAATTCTCTAGCACAGTAAATATTAACAATATTCAAAATAGAATAAGGATGTCTTAAAATCTACGGTTACTTGATTAATCCTAGATGAAAGATCTGATTCTGTTGATAAAATTTTTATAGAATTTTTGTATATAGTTAATATTATCCGAGGTACATTAAAATATGTTTAAGTCAAAAGGGTACATAAATTTTCATTCAACTTAGTAAAAATAAAAAATTGTATGAGATGTTTTTAAAAAGTTTTGTACATATTCTAATAACGATAAAATTGTTTAATAAATCTCCTTTATTTTGTTAATATTTTTCAAATTACATCAGAATCTGTGTAGGCGTAATTTCCTAAACTCACGAGTCGATGGACAACTATAATAAATTGGCTGTAATGAATTTCAACCGAAACACCATATCGGCGTGCATCAATCTTTTTTTTCCAACTCGATCATTCATTACGACACACCGATTGACTCTTTAAATCCGACAATCGTTAGGTTAATAAACTTTCAAAAGGATCTTATTGATTTAGAAGACAAGAAATGATTAATTGTACATAGTGTTATATTAAAATTTAAAACCATTTTAATCTCAAATTTATGGTAATTTTATTTTAAATTCAATTAATTTGTTTGGTAATTAAATCGTATCTGATACACCGTAGATTTTTAAAAACATGCATCAACTTTCTAAATTTCTGATATTAATTCGTTTCTTTTTATCCAAGATACTTGCAATAACTTTACCAATGTATTATGAGAATAATGCAAATGCAATATTTACAAAAATTTCATTGGATTCTTAGTTATTTATTTTACGTATTTTTAATCAACAATTTTTTCAAAGCAAATAAAAAGATTATCAATTTCTTTAATAATTTTTTATTGACAATCCAAATACATATTCTTGTACCTAAAACCTGGTGAAACATGGACTTTTAAGCTAATAAAGTTTATCATATATTTCTTGGATTGTGGATGTGTAAGTTTTGCAATGTATAATATTCACGCGTTTACAGGTTTTGCCAAGTTAAACTTAACTTTTGAAACATAGTATCTTTTTGAACCTAAATTAATAAGTTATTCGAAAATCAATAGAAAGTATCCCGAGGATGCGAGAAGTGAGGGTTATTCATCGACAACCAGTGAAGCTAATCTGGGCCTGAACGGTCTCCCAACTTTGATATCCAAGCTTAAACAATTATATGAATTGGGAGATCAGAGTGGGGGATCCGTTTAGAATCGAGCTGTGGCTTCACTGTCAATAATAAGCATCCCTAGTTCCCCAGTGTGAAAAGCAACATTTTCATTTTTAGCAATAACCTATCTCTTTCTTAAAAATTAAAAAAAGGGTTGGAGAGAAAACTTTTATATTTTTCTTTATACATTTCCTATCTCTGCAATGAAACACGAGCATTTCCAGTGGAAAACCACATCAGTGACCTTTGATACGACAGTCAAAGCTAATATCACACATTTGCATAGTTTATTCACCTCAAAATCCTACAATTTCTGCCTAAAATATTTTTCCCTTCCTTTCATGTTTTTTTTTTTTATTATTTGTTATTGGCAATTAAATTCAGATAGTTTATATATGACAATGATAAATTAATTCTTCGTGAAATTGAAGAACAATTAGATTGGAAGAAACTCGACAGTGTCAATAAATAAAAAATTAAATTGATAGATTACCTGCGTAAGGAATCGCTTTGCTGAAGATCCTGCTTCTTTCTTAGATTCGGTCATTTCTATTCCGAGTTTATTTTGGTTCTTTGATTCTTTGAGCTCTTCGGAATCCATCATAAAAATTCTAGCGTTTTTCGTAGTCCAAAAGCTCCAGCTGTTTGCAATAGAGCTTAGAGTCTTTGATTAAAGGATCATATATTTCAAAGCTCTAGAAGTAATTGCTTATGAAACTGGTCGCATAATATCTGTTGAGACCACCACAAGGCGTTACTTCTTTTTTCGTTATGAAAATTATTTAGCTGTAGAATGAACTTTTGCTTTTTGATAGGACTGCATTGGACTTGCAGTAATTATTTGAGCTCGTCGTCGACTACCTAACGTTTTGATGGCACTAAAGTATATAATATTGTTCTACGGTGTTTTTTCCTGAAAAAAAAAATGGTTTTAGATAGGAGCAATTTTTGGTTTCTTTGATGAAAAAACCCTGTACTAATAACGTTAAAATAATATCTGGATAATATCCGTTGACATTTTAATTTTTAATAGTTTATTTTCTTCTGTTGAAAATATATAATAGACTCAAATGTAAGTAATGGATATTTTTTAAGGTAAACCTAGTAATTTGTGAAATATTCGCAAGCTGATCAAATTGATGGCATGATTAAGGATTAACCACATGATCGCGGCAAAAAAAGCTGGCCTCAAGTATTAATATGTTGATGCAATGGGGAAAATGTATTCGTTCTAAATAAAAAATTGGTTTTAAAGGACCTTATTCCGCTGGCAGAGAGAAAGCTTGTCCACATCGTGCAGCTTATCTGAATTAGCATTAAGTCCAGAATAATAAACAAATAGCCACAAAGAGTGCATAATCAAAGAACCCTTATATCACGAACACATCAATCATTAATGCAAAATTATGATTTTTCTGTTTTTAAGATGAAAATGAGACAAAACTCGCCTTTAATCAAACAATTATTTCTATATTAATTATATCTTGCAATGGTCATTTTTCATTACATTACAATAAAAATTCAATTTTATTTCGTATCATTTTTATATATCGAACTAATATAATATTTCTTTTTTTGACCACCGTATTTTAGATAGAGCAGTTTATACAGCGCGTCACCGAAAAGAAAAAACGACTTGAAAATTATCTATATAAATAACATTGTTTAGTTGTCAAAAATTTTCAGCTTAAGGGGATGCATCGAGCATCGAAAAAATGCTTCCATATTACCATCTACAATTTTAGAAAATTGAATATTTTTTTAGGACAAAAATTGGCTCGTATTGATCTGTGTTTAATTGACGTGAATACTTATTTTTTGAATTATAAAATAAAATTGGATATTAACTATATTTTATTTCCCCCTCCATCAATAATTTCGAAAAAGGGAAGCCTTTGCGACACTGCGCCAAACTTCAACGAGTAATTTGAGACTAAGGAGAAAGAAATATTCCAAGAAATGTAGAAGATTACTTGGAATATTTCTTTCTCCTTGGTTTCAAATTACTAGTTGAAGTTTGGCGCAGCGTCGCAAAAGCTCCCTTTTTCGAAATTATTAATGTTAAATAAAATATAATTATTAATATCCGATTTTTTTTTTAATCCAAAGAATAAGCCTTTGCGTCAATTAAGCGGATCAATACGAGCCAATTTGGCCCCTAAGTATATATTCAAATTTCTAAAATTTTAGAAGATAATTTGGAAGTACTTTTCTTCGACGCTCAATACATCCCGTTAACACGTCGCTGCCAGCGACGCGCTGGTGCGTCTTATTTAAACCATTAACGCCCAAGCGTCCCGATTTTGAAGCACATTTTCAACGCGATTATTTTATGTGTTATTGACATTGATACAATTTTATTTTTACATATTTTTACGTAGACTTTTATGCTTTCTAATAATCCGGGATCAAAATTTTGATGACACATCAGGGGAAAAAAATATGGCCGTTTAATCATGAAAAACGTGAAAAATTTCGACACAAATGTTCTTTTGGAATTTTCTTGACTATATTACCGCAAAGTAATTGTGTTGCAATTAGGATCAGTGGTGATCGGAATAGTTAAAGTATAATTCAGAATTTTTTTGAAATTTTTGAATCACCCTTTTTTACAATATGGCGGCCAGAACACGTAAATATTCCAGAAAAACCTGAACTATTTTTTTTCTCGGAAACTATTTAGTTTAGCACAAAATATCTAAGAACAAAAATACCTTAGAATCGATCAGAGAATACACACCATTTTTTTTAATTTTTTAGAGGAAATTTTTGATTATTCCAAATATCAAAAAAATTGAAATTTCTCAAATTTGTTTTTCTAGTCTGCAAACATTTGCTTCCAAGTATACGATCTAAAAAATAGACGTGGGTCATTTTCATGAGACTAATCCAAGCTTCTATTGCAAATGAATTTGTAATATTTAAGGCTGTCAGTGCTGAGGAAAAAAAAGTTGGAAAAAAAAATATTGCTCTCTCAATAGCCAAAACTTACATATACTATAAGGGAAAATGAAACGAGAAGTATAAGTAATGACTAATGTAATGAATCTAAAACCCTGTTTTCATTGTTCCATCAGAACTAGTAGTTTCTGCAAATATTGTGGACTTCCATTTTTTATTCAATGTTTCAAAAAGAAACATTGAAAAAATTTACATGTTACTGAAAGGCAAGGGCACTCACTCTAATCAAGCACCCCAAAAGAGACAGAATTATACCACGTCCTCGTCGTTGTCTCTGGGTCATGCAAAGAGTAGAAAATGATTTAAGCTTGAATAATTTTTTCCTCAGAAACTGTTTAGCTTAACACAAATTTTCTAAGAAGAAAAATATCTTAGAAACGATCAAAGAATACCGTCAAGTTTTTGCAGACTAGAAAAACAAATTTGAGAAATTTCAGTTTTTTTTATATTTAGAATTATCAAAAATCTTCTCTAAAAAATTTCAAAAAATATGTGATACTCTCTGATTGATTCTGAGGTATTTTTGTTCTTAGATAATTTCTACTAAATGAAATAGTTTCCAAGAAAAAAATTAGTTTAGGTTTTTCTAAAATATTTACGTCCTGGCCGCCATATTGTAAAAAGGGGTGGTTCAAAAATTGCAAAAGAATTCTGAGAATTATACTTTAACTATACCGATCACCACTGATCATAAAGCAACACGATTACTTTGCGGTAACATAATACAAAAATTCCAAAAAAACATTTGTGTCGAAAATTTTCACGTTTACGTGATTAAAACGGCCATTGTTTTTTCCCTTTATGTGTCATCAAAATGTTGATCCCGGATTACTAAAGAGCAAAAAATTCTACGTAAGAATATGTAAAAATAAAATTGTTTCAACGTCGATAACACATAAAAGTAATCGCGTTGAAAGTGTGCATTAAAATCGGGACGCTTGGGCATTAATGAATTAACTGGCTAGAATGTTACCGACGCTCCAGCCCGCCTAGAATTAAATTTTAGGTTTCTGGTCATATTTTGTTGTAGATATGTAAACAATCAGATATTTAATCATTTTTAACTAAAGAAAAAATGCAAAACACGAAAAAGGGTTAGTGGCACAAATCGACAGTGCATTGGCAGCGAACGTGTTAATAGGCGCTTCTGAGTGTCACGTTAAAAATATGCAGATCATAGATTTTATAGTGCCAGGATCAGAAAATAAAACGTTTAAAAGTAATATCTATAATTGCTGTCGCTTCACATGTGTATACGTATGACGGCTCAAAATAGTAAAAAGTACAAGCTTCATTCGTTTTTTCAAACAGAATTGTCAATGAAACTGAGAGTAAAGTAATTTTTCCGTTAAATCTACGCCCTGATTTCTCGGTTTAAAAATGAGTCATCCCTCGGCAATGATGCTTTTGCAGAAGAAATAGTGCAGGATTTTTCGACTTGATATATCCTCAAAATTAACTGATTAAAATTATATGCATCAAATTATTGCTGATACATCCTGTATAGAGCACAAATATAAAGTTGTGGTACTTATTTGTTTGTTTTTTGTTTTTTTTTTCAACAAATTTATCCCATATTGTAATAAAGTGATTATGCAGAAAACTTATTTCATTCGAAAGGGGGTGGCGGTGATGTCGTTTGATAGATTATACGGTTAAGCTCATTTAGCAATCTCGTATCTTTGACAAATGATAAAGGTAAAATGTTTTGAAGAATAAAGGGAAATATTTAAAAATCACCTTCCTTAATTTCGAAAGGATATATTTGGAATTTTATTTGAATGGTCGTGCGAAAAGAACTTAAGGGCCTTTTCTAAAATCAGGCAAAATCAAATTCGCGCCAGAGGGGATATTCGCGCATACTGCGAACTTTCTTATTACACAAAACAAATCTTTTCTAATACATATATATAATATCTCTTATGGAGAGATTACAGCAATAAACAAAAGCACTTTCAGAATTGAATGTTATCAAAAGTTTAGTTAAATATTGCTTGTCGATCCAAATTAGTTATAAACAAATTTAACGGGTTACAAGCAAATCGCTAATCTTGAGGAAATTTACTTATTTGACTTGAGTTACGTGCTTGTCTCGCATCCTTGTAAAGTTGTAAAGGTAAAAGTATTCCAGCATTTTTGAATTTCGTCAGCTTTTGGGGGCAATTTAGTGCATTGAGATAAAAGCGTGGAGGGGGGGGGGGGGGTCTGCTATAATAATGTCGATACTGCATCGATACTTCGATATTTCGAATATGTGTGAGCACGTGTGTACTTCGGGTATAAACATCTTCAAGCATCTTGTTTACATTGCATCTGTAGTGTGCATACATATACGAAATAATTATGCAACAGTAGAATATTGGCATTACTATTCGGCACTAAAGTGCTGTTCTACAGGTATATAGTAACAAAAAAAATATTGAATCTCAGTTCCTAAAGTATCGCTATTATTTTACGCTCGTATTGACCTACACAGAGCGACAGTTTTGTATTTAGGCTTTCCTTCTTCTATTCCTCCTCCTTATACCAACACTTCAATGCGCTAACTAGTCATCAAAGGTTTATCGGATCAAGTCACGCTCGGACTTGTTGACCTTTAACTTCGGAAGGATACGTGACCACCAAGTCACCTCGACGGTTTTAACGACCTTGATGTTTAGCCTTTGAAGCGATACCAAAAATTCTCTTGGAAAACGATAAGTTTTTCTGTATAATTTCCCAAAAATTAATATAATTCGATAGTAAATATAACATTGTTTTGAGTACCATTCTTACGGAGTATACTTGTGGCCAATTTTATTGAAAAATACGTACATTTTACTATTTCATCCCGCAAATGAAGTTTTAACGGGAACTTCAGGTCTTCGAATCGTATATTGTTAAAAAACTCCTAACGCTCCAAGTGTGCATCTCAAGCACCATCGATTTGTAGTGTTTTACTCCAAGTGTACTCGTCAATCACCTCTAATTTGAAGCATGCTTCTAATTTTGAATAACTTTAAAATTATTATTTACACATCGTTGTAATATTTACAGTCTGATAATTAAAAACTTGCAAGTCAAAGTGTGATGGGATGAAGTTCGTATTGTGGGTCGATATTTAAAATTAAAAGGCGAAGCGTGCGCGTCAAGGGTTAACTAATTTTGTCGTAACAAATTTTATAACCCATGTGTCCCAATTAATTGAAAATAAATTAAATTACTGTTAATCAAATTTGGTCGAAATATTGTATATTTGTAATATACAGGGTTTAACAGTGAGATGCATAAAAAGTGAAAGAGTGGATGCAGCATATGACTGACTATATTTCGTTAACAAATTTTTGGTCTCCAGCTTCATATTAGTTTCTTGAAACCTAATTTGTTAAATATTGAACAAAAATGATTGTACCCTTTAAAGGGTTCCCTCTTACCGACATTACAGAGGGGGAAATTCGAAAACGCGTGTCAATTTTATGTCGTAACCTCATGGCTGGTTTACAATTTTTTATATCATTTTAGAAGGGTCGCAAGCTGGTTTTTCTATTAAAACAATTAAATTTGTAAGAAATCAAAACCAACTTTTTTTTTATTTACTTTTTTTGTTTTTTCAAAAATCTGACAATTTTACCATAAAAAGAGTAGCTCGCATCGTCACTGAAATGGTGTAATAAATTTAGAATCGGTCGTCAAATAACGTTGTAACGTTAATAGCAATTTGCTCGATAATATCGCTATGAGGTGTCCCGTTAATTATAAGCAAAAGTGTCTGCGACGAAGTATGATTATATTTTAACTTAGACAAGCAAATAAGTTTCGTTTTCTCATTTTTCTCTTCGTTTTTAAGAACCATATACGAGCTTTATATATGAGTTAAAATACTTTTATTAATCTTTCGAAGAATGTTCCATATATTCTTCGAAAAATTAATCAAAATACTTTAGCTTATAAAAATTTTTTGATTTTAAGAAGAGCCGGAGAAATCCCTAAATAATTGCTTGTGGTTTATTTAAACTGTAAATAATGTTCGTTGCAGTCGTTTTTACTCCTTCCAAAAGAGTAACATCATTTTTGAAGAATCGTTGAATGAGAAAGTGTAATCATTTTAAATATTAAAAAAAAATCATTTTTTTAAATTTAAATGTCAAGTTTGTCTTCAAAATGAAGTCAAGTAATACAAAAAAATGTCCCAGTATTTTTTAAACGGATGTGAAAATTGGGCGGCTTTCTCAAGAAAATTATATTCGATATCCAACTCGCATTTAGCTTACTTTTACTACTTGACGTGGGATTCTACTCATTATCCTGATTATTCTGATTATGTTTCATGCAATCCTTAAAACTCTCGTCTGTAAACTTCTTTAACGTCTTTCATTTTTAAACACCTCTTTCCCTTTCCATCCATTCTCACCCCGTCAAATAAACTTAAAGATTCATACTCATGTTCCAAAAATTATTGATGCATATATCAATCATATAGTAGATGAGACCCCTTCTAAATCAATTGCTAAGATATTTTACTTCTTAGCCACGAGGAAATTGTTCAAAATCAACGTTCTTAAACCAGTTTAGTTGATATAATTTCACAACCAATTAAATCTCAAGTCGAATGAAAGATGGATAGGTCCGAACTATATAACTATTGGATCCTTAATACAGACGTAAAAAAAAATCGCATGTTTTTTCTTTTGTCATTATATGGTAAGTGTTAATAAAAAATTATTTAAAACGCTGACTGCCAACCACGAGATAAATCGCAGTTTACGTTATTGTACAGGAATACAGTTACGACGAATTATGTTCTTGTTGCTTCAGGAACGAAAACTAAAGATTAGAATTGACCCTTGCATTAATATCTTGTTTTAAATTAATTGAATATATAATCGTACAAACTTTATTCTCCAGATGAAGAAGCAAAATAATATTTACACACATATTATTCATGATTAATTAAAAATACCGTAGTTGTGTCATCGCGTTAAATAAATAATTATAAAATGTACGTTTTTTAATCAAAATTATTGCCAATTAATTCTTCGTAAACCATGAGTATTGCCACTCAAATTTTATTTTTAAACAATCATTTGTTCATAAAATGTCGTCATGAAAATTTATAACATGATAGACGATATTGATCTTACTCGCTTCAAGTGTTATGTAAAAATTGAATTTTTGAACTCAAAATGTAAAATGTACTTAAACCAAATCGTCTCTAATTCTTGCGAACGAGTTTGCATCTTCCTTGCTTATATGCGAGTAGAGAATTGGCAGGGTGCATTTGACTTCTCATACTTGAATTTTCCATGACAACTTTTTCAAATTTAATGGTTGCTTCAAAAAAAAAATAAAGGATGTTTATACACATGATTTTTACGTACAGTTGGCATATTTTTTCTTCAAAAACCAAATTTATTGCAATATGTTTACCTGACGTCTTATAAATACTTAAAAATGACAGAAAGAAAAAACGTGAATCTTATTTTTTCGCTATTGTCATAGATCAAATTGTTTCTTTAAAATTATCCAACTCACATTCGGTTTGGGATTTGATGGGTTATTTTAATAAAAGACCATATTACTTCTATATATTATTTCTATTAAATCTTCGTTATTCTGGTAGAAGAAATTCCGTAGAAAAACCATCAACTATTCATTAAAAAATTATATCAGAGCTACTACATATACACACACACAAATAGACATATGTTTATTTTTTTTATCCACACTCTCATGTACATTTTAAAGTATTAAAAATATATGTACAGAATTTTCACAAAACTCTTTATTTTCAACGTATTTAAAAAATTTAACTTTCACTAGATATACTATATATTTACTAGAAGAGAGAGAGAATGATGTTTAACACATTTATGAAGGTTGCATTATAGTATCTCTTTTTACTGATTTTCGACAATGTAAGAAGAAGAAAAAGAGTCAGTTGATCAGCGGGAAAATACGTGTAACGATGTAACTAGCCAACAATGTTTTTTTACATAATAATTAATAACTATTATCTATATAAAGCAACGACATATTTTTAACTGTATCAGAAATATATCATTACGTAACTATAGTTTCAAAACTGAAAGACAAGATTTATTCAGATTTCGACAAAACCAGACTTAACCAGTAGTTCAAACGTAAACTGGACGTCACCAGACCTCATTTCTTTGTTTGCTCTATCCGATGAACTCTGAGAAGTTAAGCATACAAACAACAGAAAGGGCAAATATTCACGCTCAAAACAAATTAAAAATTCTGGATTTAGAAAACAACTTCTGAGATACAGGAAATGAATCATTAATTTCTAATATTGAATCGTTATCACAAAATTGTATTAATAAATTAGAAAGAAAATAAAATTTGACTGAATTGCAAACAACTTATGGAATAAATAAATAGATTTCTAATATTTTTATCGAAATTCACCAATCAACGATTTTGTATTATTGAATTGTCATGACGTTCAAACGTATATGAAGAAAAAATAGCGAAATAGTTATTCTTCGAATCTTTAACCCTATCGTTTAAATTATATTCAAGCTGAATTTACTCTTGACACAATTACTAATGGCATGAACACTTTAAAGCAAAAGTAATAGATCCAATTATTTTCGAAGCTCGTATCACGGAATAGTATGGTATTACCATAATTATGAGGACAACCGGAAATAGAGAGACGCCCGCGCACAGTCTCTTCTTACTTATTTTTGTTAACTAGATCCACTTAATTATAATTACTGTGTATATTAAGAAGCTCATTGTATACATCTTGACAGTAGATGTCTCCGAATTTATATCGTCGGTAATCTGTTATGCAGAGTTAGTAAAAATTTCCATGTAACGCATCAATTTAAACTTTGCATCGTTGAAGCAGCTCTCCTCCAGCGTATGCTTAATTTTATTATAACGAGTGTAACTTTATATAAGAAAGCGTCGATTAATCTTTACGTTGCAAAGGCTAGAGCCGAGACACGCTTGTTCACGAGATTATTAAATATCCAAATGACGCCAGACCACGGGTTAATATCTTTTTTACATTATAGTATATCTAGACGATATCTCCTCCTTGTTTCACGCATTTACTTCAGCTTGGCAAACTTTAAATAATAAAAATTGCAAATATATATATATATATCTTCTGTGTGTGTGGCGAAAATATATAGATGCTCGATTAAAGAAAATTAAAATTTATAAAAGGTTAGAAATACTATCAAGAATATTAACTATATATTATTTTTAGAAATTATACTTTTCGTTGTGTGACATTTAATTATTTTTAGCTACATTCTTTAACTTGTTGATTTTATATTTTTATTCACACGCGGTTTTTACTGGTTTTTACTTACTGCAACCAACCAATACACACTGTACACACACACACATCCACATAACACTATCTATGTAACAATATGAGTAGCCAATAAATTTTTTCTGAATATAAATAAAAAACTTAATGGTATAAAATCTCTAGCAATAATTTTTTTTTCCTAAACAGTAAAAATAAATAATCTGCTCACGCAATATCGGCTAATTATGTTTCAATTTACACACTGATAAATTTATCTTTTACCTTTCTTTCGAATAATCAGTATTCGATTAATCTGAGCTTTTATCCAATACAGACTGAGAACTATATGAATAAGGTGAGTAGGACAGTGAGAGAAAACCACAAATACTAAATAAAATGAATTATGCTGTTTGATGTTTTTACGATGTGCTTAATGCGCGTGTACTATACTTTAGTTATTAAGGGATGAAACGTTCTAGTTAGAGTATTTATATGAGCTCCTTATCGTAACGTACGATAAAACTCTTATGGGTGAATTATAAGGAAGAATATAGAAGTTAGGAGAAGAGGGAGTATTTTTATGAAAGAAAAAAACTACACGGATTATCGCGAGAACCAATACAAGTACTCTTTGCAATAGATTAGATGACTTTTACCCCCGAAGTAGATAACCCTGAGTGAACTTTGCTTGGTTAAACTTTGATTACAATATTTATTAGCAAATATCTCAATAAAGATCTGTATAAAAAGCGGCCGCCTTGCTTAAGATCTTTAATGTTACCTACTTCTGTTTGTTTGCACCACGTGTGATAATTTCTTAAGGCTACTGTCACTTATGTTTTAAAATCTCATAATAGTATCGATGTTTTATGTCATTTTTTACAAAATTCAACCCTTTGATGCATGATTTTTTTTAAGAGACGCATAATTCTTGTTTTTTTTTTAGTGTGTAATTAACGCCCCAATTGTTTATTAAAAAATTCATACCTCCATGCTACATGAAATAGTAGGTGTATTAGGAACACATAAACACAAAAAATAAAAAAATAAATTTCAGGTAACATATATATGCCCTAGCACATATATAGATACAAAAAGACGTGTATCTCCAACTATAAGGGATATTCAATTTTTTCATATGACCTTTTTGGAAACAAATAGCAAAAGGTTTCGAAAAGGTCCTATGCAAACATTGAATATCTTTCGTAGTTAAAGAGATACGTTTCTTTTTGCATCTATGCTCTGTGGCGTATTACGCGATATACTCTGTATATGCAAGAACGTCTCGAGCAACAATTTGTTAAGGAATGCCTGATTTTATTGTGGGCCGGATCAGGCAGACAAGCGGTATTCATTATTAAAAAATTTCCTAGGTGGTCCTGACCTGGCCCTGATAAATAGATTCGGCTGTAAATTATTTATCTACCATATATCCTAGCTTTATCTTATTCCCGGAACGCAACCATTATTAAGAATTGTCTGATCCTGTACTAATCCGACATTTGTGTGAAAACCCTGATCTGTTTAACTGTATAATATTTGATCCGGATCTGAATTATTTCCCTGAATTAATTGTTAAGTATGGTAGAAGTCACGTGTGCCGTATTGAAGCCCGAAGAGGGATGAAGCAGCGAAAACCAGGTATATTCCTCATTGTTCCTGCCTGACCTTAGCCCTTTTATGGTTTTATGTATTTCAGTTAACTTGGCCCTATTCATCTTTTCCTAATATTCATCTGATCGAATTTGTCTACTTTAAAGTTTGTCATACAGTCAAATTGGAACAAAAGAAAGCTGTATAAAGGGGCATAATCGAAACTACGTTTCATTCATTCACATCTCTTGCTTAAGTTGTTCAGTGTCTATCCATTTTAGAGGTTAAAAATGGATGAATTGATAAAAAAATGAAAAAGAGAAGCTGCACGATTACGTGTTCAACGCTTTCGAGAACGTGAAAAACTTAAAAAACAAGCAAATTTGTAACAATTTAACTGTGCCTGATGATGTTCCGGAAAATCCTACTACGGGCCTTTTCTTAACGGCGGGACATAGGAAATTTCGTGTTATTTGACTATAGTACTTTTTACTATAGTAAAATTACTATTTTCCGTTTAATTTAAGTATTAAACGTAGTCACCAACATTAATTAAGTAAAATAATATTTATAATAAATAATAGAAGCAATTAAACTAAAGTAACCATTAAAACTTAACTATCTACGCTTTTATTAAATATGTTAATATATAGTAAGTGCTACAATGCTATAGTCAAATAACACAATCCTATGTCCCGCCGTTAGGAAAAGACCCTGCACTGAGAAAAATAATCGTTTGAATCTAATAAATTTGATTCAATTCAAAGGAATTAGTCTTTTAACATGGTGCCAAGGAACTGGTGCATTAAAATTTAACGAATACATTTGAGGCAAATAAATGACATCAAATAAATATTTAATAAATTAAAATAATTTTTATTAGAATCCACCCATAACTTATTTGACGGTAATAAATTTTTAATTAATTATAATCGATAGACATTTAGTGTGAACGAAATTAACTTCGTTGAAATATATATTTGTTAGGTGTTAACTTCCTGTATTTTCTTTTAACTACATATTGTATTGTTATAAGTGTATATTCTTTAAATTGACGCGAATATACAGTAGTTGTAATTAAATAGGCGTTATTTTTTAAAACCCATTTGTTAAAAATTAACATTATACGCCTCATTTCAGTTAGGGGTTTTTTTAGAACAAGTATATATTCATTAAATTAACATGAATATACACTTATTTTAAGTATCTGTGCGTTTCTTTTAAATTTTCATTTAGCGTGTACTAACGAATAATATATTGAACTTATATGAGTTTTCATGACGTAAGTTCCATGACGTCACTGAAGCTTCATTCTTTCATAAGCTGAAACGAATTTATATTTGATACAAACAAATATTGATTTGAATCAAGCGAATAATTTGTTGGATAAACTATTTCTCTATTTAAAGTAAATGAGAAAAGTATAGTTTAATGACGTGTGAATGACGTAACAAGAAAATACGTCATTTCAACATCACACCGAAAATAATTCTGACGTCAAATTTATTTGCAGTAAATTAATATTCATTCAAATAAAATATATTTTCCATTCTATTAAATAGCATATATATTGAAATGAAATTTATATTGAATATGTTTAAATAGTACATAGATATGTGCAAATAAAATATTTATTCTTTTCAACAAATATTTATTTGT
This sequence comes from Prorops nasuta, assembly GCF_024137725.1. Lineage (NCBI taxonomy): Eukaryota > Metazoa > Arthropoda > Insecta > Hymenoptera > Bethylidae > Prorops > Prorops nasuta. Next base: position 8,113,507 of record NW_027116803.1, on the reverse strand, counting down.
TTATCATAATATATTAATGGTAATCACATAAATACTTATTTAGATTAATGTATAAAATGAAAATGATTGAAATTTGATATTCTTAAGACATTTAATTACACTGTCACATTTCATACCCATCTTTCTTCCATGTCTCATCAGTACACTTGCCGTATTTTATAATTTGAATCGCCTAGAACTTGATGAAATCACAATTATTTTGCATTCATCTTATTAATATATTTTGTATCCATATGATTAGCTGATTCACTTACCTAGAACGATTCGTATACATATAACAAGCACTACACATACACAAATTAGTATAATTCACTATACTTTATAATACATTAAAAATTGAAATACATATATATTCACTTACCTGTAATACATTCATTATATCACATGAGGTACGTCTCATTGATGCCTTCTTATATACGAATTTAATTTTTATAGACAACTAGTGAGATAGAACGCGCCACGCGCCATCTATTGGTCGGTAATTTCGTTGATTTACTAAAAAAGAAACCATTTATTTGATCCAAATAAACTATTTGTTTAATAGTATTATATACTTAATATATTAAAAAAAGTCACGCAAATTTAAAAAGTGATGCATTTTATACAAATATCTGGAAGGGGCTTCTAAAACTACTCTTTACAAATTTAAACATATAGGTTAATAAGGAACATATATTTCATATTTTTCACATTTAATACGATCTCCAACGAATCTGCTTATAATCAGTGATGTGCACTTGTGGGAATTTGGTACCCCCACCATATGTCACCGTACCGCTATCTAGTGCGTGCTACGGGCTAGCTAGCGGTGACGTAGTGGGGGTACCAAATTCCCACGAGCTCACATCACTGCTTATAATTAGAAAGGCAAGGAAACATAGTAATCTCCGTATGGTCAGAAGTACATTTGCTGAAAGTCAGGGTAAGAATGCTAGAAAAGTATTAATCAACGTATATTATATTCTGTTTAAAGGCTAGTAGTAATAATAATAAATACATAATTTTAAAGATCACAAATATTGATGTTCCAAAAAATGAATATTTTATTTGAAACTTCATTTCTTTGCTTTACAAGACAAAATGACGAGTTTTATACTTAATATATATTTGTCATTAATTGTGTATTTTCAAACAAATAAACAGGTATCAAATTATATGTATAGACATAAATTCAATCATTACTTAATTAATAACGTTATCAAAAACCAGTTACAAACTTTTTGCCATTTGCAATTGTGTGAACGTTATAAGGAGTATAATCAAGCAAACATTTTTGATTAATAATGTTCCATGCAGAAGATTCTTCAATTTCATAAGCAAAAATATGGTTATTAAATGAAATAGTATTCAATTTTAAATATATAAAATAAATGTCATCATTTTTATGTGAGATTATATATTTAATCTTTCCAAATAACATATGTATATCATTTGTATCAATTACTAGCACCATTTCAGGTATATATTTAGTTCCAAATGCGCTTGCCCAACTGACAAAATTATAATCTCCATTATCTAAGTTAGGAATATGATCATTAAAAAACCTTCTGCATTGTTGCAAATCGCATAATTTTGTTACTTTTACTGGTCCAAATTGAAAACGATTAACATAAAATCCTACGTTACATAAAAAACGATCATTCAGATGTAATTGGTGTTTGATAGCCATAGTACGCGGTGGATTTACACGCGATGTGACGGAAGCACAAATTTCTTTTAATTGTTTGTGTTTCCCTTCAAAACGAAAACAAGATATGAATTTCAAAGGACCGTTTTTTTTTTATTAGTCGAGGGTAATGTAACATAAAATGGTGTTTGGGTTTCAATTTTTCATTCAAAAGATTAATATATGATTCGTGATGTTCTGCTATAAGTACTTGAAGAAAATGACAGGTTTCATTACTAATAGTGGGTGATATAATTATAGAAATAATTTCTGCCAATGACGTATACAATTTCCACATTTTGCTATTGGTGGGTACTAAATCACCAATTATCAGTCCTAAAAACCTTACTAAACACAACATTTCAGATGCAGATATCACTATATAACGTTTTTTAATAGAAATTTCTGAAATAAAAGGCAGAATGTTTAGACTATGTTTAGTTCCAAAATCGAAAAATTTTCTTCTACGATTTAAAAGTTCTATAGTAAACAACTTTTGAATGATTATAAGTTCATACAGTAACTAGCCTATTTCGTATCTCTAGATACCCTCGAATAAATCATGCATAATGTCACACGTTATATTTTCAGTGATATGAAAACTTTCTAAAGAATTAAAAATGCATTCTTCAACTACTCCATTGAAACACTGTTCTAAATTTAACGCATAATTTTGTTTATTTCGTAATAATTCAAGCTTTTCGACTACTTGTGTCTGTCTGCTTATTTTGTCCACAAAACATACTCTACAACAGTAATCGGAATTAAAACTAGTCGTAAAACCACAGATTTCGTTTAAGCCTAAATTGTCTCCAAGAATAGCCAGCACAGTAAAGTAAACTTTAGTTTCATTTCCGAAAATATTCAAAGTAATACCTTCTTTTTCAAGACTTCTTAATTCATTTAACAATTTCTCAAAAACAACTCTATTTCCTAACTGTTTGTAGTCAACATTTTTTTGCAATTGGGCGAGAAATATATTATCCAAACTACTGTTATATCTGTACGGAAGACCAGCTATAATGTAGTAGACAGCACCAATCTTCTTTAACCCAGAGTGTGAACCTAAAGGATTATTCACTTCGAATTCATCGTAATATATCACCAGTGGTAAAACCGTTTTTCCACTAAACCGTTCCTTTACATTTGTCCAAATTTCACCTTGTAAAATAGAATTAAGGATTCTATTATTATCGTTATTTTTAATTTCAGACATTATATAATTAAAAATATTAGGTAGTTTCAAAAATTTCCCTAAAACACGTGTTAATGGTACATATTCTATTAAACTATCTTTTACAACTGTTAAACCATGTCGTCGTTTCTTATCGAATTCTATATCACTGCTAATTGCATAAGAAATTGGTGAAATAAAAGTCGTACTTTCTTCGAAAATCTATAAAGTTAAATATTCTGAGTTAAAACGATCAAATTCCTCTTGAATTATACTGCGTAATGTAGCAGCATCTTCTAATACAGCAGTATTTGACACAAATATTATTTGACTAGTAACATCAGTAAAAGTAGTTATATATGAATGTTGAATAGTTTTCAAAATGTCGTGTGCTAGCTTTCTGGGTAAATTAAAATAGCTATATAATTTTGCAACGATCAATGTTATGCTAGTAGCAACTGTACTCCGGAAGTAATTCAAATCTATTTTAGGTGAGTGTAAATTTCTCATAGTATTAGATATGGTTGATACTATATCTATATTTATTTCTCGGAAGACAGATTCAAAGGTATCATCTGGAATTATCGTTTCATTTATATTATTTTGATGTACTCGTTGGTCAACGTTTTCAAAAATGTTTACATGGGTATTGGTATAATGTTTAAAATAGGTGTAGAAGTTATGAAATACACGTTTGAATTTAGGTACATCACAACAACACGACGAATTTATCATAAACTTGTGATAAAATTTGACATGTCTTCTTAGATAATTAAAATTCTTAAGAATTTCTTTGCAGTATGGACACGTATGCATTTTCGAAAATTAACACAAGTCAAGCACCAGCTTGAATAATTTTAACTTTATTCTAAATATATTTACGTGAATATATAATAATGAAACACCTAAACTTATAAATTCTAATTATATGCTTTTCAGTTATAGATACGCTCTATTAAATAATATTCGTACATTTATAACTATATGTAATCGCAAAATTATCCGTAATATTAAAACTAAAGCCGATAGTTTGAGCTTGTTCAATGTTTTCTCCTAATCAAATTACACTCTACGACTACAAAGTTTTTATGATTGCATTGCTAATTTGAGTTTATGATAGAGTAGCAATATTTACATTATCCGGTAAGATCGAATATAACGAAAATAAAGCAGGCTCTTATTCCCACCATTTTCAAGTTTCAGAGTTTATTGTCAGATTGCTAAAGTAATGTGGATAGCTGCCTGTCTACCACTTTCGTTGCACTGAGTAAAGAGAAATTGAAAAGACAATATGAAGATTGGAGAAAGAAAGGAAGAGATGAAGAATATATCAATGTTCATATTGCATTATTAATGAAGCTTAAAATGTAGAGCTGCGAATAAAATTTCCTTCAAATGTAAGTGAAAAGTAGATTAATAATTGAATAAAGCTCTAAAGTAACTTAATAGTCGAAGAAAAATACATTAAAACATATTTATACCAAATTAACTTTGAAATCATTCAGTATTTCTGCCGTAAAGGAAGTGTACTTATCGAATGCAGTTCTTATATTATATAAATATACTTGTATCAATTCCCAAATATGTGAACTCTCAGGTGGATACATTAAGTTAAAAACATTGAAAGATTTAAAACAAATATCAATGCTATTTACCATAGATCTAGTTTTGTATAAAACATTATCAATTGATACGAAGGTAGACTGTATATTGGTTAAATTAGGTCCCACTGCAATAATATAAGGCTGTAGCGTTAGTCCCAGTGCTTTCATAGATTTTCTTCTTTCTTCAGTCACATTATGTATATTACCTGGAAGCTGAAATCGATATATATTTTTAAAATTGAATGCTACAAGTGACAAAAACAAAATTAATAATAAGAGATAATAGACTTACAAACACATAATTGATCAAACTATCCTTTGTGTCACTTATTGTTGGCTTCCAATGATTTTTCCCTCTAGCAGTCCTCCCTTTACAAGGCAAAATATGTGGCAATAATAAAAGATTGATCATTAATTGACTATCTGTGATAAAAGAAATTTATTATTTTAGTGGTTAAGCAAATAAAATAGCTAATCAAACTAAATAAAGGCTTTTCTTCTACTAATTACTAATTTTCCAATGTCATACATTTCTTTTTAACACTAGATTGCGCGAAGAAGTCATTTTGACTGCTTTTTAATTTCAGTTCGGAAAAAAAGTATGTTTATATTAATAAAATTTCTTAGGATTTTAAGACTTTTCCAACATGACTATGTGTAAAAAGTCTTAAAAACCTAAGAAATTCTTTATTTATTATAAACATTTTTTTTTTAACTGAAATTAAGAAGCAGTCAAAATGACTTCTTTGGGCAATCTTGTGTTAAAAAATGTATTCCATATGTTTACCTTCACTTAAATCTGGTAATTGTAAAAGTTCATATAAAGCATTTGCATTTTCATCTTTCTTTGAATACTGTCTCACTTTTATAACATTGGAAAAAAACACTTTCAGCTTATCAACAGTTAGACCAGAACTACTTAAATTCAATTGTTCAAAGTCAAATGATATCAAGTGCGAACTCTCAGGCTGTTTTAAAATAGGCCATTCTTCAAATATTTCCCATACAGTGCCCTTACAGTTGACAATATCTTTCTGCTTCAGATTACAAGTGATTTCCCAATGACGCATAACAAGTTCCCATGGCATTCTTGTATTCTTCTGCAGCCAATCTTTACTCTCCATAAATTCATCTAAAATAGAAAAATTGTTGTAACAAACTATCAATGATATAAGTCTTTTACAGATTAAATTACTTTTATTAAACTTTTATATAATTACCTTCCATAGAACTTGTCACATCATTTTCCTTGATGACATTATCTATATTGTCTTGAAGTATTTTTAAATCGTGGAGACAATTCCTGTATTTACTTAGCAATTTACCCTTTGCTATTATAGATTTATTTCTGCGTGAATCTTTTTTTCAAATAGGAGATATGTAATATATGTTCAAATCTTCTGTAGGAAATACTTGAACTATTTTCTCAGCTAGCGAATATAAGTCCCTATTAGACAATCTATAAGATAAAATTAGTGGTATTAAAAACTGAAGAAGTTAAAAAAATTACCTGAAAGCTAAATTTGCAATAATTCACATGCTGAATAAGATTTTATATATACCTTTTTGAAATTTTTATTGCTTCGGGGATTAAAATGTCCACAAGAATGTTCCTTGTTTTCCTCGATAAGTAATTCTGCTTCTTATAATTTTTTAATATTGCTCCTCCTTTTAAAGTCTTGTTTAAAATTTGCTCCAAATTTAAGTTTCTAATTAGATATTCGTTCCCATCTGTAAAACAAGCTTGCTTGCATAGACCTGTACTTTGAGATGTAAAACTGTTTTCTTTATCATCTAATTCCTCCTCTTCGTTGTTTGAATTATTAGTGACTTCTCTCAATTCCTAAAAGTTATAAGAAAAGTAATGGTCATTTTATAGCACAATTATGCTAAACATATTTTTACTGCGATAATAGTATTATTCAAATTTTGCTTACTATAGCAGGTTCTGTATCACCCTTCTTACTATCTATTCCAGATTCTTTCCTCCACAATTGTATAAACGTTATTCTCTTCCCAATTTTTGGGATGAGTTCTTTGATAAGATCAGAGCTTATCAATTTTATGTTACTATCATTTATTTCATTTTCTGTTAAAAATTATCATAATAAAATAATTAACTACCATCAACAGTTATATTAAACTTGATTTTCCAGTTTCACTTTATGAAAGTAAAAATGAGTTCTTCGTGGCCAAAATTTAGGACAAATATTTTCGAAAAGATTTTAAGTTCTAGAAGAACATTTTTAACTCGTTTTTTGTATCATAAAATCAAACTTTAATTCTATAAACAGCTTTCTTACCTACCTGCAAAAGTTAAAATTAAATCTTCAAATCCCTAGTCTTGTAAGAGTTTTCTTGTATAATCATCAGTCATTCTAGATAATGCAATTTTAACAATAAGGGGAATCGAGCAATAACGAAGGAACAGGCAGGTCAGATGATGAGTAATTAGCGATGCAAGCACTTTTCTGCACTTCAATGCACATTTTGGCCCCTTAAAGCACTTCCATGCACCTTATTGCACTTTAAAACTGTTTAATACAGTCTAATGCACTTAATAGCACTTTATTAGTTCACTTTACCGTGTTTCAAAAGAAATTTTTCTGTACCGTATTTCCAGTCGTAAATACTTAGTACTGATTCACACAGTATCGTCAGGTCAGTATCTCGCACTGCAATAGCAGATAGCAACCAGTTAATCCAACTGCCTAGGGCCTGCTTGTGATCTTCACTTGTTCGAAAACAGAAGCATATAGAACATTATTTTATGTTCTTAGAAGTAGTTTGCAGAGGGGAGGGGGCTCCGTCGATGTTTTTCAATGTTTACAGTTTCAAGTGCCACTGCATAGCGAATAGAGGAAGATTGACAGGCCGCGCGTTTACACGCGTTAAAAAAATCAGAGTTGGAGATTCTCGCACTACAAACTTATGTACGTGTAGCTTTGTATATGTCGTAAATATTAGTATACAAATGGAGATTTTTTCTATTATAGATATATCAGCTATTGTGTACACGACACAGAAGCTTTAGGAATTAGTTATGCTCCTTCTGTTTTGATAAAATAAACATATGAAAGTATTTATTTGAGCTGTTTCTTCAAATTGTTCATTTTAGATATTACTTAGAATAGATTAATAATTGGAATTAGCGTAAAGCTATATTGAATTGAGTGCACACTTCTTTTGTACCATATACTTCAAGGTATTAATTCAAACAAATGAATTCTTTCGTTCAAAATTAATATCAACTATATTACAAATATATGTATAATTAAAAATAAACGAAGATTTACTTATTGATTATAAATATAAGCTATTAAAAGCGAATATAAAAATGTCTCGATGGTAATAAGGGGAGTTTTAACGGAATACATAGTGGTGAATGTAAATTAATGTTAACTTAAAATATGAGAAATACATAGTTATTGGTTGAAACCTATTATGTATTTAAATCAAGTTAATATTTTTTCCCGTAATAACAAAGAGTAGGAGATAAACGTATATTATTTCATCCTGAAACTTTCGTCAATTCAGAAAACAAGTTAATTTGATTCAAATATATAATAGGTTTTAACGAATATTGCTTACATTTTAAATTAACATTAATTTACGGACACCACTGTGTATTCCGTTAGAACCTCCTATATTGCTATAAAGTCATTTTTGCATTCATTTATATGGTTTATAATTATGATCAATAAATAAATCTTAGTTTGTTTTTAATGTACATTTATTCCCAATATAGTTAATATTAATTTTGAACGAAAGAATTCATTAGTTTGAATTAATACCTTGAAGTATATAGTACAATTGCACATTCAATTCGATATAGCTTTACGCTAATTTCAATTAATAATCTATTCTGAGTAATACCTCAAATTTTGCAATCTAATTGTTTGTTGAATAAATCAAAATGAGAGAAACTTTTATTTTAAGAAAATATGTATTTAGGTTGAAGGCAGGGTTTAATTCTAAACAGCTCAATGTAAATATTCGAATTAATATTAATTCAAAAAGATGAGAAAAATGTTTTGGAATGAAACATGTAATATATTTGAAAACACAAACTAATATTTTTTGGTTCGTACTGATGAAGGATTGAAGACAAATGAATATTCTTTTATATGAAATATATATTTTTTTGAAATCTATTTGTTTTAAACTAACGTATCATTCGTTTCTGTTTATAAATTTGTACTGACGAGAAATATATATTTTATTAATTAGAAGAATAATATTTTAAGAAATTATTTAAATTGATGGAAATATAAGATTTGTTTGTGTTGAATAAAGATGATTTGAGTAAAGCTTAAATGTATTTGTGTCAAATAATTACACTGCTTGAAAGTGATTTTACAATTTTAATTTAATATTTATTTGACTTTAATGAATCTCATTTAATCTGAGTATAATATATTTGATTCAAATACAGAGGAATTTAAATAAATCGGTTCGTTTCGTGTAAAAATGTTTGACCTTTAATTGATTAAAATTAGATCAAATTCTGATAAAGGTTATAAGTGATCAATTTTTGATCGCGGGAATAAGACCCAATGGTCGTTCTTTTATCAAATTTTGACGATCACTTTTAGATCATTTCACGACGTTTTCTTTATAATAAAAAGCTTTGAAGAAATTGGTTTAACAGATCTAAGTTTGATCAAGATGCGATCAGAGTACGATCATATATGATCAAATCTCATCAAACAACTTAAGGGGATGCATTGAGCGACTCAAACATTCATTCAAATTTATCTTCCAAACTATTAGGAATATGAACTTTTTTGTAGAGATTAAATTTACTCTTTTGACTGTACTGAAGCGCGCTACAAACTCGGTTTCTCAAAATTATAAAAAAAAATTTCATAAAGTTATAAATACTTGTAATTTTGTTGGTCATAATAATATTGAAAATTAGGCCTTGTAGCGCGCTAAAGAAAAGTTCTATGACTAATTTGAGACCAAGAAAAAACAAATATACCTAAAAATGTGGAAGATTTTTTTGAAAAACTAAATTAGCTATTGAAAGACAAGTTTTACACTGTTTTACCAACGGAGAAATTTCACAGTGCGTTAGACAAGGACAAGCCTATTAGTTCTCCTCGCTTTAGAAGGGGTACCCACTCTCTCCCCACCATTTCCCGCTAAACAAACCAACTCTCCTACACACAGCAAGGTGGCTGGCTAACGTTGCCTGTCGGTGTGAATCCGTAGCGGAATGGAAGAACAAATAATTATTTGTAGATTTCAGGGTTAGGTTTTCGCATATCCGGCGTTGTACCGCTCTTCCATATCATTTCGGGAGGCTACAGTAAAATTTTCAAAATATTTTGTCATCTACAAGTCTCAAAAAACTTGAATTAGTTGACTAAAGCATGACTCGTATCAGCCGACGCTGATGCGCTACACAACTTAGTGATCAGCGTCGGCTGCTACGAGTCACGCTTTAGTCAACTAATTCAAGTTTTTTGAGACTTATAGATGACAAAATATTTTGAAAATTTTACTGTAGCCTCCCGAAATGATATGGAAGAGCGGTACAACGCCGGATATGCGAAAACCTAACCCTGAAATCTACAAATAATTATTTGTTCTTCCATTCCGCTACGGATTCACACCGACAGGCAACGTTAGCCAGCCACCTTGCTGTGTGTAGGAGAGTTGGTTTGTTTAGCGGGAAATGGTGGGGAGAGAGTGGGTACCCCTTCTAAAGCGAGGAGAACTAATAGGCTTGTCCTTGTCTAACGCACTGTGAAATTTCTCCGTTGGTAAAACAGTGTAAAACTTGTCTTTCAATAGCTAATTTAGTTTTTCAAAAAAATCTTCCACATTTTTAGGTATATTTGTTTTTTCTTGGTCTCAAATTAGTCATAGAACTTTTCTTTAGCGCGCTACAAGGCCTAATTTTCAATATTATTATGACCAACAAAATTACAAGTATTTATAACTTTATGAAATTTTTTTTTATAATTTTGAGAAACCGAGTTTGTAGCGCGCTTCAGTACAGTCAAAAGAGTAAATTTAATCTCTACAAAAAAGTTCATATTCCTAATAGTTTGGAAGATAAATTTGAATGAATGTTTGAGTCGCTCAATGCATCCCCTTAAGCCAAACAATGAACATAAAATGAGCTTCTCATTTCACCAGTTAGAAGCTGGCAAAAGTCCGAGTAACAACTTTAGTAAAACGTGTGCGTTATTGTTATTGAAAGAAACATCTCAAACACTACTAAAAACAAGTAAAACCTTTTCCAATTGTCAAAAATAACTAAAAATGTTTACTTTTTTTATGAATACTATGTTAGTATAATATAACATTAAATTAATTATTGTCTTTTTCGCCTTTGGCCATCCCAGTCTTTGGAATTATTAATAACTCTTCTAACAGCTCTGCAAAACATTTCCTCAGTTACAGGATCTTTATTTATATTCTTGAAAACACACATGATTTATTTGATCTGTAATTTAGAACATGATAAAAACTAATTACAGTAATTTAAGAAAAATGTCTAGGAATCAACGTAAAATATTTTTAAAAATATCATACCGTATGCACACTTATATAGTTCTTTATCCTTAAATAAAGATTTTCCAGGGACTGGCCTTGAAGCTGTAAAATTACTGAGTATGGGTCCAGTCAACAATTTTGCAAGTTTATTCGCGAGGGTGAACCGCTACCTAAAATTGTGTACACCAATTCCTATATATGGGTATTACAGAGGGAATATAAGAAATTTATTTGTATTGCCTAATTTTTGTAATTCCTTACTAATTCCTAGTATTTCATCAGAATTCCTAGTAATTCCTGTTAGAGTTTAATAATCCACGTAATTATATCAAAAAATTCTATTTTCGACATTAATTATTAAAAACATTCAAAAAGAAATAATATTTAATGTTAATTTTCGCATCATGGTAGGCAATCAAATAAACAATTATGAATATTTTTTTATATCGCACTCATTTATTTGCACGTTTTATGCAACAGAATCTTACAAATTATAAGTAATAAACAAGTGAGTGGAAAATTTTGAAGTTTGTAACAATTTTTGTTTACATACGTTGGCAACTGAAAATACAATATATAAATTCTTTATATTTTTGATAAGTATTTAGTAATAAAACTTATTTTTATATAATTAATAAAGCTAGTGTATCTTAATCATCTAAGAATTGTGGTACAGGGAGCGCATTAACTTGTATTGCTTATTAATAGCAGAGAGATTACGAAAATTCAGAAAAAAAGGACTAGAGCCTAAAATTTCAATAGGACCATAAAAAAGAAATTCTTTATCAACAATAGCTATATCGTCATCGCGTGGCCATTCGAAATGATCCAGCTCCAATTTTAAAAATTTCAACTTTATTTTTTCATCCTGCATATCAATAACACGACCAATATAAAAAGTGTCGTCGTAAAAAACAGCATAATATTTTTCTAATATTACATCAAGTCTTTCAGAATTACTATCGAAATTCTTTTCAGCAAACATACTTTCATGTTGTATTAGAAACTCATTTTGACTGTTATACTTGTGTACAGATTGAAACCCATGATGGCGATCCCAAATTCCCACTGTTTTAACTACGCATTTTCTAACAATTCTTTTACTATTTCCTTGTAATTTCTTATAATTCATACATAATTTCCGTTATTTCTTACTAATTTCTACCAATACCTGTGTAATTCCTTGGCAATTCCCCGAATTTGTACACCAATTCCCGCAGCGGTTTACCCCTCGTGTTTAGCTAAGTCCCCCGGTACATATTAAAATTAAACTGATAAGTTTATAATTTGGCAATCTCTGCGAGGACCGGATAAAATTTTACAGGGCTGTCCACATTAAGGCTGTAACATGGTTAGCCTTTTCCGTTAATAATATGGCCTTCCTTAACCCGGCAATGGGCGCGCGGGGTGTTCAGAACACCCCAAGAATAGAAATCTATTGGTAACGTAGCGAAAAATTTGTGCAGTCACTTAAAAATATTAGCGTTTAATTAATACAAATAATGTAAAGAAATGCAATTGTTATTGTATACCAAAGGGAACTTCGCATAGATGATATTTATTGAAAAATAAATCTGTATTTGTAAATATTTTACGTCTAATAACGAAAAACAAATGGGGTGTCCGTGGCACCCCACGCGCCTATCTACGTAAAAAAAAAGCACGCGCCTATTGGCGGGTTAATAAGTTTTCACTTTGCGCGGCTTAATAAGGCCCGCATACTGTTATTATTATTAGGGCCGACCATTGCTAAGACAGATCAGGAACGGAGAAAGATAAGGCTGCCTGATAGAAATTTCTAATCGGGAAAGGATTAAATACAGTGGGTTAAATACAAATATTTATTATCTAAAGCCGAAAATATTCTTTGTTAAAAATACAGGTATTCTTGAAAGGATTGTTTATAGACACTGTCTTTTCCCGTACATTTGCCGAAAGTCTGTACGGCTTATCATACCATTTTTAGGTACCGTATCTGTATAATTAAATCGAAGAGGTTCACACCTGTACAGGTTTAGCTCTTCGGTATGCCGCAGCGTGAATGGCCGATCGAAGACATTCTTCCATTAATACATATACAGGGTCTTTTCCTAACAGCGGAGCATATGAGATTCGTGTTGGTTGACTATAGCACTCGGAATTATGAAATCTGAGAGCGCTGATTAGTCAATATTACGTATTACCAACATATAATAGGCCGTTACCAATAGTTGGATACGAAAAATGAGATTCATCCGCCATTTTGGTGTGGAGAAATGTTTACATGCTGATCGTAGCAGAAAGAGGTGTAAAATGGAAAAATGTCAAATGTTGTCGTTACTAAAGTAAAAATTGAATACTTTTTATGAAAATGAAGAATATTCGTACTTTCCATTCATTATTTTCAATTTTTACTTTAGTAACCTTATCATTTGACATTTCTCCATTTTACACTTCTTTCTGCTAGGATTAGCATGTAAACATTTCTCCACACCAATATGGCGGATGAATCTCATTTTTTGTATCCAACCATTGGTAACGGCTTATTATCTGTTGGTACTACGTAATATTGACCAATCAGCGCTCTCAGATTCGATCATTCCGAGTGCTATAGTCAACTAACACGAATTTCCTATGGTCCGCTGTTAGGAAAAGACCCTGTATAGAGCATTTTGCCTCAACTCTCCCAGCGAGGCGCGGCGAACACAAAAACATACTACTTTCAACTCGTGCTAGTGGGACAAAAATGTTACGTAAAATAAATTGAACATAACATTTCGATGTAATTATTCCTCTGATTTCTAAATGTGTAGTCAGATTTCCCGAAATTTTCCATTTTCATAATTAAAAAACACAAAATGTGATATATCTCGAAAAGTATATTTTTAATATTTGTTTAAATATTTTAAATCGAAAGAGCAGAGAGAGAGAGAGAGGTTTTTTTACGCTGATACTCTACATGGTAGTAAAATTATTTTTAATTTTCATTGTTTCAGATGCTTGTTTACGCTGTCAAGCAGAGGCCAAGAAAGATCTGTATGGGCGACAGGACTGTGTAGTAGTTTGGGGAGAATGCAACCATTCTTTCCATTACTGTTGCATGTCCCTTTGGGTACAACAAAACAACCGATGTCCTTTGTGTCAACAAGAATGGTCTATACAGCGAATGGGAAAATAAATTTATTCTTCATCTTTTTAACAAACTACTATAGTTACATTTATTATGTAGTACTTTTAAGAAATATCGTTCTTACTGAATTTTTATTTGTTCGACCGTTTTTTTTTTGTTATTAACTTGCAAACATTTTGAAATATCTTATATTAATACCTTATTGAGACCGGCAATTGTACATCGTATATGCATGAAAAGACGAGTTAATTCGTCACCAGTCAGCAAAATGTTAACCCTTAACGAACGAATGCCGCCATACTCGCGACATTGTAAATATTCTAAAAAAATCGAATGCCGCCATACACGCGGCATGACGTGATATTTTAGGAAACTGTAGGTTTGGCTTTAATTGTACATGCAACAATGAAGGGCGATCGGCAATTATGTTTTGTCACACTCTAGTGCGCAGTCCTCTCATTCCTCTCCGAGCATCGAGCAAAAATGCATCATTTTATTTTCGAGTAATAAAGTTTGTTATCGTCATTTTTGAAGCATTATCTGTTAGAATAGAAACGAAGTCGTGCGTACATACACCCATTTATTTGTTTATTTCAATTCCTATTATATTACTGAAATTTTCACTTTAGTGATCTTTTGTATGGACATGTCTGTTCATATAATACCTATTATTCCGGTAAGTTTTTATAAAATCCAATAAAGCGATATTAATTATGCACCTTCTCTCGCTCTGGAAATGAAGCACTTAATTTCTTAAAAATCCGTCGACATACTGGTCATAGTTTTAGAAAGATGCGCTCGTTCGTTAAGGGTTAAATATGTCAAACTTAACCGTAACTTACTCTGTTAGCCTGCCAATAGGCGCGTGCTTTTTTTTACGTATATAGGCGCGTGGGGTGTCACGGACACCCCATTTGTTTTTCGTTATTTGACGTAAATTATTTACGAATTCAGATTTATTTTTCAATAAATACCATCTATGTGACGTTCCCTTGCTATACGATAGCAGTTGCATGTTTTTAAGTTATTTATATTAATTAAACGCTAATACTTGTAAGTGACTGCACAAATTTTTCGCTAAGTTACCGATAGATTTCTATTCTTGAGGTGCTTTGGACACCCTACGCGCCCATAGACGGGTTAAAATTAGTTTAGTATGCGTATGCGTATATATATTAAAATGTATACATAATATATTTGTAAATAGTAACAACTATAAAAAGTATTATTAGCAATTTCTTATTCAATTCCCTCCATTTCATAGCTGTTCATTTAATATTGTTGAGGAACGAAGAGGGAATGAGAAGAGGGAGAGGGCGTTGTACCATGGCTTACCCGAATGAGTCATAAAAGTGGTTGGGGACAGATGCCCACACAGCTAGAACTGAGTCCGAGGCTGTTTTAGATTCCTATTTGAGTATTTTGTTCAGAATTGAGGGACCTACAGCGCGGGAACATCTAGTGACGAGTCTGTGACTGTTTCGTAGGAATTTAAGGAAGTGGTGTGTGGGATGGTTTTGGTAGGTCAGATAGTATTGCCTAGTGATAAGAAATGTATTAGCGTTAAGATTTAAAATTATGTTTTTTTTTGGAATTACTTAGATGATGTGCGGGGTTATTGTTTTGATTTGGGCGAGAGCAGGGACTATTACAGTCAGTTAACGATTAGACTAGTCTGAGACAACATTTGTGCGTGGACATGTAAAATTGTTGTAATTTTTTTTTTCTAAAATAAATAAGTTTCGTCTGATAAAAATTTTTTGTTTAATTAATACGACTATTAATTTACTTCCTCACTGTGATAAACAATAAAAAGAAAGCCTATATATTTTAGATAGAGAGGATAATTTTAAGACTTCACTTTATTTTATGTTGGACACTTCGTTTTACTTTAGCGTGATTATGGTTGAACCGATAACACAGGACTGCGAAATTTCACTTTTATCAGTTTCAAGAAAGGTCGTGGATCATTCTTGTTGATTTTTGTGTACTGAAAACGAATATGGCTTTGAAAATGCTCCAGTACGTTAGGTTTTCTTGGTGGGGGGTTGTTAGATATAGCGGTAAATCAAACAAATCAGATGTACGTTGATGGAGAATTAGGTACACGGAAGCACAGTCTCTGTACTACACGACGTATTTATTTGTCATTAGAATAACGAGAATGTACTATTCTAAAATAGATTTTTCTGTCGCGACAAATAGCGTAGCGCCTAAACTTCAATAAAAATTAAGACGAGGTTTTGATTTTCATGTCAGCAATTCATTTGAGAATAATATCTTCCAACAATTTTAACGCTATAATCGTTGCCAGTATATAGTTTTGGGCATTCGTGTAAAATATGTTATACTAGTGTATGTGTGCGCGTGTATACACATGTTCATAACTTTTAATTTTATTCCCTGTTGATTTTATTAGAGTTATTGTATGTGATTTGTTAACCCGCCAATAGGCGCGCGGGGTGTTCTAAGCACCCCAGGCATCAGAATTGATCGATAACTATGCAACCAAACTTTTACCGATCGCGCGCGTTACTATTGGGATCTGAACTGCCAGGTGTCAAAACCAATATAGCCGACGCAATCCTGAAAGACACCACATGTTGTGCAATACGAGTTTAAATAAATATTGACAATATAGTGTATGAAATGTTTCTTACAACTGAAGAAGTATACCGGTTTGCAAGTACAACTCCTACGAGAAATTTTTTACGTGTGAGCTGTAACTCCAAATACTCCAAATGACTTTTCAGGAAATAAAGAGTTTAACTAACGGCCACCAGAGGCGCTTTGGAGTTACTTAGATCCCAATCCTTTCAAGTGATTTCTTCCGTACATAACCTCATTCATAAAGATCTATTTCGCTGTAGCAGTTATGTGTATAAAGCTGTTAAAACTGCCAGGGGTGTCAGAACAGAGTCGCCAAGTGTAGTATAATTTTCCTATAGCGTAGTATCCTCAGGATACTACGCTACAGTTTCTGTTCCTTGCGGGATCGTACGCTACAGTTTCTGTTCACTGCGGGATCCTACGCTACAGTTTCTGTCCTTGCGGGATACTACGCTACAGTTTCTGTTCTTTTGCGGGATACTATGCTACAATTTCTGCTCTTTGTAGGATACTACGCTATAGTTTCTGTCAACATCGAAGATACATTTTGCTCAATAATTTTGCGTTAGGTGAGGGGAAGTAAGAATCAATGGAGTGCAGGAGCCAGGAATATTTAAGAGTTTGTCCGTAGCTGTCAAATGGCTCAATTAACCTTCTGTTTATATCGAAACAAAACTAACAATTTCAAAAAACAAATATTATAGAAAACAAGAGAAGGACTTCTGTAAATAATGAAGAAGAAAAAATATATCAGATGAGTAATAATTAATAAAAAAACGTGAAAGTTATTAAAAAATTTTAAGGAAATATGCTTTTTTTTATTTCTGTTACAGATTATATCTTATTTCTGATGAGTTTAAATTACAGGAAGAAATATTTATAGAGCAATGAATAAAAAAGGACTAATTTATGAAGCATTTCTGTGTGGTCCAGTCATTTCCATAATTGTGATATAATGTTATAATAGTAAAGTGAAAGCGATTGCTGTATAAGCAAAGAAATTTTATTATAAATTAATAATGATATATGATAATCTTTTGATTCCTATTATTATAAATTAAAGTTATATAGTTCATAGGACCGAATCGGAGTAACTGTGGAGGTGGAATTTCTCACATTCACACAACTAACAGTCTGTATAATACTCATAATATGAATTATTATTTCGCAATCTTAATTTACAATTTTATGAACATATTCATAATATAGTATACAATGAAACAATTTTAAATGTAGTGCAATTCATTCGGAAGCTATGTAGTTGCAGCGATTCCGACCATCTCTGAAATGCTTCATATTTCTTAAAATGAGACACCTGTCATTCCGAAACGTTAACTTCATTTATTACAACGGTGCAATGACGAAACAACCATTTCTGTTTTCCAAAATTGAAGGCATACATCCTTTGTGGCAATTGGCAAATATAGCAAGTATTTGTTCATTCATCCTAAAAAGAGAAATCATTTATTAAATATTTTTTGTCAGTTCGCCTATCCATGCATTGCACTTAATATTAACAACTACTAATTTCTATTTTCAATCATTATATTTGCCTTCAAAATATAAAAATATCTCTGCCTCCATCGTTCCTGCCGTCATATTCCGTTATCACCATTAATCTTTGGATATCAATATTGTCAAAGTCATCTCTTTCCCAATATGTGCATCTTTCATTCCAATTAACATCTACCCTGACATACATCATAGTTACTCATATACGAAAACTCTCCTGGTTCCTCTCCACAAGTACACGGCACATATGCAAAATAATAAAAAGAATTTTGCTTCTTTGCTCTATGAAAATTTAATGTAATTTGTAAGAATATCATTAAATTTACTCACCGGGAAGGGAAGGATGGGAGAGGAAGGGAGGGAATGGATCAAAATGGGAACAGGGGGTATCATTATTTATAGGAGCTGAAAATGTGTAAAAGTAGGAGGATAGATGAAAAGAAAAGTAGTCGAAGGGTGAAGGAGCTTCCATGGCGCAGTAGATTATTCCGTCTGGTCCTGGTCTTCAAGATAGAGCAGTAGCTAGTATTTCTTTCTTCCGCCGATAAACCAGGGAGTCCATACGTGACGGGTTTTCCCACAAAAATAAAACAATTTATTAATATGAAAGTTATCAATACCGGCGAACATCATCATAAATGACCGAATAATAATGTCAACGTTTTCACCCATAAGAAACAAAGAAAAATATCTTCCTAAGGTAATGTCAGTTAAGTCTCTCTCTCTCTCTCTCTCTCTCTTATAGCACAATTAAATCCGATAAGAAAAATTTCCAACGTCGCCTAAAACCCTATAATAACTTATAGAAGCGAAATATCGTCATTTAAGCAGCATCGTCACACATTCATTTATATTCACTTTCATTTATGACCGATCCTGTCCAACCAAATATGAATGCATGATCAGTTATGTGGGGATTCATGATGTCATTGCACCATCACCTGGTTGTTAAGTGTCGAATGAAAGTAAATAGCACTCTCAAATTCCATGGTTCAAAATCAATTTCAATATTGATTGTGCACCATTTACCCTCCGGTACCTCCAGCAACGAAGAGTATATCCTATAGTGCATTGTTTCAACCCTATGAAACCTGACCCCGCATAGGATCGGATCGGAGCAACTGTGGAGGTGGAATATCTCGCATTTACACAACTTGCACTCATTGCATCGGAAGTAAACCACTGTTCGAAATCGAAACTAGGGAACAACCTAATTAAAAATTTAATTTTCAAGAGGATTTGGTAGTTTGGCATTAATGATATGATATTTATGGAATGCAGCCGGTGATACTTTGCAATAGGTAATTGAATGAATATATAATGACATATACATTAACAAATTAAACATTTAGTAATACTACTTATGAATACAAACATTCTGTGTCCACCTTTAACAACTTGTATATAATTCAAAATGACTAATAATAGTTTTATTAAACAAAAGATATGGTAAGGATATTTTACATCTAGTTATTGCAAAAATTTTTGATGAAGTACTTTTACTATTACATATCCATGTTCTGCTAAGCTATCAACATTATGGTGAATTCTATATAACTCCATTTGGTAACATTGTTTATCTATATCGTTTATAGATATAGTCTCAATGTCTCTGCTTAAACCAGATGTTTTTTAAATCCCTAAACAACTAGAGGGGGCAACACATGAATAAAAACCCGTAATATCTACAAATCTACGTACAACAAAACTAATTTCATTGCCCACCACCAAAATATTAACTAAACGCAATGAGTTTCCATTACGTGAGCAACAAAAATTATCAGTACCACTTATAATTTGATCGTCAATTTATCTCTTCCATTGTTACGTCATCTATTGCCTCGTCGTTTGCGCCTTCATATTCCTCGTCATTTTCCTCGTAACCAGAGACATCTTCATGCTCACTTTCCCGATTTGATTCAATGAAATTGTACATGGTTTGATTGTAGTGATCTATCATATCAATCGTGGGTTCAAATTCTTTGCAAATACCAGTAATCTTTATATATTCCCACGAACATAAATTATTTCTCAAGGTCGTTGTTTTTAATTTATTTCTATTTTTTGTTGTTATCAAGTTAACTTTGCTGAACAGTCGTTCGCATTCAGCATTGGAATGAGGCAAACAGAGAACATTTAAAACAAACTGCGAAACATTTTTGAAACCTGCATGACCTGGCAATATTTCATAATTCTTCATTTTTATCCAAAATTGATCTATTATTGTTTCTTCTCTTATTTCGGGAGGAAATTGTGTGGTGGGCAGAAGATGCCATTCGTCGTCAACCGATTGGGCTTCGAGCAAGTTATAATCTAAAATACGGGGAAACATTTGAATGATTGCAATTAACGTCTGTACTTTTTCATGAAAACGGCCATCCATAGCATTGGCAGGAATGAAGCAATCCAATTGTGTTAACCGCTGATCGCTAAAATCGAAACGTTTTCTTATTTCTTTACATGACTCTATGTAAAATTTTAAAACTGTTTTGCGAAATATAGCTATGTCTTCCGTGTATATCATTACATTGGATTTATTCAACTCTGCATTTACTAAAATACTTACATAAATTGAATCTAAAGATCGGAGTAATGTTCGTTAGAAGGATCAATGTCCCATATATCTGTATTATCTACACATCCCCAATTCATATAGTACAATAGCATATCTTTACAAAATCTAACTGATGATGAATAAAGTAATGGAACTACAACTTTATCGGATTGAAAATATAAATTAAATGCAGCAAACTTAGGAAGTACCCATTGCAAGAATAAATAGTAACATTTGATGAATGGATGTGTGAGTGATTTATAAATTGTTTCCACTGTTACCGAATGTTCTACCATCCTTTGCTGTGTGAAATACATTTTCAGTGGCTTTCATTGCTCTAATATTCTATCTACTACTAATTTTAATGACAGCCATCGCGTTTGAGAAGCATGTAACATCTTATGTACATCAATATCCATTAAAATTTGGTATTCTTTCAACTGATGTTGACGTTTACTACTATTTTTAAAAAAATTATATATATTTCTACTTAGCTCTTCACATTCTCTTGGTAGTGTCTTACATGCATAGCTGGCACATAAGTGTGCAGTATGGCATATCCACTTTAAAATAGTAATACCGGTACAATCGCGAATAAATCTAGATGCTACGAAATTGTGAGCTCCCATCATCGTATTACATCCGTCTGCTCCAAAGCCGATTATATTTTCTAGAGGAATATTAGAACCGGCAAATGAATTAATAATATTTGTGTATAAATTTTCAGCTGATTCATTGCTATCGATATCTGTATAAATTTCAATTAACTCCCAAAAAGCACAACGAATGCGTTGCAATTCTTCGTCGAAAAATCTGACTATAATGTAAGCTACTTTAGTAATAGAAGCATCTGTGCTTTCATCCGTCAATATACTGAATTTACTTTTTCTTAAAATATTACATAATTTATTATTATATGATGTTGCTATTACACCTGCTATTGCTGATATCCTTGTTCTTCCTAAACGTAAATTTTGTATTACTTGTACATCCGGAAAAGAATGTTTCAAAAGAGGAACTAAATGTTCTACTATGCGAAATGCTATATTATGTTCCACAAAAAAAGCTGTCAAAGTGAATTCCAATTTAATCACTCTCACCTTCATATCTGCAACTGCTGCTGTTACTCTGTTTTCCTCCTCTCTGTGTTGTTCTAATCCCATTGTATCAATATGCTTTTGACTATTACCATGCTATCGTATTACACCCCAATGGGGGGTCAGCGGCTGTTTGCACTTTATGCAATATGCTTTTTTACCGCAAACATTACGTCGAAGCCAATATTTGTAGGGATGTATCGTTTCTCATTCATTCCGATACCTTTGGTCCCTCTTTCTTATAGCCACAACTTCTTCAATCATTGCAACAATGGATTGCATTTTAACAGTCCTACAAATTGTTAAGAACGAAATAATTAATGAATTTAAATTTACGAAAATTGATAATATACGGTTGATTTGAGTAACATGTCTTTCACAGGTTACAAAAATGAAATTTCATATTTTTTATTAATATTATACAACAGATAATTTATAATGTAAATAACAGATATAGAAAAGAGTAATATTTAAACTATATTTTGTAAATAATTTGGATTTACAATTCCTGAACATTTATACTTTGAAACTTTTCTGTTTCACATTAGTGCTAAATATCACGGTGCAATTGATAATACACTACTAAACAATTTTATAATTTACAAATTTCTTTTAGTAGTAACAGATAAATTTTCATGAAGGTTAACTCAGTTATCAAGAATAATACAATGATGTTATTTTTAAACTGAAGCGTGAAATCTCAAGTTTACAAACATTTCATTAATTTATATATTGTTTAAACATCAGTATAATAGTTGTACACAAAAATACAAATCCTTACTTCTTTTTAATTAAATTTACTGGTATATACAAACTGCAACAATTATTTTTTGATAGTTTTAAATAAAACATGTAGTATAACGCCCAAGCTTTTCTCAACAATGCAAGACTAATTACAGGCACATTCTATTTTATTGCTAAACAAATTATAACGTTTGAAGAGAAAGCTTTGCAATATTGTCCGTCCTGTATTAGAACATCATTTACAATTGATGGAATTAACGTTATTTCCATTTTGACGTAGCTTTTTAAAACGAAATACTTCTTTTATCATAAGACAGCAACATTACAAGTTGCAGCAATTCGTTGTTACCACTTGATAGTAAGCCAAATTTACTATACTTATTAAGTAAGAATTTGTTTTATATTGATTAATTTACTCCATTACATACTATAGTAAATCATTTTTATCATTAATAACGTGTAACCTTACTTAGTCAGCATTTATTCCTCTAAAAATAAAAAAAATGCACACCATATAATTTTTCTTAATAATGCTTGACCATTCGAAGTAATAGGCGCATTCACAACACTATTAATGGACATCCGTTTATATATATACTACAGAATAGGATTAGCCGAATTTTCCTTTAGCATAAAAGCGCAAATTATTCAATTTTCTCATAACTATTTTCACGTACATCACTAGATAATTTCATGACGGTTTTAAAAATGTATATACATTTAAAAATCCGGCTAGAAATAGGAATGCTACGCTGGAGCAACATATTACTGCTCTTATTATGTAGTGTCGATAAATGGAACCTCTTAAAAGTATTATTAATGTACTTAAAGCTTTAGAATGGTTATAGCATTGTTAAGAAAAATTATATAGGTCTTATATTTTTAATTTTAACAGCAATAAATGCTGTCTAATAAAAGTTACATGTAATGTAAAAAATTATTTGCTAGTGTGTGTTATGGAGTTAATTATTAAATATGAAACGACTATTTAACTAAGAAGTAGAGTAAATTTAACTTGTACTGTCAAATGGTAATATTAATTTGTTAGAAGTTGTAATATTTGTCTTTTATTATAAAGAATATCTTCCGTTTTAAAACGCTACGTTAAAATGGAAATTACGTTAATTCGATCAATTGTAAATGACGTTCTAATACAAGGTGGATAATATTGCAAATTTTCAAAAATGTTTAAGAAAAGTTTCACCAAATATTGTACAAATGTTACTCTGTCAAATTCTCAAAAGTTTAATACATTTTTTTCTACTTTAACAAAAAAATTAATCTTTCTAAGTAATATAGCCTTTCACGGGAGTTTTATAATTAAAAAAGATAAATCCTCACACTTACTCGTTTATTTTTGCAAAGCCTGAAATGTGCACACCACTCTTTTATTTGTTTCTTCCTTCTTCTCTCTTCTCTCTTCGCCTAAATATTGTAATTATCGAAACTTAATGTTTTATCTTCAACTCACTCGCGAGCACTAACTGTTTTTTCCTTCAAAATATCCCTTCCCCATTGAAATAAAGCATGCTTGAATATCAGATGACATTAGGTGGGAGTAAGTTTTTCGTCCTTCCAATCAGAGCACTCAAAGATAATAAAGTTACTTATAATGTTTTCATGCTTCTCATTCGTTGATTAGTTTTAAGAGGAGGATACTTTTTCATGGAATGAAATATATGAAAGGATTTTCTCAAGCATTTTCCAGCTTATTTACTTGCTTTCATATAGAGTTCTTAGCATATAGTTAAAACAGTTAGTGTATTTCATCTTACACGATCAAAGGCATTTCATTATAAAATAATGAGCGATATTGCTATTTGCATGCTTTATGACAAAAAGTACAATATGCTACAAATAGTTGTAAATATATATCAACCTTCCCCCCTAGTGTGCTGGTGACATAGTAACCCGAGTCAAAATCTAAGATCTACTATAAACCTAAATGATTCTATCAAAAGGATAATTTAGAATTATACCAAAATCTATTTTGTATACAAACCAAATCCTACAAAAGTCTGAAAAGTGTCGGAAAGTGAACAATTCAGCAGTGTTTAGAACTCAATAAGATTTCTAAAGTCCTGCACAATCTTTTTTAAGTCTTCTGGTAGACTTGATAGTGGAAAATCTAGGATTTAGATTCTTTATACGCTAGGCTTTTATAAAACTTTAGATTAATTAAATATTAAGCATTATAACTCATAATTTTATTATATTTTAAAGTGTACACTGCAAATGATAAGTGTATTGTTTTCATGCACATAAATGCATTCATTTCTTGTAATCATTTCCGATCCACTTTAAGGGGTGTTATTTCTATAATACACTATGAAACGTATAGTTTTACACGTTTTGCATCAAAAAATACTTTCTGACATTAAGGCGAAACCTATACAGTTATACTTACACTGTATCGAATTGTAATTTAATTTAATTCTTCAATCAATCGGACACATCTATTACTTAAAACATATATGTATAGTTATTGTAACGATTTCGAACAGATATTTTGTGAATGTTTTGCTTATGTATAACTAACGCAAGACATTGCGAAGTTTCCTGATTTTAACTTTTACTCTTATAATGAAATATGTACTACAAAATAATTACTTCCTTTAAATTTTACATTAATTTTTTAATTTTCTCCATTACAATGCATATTATATCGATGCAAGAGATTACAGAAACAACGTTAGATAGTAATAACAATAACTCTCTTACCATATGTCCGTATTATAATTCATAAGAGCGTTTAACGGTGCTCTTCCTCCAGGGGAGGAGGGGTGTTATAAGATTACCTATTTTAACATTCTTCCTTATTAATCATATCATTCGTTAAACTAAACTATTACAATCTAGGCATTAATATTTATATTGAATAAGAGCCAGTAAACCAAAAAAGGCTCCTATTGCATTGACGGGTAGACGATGCGTGAAAATATCTCAATGCAATACGAGACTATTTCTCCGGCAACAGCACTCGCTTGTTTCCGAGGCCTGAAATAACAACGCCCGTAGCAATATAGAATCTTGTCAACACTTAAAATCCTCTAGAAGAAATGGCCTATTCTTACACGCGTGATTCCGAACCATACCATATATGATAAAGCTATCAATACACTTTAGGTAAAGGTTCGATTACATATGTGCCCTCACCAGTCATCCCAGGACAAAAACTATACTAAAACAGTCGCAAGACTTTCTCTCTAATTAAACTTATAAATTTCGTACAGCTGTTCAAGCTTGACTTAACTAAGAACCGAGTACTTATAATTTAAATCCTCTAAATTTATATAATTTTAATTTATATTTGTTAAACAGTTTTTGTAAATTACAACAACTGAAACTGAATAAATCAATTTATACTGTAACGTTGCGTTCCCGCAGCGTTACAATAGCTGCCATCTAGCGCTTTGCTAATCTCAAGCGCTAGATAGGCGGGTCGTGTGCGAACTAGGAAGTTATCAACCGATGAGTTATTGATCGAGGATCGATAACTTGTCGGCTCCCTAGTGTCGCGCGATGGGTGTAGCGGGGCAGCGGCGGGACAGGCGCAGG
The DNA here is from genome assembly GCF_024137725.1 of Prorops nasuta. Classification (NCBI taxonomy): domain Eukaryota; kingdom Metazoa; phylum Arthropoda; class Insecta; order Hymenoptera; family Bethylidae; genus Prorops; species Prorops nasuta. The sequence goes on along the minus strand of NW_027116803.1, from coordinate 8,087,369 downwards.
GCCTTACCTGCTCCGGCGGACTGCCCCGATACACGTATTTTTGATGTCAAAAGGGACAGATCGAGCCGGATTCTTCCCCGCCGCCGATATAATTTCGCGACCGAAACCACAGCCGCTGCATAGAAAACCAGTGACAGTGATAGTGCAGCGACTGCAGCCCGGCCGCGAACCCATACCGGACAGCGGAGTGCACCGGCCCTGAGGGCTAGAATCAAGGGCGATAGAGAGAGAGAGAGAGAAGAGAGCCAGCCTTTGAAAGCTGAAGTAAGGGTGATTATTCGTTTCGTATTAAAGTCCTGTGACGTCCCGGGGTGTACTAGGGCTCTAGGGCTCGTAGCACCGATCGGTTTTATAGGGAACCGCTAGCCCTGCTCACCTGTCACGGGTAAGCGGGCAACCTAGCGGAGTGGTCATTCCGTCGGACCGATAACGAAAGCATATTGTGTAGAGGCGCGAAGTAACCATATTCGTTATGAGTTTGACCGTTGACAGGATTGTTCCCTTGAGTGGGTTCAAGGCCGCGGACTTAGTATAATCATTGTCAGGACTCGCGACCTTAGACTCCCAAACGTAAACAATCCGGATCGTTGTTGTGCTTGAGTACGCGGGAACGGAGTAAGTGCGAATAACCGTCGAGTAACGCGCACGCGCGGGGATAGGGACTTATCCGCGTAGCGTCGCGTAGTAGTTAACTTAGGATTCCGCCGGTGGCGCGCGAGCCGCGAGTACCGCACGACTTGGTGGGGACCACCGCGAACGCCGACTAGTGGCTCGAGCGCGAGGTTAGCTACTACGTCATCGGGGCTTCAGCCGCGTTCGCACAACTTAGGCCGCGTCCACACTTAGGACCTCGCGTTACACAATTATACCGTGTAAGGAGAACCGGTTATTGTATTGAGCACGGAATTTATAATAAAGAGAGTTTAATCGAAGTTGAGGAATTATTGTATTAGCACCCCCTCCCCTATATTCGCATACGAGGGTTAGAACTCCCTCTGTATAAATAAATAGTCGGGTATTATTAATATTACATCGAAGGCGCCCGGGTCTTGTAGGAAGTCGCCTATTGGGACGCGAACGCGATCGGTGAGGGATCACTCCTCCCTCCCCTTCTACGCTATCCCTCGGGATAGACAGTAGCGTCACAATACATTAAAGTATTTGATCTTCATTTGTCGCGAGACGAATCTAAAACAATAATAACTCGTTACTGAAGTAGTGTAGCTATGCCGATACTGGAACAGAGGCGAGGGGGGTGCAGCGCGCGGGGGGGGGGGGGGTCCCCGTCGCGAGAGGCGGGAGGTGTCCCCACTCCTCTGACGTCATGCCCCCCCACTTGGTTAGCATATGAGTTCCCCCACTCCGCTGACGTCACAGTAATTTTTTAATTGCTTCACGAACGTGTCACAATTTTGATATAAGTTTAGGAACTGCATTAACCCCCACCACTTATGAGTCCCCCTACTCTGATGACGTCAGGGCATATTTTTTTAATTGCTTTAGAAACTGCTGTAATTTTTAAGAGAGAGAGAGAGAGAGTGAGTGAGAGAATAGCGGTCTCGGATGTGCTATTCGGCTGAGCACAGCGTTTCACGCTCGCCGCTACCTAAAATGGCTACAATCATCTTTTAAATATTTTTCCTATATACGATTGTCTTTTCTTCTTCTTCCATGGAGAGCGTTCCAGGAGAGAGAGAGAGAGAGAGAGAGTATAACGTTTCACGCTTATCTGGACCGAGTCCATTGTCCTAACACGAGGTAATATACCTCAACTATACCCCCTCTCCTGATAAAACCCCCCCTAAAGCAGTTTTGGTGCGTTCTACAGAGTGTGGATTGACACACCATATGTATGAAACTCTACTACTACTACTACTACTACTACTGCTATTAATTTGAACCCCCTATGTAAGGATAATGTGGAATGTGGATGAAGGAACATAGATTGGTAGGAAAATAAAACGATAGATTTAGGGAAAAAAGCCCGAAGGCATAAAAAAACCCTTTTTATTTTAAACAACATACAAAATTATAAACATTAAAAAATCAATGTCTCAACAGCCTTGGGTAACTAAGAGGAGGAGGAGGCTGCAGGGTAGACATAATTGGAACAGCATCTGTGAACAAAAACAATATTTATTCTTATTTTCACAATTTAATGAATGAATTAATTAATTAAATAATATTATAAGAGTTTAAACTTGTAACAATTCTTACCAGTTACCATAGATCATTTTCACATTCTATGGTATTATGACCATAATCTTCACAAATGCTGCACCAACTCGGAGCAGGGTAAGTTATGGCCAGATGTCCATAATCACTGCATCTTCGACACCAATAGAATGGCGTCAAATCTACAACAGACTCTGTTTGTGTAGCCGTGGTTCGTGTCTATACAGAAAATAAAAAATATTACTCTCTATTTTTTCATTTGAAATAATAATAATTTACTTACAGTTTGTGAAGATTCCTGATGTATGTGCATCACCTCCTCCTCCTCTTCATCCTCCTCCATATCCGTATCCTCCAATAACAGATTAATCCTTGCTTCCATCTCCAAGTCTCTCCTGACCTCGGAAAGCAGCTGACAAACGTCATTATTTTCCGGATCATCATCACCATCCTCATCGAACAGGATATCCGAATCACTGTCACTCACTAAATCAATGACCGGAATATCATTCTCCTCAGTATCCATTCGGTTGATGTTGTTGCTGTTGTTTGGAACACCCATTACAATTTCTTTTTTTACTAAATCACTGACAACAAACTGTACTGAGCGAACTTGGTAGACTGAGAATTAGATTTAAAAGATTATCACGTTTTCTCCATCTCAAGTAAAAGAATTGCTGTTTCAACAGAACATGCAAAGAAGACGTATTATCTTTCTTCTCTCTCTACTCTTGATAGAGTTACATGAAGATCTTTCAAATATAACACACATTTTATTTTTCGAGGTAAAATGAGTTTATTATCAAGGTTGTGATGAGACATCATATGAGCTCTGTAGAAATTGCATACGATCGGTAAAAATCAGAAGTCTGGAGAAAATTGAGATGTGCATACATCGCTATGTCTTATTTACATGAAGATCTTTTCAATATAACACGTGGATTTTATATCTTGAGGTAAATTAATATTTTCATCAAGGTTGCGATGATACAGTATTTTGTAAATAATCAGCAAATTTCAGAAATGTAGAGAAAATTGAGATCTGTACACATCTCTAATATAAAATTTCATACATATATACATCAGTTTATATAATTGATATGTGCACATACTTATTCCTCCTCCCCACCCTAAAAAATTTTTTGTTTATATATAAATCGATCAGAGGAGCATCAAATCATTTTAATAAGATCAGTGTGAAAGGATGGCTCCTATCTTTGTAGATTTTCAAGGGTTTAGATTGGCTGACAAATCTTTCATAGTGAAAGAATTTGCAGCTGTACAAAAGAAAGAAATGCAACATATCCTATTTTCTCCACCATTCCAGCACGTTTGGCTTAATGATTGGGAGAGAAAGCAATCAGAGTAAGTGAAATTTGTTAATATTATAATGATTGATTAATTTTTATCTAATAAAATACATTTTATAGTTGGCTGTATTTAAATTACCATGGTCTATAGTGGACGGATGGTTATTCACCCTATTATAAACATAAACAAGTAATTAAAAAATATCTAACGTCTTATGAGGACGAGGAAGACAAGATTTTTGTGAAAGGTCTGGAAAAAATGAAATGGTTAAAAAAAATATCTGATTTAGGTATTAATAATGCAGATGAATATAATTGGGGCGAATTTAAATTAAAAAATAGTATGTATGAATCGCAGTTACCTGTTTGCATGAATCATGATCGTATATGTGCAATGAGAAATGTGTATTACATGCAGTTTATGTATGATAAATTTTATAAATAAAAAAATAAAAATTGATTAAATAACTTTATTTATATCACATATAAATATTTTTCTACCATAAATCAGTTTAGATGAATTTGTAATAAATTATTTGCTATCACTTGTGTAAAAATGAAGATTAAGCATATATCAGGTTTCATTCTCATCACATCTCATTTATATAAAAACGTGCACGTTCGAAAATAAATTTTCATTGTCATTTAACACTTTGTTACCAGATAGTTATCCAACGTTCTTATGCTTATCCATTTTAAATCTTTTTTTTGTTCGGAAATTATCGAAGATCAAAATGAATAACACTCTTCAGAAGAAGTTTTGTTTGGTGAAAACTGAGAGTGATTATCGTGCGTGGGTCATCGAGTGCCGTGATCGTATTCAGGAATTGAGAAATGTTAAAAAGAATACACTTCCCGGTACGCGACAAAAGCATTTTACCGAAATCGCACGTATCAAGTGTCTCCTCCACCGAGCAGCAAGGGATAAAAGTTCAATAAAATTCGGTGGTGGTAACAATGTTGCTACTGTTGCGGTTAATGATAAACTTATTTGGGAGAATCTTGATTCAGCATTTAAAAACCGAATATGTAGCGGTATGGTAGTTAACAGTAATTATATTGATCCACGCGAGTTTTTATTAAGTGCGGAAGAACTATTGCAAACTCATATAAACATAGTATTAAATAGTGTTAATTGTATTAAGGTAAACTATTCATTTAACGGACAATTTGTATGCAAAGACAATAGTGATGAAAAGCATATTAGTACGAAGAATATTACCTTATATAAGACTGATAACTTTAGCGAATGGTACAAGTCCAATGTCGTACAAGTAATTTTGCATAGACTTAGTGAATTCCAAGAACGTGATAGTGGATGGGCATTGAAGAAAATTTACAGTTTAATTGTAAACATGAACCATTACAACCCCCTGCAAGCAGGGTGTCAAATTCAGCTACCGTCTTCTATCATGTGCAAAAAAGCTGTGATAAATGTAAAAACAAGTGATAATGCTTGTTTTGCATGGTCTGTGACTGCATCGTTGTATCCCGCACAACCATCTGCTGTGGTCAGTCGATCATCCTCTTATCCTGATTTTCGATCTGTTTTAAAGGTTGGAAGCATAACGTTTCCCACCACTTTAAATCAGATACCGAAATTTGAAGATGATAATGATGTTTCGGTCAATACCTTCACCTTGGAGGAGCAAAATGATCATCAGGGGAGAGAAAGAGTAAACGTCGCACCTCTACAATTAACTAAGAAAAAGAGAGATCGACATGTCAACCTTTTAATGATCACAGATGAAGAGGGGACTGCACATTTCATGTGTATAACAAGCCTCTCCAGATTATTACATTCACAGCTTACGAAGAGAGGACACGTTCACCATATTTGTGATCGGTATAAAATGATTGAACTACCAAATATTAGCACAATTATTTTAATATATATATTCTAATATTTTTTTTAGGTGTCTACACTATTTTCACACAGTGGAGAAGTTAAAGTTGCACGAGCATGATTGTGAGCAGCTCAATGATAACCTGCGTGTTGTACTACCTAGCGAAGGTGAAGACCGTTGGCTATCATTTAAGAACGTTAAGAATTGTGAACGAGTGCCGTTTGTCATATATGCAGACGTAGAGTGTATATTGGAGAAGACTGACCAATCTGATGATAACAGTAATAGTAATAGTTATCAAAAACATGTAACATTTAGTGTAGGGTATTATATAAAAAGTTCTCGTGATTCATCGTTCTCAAGTTACAATTCATATCGAGGTACTGACTGCATCGAGTGGCTTGTACGTAAGCTTGAGAGCGTTGCACAAATTTTAAGCTATAGGTAAAAGACCGTAGTACCTATGTTAATCCTTAGTGTCGGCGAAAGCTTGAGGCACTATAGTGACCCCAACGGTCATATATGCAAAAAGCCGTTTCTTCTAAATCAACTTCGAATTCGCGATCACGATCACTTAACGGGTAAATACAGAGGACCGGCACATAATAATTGCAATTTAAACTTTAAAGACTCGCATGTTATTCCAATAATTTTCCATAATTTGTCCGGCTACGATTCACATTTTATTTTCGAAGCGATCGCGAATTCGTTGGAGGGATCTGTACATCTGCTACCTGTACATAAGGAAAAATACATTTCATTTAGTAAATTTCTTCGTAAATATAATATTCATCTGAGATTTATCGATTCATTTAAATTTATGGCATCAAGTTTAGATAAACTGAGCTCATATTTGGAGGAATCTCAGCTAAAAAACTTAGTTTCACAGTTTCTTGGTTTAACGGAAGAACAATATAGCATGCTTACAAGGAAAGGTATTTTTCCTTACGATTACATAGATAGTATAAGTCGTTTGGGGGAAACAACTTTACCACCACGAGAGTTGTTTTACAACAGATTGTCTGATAGTCATATAACTGAAGAAGCATATAATCATGCTAAAGATATATGGACCAAATTCAAAATCCAATCACTTGGGGAGTACAGTGATTTATATTTAAAGACTGATGTTTTATTGTTGGCAGACATTTTCGAGAATTTCCGTGATAGCTGTATGGTAAATTATAATTTGGATCCTGCTCATTATTATACGCTTCCAGGCTTCACCTGGGATGCGATGCTTAAGCATACAGGAATTAAACTGGAGCTTTTCACAGATGTAGATATGTTACTTTTTATTGAACGTGGTATACGCGGTGGTTTGAGCCAGTGTTCCTATCGCTATGAAAAAGCCAACAATCGATGCATGCAGGATTTTGATCCAGCTGAACCAAGCAAATATTTAATGTACTACGATGTAAATAATTTGTACGGTTGGGCAATGTGTCAACCTCTACCTACACATGGATTCTGATGGATCGAAAATGTTGATAATTTTGATATTAATATTGTACCTGAAGATTCATGCGTAGGTTACATTTTAGAGGGTGACTTGGAATATCCACGTGAGCTACACGACAAACATTCCGACCTATCGTTCTGTCCGGTGCGTGAAAAGCCGCCAGGTTCACGTAAGGAGAAACTGCTTGCAACTCTAAACGATAAGATACGTTACGTTATACACTATCGTGTATTACAGCAATGTATACGTAACGGTATTAGATTAACGCGAATACACAGAGGTTTAGAGTTTTATCAGTCCACCTGGCTACGCGAATACATAGAGCTAAACACACGTTTACGTACAGAATCGAAAAACGATTTTGAAAAGAATCTCTTTAAGTTAATGAACAACGCAGTATTTGGTAAAACTATGGAAAACGTAAGGAATAGAATTGATGTGAAGCTCGCTACCAAGTGGGAGGGAAGATACGGGGCAGAAGCATTGATTTCTAAACCGAATTTTCACAGTCGCACAATATTCAATGAGAGTTTGGTTGCAATACAATTATCGAAATTATCCGCGAAATTTGATAAACCGGTGTACGTAGGCATGAGTATTTTAGATATCTCTAGGACTTGTTTGTATGATTTTCATTACGATTATATGTTTCCTACATTTGGTAGCAAATGTAGAGCTTTATATACTGACACGGACAGTCTGATATACAGTATCGAATGTGATGATGTTTATTCTGTCATGAAAACTGATATTACGAAATTTGATACTAGCGATTATCCTTCTGATAATCAATTCGGCTTACCATTTGCTAATAAAAAGGTTCCAGGATTAATGAAGGATGAAAATAATGGTAAGATCATAACGGAGTTCATTGGACTGAGATCAAACATGTATACTTTTAAAGTACAGGGTTGTACAAAAATGATCAAAAAAGCTAAAGGTGTCGAAGGTTATGTTGTTGATAGAAGCATAACTTTTGATGATTACAAGGATTGTTTGAATAATTTCAATGTACAATCCCGCAATCAAAATTCAATTAGATCTAAATTACATAAAGTTTTCTCAATTACACAGAAAAAAATTGCTCTCAGTCCGCATGATGATAAGCGTTTTGTCACACCTGGTACTGTAGCGATTCTACCTTGGGGTCATTATAGACTAAAAGAATAATTGTGTATTTATTATATTATATAAAAAACATGTTTTTCCTATTTATTTTAAATACAAGAATATTTATATTACATAAATTATCATAAAACATTGTTCTTATTTATCCACGAATTATGCGTTTTATCCATACCTAACCATTTTACATAAACCTTGTTCCCTTTCTTACGCAACACTTTTTCTACCAGGTATACATTAGGATTAGCTGTTTTTAGGAGCTCATATTCATAAAATCCTCCATATATATCTTTACCATGAAAATCTTTAAGTAAATATGTGGCTGGATTCGTCCTTTGCACTTTTGTAACTTTAAATATTTCAGTAGTCCAGTTCGCTGTGTACCCTTTAGCAAACACTTTCTTGTATTTGCTGATTCGCACAAAATCACTGACCTTGAACTTGGAACGTCCAACGATCTTAATTGTGTTGTATACAGTCGCGAGTAGCTGCTCAGCATGCTCAGGTTTCACATCAGCTGGACGCATTCTTATAGTACGATGCTTCCGTGTGTTATAATCATCCACAAGCTGTTGTAGCATATTTCGCCATTTGTAATTACCGTTCAATGTAAATCTTTTCCACATTTCAGTTTTTAATGTTCGATCCCAACGCTCAACTATCGATGCTTTTAACGTTCTGTACGTAGAATAATGATTTATACCCCGTTTCTTCATAAGCAGTTTGAAATCGCTGTTATAAAACTCCTTCCCGTTATCAGTTTGCAAATTTTTCGGACACCTACCACTTTTCAAGATTTTATCCATAGCCACAGTTACTTCTTTAGCACTCTTGGTCTTTAGAGCTACTGCCCAACCGTATTTTGATAGAGCATCGATTAATGTAAGAATATAGTGATGACCAGTATCAACGTAATAAGGCATATCAACAAGGTCAGCCTGCCAGAGATCATCGAAACCACGTATTATAACTTTTCTTCGTAAAAAATTTCTTCTCGCAGGAACATGTAACTCTTGCACCAGTTGCTTCTTTTCTTCACTCACGATTTTCCCTGATTTTCTTTTTACAACCTTTCCCTCAGACACAGATAATTTCTGTTTCTTTTCATCACTCATGATTCTTTTTCTATCGAAAGCAATTGATTATCATGAGTATAAAATGTATGATGCATCCTAAACATTCACTTCTTGAATCCATCATTAATCTTACTGATTATTTGGAAAAGTTTTGCTTCAATCTCCTGTAGTATTTTATTTATTCTCTCTTCAATTTTTTCCTCCAATTTAGCTAAACTGTATTGCAAGAACTTTATATTCACAGCACATGTATTATTATCAGAATCAATAGTCAAATTTACTATTTTTTTGTTATTCAAATCCAGTGCTCTTTTAGTCACATTTAATGTACCAATATTAAATTCTTTCCTTACGTTAAAACCACTACCAAATTTATTAATTGACATATTGACGTGTGGTACGCAACTGATGAAAATTTTAATAAATTGTACCCTTTTATAGAATAAGATCCTCTTCACGCAACTCTTCTATTATTATTGACTGTATTTCATTATGGTGGTTTGTATGACCTGCGGTGGTTGATGCAATTAAAAGTCGCAATCGATCAACTAATTCATTAGGATCGTTCCAATGTATATAGTTTGCAGGCTCATCAGTAACACGCATAAATCCACTACCAGCTATCACTCGTTGTGATGGTACTTTATTGTAAATTAGTGGTTGAATAATTTTCTTATACTTTGGACCCTTATTCCCTTGAACCTGTTGGTAACTATCATTTGCTCTTTTATATGATTTTGTTTGTTCAAGGATTTGCTTATATATGGGCCATTCCACGTCAAAACAGACAGATTTCGGAGTACAACACCGATTTTTTTTTAAAAAATATGTGTTAATATATAAGAAAATACAAGTCTTTTGGCGCTAGTTTGAGTCAAAAATCTTTTTTCGTTTCGGAGATACGAGCTGTCAAAGTTTGCAGTTTTACTGTTTTTGGTAAAAACACGTAATCTTTGAAAATTTATATCTCCTAAACGAATAAAGATAGAAGACTCTGGCTGGAACGAGTGTACTCAGAAAGAATCATACTTTATTAGAAAAATATAAAAAAAGACAGTTTATTTTAATTGGTTAAAACTATTAACAATTAAAATAAACATTTGAATTAACAAATGTGTTGTCATGCTCTGACAATTATAAAAAAATATCAGGAATGTTCCTTGGAATGTCCTCTACAAAGAAAAAAATTAAAACGCGTATACTCTCTTGGTGTTCATAGTGAAAAAAAATATTTTATCACGACGCGCTCGGCCAGAAGCGTCGTTCGAGCGGCGTAAACCGGTGAAGCGCATACGTAACTGAGCGCGACTAGTCTCTACATGTCGGAATCCATCAATCTATGAATAATGCGAGCTAATAACATGTTTTAATTGTTTGTTTATGTTTTTATAAATATTATAAATTAACAATATATTTATTATTATTCTGCTTTATAAGCAGTCGTTATTTATTTACAAAATAATTAGCAATAAGACATTTGAACATGGCATTGAATATACAAATTATATACTAATTTATATTTACATATTTTATTAAATTATGGCAGAAGAAAATATTAGGAATATGAAATTTCTGTACTGAAAATATTTAACAAACTTTAACATTTGTATAATTATCTGATTGAGGAAAAGCTTTAGTTTGTAATTGTGTCTTTGAATCTATCGTTAAAAATGCACGATAATTTCAAGTTCCTTTAACTATTTTCACTTTTCAAAAAATCTCGTACGAAGTGTTTTAATAAGCATTAAAATAATTTAAACGAGATTTTTTTGAAAAGTAAAAATAGTTAAAGGAACTAGAAATTATCGTGCATTTTTAACGATAGATTCAAAGACACAATTACAAACTAAAGCTTTTCCTCAATCAGATAATTATACAATTGTTAAAGTTTGTTAAATATTTTCAGTACAGAAATTTCATATTCATAATATTTTCTTCTGCCATAATTTAATAAAATATGTAAATATAAATTAGTATATAATTTGTATATTCAATGCCATGTTCAAATGTCTTATTGCTAATTATTTTGTAAATAAATAACGATTGCTTATAAAGCAGAATAATAATAAATATATTGTTAATTTATAATATTTATAAAAACATAAACAAACAATTAAAACATGTTATTAGCTCGCATTATTCATAGATTGATGGATTCCGACATGTAGAGACTAGTCGCTCTCAGTTACGCATGCGCTTCACCGGTTTACGCTGCTCGAACGACGCTTCTGGCCGAGCGCGTCGTGATAAAATATTTTTTTTCACTATGAACACCAAGAGAGTATACGCGTTTTAATTTTTTTCTTTGTAGAGGACATTCCAAGGAACATTCCTGATATTTTTTTATAATTGTCAGAGCATGACAACACATTTGTTAATTCAAATGTTTATTTTAATTGTTAATAGTTTTAACCAATTAAAACAAACTGTCTTTTTTTATATTTTTCTAATAAAGTATGATTCTTTCTGAGTACACTCGTTCCAGCCAGAGTCTTCTATCTTTATTCGTTTAGGAGATATAAATTTTCAAAGATTACGTGTTTTTACCAAAAACAGTAAAACTGCAAACTTTGACAGCTCGTATCTCCGAAACGAAAAAAGATTTTTGACTCAAACTAGCGCCAAAAGTCTTGTATTTTCTTATATATTAACACATATTTTTAAAAAAAAAATCGGTGTTGTACTCCGAAATCTGTCTGTTTTGACGTGGAATGGCCCATATGATCTTGTCATCAATGGTGTAGAGCTTTCTATCAGGCTCTTTCATGAAGATTAATTCAAAAAGACCTCTCCTACCAATATAGCGCTTTTTATCAATTAAAATATCACCTTCATGACTAATATCAAATGTGCATCTTCCTATCATATATTGGTTCCTTTCATCTAATGTAACTCCGAAACCATGATCGATTTGATCTTTACTACCGAAAAGGAACAACTGCATATAATGACGTGCAATAGGTGGAAATGATCTTCAATGTATGGAATGATTTATTGGTTTTTTGAGCAATCCTAAGGTTTCCTGTCTTGATGTTGAATGTAATGATGCAGATTCTTGTCCAGGCTCTGAATGTAATGATGTAGATTCTGGCATTGATTTAATTGGTAATACTGATTAATCAAAAGTAGATTTTTCATCATTATCATCATCATCATAGATCATCAATGATTTATTTGTAAGGGTACCGTCATTGTTATGTAATTTCTTTTTTTTCTTGATAATATACTCATTGGGGGTTGAAGTATGATAACGCTTCCGCTTCTTGTCATGATTTATATCAATGTTTAAGTCAGAAGATTCTTCATTGCTATTATCTGTTTGCATAACTAGTTTTTTCAGTGGATCAACTATTGGTTTAAAAGTTTCATTCAATCTACTTTCCACCATTGATTTTTCCGATTTCAGTGCGCGATGCTTTTCACGAATCACCTCACTCGTTTCAGCAATCTTCTTAAGTAGTGACTTTTCATCCATTTTTATTGTAAACTTTTAATTTTTTAAGCAGTCAATGTGCTAGTTCAATCGATCTTTAAAGCTGTTCAATCAACTAGTTTAGCAGTTCGACCGACAGGTTCAGCGGTTCACCTGACTGGTTTAGCGGTTCAACCGACCTGTTTAGCGGTTCAACCGACCAGTTCAGCGGTTCAATCGAACTGTTTAGCGGTTCGATTGACCGGTTTAGCGGTTCGACCGACCGGTTCAGCGGTTCGACCGACCGGTTCAGCGGTTCGACCGACCGGTTTAGCGGTTCAACCGACCTGTTTAGCGGTTCAATCGAGCTGTTCAGCGGTTCGATTGACTGGTTTAGCGGTTCGACCGACCGGTTCAACGGTTCACCTGACCAGTTTAGCGGTTCGACCGACCTGTTTAGCGGTTAACCGACCTCTTTAACGATTCGACCGACCGGTTTACCGATCCAAGTGACCCGTTTATTTGTATAACTGGTTTGCTTAATAATGTAACCGGTCCGGTTTGTGTAATTAAAAGCTTTACACTGTTAAATGCTCTACGTTAAACTAACACTTTCCAGCACTGATATGATGCTTTATGCTATTCGATGGTTGCATATTCATCGAAACCCTTCCGATATCGACCATTTTGCATACCACTGTCCTTATCAATTACTAAAAATCCATAATCTTCCTGCCAACACTTTGAACACAATTCACAAAATTTTTCAAATGTCATATCAGTGTTTACATGATCTTTGTAAACATGCTTCAAGCTAGTCCCATCCTGCTTAAAAATGATTAACATATTTGCATTGTCACAAATCAGATGTTTTGGGATCTTAGCATAAGTCTGACAAAGATAGAAGCAATCGATGCTCGAGTGCCGACCCATTGAAAAGTAGTCTCTTATATTGTCCTGCTTATCGCTTGCCACATCATCAAATATAAAGATTGAATTTGGTAATGCATCTGTCACATTTATAACCTCACCATTATTTGAAAATTGATGATAATCAATTTCCTCCATATCTGTCAATAGTTATTCCAAGTAGCGGTACTTCGGTTGCTGCAACGATTTCGAGTAAACATACAGGTTGTCAAATCTTACACCGTGAGGACTCTCAATAAGACTTAGCAATACGTTTGTTTTCCCACAATTTGAGGGTCCGCAAACTATACAGCGTATAGTTGACGGTAGCAAAGATCCATGATGTTTCATATCACTAACGGTGGCAGTGTGATAATCGGTATTAGAGATATTGATACTTAATGGTTGCTTTACGAAATGCATTCTCAAACGACTGTGAGGTTAAATCGTAATTGCATGAGCTATTTATAGGCATGAAATCGGAGAATTCAATCAGTTTTCATTATGCCTGCATTTGTGTTGGATGTTACAAGTTTGGAGGAGTTAAGCAGTGATCAATTGGAATACGTACCGAAAATTGTACTTTTAAAATACTTTTCACACAGTATTGACAGATATTGGAATAGATTACCCAAGCATATTCGTGCAGATCCTGAGGTTCAAAAATATCGCTATTGTTTACAACATTTCAATCTACCTAATACTACTCATGCGGATGGACTACCACCGTTGATAAAAGATTGTTATACATGTCGTGCGTTGGATGCGGATCATTCCTCAATAAAACAATAAACAAAGTACCGTTTGAGCTTCATTTACCAGGATACAATTACTGTGGACCAGGAACTCGACTTCAAAAACGATTAGCACGCGGTGATCGAGGTGTGAATCAGCTGGACGAAGCCTGTCTAGAACACGATATCGCATATTCGCAATACAAAGACCTGTCGCAGCGTCATCAAGCTGATAAAGTACTCGCAAAACGTGCACGTAGACGTATTACAGCTGGTGACGCAACCTTGGGTTAGCGTGCTGCAGTAACAGCTGTCTGGGCGTCTATGAACGCAAAGCGTAAACTTGGTTTAGAATTACAAACAGATATGGTGAGGAAAGCAGCAGGGAGAAAAACTGGAAATAGTGCTGTAAAAAACGGAAAATTCGAGTGCCTAAAAAACGGGGCGGCTTGTTGCCTTTGCTCCCACTGCTAGGTGCGGTGGGAGCACTAGCAGGTGGAGCATCAGGTATAGCAAAAGCTGTAGACGATGCCAGAGCTATGAAAAAACAGTTGGAAGAAATGCAGCGTCACAATCGTATGATAGAAGCAACTGCAAGAGGCGGACGGGGGCTGTATCTCGCACCGTACAAACGAAGCGAAGGAGGGGTAGCAAAAAAATCAATGTCAAAGAAGCGAACAAAAAAGTAACTGTACACGGTCTACCAAGATCTGGTGCTACAAGTAATATTCAATTATCTCACGTATGCCGTGATATACCAAATTTCCGTGGAGTCATTATGCGTACAAGTCTACCACAAAACGGTCCATGGTCTAATGAATGTGCAATCGTTAACCTTGACGATTCTAATGGTCCAGGCACTCACTAGGTTGCCTACGTTAAATGCAATAATCTTGTAAAGTATTTCGATTCTTTCGGTAATCTGAAACCACCGACTGAACTTGTTCGGTACTTCGGTCCGCTTAGTACAATTTATTACAATCATGACCAATATCAGTCGTATGATACGAACATTTGTGGTCAGTTGTGTGTTAAATTTCTAAGAGAACAGACGAAATGTCTTTAACATTTACGCTATCAGGACACGGTCATGTGTTGGAATCAAATTTTTTCCCACCGATCAATCTGGACGACGGTCACTATGAGCTGGGACTCGTAGATTTTCAAAGTTTCTACTCGATCGCCAATGTAGATGAGACGAATAATAATTTTTATTTTGGTAAAAATAAACTAATAACCATACCTACAGGCTGTTATGAGTTGAGTGCGATAAATGAATACTTGCGTATGCGGTTGGAGTTACCGTATGATGATAATGTTATTATTCTGCGTGCCAATAATAACACACTGAAAAGGGAAATAATGTGTAAATATTCTATTGATTTTACAAAAATTAATAATATTGGTTCTCTGCTAGGATTTTCGTCGGACCGCGTAATCCTACCAAACACTTGGGCTGAATCGGACGAATCTGTGAATATTTTAAAAGTAAATATTCTACGTATCGAATGTAACATTACCGCTGGTGCATATACGAACCGTAGACCACGACATGTCATCCACGAATTTTTCCCAAGCGTTCCACCAGGCTATAAAATCTCTAAAAACACCGAAGAACGTCATTTACTTGCCAGTCATTGCAAGGGTAATCGATCGTCTCACATTACGTATTCTCGATCAAAACAATCGTCCTGTAAATTTTGGAAGTGAAGAGATCACCATACGGTTACACATTAGAAAATGTTGCTTTACAAGAATATTAATGATTATAAACAATCATTACTCGATGAATCAATCAGTCAATCAGCTGCAGTTGAATTGAATACATCATCATCATCATTACAGAGTAATATTGAAAATAATAAAATTGGAATTGGTAATAAGAAAGTGCTATCGAGAAAAAATATAGATTTTCTACACTCATTGGATTTGACTGTGAAGAAAAAAAATCATGGATCCGTTGAACGTTACCGCACAGCCTGTATACGACAATCGCATAAGTAAATTGGAAATACATGCCTATAATCCATATGCGAATGCATCATTGGGAAATAGTGATGAAATTCGTATACCTATACAACAACAAGATTTGATTCTTTTACCGAGCGGAAGTTACCTCTATATAGAAGGGAAACTGATTGAAAGTACTCGTGCTGCTGATACACCTTTGTTGGATAAAGTTATGCTCGACGCTAATTCTATGGCATTCTTATTCGATGAAATTCGGTATGAATTGAATGATATTGAAATCGATCGTTGTAAAAACGTCGGCATTACTACCAGTATTAAGAATCTCATATCCTTAAGCACTGAAGAGAGTATGAGTCTACGTCATTCTGGTTGGTTTATCGAGACTCAAGACCGTGAAAATGTCACTAACAATTTCAGCTTTTGCGTTCCCCTGCATATGCTGTTAGGATTCTGCGAAGATTACAAACGTGTCATCATCAATGCTCGCCATGAGCTTATTCTGATACGAGCACGTAATGATATCAATTCTATATTTTCATCGAATAAGTTTACCGATTCAAGAATCGAACTGTACCGAGTGCAATGGAGAATACCTCATGTGACTTTGTATGAATTGACCAAACTACAATTTCTACGTATTATCGAGCAGAATAAAAACCTCACGATGGCTTTTCGTTCCTGGGAGCTCTACGAATATCCGCTTCTCCCTGAAACACAGCGACATACGTGGGCTGTGAAAGCAGCTACACAATTGGAGAACCCTAGATATGTGATACTGACGTTTAGAAGAAATAAAAAGAACGATCAATACTCAGATGTACTAAAATTTAGCGATTATGATGTACGTGATGTTAAAGTTTATCTGAATTCTGAATTTTATCCGTACGATCGTTTCGATACAGATTTCACAAAATCTCGCTATTCCGTACTATATGACATGTATGTAAAGTTCTTCAATTCATATTATGCTGGAGAAAAACTGTCGAAACCAATGCTCGATTATCTAAACTTTTTAAAATATGGTCCACTTTTTGTAATTGATTGTTCACATCAAAATGAATCTATTAAAACTGGAACGGTTGATGTTAAAATTGAGATAGAGTGTTGGAAAAACATTCGGAGTAATACTACAGCGTATTGTTTAATTATACATGATAAAATTGTAGACTATAATCCACTTACGAATATTGTGAGAAATGTAAATTAGAAATGTAAGGTTTAGAAAAAATAAAACATTGTTTTTTAAAACATATATAAAAGTATTTATTAATTTACATATTATTACTGTTATTACACAAAAAACATTATTATTTCAATTTAAATTCCAGATTATTGTATTTTCCTCCCAAATATCTCATTATTAATATATTTTCATTTACTGCTTTCTGCAGCTCTGCAAATTGGTCCTGTGCCTTCGATTCCAATAAAGCAGCCATCTGCGCTGGTAAATAGAACCATTTATCAGTAAATAGTTTAGCTATTAATCTCATCCCAAATTTCGTGTTGACTTTCAGAATTTGAAGTATTTCGTACTCTTGATTTTCTTCAAGAGTAATTAATTTAATAAAATCCATCTCAGGGACGGAAGCTATTGAATTGACACCACTTAAAAAGGACATTCTTTTTTCTATACTATAAAGAAAACCCTTATTATTATTATTAAATAACAAAGATTTAAATGATGTATTCTTACCTTTAGAAGACAAAAAAATATGTATGAAACTTGTGCAAAGAATTAATCTGGTATATATTTTAACTGATACTAGTTAATACTGTTGACTGAAGCTTGAATACAAGCGACACTAGTTACCACTGTTGGAAGATTTTCAAGAATAACGCTTATGCAGTATTGCTTGAATTTATAATAAAAAATTGTAGTGGAGAGGGTAAAAAATAATGATGGTAGGGATATCTTAAAGATGTGTGCAGATATCAATTTTCGCTGAAATTTAAAAAATTAATTGTTGTTTTGCTAATTACATCTTATTTTTAGCTTTAAAGAATTCAAAATATACACGTACGAAATCAAAACCAGTCAATTGAAATTTAATATTTAAAGCATACACAGATCTCAATTTTATGTTACACTTTGAAATTTTGTTGATCGTATATTAAATTCCTAATTGTTGGGTGATGTACCATCACAACCTTGAAGTAGTTATTATTTTACAGTAAAAAAGGAGATGAAAAAAAGTTGGAGCCCGTTTCTCCCTCTCTCTATACCATCAGCTTATATTATCTTACTAGGTATAGAGTGTTTCATAATGCTAATGTAGGGTTTTATATTCTTTGAATACGGAGAGGAGAGCAATTATCACTTCAGTAGTGATCCTAACAGTAGTAGTGGAACTTTTGGAAATGGTTGAGGAAAATTATACATATGTATTTTAATAAAAGTGTTTTTTTATTTAAAAAAACATTGTAATTTAAAAAAAAGGTACAATTAAATATAAAAAATAAAATATAAAAAAATTACAAATATATTCTTCACTCCTAATTGGAGGCCACCCTTCCTCATCATTAGGGTCCTCGTGTTGGAGGTTGGGTGACCCCCAAACACCTTCCTGCATCCAACGGATCCCATCAAAATCAAAATCTTCTTGGAAATTAAAATTATGCATCACCTCTTCTTCCCATTGGGCATTCCTGATTACAATTCCCTCACGCAAATGTTTTTATGCTCCTTTTCAATAATTTTATCCCTTAAAACTGTAAGCGGATAATTCAAAAAAATAAATACATATTATTTTATTTGTTATAACCAAAAAAATATTATTTAATTTGTCGTAACTTACGGTCTCTGATTTTCTCCAAAAGCTTCTTATCTGGATTTATTCCTTTTAAATACCACAAAAAATCGTACATGTGGGCGTAGATTTGTTCGTACATTTTTTTTTAAATAATAATAATCCCTGATACTTTTTCGGTCCAAGTGCACAAACTAGAATGAGCGCACCCATCCACAGATCCACTATAGGAATTTCATGTAAGAGGGGAGACGTCACATGGGTACCCCCAAACTATAAGGTAGTGGGGTATAGTTAAGGTATATTACCTCGTGTTAGGACAATGGGCTCGGTCCAGCCAAGCGCGAAACGCTGTGCTCAACCGAATATTGCATCCGACACCGCTATTATCTCTCTCCTGGAACGCTCTCCATGGAAGAAGAAGAAAAGACAATCGTATATAGAAAAAATATTCAAAAGATGACTGTAGCCATTTTAGGTCGCGGCGAGCGTGAAACGCTGTGCTCAGCCGAATAGCTCATCCGAGACCGCTATCCTCTCACTCACTCACTCTCTCTCTTAAAAATTACAGCAGTTCCTAAAGCAATTAAAAAAATATGCCCTGACGTCATCAGAGTGGGGGGACTCATAAGTGGTGGGGGTCAATGCAGTTCCTAAACTTATATCAAAATTGTGACACGTTCGTGAAGCAATTAAAAAATTACTGTGACATCAGCGGAGTGGGGGAACTCATATGCTAACCAAGTGGGGGGGGGGGGGGGCATGACGTCAGAGGAGTGGGGACACCTCCCGCCTCTCGCGACGAGAACCCCCCCGCTCGCCGCACCCCCCTCGCCCCTGTTCCAGTATCGGCATAGCTACACTAATTACTCATCTCAAGTATGCTTCATAAAATATAAACATACTTTCAGTATTGGCCCTACAAAAAGAGCTACGTAGAAGCCAATAAGAGTTATTTCAAGTGGACTCTATAAGCACTCTATGAGAATTTAATCATGGATTTTACCAACTAATTTCAATTAAAATCTAATGATGTGAAACCTTGATATAAATATTTTTTAACATCATAAATAAACCAATAAAATTGATATGCATTACTTATTTGTAAAAACTTATTAAATTCAAATAGAGTAATTCGGGGTAACTGTGCGCAGCGGGTAGGTGTGCTTATTCCCTGTTTATTTGAACGGGAGAGAGAGAACCGCGGTTTTAACATTATTATATCCTGTAAACATGTATGAAGAATTGTTAGTATTAAATACAAATCTTTTCTTTCAATCATATATATATATATATATATATATAAATTTGTGTTATTTTTACAATCGATTAATGAATACATTTTGTTTGTGATATAATTCATAACATTTTATGCGATGTACCATCTAGTAGCTTTTAAAGAATGTACGAGTCTGAATAATATTAATATTAAAATATCAGGAGTATCTTAATCTTAAATAAAAACCGATAAACATAGAGTATTTAAAGAATACAATACTTGACAGATGAAACGTTATTTCATAGCTTCATATTGTTATCACTCAATATCATGGATCAAATAACTTTACTGCAGGTTAATGTAAGCGAGCTGCATTTTTGCAGTCTACCGTGTTCTCTCGTTCTGCAACCATGGATCATCGCCCGTATAATTTTGACAGTGACAATAATATGGAATTTTCAAAAGATCACAGATATGTAAGTAATCCTTTTAGTGACTTGAAATTTGTCACGTAATTTTCATTCAATATATCGCTTCTTCATTATTTTTTTTTCAATTAATTAAAAAAGTTATTGATCAATTTATGTGCTGTATATGTTATATGCATTATATATTTGTATAAAAACACTTAAAATTCGATTATTAATGATACTATGAATTATATTTTAGAAATATGAAGACGAAAAGAACGACTGGATCTACGACAAAATCAATAAACCGGATGCTTCTACAAATAAAAAAGCAGAAAAAAACTCATTTGATGAACCGTACTATTCAAAAGATCCCGCTAATTGCTGGAGAAACACGCGAGTAAGATATATATATATTGATTTTATTTTGTATACTCTTTTATAATTATCTTACACAAATATTACATTTCATATTAAAAAAATTTTATTTGTTTCAGTACGATAGAGAGGTCCAAAAACAAAGGAAACAGCTGATGAAGGAGGAAAAAAAAGTTTCCCAATAAAACGAACTAATACACCGGAAGGTAATAATAATATTGAAGCATATTTTATAACGCCATATATATATTAATATATTTCGAATATTTTAATAGGAGTTTGGACGTTTAATTTTGAATTAGGGTCTTCAGATGGATCACAATAATAATTAACATACATGATTTTTCTTTCTTATTATTACTAAAAAATAATAAGAATGGTGCGTGAGATTTTATAAAATATCATTTTTTAGTATAAATAAAAAAATTACAATATAAATCAAATTCTACATGTTTTTTTATCGAATATTAATTATTTTCAAATATGCCATATTCTTAAGTAGCATATGTATAATATGTATAATTTTTTACCAGCCACCTGTAACAAAAAATTTGTGCACTATGTGATTATTTTATAATTATAATAAAGATAAATTTAATGTATAATCTATATATGTAATATCTTTTTAAAATTTATTTCAAATTTTAGTTGAATCATTGGTCAGAAATATTCCTATAATATATACTATTAAAATCTTTTAATGTCGTGTTTGTATAATATACTGAATAATTTCTTTATTATCAGATGAAATAGTGATGTACTTTTAACAAGAACATTTAATATAATTGAATTTCGAAAACATCATTTCAAAAGTTTCGTTGCTAACCATTTTATACAATTTATCACCGCTATTCCAAATGGACCAATCACAATAATTCACTACCTATAGTGTGGTATTGCTGAAATCCGTGAAATGCTGTCAGAAAGCACTGAGAGCTTACTATACCTAAAACACTATACTTCGTTTCTTCTCTGTGAATCACACTTACTATACATTTTGCGTGGTATATTCAATTCTCGCCAACAAACTATACAGCGTAGTATCTTCCAACATGGCGGACTTGGCAACGCTGGGCCCAGTCATTTCAATAATTGTGACTTAATGTTATAATAGTGAATGTGTAAGCGATTAGTGCATATACAACAAACTCTTATTGTAAATTTAATAATCTTGTATGACAATGTTTTAATTGCTATTATTTTAAATTAAAGCTAGTTTAATTAACATATTTTTATTTCATCCCTTTCTCAAAATTCTAAACACACATGGTAATTACCTATTCTTGTAGTAGTCATATATTCGTTAAATTACATGCAAAATTACAACTGTTTTATATTTGGAAAGCATAGCTGTTTGTTGCAATGATTTTTATTATTCAATGTGAGAAAAATCGCATTTTGTTTAGGTAAATGTCTTATTTATCCGCCACATCCTTCTATATCTTATGCGACATTTATTTGGCTCCGTTGCACTATTTTCTTCCAGTCTATATCATATAACATTAATTTTCTAATCATTTATACATACACACAGATCTAATAATACTGCTGATCTGCAATTATTTTTGTAATTGTTGAAATGATTGTTAAACCATTATCTTGTTTAATTTGTAAAATGGACATTTGAATGATGCTATTAAAATTTGGCAACTTTTCTGCGAGATATGTTCTGATAATATTTGTGAAGATAAAGTTCTTTAAAAGGTATATGTATACTGCTGAGTTCATCTTGTTTTCAGCTTTAAATAGTTTTCCAACTACACGCATGGATATCTATTTTGAATATAGAATACATATTTCATTACATCTACTATGATATTGTTAAGATTGATAGAAAGATATCAATTCTTTGAAAATGATATATTATATATCTAGTAACTGGATTAATTAAGGTTTTAGAACAGATAAATTTCACAAACAAATAGGACTAACAAAATATGTATTATATATTGAGGAAGGATATCCAAATGTGAATTATTTGAAGCTAAAAGCAAGATAAATTCAGCAGTATCCTTAAATGTATTGGAGAACAACATCCTCTCAAATTTAAAGAGAAGATATCCTATGGAAGAGATGCCAAACATTATAAGTAAAATAATTCAAGTGTCCATTCTTCAACTTTAATAGAACAATGGTTTACCAATCATCTTGACATTTATAAGATTAATTAGTCAATAGAATAGCTATATCTGAGTGTATATAAAAATAGCAAAAAATTAATCGTATATTTTGAAAACTAAAAGAAAGAACAAGGCAAATAAATGTTACATAAGATATGGAAGGATGTGGCGGATAAATAAGACATTTGCCTAAACAAAATGCGATTTGTCTCACATTGAATAATAAAAATCATTGCAATAAACAGCTATGCTTTACAAATATAAAACAGTTGTAATTTTGTATGTAATTTAACGAATATATGACTACTACAAGAATAGGTAATTACCATGTGTGTTTAGAATTTTGAGAAAGGGATGAAATAAAAATATGTTAATTAAACTAGCTTTAATTTAAAATAATAGCAATTAAAACATTGTCATACAAGATTATTAAATTTACAATAAGAGTTTGTTGTATATGCACTAATCGCTTACACATTCACTATTATAACATTAAGTCACAATTATTTAAATGACTGGGCCGTACAGAAATGCTTAATGTATTAATACTTTTTCATTTATTGGTCTGTAATTACTTTTTTCCTTAATTGAAAGTCATCATAACCGGATTTAAACTGTAACAAAAAAAAAATAACCACAAAGTATATTTTCTTAAAAATTCACAATAATTTTCATTTTTTTTATTAATTTATACTCATCTGATATATTTTGTCTTCTCTGTTATTTATTAAAATCCTTCCTTCTTTTCCACAATCGTTTTCCGAAAATATTATTTTTGTTGATGATATAAAATTGAGGGTTAATCGCGCCATTTGACAGCTACGTACAAACTCCCTAGAAATTCCCTCGCCCCTCTGATTCTAACTACACAACGCCGCGATGCAAGATTAATGGCCAAAACACGTCCGAAAGCACTGAGAGCTTATTATACCTAAAACACTATACTTCGTTTCTTCTCTGTGAATCACACTTACTATACATTTTGCGTGGTATATTCAATTCTCGCCAACAAACTATACAGCGTAGTATCTTCCAACATGGCGGACTTGGCAACGCTGTTCTCAGTATTCTCACTTCTCACTCTAGATTAGTCTAGGGTTGTGTGGGGTGTTTTTTGGTAAGTTGCAATTGTGCGACAAGCCTGATCCGTGTTCCGGATCTGACATCTGAAAATAAACGTCTATTGAATGAATAGTCTTTTCCGTTTTATCTTCTCCGGTTCGTCTGCCAGCTGCCTCTAGTGTCTATTGGTGTCTATCGGCTTCTACTTTCCGTCTTCTTGACTGGCAATTGATTAATTTACATTCGGATACAGGCCAATAGAGATAATCCTGATTAGTTCTTGCAAGTAAGGTGATTTTCTTGATTATAATGTTTTGCATTCGAGACGGTTACTGTGTGGAACACAATATCCTTAGGGCCGGTTTTTCCACTTATTGGTAAAATTTATCTGCTTGGTAAAATTTACAAACTGTAGTAAATTCTATTCAATTTCAAACTTTACCAAACGGATAAATTTATCCAGACGTTTGCCAATAGGTGGAACAACCGGCCCTTATTCTCGCATATTGATTCCATTTAAATTTTACTTATAACCCTTCATTCCCATCAATGCTGCAGCACATGGTCAATCAAAAACTTAATTATTTTATCCCTTAGTGTCTATTTTCTTCAACGGTAAGCACTACACATCCCTCTCTATCACCAACACTATAGTATCTTTAATTAATTAATAAATGTTAGTATACTAGATTTATATATGTACATGTATTACATACATGTAAGCATAACCCAATACTTTAATTTCGATAAACAGCTGTTTCGACATAGAAATGCGAAGTACCTGGGGAGATCATGAAGTTCCACTTTAGGTGTATGGAGTTGTGCCAGAAGAGCGAGTAGAAGGAAGACTGGCTGTTGTTACAAATATTCGTAGATATAACATATAAGGCATACATAAGCAACATTGTGAATTCAGAAATACAGTGAACAATGATAAAACAATTAAATAAGTTAATACCATATTGAAATAAGGTTTACAAGAAAGTAGAAAGAAAAAATGGACTTTATTTCTCAATCATATTAATTGTTTCACCTTTTTTGATGGTATATTTGAGTTTACATTATAGCATATACATTTGACATTATATGCTATATCTATGGACATTCGTAATTGGAGCCAGCCTTCATTCACCTCATCCCTCTTGCTTTAATCCCAGAAACATGCTCTCTGCAGGTACTTTGTACCTCTATTTGTTTTGAAATTTATCTTTCATTTATTAGACAAAAACATATTAGTCCTGTTACAGTAGTGCCAAAATTGATCTTTCTTTTAGCAAAAAGACGAGTGGAGGGGAATACGTACACACGTTACAAATGCATGTCTAAATGAGAATTTGATTGTATTTTTGTTGCAAACAGACTCATTTATAACATTACTGTACTGGTGTGGTGCTCAAAGATGACTTGAACAGATATAGGCACATTTTTTTTATATTACACCATAAGATATTCTATTATTAATTCATTAAACCTGATTAATTAATTAGTCAGGTGTTTATATGGCTCAAAGTATGATTTACAAAATATTGATTTAGTTGATACTGAATTTTGTATTACAGGCTGATATTGCTTATATCACAAAATGTCAACGTTTCTTGGTTTTATTGAAGAGATACCAGGCATATCAGTGGATCAATTCGAGAGAGAAAATAAAATGTCTAGTGCATTTTTTCTTAGCCATTGCCATGCGGATCATATGAAAGGCTTAAGTTATGATTTCTTTGAAAATTTAGAGCGCACTGAGCGATACTTATATTGTAGCCCAATTAGCAAAGCAATTCTACAACATAAATTCTATATAAATAATTTAAAATGTATAAAATCACTTAACATTGATGAGCCTTCTCTTATAGAATATAAAATTGGAAATGATAAAATTGTTATTTCTATATCATGTATTTCAGCTGGTCACTGTCCCGGATCAGTAATGTTTCTTTTTGAAAGAAATAATATGTCAATTCTGTATACTGGGGATTTCAGAATCAATTCCAGTGATTTTCCAAAGTTAAAGAATTTGCATTTTAATGATGGAAATAAAAGGATTATAAAAAAGATTAATAAAATATATTTAGATACTACATTCTTGCAACCAGAGTTTGAATATCTACCATCTAGACAAGAAAGTGTAGCTCACATAAGTAAGATCGCAAAAGAATGGGTTGAAAGAAATTCAAACAATATTGTAGTTCTGGAATGTTCAGCTAATTATGGGTCTGAATTTCTTTTCATGGAGCTTGGCAAAAGTTTAAATATAAAAATTCATGTAAAAGATGCTGTTTATCAGTCTTATTGTCATATTAAAGAAATGGAACAATATATTACTAATAATCCACAAAGCACATCGATACATGCTTGTACTTATAAATTTCAGCGATTACTTTGTATGGATGGTGTTGATCAAAATAGTATTTTAACTATTGTTCCTTCTGTACTTAGATGGCATGGTAAAAATATTAAAATTATAGGAGAACAAAGTGAGGATGATGAAAGGACATATTATGTTTGTTATTCTACACATGCTTCATTTAGGGAATTAAAAGAATTTGTTAAATACTTTAATCCTGATAGTATACATCCTTGTGTTATTCCAATGGAAAAATATATATCAAAAAATGCTTTTAATAATTTATTAGAAGAATTACATAAAATGCCAGAAATGAAATTGAAAGAGGATCCTGAAAAATTATTCTTAAATTTATCTAACTGTAATAAATCAAAAATGACTGACTATTCTATTTTTTCTGGTGATGAAGATGATTGATTGTATAAAAGTTATTAATATAATAATATTAATGCAGTATTATGTATTTTATCACAAATTACATTCAACCATTGATAGAAAAAATTAATTATATTTTAAATACATTATTCCTCCAAGTAAAATATTACTTGAGCATGACATTACATTTAGATAAATTTTATAAACATTCCAATTTATTATATAAGGATAATAATTCTTATATACTGTGTTGTATTTTATAATTGAATAATGTTAATTAACCCCCAGAGGGCTGGCATGATTTTGGAACATGTTGTTATTTTTACAATTAAAACATTTTTATATTTGTTAGTGAGTTTAATTTTGAGAACCCTGACCTTAGTTGTGTTTAAGCAGCAGAGCACTTCGTAAACGCTGATTAAAATATGCGGCATGATTGGCCAATTTCAGTAAATTTCTCAAAGTTCATCTAAATCCAATCATTGCTTCAAAGCCTAGAAATAAGTATCCGGTCCTGGAGGGGTTAAAAACAAAAAAAAATTTTTTAGTGATGTGCAGAATTTTAGTACAATAAGGAAAAATTAAAGTAAAATAATTATTATTTACTTTTTTTTTGCAGATTTAAGTATTCCTCTACAATATTTAATTACTTAAGAAAAAATGGCAACAGCTGCATTAGCTCAGGAAAAGATCTGGTTTGATAAGCCTGCCTATGATAAAGCCGAACAACTTTATTATGAGCGTTTGGCTAAGGTAAGAAAAACTTCTAAGCTATACAAACATTATTAATGAAATTAAATAAATCATTACATTAATAAGCAGGCTAGGGCTACTGTTTTTAAATATATATATATTTGAGTACAGATAGCATTTTATGATTTTCCCATAAAAAAAGAAACAAAATTTTGCAGTAATTAATAATTCTTATAAACATGATATATATCAAGTACTTTGCATTCTGATTTTCATAGTTAATCCTCACCTTTTATTTTCATTCTTGTCTATTCACTACTAACATTTTTTCTAATACATGCTTTAGGGAATATCTGGTGGTAGAAATTAATATGTAGTGCCCTCATGTTTGCAAGCATAATTGTGCCTGTTTATGTTTTAATACTGGAGTCGAATAGTTATTGTCCTAATAACTTATTTTACTTTTGGCCAATTTTAAAGCGAAGTAAAATTTATATTTAAATAAATTAATTTAATAAGCTAGAAGTCAATGATCAACGAATAGGCACATTTCATATAACACAGAATCATTACCTCTATTTTTTTCTATTCATTTGTAATATATGCATTTGCATAACAGATATAAAATATAATGAATATATTAAACACTGATTTTCTGCATGATTTCTTACTTGCAAAAAATTTGTTTTAATATTTCCATAGAGTGGAATATGTTTCAAAGGAATGTCCCACAAGAGCACAGAACCTTTTTCTTCAATATTAGTGGATGTTACTTCTTTGGGAAAATCAAAACCTAAGAAAAGTAAAGATAATAAGTGTCTTTTAGACAATGAAACCAAAGAAAATTTTAAGCATTTTAAGTTACCAAAGAATAAAAATTCAAAGAATGATAATCAGAATGTTCAACAAGAAAATGTAATGGAAAAAGAGAAACATATTATAGAAGCAGGGAAAAAGGAGATTAATTTATCAAATGACAATAATGATAAGTTTGAGGCTAAAGATGTAAAAGAGAAAACAAATAAAGCTGACAAAAAGTATAGAAATAAAGATGAGAAATGTGAGCTGAAAGAGAAGAAAGAGCAATTGCCTCAGCAGGTATCACTAGTCTATGAACTAATGTTTCTGTGTGCATTAGTTGATTTTAATTAGAATGTAATAATTGTTTCCGTTTAATCAATATTGTTTACAAATTTTTTTAAACAAAAGCATTAAAAGTATATTAAAATTTAGAATAATTTTTACATAAAAAAAGCAGTTATGGTTTCAATACATCATTTTAACATTATGCTTTGCTTTTTTATTGCTTATTAATCATAGAATCAATTATTGTAATTAAGTTATTGATTAATTAAGGAGATACTATCAATAATATATTTACAATTAAGAGTTTGACGAGATTTATTTTACAGATTTTTTTGTCCCAAATGTGCACATTTAAATTTTTGTGAAGATTAGTTGCCTATGAGAAAAACTATGAACATTTCTAATTGCGTTTTTTTAACACAGCGCCTTATGGAAAATCATGTTTTACCGCGAAAAAAAATAAAAATATATACAATTGTGTTTTGAACGAAATTTTACAAACTTTTAAAGAAACGGTTTACGAAAAATATGATTGGTGAAAAAACACGATTAGTTGCCTACGGGTGTAATAACAAATTTCTGGTTTTTAAATGCCATCGGCAACGCTGCAAAAGCAGGTTGCACGATCAACGCGTCGAACTAATTATTTTTTCTTGCTGCCAATTGTTTTTGTAGAGATTTTATTATTGGTTATTCGATTTTTAAAAAAATTACTTTTTTATTCAAATTGAAAGACTTTATTATTTAACTAGTACGATATGATAGAACCTCCTTAAAGCATTGTTACTTTTATGTTCTTTGTGCAATGTATTGGTGAAGCTTCGGAATTGAGATGAAATTAAATTTTTAGCATGTTAGAGCCTCTTTTATTAGAATTTACTTTTTAAATATTTTTTCTTACGGTATTTATATTATCTGCCTTTTCTTTTCATAGACTCTTAATGACTAAACATAATATTATTTAATGTATAAATGCATATTAGCCTATTGAAATTAAGCAGAGGCATGGTAATAAATTATTTGCAATAATCAGCCTGGTGTTAGTTGATCTAAATATCGGTGGATACAGGGAAACCATCACTCCACTTGTTCAATCTTACCTGCTGGTGGAAGTTTAGCCGACGAGGTCGCCAAGGCTCGCCAACATATTAAAGAATCTTTACAGTGTGTGAGTACTGCACTCTCTTACTCACCTCTATAAGTCTTATTTTCCTATAAACGCTTACTAATACTTTATTCATTATCAATAAAAGCTTATTGATTATTGTTTGTATTTATTAATTATGGATTTAAGCTACACAATTAACAAATTCACTAAAATGTTACGAAGTGAAAAGAACTGCATTAACTAATAAAATACTTTAAAATTGTACTTTTAACTCTTAATTTAAATTTTTTAAGTTCTATGAATTTCCAATAATGTATAAATCTTTTCTTTACAGATGGATGACATTGCAGTTCTTACTGATGGAGCGACGAGCCAGGATGCATCGCGTATCGCCAAGCTTGAAAAAGAGAATAAAGATCTTAAGGCCGGTAAGTTATAGGATTTTTAGAAAAATTATAAAAGCTAATGAATAATTTTCTGTTTAGCTGTTCAAGAACTTAAGAATGTTGTTATTAGTATGGAAGGACGCTTTACAGAGTTAGAAGGAAGATTGGCAAACTTGTCCTTTCCTAATTTAGCAATTTGTCCACCTAAACCTCAATCACAGCCACAAAATCCTGCAAATGATGATGATGACGATGTTGATTTGTTCGGATCCGAATCTGAGGTAAATCAACCTAATAAGTATTTTTTACATTTAAAATAAATTTGTATATCTTTATCTGCTATGTAGCTAGCTAATTTTTTGTACAGTATTTGTATACATCAATTTCTATTTGATTTTTCTCATCATGCATACATCTTAAAGTTTTAAAATGTTCTTCATCAAATAGTATAAATAGAAAAGAAGACTTATGCAACATCACCAGATATTCCTAAAATATTATTAATTATTAATATTCCATATTTTATATGTAGTAAAATTACAAGACATTCAACAATAAGCCACGTACTTGTTAAAAATAACATTATTCTTTTATTTCATTATATATCATAGGGAGAAGATGCAGAAGCAGCAAAAATTAGAGAGCAGCGCCTTGCTGCTTATGCTGCAAAAAAGTCGAAAAGTAAGCTTGTTAACCATGTCATTTAGGGTTTATTTCATTTGATATGTTTTTAATGCTCCAATTTGTATATATAATGTATGTTCCACAATCTATATATTTAGGAGCATTGGAAACATCAAATGGTGGAATGCGCAATTTTAATGAAAGAAACCCTGCTTTAAAATCTAACTTATAACTGTTGTAGAACCAGCTTTAATAGCTAAATCTAACATCATATTGGATGTTAAGCCATGGGATGATACTACTGATATGAAAGAAATGGAAAAGGAAGTGCGAAAAATTGAATGTGATGGTCTTCTTTGGGGCACAGGTAAAATAATATTTATAACTAGTCCTTATGATGATATTAGTCCTAAAGCTAATAAAACAAATGTATTATTTTTCTTTTAGCTAAGCTCGTACCACTTGCTTATGGCATTCACAAACTGCAAATTTCTTGTGTAGTTGAGGATGATAAAGTCTCTATTGATTGGCTTACAGAACAAATTCAGGAAAGAGAAGATTATGTTCAAAGTGTTGATATTGCTGCTTTCAACAAAGTATAAAAAAATAAATAAATCTATTATTCAAAATATTTCTCAGCCATAGTTGTACATAAATGAATTTCTTGTACCATTTTTCCATTCCACTAGAATTATCTAAATGTGTACGTTAATTCATTTTGATTTAAATGAGATTATTTAAAATTAAAGTTCACTGACTAGATTTAAAGTATGATTATGATTTTTAAGCATTCTAATGGTAAAAAATAAATAAAACATTTGTAAGTTATAAATTTATTCGGAATTTAATAAAGATAAAAAAGGATTATAATTATAATATTCAACAGTAAATCATTAATTTCATCCAGTTTTATATTTATTTGTAAAATTAGCACTGATATTATATGCGATACAACATAAAATACATGGAGGCACACTGTTCTTTTTCATCTACTTTGCGTTGGCTCTTCGATTGTTATTATCCATTCCTCCATTCGTCATAGTTGCTGTCAACGCTTTCTAGATTACGAGGATGTTTCTGGATCTGGTAGTGGGATTCTGTAACTCAGCGACAACTTTCGGTATCGTTAAGTCCAGTTACCGACAGAAATCGCTAAGTGCGATTCTGTAACTCAGAGTCAGCGATGATTGTCGCTTGTAATGTCGGTACTGTCGGTAACCTACCGAATCCTACCGAATAAACGTACCTTTCCTTTTTAAGAAAACTCTCAGTTCAATCTTAGTTAAGCGACGGAGTTACGAACAATTGAAGTTAATATAAATTGTACTAAACCGAATCATTTAGCTGAGAATTGATATTTCACTGAGTCTTTTATTGAAAGGAAAACTAATAATATCGTTATAACTTAACAACGACCGAGATAGATGTCGCTAGAGGTTCAACGGTACTAATATAAAATTTATCCGACGAATAACTTTAATAAACCTTTGCTTTTCCTTGCACGCATTCCACCAAAAACTCACAATGCTCGTAATAAATAATATATACCACATCAACTATTATATTGTGAGTGTTTTTGGCCTCAAGTGGGTCAAACCCCTTAACGATAACTGTCGGTATCGCTAACTACCGACAGTTATCGCTTGCGCTAACGAATGAGCGATTCTGTAACTTTAGTTTTACGACAATAGTCGGTGCAACTCATATTTGTACGATAACGATAAAATTCGTTAAGGCTCTAGGGGAAGTTGGTAATATTGGTGTATTTAATACCAACCGAAATAGGAATTTTTATGTTACTTGACTATATCAATTTTGACTATAGCAATTCTTACTATAGCAAAATTATCATATTTTATTTAAAAGAAGTATTAAAACGTAAGTATATTTTAATTAAAATAAGTATTAAAAATTAATGTTTTAACATTTTTTGGAGTCAGACAATGTACAGTTAGTGCCTGTGTGCTATAGTTAAATAATACAATTAATTCTATATTTTAGAGAAAACCTCTGCATATATACATATAAGGTTTGTTCGTGTTGCTTGCACTTTATACACTTACGTGAAAAGTGTACACTATTGCGTTTGTTTTGCCGGTAGTGACGTAATCAGATGCGTTCGTGTTACGAGTTATTTGCACCCAGGAATTGCACTTTCTGCACCTGGTCCGAAGGAGGTGCAATAAGTGCAAACACTTAGGCCGGGATTCATAAACAGAACTTGATTTCAAGCTCACCTTGAAACCTATAAGGTGTGTTACGTAGACTATAGATTTTACCCGTCTTTAGTTTTAACTTGAGCTTTTTCATTTATGAATCCCGGGGTTAGCGAGAATACAAAACATGTGCTAATCTGAGATAATCTGAGTAATTGTGTTGCCATTAAAATTGAAAGAATAAAAATAACTGGCACTGCATTCTTCAATTATTTTATACGAAGTAGAAAATCAATGATGGAAAATAATTTCAATATAGGAAAAGAAGGTTATTTTGTTTTAAATGAAGATAACGATATTTTGATAGAAAATGGCTTGGTAAAATGTTTTACAAAAGGTAAATATTATAAAATTGTAGAACTGGCTCTTGCATCATACACGGTATTAAGCATGCTATTACATATTATTCAGATGTGTATCATTTACATGATAAAAATTTTCTTACAGATGGAGATTCATTTCAAATAAATTATGAGGATATTAATTTTTCAAATGAAAAACTTTTCTGCGATTTAAATGGGACAAATATTGTAATTACATTACCAAAGAAAATGATTAATAATAATAATAATTTAGAAGAAATAAATAAAGAAAATACCCACTTTTGCTGGGACAATAAGAATACAAAACTCTTTTTAGATTTGTATAAAAGTAAAAAAGAATTAATTTCTACTCGTCAAATTAAAACTTTAAAACATTTGTGGAAATTAATCTCAAAAGAAATGAATTACCATGGATATCAGTTAAGTCCATTGCAAGTTGAGAATAAATATAAATCTTTGGAGCGGTCATACAAAAAGATGATTCAACATAATAAAAAAACTGGCAATTGTAGAACTTCTTGTCCTTTTGAAAAGTAAAAATTTTAATTATCTTATTTGATTATAGTTTATATAAAATGAAACTTGTAAATTAACCTTGTTTCAGTGAACTGCATGACATTTTAGGGAAGAAACATAAAATTGTTCCATTAGCCGTAATGGGAAGTAAAGGGCTTATATTAAAAGAGCCGAGAGTAGAGATTGTAGAAGAGAGAGAAGAAGTTGAGAATCCAGATGATCCCTTAAGTTTATTGTAAGTAGGCGAATAATATCTTAAATATTAGTAGGCAGAAAGTATCATAGATCTGCACATTTTTCCTCTATATTTTCCTAATTTATGCTATAATTTATTTTAAACGAAAGTTATTGTAACACTATAGGGAAGACAATGACACATCACCATCTACTACAACTTCAACATGCACTAAATCATATCCCTCTTCTTCATCAGCTAATAAAAGATTAAAAACTGCTGATTATTTAAATAAGTGTTATTCATCTATTACAAATTACACAAAAGAAATAAAAGAGGAAAAACAAAATATAAAAGATTTACAAATTAAAATGTTAGAAAAACAAGAAGAATTAATTGATCTAACAAAAAATCAATGGGAAGCTTCTAATAAATTAAGAAAAGAAAGGAATGAAATTTTAAAGGATTTTGTAAGTCTAATAAAGAAATAAGTTTAATTATTATTAAGAAAAATGTTAATAATAATTTAAAGTTGAACTACCATCAAAAATTAACCTAATTAAGTTTATTACAGTTATTTTATTTATTCTTAGAATATTGATATTTTTGTTCATAAATCATAAAAAATGTTGTTTTATAATGCTTGTCAAATGTTCCAAAAGATAATATTTTATTTTAATTTTATATTTAAATTACATTTTAGTTTTCAAATTAATTTAGTAAACATTATAACAGTGAGACGACAGAATTTCCTAAAGAAAAACGAATATTTTTCGTACCATTTATATTTATTTCTTTAACATTTATATAAAATATAATTCATTTATATATTGTTCAAAATATAAATGTTATCATGAAACAGACTTATATTCTTCCATCCTTTAACTTCCAACAAGCTGCCGACATAATTCATCTCGAAGTCTTTTCCCATTTTCATGATCTGAAAATATTTCATTTTCAAAATGAACCTGACGAAAGTCTGGATCTGGAAACTCATCATGTAAAGGAGGCTCAAATAACTCCATATCACTTGCATTTGCGATATTATGTAACAAGAAAGCACTATATATCACTTGCACCATCCTACTTAAATTTCTTAATTTCAGATGATATAATTGTCGAAATCGTTGTTTAACTAAACCAAACGCATGCTCTATTTTTATTCTGCAACTACTTAATTTTTTATTATAATTCTTTTGGGCATGGGTTAGATGTCCGTTGTCCTTATAAGGTACTAATAATTCTTTACGACAAGGATACGCGCTATCTCCTAATAAGTATACTCCATCTAAACAAAGATTAAAGATGTAATAAGAAAACGAATGATATATTTTCAATTAAAGTAGTATCTATTTGATTTATATACTTGTCCAATTTTCTTCCATACGTTCTGCAAGAGGAGATTCATTCAATACTCTAGCATCATGTACAGAGCCAGGGTAACCCACAAGCACATCAATAAATTTTAAATTATTGTCCACGACTCCTTGCACATGTATAGAATAAAAATGTTTCCTATTGATGTATGAGTCTGGATCCTCTTTAGGTTTATCGATTCGTATATGTGTACCATCGATCAAGCCTATATTATAAATAGATATTATTTTATTAAGATCAGTATTATTAAATGTTAGTATGTACTTCTAATTTTCCTTATATATATATATAAACTCGCATATAAAAAGAATATATTCACCTATAACCCCAGGGAAACCTTGTTCTTTCAAAAAATATTCTTTAATTTTTATTTCCTCCTCTCTGGTTGGCATTTGAATAATAGTTTTTGCTATTTTTACTAAGAATTTAGTAACTCTTGTTACTATAGTGTGTAGAGTACTAATTGTTACCCCAAATCTGTCTGCAATGTCTCTATATCCTCCAGATTCATGACCAAGAAACCACAGAAATGACAAGATATGTGTCTCAGCACTTATTGGTACGTAACCAGCAAACTCTGTTTTTATTTTTTCGTTATTAAATATATCAATTAAGAAGTCGTTATTTATATTAAATTTTAATTAAAATAACTTTACCTTGTAGTGATTTAAATATATATGTATTTTCAAACTTTTTTATTAAAGTTTGTACCATTTCTCTGGACAATCTGAAGTGCATAATAAAATCTTTTTCGATATAATTACGTACTACGTTTTCAACATAATTACATACTTTTATCCTTTGGTTTCGTTGCACATTATTTAATACTGGCTCTAAAGCTAGTCTTAAATCAATGTCATTCATTTCATCTGAAAAATAATTATATATATCGACTTATTATAGATTTATAAAAGTAAATTTATTTTATTTTCTAAATAATTATATTTATCATACCAAGTGTATTTAAATTGTTAGTTTGGAGATGTTGAACATCTTCATCTTCCTCTGAGTCGCTTAAATTATTAATAAATAATATTTTACATATTAAATCATTATTATCCTCCATGTTTATCCTACTCATATAATATGTTGGTCCATTTAAATAAATTTGTAGTTTGCACTAATATATGTTCGTGTTCAAAAGTACTCACTTTATTGAATTTTCTATTTTCTAGAAAACTCCCTAAAACTTCCTAGATGACAAGTTCAATAAAGTGCAAGCAACACGAACAAACCTATATATATATATATATAGTTATTTTTAAATATAAAAATTGGAAAAATATTAAATTTTATTTCCTATGATTTTTACTGTAAGCCTTAATTTATAAAGAAAATTTATTGTAAGTACTTTTTTGTGATATCTAAATATTAATTTAAGAAATATTTGTGACATTTATTATATTTACTTTCTCGGTAAACTTCTACCGACGCCTATCACAGTCGTCGTTAAGTTAACGATAGAATTCGTTAGCGACCGCCATTTTTAACGACAATTATCGAAAACTTTGTGTTACAGAATCGCTCTTAAGCGATATCTCTCGGTAACTCGATTCAATTACCGAAAGTTGTCGATAACTAGTTACTGAATCCATATAGACGGAAGTTACAGAATCGCTCTTTTCGTTACTGCAAGCGACAACTATCGGTAGTTAGCGATACCGACAATCATCGCTGGGAAGTTACAGAATCCTAGCACTGAAATGGATTTACTAAATACGCAATAGGTGACATAGCTCCAAGGTTGCCAAGTGTAGTAACTTTCGGTACTAACTAACGGGACGGCGACACTTTACCACCCGTGAGCAGGAATTTAATTATTTGAGGTTGGCAGCACTAAGGCTTGAAACCTTTTATTCAAGATACGCTCTCGTATAAATTTGCTGTGCGCTCTAAGCATATGCTGCGTGTATGTGTGTGTAAACTGTACTACAGTATATTTCTCCACTGCCGGATTGCAATTTAGAACAAGCTAGTGAGTGTGACAAATAAATAAAAAATGTCATGTAGCAGAAGGATAGATTATAATAAAAAAGAATTTGTTGATTAATTACACAAAACAACAACAAGATAATAAATTATATGGAATTTTTATACACAGAAATATAATACCAGATAAGTTATTGTGTATTTTTATTTTTCTGCGTGAATAAATTAGTATGGAAGTATAAGAGAGAAAAATTCTTTGTTAAAATGTAGATTTTACTTTGCAGGTTATTCTAAATGAATGTTGGACTTTCCTCAATTATGTGTAAGCAAGAGTAAACTGCAGCGATACCTTTAACAGTTAATGGATAAGCGTAACTGAGGTTAACGATAAGAAACTGGATTATAAATTCAAGTGTCAGAGCTTTTGATGATTATGCTGAGTATTTTACGTAGAAAAATAATTGTTATTTGTGTATGAGTTTCAGTCCATTTAAGTAATACTGTGGACTTAAAATTAGTAAGAAATGTGTAATCTGGTTAATGTAATATAATATATAAATTAGTGTAAAATTTCTATTGGCACACGTCTCAAGTTTCATATAATTCTATATATTTTGACTGTCAATTCTAAATTTTTATTTGGATACATATATAATTACAGATTATGACTTGCATCTAACTGACTTGACCGTTGAGTAAAATAATTATTAACCTTAAGTCTTACAAAATACATTTCACTCTCTACATTCTTACGAATTTTTATGATTTTAATTAGAGGCTCGTCCCTCAATTCATTACTCTATTGCAATATAATTTAATATACTATATGGTTATTATATTTTTCAGATTTTGTAAACTGACAGCTGTTTGAAAAATATAAAGTTCTATCTTTACAAGACTATATTGAATATACTATAGAAATAGAATTTCAAATAAATTGTATATGATGCAGAAGCTACAAAAAGATGAAATAATAAAGGAACGGTGTAACATACGTTTTAATCAATTTATTTATCCTCTCTATTTATGACAATAAATTCAATTTCTCCATCATTTAGCAGGTATTGGTTTTTTATTAATATCAATTTTTCTATTACCTTCTCTGATGAGTATCTATCTATATCTATAAAGGGAATATTAGTATTTTCTTTAATTTGAACTTCCTGCTCTCGTCTGCCCATGTTTACCAAACTTTTTGATATATTCAGTTTTTCTTGTTTTTTTAATTCTTTAATGCTTCCAAATGTATCAAGTAAATTTAGTATCTGTGAGTCTCTTTCTTTGTTATTAGCAACTTTGTCTATTTTGGAATAAAATTCTTGGATATCATTATTGAAATCTATTGTTTTAGATTTTTTCTCTCGTGGCCTATATATATTAGTTTTCATTTGCATGATTTCAATATTAGTTTCCTTTACTAACATTTGTATAAAACCTAAATTAGTATTTTTAAATTAAAACAGTAGTATTGAAAATTATATATTTTATAGGTAAAATATTTACGCAAAACAATAGAAAAAAGAAGACTTATTTCTGTAAGAGAAGAAGAAAGAAGTTAAAAGAAAGTCGGAGATATTTGTAACTTTAAGAACTCACATTGTAAGACATCGTCAGTGATCTACAACTATATAACTAATCTTTTGAGGTGTTTTCTCTATATAAGGGAAATGAAAGAAACGATCGTTGTCATTAAATTTCGTTATTTTTAAAAATGTGGGTAATATCATTTTTATTATTCCAAGGCAATTCGGTTTTTTTTAGAAATACGGATGTTACCAATTAATTCTTATATAATTTTAGAAACTGCAGTGTTAGAAACTGTCAACAGCTATATATGCCAGATTTTTTCCATCACTTTTTTACAAAACATAATTTAAAGACAGAAAAGAGATAAGCTTTTTTAAATCTTTCTACATTTTGATAGTTTATAAAATACTGTATATACTCACTGATAAAGGAATTTATGTTTGGTTTTTTTCCTAAATTTGCATGTAATTTTCTATTATATGATTCTGAGTAATTATTAGTTCTATTAATCAATTTGAAAACTGAAAATTTGTGGGGTTCAACCTCGTTAATCCAAAAGTTTTCATAATATTTTAAATACTTTTCAAAAAACATTCCAAATTGGGACTGTATATCTTTTTTCAATTGTTGAAATACACCTCTTACATAAGCAGGTGGCAATAAAGCTAGCAATGTTAATTTTCTTATAATTAAAAATCTTTCTGGGTATAACAATTTATTCTTGGTTTTACTTATTATTTTAAGTTTTTGGGCCTTCTTAATTAATGCCTTAAAATAAATAATAATGAAGAGTTTAATATGAGATGAACAAATATAGTAGATATTAGACTTCATTATATATAATCTCAGAAACGTATCGTGAAACGTAAACTGCTTTTCTAATATTGTTGGATTAGTAATTTCATCACACTCCCATACAGTGCATATTGTTTTAAAGTCTTATTATTAAGTCATTTTTTAGTCATCTGCGTTTCGAAATGATATTAAATATGAGCTTTAAAATAATGTGTCCTCTATGGGAAGTGCTGGCGCAGGCTACAAAAAAAATATATCGTTTAAACTGATTCACTATTTAGATACACACATATATATAGAAAATATGTTAGTAATATAACTCACAAACTTACTTGTGAAAAATGGAAAAAGCAATGTGTAATTTCTACACTAGGATAAGCTATTTGTATGGCATTTGACATAGCTTGTTCATAGTCAAGCATTATTAATTTTGGTTTGAGAGTAGTAAAATCATGTTTTAAGTATTCAAATGTCTCTAAATAATCCAGTGTGCGTCTGTTCTTCATGAGAATCCAAAAACACGGAATAGCCTAAATGAGAAAGTAAAGTAATTAAAAATCTGCAGCCTTTTTACAAAAAATAATACAATTAATAATAAATGTTTTACTTTATTTGGATATTCATTTATTGAAATTAAAATAGTCAGTAATTGTATGTTTTTGTCTTTCAAATTAGGTATTGCTTTGAATGTTCCATCGATAAACATACTTTCTGCAGATTGCAGTATACTTTGTATAAAATTGAAATCATAAAATACTATATTTAATATGTTTGTAGCATCGTTTCTTAGTACTTTTGTATTTAATTTAATTTTATCTGAATTTGTTTGTTCTTTGGTTATATATTTTGCTAAGTTATTAAGATTATTTTCCTTTAAAATAATATTTGATTTATCACTAATCTTTTTAATATAACGCTGAAGCGTTCGCCTGCAGGTGGTAAACGAGGTTTCAGCTTCAATTTCTTGATTACTAACCCAGAAATTATTTAAATATTTATTACAAAAACGAGAAAAATGATCATTTTATGATATATAATTATATGTGTATACTTACTTCATAACAACGAAATTATAAATTTGTTTAGGCTTCGTTCCATTAATTTTTGCTGATTCTTTCATTTTTTTATAAAATACAGACTTCTTATTGTTTATAATATTGGGCTCATGGTTATGAAGTATGTCAGATGGATGAAATTCATTATTATAAAAACGTCCATTAGCTTTGCAATTGAGCTCTTTATATTTTATACAGTACAAATATCTGAAAAGAAAAATATTTTCAAAAGAATCTACAAAAATATAAAATAATCTAACCCTTCTATATATATAATCAGTACAATTTATCATTTGTGCTTTTTTTAATGAAGTATCTGAAGTCATTAAAAATCCATAAGTTTCTTTCCTTCTTATTTGCACTCATACTTTATATGAAGTGTTTAAATGCTTTTCACAAATATCTAAGAACTGTTAATTTCTAATTAGATCTAAAACTAATATGTAACGTCTAAGCGTAAAATTTGTTTTGACAAACAATCATGTATAAATAAATATTTGCATGTATATGTATGTGCGTGAAGACCTGCCAAACAAGATTTTTGCGTGAACGTTGCCACCCGTTGCGTGTTGAAATGTGAAAACATTTATTACTTTCATATAAAATAAACACAAATATAATAAAAAGAAACTAAGAAGTTTTAAATATTACATATGGCTTTATTAACCACATGAAGAAATGATAAAATTTACAAACTTTCATAAAATCAGTATATTATTTTAATTTTTAGTACACATTTATCAAAACCTTTCTTTTCATATTCTTATTTTATATAAATAAAAAAGCTTATAAATGTAAAGTTATTTAGCACTTAATTAACGATGCATTTAATATATCCAAAATTATCCATAATATAATAAGCTCAATATTAAAGATAATAAGAAATTGGTATTTTTTAAAATATGAAAGATATTGTGCAAAAATGATTAATATTCAACTTTAAAAAATGTATAAATTTATAGCTTAAAAGTAAGTTCATGCTATACATATTTAAGCTCCATTATTTATTATAGATAGATACTCATCAGAGAAGGTAATAGAAAAATTGATATTAATAAAAAACCAATACCTGCTAAATGATGGAGAAATTGAATTTATTGTCATAAATAGAGAGGATAAATAAATTGATTAAAACGTATGTTACACCGTTCCTTTATTATTTCATCTTTTTGTAGCTTCTGCATCATATACAATTTATTTGAAATTCTATTTCTATAGTATATTCAATATAGTCTTGTAAAGATAGAACTTTATATTTTTCAAACAGCTGTCAGTTTACAAAATCTGAAAAATATAATAACCATATAGTATATTAAATTATATTGCAATAGAGTAATGAATTGAGGGACGAGCCTCTAATTAAAATCATAAAAATTCGTAAGAATGTAGAGAGTGAAATGTATTTTGTAAGACTTAAGGTTAATAATTATTTTACTCAACGGTCAAGTCAGTTAGATGCAAGTCATAATCTGTAATTATATATGTATCCAAATAAAAATTTAGAATTGACAGTCAAAATATATAGAATTATATGAAACTTGAGACGTGTGCCAATAGAAATTTTACACTAATTTATATATTATATTACATTAACCAGATTACACATTTCTTACTAATTTTAAGTCCACAGTATTACTTAAATGGACTGAAACTCATACACAAATAACAATTATTTTTCTACGTAAAATACTCAGCATAATCATCAAAAGCTCTGACACTTGAATTTATAATCCAGTTTCTTATCGTTAACCTCAGTTACGCTTATCCATTAACTGTTAAAGGTATCGCTGCAGTTTACTCTTGCTTACACATAATTGAGGAAAGTCCAACATTCATTTAGAATAACCTGCAAAGTAAAATCTACATTTTAACAAAGAATTTTTCTCTCTTATACTTCCATACTAATTTATTCATGCAGAAAAATAAAAATACACAATAACTTATCTGGTATTATATTTCTGTGTATAAAAATTCCATATAATTTATTATCTTGTTGTTGTTTTGTGTAATTAATCAACAAATTCTTTTTTATTATAATCTATCCTTCTGCTACATGACATTTTTTATTTATTTGTCACACTCACTAGCTTGTTCTAAATTGCAATCCGGCAGTGGAGAAATATACTGTAGTACAGTTTACACACACATACACGCAGCATATGCTTAGAGCGCACAGCAAATTTATACGAGAGCGTATCTTGAATAAAAGGTTTCAAGCCTTAGTGCTGCCAACCTCAAATAATTAAATTCCTGCTCACGGGTGGTAAAGTGTCGCCGTCCCTAACTAACTACTACCGTAGGGTAGAGGGTAATCTGTGAATAGTTATTTAATAACTAGTTGGCTAGACTGATCACATACTATAGCGTATTGTGTATAGTCCGCCACGAACTAACACCTCCAATCTCCATGCTCTCTGCCTTGAGTGAATGAAGAATTGAATCACATCACATTGAATGTTTTTACACTTCACCTGACTTCACCCCTGGACCCCTCGGACGGAGCAATTTGGTGGCGTGCTCAAATTATGTTTAAATCTTATAAATAATTTTAGAGGTTTTTATTTAACGATCTTACTGTATGTGGTTTAAATATAAAGAATATTTCTTATTTATGATTAGCGACAGCCTTACAATTTTCATAAAAAGGTTATAATTCTTTTTAGATAAAAATTAAAAATGTCAGATGATGAAGATCTAGTTTATGTTAAGAAGCAAAAGACTGTTCACTATGGATCACTCGAAGAAGCTGAGAGGACTCGTCTTGCTGCTGTATCTGAATTATCTGATGATGAAAAAGAAACTATTACTAATGACATTCCTAATATTAGTTCATCTGCTGGTAATATTCATATTTCC
Source organism: Prorops nasuta (assembly GCF_024137725.1). NCBI lineage: Eukaryota > Metazoa > Arthropoda > Insecta > Hymenoptera > Bethylidae > Prorops > Prorops nasuta. The sequence continues at coordinate 8,044,027 of NW_027116803.1, read as the reverse complement.
AGTGAATATATGGAGCTGGAAGATGAAATGTCTAAAGATAGGCAGGCATTATTAGAAGAATTTGAAAGAAGAAAGAAAGCCAGGCAAATTAATGTATCTACCGATGATTCTGAAGTAAAGAAAAATTTAAGACAATTAGGAGAACCAATATGTTTGTTTGGTGAAGGTCCAGCTGATAGGAGAGCCAGATTAAGAGAGTTGTTAGCTAGTCTTGGGGAAGATGCTATTAAAAAGAAGCACGACGATGAAGAAAAACCATCCCATTTAATAGAAAGGGACACAGAGACCACATGGTATCACGAAGGTCCAGAATCACTTCAAATTGCACGTTCCTGGATTGCAGGTATCTATTTGAAGTTGAAATTCATTGTCCTTTGTGAATTATTATCAACTAATCCTCAATTTTGTTCTCTAGCTTATTCTCTCCCTAGAGCCAGGGCCAGATTAGAAAAGGCAAGACATGATTTGGAGCTCCCTGGAGCTACCCGTACAGCTCGCAGACAAGAACTATTAAAAAAATTACAAGCACTTAGTATTTATTGCTCCCAGATAGGAGATACAAGACCTATATCCTATTGTCAATTCAGTCCAAATTCACAAATTCTTGCAACTGCTTCTTGGTCAGGATTATGCCAGTTGTGGTCTATTCCAGACTGTGCTCGTCTAAGAACTCTGAAGGGACATTCATGTAATGTTGGTTGCATTGTTTTTCATCCAAAAGCTACAATTTCTGAAGAAGTTGTTGGTGATAATGCGGGTCAAACTTGTGTTCTGGCAACATGTGCATATGATGGTAAAAATGTTAATTCTGATATAGAGGGTGTATCATCGAAGGTGCAACAGGGAAGGAACATAAAAATTCATTTATCTCCATAAATATAAAAGATATTAATTTTTTGTAGAGGAAATTTTTGGAGCCCCTTTAAATTTACAATCAATAAGGCCTTATAACAAAAGTTGATATTTCTTTTAGTTGTGGAAATAAATTAATGTTAATGTTTTACCTACGGTGCCTCCTTGGTAATACACCCTGTATAGTAAAAGTAATATTTATAAAGAAGCAAAAAGTAATAAATTTAATTTTAGGATCAGTTAAGTTATGGTCCGGAGGAAATGGTCAGGAACCATTAGCTGAGGTAGAAGGTCACGAACCTCATAGGGTTTCTAGGATAGCTTTCCATCCATCAGGCAGATTTCTTGGAACTTGCTGTCACGATTCCTCTTGGAGATTATGGGATTTAGAGCAGCAAGCAGAAGTACTTCATCAGGAAGGTCATGCCCGAGCAGTGCATTGCATCAGGTAAACAATTTTTTTATTCTCAAATATTTTTTATTTAAATAATAATTTTTTTCTATAGTTTTCAGTGCGATGGCAGTGTAGCAACGACTGGTGGTCACGATTCTTTTGGCAGAGTCTGGGATTTGCGAACGGGCAGATGTATAATGTTTATGGAAGGGCATTTGAAATCAATTTTTGGTATTGACTTTTCGCCAAATGGTTTTCACATAGCAACCGCCAGTGAAGATAATACATGTAAAATATGGGACCTTAGAAAAAGAACTTCTATTTACACGATTCCTGCCCACACGAATCTACTTTCCGAAGTTAAGTATCAGAGGAACGAAGGCCATTATTTGGTAACAGCTTCATACGACAACACGGCCAAAATTTGGTCCAATAAAACCTGGCAACCTCTGAAAACTTTACCTGGACACGATGGAAAAATAATGTCAGTGGATATTTCGCCTGATTATAAGTTCATTGCAACTTCATCTTACGATAGGACATTTAAATTGTGGGCACCCGAAAATGTATGAAATTTTTCCCAGGATCTACATTGTAATCAACAATAAGAGCGTTTGACTTGTACAAAGACAAAGGTTAAATTTCCAGCATCAATAATTTAAGTAACTGAATAATAAATAAGTTTAATAGTAAAAAATATATAATTTTTATTGTGTCCCTGTCCTATCAAGTGTATTAATTACACTTTTTCTTATGCCACTACTCGTTAATTACAAGTATTACAACTTGAAATACTATAATATGTAAAACTTGTCAGTTTCGTTGCTCGGCCAAGAAAATACATGAAATATTGGGTATTGCGATTTGTTGAATCTTGAATGTATGTTTTATTGTGCAAGAAATCAACGGCGTTTTATGTAAATTATATTACGACCTTACGTGTTGTGCGCGCGATCAAAAGAAAAAGACATGGCTCTTTATTAATTGTATTTACTCATAATAGCGATAATATATTGAGATTGTGTACAACGATATACATTTCTTTCCAACTCAAGGACAAATTGTACTAATGGTGCAAAAATATATATTTTCTTATAATTTGGCCTATATAACGATGTCAGTTGGAGCTGATAACTGAATGTTCGTTTGGTAAATTTTCTATATGAAAACGATTCGCCATATCTATTTAGCAAACTTGACATTAATAATGCACAGTTCGACATAATAGATTGTTTCTTAGCATAACTCCTAAACGTTTGTCAACGCGATATTAATGCCCAATAAGAATTAGCTAATTAAACACAAAATGTACAATATTTATAAAGTTTCTACTGTAAACAGGTTAATAATAATAGTTTACAGAAAATGATCTAAAATTCACTCACTGGAGGAAGGATTAGGATTCGAGAAAATCGTAGGAAGTGAATGTAGAACGTTTGAAAGGGAGGTTATCCAGGAAATTTGGTAATAAATTTTTTCAAAATTCTGCTGAGACGGAATGCAGAACGTTTGAAAGTGAGGTTATCCAGGAAATTTGGTAATAAATTTTTTCAAAATTCTGCTAAGACGTTTCCAAGCGATGGAAAAGATTCGTCGGATTGGATGTAGTTTTACAGGTTTTACAGCTTCCTCGTTGCCCAAGGGCTGGTAATCGGTGAGCGCGTTCTGGCGATTAAGATTCTCTGGATCGATTCATGCGGATTCCTCGAGCGGAAGTGATTGGTGGACGAAAGTCTGATTTCCGCCCTCGGAGAAGTCAGCCGCTGCATGGCCATCTCCGTGAAGGACCCATTTGGTTGTCAGGAGACCGTCGACTCCCACGGGACCCCTGGCGTGAATTCGCGCGGTCGAAATACCAACCTGAAAAGAAATTCAACCGTTTATCAGGATTCGCCTCTAAACGAGACTCGATCGCAGAAAATATTACACGCACAACTTGGATGAACAATTAATTTGCAAGGAATATTACAAAAACTGACACTGCACCAATCATATTTAATTAAGAGCTAGAGAGAGAGAGAGAAAATGGATGAAAAACCAAATGAAATGGGAAGAAGATGAAAATATAGCGTTATTGGTTTCGGTTCAAATATTGAATTAAGAGGGGGAGAAGGGGTGGGAGTAGTGATCTACCGAAAGAGTCCATTACTATATATACATATGTATACTGTAATTGCTAGCAAAATTATTAGAAGGACGTTGGTTAATTTGGTTTGCTTGTGCGAGTCGTGGGTAAATTAATTAATTAAGGACTCTTGGAGATAGGATATGTATACAACATTAGGATGCTCGTTATTTAGCAAAATTTGGATTTTTTCTAGCAGGACCCGTTCATTTCGTTCCAAATGCTAAAAAAATAACATGCGCCCAACCGCATCACAATGACTCAATTTTAACACGCGTGCCCCTACAGCACCGCCATTTTCCCCATTTAAATAACTAGTTTTTGACAGATCTTGGTATTACATTTTTTCCATTGGAGTATGAGCTTTCCACCATGAGAAACTGTTCAATATAAGTAATAGTATCTTTAGAAAGGTTGGGTGAATTACCGGATACATCCATAAGGGGTGACACGCCCTTCAAATCAACCCTAAAACTTATTGCAATAGCTTTAAACTCATGCACGCATCTTGTAAACGCCTGCATTAAATCGTACATCATTATAGTGACTTGGAAATTAAGCTCTTGAAAACAGCTACAAGAATATGTAATATAAAGTAGGCGATTACGATTAAAAAAATTAAGGTGACCTCCATATGACCTTGCAAAGTCAAACCAGTGATAGAATCTTATGCTTCTTTATAAGTAGCAAAACTTTCGTTTTAACCAAATTTTTCTTACAATGTCGCTTTCAGCAATTATCTCAACATCTTATTTAACATGGGGGTTTTCCTAATCGGATAATGGAATCACATGCTAAATAAGATCCTTAAATATTTGATAAAAATGGCACTTTATGAAAAAATGGTCGAGGCAAAAGTTTTATGACTTAAAAAGGAACATAAGATTCTACAATTGGTCTGATCTTGCAAGGTCATGTGCAGGTCGTATAAAGGTCGATCACCTTCATTTCTTTAATCATAATTACCCACTTTTTATTACATAATCTTGTAGCTAGTTTCAACAGCTTTTTAAATCACTATGATAATGTAAGATTTCATCCAGACGTTTATGAGATGTACGAGTTTCAAATTATTGTTAGTTTTAGGGTTGATTTCAAGGACGTGCCACCCCTTATGGATGTATCCGGAAATTCACCCAACTTTTCTAAAGATACTATTACTCATATTGGACAGTTTCTCATGGTGGAAAGCTTGTAAAGGGGTCATCCATACTCCAAAGAAATAAATAATACAAGAATCTGTCAAAAAAAAAACTAATGTTATTTAAAGGGGGAAAATGGGGGGGGGGGGCAACACGCGTTAAAATTGAGCCACTATGATGCGATTTGCAAACAAAGTGAACGGGTCCTACTATCAAAAATCAAAATTTTACTAAATAAGAACCACCCTAATGTATACATATATACATATACATATACACATATGATAACGGAGAGGTATACCTCAGCTCCAAGTCCAAATCTGTATCCATCGGAGAATCTCGTGCTAGCATTGTGGAATACGCAAGCACTGTCAACCTCCCGTTGAAAATGAGCCGCCCTCCTCTTATCTTCCGTAACGATAACTTCTGTGTGTCCACTTCCGTATTTGTGAATGTGATTGATAGCCTCGTCGATGCCGGAAACCACTTCGATCGTACACTCCAGGGCTCCGTACTCGGTCCTCATACTCTTCGCGGCCGGAGGACCAAAGGTTAGCTGTCGCCTCAAGTTTGGTCCAGAATTGATTTTCACCTATTTGTTCCCCCCACCCCGCCCCAAGAAGAATCATGAAAATTTTATTTTACGCAAACACACTTATACAATATATAATTATTATTAAATTTAACAATGGGGCACATGCAGAGAGATGTGACCAAGAAGGAAGAGTCTTATCATCTTTTCCGTTTAGACGTCGTCCATGCATCAGCAGTATCTACCTATAGAGACCGTGCACACTAGCACAATGACAGTGAGATAAGAATGTATATTGGTGTACATGCATACTATCAGCGCAAACTATCGGTCGATTTTCGCAGTTTTTGAGTATAATTTATTTATACGTATACAGTTATACATTGACACTTCGCTATCATTGTGTTGGTGTGCACGGTCTACGTGCGTGTATTCTACTTGTATATATATACATATAGTGTACATATAGGGCACGTAGTTTCTTCCGGGGGGATCTCACAGGAAGGACGAAACTCACCCCTTCTTTTTGGAGCATGTTGCAGACATCGGTGAAGAGGGTGCCGGACATGTGACACTCGTGAAGAAGAAGGGTCTCCATGGCATTGCAGGCTGCTGGATAATCGCACTTGGAGTCACGAACGATGTGGAGGGCCTTGTGGGGCTCGGCGTCCTTGTCTAGGTACACGTGGCAGATTCCTTCGGCGTGTCCTAGAACTGGAATGTGTTTCGATTGTTCCTGAATGGTGCGGACCAATTCGGAGCTCCCGCGTGGAATGATAAGATCGATGTGCTTTTCCATCGACAGCAAATCCCCGACATCCTCCCTGGTCGACACCAGAGAAATGGCGTTCGATGCGTTCACGTTGGACAGTGCCTCCTTCACCAATTCCATCAAATAACGATTGCTATGCGCTGCTTCCTTCCCACCCTTCAGCAACAAGCCGTTCGCGCTCGACATCGCCAAAGCTGCCACCTGAAAAATTCACCCATTTTCCTCCCTATTAATCAAATTCATAATCCAACGTTGGAAATGCTTGCACGATGCTTCTCAAAATATCAACTTCCTTCGGTTCGTAATCGACCTCGCGAAAAATTAGATTTGTTTGTTTCTATGATGAATATCTCCCCCGGGAATGGTTTTCAATGTACAGAGAGACTGAGTTTTGAGGGATATGTACGCCAAAGTGCCAAACTAGAGGAATTTCCTGAATGTTTAGAAAGAAACTTGGAATTCTTCTCCATGCACCTTTTCCCATTTCATCTTTCTCTTCTATATACATATAGAATACTAACAACAATTTCTCGGGTGTATCTTTATTTTATCTATAGAGAAAATTTAAATAATTATACGGTTTTTGAACCAAGTATATATAAAGTGTTTATACGTCAATGGTGACAGTTTTGCAAATTACTTGTGCATATGTTATTACCATAAAAATGAATAAAAATTAGATATTTTTATTGGTATTATATTATGAAAATATTTAAATATATGGCAAGAAAAATACAATAGATTTTAACCTTTTTCCTCTGTATTCGTTACAGTAGCAGAGTCAATAGTAACACGTCTCAATTGTAACATTTAAATTTGTGGCTCCGTCCGTTAATGAAATTCAAAATCGTTTAATACCTTTCTTGAGTACTACGAGAGACGCTGTAGTTGCCACAGTTTAGGGTTGCCAATGCTAAGCCCCTGTTTGTTGAAACGAGAAGATCAGTTTTCTTCACTCTTTCGGAAATATTTCACTTGCTCTCTTAACTTTGCATTGCTCAGTTACTATTGTGCAAATATATATAAAAATGCAATAGATGACTGAAATCGTCATTTCTTTTTGAGTAAATTTTTCAATGTAGAACCATTTTTAAATATGAAATCATATTGGCGAAACTTTACTACGTAGTAATTTGGAACGTTTGGGGTCAATTGTAACAAAAAAACTGGTGTGAATTGTGCCATGTTAATTGAATAGGAAAATCATAGATGTTTCTATCGCACTATCAATAAGTCATTAAATATTGCAATAATCATCGTTCTGATCAATTAAATGTTCGAATGTTGCACAAGAAATAAGAATAAAAATAAAAGAATTTTATTTTTATAGAACAGTCAATGGTTATTATTTTGATTATTTACAAGTAAATTTCACTTTTTCATGCATGTTAACCATTAGATAACATACTCCGCTTATCCAAGTATCTTCAACTACTTTTTTATCCATGCACTATGGGAATTACGCACATTTTACAATTGAAAATCGCTATGTGTTACTATTGACCCCTGTCTGTGCAGTTGTCGATTATAACAAATTGCACGTGGTATTATATTAATTGTTTGCGTATGGATTAATTAAAATATCACTACAATAAAAATATATTTGTATTCTAGACATGTATAGTAAGTACCACCATTTTTTTTATATTTTTAAAAGCCTAATCGTATCTTCCAAGAAAGATGAGGCTCTCTTTTTGTTACAATTGACTCCAGTCTCCCCTATATGGATTCTGACGTATTCCTCCTAAACACAGCCACTGTACTATGATACAAAGTTGTAAATTGTACATTTTTCACAATTTTGTCATTTAATCAGTCTGCTCATGCCTCGCACTTGAGCACTGCTCGCCTTCGAAGCGAAATTTGTAATAAAATTCTTACGTACGTAAGACGCGACGTTGGGTTAATTATATGTAATCAAAGGAAAGAGACCGATGGATAAAAATTGTTCGAACCTGTGGCAGACTGTCCGGTCTGGATTCGAAGATGACGAGGAGAACTCCAATGGGTACGGTGATCTGTTTGAGTTCGAGTCCTTCGGCGAGTTTCGTTCTTCTCACTACACGACCAACGTTCGTCAAGGAATCCTCGGCGATTTGCCTCAAACCTGAGCTGAGCGATTTCAATTTGGACGGTGACAGGGACAAGCGTGAGAGGAGAGCCTTGGCCAATCCGTTTTTTCTAGCTTCGTCCAAATCCTTCTCGTTTTCCCTCAAAATTTCAGCTTGTCTGCTTTCCAACAAATCCGCCAAATTTCTTATGCAATTTGCCCGCTCAAGTGGCTCCAAAGCCTGCAATACTCTGCTTCCAACTCGGGCTGAAAAATCATTAATTTGTTATACAGTAGGTCGCTCGTAACAATAATCATAAATATTGCTTTTGTTAATTAAGATCAATCGTATGGAGGATTTATAATTTTTTTTTTATAAATAAAACCTTTGTTTAACCCTTAATTAGGCGCATGGGGTCGCCGTCCATTTGATTAGCATGGTAATATTTCTGATGCGTCTAATTAAGCGTTAACGTCTATTACATACTTTATTTTTTCCATTTACATTATACTTATTATCAATCAGATTGGAGAGTGGAAATGCACACAAGAAGTGGTAAATTTCACTTTTTCACACCGTCTGAGTATTTCCCTCCGAAAGTTGGTAAATTTTATGTCGACCGTATGCGTATATATATATACACGAATGTCCCGGGAAAAGATTTAAAGGCCGCGTATATTAAATTGGATTTTTTTACAACTTCCCAAGGGTGGCACCTATTTTTTATAATTTGTCAAGCGTTCTACTTATATTTCTTTAATCAACTCCAATATGTGTGCGTTTGACACAGCTGCTTCCACTCCTCCACTATGTCAATTCAACGACTGAACGAAATCAGCGATTCAATTTCAATTCAATACACGCTCAAAAAAGTATCGTTCGTAATATTGATTAACACAGTTTATTAAAAAGCTTTTATTGTAACAATAAATTACCTTTATCAATATATTATGAATGATTTGTAGTTATTTAATGCTTCGTTCAATCGATACAATGAAGCATCGATTATTGCTTAAATAAAGAAAAAATTGCGTTGATTAAAATTCAATAATTGATTAAGATGATTTATCATTCAGTAATTTACATAAATATTTTCAAAGTTTCACGATAAAAAAAAATAATCGAACACACAAACGTTAATTAGTTTTAATCACTTTAACTTTATCGTTACGTATAATAATAAATTAATGAATATATCTTAATTTTCATTGTCAAAAAAAAAAAAAAAAATAAATGCATTTGGTAGAAATATATCGTTATAAATACTTATATATATTTACATATCACAGATGTCACATTACGTCGATTTGACAAATAAAATAATGCAACGACAAATGCTTGTTTATTGACTGATCCAGAAAACTGATTATTCACATTGTCTCTGTATTTTAATAATCAGACGATAACATATCAGTCCGAATAAACTGCAAATTTGCATCTATATATAAATATTAGGTCGATTTTCTTAAAGCCCAAAGAGATGAATTATCGAGAGAGAGAGAGAGAGAGAGAGAGAGCCATTCCAGTATAGGGAGACTATATTTTAAATAAATTACCGTTTTCAGCGACAGTCTCAACGGAAGCGGAAGTGCCGGTAGTCTCTGTGAAGAAAGTGCCGATCTTCCTGCCTGACATGATGCTCTTAATGGCCTTTTCTTGCGTCCCATTGCAAATTACAACAGACACTCCACGGTCCAGTGCCCAAAGAGCAGCGTTCACTTTGGAGTCCATTCCACCAGTGCCCACTTTCGACTTCTGGCCAAATTTTATGGTGGCTGAGGGAACATTGAGGAACGCTTCGTTAGCCCTTATATTTATCTCGAGAAAAATAAGGAAGAATATAGGAAGTATAAAAAGAGGAGTAGTAACAAGCTAGGCGTGATTATATGTATACATATATATACCTCTGAGATCGGAGCTAAAAGTATGAAGCATTTTAGCTCCGTCCTGCCAGGGTGGAAGATTGTAAATGCCATCCACGTCGCTCATCAATATCAACAGATCTGCCTGTACCTCGGCAGCCAACATAGCAGCCAAGGAGTCGTTATCCTTTATGGAGATACCGCGCCTTCCTCCCCCACCGGAAACCTCCTCGTCTACGTGGGGTGGTGGGGACACCGCGTCATTCGTATTAATAATCGGAACGATGTTTAAACTGATCAGCTCGCTCAGGGTACTGAACAGGTTCTTTCTCGTTTCCTCGTTGTAAAAATCAGGCTTGGTCACCAGAACCTGAGCCAACTTCACTCCGTACTGAGCAAACATGGCGTCGTACAAGGACATCAAGCCTGATTGGCCAACCGCAGCTGCTGCTCTTGGTTCCAGAAGGGTTCCTGTTTCAAAAAAAGTGATACAAATTATTTTTCTTTATTTATATTTTAATTATTGTTTGTGTTTATAGGTGCATATATATATATATATATATTGATGAATTTTTTCACGCAAGCACACCCTAACCTATAGTATATTTATGCGACCGAACGACTCTTAGGTGCACCGTCCTGCGGTGTAGACAAACTTTTCACCCATTTTCCTCCCGCTCATTTATCTAGCTTAATAAATTTTCTCAGGAAAGGATTTCTTTATCGGAAAAATGTCTTGATTACGCTATGGTCAACCTAACATTTTTCACGAATCTACGAGAGAATATTCAATAGTCCAGAATCGATCGCGAGATTTGCTAGAAATTTGGAATGTTGATTATTACACTATAGGAAAAATTATAAGCTCATTTATCATAAAAATCAGAATAAATTATTGTTGACGGTTTATCAAGTATTTTTCTTTTCTTCTCTGTATTCTCGTATTGATTAAAAGTTATAATTTCTTCTTGGAACATTATTTTGTAAATTCTGATTTGTTGAGAAATTTCGATAGTGATCGTTTTTTTTTTCTTTTTTTTGGATATTCTTTAGCTCAACCTTTTGTGTAAAGTGGAATAAACGATTATAAACTATTATTAGAGCAATTTTAATCTTATGGATTAAAATTTCTTGCTGAAACATTATTAATTTGTAGTTTTAGACTATTTTAACAATTTCAATAGTGGTTGTTTGTTGGAGAACAGTTATAAGCCAACACTTCATCAGGAAGATTGAGAAAGAAATGTTTAAAAATCATGAAATTTGCTATTTTCCCTCGTAAATGATTTAAATTTTTCTTCCTAATTCATTCCCATATACTCTTTTAAACGTTAAAATATTTATCAGAAATTAAATAAGAATAAAAATTATATATATCAAGGTGGTTGTTAAAAAGGGTATTTTTTATTTTGACCAAGGCGTCCTCTTCAAAACTATACCCCCCCCCCCCCCCCACCTAAACAAATAGAAGAAATATTTTTCAGGAAGCTGGAAATAAAAAAAAATCATAAAGCAGTCTCTAACCGCTTACTTGATCCTATATATATTTATTTAAATAACATAAAATTTTGACGGATTGATGGAAATGAATTTTAGATTTTCCGTAATTGTTAATTTAACTCTTAGCTGCCAACTATGGAGTAAATTTGACGTCAGCCGTCATCAAGATTAATTTACACACTTTTAGCCATAGAAATATAGTCGACCTTTTAATTTCAATTTTATAATGAATACGCAGTAAAGCATCAAAGTATTTATTACTATATAAAAATGTATGATTTTAAAGTTAAAAATAATTTCTTTTTCAGCGTTACAAATACTAAACGACTTTGTTTTCTTGATAGCATGCATTTCAAGAAATTTCATTCCATTTTAGCTCTTCTTATTAAAAAGTAGAAGAGTTATGATTTTTTCACGTGAGAAAATGTTCAATTTTTGATTTCTTTCACTTTAACAATTGGTTTTTTAAGTACCGAATAAACTTTTTTTGTGTATATGCCAACATTGTCTATTAAAAGAACACCTCACGATAACCAAAGAATTTTGTTCAATTAATAGAGTCAATAACAGCTTAGCAATACCATTTTATATACGATGGGGTGGCAAATGCCCCAGTGTGTCAGCTATGTTATTCTGGAAAAGTGTGGCAGCTAAGAGTTAAACATTTTTAAACCGTATACAACTGTCAAATATGTACTAAATAGTATTTGCAGAAATTGTAAGTGAAATTTTCCTCACATATACATTACTGAAATAAAGCAAAAATCGGTTTTAGTATTGATTCGAGTAATGTGCCAATATTTGCGTATTAAAGAAAATTCGCTAAAAATTTCTATAAATATATTATATATAGTACCTAATATATTTGACAGCTTGTAGTTACGGCTTAAACATTTTTATGAAATACAAAAAATCCAAAATTCGCATTTCCACAGTCCGTGAAAAGGAGTTATTCAATTAAATATATGTTAAAGTATAAACAGCTCGAAGATAGTCTTTCAGAATATATTCTCAGTGTCCTGCAGGAGAGTTTCAGGAATATTTATTTTTTATTTATTTGTACAGTAGATATAGTCGAAGGGTCCGCTTCGACAAAATGAAAAGGCACCATTTTCAACGTTCATCCTAAAATATAATCTCTTCAGGCACATTAATAAATATTGAACGAAAAGTATTTCCGACCGAGACCAATAAAAGCCTAAGGTTATTTAGTACTAGTGAAAAAAAAAAGTATGGAGTGAAAATGGTGAAAATTGCACCCATCGTGAATATCCTTGAAGAAACTTGCTTCTGAAACGTACAAAAGGGAGCAATAGTGGTTTTACTGGCCCTTGCATGGCGCTGGTACCGCGGTTCTCCCTAGACACGCGACTAAAAATATATATCGAGGAAACTTTCGCAAGTGTTCCATCAATTTTCACTGGAACCATGCATCGTACACTTCTTCCTCTTCGATTTATTCGCACGGAATAAAAGAGGAGCGTCGGAGTCTCGGCGCTTTTATTCCATCCGCAGCATTCAGCTTGCACTTCCGGTTTCGTTGCAACTTCGGGAAATTTACTTACCTCTCGGCCGGAGGGTAAAATTCTTAGAGGCGGTTGATTTCGGGATTGTTTAAAGGAGTATAGAAATTCCTGACGAGTTTGTCGGTCTCGTTTGAGCGCTGTGCTTTATTTCCCTCTTTTTCTTATATTTATATATTATCCACGTGGCGGAGCGCGCGTATTGCGGTGAAGGCTAAGTTACATCCGCTTTGTCCTGCGCAACGAAAAAGTGGTCGGAGCAACGTGCGGAGGTTTAACCGCTGAGGAACAGAAACGCGAAGAAATGGGATCCTTTGAGAACCGTATACGTACGCTCCACTCTCCAGCGTTATCCCTGTCAAACAATCACCATTATCGCAAACAATTAAAGTCAAGCAGACTGGAAAAAATTATCCACCTTAATGCGCAGGATAAAAGAACAACGTGAATTACACTAATGCACAAAAAGCTGACGGCGTAATAAAGAAGATAATTTCTATAATAGCAGCGATATAATATTAAGCTTGACAAAAATTGCAAAGAGTTGATAATTAAAGGTAGCTATATATATATATATATATATATATAGAATTCGTGAAAGGAAGGGATGAGATAATATTCTGCCATGGACGTGGATTCTCAACGACTGGAAATATTTCAAATGGGATAGATCGATGTGATATATATAGATTTAGGTGAAAAGGGAGGGGGGAGTCGATGGAGAGGTGGAGAGATAATGAAGCTCGGATTTGTAAAGAGGGGATTATGGGATGCGTGAATCTTGTAATGCGGCAGAATGGGGGGGGGGGGGAGGGTGTAGAGGGGGATGATCATTGACGAGCGGAACAAAGTCGATCGCGCGCGCCGAGGCTTATTTGCAATCCTGGCGAAATTTTGCTCAGGGCGCGTTTATTATTCCGGCCTTGAAGCAGCTGTTTCCCATTGGATCTGCATATTTTTCTCACGGCTTTGCACCCAACACTTCCGCTTTCAGCTTTCTGCGACTGACAGGGGTACAGGCACACGTATATGCCTCCTGCAGTGGACTTTTAAAAATGCCAGAAAATATAAAACCTCCTTCGCACCTGCGGTTTTGCTGTTCGCCTCATCGTTTTGCCACCCTCGAGGGTCCTTCTTTAAACTCCATGTATATATATATATATATATATATAGAGAGAGGCAGAAGAAAATAGGATGTAAGCGAAAGTGAAAGAAGGGATGAAGGGTGGAGGGGGGGGGGAGATTAAAAGGTATATAAAAAACGGAGTAGTCGAGGGATAATCGAGTTGTGTAAAGGGGTGTAAATATTGGAGAAGAAAAGTCGAGTGGAGGAAGCAATTATCCGGTCGTTAGCGTATCCTGCACGTCTCGCAGCTTATTTAGCTATCCAGCAGCTGATTATACGTTGTACGAGGGTGAGAGGGGTCGGGGAGGGAGACAGACGGACAGAGGGAGATAATTGAGAGAGCGAGTGTAGCGAGAAGGAGGCGGAGTGTGTTCGTGTTTGTGTTTGTGCGAGCGTGTGTTCCCCGACCTGCTTTTAAAGTTTCGCAAAGCTTCGCGAAAACGGCGAGCATTCAAGATTACGAATCAAAATGACTTGATTTGGTCATGAGTCCCAATGAAATACTTCATTTCCTTAAGCATCCTCTATGGACTACTGCCACCGGAAATACGACGTCTATCCAAATTGGATACGACATTTCTATGTCGACTTAATGAGCTTTCATCCCCCCCCCCTCCCCTTCCCACCACAACCCCAATCCGTAAATCCTATAAACTTTCAACCTGACAAATTCGATCAAACTTCCGACGAGCCTGCGATCGTGTCTTACATTTTTGCTTATATCTATTTTATATTACTTTTATTGCGACGAGAGAAAATATTGTTATGCAAAATTTAAAATTTTTTTAGTGATTTGTGTAAGTTTTTGTGACGTGGGAAGAAAATGTGGTGTTTTTGATTTTATCGGAGAGAGATTGTGGAGGATCGAAGAACCAAGGCAAATTGGTTTCTAGAGGGTGGAAATTTTGGAGATTTAAGGAAATCTCGTGAATTAGCTTTTCTGTCGGAAAGTGTCGCATCCGATACACTCCGTTCACGAGAATGACCTTGAAACTAAGTTACGAGTTACCGAAAGTGGCTCATGGCTGCAGGCACTGGCTTTCCTTTGAGAAACGCGCCAGCTTGAAACGGCCAGTTGCTAAATTGTTTACCAAAGGAATTTTTCAAGCCTAAAGCTCCTCGAGCCGTAATTCGTCTCTGGATCTTTCCAATGGATCATCCCTCTACAATATGGATCACCGTAAACGATGATCGATCGAACCTCGTATCTTTCCTTTGCACTGGGATATATAATTTCAATCATTTATATATATATATATATATATTTTCAACTTTTCCCATCTCAACGAAATTCAAGAAAATTGTTTGATTTCGAGCGTGTCCGAGCTGGCAGGGCACGGGAGGAGCAAAAGTCTTTTGGGTTTTTGAAAAATAAAATGACATATACGCCATATGTCAACAGCACCCGCGATAAATAATTCTGTAACACAAGCTTTGTGGTTAGCCTGGAACATGATAGTGGAGCGAAATAATTAAATATTTCGTTGCTGAAAAAGTTTACCGACTGAAAAAGCGTTCATCCAAAAATTTGCAAAAATTCCACCGCTCGCCTCGAGATAAATAATAAATTTACCGTAAATTTTAATGAATTCATTAGTATGAAAACACAGTTTTAACGCGATGATTTGTATATTATTTTATTAACGAGTCATGAAGATGATTACGACTGTATCCCATGCGGAATGCAGTTAAAATTGAACAAAGAACTATTGGAGGATTAAAATTACAAATGTAATACTTTGTTTTTATATATAGGTGAGCTATAATTTTCGTGTAGGAGGATAAATCGTTAGTGTAGCCTAGTTGAGTTTTTGGAAGATGAAAAGGTGTATTGGAACTCCTTTGTGCGGTCTTTCGTGATTTCCCTTTTGCTCCGTTTACCATATGCAAAGTGCAGCAACCACACACATGCTTGCTGTGCATATTTCATTCACAGCCACATAGCTTATGACGTCACGTTTCCTCCAATGATTAGCAGCCACCATTTACCACGCGTTTATCGCGATTGCAAAACGCAAGTTGAGTTTTACACGTTCACCTCGATCTATCACACGTGTTAATTATTCCCAACAAAATCTCTCCGTAATCAGATTAATCGTTCTCGATTTTTCAGAGTCCCTAAATAAAACAATTAGTGCGAAATAATTAAACTGCTTTCAACATGTTACAGGTTTGCTCGTTTTAGCCTTAGTTTTAAATATTTCGCTATATTCGTCTTTATTAATCGTATAATACTTTCGACGAACAGTAAAAATGCAGAAAGTATATATGTATATGTATATATATAGATATAAAACGAGTATCACATTCATCCTTTTCGAGTCCTTTGCTTATCAATGAAAATTTATTGTCAGTGCTTCTCGTTTCCTTCCAGCATGAAAATTCAAACGTTTGATAAAATCATACCAGTTAATTACACAATGTAAATTCGCTAAAAAGTTTGTACTCTCAAAACTGACGCTTAATTAAAATGTAGGAATTTACGCGGCGCGTCGAGTGCTAAAAGCTCAAATATGAGATTTTCTAGCAGAAAAAAAGTGAGTTATAAATGGAAAGTCGCGGCTACGCAGTAAACAAGTTCAGGGAATAAAGGAGGGATGCGACTACCTTTAAAATTCGTATTTTCTCTTTAAAGATAAAATACAATTATCCCAAGAATTTTGCAAGTGATGCGAGTCAATCATTTCGCACATTTTTAACATTTTTCTGATAATTTTTGCACGTACTTGGCGGATTCTTTTCGTCACATATTTTTCCAGTTTCCTTTGGCGAAACATCGCAGCCCTTCGTGGAAATGTGAAATATGAAGGTTTCCTCCTACATATAGGATATATTTTGTAATGCAAGCAATATCTGGAAGAAAGATCCATTTTACGACCAGGCAAAATGGATATTTTCAACATAGAGAATGTTGCTCGTGTCGTAATTTTTCCACCAGTTAAAATACAACTGCGCGTAAATTCTGTTACCCTTAGCCTCGGTAGCTGCTCGATATTCGAATTTCTTTTTCACGATTCTTTCTGCAGCCGAAAAAATGTAAACTGGATTTAACCACAAAGCTTTTTGTATGTAGCCTACGAAAAAAAAATCCAACATTCTACACATGCCCCTATAAGCAAATCTACGGAATAACTTGGACCATGCAGTCACAGTTTCTCTAACGATCCATGGTTTATATATACATAGTAAAGAGGGGCGATGGACCAATAGTCGTAGCTTTAAGAAAATGGCAGCACTGGAAATATCCAGTTAAACGCAGCTGTATTAATTCACGCGTGGTTATATGCTAGATTACACAATAGATTATTGGTTTGAATCATTTTAAATAAATAACGAGGAATCTTTATTTTACGTCTTGACAATTTTTCAAGTTTGTTTGTAACAAAGTTTGCAAATAGTTCGGTAAATAACAGTTTAAAAGATTAGTATGCTATTGAGACTATAAAATATTGGTGTTTACTGATAACTTCAATTATTGCAACTCCAGCACGTTGTTGAGGTGATACACAATGCACATGTATTGATCTCTGTCTATCCTCCTGTTAAAGGATAATTGAACCACTGGTGTAAATGACAGAAGGACTTACGTTTTTACATTTCAGAAAATGTCGAAAACCTATATTCGTAAGGCTCGCAAATTTAAAACCAAGAGTTACTTGAACAACGAATCACTTACAGTTTTTGTAGTTAAAGCATGATTATATATTAGTCGATATGAACGTAAATGAAACAGTTGCAAACTTCAGTATACCTAAAAACACTCTTTGAGACAAAGAATAAAATAAAACAACAGAAAAATATTAGAATAACTCTGTCCACAGATTCGATGCTTGGAACGAAAGCCGAAGAAACACTTGCAAGTCATATTTAATGAAACTCCAAAGAACCAAGGTGGTCCAATTATACTCCATTAGGAAGGATAGATGGATCATTGCAACGTTTCCATATTTATGTTTTAGGTTATCACGTTATATGTATATATATATATATATATATATATATGTTTCATCACAAACGTTACTTGTAAGTTATCCACGCCGTACACACCTACACCGTGATATTCAAGTGAGAATGTGTAACTGTATACGTATGTACACTGCCGGTCAAAAGTTTAAGACCACTTGAGAAATTTGGTTGAAAATCAGTCACTTCTTTAAACGTCCATAACTTCGTAATGAGAAAAAGTACAATAAAATTCAAAAACCCGTTGGAAAGCTGATAAAATTCTACATATAGTGTAATTAGCTCAATGCACGGAAAACGTGTAGTTATCGAATTACAATTAATTAAAAATGCTACTAAATTTAAAATTTTTAATTTTTAATTTTTCATTACGTCAATTTAACTTTTTGTAGCACTTGCAATAATTATGGTAATTCTGTGAAACTTTGGTGACATAAAGTTCAAAGCTTCAACTTTAATTTGAGTCATCAAACGTCACGATATTCATTGTATTTTCTTATTTTCATAACTTTTTTCTGAGTAATGTCGAGAAAAATTTTGGACCAAAAAACAGCTGCCCAAGCATTTGAAACAATTTCAGATTGACGAATCCGTTGGTATTGAATGACCTATTCTACTTGTTTCATATTGCACTTTTATTTAATTAACATAAAACACCATTAATTTTTAAATTAAATCAACAAAAGTAGAGTAATGATTAACCAAATCTATTTTATTAATTCTAAGATTTACAATTATCATATTTCTTTTAACTGCATAAAAGTGCAATATGAAACAAGTAGAATAGGTCGTTTAATACCGACGGATTCTTCAATCTGAAATTGTTTCAAATGCTTGGGCAGCTGTTTTTTGGTCAAAAATTTTTCTCGACATTACTCAGAAAAAAGTTATGAAAATAAGGAAATACAATGAATATCGTGACGTTTGATGGCTCAAATTAAAGCTGAAACTTTGAACTTTATGTCACCAAAGTTTCACAGAATTACCATAATTATTGCAAGTGCTACAAAAAGTTGAATTGACGTAACGAAAAATAAAAAATTTTAAATTTAGCAGCATTTTTATTTAATTGTAATTTGATAACTACTCGTTTTCCGTGCATCGAGCTAATTCCACTATATGTAGAATTTTATCAGCATTCCAACGGTTTTTTGAATTTTATTGTATCTTTCCTCATTACGAAGTTATACACGTTTAAAGAAGTGACTGATTTTCAACCAAATTTCTCAAGTGGTCTTATAAACTTTTGACCGGCAGTGTATATACAAAAAATATCCACCTAAAATGACAAAATTTACCGATAAGTAGCGCTGGCAATATTCACATGCACTATATAACACACTTTCACTTTATTATATTAGTATTTGAATGCACAGAGCGAATAGAGTGAAAATGCACCGTTACATTCTTTATCGTTTGCATATGTTTAAATTGCTAAATAAAGAATTTGTCGTCAGTTTCTTCCGAAATTTAGCTAGACTCTCCTCCCTCTACCCTATATTTTTTAATTGAATTTTACATCGTTTTGCCAAAACTTTGCAGTATCGTGAACAAGGTTACCAGTTTGGGATGATTTTTTGTAGAATCCTGCATGGAAGCAATCGTGTAGTATAGTCGCAAGTCGAGTATAAGAGAATCGTCAGTTTCTTCTGAAAATTAGTTATACTCTCCTCCCTTTACCCTACATTTTTTAATTGAATTTTACATCGTTTTGCCAAAACTGTGCAGTATCGTGAACAAGGTTACCAGTTTGGGATGATTTCTTGTAGAATCTCCATGAGTCGCAAGTCGAGTATAAGAGTATTCGTGAGTTTCTTCTAAAAAATTCGTTACACTCTCCTCCCTTTACCCCATATTTTTTAATTGAATTTTACATCGTTTTGCCAAAACTGTGCAGTATCGTGAACAAGGTTACCAGTTTGGGATGATTTTTTGTAGAATCTGCATGGAAGGAATCACATGGTAGTCGCATGTCGAGTATAAAGAAGATTCGAAGCGCGCGAAGGAAGTTAAAGACCGGATAATTAGTCGTCGTCGTCGTCGTCGTCGTCGAAAGTTGCGTCTCGAAGGATTAATTTCCTTGCGTGCAGGCTGGTTGCTCACTGGGCTTGAAAGGGTTAAATGGCAGCCGGATAACGAAAGACTAACGAGGCCACTATAGCAAATAAAAAGGATCGTCGTATTTGAGTAACGAGCCTGCATCGAGTTTTCTTATTACTCTCCCTCCATGCACACTTATTACCCTCTCACTCATCCATATGACCTTATACCTATCTCTGATTCATCGATCGATCTCTTAAAGTGTCTATTAACCTTTTACCTTTAAACCAACGATACGTGAGAAATTAAATAATTTGTTCGTCGATTCGTGACGAAAAGCCTTCCAAATTTTTCCAAGAACATACAAATTTATATACTTTTGTGTTGTGAAAATAATCGAGTGAAATTTATAAGGAAATAAATGTCCATTGCTTTCTTCGTATTAAATGATAAGAGTGATACATTCAAGGGGTACATCTCAATTTATATAAAGCGAATTACTATACGTTAATACTTTTAGGGTGAACCACCCTTATGCCCACACTGTCATATTTGTTCCTCCTATAATCATTCTCTCAACCATTCATCGTCCCTTTATTCAATTTCCTGTACCTGGTCATTAAGTTCATTGTGGTATGTATTAAATTATTATTTAAATACTTCTTTGTTAATTTATGAAGATATTTCTAAATTTGGCAAAAAAATATTAATATTCTTTTCTATATCTATACATGTACACATTATACAATCAAATCAAAACAAAATTCTACGATGTACACGATGATTCCTTCGTCGATATGAAAAAATAATCATCTCTTATATATTAAAGTTGCATTTCCCTCGATTCACGACTCAATTTAAAGAATATTACATTTATTCTCTCGATAGAATTAAAACACACAAGCTCGTGTTATATTAAACCAAGAATTATATATTTAGTACAATTATAGACAAGGAACAAAAAATACAAGTTCATGTAGAAACTCGAGAAAAAGGTTGGATTTCCCACAAAACGCAAACTTCTTATACCAATCCGAAATATCAGCCAACCACTTGGAAAAGGAGTACTTTTCTATGCAATATACAATTCGATGTAATTATAATTCTCGCTTAGAATGATCACAGCTGTATGTGCAGCAAATATTGAGCCACAGTATTGTTATATCACAATTATTACTTTTGCATGGAAAAATTCAAGTGCAAACTTCACCTACATATATCTATAGGAGAAAAGGGCCTACGTGATTGTACCATTGGCTGCAAAAGTGCCAATATTCTACGAAGCTACATGCATGTGCAGTGTAGGGCTGGCCAGTCGTAGATTTTTTCCCTTGATGAATCAAGCTGGCAGCTGCATAATGGCCCAGACTCTGCGTCAATTAAAACGTGATTTAAGCTTGGCGTGCCGCAACTTTCCACGAGTTTCCCCATGCAATTAATAAAATATATGCGTAAACAAAGTCTATCCCGACTCCCCTATATATAGTTCCTCCTAAGAGAAATATCGAGACAAATTTGCGGAAGAGCAACGAATCCCAGCGAATCTCTGTAGCGGCAAATCACAAAAGACATTTGGAATGTTATATTAATGTTTGAGAACAAACGATTCCAGCCAGGACTCCGACAATGCCACTCTGTAATCTAACTAAAGTCAATTTCACCCAAGAATTGGATTTCCACGACTAATATGACCCTTAAATCTGCCTGGACGGCTATATATATATATATCTGCACTACTCTCTCAGTGTGTGTACATATGCACACGCACACGGGAGCATAATAAAATTGGCCAACGTGCTCCAGCCGTTGCAAAAGCTTCATTTTCTACTGCAAAAGTACACGCGATGCACAATTATATTCCGCGAGTGTGTTAATAAATTTTCCTCCTCTACTCTTCTTAGACTCTTATACACGTGCAGCACACGCACATGCAAAGACTTATATATTTTGTACCTATATGCTATATATATATATATATATCTGATTCTCGAATAAATCGTCAGACAAAACGATGCTCGTTATTGCTGGCATTTGTATCCCTCATTGTGTCGGAGCAACACGAACGATCAGGAACATGGCTGGAATATTGGGGGAATTTCTATGATTTTGATAATTTGTTTGTATAAATAGTGGCCACGATGGTTGGGTGGTACATTCATCCGTTGGAATTGTGCATCATAAATGTGTGGAAGGAATATTGGCATATACATGAATGTCATACATTTCCATAGAAATGTCGAGTAACGTATTCGTATACGCGAGGGTAGAGAAAATAAGTAGAAACGAAAATTCGCTTGCTGGAAATTCGTGAAATATTGGAAATTTTCAATAGAGTTTTATATGAATTTTTATATTAGCATCGATGCTCGCGATTAGAAATTCAACGTTTTCTATATATATATATATATATATATATATGTGTGTGTGTGTGTACATGGTCAGTTAAGTTATTAGGAATTTTGTTAAATTATACATATGTTTCGAGAGATTTGCAAGAGCCTGTTACATTATGTATATATAGTAGAATTTTATTTATGGTAATTTTCGGACGATACGATAAATAGCATATCAAATAATTGAATAATACGAATGAAGAGAGAAAATGTTGAATTCCAAATGGAGGTTGATGGAGTGAATTGGGAATTCTCAACGTTACCCATGATCGTGATCATTTGCACGCGCTTCGGAGGAAGCGAGCGATAGCAAAATTTTCATCCATCGTAATTTCGACGAGGCAATAAGTAATAATAAGAGATAAGCGAAAAATTGGATCGAAGCCTATGGCTAGCTCGTGCCAATATTTTTTTGGTTTTGAATGATAAAATAAAATATACGGATAGGCGGATTATAAGAAATATATCTATCCGTGGTAAATCGAGCAAAAACATTTTAAACTAACGAGCAAGACAGCACGCAATACATACATACATATATATATATTTACATACAACACAAAATGGTATAAACAAATAAACCGAGTATTTTTGGATGTTGAATAAAATCAAAGATAATTCAAATTTCGATAGCAAAAATAGCTTTCGCGGGTATGATAATCAAGGAAAAAAAATGTCCAATTGCTAATTAAATTTCGGCTCGGATGGTATACGAATAGCAAAGCCACATACACACACCGTAACATTAATTAAATCATTTAAATGCAAATTACGCGAGAGTGGATAAAAACAGGCGGACGCTACTTTGGTCATTAAAAATTTTATTTTAGCATAAAAGTAATAAAAATGCATTGCTCCTGGACGAAATATGTAAAATATTTTTAAACTAATTTGCAAGGGGGAGTGGCGCTAGCGATAAGGGACTGCTATATTTTAAATAAAACCCACCCAATTGCGCAAAATTGTGAAATAATTCTAGTCTGATCTCGCTCTACGAAAAGACGAGGGTATATCTGTATAATAACTCAGGCGAAAAAAGGAGTTGTCACGCGTTCCTCGCGATTAAACAGTAAGCTTTGCTAAAAATTGCAACGAAACAAAAACTTGTGCAAACTCCAAAACGGTTAAACAACTGAGAATGAAAAAAAACGTTTGATCATTACAAAATTGCTGCTATACAATAAGATACGTATCTAAACTTAAATATGATAGATACATATATATATGGAGAGTTAGAGTTGGAATCGATGATGGTGCAGTAGCTGGTAGGAATTAAGCTATGGAAGTGCATTATAATTATTAATAGCAAGTTCGTATGGCGTGTATGGGAGGGATTAATTAATTTGGTTCTACACACATATATATATATATAGGTATAGAATCGAAGAGGGTGATGATTTACCTGCATGCTCCCTCGTGTGATCAGCCGGACTAAGAGTTTCCCTCATGGAGAGGGACATGAGGAGTTCCTGGGTGAGTTTCTGCTTGCCAAAGGCAACGGCACCACTGGTCACCATAATGCACTCTCGCCCCTCGTTCTGACACTCGGCGACTTGCTCGACTATCGACGCTAAACGGCCCAAGGCCAATCCGTGCTCGTCTTCCCGCGTTATCACCGCGCTTCCCAGCTTCACCACCAATCTCCTCGCGTATTTCAACTGACTTCTCTCGGTAAACGTGTTTTCTCGCCTCGGCCTGTCCGACGCTTGCAACTCGCGACGACGATCCACTTTCGTCCCCTGAAACACCAACATTTATCACACACTCTTACTACATGCGCTGCATCTCTGCACAACTTGTATCTATTTACTTTGTACCACCGAAAAAGAGAGAGAGAGAGAGAGAGAGAGAAAGTGCAACTGTGCGATGTCTAGCTTGGAAATTTTCCTTTAAATTACTCGTGTAAATCAACATTGTAAATGGAGGAGAGAGAGAAAGAGAGAGGTTACCCCTATGCTGTGGTATATATATATATATATATATATTAAAATTTGCTTTAAAGTTTCACTGCACACCCCCTCTGCTCCATTTTTTATTTATTTTTTGAAGAACGTGCGAAACAGTAAGTTAGTTTTTCGCACGTTATTCGATTTAAATTTTATTTTGCTGTTATAATTGTGCAAGGATTAAAATTTTGTTGTCTTTTTATTTAGCAATATTATATGTATATGCTGCAGTTATCGGTTAATAAAATTGCTCGATTATGGGTGGATTTGAGGCTTTTGGAGATGTGGAGAGAGAAATTGGAGGGGAATTAGTCCAAGTTGGCAATATTGTTGTTGGATAATTTGGAAATATGAGCCGCGCGTCGGGTCGAGTGATCCACTTGCGTGTATATATTCTGGCAGTATTTGATGCATTGCTATCTCCCTCTAGCGTTGCACTGGTATCGTTCACGACGCACCGTCATTGCACCGAATATCGTTATTAATTTTAGCTCGCTTGGGACAGCAAAACTTGAACATTTAAGTGTAAAATCTGCCATGTAAAATCTATCATGTAAATTTTGGTCCTTGGAGCAATAAAGCTTCGTGAAAACACGATCGTTGAATTTCTGCTAGAATTAATCCAGTTGAGTGAGACCACAAAGTTTTCCTATCTCCAAAGTGTTCGTGTAATTTTCATTCGTTTCTAATCCTTCATCATGATTTCTCGTTTTCAGTCATTTTCCCATATATATGTATAGAGTGTGTATTTCTGTGCGTGGAGATTTATCCTATCTGCGGGAATTCAGTGAATCCTATAGATATATATATATATATATATATATATATATATACATTTTGTCCCGTGTATATTATCTTATTAAATCATTCAACGCTCTCATTGAATCCTGTCAAAAATTTCACTCTGCCCGATGCATCGAGGATTATCTTTTTAATACCTGTGCGATCGTTTGTAAAAATAGGATCGGTAAATTTTCCTATTAATATTTCATTGTTAATATCGAATTTCCATCAGCACGTATTAATATTTTCCAGTCAATTTCTGTCTCTCGAAAGCACGGACGATAATGAGTGTACTCTTCGTGCTTTCAACTGTATTCAATTTTAGAGATTTTCAAACGTGATAAAGCAAAAGTAGCATCGATCCATCTTATTATATTCGTCGGAATTATATGCTTTCTTAAAGTGATACGAGTGTAAGTGGAACGTTTTATCTTAGAAATCTTCACGAGATAACGAGAAAGTAACATAAATCTATATTTTCTACCAGATTCTAATTTGAGAAACTAATAAAACATTTATTGAACTTGGTAAAGTAGCTTGAAAATTTGCATAGACTATCGTGGATTTTCTGAATAATTTCCAATTAATTTCTGTCTCTCGAAAGTATATATACAACAACGATGATACCGAGTAGGCTCTTGGTGCTTTCGACTATTTCAATTTTAGAGCTTTTCAAATTAAATAAAAACCAATAGTGTGTGTGTGTCTAGAATCGATACAGGTTATATCCATCTTAATTGTGCTCCATTACAGTGATACGAATATATATATATATATATATATAGAGGAGAGTGGGGCAAAAAATCCCTGAGGGTTTTATGAAAACTATTCATACTATTCGTTTAAAAATCAATCAATATTAAAATATAAGTTTTTAAAATACACATAATGTAATATAGTAATGTCTATTTTTAATAGGTAAACAATTGTTAGTGGAATTTATACTCTCATCATCGTTTTTCTGCAAGATAAACCATTTTTGAATCATATAGGAAAGAAATGTGATGATATTTTTCAAATCGTTCAATTAGGTAAATCATAATAATATATGTATGAATTTTTTTATTTCCACTTAAAATTAATTTAAAATCGGAAATGGTAAAATTTTAAGATTCGATGTGAAAGATGAGCGACGTATTTGGGGCAAAACGATCCCATAGTGGATTTATTGGTAAGAAGCAGCAGTTGGTGCTTACAAAGTAGTAACGATGATGGTAACAAATGTATTTTACATACAACAAACTGTTTAAAAACGAGGCTTAATGGACAAGATTGAATGCAATGTACTTTTTTCACACTTTTTGCGATTTAAGCGATTATACTTGAATAACGTGTTTTCTTTTCATAAAAAACAAGAATGTTGGCACTAAAGTGCGCTTTTCTACTTTTTTAGTGTAAATAGTGTACCTTCTTTGTCTACCGTATTTATATATAATTTTAAGATCATAATTTAAATTATTCGGTATGGGATAATTTTACCCCATGAATGAGAGTAAAATGATCCATTTATATATAAGGAGTTTACTTTAAATCGATTACTACCAAAAATTTTTAACAATTTAATTTTGGCGACTACGCAGAAATGTAAAGTAATATGTGTTATGCTTTACATAAAATTTTTGCTATGTTAAAATCGATAATAGCGTCACTGGGAAGGGTTTTTTCTAAGGGGGATCATTTTTTCCTCTACTCTCTCTCTTATATATAGTATATATATATATATAAATATATATATATCTATAGAGGAGGATCCAGAGCAAAACAGGAGGTAACAGTGTTATTTTTTAAGCCCCTCTATTCAATCCATCCCCCGATTGGTTATATGTATATTAATACGTCATTCGTGTGTTTAAGCACTTGTCAATAAATAATTATGAATATTGACTTATATTTTGAATTAGTTGTATATACATTAATAACGGTTTTTGTACGCTCCGAATGCGAAATTCGAATACTTTTCTGGACAGGAACTCAATAAGAGCGGAGCACAATACAATTGATAATTTCCTATTTATATTGATATATAATTTTCCATACTAAAAGATAATTAATTTCAATTTATTTGTTTGTGTTTAAAATCAATTTGATAATTTGAGTTGGGGCAAAACTGGATACCTATTTTACCTCTCATCAAATCTTTTATTTTTACCGTAAATTATTATAAAAGTTTAAAGTTTAATCTTATAGTTTTCAGAGATTTGATGCAAAATTATATAGAAAAACAAAGCAACATTATTTGGAGCAGCGACCTCATGTGTGGGTAAAGTCATAATATACAATATTAGATTAAAAAAAAGAAATAGGTGCAATGTTTAAAGTGCCTGAATTGGACTTTTGAAGGGTGTGCACGGGGTGGGAGCATACAAAAATTAGACAATTTCCACTGTCATTTTGTGTTAAAACATTGACTTAAGTACCCCTTTGCCCCGTAACATACCATATTGGGTCCTGGTCCTAAGAAAAAACCGAATTTTGCAGTGCTATTTTCACAGTCACATTTTGTACAGTTATATCAAACAAAAAATTTTTTCCAATTTATTCTTAGTAGTAAAAATAAAGATTATTTAAAAAAAATATTATTTGATTTTTAGTTGTATCAAAAAATCGTTCATAAATTAGATATAAGCTTTGTTTCCTTAAAGTCTCTCCAGTTTGCCCCGGTTTTCCCTATAACTAAATCGTTTTATCTTTAGAGATTCTCATAAGATAGCGAAAGTAGCATCAATCTAAATTTTCCTACCAGCTCGTTTCCAGCTTGGAAAATTAATAAAATAAGTATTATAGACTCAGGAAAGTAGCTTCAAAATTTTCCTGACCCATCGTCAGAGTTGCTCTATTAATTCCTGTATGATCGTTTCTGAAATAGCAATATTAAATTTTCCTACCTGCACAGAGTTCATATACTTTGTGCTGCTACGTGAAAGTCTGTTAAATTCTATTCAATTATCTTGCACTAAATTATACTACAATTATATATATATATAAGAGTTTGGTTGTTCTATTTCTGTGCAAATTTACGTTGGAAAATTAAACTTATATATCTATATATATAAAAATTATAGTTAATTAACTTCCATATGATAGCTTGTGAATTAGCAGCATTAAATTTTACTGTTATTGTGATTCACCCTCGATACGTCAATCAGTCTAATTGCTAAATTTCAATTCGACTGCTGTTCAGCCAATTTCTCTTCCAGCAAAATGAATATAGCTGGGAAGATTCTCCGAGAGTGATTAAACGCAGTAGACTGATCGATGCTTTCGAGCAGTTGTCGCATTGTTAAAGTTTGCCATTCGAGAAACAAAAGGAGCATCATCCTTATCGTCGTAAGAAAGACTGAAAGTTTCAGTGTGTACAAGCGAATCTTTGACAGGGAGCAAACCTTAAACTGGCGTTTCAAAGCAATTCTGAATTGACACTGGTAGAAAGACCGGATGGATCGTATATTTAATTAAACACTGTCAACTTTTTACTCCTTTCGCTCTGCTACGAGGGATCGCGTTCCTCTCGAAGAGTCGAGGAAATTTTCTTGCTTTAAAATAATAATATAATGGAGGAGTAGGGGGGGGGGGCCTGCCTTTGAAGAGTGAGCAGGGCTGTTTAAGATAAATAAATAAATATATATATATATATATATATGAGTGAAGGACTCGTGACGTAATCGCGAGAGATATAACGAAATTAGGGGTCACGAGGGAAAGAGTCCTGAGTCCTGACGATGGAAACTGAGCCAGGAATAAACAAGGATGTTTTTCCTCGTTCGAGCGAGAATTTTAAATTGTCGTACATCACAATTGAGCGTTTTCAGCTGGTACAAACTATATATATATATATATATATATATAGAGAGAGAGAGAGAGTTAGGAATGGACTGTTGGGTAACGCGCAGTGGCATAAAGGTCAATCGAATTTCTTTTTGACACGTGAGTTATCGACGATGCTCACTGATATCAGGCAAGTCGGAGCACGCAAATTCCGCAAGTTTCGCAAGCGCGAGAAACGTCTGGCAAGGTCGAATCTTATGCGCGATTGCCCACACTACACAGCGAATCAACCTTCCTTACACCAGCCAGCTTTCTTATCGCACAGCTATATATGAGAAGTATTCTATTTTTAAGTGCATTAACCAGCGATAAACTGTCTCGAACAATCAAACCAAAGATTGCACCGTCGAGATCGATCGTAAAATTCCGCACGATTAAAATGTAGGAAAACAAATGAAAAATTGTCAGATTTTTTAAAGCGTCGATTCTTTCCTATTCACCACATTCACTTACATCATTCGTGTAAAATTCTGTACGATTAAAATGTG
Source organism: Prorops nasuta (assembly GCF_024137725.1). Lineage (NCBI taxonomy): Eukaryota > Metazoa > Arthropoda > Insecta > Hymenoptera > Bethylidae > Prorops > Prorops nasuta. The sequence goes on along the minus strand of NW_027116803.1, from coordinate 8,014,710 downwards.
GGAAAACAAATGAAAATTTGACAGATATTTTAAAGTGTCAATTCTTTCCTTTTTTTCCACATTCACTTACATCACTCGTGTGAAAATTATTCTAATAGTTGCAAAACTATTGCACCGACGAGATTGATCTTTCATTTTAATATTGTATCTAATGGAGGAAAATCAATGAAATTTGCGAGAGCTACATTTTTTCACAACTGTCTCATTTTATCGATGAGAGAAATTTCAACGCGTTTATCCTTTGGAATAAAATGGAATGCATCGTAGACACCGAATCTGAAATCTTGCTAGATTTAAACTACGCGAAGAAGGAAAAATTATTATAATTTTCTAAAGTTACAGATTTTTCAATTTTCTTATTGCGCTTCTACGAAAAATATTGCTACAGTGCACATACGTGGCTACAGTTTCGAGTAAAAATCATTGCAACATCGAAATCGAGTTTAGAAGTTCGCTCGATCGAAACGATAAATAATAACGAATATATATATATATATATATAATTGTGAAAGAGCTTTAATAATAGACAGAGTGTTCAGCTATAAATATTGAAACTCTAAAAAAAAGACTAAAAAAATCTTTGATCTCTGTGAAATAACTGCGAGTGATATTATGTAATTTCTAAGAGGGTTGGAACAGAATAATAAGGAATTTTATCTATACAAGTTGAAAAAATATATAGATCACACATTATTGATTTCGTGGCTTATAGATCGATGGCGGAAAAGAATGAGTGGCAATCACATTTCCTCTTGAAGTTTCAGCAGTTACTAAAGAAACTTGTTTTTCTACTAAAATATCTTGACTATTATTTCTTTACTCAAGTGCAATAAATAGTAAAGAGGTCGTAAAGCGAAAAATATATTGATAATTTTTAATTTTATTGCTTCGATCCTTAGAGATCTACGGTGGAAAAGAATAAACGTCGACCTTGTTGCCAGAGTCTCACAAAGTTGGGAAAGAAAGTTGCTATTCTAGTAAAATATCACCACTTTTATTTCCTTACTGAAACGCACTAAATAGAAAAGAGACTGTTAACTAGAAAACATCTCGAACATTATTATCAATTTTATTGGTCTGATCGTTATAGATCCACGGTGTGGAAAAGAATAAATATCGATCTTGTTATTGGAGTCTCAAGAGTTAGTAAACTTATTTTTTTATTAAAATATACCATGACTTTTATTTCCTATTACTCGACTCTAATAAGTATAATAGCGAAATTATTAACAAGAAAACGTTATGAAGAAATTCAACTTATAGGAATACTCGCAGTAAAACTGATTAACAACATATATAGAAAACCTTTTTAAACCACAGTTTTTATAAATTTAAAATATCAAAATATCTTACGCTTTGGTCCGGAAATCGAAGACCAGTGGTAACGGAAGCGAATCTTCTCTGCAGATGGCCAATGAGGCTGGCCGGCCTGGCCAGGATCAGCATGGAGTACATTTTCACGAAGAGTAAAACTTCGGCAACTCCGAGTTACACCAAGACACTTTTCTCCAGTTGGATTATGTCAAAGACAGTTTCGGGGTGGATCTTACAAAAACTCATATATATATATATATATACAAGAGGGTGAGTTTTAGTCTGGCGAGTGAAAACGACCTTGAGGAAGCGCCTCTCCGTGGCGCAGGGTCCTCGAGGACGGACCTCAGGAGGCCAATGAGGAGGACCTCGAGTTACCTGAGGGCCCAAACAGCTGCGGCTGTCCCGTTCAGTCACCGATCACCGAACCACTGCTGGTGACTTCCCAGTAGCTCGGAAATCTTTCGACTCGAGTCGTTATCGGCTCTCGTTCGGCGAGATAAGGCCGAGACGGGTGAAGAGGGGGCGAGAGGGGGGTCGGGGAACGGTGCACTGTGCACCAGTGGCGGAAGAGCCCTCTCCTCGCGATGCACTTGTGAACCCTTGCCTGCACGGAGGCCCCGCGGTCGATCGTCCCTCAAGGCCACGCGCAAAGTCCGGCCGATCGGCACTCCTACCCCCTCCACCTTTCTCTCTCCAATGCTTTGAACTTTGACCCTCGCACGGCAAACAGAATCGCTATCAGCTGACGATGCCTTCTTTTCGAGAGTGTACGCCATATATTTACCACTATACGCATCGCTGCCTTATTTTTACACTCGTCTATCTCCATCGTTCTACTTTTATTTATACAATCCTCTCGTTACTGTACCATGCCTCTGCTTTATCCAATACGAAACTTCATCCATCTCGCTTCTGCTCGATTTTACTTAGTTTTTATTTCATTTGTTTCTCCACGAGGAACAATGGCGATCTCCTTGCTGAAGAGGATGAAAGAATTTGGGGGGTAATTTCTTGGGGGTTTTGTTCCAGGGGAATCTGGTGATTTGGACTCTGGAAGGAGCATCGGATTTTCAGTGGTGCTCGTTTGGGTATTCTTGGTCTTGCCTTTCCACCGGACGTACTTTCACGCGCGAGAAAAAACTGGTGAGTTCTGGTACCAGCTTCTTTGGTCTGGTGGAGAACGGGGGGGAGTAGGACAGAGGAGATTCGGTTATCTAATATACCTGCTCGCCCTTTATCGTTATCGAAACGCCTCCGATTGCTCGCTCTCTGTTGACATTGAATTTGATCACGTGACCAGACGCGATAGAGGAAACTTATTTTGCAAGATTATGAAAATACTCCACGATCGTTATCAACGAGGACGTTGTTTTGACTACTAAGATTGTAGCGAGAAGAGTTCTGTGTTGGTTTCTTATTCCTCGATTTTCTTCCAAGAGGATATTTTTTTATTACTAATTTAGAGGTTTAGGGGGTGAGAGATGAAATACGATGGGAGAGGGTGTTACGAATATTGCATATATTTTGTTTACAGCCTGCGACATTTTGAATTTTCATTCGTGGCACTTTCCTCCTTTCTCTTACCAAGATCTGCGTTTTTGCATTAACAACTAGTTTTCTTGCGAAATATAAATACATGGATCGATATGAATATATATGTGTGCGTATGTGTCAAAGCTTGGCTCGATTAATAAAAGTTGGTACAACTAGGTAAATCTTACACTATTAATCTGCAAGAAAGAAACGTGTTATCCGAGTAAAGAGATTTTTTGGATCCTATTTCGAGTCAATGGCGAGAAATTTTTAACACATATGCAACAATGGTGCAATCAGCCCTAAGACTATTTCTCGCAAGATAATGTATCAATTTAAAAGAGCATATAAATTGATCACACACATAAACAATCATTTGACATTGTGTAAATATCTAATTGTTAATAGCAAAAGCTAATAAAATGAATCGTAATTTACACAAATTAAGAACATTTGGAATTAAATTAAGAAACCAATTATCGTTTCTCGAGAAGATAAAGAATAAATAGTTTGGTGACGTTAAGAAAATTATTTTCTTAGCTCAATAATTTTTCATCTTCGATTGCATAGAGAGAAGTCGCTTGTTGTACAAATCGAGTTGATACATTTCAGCGTGGATTCTGTTAGGAGTTGAAGAAGAAAACAGTTAAAAACTCGTCGGTCCAAGTTTGATTGCAAAATAAACAAAACGAGATAAATGCTAAAGCTGAGCTTAACTCTCAACCAAAGATTTCTGTACTACTAACAACAACTGTGTTCAACTGGAAAGGGGGAATAAAAGAAACGTCACTTGGACAAATCGAGTTGATACGTTGACCTATGATTCTATCACGAATCTACGAAGAAAATCCTTTAAAAATTTTTTGATCGAAGCTTTTTTTTATTAAATAAACAAAAGGTGATAAATGTTGAATCTTGTACGAAGAGACTCGTGCGATCAAAGATTCCTTTATATATATATATACATATAAGAAGAAGACTGCTGAACCACAAAGGAGAATAAAAGAAACGTCACGCAGTTGGGCAAAGGGAGTTGATATACGCCGAGTTTGGATTCTATATTGCGATTCTATGGAGAAAAAGTCGGAGCGTTATCGCTCTTGTTTACGTTACAATGTGTGCCGCAATAAATACTTCCGAATATGTAAACAGTCCGTTGGCTCCTATTCCATAAATATTCACGAGTATGCTGCAAAGTTCAAAAGCAAATATTTTTGTTTTTCTTTTCTAGCCCATTTTTTTTTCTTATCCAAATAGAGAGAAATGTTTGATCAATAAAATGTTGATTTTAGGTCCCGACGGTGCTGAGAATGCCTGATTGCTCATTGTGCGCCGCCAGAGTTCATGCTAATTCGGAGGGGTGAAATCTTAAAGGCCGAGAGAGAGAGAGAGAGAGAGAGAGAGAACCCTGGCAGTTCTCGAGACCCGAACATCCATTGGTTGAAATCCATGAAGCATCGCGGGGGAAAGTTGTACGAAATCAAAACTACAAAGTGGAGCGGAATATTGGAAAGAGTGTGCGAGCGAGGGGGGCGAAAGACAGCGGTGGAGAAGAAGAAGAAGAAGCAGCAGCTTTCAAATAAAAATTCCAGCGTCGCGAGCGGCTCGCTCTATGGAAACTTTTCGAGCGGGAATAAAGTCATTTATATTATAAACACGAGGGACTTGAGATTTATAAAAATATCAACACACGAACACACCACTATTTATATCTCTTTGATAAAGTATTCGCGAAAATTCTCTTCTTCGATGGAATTGCCTTCTGCAAAAATTTTATATTCTCTTAAAAAAATTGTAGAAAGATTCTTATAATCGATCTCGAGGTAATGATATATTGAAATAACTGTTTTTCTTTCTTGGGATTTTCATAGTTTTTGGTAAAGCAGCCCAAATATATATATATAGCAGAGCTCTCTTCGTCCTTGGCACCCTATCCTATTACATTCCAGACTTGCACCCTTCCATTACATCGTCCATCTTTGTTTCGAAATGATATGACGTAAAACATTATTGTTTATCGTTTGTTTGTTTTTATATTCTCTTAAAAAAATTGCAGAAAGATTCTTATAATCGATCTCGAGGTAATGATATATTGAAATATCTGTTTTTCTTTCTTGGGATTTTCATAGTTTTTGGTAAAGCAGCCCAAATATATATATATAGCAGAGCTCTCTTCGTCCTTGGCACCCTATCCTCTTACATTCCAGACTCGCACTCTTCCATTACATCGTCCATCTTCGTTTCGGAATGATATGACGTAAAACATTGTGTTCCCTGTGAAAATGTTTCCTCCCTTATATACAATTGTTTACCGTTTGTTTATATTCTCTTTGACATTCTGCGATTCGATTGGTCAAGCATTCGAGCGTCTGCCAGTGCACTCTGCAATTAAACTAATTACTCCGATTGATCGTTCGATAATAGAGCAGTTTTGAAGAGACTCGGGGAAAATTAGTTTCGTCCAATAATTCAACTATCGCAGTACACCGATTAATGGCAATAAATCAAAGAAACATATTATTGCATAATGAATGTATAGGTGAATCGCTTTGGGATTTATGAAATTCCTGACGTCAGCATGAAACTATTTGTCAGAAAATATGAGCCAATAAAGTATCAGCATAGCTTGACATTCCAATTATCCGAGTATAAACGCGAAAATTCCTACGATTCTTAGTATCCGGAATTTTATTTCCTCGGATTAACATTATTCTTGTAATTTTCTTCTCGCGTCTTTGTTAATTTGGCAGCTGCGATGCGAGAGGAGAATTCATTTTCGAGAAGAGGAATCACATCGGTTTTTGTATACGCAGGAGACATTGGTGCTAATTGATAAAATTAGCTGAATCGATTTACTACCCCTCTTCATCAAAATAGAACGTAAAGTGTGCTCGCAGTGTGCCAATAAATAATTATCCGTGAATAATGAATGAATAACGAATACATTCTTTGATCTCGTCCAACGATTGATCATTATATATAGGTGTCATAATTTCATCCTGATGGGGGTCCGGTCAATTTCAATCATGCTATTTTGAGTTTGTCCATAGATTTTTGCTCGCCTTTTTTTGGCGAAGGCTAAAAATACGATTATTCACATGAAATAATTATTTATTTTTTTAATAAAACTTTGTTTGAAAAATGTTCGAAGTATGTTTAAATAACTTGGTTATGAATTTAATGAAGAGCGTCAGTGAATTAAAAGGATTCTTTGCTGGTTTGGTCAAATGTTTTCCAGTGTTTTCCATACTACTAAAATATTCTATATATAGCTTTAAAATCCGAGAAAGCTAATGATAATATATATACGATCACGTAAGGACAAGATGGATTAGCTATGGGGAAAAGAGGTCGGAGTTTTCTGCCTCGTAAATCTCTGATAAAGCTATATAATATATATATATATATAGAGTTTGTTTCAATTCTTCGAAAAAACTTGCCTTTCAAATATTCCTATTTATCTAAATCATTCATCCTCGTAATCTAACAAAAGTTATTAACCACATATGAAAATCACGTGCAGGAGGGAAAAGTTTTTCCGAATACCACCATTTCTCATTGTTAATAATGTTGACAGGCAGAATTGTTAGATTTAACCGAAATTGACAAATTTCGTTCCTTTGTGTAATAAAGCGTTTCGAATTAAAACAGATTTAAATTCCAAATATTAAATTTTCCCTTTCCTTCGATGCAATTCGGGTTGATAATAATCAATCTCGCAGCGCGGATATTATAATACATAATACTATATATATATATATATATATTTCATTATAGAAGATTAATAAAAAATCACAGTGGAACAATAATGGAGGCACAGAATGGGAGATTGAAATAAGAGCGAAGAAAAAAAATAGTTGCGTTTTAACGCGATGGTGCGACTACAGGTGGAAACCGGGACAGGGGGTATGAGAAGGGGTGGGGGGAATGGGGATGAATTGGCCCGTAAATCAAACGGAGACGAGGGATTCACTGGAAAGATAGGGACGCGAAAACCAAAAATTGGAACAGCTAGGACAAGTTGAAAGAGGTCCACGTTGAGAAACAGATTGGCAAAATCCCTAGGAGGAGCGAAAGGAGGGTCAACGACCCCGCTATTAACCACGAGGTTTTTGAACCTGCCCTCTCAAAGAAGAACGAAAGGAAAATTCGTAAACACGCGTTGGAAAGGAGAAAACTTTTGTAGGTGCGGGTCGTCGTCGTAAGTCGTGTAAAGGAGCGAAAATACGTGTATATATATAGTACAATAATCATATTTTCAAGTAGAGGGAAAAAGTGTGATGCGAGAATAAAGAGCAAATGCGTGTGTTAGCTTTGAGGGGATATCCAGCTGTAGTAAAAAAAAAAGTTGGAGAAGAGAAGAAACGTGCGAGTAAAAAAAGTGTACGAAATTGTTTTACGCTTGAATATATATATATATATATATATATAAATGTGTGTGTGTATAATGAGCGAACTATACGCGAACCCGAGAGAAATCGTACATCGTATATAACATAAAATTGATGAAAAATGTTGATATAATAATCTCGGGTTAATAAACGTGCTAATAGGGGTGAATGGCCGGCTGATGAAAAAGCGAAAAGGAAAGTAAAACGAAACGGTTGAACGTTGGAAATTGTCAGGTGGGGGGAGTGGAGTAATTTAAGGGGAAGAGCAAGGGAGAGATAAAAAAATAAAAATGGCCGAGCGAAACAAACCCCTGCAATCGTCGATTGAAGAAAAGACGACGAAATAGCTTTGTATTAGGGGACAAGAAGAAGGGATGATCTTCACCCCAACAGGTCAAAGACGCGCGCGGGCGAGCCGGGAGGGTGAGAGGAGAATAAAAAGTATCAGGTGTGGAATAAAAACCGAAAAACTTACTAAGGAGCTGCTATACGTGGAAGACAAAGGGGTGGTGGGGGTTAAAAGTGTGGAGATAACGACGAGGTAAGAGAAACAGAGTGTGTACCGGAGTGGCCCGAAGTTGAAGGGAATAATCAACAGAGCTTATGTGGCGACAACGGGAAGGAAAGGGAGAAAATGTGGGGGGGTGGGGGGAGGGGGATGATGGTGGATGGAGGAGAGTCGTAAGATGGAAAGGGAGAGTTGGAAAGAAGGGAGGGAAAAGAGCAGATGCTGGTGGGAAGATTGAAATGAGAGAATAAGGGGAATGAGAGTCTGTGGGGGGGGGGGGGAAGGGCTAGCGTAGGGGGATGCAGGAGAGAATTGGAGGGGGGAGGAAGAAGGAGAAGGTGCGACGGAGCGAGGGAGAGAGAGAGAGAGAGAGAAGGATGGAGAGTGCCGGGTGGCCGGTTCGCAGGGGGTGAGAAGAGGGAGGAGCGGAGCATTCGCGTCTTTTCGACGTCGACGCAACCCCGTTGGCGCAGAATAGCTGTTCAGTGCTCGTCGAACGGCGCTGTACTGCGACGGGACCATGCCGCCGCGCCCTGCAACAACTTCCAACCGATCACAGGTACGCGATTACAAGCATCGATACCCATACCTGTCAATCGCTTCCGCTTTCCCACGTCGACTCCCCTCCCCCTCCCTCCTTTTGTTCGAAAAAAATCACCCTCATTCGTGCTCCAATCGCGAGACCCTCGCGCTCTCTCCGGTGTGCCGATCGGGGCTCGCCGGAAACCACGCCGCGTGCGTCCCCGGAAGTGCCAACCGATCGTGTAACCGACTTCCGGAGAACCGATGACGTCACGGATCCCGATACCGATCGCCATTTCCAGGCCGGTCGCACGATTTCCCGATCGCATCCGGCAGCCAGACCGTCAACGAGGCCACTTCCGGTTCCAGCGGCGTCTCCGCTTCCGCAAGATTAATTCAACGTCGACGTGGATTTCTTTTGACATATCTTCATCGTGCACCGATTTCTCTTTAATTGGAATTTTCCCTTGGACCATCGCTTCGTGCTATATCCGAAGCTTGATTTAAACACGCTCATCGATGCCTTCCGCTATCTTAATTAATATACCGCTGCGGAGGGTAATTAATTATATCCAAGGGTTAAGATTTTTAATAATTGCTGGATTCGTTGATCCGCGGTCGGTTTTCGAAACACGAGTGGCAAGAGAGAAATTTTATTGTCATTTTGTCAGGTATACTTTTCCAACCATTTTCCCATGGATTTTCCAAAGAAAATTGCACGTTTTTCGCATTTATTGCTGTAATTTTTCATCATCGTTCTACCTTTTCATAGTTCGCTGTCCTTTCACGTCCATCAGTTTTGGGAATAATAGAAATAAGGGACAGAAATTGTTTCGTCGTTCTACCAGCTCACTCCTCTGGTTTTTCCTGTGGATTTTCCTTGTTTTCCAACATTTTTTGTAATCGTTACAAAATAATCGTTAGTGATGGTCTTCCTCCATCTGTGAAGGTTTGGAAACAATCGAGGAGGCACAGAAGTTGTATCGTGTCGTTCTACCAGTTGGCTCGTCTAGTGTTTCCTGTCAATTTTCCGAGGAAACTCCACGTTTTCCACGTATTCAATAATTTGCTTTAATCGTTTTGCCAATGGCTAATAGCTGTCCTTCTTCGTTCGTCAGCTTAGGATGTGGCACCATGAGAGAAAAGAGAAGGTAATTAAACCACTCTTCTGTCAATGGTTTTTCCAAATTTTTCACGTGGCAAATATGTGTCGAGGAAAACGCACGTTTTTCACGTTTTCAATCACTTTCAACAATCGCTCCACCGTTTGCTAATCACTGTCCTTCTTCGTACGTCGGCTTAGGGGAAAAAACGGACGAAGAAAGAAATTACAGGATGATTGAATTGTTTTTCCAGGCTTTTCCCGCGTACATAGAGAGATATTCCGTAAAACTGAACGTTTCTCGCGTTTATTGGTAAAGCTCGGTAACGTTTATTAGCGGTGGTTTTCAGGATTTTCTAATTTTGGAACTCTGGGTGGATTTAGCGCTGTTGACCTGTTAAGCACGGTTGACTTGTTGGACCTCCAGGAATTGTTTAATAATGGGCAAACGTTCTTGAAACGTTTAACGATGTTTTCAATGAAGAGTTCGTGGTCAGTTTCAATTTACTTTGCGACTCGGATTTTCCGCACGAGCCGAGAGAATGCACAGCGATGGTATATGAAAGATTAAAAAAAGAAAGACTATATTTAGAGAGAGAGAGACAGAGGGGGGGGGGGGGGGTTAAGGGTTCTCGCCAGCTAGATTAACATAATCCTAATGTCGTTTTTCAATTATTTACCAAAGTAGTTTCGAGCCAGTGGGTTAAAATCATAGTTTAATCACAGTTGAAACGCGTGTTTCGTCTTAAGACGAGCGAGCTTTGCGTCGCCGGTTCTTAAAGCTGGATCAACGCTTCAATTCATGTTGGATCTTTCAAGTTAAGATCTACATATGTATAAGTATACCGGGTGCTTCGTTAACAATGGTAAAACTTATAAATTGTCTGATAATATGAATAATTCTAGGAAAATATTTTCTCTCTCGCGATTTTACATTTAACATTCAATAAAAAAGTTATTAATTGTCGAAAGTTTGTTAAATTCGAGAGTTTCAGAATTAATAGGGCAGTTTGGTGATCATAGATTGGTAGGATTTTACCATGCTCTTGAAATAAACTTTGATTAACTGAATTTTTAAGTCTTAATAGTTTCTTCTTCTTCTTCTTCTTCTTCAAGGTTTGGATGTAAACATGCCGTAGGAGCTCGATTCTTAGAATTATTCATACTGTACAAATTTAGCTGAAATTAATTGGCTACCAGGTATATACATAGCCTTGGTTCAATAGCAGTGCTAGGTAGTGCAACGACATTGGATAAATTTTCCTATCGAGTGAATTAATTTTAGAGTGAACTTTGAATACCAACCACACACACACACAGTTTTTGGAATGGCATGCAGTCACGAGGAACAGGCTGTTTGCTCTAATCAGGCTTTAACACTCTATTGGACGAATTTCTCAACCGACGGATAAAGTATTAACATATAATCTTTAAGATACATATAATAGTCATTCTATATATATATAGCTTTAGATTTATACGAGCTCATTGAGGCTTACCCAAAGTAAGCTCGTTTCAAACTTTCCAGAGGTTTATTTCGATGATTCTCCCCAAAGACTGAATGATATATACATATCAATATCTTCATACCTCTCGAATCTTTAAATTTTTAGGAACAACAGCATTTTTCATAACTTTGAAACTTGTCAAATGTTTGCAAAACATTTGTCTTGCAGCTTCGTTAATTTAAATTATTTGATCCAACGATAATGAATATGATAGAGAGTGTACATACCGAACTTTTAATTTGGACAGATTTATGGAGTTTTAAATGATGTTTCTTTGGAAATTTCAGTATTGCCTTATTTCGATAATTTTTCTCAAAGACTATCTCTAACACGAGTTTTGTCCTGTTTTCAATTTGCAAAATTTCGTAAAATATAATAAAATTTTCCATGACGTTGAAATTTCACAAATTTTCCCAGGACGTTATCCCTTGATAACGTCATTAATTAGAATTTTTTGATCATAAAATCCATATATATGGGGAATTCCGCGCTAAATTAACTAGCTTGTAAACCTAACCATTTTTTATTTTCTTGAAAAATTTATATTGCTTATAGGACTTATCGAAAGACGCCTGAATGTAAATTTTTAGAACGTTTCATTAATCTTGGAATAGTTATAAATTTTCGAAAATTCAAGTTTTTCAACGTTCCCGAGGTTTTCAATGCTTATAATTTGTTAACAAGTAAATATATTTCAATGATCGAAATGCCATTCTCTTAGTCTTCAACTGAAGTTTCTTGTAACATAACGAGACAAACTTTACTTTGTTATTCTTTTGTTTTTTATCGAATATTCTTTTTCTTTCGTTCATATAACATAAAAACAGGGTTTGCACAGATTTTTTTCTATTTAAATCGAAATGATTTGAACTGTTCATTCAAGAAGAAGAGAAAAAAACATTTGTTAAAAAAAATGAATAAATATTAAATAAAAAAACACATGAATGACAAAGTAAATTTTGTTTCAGTACTTTACAAAAAAGTTCAATTTAAGAGGAAGAGAATGGTGTTCTGTTCATTCGCACAGAAAAAAGTGATGTGAGCAATTTAGAAAAAATTATAATTTTGCCCATGAAGTATTACAATTTTCCACGAAATATTAAACATTACTTTAATATGAAGGCAATCTTTCAAGTTTTACGTAGCGCAAATCCCCTCAATTCTGATTTGATAATTATTACAGTGCAAAATGGTAAAATTCATTTTGTACGAAAAAATCACAAATTACTCTCTCAATCACTATATAACAATTATTACACATTTTAACCCGGCAATGGGCGCGCGGGGTGTTCAGAACACCCCAAGAATAGAAATCTATTGGTAACGTAGCGAAAAATTTGTGCAGTCACTTAAAAATATTAGCGTTTAATTAATACAAATAATGTAAAGAAATGCAATTGCTATTGTATACCAAAGGGAACTTCGCATAGATGATATTTATTGAAAAATAAATCTGTATTTGTAAATATTTTACGTCTAATAACGAAAAACAAATGGGGTGTCCGTGGCACCCCACGCGCCTATCTACGTAAAAAAAAAGCACGCGCCTATTGGCGGGTTAAAGATAATCTCATTAAATTTATTGTGTTTACGCTGCAATATTTATTATTTCACAAAAATTCTACATTGAAAAATTAAAATACTGTTGTCTGGAATTCGAGAGGATTTGATGCCATGTATGCCATCTTACCAATTAATTCTTCCAGTATTATTTTCCCAGTGATTGGAATGTCTTTTTTTGTTAAAGAGTTATAAGCATTTAAAACCTCAAATATCCTAAAAATCGCAAAAATTCATAATTTTTCTAAGGATTGATGAAACGTTGTAAAAATTTACTACGAAGCGAGTTTCAATAAACACTTGACATGAAAAAATGTCTAGAAAATCAATAACGATCCGGTTCACGGGTTCGGAGATTTGGCCTCGAATGACCCATGTATAATAGCGTATAGGTAAACTTATTAGAATAATCTTTCCCAATAAGGATTGGATGATCTCCATAAATATATTTATCCTATTTTAAATTCGCGCAGGTTTGAATATATAGGGTTTGGGATTATTGGATACCACCGACAAAATTTAAAAAGAGGAGTGTATTTCAAGACTAAAATCCTCTAATAAATTTTTTTCCTCTATCGCCTTTACATTATGGAAGTAATTAACTAATAAAATGATTTAACTAGGCAAACCTCTCTCTGATTGGCAGAGATTGAAAGGGACAAATCATTAGGTCTGAAAGTGATCAATAGGACCGTGCATTTCCATCTCGACTCGTATATATATATATATATATATATATATGAACACATACAAACTTGTATATGTGACTGGTGGAACCACTATAGTATGTATATAGCCAATCATAAACTCGCCTGGTCCATGTGTATGCTCTACGTTCTACACGCGAATAGATTTGTTGCAAAATAAAAGATCAATTTCAATGGAAAAAAATGCCCGTCCTCCAAAAGTTAATAGGCGGGCGCCGAGCTTCGAGCGTGTCGAAGGAAGGAATCAAGCCAGATGTAAACAAACGAGCGTTCAGCTAAAGAAATTTCCAACTTGCACAAATTTCGTTAAACTTTATTAAAATTATTGTTAATTATTTGTATAAATTTTGTACGATAAAAATCAGTTCAAAGACGACATAAATACGACTCTATTTGTAAATTTAATATTTAATTAGCTTATTTTATTAAAGATAAACAGTGTATGTTATATAAAGAGTAGTTGAACTCGTATTTATCGTAAAAATGAATACAAATCATTAACAGTTTTTATAAAAGAGTTTCGTAGAATTTGCACGAGTTGAAATTTTGTCTCGCTGAAAGCTCAAGTGTGTTTACATCTGGCTTGTTTTTCTACTTCGAAAAACTCGACGCTCAGCGCTCACCTATTAAAAAAGATCGTACACATAGCACACACACACAGTTGATGTACGGGGAAAACGCATAACCTATTGGCCACTCTCAGACCAAACGAGTTGTCCCCTTGAATCTCAGCCAATCAGGGGCTCGCTCGGTTAAATAATTCAATGAATTAATTACTTTTAAAGTGTAAGCACTTGATATAGGAAAACAATTTATTATGATTTTACTCTTAAAATTCCCCTATTCTTTTTAAATTTTTACAGTTGGTAGCCATTAATCTCAAAGCGAGTATAAATAATAAGTTTGAAAGACGCGAATATTGAATTCTCTCTCACCCGATCGTCAAATTTTCACGCGTCGTTTTCCTGACAAATCATTACTTTGACCTATTATTCATCGTGTATGAAAATATATATGCAGTAGCGTAGATATTTATGCTTATTTGAATAACTTTTCCCGAGGAATGGATGATTCGCATCAATATCTTTCTCGCCTTTTTGGATTCACTCTTTTGTAAAGACGATAGAAATTTTTTCTACGCGACGTGGAAATTTGTCAAATTTTCACGCGAGATTTTCCTTGCAAATTTATTAAATTGAATCATTTGATCAAACATTAAACGAGTAGTATACGATTCGTGTTTATTTGAATGATTTTTATCAGGAACCGAAAGTATCCTACCAATATTTTGTTTCCCTTGATTCAAAAAATGACGAAAGTTGCTGCGACGTTGAAATTCGTCAAATTTTCACACAAGATTTTCCTTGCAAGTTCATTAAATTGAAAGATTGGATCAAACATCAAGCGAGTAGTACACAATTCGTGTTTATTTGAATGATTTTCACCATGGACCGAATGTATCCTACCAAAATTTTGTTTCCCTTGATTCTGCAGTTTCGAAAAAAATGACAAAAGTTGTTGCGACTTTGAAATTCGTCAAATTTTCCCACAAGATTTTCCTTGCAAGTTCATCAAATTGAATCATTTATTCATGCATCAAGTGTGAGTAGTATACGGTTCGTGTTTATTTGAATGATTTTCACCAAGAACCGAATATGTCCTACCAATATTTTGTTTCCCTTGATTCAAAAAATGACGAAAGTTGCTGTGCCGTTGAAATTTGTCAAATTTTCACACAAGATTTTCCTTGCAAGTTCATTAAATTGAATGATTTGATCAAACATCAAGCAAGTATATAGTACACAATTCGTGTTTATTTGAATGATTTTCACCAAGGACCGATTGTATCCCATCAATATTTTGTTTTCCTTGATTCTGCAGTTTCGCAAAAATGACGAAAGTTGCTGCGACGTTGAAATTTGTCAAATTTTCACACGACCTTTCCCTTGGAATCTCATTACAACGTGACTTTTTCACGGGGTTCTTATTTTCATGGAGGATCGATCCGTCGAGCAAATCGTATAGCGTGAAATTTTATCCACAAATGCGGCCAACTTTGCTGCCTGTTACTCTTTTTTTCTTCTTTTTCCCTTTTTTATTCTCACTCTCTCCTCCAACGCTGCTTAATGGTATGTTGCACTTCAGCCACCGAATGAAAATTTACTCAAGTTTTAACCCGCGGCAGAGCAACGAGATAGAGCTGGACGCTTTATGGAAATGCTCTTAATATTCTTCAACGTTTTTACCCTTATCCCTGTAAAACCAACTAATTAAAAATAATAATTGCTATTTACGATTCCCAACACGCGTCTCGAGTACAGGAACCAATTAAACGCACTGTATTGTTGGAATTACTCGAAATATCCACCAATTCCGGTGCTAAACCAAATTTCTGATTTTACAAGCTAACTCGCTTCCCTTGGGAAGCACAATTAATTCTCTCTCTCTCTCTCTCTCTCTCTCTCTCTTTCTCATAGCGCTTTACCTTACTAAATAAATGTGAAAACTCCCACATAATAATTATACACTTTGTTAAGAAAGCGTTAGGATGTTTTGAACGCTTTATTTTGAAAATTACACGATTGTTGTTTAATTATCTAGAAATCCTAGTAGAAATAATAATAAAGGAAAGAAATAAACATATATATATATATATATATCGCAGCTGCATTATTAGGTCGTCTCGCTGTATATTTCCCATCTTAACTTCCTCGTGCTTTATCGGAATTTTTTTCGGCTCCCCATATATATATATATATAGGCAATTGCTGCCGGACTTTTCGATAACTGAAGAGTAAAAAAGTTGCAGGCTCTCTTGCGCGGATAAACCGTATTTATCCAGTGCGAGAACTCTCTGTAGGTTGTTCCGCTTGTTTAAACTGCAACAAAGGCCCGTCGGGTAAGTTTCATATTTGGTAAATGTTATGCTTATCAGGGAATAAATTATTCAATATTCAAGATAATTTTATTCGCAGCTAAATCAATCCAGCTTTATGCTCCATGCACGCTGTGGATACTCCCAAGCCATACCTATACATCACCGCTGTATTACGCGATAATGGAAAAATTTCCAACGCGAGAAAACAAAATATTAACGTTGAAACTGAAAATATTTGAATATTATAACGCGGACACGTAAGATCTGTACAGAGATAAACTTGCAAATCCGTCTATAATGGAACGAAAATAACGAGTACAAATCAATTGTTAAATTCCATCGATATAGATAAACTCAAAATAAAAAGAACAAGTTTTTCTCTGGAACACAACGAATCGAAGAGTTTAATTCATGTCCTATAGGAATTAGGAACTCGAATTACGTGACTAATGTTCCTCCGAATCTCGTGCCTATTTGTATGAAATTATTTCGGGCCTGACGATTATTTTCTTCACATTTATTCGTCCGCCAAGTTCCCTTTATATAGGTGCCATTGACCTAAAACTGGCAATAAAGCTGGAGAAACGCACGAGTCTCGTATCGACGTTTGTCACGATGGAACAGTTTGTTATATTCGGCGTTGGTTAAGCGCGCGAGGAAAAAATCCATGCGGCCCAGTGGAATTCCAGTGGTGAATTTTTGGGGGAGTTTGCTGTGTATTGAAAGGTAGGGAGGGGGGGGGGGTATACAGGGTCCACTGTGTGTGTACACACACATACACTGAACAGTGTGCACGCGTGTTGTGTAGACGGCTCTCGGGACAGATCGGAAATGGCTATTTCTGGACAACAATGGACTCTTGGATGGTTGGACTTTGAGTACTTTGAAGTATAAGCTTCGCCATCCAGTAAAGTTATCCGGTTGATTTGTATTCCGAGAGCGTTTCCACCGAACGTGCACTCGCATTGTTTTGACCGGCTACCAAGAAATTTTACCCCCCCCCCCCCCTCCCCCTCCCGCACTCTACCATACAAACGCCACCTCTCGAAAAACCTTATTTGCACCGTCGCTAGCGTAAAAAAGGGATCACCGAGAAACAACATTAAAAATTCTCAATAGGGATACGCGGAACGCTCGCGCTCGAGCTCGCTTTGTTTACAATTCGCGTGAAATCCGACTTCCAACGAAAGACTCCTGGTTTGTAAATATACCGAGTTACGGAACTCTCCAAGTTCGCTCATCTCCCCCTTAACTTCATAATTAATTTATGCTCCATTGCTGAATTCTGTGCACGTGTAACGGGCCTCCATCGCTCATTGTTTCGACGAGTGTACGCGGAATCCCGAGAATCGCCCCTGAATCTCGCTAATTGGACGCGCGATTGTTTAAGCAATTAATGTGTTTTTGTTGCAGCCCTCGTAATTAACACCAAACAATCGAGCGCGATTTAATTCTGATTATCAGAGTTAAACGGGAGAGATGCAATGTTCATATGTGATTATAAGTTTTTTTTTTTTGTAAGTTCTTATTTTTGAGTGGAGTTTTGAGTGAGAACTTTGACTGTTACATCTCTTCAATAATTGTAGTTTTTGCTTGTTGAGACAGAGATGAACTTCTCGTTTTTTTTGTGTTCCTCATATCGTGATAAACGAGCTTGGATTTTTATTGAAAATTTTTCAAATTTTCTCGTTGCACTGTTCGATCAATCGACTAACTTGAGCTTAATTTAGTTGTATAATTTTTTTCATGATTTTTGTTGTTCAGAACTCGCAATGAACACTTAAAAATTCAGTCGCAATTTAATCCTTGATTATCAGAGTTAAACACGACAAATCTAATATGCTCAAACGATAACTTTTTCATTTTTATTAAATACAGTTACAACGATCTTTTATTCGGAGTGCTTTTTTTCGCTGGATGAAGCTGATTCGATAAATGACTCAAACCGTTAAAATTTGTCGAGTGCCCTCTCCGATTATTCGATAAACTTGGACCTTATTTAGTCTTAAAAGTTTTTATATAAATTTTCCCGTTCAGTTCTCGTAATTATAACACCAAACAATCGAGCGCGATATAATCGCGAATTCAATCCACATTCTCACATCGAGTTTCAAATTAACACCTTAACACCTCGTTTGCTGGAATCGAAAATAAACGCATGTATTTGCTTGGAAAAATGGCTCGTTTCCCCCGTTGATTTTTTTTCCTTTTTTTTGTACAACGTGGCACGCGAGTGCTTTTTTTTAGAGAGAAGAGAAACGTTGCCACTCGACTCAATAGTAATATTAATTTCGCAGTGAATATCGTGGCGTGTTCTGGAATTGCAAATTTTTAACGGACAGAAGCTCGCAGTTTGAACAACGAGTGTCACTTCCGTGAAAGTGTTACAGAATAGTTTTGTTGACACTGCAAAAGCGAACTTGATGAACAAGATGTCCTAAAGAGATATTCTCGGAAATATTCAGCAGCGAATTGTTCGAATCTGTTTACACGGTACAACAACGAGAGAATGTAAAAAGAAGGTAAACATATCATGTTACACTATAAGCAGAACTTGATGAATGATGAGAAAAAGTCTGTTTGGAATAAACTCATGGAAAATCGTGTTTGGTATACAAAGTTTCCCAGTATAGCGAGGTGAATGTTTTGGAATATTTTTAAGAGATTACAGGGAATATCTCGATATATACACAAGGCAGAGTTGATTGGGCTTCCATTTCTTATATCCGTGGCGTGTAGCGATCGTGTTTATCACTCATCACCTTGGACATGCGTGCTGTATTCGAGATGATATGGAGAGATAATAGTGTACACAACGCTTACTAGGTAACTGGGTGAACCTAACCAAGGTCGCGAGAGGAAAAAGAAAAAAGCTCTCCCCTACTTAACTATACGGACAATTCCAAGGATTAAAAAAAGAAAGCCTGCGAATCAGATGGAGCGAAGGTCGCTGCTCGTACCTAGAGTTATCATCAGTCGAGGGTGTAGGGGGGGGGGGACATAAATCATTCACAAGGCATTTATTTACATCTATTTTTTCCTCGAACTGGCAAACCCAGCTATTTAGTTTTAAATCACGAACAGATCCCACGTTGGATGAACGAGTCGAGGGGACGATTAAAATCTGGTATTTTCCGTTGAGCGATAAAGCGCCAGCACGAAATTTACAACAACGATTTCAACTTGTAGCCGAGCAATTTGGTTAACTCAGCTGGTGAGATCGGCTCGTTATTTCGGATGAGCAGGCTAATTTCGTTTATAGCTATGCATTTCGATCATTCACCGTGTGTCCTCGTCGTGCTCCCTGACCAGATTAACACCTATTGCCAAGTTCCAAAATTCTATAATAATATATATATATATGGATTGTGTGTGTGAGAAACACACATACAAACTTCCCTCTCCTCGTTTCTTCATAATAGTAATCGAATTTTCCAAATTGCCCAAATTATATCTGATGACATATATATATATATATATATATATATATATACACAGAATAAATTGTAGCATTATTGAATAATTAAAAATGGAGAATTTTCGTTGGACAAAATAAATAGGAGGTATACGTATATTATGTATAGAGATCGAACAGTGGGAATTTGGTTTTAACGGTGGATCGAATGATTTCTCGTCGAATGAGGTAATACCAGTGTCCTCTATCGAGTGGAATGAATAGTGATCGATCGGGATTGGTCGTTTTCCTTGGAGAAGAGGTGCATGTCTCGCTCAGTGATTTCACTGCAGCGATTTCCGAAACGAGCTAAAATGTCTGGGACATCGTTTCTTGCTCGAGGAAACATTTGATTCATTGCAGATGTGGCGTCTGCTCTTGAAACTCTTATTATTCCTCTGCCACCCCCCCCCCCCCTCCCATACCATGGATATAACTCCAACTTAAAACTTTTTGGCGAGAAATGTGCAACGTATATATAGGCTAATTTACGATCTTGTTTAAAGAAATTTTAGTTTCACCACCATTCTTTTGGCATAAAATACCCTCATCTACTCGAAAATTGTATTCTTTAAAAATAATAATAATATTAATAACTCTAACCAAAGGGAGAGAGAGAGAGCAAAGCATTCTCTTGAATAATAAATAATATATGGCGTTAACTATGCACAGTAAGAAATTTCATCCAGTAAAATTTACCATATTCCAAACTGCTGGGTAACCCGACGAAATAAATTGTAGAAATTTTATTGAGCTGAATATATATAGTAATAAAATTATTAAACGTCCGCGTATAATTATTAATAAACTAGACGAATTAACGTAAAAAGCTGGAAAAATTTAGTAAAAGTCACAGCAAAAATTGCTTAATCATTGGTAGTTTTCACAAAGCTTTTACCACGTCTCCGTTGTAAGCGAAACACGTTAATTTGTAGTATTTTTCAGCAGTAGATTAAACGAGAAATGTCTTTCTGCGTATGAATCGGATTAAACGCATAAACGAATTGTGCTTAAATTTAAATTGGTGTTCGCCCTCAGCCTCTTTAAGCGTGCGTTATTTCTCGGTCGAATTTTTATCCGGAGCCTTTGCACGTATTTGCAGGAAGAATATTCCCATTGGACGGTCAATTGACACGATTCCCTCGTGCGGATTTATTATTAACGATTTGTTGTGTCAGTGAATAAAGAGAATAAATAAATAAATCGTTGAGAAGCGTGGAGCAAGTGATTTGGCAGTGTTGAAAAATTTAGACTGTGGAGAGAATGTTTGTGGGGGGTTAACCCGGTGGTAACCGAAATGCACACCATTTTTGTTTCGGTATTAATTGAGTGCCCTCGCGCTCTGTATACAAATATTTCATTTTTTTTTATGACCCGATTCTCTTTTTTGTTCATTGTAAGTATCGCAAAGCTAACACTTTTTGGCATTGTTGAAAAATGTAGCAAGTTGAGAGAATGTTTGTGGGGGGTTTGGGGGGTTAACCCGGTGGTAACCGAAATGCACACCATTTTTGTTTCGGTATTAATCGAGGGTCTTCGCGCATTGTATACAAACATTTAAATTTTTTCGATGACCACCTTAGACCATTCGACCCTCTTTTTTGTCCATTGTATCGCTAAGCTAACGTTGTTTTTGCCCCCTTCTAGTTCCTTCTGCTCTCCGACCCTCCCCGCTCGAGCCTTCGGTGGTGCAAAAAGCATAAAAGCGACGGCAAATCGTACGATGGATTATCTTCGTTATAAACGGTGCAAATAATGGAAACGTTGGAAACGCGAGATTGTTCAACGAGGTTCAGTGACTTTCGACGTCTGAGAAGTGTGTACACTGGAGAAGAACTGAAAGAGGCGGGCCGGAACGCGAGGTAAGTGTTTTACGAGTTTTCCCCTATTCAAATTTCCATAATAGCCTCTTATGTGCTTTCAAACAAAAAAAAAAAAAAATAAAAGAGAACAGAAAAAAATAAAACTTCTCCCTAATTTTAAGAGACTTTTTCTGCCGAATTAATTGGCTAAGTTTTTCTGCACTGGAGGAAGGTGAATTGGAAAAAGCTGCTGCACGATCGCAAACACATGGACAAAAGCTTCCTCTCTCTCTCTCTCTTTATATATATATATATATATATATATATATATATATATAGAGGTGAGCCGGAGCGTTGGGGAAAACGAGGATGAATTTTGTCGTGCAGGAGGATGCCATAGGTTATTGATTATCGTGAATGGTTTTATAAATAACTGATCGTGGAGGAGAATCCACCGGAGGCGCGTAAATATCGTTTACTATGACGACCTTTAAAATCGTAGAACGAGCTGCCTCGAGGCCCCGAAGAAAAAAGCTACGATAAATTTAATGAAATTGTTAAAAAGCTTGGTTATATATCTTTTTAATTACTTTCGTATTAATGTTTACATTTTATCGATTTTTCAAGTTTACCACTGCTGCTCTTATACTCGGTAAATAATTTCTTTCCCTCTGGCACAGGAGGGGACGCAGAGTTATCCTTTTTCTACTTACACACCGACTCGGCCCGACTCGGCCTTACTCGGCCCATCCCGGCCCAGCTCAGCCGTCCCTCTTCTTTATTTTCTACCACCGTGTATTTACATTTCTTTTATTGTTTTCAACTTAACTAATAACTTTTTTTCAATCTCCTGTATATATATATGTATGTGTGCACCGTACTGTTTCTCCACTGGTGCAATAAAAACACTCGAATTGTTTCTCATTAAAGCAGGGTATTCCCTAATCAAGTAATGTTTCACGGAAGGCCGTTGATGTTTTACTCGAAAAATAAACATTTATCTCGATAACGAGATATTGTTTCGTTAAAGGTTGGAACAATTTCGAGAGAGCGTCCCGCGTGTATTGGTCGAAAGAAAAATATATTTGTCGAGTTATTAAAAGCCCTATTTTTGGCCTTATTATTAAATTTTTAATAAAGAGAAAGAAGGAGCTCTCGTGTGTTTGTGTATTTGTGCGATGAAATTTTAAATTAACAAGTAACCTGCGGGGGTGGGGAGGAGAAAGGAGAGCTGAGAAGTAAAGTACCCACCCCCCCCTCTCTCTCTCCTCTCCGTCGATTATTTCCTTTTCTCTCTTGCCGAGTAAGGAATTTCTTATCGGATTATCAGGCAACAATAAATTTTACATTTTTCTGCCTTTTTCTTCTCCCCCGTTGCCCTTTAGCGAAATTTAGCTTATTGCGTGTGAATGCAAGAAGCGGAGCGCGACTAATAGAATTATATTTTCATCAAGGGGTGGTTAGCTGTATAGTCCGTGGGGGCCGGGAAGGGGAATCGAGGAATTTTCTTAAAATTAAAATCCAATTTATTAAATTTCTCCTCGGTTCATTATTATTGGTCTCGTTAACGTCTTCAACATTATTATCTATATAGTGTATATATATATATATAACTGTTGAAAGTCTTACGCAGTCTTTTCCACTTAAACTTTTCACCTAATCTTACAGCCGGCGCGGCGGTTAAAGTCGGATATAACGAGGAATATGAAGCGTTAAACTCATCCACTAATTTGTCCGAAAGTTAATTCGCGCAGCGAATCCAGTGGTATAATTCGAGTGGTAAGTTGAGGGTGAAAGAAAAAAAAAATAAGTGAAATGCCACGAGTCAGGCTCGGCGTATATAAGATGAGTAAGCGAAATAAAAAGAGTGGGAGGGGCGAGGGGAGTGGAAGAAGAAGAAAATGAAGATGAAAGGGGCAAATTTAAATATCCATAAACCGCAGTGTAAAAGTTATGTATAAGCAAATTAACGTGGCGCGACGATAAAATAATCGAAAAGATTTAGGGAAACTCTGGCTGTGTACCAGGGGGCGTGGCTTGGAGGGTATACAGGGCGTAAGAAAAATTTTTGTCGAGGGGGCGGGGAAAGGACGAGTTCGAGCTGTGAAATATTCTATATGCTTGTATATATAGATATACTGGAAATTGTGCTTGTGTAACCGTCCAGTAAAGAGGTTTACGTAAGTATGGGGGTAAACTGAAAAATCATTGTTGCAGCATTCGGGGGTGTGTACAGATACAGGGTGTACCAGAATTTGAAGAAAGTACCTGAAATATCGCGAGGAAACGAGGAATTCAACCCCTTCCAATAATATCAATTAATCTCGATCTACCAACGTGTCGAAAGAAAGGAGAGTGGGGGGAGGGAAAGTTTCACCGCTGACAGGCAAACTTCCGGCTGCTTTACTTATTAAGCCGAAGCGTCGACTACTCCCCCCCCCCCCCCCCTCTTCTTCCAAGTGCTTCTGTTTTACTTGCCGTTGTAACGTAGTCGCGTGCCTAATTACACTGGCTGCTTTACGTTGTTTAACGAGTATTAGCTTTACCAACCGACCACTCCGGTAGTCCTATCCCAAATACCAATGCGTACACGATTCCCAAACGTTTCGCTTAATCAACGCTTTTGCGATTTAATTAAACCCACCGAATTCACTGCTGCAGCTTCATCCCCCATTCCATCTTTAATTATAATCTCGTCGATCCAACCTCTGCATCACGATCCAACGAGCTTCTTTTACGATCTAGGTTCCTCTCTTCTGCATAACCCCCTCCCCCCCCCCCCCCCCTTGAGATATGATCTTTGAAAAATGATTCTATAATTCTCGCTCGATATATATAAATAAATAAATAAATGATAATAAAGGTGCATGGGGCATTGGTATAAAAGTGATTGGACCAATGAACGATAAGTGTAAATTTTTTGAGAGAAAAAATCTAAGAGTTTTTAACAGTTTAGTTGTTGTTGTTGTTGATTGAAAGAGTGGTTAGGGAATGAAATTAATATTAAATAGGGTGAAGCTGTGTCGCTCGAAAGGCCAATTGAGAAGCGCGTGCGAGATACATATATCGTAGCTGCGCAATTTAACTTTGAATGGCGCGTGTGCCGTGTGCGAGGAGAAAGCGAAACGTCAAAGCGCGGAGGATGCCTGCTCTCGGGTTTGCTCTGCCGCAAAACGCATTTTCCTGAAAAGCACGCGATACCCTCAATATTATGCAGTTGCACAGCCGATGCTTTTACATTCGCTTAAGACTCCGCTGCGTCAAAGGTGTTCCCCACGTTCGCTTTAATAAATTTCAAGCACTCGTTAAACTTGTTTAGCAAGAATTTTCTTTCCACCCGTCGCTCTTCTCTCAATTTAATCTATTTGCAATAATAAAAAACTACTCGACGTTGATCCCCCAATTATTCTCAAAGAGAAAATACACGCTATATATACACTGAGAAAAATGTTTTCATCCAATTAACAGTTATTCGTGATATCAATAACTAAATTTATTGATATTATGAATAAATTGACAATCAATTATTTTTTCGTAATATCAATAAAATTAATTTATTAATATCACGAATAACTGTTAATTGGATGAAAATTAATGGGGAATTTTTCTCAGTGTATATATATATATATATATATAGAATTTATTCCAGCTATTTTTCTCTGTAATTTTTTATTTAATCAAAGTTAATTTTCTCTGAATTCGCTTATTGTGGTTGACTGGGGGGGGAGTTGCGCGTGTGTGTGTGTGTGATTAAACAATTTTGTTCCTTTTATTTATTATCCTTTTTTTCATACGTGTATTCTCGATCGAGGTAATGGTGTACTCTGGGGGACGCGCATGAACCGGAAATGGAAGTTGAAAGTTCTAGGATGCAGCGTTATATCCGGTGAGAGGACAGCTCGAAGCTGGTCGGTCTCGTAGCTAAGAAACCTCGTTACTCACTACGCGAGTATCGATCTGCGAGTTCCACAGCTAAACGATCCCTCCTCATAAATACACATGCGAGGGATACACCGAGAGAGAGAGAGAGAGAGAGAGAGAGAGAGAGAGCTGCATGGATCTCCCAACAACTCAGCCAAACTCATCCTGTCAAAAAAAAAATCCTACTCTCTTCTCCACTGAATTAACGAATTTTCTCTCTCTCTCTCTCTCTCTTAAAAAAAAATATCTTATCGATCTCACCCCGCTATTTCATTCCTATCTTCATGCTCGTTCGCTCTTCATACCTGAGCAAATAATTACCGTTTTCATGTGTATATATATATATATATTAGGGTGGCCATAAAAAAAGAAAATTTTTTCCGGTGCTTTTATTTTGTTAAGAATGATGAAAAAAGAGGAATCAAATTTTTTTAGATTTTTTTGAAGCCGTTAAATGGTGCCGATATCGTTTTTAAAATTAAAAATTTAGATTTATTGAAAACGATTTAACAAAATTATAAATTAATATTGTGCTGGATTAATGTTTTTTTTTATGACATTTTCTTGTAATTTAACTAAAGGACTTTTCAAAGCACAATATTAATTTATAATTTCGTTAAATCGTTTTCAATAAATCTAAATTTTTAATTTTAAAATCGATATTAGCACAATTTAACGGCTTCAAAAAATTCTATAAATTCGAGGATCTCTTTTTTTCATAATTTTGGACAAATTAAAAGCTTATTAGAATTTTGGTTTACATCTAACCTCGAGAAAGTGGAAGAACATCGGATTTTTAACTTTAAAAACGATATCGGCGCCATTTAACGGCTTCAAAAAAATTCAATTTCTATTTTTTCATCATTCTTAACAAAATAAAAGCAGCGAATTTTTTTTTTTTATTTGCCACCCTAATATATATATATAGGCAATGTTCTGCAGTGTAGAAAATATAAAGATTTCGCAGAGAATTTGTGTGATAAAACGGATAACATACGTGGGACTAGAATTGATCTTTGATGAAGCTTTTTCTTCGTTAATTTTAATAAAGATGATTTTTTCTGTAAAACTTAAAAGTTTTTCCTGAATTATCACACACACACACACACACACACACAGGTTTCTTAATTTTGGCGTTGGAAGAGAGAGAGAGAGAGAGAGAGAGAGAGAAGCGTAATTCGGTAGGAATCAGGTTGGCTCGCAACGCCAAACGGGAGATTTTGAAAGACGAGATGGGGTTTTGTGTGTGTGCAAAGGTTAGTGTTAGGGGTGGGGGAATTGAAACAGCATGGATGAATTCAGCCAAATGTGTTGTCCCAGCTGCTATTCTATTTCAACGCGCTGGTCTCACGAGATGATAGCGATTAACCTTTCCCATTCACTACCCACTTGGCCATTTCGTTTCAACAGATTCCCATCAAATATGGCTTACCTAAATCCCGGGTGTTTATAAATCACCGAGCAGAACCGAAAGGATCAACGTGTCCCTGGCTCTCCATATACTCCACCGCGCGATATCCAACTCGTAAAATTTCATCAAAATCCAATGAACAATCGCGATAAACAAAGGACCGAGTCCTAATCGCTCGATTCGCATAATCCATAAGCTGGCTGACGCTCGGTGCAATTAATTTCGTGAAAGACGCAGCGCTGGAATGTTTCTTCGTTCGTGCATTCGGTGGCCGCCGCGCGATCCGGGATCTTGATTTTCTCGGCACAATCGTTCGACGCTCTGATTAATTGATCCAAGAAGGGAGAACCGTTCGGTGTAACACCGCGCAGCTAGCACCGGTCGAATAGTAAGCAGCGATTCGATCGATTTTATCGGGGAACACAGCTGGTTAACCCCTAATGGCACGATTGGTTTGGAAAATTACCTTTGCCCTCGAGTCATTTAAACAGGGAGGGGGGGGGGGGGCTTGAAAATTTACTTGAGTGAAGCAACTTGAACGAGTGACGAGTGAATGTGTGTATATACAGGGTGTTTTGCGTAAGATGTCCTAGAGCATGGACACAAAATGACGCGTATCTCTTTAACTGTAAGAGATATTCAATTTTTGCATAGGACCTTTTCGAAAACTTGTGTTATTTGCTTTGGAAAAGGTCATATGAAAAATTTGAATAT
Organism: Prorops nasuta; assembly: GCF_024137725.1. NCBI lineage: Eukaryota > Metazoa > Arthropoda > Insecta > Hymenoptera > Bethylidae > Prorops > Prorops nasuta. Next base: position 7,987,382 of record NW_027116803.1, on the reverse strand, counting down.
CTCTTACAGTTAACGAGATACTCGTCATTTTATATTCACGAGTGTCTTACGCAAAACACCCTATATAAACTTTGGCACGTGGTAGCTTTATTATTTTTGCAGATGAATAATTGTTTTGCGAACGAAGTATCCTATATATATGAATGCACACGCGATGAATTTGTATGTTTCGCGCTACAGGAGAGGGACGAAACGGTTGATAAGCAATTTTTGCAGACTCTGCATACGTGTAAGCCGCGTTTAAAGCCATTCTATTTGGCACATTAGTGGTATTCACCGAGAGAATGAATGGCCAAGTGGGATAAAGCTTTGTTCCCGATACATTAGCTAAAACCTCTCCGCTCAAGTTTCGCTTTTGTGCAAACTCGATGCTCCACTTGGCATCTTTCATCCCTCGACGCTCGAATTTCAATCGGTCGTCGATGAATAAGCCAATCAAACCTGCAAGATTAATTAATCCCACTTGACAGCCAGTTCCGATAGGGGACAAAAGTCAAATATTTGTAAACAAAGTTTCTTTTGACAATTTTTCCATGCATCTCCTGACCTTTCACCCCCACATCATACTCTCTTTTCTCTCTTTTACACATTTATCGATTTCTTATCATTTTTCGATGAAACCTGCTGGATATTTCAGAGTTTTCCTTCGGTCGAGTATTTAGCATCTTTGAAATATTAACTGTGGGAGCTTACACCCTGCTAGAATATTCTCACAGGATATTTCGGCCATGTTTACGAATTTTAAGCAGAATTTAGCTGATACAGTTTGTTATTAGGATTTAAGGTTTTGCCAATGAATTTCGTGTGTTGGAATATTAGTTTAGTCGTGCAGTGGAAATTCTTGGGAAAACTAGGGGTCTCTCGCGTCTGTGGTTTTTTACAGAAGATTTTAAAATTGGTGGATCAATAGGGGATGAAAGCTGTGTCGTCGTCGCAGGGCTCTGTCCAATTCCTGCTGTGGTCAAGCGGTGACGTGGAGGGGAGGGGAGGGGGGGGGGGGGAGCACCCAGCTAGTCTCGCGGAACTTTAAACTCTGTTGGAGAGAGAAAGCTCGGAAACCCTCAAGGAAAATAAATCCTGAACCAAACTCCTTGACCCGAAAAACACGGACGATCCAAAAAAATTCATCCCTTGTCAAGACTTCTCGGGAAAATACCAAGAAAATTCGTCTCTCCATCTTCCTTAATTTCAATCTTTCATTTTTATAATCAAACATTCGCTTGCTCTTCTCTCGCTTACTTCATTTATTTTTTTATTATTCTTGCTGTAATTTAAACGACTCGCATCCTAGGTAATTAACCGTGTTTTTTGGTCTTAGCGGACCTTCATTTTTCTATGGCAAGATTCTCCTTGTGTTTGAATAAAGTTCTCGTACAAAGTCACGGTGGAGTAATATTTTTTTCGTATTATCATTATTTTTGCAACAATTTACATGTCTCGTCGTAGATGGACCTTAATTTTTGTACGACGAGATTGCTCGAATTCAAACAATGTTTTCTTTGAGCGTGAAACTTTGGAGCACATTTTTTCATATAATAATTGTTTTTGCAGTATAATTTAAATGTCTCGTCCTAGAGAGAAGATTTTGTATATTTTTTTAATAATAGCAGTCGTTTATTTTTCTATGACAATAAGGCACTGAAGATCGACTAAAGTGATGATCGAACGTGACGGTATGCTAATTTTTTTTTTGTGTATTTATTATTCTTGCAATAATTTTAACGCATCTCACATTCTAGATAATTGTATATTTTTTTATAATAATCATAAAATCCTTTAGTTTTTTACGACGATAAACCAAAGATCGACTATAGTGATAATTCAACGTGACACTGTGGTATAAATTTGTTTGTATATTATTCTTGTTATAAGTTATTAAACATATCACATTAATTGTATATGTTTTAATAACAATCATAAAATCCTTTATTTTTGTACGACAATAAACCAAAGATTGAATATAGCAATGACCGAAAGTGACACAGTGGTATAAATTTGTTTGTTTGCTATTCTTGTTATAATTTATCAAACATCTCACATCCTAGATAAGTAGGTATATACTTTTTTAATAATTGTGGATCTTTATTTTTATACGAAAAGACACCAGTGTTGAAGTAAAGTGATGATTAAACGTGACAATGGAGTAAATTTTTTGATATATTATTCTTGTAGCAATTTAAACATCTTATCGCAGATAATTATATTTTTTAATGATAGTGGTGCTTTAGTTTAATACTCCCAGATTGCACGAGTTGGAGCAAAGTGGTGATTGAACGTGACAGTTGGAGTAAATTCGTTTCTATATCATTCTTGCAATAATTTAATTGCCTCGCTGTGGAGATATAATTGTATTTTTTAATGATAGAGCGGTCCTTTATTTTCGCTCACTCAGATCGCTCGAGTTGGAGTAAAGTTGTGATTGAACGCGACAATAGAGCAAATTTGTTTGTATATTATTTTTCTCAGTAGTTAAAACGTTTTATGCCTTATAACACTCACGATCGACTCTTTTTTCTTATTCCAATGTCTCCCCCCCCCCCCCCCCCCTTTATCTTTGTATCAAGAGATCGCTCGAGTTGGAATAAAGTCAACTTTGAAAGTGTGTGTGTGTGTGTGTGTGGGGTACAGTAGAGTAAATATTTCATGGGCTGGGTGGAGAAAGTGGAGGATACTTCCTGGATAAGTCGGTGCCAAAATTGGCGAAAGTGGAGGCCAGTGGTGCACTGGTAGTCTCAAGGTACTTCAGGAGGATGGATCGACGTTATTATATCGAACGTATTCGGATCCCTCTTCCACTAGTTTTACTCTTGTAAAACAACAAAAAAGTAACCAATTGGGGTAGGGTTGGAAAGAGAACCAACCTTGAGATAATCCTACAATTTTCACTATCCTCGTGCCTCCTCTAACGATAACCAGAATATGATCGACAATAATGATAATTTTTTGTTTGCTCATTCCATTTCATTGGCCAAGAGGATCAAAATGGGACACTTAATTAAGACCAAAGGATTAATATTCATGACAGTTTTATTGGACTTGGCATAAAGTTTACGTAGGAAATTTAGACGCTGTAGAAAGATGCATTTGACTTGATTAATTGGCGAAGCTTAATAAAGTTTAGGTCAAAGTGAAATTTGCCAATGAAATTGCCAGTGGGGCTAACGGGGTTCAGGACGATTGAAAGACTATCATCCGCGTACCGGAAAATCCCAAGGACGAGACTAGAATAATAAGTATCACAGTCGACTCTCCTCTAGCTGCCTGCCTCATCGGAAAATACGACCTTTCGCTATCCAATCCCAAGCTCACTCTGCTAACTTTCCCCTCTCTTTTCCTACAAATACTTGAGATTCGAGAAACAAGGTAAAGTCTTCTAAATTCTAATAATTTACACATCGATAAATTTTGCACTAATTATTTAACTGAAAATTATTAAAATCAATACATCTCACGTACAGTGTTTTTTTTTTTTTAAAATATAAAATAGGAATATTTGGGGTGTCATTGACACTGAGGTATATTTATTTGTGCTATTTAACCTTTATCGATCTCGAGGAGTGGTTCGAATGGCTCTCAGGATTCTCTCTCGTATCAAGGATATTTTTGGCTCGGTAGTTTTTAATAGGTTCGATTAAGGTATTAATGCAAACAGGAATATTCTGATTAGCATGAGCCCCGAAGTAAAACTGGATCTAGTGTTCTTCCCTCGGGAGCTCTTTTTCTCGACTTTAGCGAAGCCCGTTAACTCCAGCTTTGTCCCCAACAACTGTTCCCTATTAAATGCTCTCTTAGCCCGAGTTGCGAAACGTTCGCGAATTTTTTTGCATCTCTCGTGGGATCCAGTATTAAGGCATGCATTATTAATACGTTATATCTGCAGAAAACCTCACCTATTCTCCGTTTTTTATTCCCTAAAAACCACGAGAATGCTTTCTCTTATTACTCGGTGAAAAATACGAAGGTTTTTCTTGAAATCGAAGAAGAGCGATAAACAAATGAATTTTATTCAATTGCATTAGTGCAATCTTTGGGAAAATTCATTAATTTTATGTCGGTGTAGTTTTGCGATTTGTTTTATTGGTACTGAGTATGTTCAATACCCGAAAGTAGTTTCTGCATTATTGATGTGGATAATATATAGGTGTGCATTTCTGAAAGGACTGTACAACACCTCCCTTATCCAGGCTCGTAAAAAAATGATTTTCTTTTTTTTTCCTATATCCAGCAATGTCCTCCCCCCCCCCCCCCCCCGAATACTGATGACACCGATGGAAAATCTCTGGTCCACGCAGCAATGCATATAGTCGTTCTACTTTTGGAGCGTATGACCGATTATATCAGGAATTAGGGAAAAGCCTGTTTCCACCCTTAAGTGCTTTCAAGCAAATATTTTCATCCCGCAAATCTCGTCTGGTACCAGGCGAAAATATTTCAAACAAATTATACGCAACAGAGCCAGAACTATTCAGACTCGCGTATTTCCATTGAAAATTATTCATTGAGGACAATGGCGAAACTTGTCAGAACTTGTTATCAATTTTCTACGTCACATCGGGCGACGCGATATTTTTGATGAACGAATATTTTATCTCGATCTATGTCCGAATAAACGAGGTGTCCGGTCAAACGACGTCAGACAGAGTTACACAATGATGTAATAAGAAAAATAAATCAAAGTTTTATTTCTATATAGAGTCCTCGTTAAAGTATAAGAATTAAATTAAAACTTGTTCGATCAGAGGCTTTTTATTATTCAAACCATCCAGTGATTCTTTTCCTATTGACCAGGTATCGCTGAGAAGTGAACTTTCGCCCAATGGAACATCTCGAATTAATAAATAAGTTAATTCAATTTAACTTTTCAAGCAAGGTCTACATCGATAAATTTTATAAACATGTTTTTTTCATTTCTTTCTCCATATAAATTTTTTAGAAATGGTATACCTTTGGACGTGGTACACCCTATTTATATGTATATATGGTCCGTCGGATAAAACGAGGCTTGCATCATGGACATAAAATTTTATTTAACTTTGCAAGCATAAGAGATATCGATTTTTGTTATCAGACCTTTTCCAAGCATCTTTTCTTCTGCATACTCAGAGAAAGATGTTATATATATATCTATAAATAATTAATATGTTATTTTAGTTACAAAGATACACAGTTTTATATCCATCATCTTGATTGATTTACACGTAGGGCCCCCTATATTACATTGGACCATATTATTCATCAGATGAAATGACTTTTGTAAACCAAATAATCGAGCTCAACGTTAAATTCCCCTAAATATTCGTGTAACGTTGACAGCTGTTCACTGGCAGGTGTATTCAAGGGACCAACGTAACTGGGAAACCGTTACGCGATCAAAGCAGCTTCCGAAATAACGAAAATCTGGCAGAAACGGTACTGATTCATTGCAACTTTCCGCGATATCCCTAAGAGGATTTTCCAAAGCTCCGTCAAACGGATCTTCCCGCGCCAATCGCGAAAGGGATACGAGTCACTAATTTTCCAGACGTCCAATTGACATTGCAAACTAAGCTCCAAAGAATTTACTCGTAAATTTAATCACCTGCTCTCTTTGCTCCAAAAAGATTTAATACGATGTAATTTAATATAAATTCAAGTAAAAAATTGCTAAACGCAAGATTTCAAGTAATGATGCAGCATGTAAGTCCAATGTTTTTATTATATATAACTGCACGAGAGGTACAAGTGATATGGGTGGATGATAAAGGAGACCCCACTATCTTTATATCCACTTTGTGAGAAAGTTTTTAGAAATTCAAAGAAAAAAGGATTGAGATGGATGTGGACGGAGGTATGGACAGTTATCGAGAGTGTATGTGTGAGAGTAAAAAATTGCTAGACGTCCTTCGGAAGCTGCACACGTGCAGTTTGACTGCTTAACGACGGAGTACGAATAGCTGGGCGCTTGTCCACGTGTTCCGTCATAAAAGCATACTCCATTAACTATATCGATGGTGCTTGTTTTAAAATAACACCAGCTAGCCCTTCTCCTCCCCTTCGGTATATACGAACAATATTCCAGCGATTCCATCGCAAAACAAGAGCACAAAATCTGCAGATCTTGAAAAATTGTTTAAAAAATCACGCTAATTTTTCTCATTCGCTTCTACTAACCCCCTCTTCCCTTTTCTTATCAACATTTAAACGCATAGGTAAGGCGATATTTATCCAATTGCATTTATGAATATAATTTAATATCTCAGGTAGAAAATATTAAAATTAACACACTATAACCGCTTCCCTCCAAAATTTATATTTATTTTATTTAGATAAATCTAATTTTAATACAACAACTAAAAGCCTTACAAAAATACTATTAATTGTTTAATCAATATCGATTTGAGATAATAATTTATAAATCATTTCAACGGTATCTTTATGTTAATCAGTAATTATAGAAAAAACAGGAATTCCGTAAACAGTATAAGATTGACTGGCTCGATTAGCTCTATTATTAATGACGATCCACTCGAGTGATTAGAGTTAACTGTTGCCATTGACCATTAACCGATTCTATTATTAACTGTGAATGACTGGTTGAGTATCTGATGGTCATTATACTATATACATAATTTATAGTTTATATACTGTAGCGATGTCAATTCATGTTGGGAATAAAGATTGGAGGACTCATGACTTTAAAATTGGACTTTTGAGTGCCAAGGTGATTTATCCTCCGGGTCATTAACCCCTGTCGAAAAATCTACAGTGGGGTATTCTACATCTAATGGCGCCCACTCCTACACGGTAATCGTTTTGTTTTCAGGGTACGAAGAGTATTGTTTCGCCCTTCTCTTTTTCTCGTCCATGAACACATACGTTCTTTTTCTCCTTTTTCCTTCCCCTTCTCCCTCTTCGTCCATCCCTCGCTTTGTCTACCACTCGTTCCCCATGGCTTTGTTTTTCTTTTTATCTTCTCCCCCCCCCCCCTGCCCTTCCACTCCTTCCCACTCGTTCTATTTTTTCTCCCTTCCTCTCTGCTCCCTCCCAATCGTTTATCCCTTTACCCACCCCCTCTCCTCCCACTCGTTCATCCCTTTTCCTGTCTCCCACTCGTTTACTACTTTTCTTCTACTCTACCCCCCCCCCCCTCCTCTCCCTCTTACACTCTATTTTTCTTTCCATCTCTCACTTTCACCTTCTCTTTTCCACTATTTCCCCTCCAATTCGTACACTACCCCCACCCTGAGCTTATTCATCGCCACTCAATTTTTCTGCTTCCCCCTCACATTTTTTCCTTCTCATACTCGTTTGCTCTTATTTCCTATTTTCTTGGTTCTTGCTCTCTCTCTCTCTCTCTCTCTCACTCCTTGTTACTATCTATATCTATTTATCTGTCTCACCCCTCAACCACTGTTACTCTATTTTCTTTTTCCCTCGCACAAATATACCCAGGTTCTTTCTTACTCAATTGTATAAGTGTACCCCCCTCCCTTTCTTGCCTCATCTATTCGCAGCCTTATCCCCCCCCCCCGGATCCCTCTTCAAAGAATATCAGGCCATTCAGCTGCATCGAGAGTCATCGTTTTCCCCAGCAATGGACACTTTGCAGAAAAGCGTTGCACCATACAGGAAAAACGTCTAAACGCGGGGAGGAAAAACTTCCGGAAGCGCTGGACCGTGCGCAATTGGACCGATCGTTTTCTCTAATGCTCCTACCCTATCTTTCACGAGCGAGAGAAGCATTTTTCAGATCTCCGCGGAGTTAGCGCTGCTGACAGATAATGCCCCTTGGATTACAACTCGATAAAAACTATCCACCGAGCTACCCCAACCACCATCTCATATAAGAAACTCGCAATCTTCCCATCCCCAAATCACCCCTTTCCGTTTTACAGCATCTAAAATACATTTTCCAAATTGTCATCCCCCCCCCCCCCCCATTATTTAACCTTAATCTGTACCAACACAGCTTATACTATTTATTATTATTATTATTATACTACAATGCACAACCCCAACATTTTCTTCAGTTCATTTTCAGAGACATCGAGTTATCTCGACGAGTCTCTTTCCAAAGTCCAGAGAAATTGTGGTTTCGAACCGGTATTTTTGGATCGATCATACAAATTGGGTGAGAAACAGGGAGCCAGTCGCGCTTTAATAACTCCTAGCTTCAGCGAAATATATTTGATGAGTCAGCTTCTTATTTCTGGCACACACACTGGTAAGTTTTCTCGGTACTCCCGTTTTAGGGGTGGGTTCTCTCCTACCGCCTATTAGATCGAACAAACAGTGCAGCGCTGACTATAGCTATACTATTGACCAACCAATCGCTGACACCTGTCCCAGATAGCAAATCCCTGTTTCGCATACGCAGGCTGATATCAATTCCAGATAATTAACGACTTTGTCCGTAATTCATCCCTTCCACGGAAAATATACACTAAACGAGACGTTGCATGGATTTACGTTCGCGCGAGCATAAAATATTTATAAAATGTTGTGTAGAGGGTGAGACACTCGAAAAGTGTGGAATATGATAAAAATAAGAGAACGTTTATCTCTGTTACTGTGATACAGATATCAATTATTATTTTTTTTTTTTTTTTGAACCTTTTGGAAGCTTTTTTTTATTTGCATTCAGGAGGGACTTGCAAGAAATGTGAATTTTTTGTAGTTATAGAACGAAAGAAATTTTTGTATTCCATCTCCAAGGGTGTCGCTCGACTTCTAACCCTAAGCATATTGGGCGGGCTTGTCATTGACCATTTTCCCTTTACAGTAGTTTTAACATAATTAGCGTGAAAGAGTTGATATTTTTTTTTAAACATCCTTTTCGCGAGGTACATAAGACGATTCGTGGAAACTTAAGGGAACGACTGCATAGAGAGAGAGATTCTCATCGTGATGCGAAATGACTGAAAAATGTTGGATGAAAATGTAACACTATTTCCCTTAATGCAGCGATTATCCTGGCGCTTAGCAATGACACTGAAGATTACTCGCTGGCAGATGCAAAATCGCATTGACAATACCCATGCGAATCATCCCCCCCCCCTCTTCCCCCTCTCCTCTTCAACCCCCTCGACCAACGTCATCTTTCGCAAACTGGGTTAAGAGTCGAATTAAATTTTTCTCCCCGCAAACGGAATTCGCCTGGCCGGCACGAGGAAGAAATTCAGGAGAAAAATTCTGGTTCAACGACTCGGTCACATTTTAGCCTCCCGCGTTTCCTTCGGATTCATTCTAATGTATTAAAAAGGATTTTCCGAGAGCATTAGTGCAATGCGAATAATAAAAAGCTCTTTATCATGACGGGGACACAATTTTTCAAGATCCCTCTCTCTCTCCTCCACTCTTGAATTTATATCTCGCGTCCAGCACACCAAAGAGATTCGGGCGAGAGAAATAATAAGCGTGCTCCTCAATTTCGAAGGCCGAGATAAATAAAATTCAGCCGCCGCAACGGTGTCCCGCAGGACGGGAATTATTAATTGGTTGAACTGGAAAGAGCTTTGCTGGAGAACAAAAGCTGGAACTTTGAGACGTTTAGGAGGGCGATAAATGTGAATTAGCGAGTTCCTGAAAACGTGGAAGTGCAGCATTGTTATACCGGCGGGGGAGAATTCCGCGAAGGAAACGTAGAGTAGCTATTGGCTGAAGATTTTAGCAGTTCATACAAGTTTTAGAAATGGCCAACAAAAGGAGTAAGACTGCCATGAGACAGTACGATAAAAACTTCAGGAGCGCGGAGTTCCAAAGCGCCCGGTCATTCTTTCATTTGTAATATGGCGGTGGAGAGGGGAGGGGGGGGGGTTGAAAAATGGAGCAAGGGAAAGAAATAAAAAAAGGAAAACGGAGAAAGGTGGAGGCAAGACGAGAGAGAGAGTGTGTAAGGCGAGGGGGACGAATCGTCGCTGTGGAAGAAACACGAAGATCCCGAATCCTCGAGTGTCAAAAATAAGAGGCGCGCGCAAAGGGAAATAGCGAAATGACGAGGAGGATATCCAGGGTCGACCGGATATTGAAAGCAGAAAGCCAGCTTATCAGAAGATAGTATTTATTCTTATTCCATTACTCGCTGATGCCTGACTCGCGATGCAATTTTCCTCCAGCCGAAAGATCCCTCAACGTTATACTACATACACGAATAAGCGACTGAATTTTCAATTTCATCCCTCGCGGATTTGTTTGTGCATTTATTAAAACGAAATATTAGACGGGGGAGCACAAAGCGCGCGGGGTCGACAAAGAAGACAAAATTCTGTTTCGGTGTGTATTATTTACAGCGAGGCGTAAAATTGATCTGCCGTATGATATTGCGAGAATTCTTTATGATGAAAAAACCGCGCGCAATATCCGTAGGAGTTTGTCAAATTCGTCCGAATTTCACCGGGGTCTCCAGGAAATGCTTCCAAATCGAATTTCAGAAGCTCAGGGCCAAATGGTGGGAAAAATTTCGACCAATCAGGTTATTCTATATATATATATATATATATATATATATGTACGTCCGCGAACAATCGGTCGGACCCAACGAATTAAATTGGGAATTTTCTTTTGACGAGGATAAACGATATTGGTGCCAGGAGGGGGGGGGGGGGGGGGGGGAGTGGCTTTCGGTGAGGATAACGGGACACGGAGAAAGCAGTGAGACTTATATGAATAAAAAAGGAGGCTGCGCACGAGTGGGAGAACTGGTGAATTCTTTTATTAGTGGCCGGCTACGATGTGATTTTCCTACAAAAGGCGCTTTTTTATTACATCGCATCTGATAGCAGAGAATTCATAGTTTAATTTTAGGGGAATGAAAGTACCGAAGGTTTAATAAAAGCGAGCTGACTCGTTATTCAAAAGGAATAATGGAAGAATAATGCTGGGATAAATGGATATAAAAAGGTCGGTTAATATTTGTAAAGGACAATTGCGAGACAAGATTGTAGCGCAAAATGGAGTATTCGGCGCTACGAATCGGGGCTTTAAGGTGCGCGTCGAAAAGGCGATGAAGAAATGGTTTTATCTTTCGAGTCAAAGTTAAGCTGTTAGGATTACATCGAGAGGGTTGCTGCGAGAGAGGAGAGAAAGGTTCTTTGGGGTAAGGAGAGAGGAGTGAGGCCGCAGGGGGGGGGGTCGAGGTGGAATATTGAAAGAAGAATCCGGGCGATCGGAAGATAGCATTATTCCAATGGCAGTGCTTGCTTATGCCAGCTGCGATGCAATTTTCGTACAACGAAAGGCTTTTCTTCGCGGCTCAAGCTCCCTTTGTTCTTCAACAGCCCCAATAGAAAGGAATATTCTGTGCTTTTGTTTCCCACAATTTTTACCACCTCCTCCCCCCTCTCACTCTCTCCTAATATCAATCCAACGAGAGTTAACTAAATTTCGCGCACACCTATACTTCTATACCCAATGCAAAAAAGCTCAGAGCTCAACTAATCTCATTTTACAGAACTAAGGATAAATCGACTCGACTCGTACGATACGCAGCTTCTTAGACTGCAATAGGCCTGAAAAGTGTAAACGATGAGAATCGATTCTTCCAAAAATTCACCTACGATGTCCATCCATGCACCAAGTAACCTATATATAGAATAAGGGGAAAATACGAAGTTTCCTAATAGATCCCATTAGGAGAAACGTCAGGAAAAGCTCGAGTTAATCAGTCGAGGGAGAAACAGCCGGAGATGGAAAAACTGGAAAATTACATGGCGAAATTCGAGCTTTTCTTTTCAGAGACACCACGGTAGAAACGAGATAGGGTTGTTTCAGTGATACGAAACCAAGGAAGCTTGTAGGTTTATTTTAATTGCGAGTTAGGAGGGGGGGGGGGGAGTATTTTAGGTTACGGTGGGATGTAAATTGGGCCGAGTAAAATCTTTATGGCGAATAATAAAGATGAGTGGAGAGGTCTGGAGGAGCGATCTTGGCAGGGTTAATCAAGACTTCGGGGGTGGTTTTTGGATAGATTTATTCCAAGGGATAGGAACGGGAGGTAAATGGAGCTTTAGCCGCGAGGATAAAAGCTCGGGGCCCTTCGATCGAAAGCTCGGCCGGTCCTTGAAACTGCTCTTCTCGAGTGTCGGACCGAGGAAACACGCCCACCCACGCATACACGAGTTTTCATAAACATGCACGTATATACAAACGCGAGGGCCGCCTCCCACCGCTCGGTTGCGGTGCATGCGACGTACGCCACATCACGCCACGTTGCGCCACGTGGAGTGGAATGCATTGATTATGCACACTTATCTCACGCTCGATGCACTCGCCTTAAGTGTGTGCGCGCCTGCATGAAATCCACATCCGTCTACGTGCCAAAGCAACCGGTACACGTACACGTGTGTACTTGATATGCCTGAGCGATTTAAAATTGTACTACTGATTGCTGATTACATCCTGTGCACAGCGTCGTCTCTCTGGAATACGAAGCGCGTTCTCGCCAATCCTGAACAGGCACCGAGCCACGTCATATATCGATCGATATATTCAGCGAACCCTAAAAGCAACACACTGCCCTCTTCTCCATTCAGCCCCAGTTATGTCCTAAATGTTGCAACACTGTTTTTTTCTCATACAGCAATGCGTGGTGTGTACATTGTTCATCGATCAATCTTGGCTATTTAATCGCAAAACGAGTACAAGTCTCGAACGAAGATTTATCTCTGAAATTATTTTCCATCCTGTTATTATTTTCATTATTGCCGTTGTTTAACGTTGGCTCGATATGCCAGACCTGTTTAACATTAAACTACTGATTGCTGATTACTCCCCTCCATTCCTCCAACGCGAATTAGCGAGCGCAGCGCGCTGCTGAATTTACATCTAATCGATTCCCATTTCTAAATCCTCGACGCGTCCGCTTAATTTTTATTTAACAACAGCAATAATGTCTGATATTCAATTACTGGTAGCGAACCGCTTCATTGTCGAGTGTTTGGTATAGAGATCTAACGTGTATTTATTTTTTGATTTCTTTCTTTCGTTTTTTAATCGAGTTTTATTATTTGGAGAAAGTCTGGTATATAAAAGCTCGGGACGAGGATTCATCGTTGAAATTTATTTATATCATTATTATTTATTATCATGGAGCAGTGGGAGAGCTGAAATTCGAAGGGTAATCGTGCGTTACATAAATATAAATTTAACTTGACTAGTGGGGCTAGTGGGGGGTTGGGGGAGTTTAATGCTTTTCTCCATGTAACGCCTGTAATGTCTGTATTTTGCCCCATTGTATTGGGTTTTTCCTCTTCTCCCTCTTAGCTCCTCCCACCACCACGCTTCGCACGATGCACGGAAAGAAAAAGGATATCTCTTGTGATTTAGCCTCGCAGGTCCAATTTTTCCGTGAGGCACAAAGCGAACAAAGGCACGTCACGTGCGCTTTTCGTCTTAAGCTTTTCCTTTTCGTATTTGGTAAAAGCACAAGCGTACAACTCCATTCGCGTACGTATGTACTGGCTACCATCACGCGCTCACCAATACCATCCCACGTGCACGCTGTATATCTCGATAATTTTACAGCAATTCCTCCTTCAAATCGCTCTAATGCCCTCACCTTTCGTTTCAAAAGTCCCACGACTGTCGCGTAAAACGCTTTATCGTGCAGGATCCCCAACAATTATCAACGCTTTTACCCCCAACAAACCACCCTCTACTCACCCCATTCAGGGTCGATCCTTAAATTCGTACAGCGGCGTTCCACTGAATTTCCGCGTTACACGTCGTGTAGCGAGTGAGAAAATTATTCTGCAACGCAACGTTCGCCGGAGCTTGAACATTTTTGATAAAACTACTGTACTGCAATATGTATGTACATTACACCGTGCCTGAATGTAACACTCGAAAAAGTGACTCGGAACGGTGCATTATTTTTTGATAAGCCTCCTCCGATTGCAGTTTTGATAAGCTTCATGGCTCAGCTTTTTCACGGCGGATGCTTTTTTAAAAGAAAACTTCCTAGCTAGTGGTGTAGCTTGATAAAAGCCAGACACGTTTCTAATATCATCCTTTTGTCGGTGATATCGTTTAGTCTCACTACTGCTTTTCTTGCACTATTATTATATACACGCTTTAAAATCATGTTGAGATTTTTTACATCGTCAGTGTTCTCTTCTTTAATGAATTATTATTTTTTCTAGGTTGCTTTTTCTCTTCTTGTCTTATAGTTATTGTATCAGGTGGGATATAGAGCGATTTTGTCTCATCTATACCATGCAGAAGAAAACTGTTTTAAAGGCAAAGATCCCTTGGTGGATGCATGGTGACGTTTGTAATATTTCGAGCGATGGTATTACTTTCCTTCCGTTCCCCTTTTTGATAAACCAGAGCGATTTTAGTTTCGATAACCCCCTCCGATTGTGCTATTTGCCGTTCTGATTTTACCATTCTCTTTTGTGGCTACACGCCCTCCACCGTTATTATACTCCTTTCAATAGCATGCTACTACATTTCCGATTCTACTTGAGAGCTTTAAGCTTGCCATGTGATCCCTCCAAAACTCACCAACCAAGGATTTTTCCTACAACTATAAAACGTTACGACTGCTTTCTGGAAATGTGGATTTTTTAGGATTAAATTTTATTCGAACCTGTTAAACGAAACTACCGTTTACCCCCCCCCCCCCCCCCCCACACTTTTTCTTCGTTTGTAATACTCGTAGAATATCATATTTAAAAAATATTCTTTCCCACCTTTAGCTACATGTAAGAGTGAACAACTGGACTCTGATTGAAAATATATAGGGGGGAAGGTAGCCCAAAGCGGGCCACTTAAGCTTTGTATATCAAGAAAACTGCGTTTTTAATTGATAATCAAACATTCTCGATGTCATTAGTCAGGGTAATTATCTGACTATAAAGTAATAAAACAATCAACGACATTTAATTTCATAATTTTTGTTTATGCGAAGAATAAAAAAAAGTGTTTTTGACCCGCTTTGCCCCATAAGTAGGACTAAAGCGGGTCAGTCTTTTGGGCAAAGCGGATTACCGCTATAATAAACCATACAAATGTTATTAGATACATAAAAAAAAACAAATTTGAATATTTGACTTTATGTTATAATTATTTTATCAAATTTTAAGTCAATGGAATATTAACATTAACATGAAGTATATTATTGAACGAAGTCTCTAAGTTTAATTTCATTCTTGGCAAAAATTACAAAAATAAGATCCTCGACCAGAGTAATTTGCAACGCATATTTCAACAATGCAATTTCTTCAGCGTCATTGAATACCCTATGAAATCTACCGAGCTTTTTTTCACAAGTTCCCTTTTTTGATATATCTTTGTAAAGTGGAGTAATTATATTTTCTTGAGGCGGTTCTAATAGAACTTTTCTACTTTCGTCCATTGCCTTTTGCATTATGTCTTGACTCCAAGACGCCTGATTTGTTTTTTCCTTTGGTATTTATTCACCATCTGTAAATTATTCAACAAAAGCTATCAATTTACTTGACCCGCTTTGCCCGGCCCGAGAGTACACATTTTAGTTAAATAATTATAACTTTTAAGAAAATTATCCAAAACAATATTTTCGCATATTATTTTAAAGCTAAATAACGCTGGTTCGAAATAGTATCAAGAATAAAGAAATAATTATAATACTTTTTAAATGATCTAGAAAAAACTAACCTTTAAAATTTTTATCGGCGTCAACAAAACTGATTTAATTGCCACTACTTTCATAGAATACGTCTCTGCCGACGAAATGCTACTAATTTACATTCATAACTGTTGTATCAATATCACCAAATCAAAATATTAACACTTATTGTTTACATAAAAGTGTAAGGACAGTGACCCGCTTTGCCCGGGCTTCCCCTATACGTCTCTGTGATTTCTTAAAATTGGTTTATATATATACACCTTTCTATTTTCAATCTCGTACGCCACCGATCCTCGAGCTTTTTTCACTTTCCAATTGGTCGAGCATCGATCATTCGGGCGATTGAATCGTTTGCCTGTTTTTTCAGTTTTATCTAAATTAACTAATTGGTTCACGCTCGGCTCTGTAATCATTTATACGGAATTCCTGGTTTTCCTTGGGAATCCGAGACTCCCCTATAATCTAACAAAAAGCACGTGGTGGACTTTCGGCACGTCGATGAAAGGGCTCTTACTGCAGCGGAAAAAAACACTTGCCGATCGATTAAATTCGATCGAAATCCTTTAAACCGATCTCGCTCAGTTTGTCCTGTTGTCGAACACTCTTGCGAACATATACATATATACAAATGCAATAATAGTCCTATGTGGTCAAATAACGTTTTGTGTCGAGATTTGAATAAATGTAGAAATTATTTTGTGCAAATCTTGACTGTAATGGTAAATTTTTTTCCCATCTTAATCCTCCATCCAAAGAAAAGTTTTGCAGTATTTCCAGCGGATATATAAAATCTCAGGGATTACCATTGTTCCTGGATGTTTATAAATTGTTTTTGTCCGGTACTCGTAAACTTTGCAGAGTTTTACTCGGTAGATTTTGTCGTGGAATCGAGCGATGAGCGGGTCTTTGGGGTGAGGGAAATTGCAAAATTCGTGTAACCATTCGGAGATAATTTTAATGATAAAAAACTTATTAGCCGTGACCGCGCGAGAGAAGTCAAAGTTCGAGATTTAGGGCAGCTCATTAGATTTCGGACAATTGGATTATCCTATCAAAGTTTTCTTGCAAACTTCCCGTTGGTAGTCCCGGTAACCGAGTCACGTTAAATTAGACGTCATTGTTCCACGACGAGGTACATGCAAAATTTATGAAATCATTGATGCGAAAGATAAAAAAGTGCCAAATTATCTGTAAAGGGTATCGAAATCAGAATTTTATATCAACTCGCGTATCTCGAGGTTGGAATATTAATTAGAGCGATGAGAGCGAATCAACGGAAACTTTTTTATTCAATTAACTGACTCGAGCTGATGATATAAAAGTCATTGAGTGCTACACTGATATGACAAGATAAATGTGACATTATAGAGTCTCAGAGTCACGCTACTCAATTTTTCGGCAAAGTATTACGTGAGATCAGTGAACATCGGTGAAATAAAATAAGAGGGAGGTATACAGAGTTTGTTGAAAACCTAAATTTCACAGAAAATATTTGCAATTTTAAATAGTTGATAAAATTGCAAATATATTAGGGTAGTTAGAAAAGAAAAGTCAATGTTTTTTCGTCGATCGCATAGAATTGAAGTTTCTTCCGAGAATCAGATGAAAATTTCTTAACAAACTTGAAGTCTGAGCTCAATTTTAAAAGGTTTCACCATTCACTTTAAAATTGTTTTTGCTTATTTTATAAAATAATGTACTGTATAGAACATGTTTAGTTATATAAAATAAAATACGTATAGCCAATTTTCTGTTATATTAAATTGTATAAAATGCTATATGCAAATTGATGTTAAACTCCGAATAATTACAAAGTTTAATTTTCAGAAAGAAACAGAGACGTATTAACAACAGGAAAAATTTTTAGTAAAAAAATGACGAAAAAATTAATAGCTTCACTTTACAATATTAAGCTGCACATGTCAACTTTGATGTGTGTGTGAGAAGTTTTATTTTAATGTGTAGAAACTAAATTTAATTGTGCAATAAAAAAAGTCGACATTTTTTTAATCATCCTATTTTTTTTTTTTTTTTTTATTGAAAGTAGTACAAAAATAAAAGTTATGTGAGCCAAACTTTATGCTGTTCGCACGAATATCCTCAATTGGCTTGACGTATAGCTTTGCCCGCGAAAACAAAAAACTCATATTTTCTTTTTACCATTGTAATTCTTATGTACATCCCCAAAGAGCGAATCTGTTTATGCGTAAGAACAGTGAAAGTATAAAGATAAATATCAACTTTTAAGGAAAAACTGCTATTTTCATCCTTTTTCCTTCATTTTTAAAACGTTATATTCAATATATTAGTTCAAACATATCTTCGAAACTAGTAGGTTCATCTTACAGAGAATTTTCTAAACTTTAAAACAAAAAAAAAGAACATCCAAATCGGTCGAGAACTTTTCGAGTTATATATCAGGTCAATTCGAAAAAAAAAAGTGGGTTGAGAAAAACGCGTTTAAAGTTTCTCCGCAGACAACACTATTACATTACGCACAGCTACAAAAGTCTCCATAACTCTGTAGGCGATGCGCGAATTTCGATGTAATATTATTAAAAGCAACAATTTGGAACTATATATATACTATCCAATTATTAAAAAAAAAAAAACAATTTTCAACCATTTATACAAGAATCTATTCCCCTTTAAATACATGCAAAATTAAATAAATACTTTAAAACAATTAGTCAAGAGGTGATAATATTTCAGCCTTGAGTAGAACTTTTAAGTTCATGTCATATCCCGCTCAAGGTCGTCACTTGCTGATAGATTCTGAACAGTACGAAAAGGCTACATTTATTATGCAGATGTTGTTTCTACAGCACAGAAAGCTTCCCCAGACATCTGCAGAATTTTCGAACGCCCTGTACAGAAACAAGGTGGTAATAAATCTTAACAGAAGCATCCCAGTGGGTTCTCAGGTTGAATTTTCAAACGAGATTTGACTTTGCGTTGCTTCAATTTAATATTATCTTGAGAAGTGGCTGAAAATAGGTTTGATACTGTGTTGTAAGCGGGTAAATTACTGGTTGTAGTGGATCGCTAATAAATTCGCCTGAAAGCGATAGTGGCGTCGTGTATGTTCCCATGTCCCATTATCTTTGGCAGTGAATGCCTCGTTAATGCGAGTTCAGTTGTCTGCTACGACTAACCCCTTCCCCCCCTCCTACACCACCCTACGTCGACAATCCCACTCACCTGTCATCTGTAAATTCTACCTGTGAATACTATCCTCCATCGCTCACTAATGTAATTAGAGGGAAAATTACTGCAATGCTATTATCAATCATGCAAACTAAATGGAAGTTATAAATTCCCTTTTTGTGTTACTACCACTTCCTATGATTCCTCCCATCAATATAAATCATTACATTATTCGATTCGTAATTCTAATCAGTAAAATAAATTTGTAAACTCATTTGCTAAATTTTAATCTGGAAAATGAAACTTGTTGTCGGATGCATTTCTGCATTTACGAGTTAATTTCTGTCAGTGTATTTGCTTGTAGCGATAAATCCATTCTTGTAATAACAATCCTCGAGGCGCGAATGTCGAGCAGGAAATGGTTGAGAGACAGTGGAGAATATCCAACCATGATTAGTAGTAGGCGACTTGTGCTATACCGAGTGTATTACGATTTTGCCAGTTGACTGGAAATGCTGAAATAATTTATGCCTGCTCTGTGAGATTCAATTTCCCAATATGAGGGACTGACATTTAGAATGCCTCAAAGGGTACGTGTGTGTGAGGTAATATTTGTTTAGCTAGGAAAAAAATAGCCATTGAAGATATGAAAATTTTTAAATAATACATTTTTGAGTGGAAATAGTAGGTTTTGAAAATATCCTCTCTTCGTGCAATAATTTTTAAGTTTTTATACTCTATGTTAAGGAGATATACATGTATTCTTATATGTATATATATATATATATATATATTTTCTTTTTAGGAAAATTAAAGTATGGCTGAGATCCTGCATATTATTTTCTCCCTTATGAAATCGTTCCATAATTATTATTCGGCCGCCATGATCAATTACCGACTCCACCTCGAAAGCAGTTCTTCGTTTTACGGCTGAATTCGGACGGTGAATGGAAAATACTCTGAGCAATCGATAGTTCCGGGTGGCAGGCAGAGTTCCCAATGCTCGATTTTACAAATGTGTAAAAACACTGAATAAAAATTTCGCTTTAACGTCGAGTGTCCTTCATTACCGATCGAGCAGGTTTCTGTCGAAAACTCAACGTTTTCTCCAGCGGGAATTTAAATGGAATTTTCTAATCATTCCGGGCAAAGTTTTTCTCTCTTTCTCTCACGCCCCTTGCTAAGTCCATTCGAGGCGTTCAATACGCACTCCGCGATCGACTCAATCCACAACCGCGCCCGTACAAATAATGGAATCCACGAGATTGCTGATAAGAGCTTCCACGTCGTCAACACGGAAGAATCAATTTGAAAAAAAGGAAAAGGTTGATTTTTAAATCACACTCTTCTTTTTGATAAAAGTCCCTTCTTCTCTTCAAATTTTCATAAATAAGGGAAACAAATAGCCAAATTAACGTAGTCGATACAAGTCTCGAGAAATGCATGGAAATAAGAGAAGTTGGGGCAGGTAAAATCACACTTGACTCGGAGAATCAAAGGCTCGATTGTCGTCGCGAGGTTCTTGTCTAATCAGGTGGTTGCCAACATTGCTGTACAATTTCGCGATAAAAGGAGGAGTCTTTGAGCGGAAAAGTGTAAAATTGGAACGCCGTGACGACGTTGTCCTCCCTCAGCTCGGCGTGGCAGAGGGAGAGGGACGTGACAAAAATGTGAAAAAAGGGTAAAAAGGCGCAAAGGGGAGTCAATTTCTGCAGAGATGACTTTGTCTTGGTGGCAGAAAAATTCGATGCACTTCAGTCTGGATGATGAGGTATTTGTTGAAGGTGGGAGAGGGGGTGGGGGTGAGGATCGGATCGGAAGGGTTGTTGGTTCTTTGATCTGGTAGCTTTTAAGGGGCGCTTTTAATCCGCGTTGCCAAAGGATCGAGTGCCAGACGAGCGCATTCACGAAGCACCAGGGGCCAATCGCAGCCTTCCACCGATATTTTCAGAGATAGATTATATACAAGGGACTCTCTGAAAAAGTCAACGAATTCCTTTACATGGGGAACGACTCGGAGAGCAGCCAATAAGCTCTCTGCTCGGCGAATGAATAGCTTTCAGTGATACGAACAAATATAAAATCATCCTGAATCCAAGACATATCCACTGGATTGAATAAGGGAGGAAAATGTACTTTACCCCTGTCTAATGTAATATCTCTTTGTAAGCGCCGATGGAGAGAGAGAGAGAGAGAGAGAATGCTGAGCAAAGAAAAGATATTTTCTTCTCGGACCGATCTAATACTGTCATTACTACTTGGCCAATTTTCCTCTCATCCTATAGCTTCCTCCCAGTGACGTCACGGAGCAACTGGTTCACGTCCATGTGGTCTTATTTCAGTTAGAGACGTTTCTACCCAATTATTTATGTCCCCTTCGCCTCTTCACCAAGCAGCCTTTCGAGCACCACAGCAATTCTTGCACATTAACACACGATCTATACATACATATATAGAGATACGGTTTTCACATGCATGCCAAACGAAATCCCTGGAACCCTGATGCATCCGCCCTCTGTAAATTGACTTAATCAATATTTGTCCGAACGCCTCCACTTCTAATCCGGATAATAAAGTTTGATGTCAACCGAATAGCTGCAGGAACTTCAAAATCTTCCCACCTTTCAGTAATGTTGGTAATTAATTCCTCCCCAATTAATGGCCACGTTAAGAATCTCGCTTAATAATCTTCCATTTTCGTCGACACTTTAATCTATCCAAATCCCAAAGTTCGCCCCGTTCGAAATCCTCGTCTCTTCGTTATAATATTAATTGACCGAGCGCATAATGACGAAATAATATATTATCCACTTTTCGGTAATTCGCGTCTCCCTTTTTATTCGAAAGGGTCTTTTTGCAGCGGAAGCCGATCCTCATTAAAATACGCTGTATTAAGATAATAATTCTTTGTTTATATCGTATAATGAGAGAAGGATGGAACTCTGTTCCGCTTTGCAACGATAGCGACAGATTTTGCTTCCATGATTTTCACGCAGGATAGAACAAAGTCATTCCTTCCTATTTTTAGATTAATTTTAATTCACGTAAAAGAACTTTGGTTTGTACAGCGATAAAAGCAGCTACCGTGCAGTTTCCGAAATAAAACTTAATTTCACTCCGCAGTTTTTCAGCAAGGACTACTTAGAGAATCCTGCACATTTAATTAAACGTTAACTCGTAGCAGGATAACTCATTCTTTGCTGCGGAACCTCGCTTGATAATTGGCCATACAGAGTTTAGTACTTTGAGAAAAAATTCCACTCTTCTGTGTGGTAGAATTTTATTGTTTCATCGAGCCATTTGTTTGTACACGGGGGGAAATGACGAACGCATCCTTAAATGTGACAGGGAATGGGTTACCAGCAATTTTCAGTGATAAAACTCGCTGAATGGTCGTCCCTGGTGATATTGGCTGATTTTCGCAGACCTATACTACTTCGGTATGTCATATTCGATGAAGCTATTTGCGCGACTTTTAACAACACAACGCGACGTGCTAGTTATAAATGACTGATAGCCTTTATTATGTACCAATCGTTATTCGCGAGTCACACGCGTTGAATATCAGGACGCATGGGAGGGACGAAGCCAAGACGAAACCAAGACGAAACGCTCGGGGACTCTCGGACCAATCATTGATATTACTACTGCGAAATAATTTCCAAGACTGATTGAGCAATATACCTGAAGAGTCGGCACAAAAACTCGCAGATTGGAAAAAGGACGCGTAAAAAGATTGGATGAATTCGGTTTGTATAGAAATGGAATAAAATCAAGTCTGAAAAAACCGAGAGTTTTCCCTTCGTTTAAGAATTCTTTCTCATCGTTGTACCCAGATTGATTAGAACGCTTCGGTGTAAAAAGGAAAATGCAACCTACTGATAATCAATTTTCAAGTTAAAGCTGGGCTGGAGGTAAAAGCATTGGCTCTCATGTCAGTCGATGGACTCATCCTTTCGTGCTACCCTCCCCCCCCCCCCCCGCCCCCTCCTCACCTCCGCCAACCCCCACAACTCTCTTGCTCTCGTTTTTCGTTCACACATTTATTTCCACCCTATATACCCCTGCTCTCTTTTCTTCCTTTCCCCTCTCTCTTACTCTCCTTCGCACCCTCGCTCAATCAGCCCTTTAGAAACGATGGAGAAATTTTTCTGTCCACGCCGAAACCACCCTGCTAAACAAGATCCAACAGATTTTTCCTCCACCATTCTACCCACCTTCCTGCATTTATCACAAACTTTTCTTACATCTCTCATCCAACAGACTTTGAACTTCTTCCCACTTACTTAATTAAAATTTCTCGTTTTTTCGTTTAATACAAATTTTAAAAGCACAGTATTTTTTTCAGTGCTGTAATTTAATCTTGAATAGATAAATAAAAAACTAAACGTGTGATATTTTTGTCACAACAGTTATGGTGTATA
This sequence comes from Prorops nasuta, assembly GCF_024137725.1. NCBI lineage: Eukaryota > Metazoa > Arthropoda > Insecta > Hymenoptera > Bethylidae > Prorops > Prorops nasuta. Next base: position 7,964,222 of record NW_027116803.1, on the reverse strand, counting down.
GCGACGAGGGGTTCGAGCGATTGATCGAATCCTTCGAGCGAGCTAGGTTTCGTGTTCCAGTCCGGGATCTTTCTCGCGAGCTTTCGCGTATGTAATTTGCATGAGATTTTTCTTACACGTACAGGAAATGGCCATACCTACCTATAGCGGAAGTTTCGCCAAGGCTTTTTGCTCGGCGCTTTTGTCCGGGTCTTCCTCAAAAGTTTTTCATCCAGGATCTTCTGGCGTTCTTCGTTCTTTTGGCCAGGATTATTACGAGACATTTTTAGCGTGCTTTTTGTCCCCAGCTTTTTCCGGGTGTTCGCTTTTACCGGTCACGGCAGGCTTGCTCTCTTTTGTCTAAGATAAGGCTTATACTTACCCGGCTCCTTCTCCTCTCGTATTCCTTTGGAAAATGCTTGCTAAACATATGCAATTCCTGCAGGAAGCTAGGTTGGGAGGAGGGGGGGGGGGGTTGCGTACTTCACGTTACGCTTTTAGCGCAGATAAATATGAAACGTGCCCCTGCGCAATACATTCAGATTGAAAAACTGCTGCTACGTTCTTACACTCCACTCCCCCCCCCCCCCCCCCATAGTATTTCCTTTATTTTCCATTCAACACGACACCGGCGAACCAGAAACTTTATACACGATTTTTCATTCTTTCACAATCCTGCCTCTTTCTCTACGAGTTATCCTTCAAGCCCCAATCCCAACATCCCACCTAACCTTTACAAACTCACCCCTATTTTTCTAAGGAAAAATACATGTGACGAAACTCTAGGAAAAACACAACACAATTATCCACTCTATGTACTCTTCGTATCTTTGAATTATTTCTTATCTTATTTTAATCTCGTTCCAAGAATGGCATCAATATTCTCCGGATAAACAACAAATATTAAATTACCGAAGCCACCACTCTAACGCATTTTCCATTTTCCTTCCTTCCGTCTCCCTCGAACGGGTTAGTTGATAAACAAAAATAACCGTATACGTACGGCCTGGTATTTTTCGAGCACAAAACCCTGAAGAGAATCGAACAAAGGCGTCGCAAATTTTTGTTCGCCGCGCAATCGCTTGAAATTTCCCGGATTTTATTGTTTATCATAGTCGACTGATTCGTGTAAAAAAGTTGATCCATTCAAACTGATAAATTTTTGCTGTGATTTTTTCAGCTAGATTATTATTATTGTTATTACCTATCGTGAGAGAAAAATCCGGGACGAATTTGACTCGCTGAAACCAGCTCGAGATGATCCTGTCAGGACTGATAATTACCGCAAGAGAGAAATTTCCTCGTGAAATCGAAAGTCCTTGGATCTCTTTTCGATATTAAAATACGTTATGGCATCGTTCAGTACTGGAAAATCTATGCCAGCTTACGTCATCTGGCAGGGTCGACGAATATTATTCATAGATTCGCCACTATCCCCGTATATGGAAGGTAGATTGGGCGAGGTTGGTTATGAAAAATTCCGAGCCAATGTACTGTGTGCAGGCTGGATTGAAAATGACTGGGTTTTTAATTACTTAGCGATTCGTTAGCGACGGCTATTCTCTACTGGCAAAAATACGTCATTGAATCGTGCAGCCACCACGAGGAATATCCCACTTCTTGGATTTGTCCCGAGGCAGCCATTTTGAAAGCTGCCGCATAAATGTCACATCAGTCATTGTCGAATGCTTTCGCTACTTTTTATTATAATGCTCGCATCGCGCATTTCAATGGACAGTTTATTGAGATACGTTAATGCATCCGCGTTGGGATCTTCGATGTTGAATAGCCTGCAGCAGAGCGCGGGGCTCCGACAGGCGATACCGCGTTAAAACCAGCGATAATTGCAATGATTGCTTCGTGTCTTCGACCCCGTTCATATATATGTATGCACCAACCGTCGACCCCTTCCCCTTCATCCGGAGTTTCCCTAGAATTTCCCTCATTCAATAATGTCCGACTTAACACCCCTTGTACTACTTATAATCTATATAGCATCGAGCAACGTCCGGCCCAACGTTGCTCGTACTACTCGATCCATTCTCTCGTCATGTCGGACTCGACATCCCTCGTACTACTTACATCATTCCTTCGCGATGACCCTCCAACAATCTTCCAGAATCACCGGATAAACTCTACTATTTTATCCTCTCCCTCGCAATCCCTTTGCCAGGATCTTAATCCTGCACTATTTTCTGCTGACTTTTCTTACCCATGCAAAATCTCTATAAGACTCTCCCTGATTCAATAATGTCCACCTTGACACCCCTTGCTCCACTTGATATAAAGGAACCAGTAAGGTCCGATACAGCGTCCCTCGTACTACTTACATCATTCCCTTGCGATCTCCTTCTATATATAACAATATTCCAGGATCACCGCATAAAATCTTTATTCCACGGTCTCCATCGCAATCCTATATCACCGTGAGGATCTTAATCCTGTGGTTTTTTCTGCTGACTTTTCTCACCCAAAATCACCAGAATTTTCCTGATTCAATAATGTCCGCCTTAACACCTCTCGCACCACTTAATTTATAGCATCGAGTAACGCCCGACCCAGCATTCCTTTTACTACTTAATCAATTCTCTCCCCGTGTTCGACTTAACATCTTTCGTACCAGTTACATCTTTTTCGCGCGATGTCCTTCTAATAATCTTCCAGGATCATCGGATAAAATCTCTATTCCACCCTCTCCGTCGCAATCCTTTCGCCAGGATCTTAATCCTGCAGACTTTTATGCTGACTTTTCTTACCCAAGATTGTTATCTTGCTGTTTTACGAGCGTGTCCTTTTCCTCGGTGATGTCTTACACCGGATATCCTAGTCTTCCAGGTCCTTCGTTAAAAAATTTAAGGACCTCGTTTTTTTTTTTTTGTAATAACTTTAAAGTTTTTATTTGATTCGTTCGCTGCTCCACTGTTTTATGCGTGCAGCTTGTCCTCTTTTGTACACTAGAGTTATTGCTTCTCCCCTGTAATCGCTCCAAATTTTTTCTCCATATTTCGTGCTATACCGATGGCTGTCTATACTAGTACGTGTCTTCTCACTGGTACCTTACGCTGTTTCGTATAATTGTCACAAACTGTTTTATCGATATTATGCATTATCCCACCGTTTTATGTTATATATCTAGATGATATTTTCAACATTTAGAAGCATCGCATTTCACGCCCTTCCTTAAAAACTTTCGCTATTACCTATACGTAATAGTCATTGCAATTTTTTTATCAATATCATGCAATATCCTGCTGCTTTATGTATACGCGTTATTATCCACGATATTGACTTGTATAGTGGGAATCATCGTCTTCCACATCGTTTCTTAAGAACTTTCGCTATTACGTATACGATCATTTGAAAATTTTTATCGACAAAATGCATTATCTCTCAGCTTCAGGTACGTGTTATTTTTCTCCATTGTACCTTATACGTCCGGAATCATCGAGCTCCAGGTCCTTCCTCAAGGACTATATATCGCTATTACATAATAGTCATTCAATTTCTTTTTTTTATCAATATCTCGCATCAACCTGCTATTTTATATACGCGTTATTTCAGTCGACAACAGTGCCTTGTACACTCAAAGTCATTATCTTCCACATCCTTTCTCAAGGACATTTACGTTTACGCATAGTAATTCTAAATTTGTTTTATCGATATCGTGTCTTATCCTGCTGCTCCATGCGCATGTCATTTTCTTCCACACCCACAATCATTATCCTCCACATCCTTCCTCGAGCACTCTAGCTCTATTACATTCACACACACACACACACACACACACACACATATATATATATATATGTAATCACTGGAAATTTGTTATCGATATCGCGCGTTATCCCGCTTCCTCGTTCGCACCTAATTTTTCACAGAATTGTGTCTGAGTGACGAATTCGATCATTGTCCCTGGCGTGCTTCGTTAAGGACTCTCGCTTCTTCGTATAATCACTCCGATTTTTTCTCACTATCGTTCGATGGAGCCTCTCGTCCAGGAACAAGCGGGCCGGCTTCTGCGCAGCTGTGCTTTTCCAAGGAACGATGATACATCGACCCCTTGATCGCATCGCACAGACTGGTCGTCCAACGTTGACTTTTTTTCCTCATCACGATCCGTCTTGGCAGGGGGAAAAGTATGACAAGAATTATGTCGACTGGAGAACGGTAAATCAAGTTGTTGCTGGGTGAAAAAGGAGGGAAGAAAAGACTATGAATAAAGAATAAAATGGAAACTATCGAAGTTCCCGTTTAACCAGGGGTTAGTAGCTTAAAGCCGGATGTTCCAAGACGTGCTCGAAATTTATTCAAAGCTCGTCGTTCGACGCAACGTGGCCAACAATTTATCTTTCCCAAATGCAGTTGATGGGGGGTTTGGGAATTAATGAGGGAGGATGGTTGGGTAGCATTAATCAAGGCTTCCAATGGTACTTTAATAGATGCTCAACGGCATGGGCTTTCCAATAGTGGTCTAATTGTTGGTTCCCTGCGAGAGGACCCCACTGTCAGACCACTCAAACTATCCGATAATAGTTTAATAATTAACTCCTTCGCTCGCTCGTTCGCTCGCTCGCTGTCTCTACCCATTCAAACCTCGACTCGACAACAAATTCTTATTAATATTGACACAACTGCGGAGAAGGACGAGTCCAATTGAGAAATGCTAACATATCTCTCCTGTTCGAGAGACTCGTGTACAATTAACGATCAAAGTATGCAATATATACATATATTATACACTCACCAGACGATTCCCAATAGTGGAGGAAACCAGTTTGGTTTCTAACAACACAATTAAATACTAATAATTGGTTCTCTATACCAGGGGTTTCGATCGATCCATATATATATATAGTACAAAGCAGTTTACTTTTGTTGATGTTAACTAAAGTATAACATATATATATATAGTAAAGTTTGTGCGCCAGAGGGAGGGGTTGTGGAGGCTTGACGCATTACACATAATTTTATACGAATTTCCATGGCTGATAGGAGGGGATGATTGATTACAGGAGGTAGCTTCGGGATGAACTCGAGCGGGGAATCCGGCGGGACGATGTCGGAGGACTACGACGTGACCATGTCCGGAGGATGCGGCCCGCCGGAAGAGGAAACGGGCTCGAATCTGCCGACGTGGGAAGCAGCGGCAGCATCGATGACCTTGGGCTTCCTGGTGCTGGCGACCGTTCTGGGGAACGCCCTGGTGATCCTGAGCGTGTTCACGTACAGACCACTGCGAATCGTGCAGAACTTCTTCATAGTGTCGTTGGCCGTGGCGGACCTAGCCGTGGCGATCCTAGTGATGCCCTTCAACGTGGCTTACCTACTCCTGGGGAAGTGGGTCTTCGGGATTCACCTGTGCAAGCTCTGGCTCACCTGCGACGTCCTCTGTTGCACCGCGAGCATCCTGAACCTGTGCGCGATCGCCATGGACCGTTACTGGGCGATCACGGATCCGATAAACTACGCCCAGAAGAGGACGTTGAAGCGTGTCCTGGGAACGATCGCCGGCGTGTGGATATTGTCGGGAGCCATCAGTTCACCACCCCTGGCAGGCTGGAACGACTGGCCGGAGGAGTTGGAGCCAGGGACCCCCTGTCAACTGACCAGGAGGCAAGGTTACGTCATCTACTCATCCCTCGGTTCCTTCTTCATCCCCCTCCTGCTGATGAGCCTGGTCTACCTGGAGATCTTCCTGGCGACGAGGCGGAGGCTGAGGGAGCGGGCACGGCAGAGCAGGTTAGGCGCCGTTCAATCTACGAGGCACCGGGAGACCGACGACGCCGAGGAGTCGGTCAGCTCCGAGACGAATCATAACGAGAGGTCAACCCCCAGGTCGCACGCGAAACCCTCCCTGATCGACGACGAACCGACCGAGGTCACGGTGGGCCCGGGTGGTGCTGTCAGCGTGTCCATGAGTGCGTCCACCAGGAGGCTCGAACGCGGCGGGACTTCCGGTACCAGTCAAGCGACCGCTACCACCGTGACCACTGCTACCAATAACACTACCACCACTTCCACCACGGTCTATCAGTTCATCGAGGAACGCCAGAGGATCTCCTTGTCGAAGGAGAGACGCGCTGCTAGGACCCTGGGGGTCATAATGGGTGTCTTCGTTGTCTGTTGGCTACCCTTCTTCCTCATGTACGTCATCGTGCCCTTCTGCCCCGCTTGCTGTCCTTCCGACAGGGTAGTCTACTTCATCACGTGGCTCGGTTACGTCAACAGTGCTCTCAACCCTCTCATCTACACCATCTTCAACCTGGATTACAGGAGGGCCTTCCGGAGGCTTCTGCACATACACTGAGCAATCTCTCTCTCTCTCTTCCGCGAACGCACACATTGGATACTCCTCCCTATAGATATATATATATATACATGTATATATATATTTTATCTCGCTGCCCCTCTCTATTTATACCTACCACCCCAATCAATCCTTTCCCCTCGATGTTGCACCAAACCTTACGTCGCTGTTTTATCCTGTCTCTCCATATCAAGTGTTTCTCTCTCTATCTATCTATCTATGTCTCAATTTCGAGTTGCCTGCCAATGCTAACAAGGGTGCCTCATGGAATTCCGAAGACTGGAAATCAATGAACGACTATTAGAACAAAGCTCCAATGGTTGTGATGCATGTTGAATTTTTGCTCTCTCTCTCTCTCTCTCATCCCCCCCCCTCTCCTCTCTCTCTCTCTCTCTTACCTTCTCTCTCCTTCTCTCCATCTCTCATCAGTCGGCGAGATTGTTCAATGTGAAACTACGTGGCATTGGCTCCATTCGTGGGAATCGGAAGTGACAGTGGACGTCGTTGGAATTCTCGTGCCAAAAGAATGTTATTGGGAGAAGGAGAAGGAGAAGGAAGAAGGGGAACGCGGTGTGGTTTTACGTAGGAAGATAAAAGAGATCGAGACCATTGACCCAAGTAGAAATTTACAACCCCCTAATCCTGTCCAATTGGAACTCACTCCTTGCCTGACATGGAGAGAGTGGAACTTGGCTCGCGCGAGGCCAAGTTTCTCGCTGGAACGAGAAATGATCCTTGATAAAATGGAATTTGGGGATATTTTTCTTATTATCAACGAGATTCTGGGCTCGCAGGACGAGGATGAAATAAACGGAAAAGTATGTGCACCGTTCTGATAAGGACTTGCGGAGTGTAGCCACCACGAAACTTTCTCATCCTGTCTTCGTCGTCGTCGTTGTCGTCGTCCTGGCAGATAATAATTGCTTCTTCATCTTCTTCCTATTACGACGTTCGGTATCCTTCTCCTCTGCCAGGAAAAAATACTTCACTGCAGGATCCTTGGAATTATCCATGGTCGACGTCCCAATGGCACACGAGAACGACGACCACCATGAATTCCCAGGTAGGTGAAAAATTTCTCATCCCAATCACGTTTTAGATTATTCCTCCTTATTTAGTCGCGACATTTTTGTTCCTTATGTTTTTTAATTTTTCCACTTTGGTATTCAGAGCCTCGGTGTGTTTAATGCGATAGCAAAAGGATGAAAGGATTAAGGCAGGAGAATGGTGACCGCGGAAAGAACTTTGTATCGAGGAAAACTATTTTGATGCCAACTCGAGAGCTCGGTGCGTGGGTTTTTATGAAAATTTTTCAAGAAAAAAATTACGTAGCAGACGTGGCACCTCATGTATATGCATAACATATTTATCCGAATCCTCGGGTTATTTTATTGCGAGTGAAATATCTGAACGCTACAATGGAAAGCTGGAAATTCAAGCTGCCTCTTGCAATCTCAATAAAGTGAGAATTTTATAGCTGAACGATAAAAGCTGTGCACAAAGGTATAGACTTGCAAAACACACACTGGTACACACACACGCGGGCGTCGTATAAGTATCGTTAGTTTTTAATTTGTAAATTTCGAAGGCTGAAAGACGGGCCTCGTTGGTGCCATTTTTGATTTTGGAGCATTAATCTCGAGCGAATCTTTACAGCCCCATCTGGACATTTATCACCAATTGGAAAACTCGAATGAAATCACTTTCCTACAGGAAACTCTTATTTTTTTTAATTCCTGCGTAGATTTCCAGAGGAAAAATACGAGTCTTGTGTTCGTGCCATTCCTTGTTTTATGGCATTAGTCTCGGTCGAATCTTTACAGTCATCCGAACATTTATCACCCATTGGAAAACTGGGATGAAATCATTTTCATACAGAAACTGCCACTCTCTCCAACTTTCCGTCAGAGAATGCGATGTGAGAGTTATGGGAAAACATTTTTCGATATGCTGTTAAGTGAAAATGATCATCGAAGATCCTTTATAGCCATCGTTTGTTTCAGGAGCTTTTACACGTTTGCGAGAGCCCCTCTCGCTCTCTCTCACTCTTTAAATCATACACACACACACACACACACACAGATTCTCTCTACGTTTTCTTCTCTCTCTTTCCTCGATATCTCTGTCCCTTCCTGGAGCGAGATAATTTACGACGAAAGCTTGAAAATTATTCTTCTTAGCATCGTTAGTGCAGTTCGTGACATTAATTAATCATATTTGTTATTGTAGTAATATCGTTGAATTTTAATGTACCTACTACCAAATTTCGACCCATGTTAATTATTCAACTATAGTGCCAATCCTGGCGTTTGTTTTCATTGCACGTTAATTTGCTCAAAATTCAGTTTCACTGACGTCATAGAGTTTTAGAATTAAACTTCTTAGAAAATATGCTGCCGGATTATGGCTCCAAGTAATTACTCGATCCAGACAAAGATGCAACATTTTTTCTTACGTGATAAATAATAGTTAGTTTCGCATCGATCAAACTGGAAATTTCATACATCAATCATCATGTATACTCGAAGTTTCTTGGATGTCGATAAATACGCGCGTGAATTCATAACATTTCCAAAGTATCCATCGAAATAATTCATGAATTTGAGCTTCGAAATTTCCAAGCGGTCAGCCACTAATTGGTTTGAATTTCTGCGGCCGGACAGTGGTGGGATTTGGATTAGGATTGAACTGCAGTTAAGAAAATAGACCATCGACCAACTAGACTAAACTCCGGAAATTTGCACGATTTTGCGCTGTTCGATCGTGAAAAATAGATTCCCACTACCAACGACCTTGAAATTTCTAAATCTCGTCAAAAAAATCATGTACCACTTTCTCCACTTCACTATATATATACATATACATGAACAGAATTGATTATCGCAAAATTATTGCAGGAACGTTGAATGGCCTAATTTTTCGAATTAGTTTATAATGCAGGATCTTAACAAGGATGTAACTTTGAATCGAAATTGGCGAAGTTTAGGAATATTGCTGAATGGTTGGTCTTGAGTCAATTGCGGAATTCGAAGCAGCGTTCATATCGAGTTTTCCGCCTGGCTGTGCGAATTAATTAGTTGACTTTGGCGTTATCTTTTGGCATCTACGGCGCACCCGATGAATATCTGCGACATCCGCGGGACAATAGTTGAATTTTGTTCAGGAAACATTCGCGTAGTCCCCAAAGAACAATTGGGTGAATCACCTGAGCCACAATTAGGCAAGTTTCGCGCGGGCGTCGAGCAACTCTCTCGAATTGTGTCGTGTCCCTGTTATCGCAAAACTAGCTCGAGCTAATGCTTATAGTCCTTGGCTTGAAAACACACGGACTGTGCATCAGGGTTACACTACTATATATATATATATATATATATATGAAATTCTGACACTTTAATCGTCGAATCGTTCCATTACATCCTCTTCAATTTATCTCTTACTTTTGTATACTTCAACTTTTCTCTCTTTTATTCATCCCCCCCCCCCCTCCTCCTCCACCCTATACCCCATCTCTATCCGTCTCTGCCACTCGTCTATTTAATCGACTAATTAAATTCTCCCATGCATTTCTTTATATATCGAAATAATTTATCATTCCACCATACTCGCTCAACAGTTTTTCCCTTTTGCAAAACTTTCGACACTCATTCCTCGGCTCGGTTCCGGCGGTGATCCTGAGAGCCGGAACGTGACGTCCACTCGACGAAATTGAAATATTTCACGAAACTCCGACGAATACAAATGAATTCCTTTAAGAGACCTTCATCTATCCTGAAACGAGGCTTCGCTAGGAATTCGGATCTCCATCGTTTGGAAACTTACTCGCAAACATTCTGGATAAACGAGAGAACTCTGTTTGCACAACGTTTCGGAGGAGTCAATTCTGTTTAAAGGGCTAACAATAGTTATTTAAAAAAAATAGGGGAATAAAACTCGCTGGAAAATCTTGTAATATTATGTGGGAAAGAAATGGTACGATCAAACATCGAGATTTCTACTGAAAAAATAATCATCCTCGATGAAAGGGCGGAGGAGAGGGATGAGGGGGACAATGAAAACGAGGCTAGTTTCTCTCAATACAGGTTTGCCAAAGTTTAAATAGCCAAGGGGCCCTCGGGTGAGCTTTCCTCTCTTTGATCTTTACGGTTTGATCTTCCCTATAACGACGCAGCTACAAATTTTTGCTTCCCATTAACCACTGAATGAGATAGATCAGCATGCATAAAAATTCCGAGACTGCGAAAATTTCATAGAAATTATCATTTTTTGCATCTGCGTTAAATTTTTCCGCTATTAATTATTGTTCAACGGTGTTTCAGGCTGTTTGAAGCTGAAGCTGATGGAGTAGAGGGGGAACTGAGGGTGGGAGCTGTCCAAGTGCACGCTTGGAGAGGAAGGAGAAAAACATACGGAAGTTCCGGCGGGCGAGGGCCAGCAACGAAGCTCGACGTTAGCCAATCAGATTTTAAGCGGAGCAAATGGCGTTTACGGATAGGACTTTTCTACGAAATCGACCAAGATTCCAATTAAGGCGTTTTAGCGGATAATATATTATTGTATCGTAGTTGGTATAATCGCGGCACGTTTATCGGTCGAACTTGCGGAAAATTTTCTCTCGGAGATAAAGCACCCTTGTATTACTAAGGGAGGGGGGGGGGGGGTCACCAAGTGGTATTAAACGATTCTTGAGAAAAGATCGTCGGACCAAAACGCAAACTCGTCCATGCTGAAATTTATAGGCGTCGCGCACCACCCAATTCGCACTTTTATTTATGCCAATTGAATAATAATGAAAACTGAGCAATCGCGTGGCTGTTATCTCGACCCGAGTATCCGATCAAAGAGACTCGCGTTAAGCGTCTCATCGTCATAATTTTTCCGAGGAATATTAATAAAAGGGTGAAAGCTATTCGCGAATAATAAACACAATTAAAGCTCTGTGAGTATTCTCTTTTTATCGAAAGGTACCGAGCTTTTCAATGCAAAAGCTCATTTTGAATTAACGATGGAAGCGAAAGATGAATTTTTCAATGATGTAAATCAATGGGGATTTACCATTATATCAAAGCCAGTCCGTGCATAGTTGATCGCTGGGTATAGTCGATTTAACTTTTCGCAAAGTTTTTCCCCGCAAAATTTGTCTAGTTTGCAATTCAATGCGCTTTTAGTGGAACGTCTCTCTTTGCGTACGCGCGCAAACACCGCGAGCATTGAGATTGATTGCGCGTGAATGATATCTACAATTTGTAAACAATTGCTCCTACCAAATCCAGATGGCATTTTTCACCACGCACATCTCCCCCCCCCCCCCCCCCCCCACCTTTCCTCTCTCACGTTCGTGTCTCGTTCCCCACCCCACACCTGTCAATCTCGTAACGTTTCAATCGTTTTCACTGAACCAATCCACGACGCTTTAAAATTTTCCACCGACGTAGTGGAAAAATCAGTTCTGCCTCGGCTTACAAAAAAAAAAAAAAAAAAAAAACATTTCTCCAGAAAAAAATCTCTCTTTCGCGGGAGCTAATAATTGTGAGAGGCTTTGAGCGTGTATCTTTTCAATTTTACGGATTATTCCTGAAGGAATTGATGCGTGAAGACGCGAGAACGTCTTTGCTTTTCCTGAGGGATCCGCGTGGATTTGGAAGGCCGTGAGGAATCTTCTTTTCATACAAAGAGGGAATCGTATGCATAAATCATGCTTTCGGGGTATCGACGATTGTAAGAGGAATTGATTTGTGGAGAGGTTCCAGTGGATGATAAAAATGAAAGGGGACGTGTGTCCTGGTTGTCGTGGCATATTTTAGTGCGTGGTATCATTATAAAAATACAGGAATGCTGCGGTTTAATCCCGGCCAGCCGGAGTAATAACTACGAGCCTGGAATAACTCTGAGATTGTCGCTGTGACGTCCCATCCTCCTCATTCTGTATCTTCTAATTGCTCTCATAATCTACATCCCCCCCCCTACCCACCAACTTCTCTCTCACGAGCCTTACCCCATTCTCCTATTATTTTTTCTCATCCCCCCACCCTGCGTTCCCCCTACTAACCCCCCAGCCCATTAATTATTATTCAAAATCCTTCTTACACAAATTGCATTATTTTAGTAGAAATTCTCCGATATTTTCGCTGCTTTTATCACAAACGAACGTTCTTGCTTTAATTTATCGCGTAAATCTTGTATATTTCCATTACAGGTGCTCTCGTCGTTATTATTTTAGTAGACAAATCGGTGCGATTTATTTATTGACTGTTTACGAGAGCACAGAAGGTTTTGGTCTCGGTTTACACTCGTGTAGCAAAACCCAGGCGTACTATAAAAGTAAAGTCGTAGGATAATCGTAAAAGCTTTCCAGAAAAGCGAATCGCACTCGTTTCTTCCGATCATTCGTTCGCTGCACGGCTCACCTTTTTATTCCACCGCTAGTTACTTTATCCTTTATCACCCATCAAACTGTATTCTAATTATCAAGAGCGAGACAACAATTTAATGGACGCTTGAGATAATGAAACAGTTTGGAGCTTCCTCGTATAAAACTCGTACAAACGAAATGTTAATTGACGAATAATATTATGCGGTAGATTTTATTGTAACTTTGTGAGATTGCAGTTTCGGCTTTAATTAGCCAAAGAATTCTTAATTGGCTGAAATTTAATCAGTATTTATAAATGGCACCGATGATAACAACAATTGTTTCCTACTCATATTTATCTGTACCACTGCAGTGTACATAGAAAAGACGGAATATTCTGTGAAACTTTATCAAATTTCACGAGCAAAATTTTAATTAACGTAATACCAAAAACCGATTATATTTTAATTATCTAAAGAATTCTCATTGATTAATGATAACGGCATGTTTATTATTCGAATGGCGCAAATAACAAATTTACAACGTTCCTCCGAGTAATTTTGCTATTCGGCGATTATAATCGGAAACAAAAGTTAAGTCCACGCTAAATATCAACAGCGGAAATACGCTAATCTTTAATTAATTGGCTCGAAAAATGATCAGTGATAATCGTCAATGTTTCATCCGGCATGTCATAAGATACATTGATCTGTATCACTTGCAATGTGCTAATAGAGATTTAACGAGGGTTCACCGGGTGTTTTGCGTACAATTTTCACGCTTTTATGAAAGCTCGATAGTTGGGTACTACTATAGTGGGGAAGGAAAGGGGTGAGGGGGGATAAGCACTAAATAATCCGATGTTCACCGTAAATCAAACGCCGGAAATCGATTTTGCGTACCACTTGGTGAAAGTCGTAAGTAACGATAGAAGTGATGAAATTTTGGAACTGTGGGGGGGGGGGCGACGTACGATAATCCGATAATCGTCGCCGCTTAATCATTTATTATCACTTGGATCACGGTTGTGAATTATTATTAATGAAATTCGAATTCTTTCGAGGGGCACGCGTGCCTTTCGAAGGCTGCTTGGCTGCTCGATTTTAAATATTTAAGCCAAAACACTCGAATGGTTGTGGTATAAGCATACGTCTATGTATATATATAAAAAATATATATATATATATATATACATAGGAACACAAGAAAAGCGATATATATGTAAATAATAATAATATATACAAGAATGTTAAGTCACTCCAGAAAATCCTGCGAATCTCTCAACGTTAACGAGCTTTTTTGCGACGAAGAGGCGAGTCGAGATAAACGATCGAAAACGTTCTCGACACTGATATTCCAATTGTAACAATTTTATTCTAATACACGATATCGTACGACACACACACACATGCAGATAGGAAAACACAAATGCCACCTCATACCGACAGAAATTCAAGAAAAATTCGGTTTTTGGTGCCATTCGTGGAATTCCTGGGATTGATCAGCATTCGTAGACCGTTTCATTAAGTTCGAGCGGTATATAGGGTCGATTAATCGAAGGAAATTGAGCAGTCGTGAATTGATAATCGAGAAAAAGTTTCGATGAATTTCTGGGCTGATTTGACGTTTACCAAAACTACGTTTAAATTGCCAGGGCGCTCGCGCGTGTGGCTAGGCAAACACCCACGTACGTGGTAGGTTGTGTGTCGCACACGCACACACACACACGCGGGCGCGTAAACATACACGAACAGGTTGGCTCTGCGAGTGTGAGTGCAATAAGAGTAAATGGGAGCTCCGAGGAGAGAAACTGGCGTGCGACACAGGAAGTTGCCATTCCCTCGAGTGCACCAAACTGAAAATAAAAAAGGTTACTCGATGTGTGTCGGAGTGGGGGGGGGGGGGACCAAAAGGGGTACGAGAGGAAAAATCAACTAGTGTAAGTCCGCGGGGGAAAAAGGAACGCTATTATATTATATATGATTATACGAGAGAAGAAAATAGGAGTACGACGCCCTCACACATACTCGAGGCACGCGTATGCACGAGGAAATAAGAAAAGGAATAAATAAAACTCAACCTCGCCTTCGTGGCGTGCTATAATAAGGTTGTGATAAGGTTGTGAGAAATAATTTCGTAGCCGTGCTACGAATGACACAAGTTTCTTAACTGTAAGAATAGAGAAGTATTATGCTCGACTCGAGACGCACACACACACTCACACATATATACGTGTACACTGTCCAATACAAAACCACCTTGCGATAGAACGATCCTCCCTATTCATTGGGGAAAGTAAAGCCATGAGCCACGTTCGCGAATCTCGTCGAAATTTTTGCCATTAGATATATTGCAAGCAATCAGTGCCAAATCGTACGAAAAACCTAGGAAAATTGCAATTTTAAAGAAACGTTTATTAATTGGAATTTGTTTTATTGTTAAACTGCTGGATAAACAATGTTCTTTTTTTAGTAGTGAAGTTACGAAGGGGGCTAATGGGAGATCGCTAGATCTTTCGTTGATTCGCATAAAAATATCAAATCTATAGTCTGAAGAGTGGCAGAAGAAAATGGTCAAAATTTAAAATGGCAAATCTCAAAATGCATTTCCGAGCAAACGCTATTTTTCCACTTGATGCTTCAATTATTTATACGCGAATCGTGTTTGCAATTAATTTAATAATGCAGTCTCATTTTCTGCTTAATCAAATATTGCAATTTTTCGGAATATTGTCGCTCTCTAGCGAATGTGCGACTGTACAGTTGATGGATGAAAATGGTTTAATTCGTCAGATTTAAATATTTCTACAAACAATGGACCACTGTACGTTACGAGATGAAGTTTTTTTTTCAATTTTGATTTCAATCAATCACAGTTTTCTTTCTGGTATTTTTATAGAGTTTTCGTTTACCTTTTGCAAAACAAACAAATTATTAATAATTTAAACTCATTTGACGAGATTCGTGAGACGAAAGACGACTGAGCCTTCTTGAATAGGGACAACATAACGGTGTACATAGACATATATATTATTATTATAAACAAATACATGAATATTTAGATATAAATCTATTAAATGGCATTGTATTACAATATTGTTCGCATTCTCGAACGCGAGCGTTTCAATCGTCACGAGACGCGAATTTGGAAAAATGTCAAATACCAACATTCGATCATTTTAATCTAATTTCCGGATTAGAGTCGTATATATTTTTTTTCAACACTCTTAGTGGGTATATTGCGAGATATTAGCGAAAGTTTCGAGGCCGGAAATGAACATTTCCGGTTTGACAAATCGATTGAATTTATAAGACCATTTTAGTTGTAGGGGAGGCGAGAATTAAGAGTTCCGGATCCCGATAACTCGCGGTGTACCGGAAGCGGAGGTCGCAGCGCAACTCGTGGCTCGAATTGAGAAAGGAATCTGCGAAGTGTGCAAATATTAATAGGGACTGGTCGCCCATATACGGAGAGCGTTAAGCTATTATACGTATATTATGAATATCTAGTTAAGTAACTAATACTCCGTTGGTTGTGATTTACAAGTATAGCAATACGTATACGCTTGGCAAATGTTCAAAGTTCTCGCTGCTCTCGATCCTCCAACACACCCCCACCCCCAACGCAATCTCTTTGCAAATACGATCCTTCGATTGTCTCTGAGAATTGCCAAAATGAAAAAGTCCAGCTACTCTTGGATACGAATATAAACACCAAGATTCGCAATGAATCGATAGTTTTCGCAAGCAATTAACCGTTTCGCCATTAATATTTCATCCCCCCTCCGAAAAAGTATTTTAATTGAATATATTTCTTGCTTGTCCGGGGCGTTTGTTATTTTTCTCTTTTTTGACAAACGAGTCACGTCATTTTCTTCTTGATGCGTTTATGAAACAAAAAATTGAATGAGCACGGGGGCTGAACAAACACTCCGTTCTGAATATTCGAATAGCAATTTTTCCTTCCAATCGATGGACGCCTGGGAGAGCGAAGCTTTTCACCCAAATGAAATAATATCTCTGTATTAATTAAGTTTTATTCGTGCAGGAGCAAAAAGAAACACGATATCGCCTACGACCGTAGGGGAAATAAATATTGAAGCTATAAAGCATGGAAAGAATTATGGATATAATTCCTCTTGTTCGAATGGACGTGGATAAGAAAGAGTTCGATTGAGACAGATTCGAGATAAAGGGGCTATTTTACCCCATGCTGTATTTTTTATCCTCTCTTATTTATACTTATCATATAAACGATAATTCATATAATTTTGGAAATAATTTATTAAAAGAAAAAAAGTTATTTAGAATTTCTTACAGCACTACATAATTGACCCATTCGTTGCACAAGGAAACTTCGAAGCATCACTATCACTGCTTCGTTTTTCTGCCACTAGTGCGCGAGTATTTATTATTCAGAGCAACTTTTAAAGCATTGAAAAAAGTCAATCTGATTACTCGTCCAAAATAATCGAGATTTATACATTTCGCTGGACCAGCGAGCGATGGAGTTCAATGACCTTTTCGAGGCTAGCAAAGTCAGCTGGAGGGAGCTCGGCTCGGCATCGACGAGTATACTCGTCATTGGCAGCGAAAGGGTTAATAAATGATATTGTTGACGAAAGGGAAAACTCGAGATAATTTGACCCACGAAACACCGTGCGGCCAAAGTAAAACGGTTCGTGTAAATGTTGTAAAATATAATAAGGTTATGGAAGATTAATTATCAGATCCCCAGGGTGTGGTGGTGGGGGGGGGGGGGGGGGGGTAAGAAGAATGTTGACCGGAGGAAAGGAGGTAAAGGGCGAGTCTTGCAAAGGGGGCTGCTGAAATGTGGATGAAGAAAGAGGGTTGGGGATGTATGTGTGGTGGTGGTGAGGAGGGGGTTGTCGTCTGTAAAGAGGATGCTGAAGGGGAGGGGGGGGGGGAGGGTTGGGTGCAGCAAGGACCAGAATGCAGTCGAGCGTTTCATGCGAGTCTGTCGCTTGGATGTGTAAATACTAAAATCGATTTAATGAACAAGAATAAATATGTGTGTATGAGTCGGAGCGCGAGTGCTGATGGTGTGAGTGAACGCTCCAAGTCCAGTGACAATTAAATACCCTCCCGCGGGGGACTTGCGTTGTGCGTGCTGTGTGTGTGTGTGTATGTGTTTAGCATGCAAAATTAATCTCTCTCTCTCTCTCCCTCTCTTTCTGTCTCCAGAAGACATCTTCCAATTTGCAGACCCAACCCTGTGTTACCCTTAGCGATTTCCTAAAACGAGAGCAACATCCTCCTGCAGATCGCTGGCCAAATAAATCTGAGGAACATGAGGAACTTACCTGATAAGCCGATGCCACTTGTCGTTTTAAAGTGTTCATACGATTAGAAGAAATTTGTTTATAGCTCGATTATATATATATACATACCTTTATTATTCCCATTCGTCGAACCTCCCATGGCTAATTGTTCGTTCTGTACAGCATTTGTCTACTGCGTTATTAAAATGGGAAGAAAATGATGTTGTTCATAGTTCGCTGATTAGTCGTCATTGTATTCGTATGTAATAACTTATTGTGTAAAAAGTTTGTATTATTAAAAAGATTTATCGTTGGAGGATTATACTTGTCTCTCGAAAGACTTGTGGCGATTCTGGAAAATATCATTTCAACTCGTTGCTCGTGCACTCGATAATTCTTGTAATCCTGTTGGTTTTTTCCACGTAATTCAAAGTCATACGAGAGTATTTCTAACGTTTGTTCAATTGGTTGATGATATTTTTTATGACTAAATTGTATTCTAGTAAAAAAATAGTTTCCCGAGACACGCGAGATGATAATAGGGTTTTGGATATTAAAAATATACTGATTACTTTGGAACGTAATGCGAGATACTTTTGCAGTCAAATCAATACTGTAGCAAGTATTTGCGTCACTTCACTTTGTTAGGATTGCTACTTTAACATAGATCGTACAAACATGTGTAGGTACCATCTGTGAGTAAAATGATATTTTGTTTATTTTTACCTCGAGTTTTATCCTATTTCTTGATATTCTTCAGCCACCAGCATTAACTGAAAATATTTTCCCCTGTTTTCTCTCTCTTTTTTTTTTTTTTTTTTTCTTTATTTCAGTCACTCTTAGAAGATAAGTCTTGAAATGAGTGTTACAAAGGCGCGCCATTTCTGGCAACATTCCAAAATCCCTGCTTGGCAGTGTTTAGCCAAAGAAACGCTTAATTTACCGACTAGCTAGCTAAGCTTAATAAGTCTCGATAATTGAATTGCTAATTAGCTTAAGAAATAAATTTAAAGGCGATGTTTTCCAATTTCTCTCCCTTAAAAACCTTCGATAACACCTCTCGAAAGGTGGTGTTAAGGGTATCCGGCATTTCTGGCAAAGTGGCAAAAATTTATTCCACGAGATTGCGAAAGTTTTAATCGCAGAAGGGACTAGTCGTTATTTTTCAATAAGCATTTATCGAGTTTTTAAGTACTTTAATAAGTTTTCCGTGCGTTTCGTCGAATGAGTGTAAGAGAACGGGTGTAACAGCGGGCTTGAGCTTCTGCTGTTATTGCTAAATTCCTGTTTGTCATGCTTATTCTCTCCTATAACGCTGTGCTCAATCGAACGTGTATACTTGGCAAAGGTGGCCGTGTAATGTACGATAAACGTGTTCAGCGAGAAACGCGTTTGTGTTCGCTCGGTTTAGGCGTTTACCGGTTGCCATAACCTAAAATGTACAGGGTGTCTTCGACGTATCTCATGAATTTTTCACGAGAGAAACCCTGTACTCCGCGAACGAATAATCCGTTGGAAAAATTTGTTTCCGTCCAGTGGTTTATAAGTTAAACCACTTTTTAATAGACCAATGGTATCGCTGACAACTGGCAACACTGTACACTTTTATTATCGCAGCAAATATCGCTGTAACTTTGAAACTACTGGTCGGAATTGAAAAATTCAAACGGATTATTTTATATCGCGCCTTCTGCTGTACGAGTATTGTAAAACCGTAGGTAATTCGAAAACACCCTGTACGACCTTTCGTGGATAATGCGCAAAATAACGTAACGTCCAAGATCAGCTAGAACCAGTGCGAGTGCTAATCACGACAGACTCGTTCACTCGCCTCTTTCTTCTCCCATCTCTTTATCATCACTTTATGCTTTTCCTCTCTCTTTTTCACTCTCCACCGGCCTCGTTTTCTTCCAAGTCGCGACGAGCGAAGCTAATTGAAAAAATAAAGAAAAATGAGGCGAAAAGAGAGCAAATGTCGAAAATATAAATCACGTTGGAAGACTGTTGGAACGAGACAGAAACTTTAAATAAACGGGCGAATGCGAGTGTTTTCTTTTTGTTGTTGTTGTTGTTGCTGTTACTGTTATCATTAATTTGCAGGGCTAAATGGATAAAGTACCGAGAACTGTATAATAATACCGAACGAAGTTGTTAAAATGGCAGAAATGGTGGGTGGAGGATCACGTTTCACACCGTGGATTTGCCATCACGTATATATATATATATATATGCGATTGCGATCGCATCTGAAATAAACAAATGAGTTTAAGAGAAATCGTGTGTATTCCAGTCAAGTCGTACCTTTTTTAACCATTCCTCTTCTACCTTCCACCTTCTACCCGCACCATCCATCCTCCCTCGCCAATCTCTTCACTCGCCATCAATTTTTTTCGCACAGCCATTCAGCTTCTCTCTCCCATTTGCTCGTCGAGTATCACGGACCTGATTTGATTACTGGAGAGAAAAAAGATCATCGGAGCATGGAAATTCCAGGAAATCCATGATTTCATCGATTTCGTTTAATCGAATTAAAGAGATCGTTTCTGCACATCCAAGGGAATCTATATATACATATATACAGACTGAGGTACTCGTGACGTGTCCCGGAAGAAGAAACCATAAAAAATCATGTATCCGAGCAAGGCTGAGAGAAATAGGAATTTTTGCTCATTGGACCTCTCTTCGAATGCAGATGGGAAGCAGCTGCGAAAGGTGTTATAAAAAAAATTGAAATTTTTTATGGTCAACGGTACATTATTTTCTTACGCGTCTATGCTTTAGGGTGCTTTAAATTGCTACCCCACCCCATTATATATATATACAGACTTAAAGCAGTACTGACCTAAAGTTTACGTTCTACGAAAATTCCTCACGATACATTTTTTTCGCCACGAGCATAAGAAGCGTAGCGAGACATGCGTAGCTGACAGTAAACACGTTGGAAAAAAGAAGCCTGATTAGCTAGTACAGCACGGAGGAATGATCAAAAGATATCGAGCAATCATACGTGCTCTCGTGCCTAATAATGCATATTCATTTACGTCCTACGATAAGACTCGCTCAAAGTGTCAACTTAAATTAACCTCACGCTTTTTTCATGAATAATCGATCAACTATTTTCACTATTAATAAAGAAAGCTCCTGTAAAATCAATGGAAACGATTATCACGCAATCGTACATGTCAGTTGAATAATATTCGTTGGGAAAAATGCGAGGAGTTTTCATCGATAATTTATGCGACACTTTTCGATGATAAAATCGAGTGTTGTTTTTTTTCTGTGCGCAGTTTAATTCGCGAGTGGAGCTCCATTTCGTGGAAGGTATATAAAGTATAGTGGGGCCGTTGTATAGAGAGTAAAGGGATAGTTGAGGTTAGGGGGTGGGGGGATTAAATATATTAACCGTGCGGTATGAAATCTATATTAATTTTGGAATATTTAGCACGTCGGATGAATCCTGAGCATATCGACCACATCGGAGTTTTGCGCGCGCGCGCGCGCGCGCGCACCCTCGTCCGCTCACTT
The DNA here is from genome assembly GCF_024137725.1 of Prorops nasuta. Classification (NCBI taxonomy): domain Eukaryota; kingdom Metazoa; phylum Arthropoda; class Insecta; order Hymenoptera; family Bethylidae; genus Prorops; species Prorops nasuta. The sequence goes on along the minus strand of NW_027116803.1, from coordinate 7,942,781 downwards.
ACGTGCAGAGGCTAACCAGGTTGAGCTGGGTCAGCGTCGAATTATAGAGACATTTTCGTACGTCTTCCGATCGAATAATCGAGAGAAGAAAATTGTCGTGGAAATAAGTTGACGCATCAATCACACACCGCTCGAGCTTAAAGGATCCATAAAGAACGATCAAAGCTCAGCTGGGTATTAATCAAAATCCTTCGGTGCATGGGGTCGTGAAAAGATTTTTCCAATATCTTTTAACATTATACGATGGTAAACTTTAACCATAAATTCTCACGCAGTCATTAAAAATTGAAAACTTTTTACTTTTATTTTGCTCGCAGCTATAAAGCTTCGATAGACTTGGGAAACTACCCAGTTTCTAATAAGCTGCTTGGAGAAATAACCACCCCTCCGCTTCTTAAAAAAAAAGAAGGAAATGTGTATTATAATCCTGGATAATGAGATGGGATGAAAATGTTTGGAAAAAAAAAATGCTCGTCGTGTGAAATATTCCTAGTTTGTTATTTATCGTAAATCTCACCTAGCGCGAGGTTGGGGAAAATTGAGGTTGTCAGGAGAAAGTGGCGAACAATGAAATATATCAGCCCTCGACGTTTATCACAGCTGATATTTACGACACTGTCGATGTTAATTTAGCTTTACATTATTATGATCAGCATTGTTCGAATACGCGAAATGGGCTAGGCAAAATGCTCTCTCCCGTAAAACACCATTATCTATATATCAAGGCCTTGACGCTTATCGAATTCCACAAATTCCGCCAAACTTTTATTTTCACCCTGCAACATCGTTATGATTTCTTTCGTGTGGGAAAACGAGCCTGAATTATTAACAATAGAACGAAACCCTATGGAGGCTACATCGATGTATAGAGCCAACTTTCAACTGTGGGGTGAGTCGGTGGAGGGGGTCGAAGAGGAGGAACAAAATTGTGGAGTGACTGAAAAGTAATTCGTCTCTCTCGATATATTTATCGGCCACTGAATCTCTCTCGACGTATTTATCATTATTATTATACGCGTTAAGCCGTTTGTCGAATTCCACGCGTTTCACCCAACTTTTATTTTCACCCCTCGCATTGTCATTACAATTTTTTTCGTGTCAGAAACAAGCTCGAATTATTAACAATTGAGTGGAAAGCTGGATATTACGACGGTGAAATAAACTTTTTACTTTAAGGACAGATAAACTTGTGGGGTGTGAGTGGAGAGTAATCCATCTCTCTCTCTCTCTCTCTCTCTCTATATATATATAGGTTCATACAGAATTTATCGTGCATTTCACATATTTTAATATAAACTTGTAATAATAATTATTATACGTTAAATTACATTGATCAAATTCTACGAATTTCACCTAGCCTTTATATATTCATCCTGCATTGTCATTAAGATTTATTTCGCGTCGGAAAACGAGGTTGAATTATTAACAATAAATTGAAAAGCTGGAGATTACGACGATGGAATAAATTTCTTACATGAGAGGACAGAAAATGTTGCGGAGCAAATGAAAGCGATTCGTCTCTCGATATATTTATCGTGCATCGAATCTTTCCGTAAAAATTTGTTATTATTATTATTACTATTATTACGCGTGAAACTTTTATGTTTGCAGAAAAATTGGAAAAATTGCTATAACCGTTTTGGTAGGTGAGAAGGTGAGGAGAGGGGGAGGGCGTGTAATGGTAATTGTATAGCATTTCCGACACGCAAAGCAGTGCAAACTTTTATTTTGTTTTGTCTTGTGTTTTTTCTCGTAATGTGAGAGGATCGATATGCATCGGGAAATGGAGAGAGAGAGAAAGAGAGAGGTCCTTCGTTCAGTCCGCGAACTATCCTTCCACGAGGCTTCAACCGTTCTTTCCTCGCGCGACTTCCGGTCCAAGTTAACTGGGACGATTCTAGCAATTAAACAAAGTATGCGAGCAATTAAATCGGCCGGAATATCCGTCCGAGTTAGTGAACAAATTCTGCGGAAACTTATTTCGAGTTTTGGGATTCCCCTAAGTAACTTTTCCAAAAATATCACTCTTTTTTATGAAAATCCTACTTCTGCATTGTTTCGGTCCAACACTAATTAACCACACTCTCTCTCTCTCTCTCTCTCTCTCTCTCTCTCTCTCTCTCTCTCTCTCTCTCTAATTTCTCCAACCACTCTAATCGATAAGGTCGAATTTTGTTGGTTACGTTGGAAATTAAATAAAGCGCAACGCTGAATAAACCAACGATTAATTTTGAAATTAATTAAGGAATTTTGCGAGAGAGAGGGACCATCGAGATGGAAGAAATGGTGGGAGTGAGAGTTTTGGTAACGGAGAGTCAACCCTTCGTAACATTTGATAACGCAACCAACGCCTGGCGTGGATTCAGCATAGACGTTTTATCGAGAATCGCGAAAATCGCTAATTTTCATTACTCCTTTTATCCTTCCGATGATTCAAGATACAGCTACTTGGACGACAATGGAGCTTGGCTGGGTGCCATTGGGAAACTCTTGGAAGATAAGGCGGATATGATTTTGTCGCCTCTGTGGGCATCCACGGAGAAAGCAAAGGTAAGCGCGACCAGAGTAAACTAAATTTACCCGTGTATACCTATATATGTATATATATAGTAAACATTATAAATAAATCAAACACGCTAAACGAATTTAGCGAATTAATTAAATGAACGTGCAGTACACTAGTGACATAAATGAAGGTGATAAATAAACATCGTTAGGAGAATCGAATCAATTTCATTGGAGAGTCCAATAAAATCAAGTTTATCGTCGAGTATATATATATATATAGGAGTGGAGAGGAAACACACCAAAAATGAAACATATATAATTAATATTGCTTCCTTTCTCGTAAACAGGTGGTGGATTTCACGAATGTTTATTACGAGACTTCAGGATTGTCCATACTGGCTTTGAAGGAGAAAAGGGTGCCCTCGCTCTTCAGATTCCTCGAAATACTGGATAACAATGTGTTGCTGACCATTTCAATCGCATTTATGACCACAGCCTGCATGATTTGGATATTCGAGCGTTGGTCCCCGAAAAGTTACCTGAACAATCCGGAGCTGTACAAAGAGGAGCATGGAACTCGTATTTTTGATTTGAGAGAAAGTTTTTGGTTCACCATTACCGCCATGACACCCGAGGGCGGCGGGGAGATCCCGAGAAACCTCTCAGGCAAATTAACAGCTGCTACCTGGTGGCTATTCGGTTTCGTCATAATCGCCGCATACACGGCCAATTTGGCAGCTTATCAAACTCTCGCCAGATTGGAGAAAAGAGTGGAGAATTTCGACGACCTCATCCACCAGTACAAACTTGGATACTCCGTCCTGGAAAATTCCTCCGCTCATCGATATTTTCAATTAAAGGCTAATGCTGAAACTATCCTCTATAGGTAATTGCTATCATTTTACCATTATTATGAAGCTTCTACGACGTTTCGAAACTCATTCTGCTTTTCTTCGTTGAATTAAATTGATTTCATTCGCGTCGCACCTCACAATCTATGTGTGTGTGTGTATGTGTGTGATTCTACTGAAATTCGACGGTCGGTATAAAAGCTTTAATATGTTTGACGACGATATAATTATTTGTTCGAATTATGATTGATCGGGCCGAGGGTAAATTTATCGAAGAGTTTGATCGATCGAAACAATTATTCGATATAGAGTCTGGCGCGATCTGAGCCTGAACGAGAGCTTATCAGCGTTCGAAAGGTCCCGCTTCACCGTGTGGGATTATCCGATAGATGATAAATACATCAAAATACTTCAGTCGATGAAAGAAGTGAAATTTGTCGGGAGCAACGAGGAGGCTTTGGCCAGGATTCGCAAGGAGGAGGGTAGAGCCGAAGACTTTGCTCTTATAACGGAATCTCCCTACGTGAAGTACCTTACCTTGAGAGAATGCGATTTGAAAGAAATAGGCCAGACATTCGCACAGCGCCCGTTGCAATTCGCACTGAAGAAAGGATCGCCCCTCCTGCGCAGAATTAACGAGGCGTACGTATCTCACTCTCTTAACGTGATTAAATTTTTTGCAATCGTCGAAATTAGCCCCATTTTAATCCTCGACTTCTCCCCTAATGGAGTAGCTCAAACTTTTCACATTTATGCATGCATACGTGAAGCTACAATTTCAATTGAATTTTTCTTTTACCTCGATTTAGGCTTAGAATAATGATTCGACGGAGGGAAATTGAAGCACTCGAGAAGAAATGGTGGAGAAGTAAACCCTTGCGAAAAAAGTGCAGGCCCGCCCCGGATATAAATGATGGAATGGACGTGACTGAAACTGGTGGAATATTCGCAATTATCTTAATAGGTATAATTGGTTCCGTAATTACGCTGTGCATCGAATATTGGTGGTTCGTTTGCCGCGCCGAACATTCTGCCTCGAAAAATCCGTTCTTCGAAGACGCCCAAGTTGAAACGATTGAGAAGCAAGAGGAGACGAAAACTTTGAGGAAACGACACACATACAAATCAACTTCTTAAGCAGAATCGTGCAATTTTCTTTTTTTTTTTTTATTTCCATTTTATTGTTTTGCTAAAACTAATATTTTTAGTGGTGAAAATTAAAAATTAAATAGAAAGGAGTTTATTTGGTCAAATAAAACAAGAATTGCTTGCAATGCCTTTATTCGTTTACTCTCTTCGCAATACACGCTTTTGCTCGGAGAATATACAACAACTGATTTGTTTTCTTTTCTTTTCTTTTCTTTTCTTCTTTTTTTTTTTTGTTCACGCACAACTCGTGCCTTCCTACATAAGATCGTTCTGAAACATCCTCTCGTTAACCTTTTTTTCTTCTCCTTGCTGTTTTCATCGTATCAACCTCATCTCTCGTAGAATTAAAGACATTTTTTCACACATCTCTCTATCGTCTAATTTTGTCTCTTCACCCTTGTCACATTTCCATCTTGAAGCTCTTTTCAAGTGCTCGATTGACATTTACATTTTCCCTTTTAATCTTAGCTCAAAGACATTCCTCTTCCAAGATTCTTCGCAATTTTTGCTCGCCCACACTTTGGCAGGCTCATTTTCTCAAGTTACACCTTTTATACATGTGTAATCTGAATTATCTGATTCTCTTAAAGGGAAAAGTATAGGGAAAGCGAGGGATAACGGGACTGAGGAATTTGGGAGAGAGAAGGTTGGGGTAAGGACATTAATTTTCTAGGAAGTTAAATTATAATTAGGAATACGATTAAGATAATCCATTAATATGGAAAACAACAATAAAATAGAACAGCACTTCCATGATAATCCCATTTTAGATTGCGAGCTCACGTGCTACGTATGTTCGTATTATACGAAAACGCGCCATTTCTTTTCAACGCTATCTTTTCTTACTCTTTTCTCCATCCATTGAATAACATATCACTTTTGATTTTATATTCTCCAGCTGTGTTGCTATCGCCCGATAAATAATTCTTAGTAATCTCTTGCTCTCCCAGTGAAGCTTGCTATTTATTTTTAAATATTTTCACAGCTCCTTTTTTAAAGATTTCTCTACAACAATCCTTCCTCGTTCCACTGTTGTCTTTTAAACTTATTCTTAATACGCTTCTTTCACAACTTGTCTTTCCATCCTTTAATAATCTCTATTCTTCTCCATTATTATGCAAATAAAATCTTTTCTTGTATTTCACCATTACTATCCGTTTCGCTGGATTCATCGCCCATATCATTCAAATTCTTAAAAAATGTTTGCTTCCGGCAATTATCTCTCCTGAAACTTGTTCGTTCACCACCATTCAATAAATATATACTTGCAAGTTCTTCTATTTTGCGCGCAAGCACGTTTCGCAGTCCTCATTAATCGGGTAAGAAACAAAACTGCTACAAATTTCTACAAACAAGGCTCTTAGACGGCCTTGAAAAAATTCACATTAAATGATTAACAAGCTACAAATGAAAACTGGACCACTTTGACTACTGTAATGACTTTTTTTGTCTCATAGTTAAACGCGGTGTAAGACATACACATTTTTTTATTTTCTTCCATTTTGTAATCCTCGAGATGGTTAATAATAATTATCTAAAAGAACGCTTAATATTTTTCATCGCCTCCACGCCTCTCACTTGTTTCTTACTAAATGACAGGGCGGAGTAGCCGTGCCGTCTTGGTTTTCATGCATAACAAATTCCACATGCCAAGAGGATCGCCCTGTCTCACATTGTTGTGATATCTTCAGCTGAAATTTTCGGCTGAAATTGTCGAAATAAAAGTATAGCTAAACCTTCGCTTTGCGGATTACTCTAACAGCTATGTGTTCTCGTCAGCTCACAAGGTTAACGGACGCAAAGTCGTTACGGGCTGACAACCAAAGCTGCTACTGTGCCTCCTAAAAATTACAAGATGATAAATTAATTGTAGAAACTCTATCCTGCTGTACTAATTTTCCTGCTTTACCAAAATTTAGAGATAATTACCGTTTTCTGTCGTTATGAAAAGGCGCATTAGCCTGCATCACATTCAACTGATCTAGAACAAAATAATCTTCATCCTCATCCAGATTCTTCGGGGCTTTCTCCAACTCGTTTGGAGAATAATAAAAGCGCTCCTGCTCGGAGAGGATTCTACGCTTGACCGGCGATCGAATGGGATCGGTCTGTACGCATTTGTCGCACTGTCGGACCCTGAATTTCAACGTCAGAATGTTCGTATTCGTCGATGGAGTCGATGCGTCGTTTTTCGAGGTAGTCGACGATGAGTTCGAGTCGTTTTTCACAGTGGACGAGGAAGTGGTCGGATCCTCCCGGTATTCCATGTAGGGGCTCTCACCCCCTGGAAGGTACAGAAGATGGCCAGACTCCGATCTGCGATAGGCGACAACCTCCAAGCTGTCGTTTACTGGAAAGGTCGTTCCATCTGCCCAAGGACCGTCGTCCTTGATAGGGCGAAAGTGTGTTTTGGCCGATGTTAGCAGATCTTCGTCGGGCTCCGTCAAGCTGGTGACTTTCAAGGTTGAACGAGTATCCTTGGAAGTTCCTACGGGGCTCTTTCGTGGTATGACTGGAAAGAAGCAGCTGTTTGCCTGTGGACTGTAGCTCAAGGACGCCAAGTTGCTGCTGTTCAAACCCTTCCAGTACCAGGGACCTTCCGACACTGGGTCCGACCAGTTAAGATTGTACTCTAAATATTAATTAATAATGTAATGAGTTGACAAATAAAAACTGTCTACTTAATTAAAAAAATATTTCCTACCAGACTTATCCTTATTATTACTACATTCATCTGTAAAATCTTCGATATTGATTAAATCGATGTCCCATGGGATAAGCGGTGAGTCGTCAATAATAGATTCCTGGTATGGGGTTTCGGTGGAGTATCCATGATCCGAAGTGGATAATGCGACGAAAGGTGCCTCGGTTTCAGTCGGCCACAGAGGACCAGAAGGAATCGACAAAGTCGGAGCTGCCCAGATTGACGCTGTGTCCTGTGAATTCCCCGGTCCCGAGTCCCAAAGTGCTTCCAAGCTCTGATCAAATTTCGCCTGCAATTGCGCCAATCTTAGCTGGTCCAATTCCAGCTCTCGTTCCTTCTCTCTCTCTAGTTCCATTGATTTTGCAAAACCGAACGTGTCTTTGTCCTCTGATCTTTGTGCCTCAAAGTTCTATGTGAATAAAAAATGTATATTTTCTTTAATTCTCTACTCCTGCTTTAAAAAACTACGGATAAACGAGAAATATCGAGATTCGAAAATATACGACTTACCGAAGATATCTTTGTTTTTTTATTACGCGTCCTGTTATTCTTATTGTTGTTGTAGCTAATTCCATTATTCTTAATGTTATTATTGTTGTTGTGGTTGCTATTATTATTATTATTATTATTATTATTATTGATGTTGTTGTTGCTGCTGTTTTTGTAGTTACAGCTATTGTTTCCAGAATTCTTGTCTTTCCTTTGAGAAAACTTCTTAAGATTGGAAGGCTGCAAGGCAGGGAAAGCTGCGTAATATCTTAGAGCTCTGTCGCGCGGTGTTAATGTTTCCATGCTCGGTTTTGTCTCGCTTTCTGATTTGTTGCATTCTTCTGTCTCGTCGTTCGAACTAGCCCCTTCAAGATCTCTCAGCTTTGTACAGAGCTCATCCACAAGGCTCTCCACACCACATTTCTAAGCGGGAAAATGAATTGGGAGCTTGGTAAGCGACTCAGGTACGAGACAATGTAATAATGAATATGATTTGATACTAATACCAATAACAATAATAATAATAACAATAATGCTAATGTTATGATTACAATATGTAAATTAATAGAGAAAATTTAAATATTATCACTTACATTATCAGCAGCACTGGTCAAACACTCCACGACAGTTCTTCTCTGTTCCCGGTCACCTTGTGGTTGCAGCTTAGCCTTGGAGCGCAAGCGACGTCCCACGTTTCTGCCAATTGGCAGAGACTCTTCAGAAGGGCTGAGGGCCGAGTTGGGGCGGCGCAACAGGCTCAACACAAATCGCGAGTACGCTATTGGGTCAATTCCCAAAGCATCCAAGCGTATCTCAAGCCACTGACGCAACTCCTCCTCGGCCCTGCTACCATAGACACCTCCTGCACCTGGGGACGTCGCTATCCCGACCAGATGCAATGCTGGATTCCTCATTCCCTCTTGACAAGCTTTCTCCTGTATCCGAAAACTCCCACAATATCTCCAAGTACCGGGGTGATCATCCTCTCTTCTATCGATAGAATATTTTCTATAAATGAATGTCAACAACGGCACAATCATAAGCTAGATCCTTTATGATATCTTACCTATTTACAGTACAATATTTCTGTATATTATTGTCCTTTAAAGTTTTAATTTTATACTGAATCCACCAACTTGATTCTTTCGTATTTGCGTTAACTTATCACAATGTGTCCCAACTACGTATTTTGCTCAATTTTGGTAGTCAAATTGATAGATTTATCTGTGCTACTGTACACGGATGGTGGATATTATATAGAAGCGAGGCTGGCAGGTCTTAGCGAAGGACAACACGTAGAGTCCCCTTCCCATTTTGACTCTGAAATCAAATAACCACAATTGGTATAAACAAACTGACAAGTTAACAATTTTCTCAATCTTATTACAATTCAATCGTCCACTTTCAAATATATTTTAAAACATGGATACTCGTTCTATGTTATTCTTTGACTTTTAACCTTGGAAAAGCAGTTGAATCAGGTAAAATCTCGAGCGATGTTATTAAGTGGGATCACAACTTGAGATTAATACGGCACTATGTGTCATCGTAGAAAATAATTAGCTATAAATTCAGCAGCTCTCTAGCTCGGTATGGAAAGCAAATGAATCTCTCTTCGACCAATCGTGTCTGCCAAGCCAGAAAGGCTCGCTTTCCTTTCAAGAAAATACAAATTTTCTATAAAGAGTACATCTGTATGTGTGTACATGTGTATTCTTGGCAGAGACATTGGTCAGCCAGTGCAAATAACCTTGTCGATATTGCGCTATGCGTTTCTCCTGAGTCATAGGTCCACCAAGAAAGATATTCCCTAAGAGGGACGTTACGAAACAAAAATAGCTTTTAACCAAAGGACAATAATACAGGCTTATCCTATTAAACCATAAAAGAAGAAATTATATTTCATATCAGCAAGTAATATTTCTATACCTGCATGCCCCGAGAGATGATTTTCACCCCGGTCTCGTCTACACACCCCACTTGGTGAAAAACATGGCGGGCTACTGCACTAGTACACTGAATCCACCACTACTACACTAACAACATCATGGGCATAATGTACTATACGAATACGACGACCTCTCCAATATACATACAACTACACATACACCCACACACTGATTTTCTTTCATTAAACTCCCCTCCCTAACCAAGTAACCACGCCATTTCAATATAACTCCACAATTGTCGATTATTCGCACATTCGCACCCCACCAGCGCTGTAACTCTTGCAACGACCAATTAGATTTCTCTTCCTACAGAAACTATCGTCCGATTGGCTGTTGCCAAGACTCACTTGGGAATTTCTACTTTCTACTAAACTATACTTTTTGTGCATAAAGTCCTAAGAAAATAGACCTTTCAAATAGTAATGATAAAAATGATAAATATACAAATATTTATTTAAGAGCAAAATACAAGAAACATAATTTAAGTTACGATTTATACTTCAGAGAGATTACGCGGCAAATATTTTTTTGTTCATAAATGGAAAGGAAGGGGAAGCATTGGATAAGTAGATAACTACTCTGTTGGTAAAGGAAAACAAACGAAGAAAATATTTAAGCGTGTAACTTTTTTTTGTTTCCTTTTAAAAAATTAAATCATTGATTATTAGAGTGGACAGACTTACGGATATACAGCTGCGAGAATTTTTTTATCATTATTGTTTTACATGCAGCAGCTTCGTGCATAAATAATATTGTTTCAAATTAGTATCTTGCGCGAGGATATATTTTTTCAATAATTTTCATAAATTACTTACTATCGGAGTAAAATTGATACTTTTGTAGCAGCATCGATTCCCCTTCTGAAAAATTAACGAGTTATCGATGGCCTTAGATCAGTTAGATCTCGTATACAAAAGCCATAAGACTTACATATAACGGAGTAGTTGACTTTAGTATTTGTATATATGAGATCTAACCGGTCTAGCTATGCCTATAGGATCCATTCCGAATTACGCATATGCACACATAAAACACTACATTTTATCAAAAATATGACACGAGCTGTACCAATCTATGTGCTTCAAGTGTAATTCGCAATGCAGCTTTAGGGTCATATATACTAATACACAGCCCATAGATATTTTTGTATGTGGCATGCGTATAAAGTAACACGTTACACGGTTAATACGTGGCATGAAGGTCTGCCTTATGTTCTCTACTCCTCGACATATTTAAATTAAAAAGTTACAATGTCGAATAATTATTTAATACACATATTTTGAACTTTTCTGAATTGTACAAAACTTTGTAACTAAATAATCTACAGACTAACAGCCGTTTAAATGTCACTCTTGCAGTATGTTTTGTACAGCGTGTTTATATCCTAAACTTCACGTTCCGTATACCAGCAACTTTCAAGGTTTTATTTTTGTTATCTTTTTTTAAATTCAGGAATATTCCCACTGGTCTACTGTAACTGTACAGCTCTATTGTATTATTTGTATCGATATCTTATGTTGACAAACATTATAAGGTCTTGTCTGTAAATAACGATCGGCTTACGATCGGCAATACGTGCTAGGAAATTCCAAGAAGAAGTTTGATGAAATTTATAATTTACACATTAGCACGCTTTCAATATTTGCTACTAAGTGGAAGTTATAGAAGATAATATAATGAACGTCGACGATACAGTGGATACGAAGAGTGCAGAAGCAGAAAAGAAAACTCGAAGAATTAAATTTATTGCGGAAACTCGCTATAAGATCCTGTGCACTTTCACGGAAAATCCTGATGACTGGGTTTTTAATATAAATTTTGGTGACAAAGTGTATAAGGTATTAATGACCGCATATGCTTATGTGAAGCAAATTTACGACGCTGATCAAATCTTAAATAATAAATTGAAGAATGATAATTGTAAGATTATGATTATGAACGTTGACCACGTCGTATAAAAATAGATTGTACATGACTTTGTGCTAAGCGAAGCAGCACTATGAGAAATTCCCTTCTTAAAATATGAAACAGGTAATGAGAAGAATTGATAAACAATGGCGGATCAATTTCTGTGCAATATTTGAGGAGTCACGCTTTAAGGAGGAAGGAATTTAGACTAGGTTATCAGGCTCTTATAGAAAAGTCAATGGTCAAGATATAATAAAGAGCCTAGAAGATTACGGAATAATTCCTCCTTTTTATGAATGTTGTGAGGGCATTACGTACTGGATGAAAAAGTCAGTACTAATGCCACATCTATTGAATCCTATGGCCGCTTTAATCTGCTACATAAGATCAGATTGCGATGATTTCGAAAAATGGAAGAAAGAAGTGAAAAGAGCCTTCGCTAATTTTCCAGAAATCGATGAGATATTAAACGAACTTAAAAGAAATAGCCTAGAAGACACAAAATATCTTAATTATCCGATGGGGATGTTATTACTGGTAACATTATCATGTGCAGCTGTACGTATTATTTATCCGCTTCTTACAGCATTTTCGTTTATATTTCGTCAAGACTTTCACTATTCAGAGCAGAAAATTTTAACCAATGACTAGATCGATAGGTTTGATTTATTGGGTACACAAACGGTCCATTGATATTTTTCTTTTATAAGATTTTCGGCAGTTAAAAGTGATCGTTAATTTTAATCAATGGGAACGACAATATCGCTAAGCAAATAAGCGCGTCATTCGTGTTATGGGTCTTTCAAAGAAGACCTTTCTATTCTTCCCCAAATTACTGACAATGACTGTTGGTACACGATAAAGGAGCTTAATTGTATTTTCAAGCAAAATAAAACATCAGGGACTCTAACAACTTTTAGTCCAATAAAAACAAATATGGGGGTCCAATATGATAGAGAAGCTAATGGAACTACGTCATTTAGATTACTGCTCATGCTCTGGCAGTGATATTATGTGGTTGTATTATGATTCTCGTATGGAATATTTTATAGAGCTTTACAATCAACTGGTAACATGTCAGAAAAGATCAACACTGAAACTACTAAATAAAAACAATGGACAGCTCACAATAGGAGATTCAGGGTGGTTTAAAGTAACTGAGCTTACATCGGCACTAAACCGTCTTTGATGAAAACATTTCAATTGCAGGATCCGATCGTGACTTCTACAATCATAAGTAGTTTACAACAAAATAATTTCATCAAATCTACCTTTAAATAATTTTCTGTTTAAAGCAAAGAAGATAACATATCAATGAGGAGAGGTGTACCACGAACTAACGCAGGACTCAGGAGTATCCAGACATTGTTATATACTTCCCAGAATTGTTGAAAATTTATTTTTTATCTATATTATTATATTATCATGTACTTATATGTATTCGTTTATTAAGAAATTGGCATTATTTGTTGCAAAACAATTTATATAAGGAAACCCTTGGAGCTTTTAGACTCTTGTTTTACATAAGCACATCATTTTTTAATATTTACAAATAATTACTTTCATTTTCTTTGAGTCAGTGGTACAATATTAGGTTAACATCTACTCCTTTCATATTTGTCTAACAATTTCAAAGAAATTTTATTGAATATGATGTTATACTATTTTTCAATATTTTCCATTTTTGTATAAATTTAAAGATCTCACTGTTAAACAGCTTTTCATTAGGAAAAGTCTTTTAAAACAATAATAGAATTGCATTTGAGATAAATTAATAGTTTATCTCATTTAATTTACACAACGTTGATAACAAATTATAGCTATCTATACAATAAGTCCTTGTATCCTGTGAAATTCTCTATTTTTTCCAAGAGGTGAAATGTGGATTAAACGCATCGTTACAGATTAGATTGTAAATGCAAAAAATAGCACACAATCTTAGCACAGGTGGAATGATTATCTTTTGATCATATATAAAAGGCTAAAACTTTCAGAATTTCCAAATCTTACTTTTTACCATGAATTATAAAATATATTAATGTACCATTCAGATAAGGGTATTCAAAGGTTTTCAATGTAGCATTATATCTGCGACCAGCACAAACATACTAACACACCAACCGAACTTGGATGACATTTCGTGAATATGATGCGGGCAAAATGCACCACAGTCTTAATTAAAAAAACCTGAAGCTTTTATATTTACGAAAATCAAGGTAAAAACACTATTTCATTAACACTTAATAAAAATATCGCATTATACAAATCGTATGTATAATGAATTGTGTTAGCAGAGTATAGAAATCTTCGTATTCACAGATATATAGCGATTTTCACTTCTACAAGTGAAAACGTGTAAGAACAGCAATACTTGTTTTCATCAAAAGTTTCTCCGAAAAACTTACGTGCTCGCGTTACTTAATCCTTCGTATCTATTTTAAATAAAAATATTATCTTATATATTTCTCTATATATATATATATATATAATATATATTAACTTTTAGTGTTCATTGTGCAATGATCATAGTTGTTTAGAACCTTCAGATTTCTTTGTTGTAGGAGGTACTCCAGGTGTCAATGTCTCTTTTTTTACTGATTCGGTAGTGGGCTTCAAAATTTCCCTCGTCTTTTCTAAATCTTCATCCTGATTAGAATAACTATTGATAGACTTGTAACCATCTTTCAGTTCCTCCGGGTCTGCTTTCTGATCTTTTGCAGATGTTTTATCCAACTTAGGCATCTGTTCATCCGTTTCCTTCAAAAGTTCTTTCTGTTTCTTTTGAAGCTGTTCTTCTATCTCTAATACTTCTTCTTTATCGATTAGGTCGATTAATTCATCAACCTGCTTTTTACTTAATTTAACATCCTCCTTGCCAATTAATTCAACGACCTGAAAGCAAAGAATCGTGTCACTCGTTATGTTACATATAATTAAACTGAAAGGCACATTAGTATCGTGAGCAGTACCTTAAGGACGTCTTCTATTTTAATTGCACCATCTCTGTCCCCATCAATCTTTCCTAAAATCTCCGATATCCGTGCTAATCGGAATTCATCAGGAACATTTTGGATTTTCTTAATGGCAGCTATTAATTCGTCTATTTTAACTAATTCTTCAATAGCTTTATTATCTTTGCTCTTCTCTTCTCCAAGAGCCTCTATCTTTTCTTTAACTTTCTTCTCAGATTGCTCAAGCTCCAATAAGACAGCATCCATTTTATTAATCATTTTATTAACTTTGTTGAACAGTCTCTTGGCTCCCTTAGAGACTTTAATGTTTTCTATATCTTCCTGACCTTTAGCTTCTGCTTTGATTTGATAGAGTTCTTGTATATCTTCTTGATATTCCGCCATTTCTTCTTTAAGCTCTTTCAATTCTTCTTTTTCAACGGCCATTTGTTTCTTTTCCTAAAAATTTTTCTCGTTAAATATATGGATAATAAATATATTGTACCTCACATTTACCTTTCCAATGGATTCCAATGCTTGTTCAATCGCTTTTACATCAGTAGACGTAATTTCATCTTTTTTCGACGGCTCCGCTGCCAAAATAGTTTTGGGAGGGGTAACTTCTTTTTCTTCCTCTCTCTCTTCCTCAATTCGTTTCTCCTCAAGTTTGATAAGTTCAATTTCAGTTTTATGATCCATTTTTCCTTCCTTCTCACCGATTGCCGCTTTTGTACGCGCCGCTACAGCATCCGGCAAAGCTGAAATAGTGGCTTTCAATTTGTCCGACATCGGAATTGTTTCCGGTACCATGAGTGCTCTGGATAGAAGCAACAAGGATGGTGGCACTTTTTGATTTAAACTAAGATCCAGCCATTGCGCTAATTGTTCCTTTAATCTACTTTCAGGCATTCCATAAGCTCTCATGCCTCTGGCTCTGCATGCTTGTTGCAATTCGCTTCTAGTTAAAGAATCTATTCCTTCCTTATCTATTAACTTGAAAAATGAAAAAATACTTTAAATTTAATATTGAAAAATTAGTAGCTTTATATTTTAAAGAGATAAATTGGTATACCTTATCATCCGCTGCTAGACTTCTAAGCTTCATTCTGAGAAGAAATCGTAAAAAATTAGACGTACCGAGAGTTTGCACATCCAACACGCGACAAAGTGCAATTAACTGCGGCCTTGATAGCGAATCTAACGTTATTTCGTCTTCGAAAAGTTTACTGAATTTTATAATTTCTTCGTTAGATGCAACAGCACCGGTTGTTCTAACTTTATGAAAAAAATCTGCAAATTCCTTTGCTTTCTCAGATCTGTGATCTGTCGATTGCACAGCCATGTCCCCTAACGTTTTTTGTAAAAATTTAGCCATTTCTATCTTAACCTAAAATTGGTTTTTATTTTGATATAAGATTTTATGTATATATTTGAATTAATAACATTTTTTCTATTTTCTATAATCTTTACCTTCAAAGCTTGCTTCAATTTATCTTCCTTTTCCGTTGCTGTCTGGAAAGTTGATGGTAGCAAACCAGGGAATAATTTTATTGCTACTGGCAATAAGAGCTCCATAAATGGTACAATTATAAATACAGAGAAGGGAATTAACCTGAATAAATTACCCGTTGTTTTTACAAGCTAGAAATATTATTTATATTAATATTATTGTTGAATAATTTACATAAATTTATGATACATTAACATACCAATCTATGTTCTCTTCTTGTTAATTCTTTACCCTGTAAAACTCGCCATATTAATTTAGCTGAAACTTTCATGTCCAGTCCTAATAACCTGAAACCATGGTAATAATGCAATATTTCTCCCTTAATTTTCTGCAAAATTGTACGTTTCTCTGCAACAGTTTTTTCAGGGGATGCTGCCACAGAGCTTGCCATAGTTTTATCTATTTTTTCTTTTGACTCCTTCTCTTCTTTAATACTTTTTACAGTTTCTTCAATCTTAGAAGATGGTTCTTGACCGTTCCAAGTCGGAGTCATATAAAATGTACGAATTGGTGAATAAGCATTACTAGATGGATAGGTTTCATGAAGGACAGAATCTTTCAGAAGCTTTTTAGTATTAGAATCCCTGATACTCATTGAAATTAAAGATGTTCCCTCATACATCTGTCTTGTATTATACCATGTTACAATATTACACCCTAGAATGAAAAAGCAGCGATTAATGAAGTCATAATGAAACAAAATGTAATTATAGTAAACAAACTTTGTATAGAATTTACATGTATTTTTAATGATATATATGCATATCCCGTGAAAGTTTGTTATATATTCACTCATTTTTTCAATGAGACAAATCATATATACAGTTAATGATAGAACAACAGAAGAATCGAGAAAACGGACAAAAAATTAGACGATTTTAATTTACGACATAACCTTCTAAACTTGTGAAGACTAGGACGATATAATATAAATGGAAATATTGTAATGACATTAGAATACAATGTTAAGAATGTAAATAGCAGGCATTTTCCAAAGTAATCTATTTTCATGTGGATCAGTGTTACATAAACTTAAATGGAATACCTATATTAGCCTATTATCTTTCATAATACATTGTAAAAAAATCATGATCTAAAATAATTTATCCGGTATAATTAAAGTGATACATACTTCTCATGGTACTACCATGTCTGGTAACCATCATCTTGGAATAAATTAAAGAATTCATTTCGTTATTGTATTATTAATCGAACGTTTTTAAAGCCGTAATAGCCGTATCTCGTTGCATCTGCACGGACTGCACGTTGTACCTACGGCCATCACCAAACGTACATACCAAAGTTATCATTAAACGTGTGTTTTGCTACAACGCCTTGAACGTAGCAGCTGGTAGCAGAGCGACAGGGCAGTGAAGGAGCACGCGCAAGCGGCACGAGCAGAGCTTGATGACAGCAGCCTGCAGCAATGCCAGCATTGCCAGCAATTATCAGCAACTGGCCGAACTGGCCGGTATGACGAGAATTCGATACCTCCCATTCTCATCCTCATTACCTTGTGTTACATTTAGGAATAATAATTAAGAGAGAGGGTACCAAATTTCCGACGTTTACCACCAATAATCAACAGCGGCAGTGTTCGGGAATCTACTGCCAGATCCAGTATACTCGCGTCATCATTATCTGTATTTATTACTAGCCGATTAAGGGCCGGTTTTTCCACCTATTGGTAAAATTTATCTGCTTGGTAAAATTGACAAACTGTAGTAAATTCTATTCAATTTCAAGCTTTACCAAACGGATAAATTTATCCAGACGTTTTGCCAATAGGTGGAACAATCGGTCCTAACAAAAGAAAACCGGTATCCCGAATCCGGCACATGGTTGGATTTTGGAATTCTAATGATTCTGACAATGGCATCACTGTCTGCTCAGGGACGACAGGCCCCGACGGCCGACACCAGCCGACACTCGACAGCCTCGACAGGCAGGGGCCAGGGAGGGATGAGGCCGATGAGGGACTAGGTTCAGTTCAAGGGAATTGAATTGAATATGAGTGTCGAGTGTCGACACTGTCGACTCGACTGTCGAGAGAATTCAATGTAACATAACGAACGGAAGATTTGTATGTATGGTTTATATAGGTTATACACACATTTGTCACATGTATGTATAATGTGACTGCATTTTAAATCGCTACTTGCGCTTTTAAGGAAATAACATGTCTGAAGGATTTATGCACTCTTCGAAAGTACCTAGAATTTATAAAGTATCTGCTAAAGTCATTAAAAGTGTACGGGAGGAAGGAGGCAGCCTGAAATCCTTAATTTTTGAAAAAAGGCATCCTGTAAGTAAAAAATTAATAAATCATTTTTTGAATAATCTTGTTTAATTATATCTGTATTATAAATTCCTTAAATTTTTAAATACTAGAATGTTAATGGCATTTATGCATTGACATTGAATACACTAAAAAGGGGCCAGGAGTTAGATTATCTTTTAAGAAAGACTGGTATTTTGATTAATGAGCCACGATTAGATCCATGGCTAGCTAGAGTTTTGATAACTGAGTTATTATGGGGAAAACAAAAGCTTTTAGCAGATTGTAAACCGATAAATACTATCCTGTCATATGAAAAGGCCTTAAGAGATGAAATGCACAATATTCCCATTCAAAACGAATCTCTTAAAAGCACAGAAAAAGGTAAAGAAATATTGTATTTCTTTGTCAACAAATGTATGTTATTTTTACAGAGATGG
Organism: Prorops nasuta; assembly: GCF_024137725.1. Taxonomy (NCBI): domain Eukaryota; kingdom Metazoa; phylum Arthropoda; class Insecta; order Hymenoptera; family Bethylidae; genus Prorops; species Prorops nasuta. The sequence continues at coordinate 7,924,044 of NW_027116803.1, read as the reverse complement.
ACTTTTCTTCAAAGCAGTTGAGCCTGCAACATTAATTTATTAAATAGAGATAATTCTAAGCCAGCGGAGTTGTACCAGAAGATTGATGGTTTTGATAATTCGCAACAACAGAATACTAACAAGAAGGCATTCTAGAATAAATAAACTATTGTCTTACGTACGTAAAAATCATCAGAAAGTTGTCAGTCAAGAGAACAAAGTTAAATCTAATCTAGATTTAACAGCTATGACTTCTGCTTCGACGTTAGGAGTGCTTTTTATATGTAGCATCGCTATGTTTACATTACCCTTTGCAGCATTTTATGGAGTGCAACATATAATGATTAATGAATTTCATTCCGATAGATTTGTTAGCAATTGTGTTTCTGTACTTGCTGCTGTAATTATGGTCAACTTAATTATAACATGCTATGTGTATTATGCTTTCCAAGAGAAAGATGATCCACCACAGCCAGGACCTATAACTGAACATCCAGTTACTAAAGATAACTTAAATAAAAAAGATAAATAAATATCTTTCACTAAAAGCACATTTACATAATGCATTTAACAAGAATAAACTTTCTTTGTCCATTCAAAGTAAAAATAGCATACATGTTGATTAATACGACTTATTAATAATAAGATGTATTTATAAGAATAAATAAATTTAATAACAGATTTAATTTTCTCTATTCTATTTATTTCCTTCTTTAATCAATCTATTTTTTTACAGTTAAAAAACCAAGGTACTTACGTATTAATACATTATTATTATCAATAAATGGAGCCATTTCATATTTTCAAGACAATGGATGGGAGCTTTTATCCAAACCAAAAGACTATTCGAGATATCTGGAAATTTTGTCAAGGCTGTCAGATTCATTCTTCCTTCAAGATTTTCATATACCTGAATTATTTGCATTTCCTCCTAATACAAATTTTTTTTATGATGAATATTACAAATATGGAAAATTAATTTTGCAAGACAAGGTAAATATTAATTTGTATGAGTTGCATATCATAATAGAGTAAAAAAATCAATGAATAATAATTTGTTCACAGGCTAGCTGTCTGCCGTCCTATTTATTAAATCCCCCACCAGGATCTTCCGTTTTGGATATGTGTGCGGCTCCTGGCATGAAGGCAACACATTTGGCAGCTATACTTCAAAATAAAGGGTATATCTTTTGTAAAAATAAAAAATCATATAAAATATTAAAGCTATAGAGATAATTTTTAATCATTTTTACAGAACAGTTTACGCTGCTGAAATTGATAAAAGAAGATTTGAAGTTTTATCTCAACAGCTGGGAATATCACATGCCACATGCGTAGTGCCATTTAATCAAGATGCACTGACTTTAAATGAAAATCAATGCCCAAACATTGAATACATTTTGGTTGATCCAAGTTGTTCTGGCTCAGGTATTAATGATACAAATGCGTTATAAACAGACATATATAGTTTACTGAATAATTCTTATTTCAGGTATGATAGATCGGCCTAAGTTTGAAACCGACGATAAAGCTGATCCTAGACGTCTTAAAAGACTTCAATCATTTCAAGTAATTTTATTGAAACACGCTCTCCTCAATTTTTCATCGGTAAAAAGGGTTGTTTACAGCACGTGTTCCATTCATCCAGAAGAAAATGAAGAAGTATTGAATGATATTTTACGAGATATAAAAGGATCTTACAAACTCTTGAATACTAAAGAACTACTCAATAACAATTGGAAGAATTTCAGCTCGAAAAGTTACGATTGCGGCGAGCTTTGCCTTTACGCACGCCCAGAGATTGATAAGTGCAATGGATTTTTCGTCGCTGTTTTCGAGAGAGATTTTAACGTCCCGTTGCCAAAGTACAAAAGAAAAACTGAGAAAAGACTAAGTAACTGCGAAGACAATGATGTAGCAGAGGAAACTGCAGTGCATGCAGATATTACTGATGAAAGGGATGAAAATATACCCAAAAAGAAGAAGAAGCGTGGAAAGAGAAAGCATAAAATAGAAAATGCGGATAATGATGAAATGGTAGAAGAGTGCACGAAAGAGTCGATAAAACAAATGAAATTTGATGAAAGTATAGAACAGTTGTTGAATTCGAGTGTAAAGATTATTGAAGAGGCTGTAGATTCCAGCGAGTTGCCTCGGCAGAAGAAGAAAAAGAAGAAGAAGAAGGAGCGTGATTCTCTCGAAGAAACGGAGCTTGAAAATAGCGAAAATTTAAAGAAGAAGGCGAAGATAAAAAAATCCAAGGATGTTGAAGAAGGCGAAAAGACCGCTGAAAATTTAGTGACAGTAAAATCGAAAAAGAAAAAATCCAAACGTAAAAATGAAGAAGGAATACAATATGCGTTTCAAGAGGAGCCTGGAAGAAAGTAACAAAGGCAATAAAAGAAAGCGAAGATTAGTCTTATCTTTGTGAAGTACAATATTAAGCAATTAAAAACTGTAAGGTTAACCAAATAAATTACAAACGTAAAGTATCTTTAGAAACAGTTGTAGTGCCACCTCCTAGTAATACCAATTCGGTTATTAGCATCTCGAATCTTACCTCCACTCGGTTGCTCTTATACCGACAGTACTTATCCGACGATTTGAATCTAAAATAAATATATTTCTAAATAATTTTTTCATTTCTAATCACTTTCCTCAAGGAATTGAGTGGAATTAGTGAAAGGTCGTGCTGCATAATATAATAAAAAATACTCAGGGCGTGTACCGATTTCAGTCGTACCATGAATCCCATAAAAATATCGATCAGTGATCTTTATGCTTGGAGCAAATTCTGATTTTTAATCAATTCTACTGGGCCTTTTGGTTGGAATCACGAAAGTTTGCACGGTTTGTCGGTGCAAATACGAAACAGGGTGTAAAAGTAAAGTCCCAGATAAGCGTTTAGGCACGAGAGCGACAGCACGCACGCAGATCCCGAGAAAGTTGGTTTCTTAAACACGAAAAGGGAGAAATGTTCGATAAGAGTTTGCTAAATCCAGGAGTAACGGTGAAGCGAGAAAGAGAGTATGGGCTTTTATAAAAATTAGTCTAGAGAGAGAGAGGAGAGCTCTTCGCTTCTCTTTCGCAAGTGGGTCGCCGCTGTCACGTCCACTTAATAACGGGTTATCTCGCGCTGATTTGTTGTAAACTCTCCCAGCCTCGTTATTTACGAGTGACGGGCATGCACGCATTTCTATTGAATAATGTATAATTATTATACTTGTTGGCCCTTTGCCATATGCTAGCCTCCGTAAATAATCATCTATTTTGCTTGGTGGTTAATGTTTCGTGTGCGTACGCACAATACTCCCCCCTGATGAATACGTTCGTCGAGCGATTTTAATTTGCATTGTTAACATAAACAAATCTCGTAGAATTAAACAACGAAATTAATTACTTATAAGCTATATGTATCACTTTATCAGCACGAACGATTTCTATGTGGTTGGGTCTATATAATTTGAAGGAATTTATGGCGTTGATAATGTTGCTTCGCAACAAAGTGATTGATTATTTGGATTTCTTGGATTTTAGAAAAGTGGGAAATTTGTTGATGCTTTCTTTCTTTTTTTTTTATGTTGTAGTGATAGTACGCGGTGGAGTATAATTTATACGGAAACGATGATTCTTACAATATTTCCCCAGCGTGTTCCGAGTAGTCAATACCTGGAAGGTTTGCGTGTTTGGTGCGGTGGACGGCTGACCAGATTCGTTTCTTGACCACTTAAGTAATCGAGCGGCTCCGCTGAGTGTTGTATACATCGTGAAAAACGTGAATCAGCAGGATTCTCGATAAAGTTCAACGGAAATTTGATTTTACTCTTTAAAATCAAGCTTTCCTTTATTAAGTAAGGAAAATACTATAACATTATTCGCGCTGCCACAATTGAAAGGATAAGTCATTCATTCAAAGATAAAGATAAAACAATGGGGCAAAGCAAACAATTAAACGAAGCATTTCGATCGATTTAAATTTATAGAAAAAACAAAGAAAAAAATCTTTAATCAAGATCTGGACAAGTATAATACTTTATGTCATCCGATGCAATCTCTCCAATCAAAGCTTGGAATTCACTTTGTACATTGTTTTTACTGCTCGAAAACAATGTTGATTTCTCGTGCAAGATAGCAGATGTGAAAATATTTGTCGATATCTGCAAAATGTCAAGTCTTTGCATGCAGTGGCGTAAGGGGATATAAATAATAACAAATTTTATGAAAATCTGCATTTTATTCTATGCAAATTGCGAATAATCAGGAGAGGAAAGTATTATAAATTTGGAGGACTTTTTTTCATCAACGTGTATTAATTTACAAGGTGGATGATGCTTGAGGGGTAAAGTTCAAAAACATACGCAATGCAGATTTATCTGATGGATGAATTGTAGTAAGTGGTGGAGGCCTGATTAGGAGTGGACAGGCCAGACGGAAGAAAAACTGCAAGTTCTCACCCCTTTCTCAAGCTGACCCTTTTCACCCTCGGTACACTTTAGCATTCACCGAGTCTGGTCTGGCACCATTACTATACTTGTCTGCGTAACAGTCCCCTATATTACAGCTATACCTACCAGCTACTTCTACTTGTCCCCTCCTTTATTATACTATACACTCGTACCACGCGTTTCACACAGGCACGTTATTCTTCACTTGGAATTTTAAGTAGAGCCTTATGTTCCACCATTCCATCATTGAAACTCCACTAATTAATCTGTGCTAATCAACGCTACTATATCCTATATAATTATACATATATACATATATCGAATCTCTTTGTGAAGAAAACCTTGAATACGAGATTTTACATGCACTATTCATCCATTTTCGAGTCGACCTAATCAGATCATTCGCAGCTCAATTTTCTTAATTAGCTCCGTTAATTAAGGCAATTGTATATTTCTAATGTCAGTTGGCAAATGAATGGCTGATTTTGCGTGATTGCTAGCTATATCAAAATTTTCCTTAACGAGACTCGAGGTCCAGCTGTTAAAGGAGCAATTAAAGTACCCATATATATATATATATATATATATATATATATATATATATATATACAATATATAGTTTAAATGCAAAAGAGGCTCCTACGAAATCGCGGAGAAAATAAATCCTTTCGTGCAAGCCTCCTCCGCATTAGCCGAGCGCGTTAATTACAACGGGCCTTCGGACAACCTAACGAGACACGTATACGATATAGCCGTAATGGCCATCGTCCACTGTGACCAAACTCACCGAGTTGTCCAAGAGTTCCGTCCTACTTGCCTTTCTATAGCTTGACAATTTTGTTCCTCTCGAGCACTTGTTGACCGAAATCAAGTCATCCCAAGTTTTTCCGACAAAAATTCCTTAGGGAAAAAAGTTTTATCGGCCAATCTGGAAAATTCTATCGAAGCTTCGCATCTTTGTTCTTCGCCACTTTTGCGGCCCGCATGAAAGCACAATTATCGCTGTGGAACTGGGTCATTTGCTTGTCGAGGAAATAAAAGAATCACGACGAAAATTGCAGGTAACGCGATGGATTTTTTTCATATCGAGACTCGCCTTTTGCTTGATACGCTAATAAACTTTTTCATTGGTTTACTGTATTTTCAAACGAGATTCCACTTAATAAAGAACATTTTTTATTAAGTAAATTTAAAATTAATTTATACCTATAGAATTAATGGTAGAGAGGAAAACCAGTGTTGTAAATTATTAAAAAGTCTAATAAACTTTTTCATTGGATTATTGTATTTTCAAACGAGATTCCATTTAATAAAGAACATTTTTTATTAAGTAAATTTAAAATTAATTTATACCTATAGAATTAATGGTAGAGAGGAAAACCAGTGCTGTAAATTATTCAAAAGTCTAATAAACTTTTTCGTTGGATTATTGTATTTTCAAATGAGATTCGTTTTAATAAACTTTTTTTCATTATGTAAATTTAGAATTAATTTATAGAATCACAATATAAGAGAGGAAAACTAGTGTCGTAAATCATTAAAATATCGAGGTGTATAATTGCAGTGGTATTGCGACATTTATTTTCTCCTGATTTGGTTTCAGATGACCGCTGGTACTGACGGTATCCCGTCATTAGGGAAAAAAAAAATTGATTGCTTTTGCATAATCAGTACAGCAAGCAGCCGTTGTAAATGAGATTCTAATTGGGCTAAGTTTGTATATTTATGAACTCGCCTTCCAATTATTCAACAGAATGCAAGAAAAATTGCTGGGATTTCCTCTCCTACGACCTTTTACCTCTCATTGCTGATTCTGAAAATAACGAGTTCGCACGAAAGACGAATGATTCATAGCTGTAAGGTGAAATTAATTCGCGTCTATTGTGCAAAAAGAAGCATCAAATACATAGAAGAGACGAAAAAATATATATCAGAAAATAAATAACTAAAAATAGAGACTCGTATAGCCCCCGTCTAAGTTAAGGGTGAGTTTTCCACCGAGTCTCCAAGAAAATTCGTCGAATAAATAAAAGACGATAAAAAATAAATTGAGAGGGGTGTGGTACCTAGGAGAAAATAGATAAAAAGGGAGGAAATATTGAAAGGATTCTGTTGTGGTAAAGAAAAGGGTTGTTAATTAAGGAAGAAGGGGGTGGGTGGCTGGTTGGTACGTAGTAAAAAAGGGGGATCGATCGAAGGGAGGATCGGAGGTTGGAGGATGGAGAATCCGATGTGCTTTCCTCCGGCCATTGCGGTATTGGAGGGTTTGGAGAGGGGAGGTTGTATATAGCAAGGGGGAGGGGTGAAGGGCGCGAAGCTGGGGAAACCAATGGTCTATGGGAGTCCACGGGGCTTGGCCAATGAGCCTCGGCTCTTGCGCCTTGAAGCTTGGCAAGCAACAAGTTCGGGACTGCCTCGGTTCACTGACTCCTGGACGCCATCGGCTTGTACGGGCTACGCGCGCGAGAATCGACGGCGACGTCGACGTCGACGATACGACGGGGGTGCTGTCGGGTGCCGCACTCAACGCCGGGACGCCACGGTTGAAGGACGCATGAATATGTAAAACGCGAACCACTCCTTTCGTAATTCTTCGTCCCGTCTCGCACCGAACGCTCCACGAGATTCTTCCTCCTCTTCCCCAACTTCCGATCCTTCGTCCTTCGTCCTTCATCCCCACCCCCCCCCCCCCCTCCCAAGTCCGCTCGACTTCCTCGGCAACACTCGTTGGGCACCTCGTCCAAGTGGATTTTCAAAAATCAGGTAAAATAATAAAAGCAACTATAGTAGTGGAGTCTTCATATTAAGGATTGGGTAGAAAAATCAAATTATATATCGGTTAAGAGTTATCTTGTGATTGTGCGGGATCGTTGATCGTCGATGGGTGGCCGAACCAGGGTTGTTTCAGTGAAAATATCAATAATAATTCTTCCCTCGAATTGTAAACTCTTCGACGTACGAGAATTTGGGTGTTTCTTGTTGTTTATTTCAAACCTTTGTTCGGTTTGTTGGAACAAGGTGTGTAGGATGAGCTAGAAATTGCGTCCAGGAAACTTTGAAATTATATATATATATATATATATATACGTTATGGATTATACAGGATGATGAGACATTCGATGAGATAAATATTAACAGTTTGAGTGCTACAACCACACAAGAATTCCTGTATTATTTCGAGGGAAGGATAGAAACTTGGATTCAGCTGGCTAGAATCGAGGTATGTATTCATTGGCAAGAATAAAATATTTATAATTAATTTTATTTTATTAATTAATTTCTAGACTCTGTGCAGATTATTATATAAACTTTGGCTTAATCAGCATTCAGAGTGAAAGAGTATATATAAATTCTATGATATAATAATTCATGCTAATCAGTTTAATAATTATTTTGTTGATAATTGCGTAATAAAATTGTTGTTTATTCTCTCGGCTCGATCTTTACAGTCGCCTATTCGCAATCAGTGTTGAAAAGTCAGGGTCCGATACGATGCTGGGCAAAGTTTAATTATAGCCTGATGATAATCGCGATAATCACGGTGCGAGCTTTCATATCTTCGAGCTTTATAAAAATCTGGCCAGCTCGTTTCTTTTAAAGCGGTCTCTCGTAAAGCAGCATAATTACGCGATAGAGATCTGCTTGGAAAAATGTTTCGCGGAAGTGCAAAGAGGTCCTTCGTGCTAAAACGCCCGTAGTGGAAAACAGTTTATATACCCGCTTACTCAAATCACCAATAAAACTGTCCCTACTGACTTCCTTCGCTACCCAAAGCCTATGCAAATCGCAAATTGAACTCGTAAATCAGTATCTTTAAAAATTAACAATTTGCCCGCTCGTATACATATACATATACATATATATATATATATATATATAGGATCTGCTGAAATTGTGTCCTTTGGAAAATCTTTCAACACGAGTTGATTTCAATTTCAAAACGAAATATAGCGTATCTTTGCCAGTTATCCAATCTGCCATATTTCATTACATTCCACAAATCAAAATGATAATATCAAATAATTTTTTATTTTTAAACAATCGTCGAGGAAAATTTGAAGAATCATTCGGGAGTCTTATTTGTAATTTGCAATTGTTGTAACGTATATATGCAAGAATAAAATAAGTGTTCTTGATAAAAATATTGAAGCAAAATAAATTTCTATTCGATAAATCATTAGTTTGATTTTAACGTTTAATGAAACTTAACAGTGATGTCTTGAAGAAAAAATCAAGGTCTGACTAGAGCGGGTTATTACCACTGCGGAAATGGAGAAATGATTTTCGAAACCGGAAAAAGAGGCGTGGCGTCATAAATCATTGAATTTTCGTCCTAGAAATTGTTTATTCTTCAAGGATGTACATAAATAAGTATCGTCAAATAAATCTCTAACGTGTTTAGCTTATAAAAAATTTCACAGTGGTAGTTGGTTCAAGGGATTCTCAAATAACTGCTTTTAACATATTACACGTTAATCCTTAAATACACAAAGTTTATTCTTTATTTTCCACTGCATAGAGAATAATGACGAAATATATGTACATGTGTAAATTATATTTTTATAAATTTGTCATACGATGTAATCAGACACAGAGATATGTATACTATATGTACATATGGGATACCTATAGCTAGACGATAAAACTGGGTTTTCAGGGATTTTACACTTTGCGATTTTATCTATTTAATTCGAAAATAGTCCTACGATCTTTTATCAGTGGTTAAATTAAAGTTTGACTTATAAATAAAAACAGTTCTCGTTTTACCATTTTATTCAAATTGTTTAAAAGCTATAAGCTTTGACTCTTGTAGAGTCAAGAGTTTCGATTTTGCTCCAATCTTTCCTATCTGAAAATCGTTATTTTATTTTTAATACATTACCAAGTGTGTATTTAATAGTTAAAAATAAATTCGTATACACCTTAAATGCCAGGCACGACTTACACGTAAAACAAAGTGTCTTTGCTCGCATACTCGGTTTACGTGTACAATAAATATACCATCAGATAAGCAAACGTATCAAAACGGCACCTCGGATTTGAGCGATTGCCAAGGCTCCGTTTGTTTAGTCTGACCAGTTTAACAGTAGTATCACTTTTGTCAGGAGCGCCGAGAACTCGCGTCCGACCAAACACCGATCGTATCTACTTATCGGCATAGCTTTAACTCACGTCAGCAACTGCCTCTAGATTTTCCTCAAGCACAGTAAACCAGTGTTTATACAATTGCTCGGCAGATGTTCGGCGATGGCGAAATCCAGTGAGGAGTGAGAAAGGGCTAGGGCAAGGGCCAGATCCCTATTGGATGATCGCGGCTGAAAATCGTGCAAGTTCCAGTGCCAGCTCCAGGCTGGGGCAGTTCGAGGAGGTAACGGGAGGCGGAAGTGTGGTTGGCGGCAACGGAGGAGCTGAGGAAGCCGCGGCAATTACACCGGTGTTGGCCGCAGGTGAGTAAGAACTCCCCGAGATTAGTGACAGACTGTGAAAAAATCACCGCTCGATCTCTGCATGCGAGAAAAGAATAAAAACAGAAGAGGAGCATTATTGGGGTGTGGTAGAGTGAGATAAGAAGATGGAATATATAATTTTGTGTGTGTGTGTATGTGTTGCGAGGGTAGGTGTGATGAAGAGAGAGGATCAGGAGGCGCCACAGAACGGAGTAGCTGGAAAAGGGGGACAAAATTCAGTAGCGGCACCTGGGAAGAGTTTGGGGAACACGATCGGCGGCGGTAGCGGTGGTGGTAACTGCGAAATGGCTGCAGCGGGGATGATGGCGTTGGGGGGCGTGAGGGGGACCGACGAGGACGAGGAGGAGGAGGAGGAGGAGGAGGAGGAGGAGGAAGAGGAGGAGGAGGAGGAGGATGAGGAGGAGCAGGGGGGTAAGGGCGAGGGGAAGGGGGGCATCGGGGGGAGGAAGCAGAGGGTGGGGCAGCAGGATCGCGCTCGTGCAGGACGTCGCGCTGCGGGCATGGCGGGGAAGCAGGGGGTGCAGGAGGACGAGGAGGACGAGGAGGAGGACGATCAGGAGGAGGAGGAGGAGGAGGAGGAGGACGACGAGGAAGTGGAGGGTGGCAGGAGAGTGATGGGGGTGGGAGTTCCCGGTGGCCAGGGAGGGATGGTTATGTCGACTTCGGCGGCGGCGTCGTCCACCGCTGGAGGCCTCGAGGGTGGGGGTGGAGGCGGCATGGGCGGCTTCTGGAGGCAGAGTAGACCCTCCAGTCCCCGCATGCCGCCTCCGGAGCAGCCGGAGCTCAGGCCGAAGAGCCGACACGAGCCGGCGCCTCCGAGATACAACAACCTCGGATACTGGAGGGCCCGAAGGGTGACTTTCTACAAAAATGGAGACCCCTACTTTCCTGGCGTCGAGTACAGGTTAGTCGATCGCTTATCTCCTTTAGCTGCAATGTGAGAGTCGTCTCTCTCTCTCTCTCTCTTGCTTCCTTATTTTGTTCGCACACTACTTTTCGTATATACATATATACTTGTTGAACGAAAAGAAACTCATCGACTCTTAAAACTATATATATATATATGTTCTTTGGAACGAACCCTCTCATCTTCGATACTCGAAGATGGACCAATGCTAGACGACGACTTCGTTTGATCGAAGATTGGAGGTACGAAAGTAGTATAGATCAATGATTCGACTGACACGAGGAGTTAAGATTTTAAATTGATTTGGCTAACGTCAGTGTTCCTCTTCCATCGATCGTCCATATATGGGAACCACTGCAAATTCGGTATTCGGTTTTGTAGGAGAGGGGGGAGGGTATGCCGGTTATCCGGTGTATTCAACCATGTATATCTATATGCATGAAGCGTTTCAGGGGACGATTGTTTGTTTGTTCTCGAAAGTGGTGCTTACGTCAGTTCGCGTAGGGATTTGCAGGGATCCCCCCGGTGTGGCCTTCGCCAGCCATGAATGACTTCGGCGTCACTGGAGGAATGCTCCTTTTCATGCTAATGAATACACGAATCCATTACATCGCCTGACGCAATATAGTATATCTAAACACTAGACGACAGACATCCCCCGAACGTCAGGAAAATCAATTTTTTCAGCAGGAAACCTCCAGTGATTTAAGTCGTTCGTATAATCGGGAAAAGACATTGCACGAATCAATAATGAGGCAAATTTACGTCTCTGCCAGGACAAATTGGGTAATGTTATATAACAGCGAATTTCATGGAAAATTGACGTAAGATTTAGCCAGATTGTACGAACAGACGATTCATTGTTTAAACAATAATATTTCCCATCAATACATTAAGAGAACTTAAAAGAAATATTACCATTTTCAGATTCAAGCCTGGACGAGATATCAGCTCGCTGGAGTCGCTCTTGGACAGGTTATCCCTCAGGCTCGATCTTCCCAGGGGAGCCCGTCATATTTTTTCCATGGACGGTGACCGGAAAATTAGCCTGGACGAACTGGAGGATGGGGCGTCCTACGTTGTCTCCAGTTACAAAACTTTCAAGGTAAGCGTTTCCTTCCCCCTTCTCGAGTCTTTTCAAATGCCTCCTCATTTATTTATTCTCGTTTTATTAAATTTTACAAAATTAAACAAACTATTGAGAGGGAAAAAAATGAGGTTTTCCCAGAGTTGGGTCAGAAAGTGCATTGTTCGTATATTATTAGGAAAGTACCAGCTCTTAAACATGTTTTCAGGTTTGTGTGTGTGTGTGTTTAGATAAAATCTATGGCAAAACGACTAGGGGACGAGAAAAGAGAGAGAACGATTTCATTACCAGAACGATAATTTAAAGTGTGTATACACGACCTGAAACGAATATCCACACAATTACAGTACGCTCTCAGCTTTAGGCGCTCAATATTCATGAGCTGGCAGCTTTTTACACAATTTATCCATGTGTGATATGTAAATCTTGTTCTCACAACGATACTTACTTCTTTGCTGGACAGATGATATATTTCTGCAAACTGTTCATGTCCCACATTCAAGCCCTCACCACCTAAATCCACTTCTCCATTCGCACAGAAGAAAGACACTCGCGTGCGCGTATCACAATTTTTTCATTTTATTTTCCTCAAAAATTATTACTTTTTTTATATATATACACATATATATAGACGAAGGAAGGGGGCTGAAATGTATTAAAGATTTGTAAACTTTATTGCACGGTACGACGAGCTCAATAATAAAGTTATAGGCGTTAATTCGACCCTTTAATGTAATTCCAAGAATTTTTAATAGACTTAATCAGGATTGACGGATCTTTAGATAAAAATTCAAGTCGTTTATTAAGCAGTTTCTCGTGGATCGTAAACAGTTTGATAACCCCGAAATTTTGCAGCGTAATTTTGATTGCACCCCTCGAGTGGTGATTAATCAGTCGAAGCGGGCATTATTTTTAGCCCAAGCTTCATTAATTTTTGTATTTCGTTGTGCGACCCTGGTCTTCTGTTCTTTTATTATCACGAAGGAGCCAAGGAGCACGGAGGGTCATTTGTGGACACAAGGTGGTAAGATGTGTGTGTGTGTGTGTGTGTGTGTGCATGTGTACGTGTGTTGAGGATTTATAAGAAAACTGCGTAGTGGACGAGGTTTTCTGTGTATCTGGCCCAGATCAGCATTTAAGCAGGCCGCACGCAACTTCAGTCTGTTTGATCAACTAAAGGGGAACGTCTGGCTGATCCACGATCGATACTCAACCTTGCTCGCTGCGATCAAATAAGAAATCACTGTACAGGTGCATCCCTCCCTTCCCATCTGCATCTTTCCTCCTTTTCACAGAGATTATCTATTCCCTCCACCAATATCTCCATTTTATATACGTGAACAACCATATTCCCAACTTGCTTTCTTCGGACCTTTGACCATTTTTAGTCCTAAGCAGCTTGATCTCGTTGTTCAGATTTTATGTCGAGAAAACTCTGCACTTTTCGAGGCTTTTGGGTATACAGGTGTATCATTGAAGGCACACCGTAGAGCAGGGCTCGGAATTGTTTGCACATTTTAGTTGTTTATTATTGTCACTAATAGGGATTTCCTATTAGTGATGACTATAGTAAACAACTGAAATGTGCAAAAATTTCCGAGCCCTGCCCTAGAGGTCCAACATAAAAATTCATTTATCTCTGTAAATATAAGAGATAAATGAATTTTTATGTTCGACCTCTGGCACGCCTCTGGTGATACACCCTGTATAAGTAAGGTGGTGAAATGAGAAACACCATCGTGCTGCATGTGTTGTCTCGTATACTCGTTTAGAGAAAACTTGGTTGTGTTGTTCGGGAGTATCTATTTGATAGTCCTCGAGCCTCACTCAAATGGTTAAGGAAAATAAGTGAAATTTTCTAAAATATATCTCACAATGAAATGGGAAATAAGTTTTTTATGAATAGAACTTTTTAGTAATCAAGTTCAATTATAGTGGTGGAGCACATTGGAAAATATTTGCTTTTTTGTTTCTTCTATTCTCATTTCTTCATTATCAAAAAATAATTTAAATATATATATATATATATATTTATTTCATCAATATTTCGTACGAACGATGATTCTCAATTTGGAGTTTTGAGACTTTTCAGGAAAAACAAGTGAAATTCCGTACGATATCTCAGACAAGAAACAAGTTTTGTATTAGCTTGTTTCGAGGGTCGCGAGGGGAGATTGGCGAATTAGTGGAGGAGCACAAATTGAAGGAAATATAGGTAATTTAAAATAATGAATGAGATTGAAACGAATAGGTATCTGGGTCGTGCAGCGTTAAATGGCAATTCGACGACGTTCATGGCACATGCATAGAGTATTCCTATAGGGCCCGGGTGAGGCTTTTTTTATACGCGAGCATTGCAAGGGCGACGCCCAGGCTGATTTACAGCCTTTAAGGTGCAACCATATGCAAATTATGTATACTTTTAACGAAATGGATCCTTCCACCACTCCGCGATAGACATTTCACACTCTGCTTATACTACTTTCCACGATCAGTCTTGCGTTTGTCCGACCAATTTCACAGATTTCCACTTAATATATATATATATATATATATAAATACCTCAATCAATCGAGCAACTCTCTCCTATAACGTTCTAAAAATTCAACAGTTCGTTTTCAATCCAAGTGAAACAAACGAGTATAAAAGCTGGAGAATCTAGATCAATCAGCTTAATTCCTTTGGATTCCCACTAACCCATTTCTATATAACAGCAATTTTTCCATTTCCCTTTGAGATCCTTCGATCATAATCGAATTATCAAAATGGAATCTAAGAGGCTGGCCTATCAATCATATAGGAGCGAGGTTGCAGTTAGTGGAAGCTCCACCCAAGGTGAATTATAAAGGCGTTAAAAAGGGGCTGGGAGATTCGAGTCCACCTTTAAATGGGAGATTCGAGGCGCGACCTTAAATGCACCTTCGTTCCTCGTGATTTCCCCTTGATCAAAAAGTAGCGGGGTCGAACTGTAATCCGGCAAAGTGGCCTGCTAAGCTGCCAAGCTCACGATCCTATCGTTATGCGAGTTTTGCATGCCGATTGCCTTGCATTAAACTGAAATCGGCGCTAAACGATCCATGACCTATTTTAATCTCTATGCCAGGAGAATTCTTCGCAATCCGCATTCCAGCTCGATAAGCATCGTTATTCCACGGTCATCCAATCTCAGATCGAAGGGTCACGTCATATACGAGCATTCGATAATTCAATTTAAATGAAATTTCACTCCTTTCAATTATTATACTCGTAATTAAATTACTATATATATAGAATAAATATTTTAGGTAAAACTAAAACCGAATAATGAATGAAACAGTTAGAGTCAACTGGACGGAAAGTAATAATTAAATAGGCCATGGAGTACTCAATTATGATATTACAAGGAATAATAGCTCAAGTTTCTTATATCTTCCATAACCGACTTATAGTCGCGGTGTTTTGCATAATAATCGTTATCTTATCAAAGCTACCTACACTATACTGCTTTTCTTGTTTATAGCTTATATTTAGTCTCAGATATCTAGCAACAAGGTGAAATATTATAAATAGAACTTTTACAAGAAAATAAAATATGACTTTGACTCAAACCAGTATCATATGATTATAATAATGTTTCAAAACAGTCTGTCATACTTATTTCATTGTTTCCTTTTTTTTTTGTTTAATTCAGTAGAAAATCTGAAAAATAGTATTGACGGTTAAACTGGAAAATTAGTTCAATCAAGAGGAAGAATCTAAGTAGTAACATCAGCAAAGTCGATTATACTTTGTTTACCAGAAGCACGTGGTTGTAGTTCGACCCAGAGAGTCGATGGTGGGGGGTTGAAACGATTTAACCCCTGGTAGGAGGTAACTGGGGTAGTAGTGGGGCAATTCTGGATGGGGTGGAAAGGTATGGCTCGTGACTGTTCGGAGCCTGCGCACTGTGAAATCCACATTTTCATCCCTTTCTCACAAACAACCCCAAACTACTCCTTAAAACGTCACGCTACTTTCATCCTTTCCTCTTCTATATACATTATTTTTTCTTTCTCTCCTCCCTCTCTCTCTCTCTCTCTCTCTCTCTCGACTGTTTCACCTGTATTTTTGCTACCTCCCCTCTTTACTAGAATCATATCCCTTTCACTCCACTGTATCTTTTTCACATTCTTGCACGATGCGTCACTTTCTCCGTGGACTTTCCAGTGTGCTCAAACGCCTTATTTCACATTAACTCCTGTTCGAATCATTCCTGACAGTGATTAGCTTCATCAAAATAAAACTATCGAACAATTCTCTGACTAGAATGACTTACCAAAGTAAATCATTTTCCTTTTTTTTTTCAATTTTTTGATACATTTTTCAGTCAACTTTCCTAATTATTTAAACGCCTCGTTGCATATCAATTCCTACTTGAATCACACTCTACCAGTAATTAAGCCCATAAAAAATAAGCTGCTAAACAATTTCTCGACTAAAATATATGTATCAAAATAACTTATTTTTCATCTTTCAGTTTCTTATCACGGTTATCTTGGACCTTCCAAAACTTTCAAGTGTCTCATTCTACATTAAATCCTAACTTAACCATCCTCGACCACTAATCAAACCCAATGAAAATAAAACTATCGAATAATTTGTTTATGGAAATTTCACTAAAATTATTCGTCTTCAATTTTGTTTGCCCAGAAACAATTTTTCTCCAAGTATTAGAAAGGAACAGGGGGGGGGGGGGGATGAATAGTTCCACATTAGAGTTTGTGTAAACATCACCCCTCGCAAAAAGCAAACCTTCTAAAAAGTAACCTATAAAAAATTCTTCGCCGAAAAGGATTCACCGGAATGACTCGTCCCCTTCAAATTCCTCCTTCGCACGAAATTTTTCTTTTGTTCTCCAAAGCTCTCGAAAGCGTATAGAAAGGAACGATTGGTGGGAGCGAATAATTGGCGCGTGCTAATTTGAATAAGCAATGTGACGAGGAGTACGAGGAACGAATGGGGGTGAGAGCTGTAAGTCTAGCTTCGTTCGATGGAAATTTCGAGCTGACGTTGCTTTAAGTGGCGCGTAACACCCGATGATGGATCGGGCAGCTGGCTGACCGGAAGGGAACGAGGTTAAAAAAATTATTATTACAGCCACTTAACGGCTGAAAGCACAGCTTGGCCATAATGATATCCGTCCAATATCTCTGACTCTATCGCAGCATGAATACGCGATGAGATTTAAACGAAGCAGGAATATGCAGATTCGAAAAAGTCGACTGGCAAATCCAATCCAGTTCTTGTACAGTTCGAATTCCGACGTGAATTTTTATTCTCGTTAAACGAGGGATTAGTCTCGTTGGAGAAATTGTCGAATTATCGAGTTCTCCACTAGAATGTGAGAAAAATCGAGTGAGTAATTTCGGAGGGAAGGTTTTTGCTCGTGGGGTACTCTATACGGAAGGGATGCATGAATCACGCAGTGATTTCTTGCGCGAGGGGTTAAGCTGGCGGAAATGGGGAGGTGGAGAGGGGGAGAATGAGGGGGAGGGAGAGAAAGAGAGAGAGAGAGAGAGAGAGAGAGAGAGAGAGAGAGAGAGGGTGATTTCCACATCCGTTTGGTCAGTCGTTGCAGGGACGAGGTTGTAGGGAAAGGGAAAGACCGTATCTCATTGACCGTTGGTCAGCGGCGCAGGGATCAATACACCAACTCGACGATCTTCCTGCAAGTCCACTTTCCAACACTGCCACTGTCGTCCAAGACTTTGCAACATTCACATCACTCGCCCAAAGACCCTAGCTCGAACGCTTGCCACATCCTGTCGCACGGAAACCTTCTCGACTATTCATTCACCCCCCCCCCCCCCCCCCCCACCCATTCTTCCTTCCTGAAGCCACCGAATCCCATTTTATTTTGATTCTGCAAATTTCCAAGTACTTTGTCCATTTCGAGAGTTTGCATTGTTGCTGTAAATCACTTGGATTATTTAGTAGAAATTTATTGTATAGTTACAGTAGTAAAGGTAAATGCTTAAGCGAACAAGTAGTACGAGCGCGAAATTGAGAAGACCGAGAGATAATTTCTCGAGAGGTTTTTTGCTGCAGATTTATGGAGGTGGATCTTGTTTCTGGAGAGAAAGATAAACGGTGGATGATGGCGAGGTAGGTAACGTGGACAAGTATAGGCAAAGGAAAGACAGGCAGGCAGGCAGGCAGGCAAAAGCGGCAGCTGAGAGTAATTTATTAGGAAGCTCCGTCTGTCTCTCGCAACGGCGTTACTACTGCAGAGTCGGAAACAACTGTTTATTACTGCTGCAAACCTCGAGCGCAGGCGTAGATTAAATGGCAACGCTGCCAATCGCTCGTTGATGTCTCCATGTCTGACGAATCCTCGACTTTCTCTACTGATATTTATCTCTCTTCTCTCTTCACCACGAATCACCAGCCTCAAATATTTACCCTTCCTTTTAAATCCCAGTTTCAAACATTTCGATAAACTTTCTAGATATGTACCTTATTTTCTCTCACTGTAATAAACCGCATTAATTTTTCTCGAATAAATTATTCAACGAATTACAAGAGTTTGTTGATGGATGTTCTTTCTTGAGATTTTTTGTTTATTCTCCGTTTATTCCGTCGAATCAAAACTCTTCCAGGCAACTCGTGCGATTTACATACACGCCATTAAGGAATAGGCAGAAACGAATCTGACATTCCAATGTGGCTGGTAAGATAAGAAAGGAACGAAATTCAGGGTGGAACCGTGGTTGCACGCTTCATTTTCATACGAGAAGCCATTTTCATCAAGCTTTTTTTTTTGTTGGCCCGCCAATGCGTGTGCCTTATCGCCTCAGGCTGCACGAAACGAATGAATAACAAGGATAATTTATAGAAAACAGTGCGGAAAACCTTCGATTCTGAAATAACGAAAAGAGTATCGTTAAGAAACGATTAATGGAGTCGTTAAAAAATTTAATGATTTTAGCAATACGAAAGATGTCTTGTGCAATTAATCCTATTATTATTTTAATTAGAGCCATCGTTGTGGATAAAGATGTCGAGCGACCGCGATCACAACGTGAGAAAGAAGAAAGGTGCGGGAGAAAATTGGTATTCTGGGGAAAGATCAAATCTGAGCGAAGCTTTGTGGTAAAAATTTAAGTTTTGTGCCGGATATTTTAATTGGCATCATTACGTCGATTTGGGTTATGATACTGATGCCATTATTGGTAATTATAGTTTTCCAAGTGTTTCAACCGATCTTTCCGTAAGCTTTAATCCGTAATCCCAGACGTCTTGGACTCAACCACCAATAATTTACAACAATTATCTTATGAAAAAAGTTGGTCCCAGTTTAAACCCAAAATTATACTTGGAAAGTTTTTTAGCTCACGACAGCTTCTTGTTGAGACATACGATGCAATCTTTGCTTATGTCGAGGAGCCATTTTTAATCAGCAATGCAATATTTTCTGAGACAAGCAACCCTTACTGCAGTATTTTATACTTTAACTATGTGTCAAATGTTTATCCAGCACCAATAAAATTGTATTTTTAACGAAACCTAATTTAATAATCGAAAATTAATCCTCAGCTACAAATTTCTCTAATCGCAGCAAATAAGCTGCAATAAATAATCAAGAATTTACGCGGTACTCGAAATCAAGAAAAATTTAATTCACGATGCCACTATAACAATCGCGTGTTTATCGACGTCCTGCAACTCGATTAATTTGAATATCGCATTTTAATTGCATTTGCATTTTAAATGTGATTACGGAACATTAATATTATTAAATTAAGTATTGCATTTTCAGTAGTCTCGCAATGAAATATTTCAGCCCGTGAAATTCTATAAATCGATTCGTACAGAACGGATTAATTTGAACGGAACAAAATTACTTATTTTAATAAGCGATAATTTCTACGAAGCACACGGTGCAAATTTTATCGATCGCTCGAAAAAATCTGCTTCTATATATACGTTCGGGGTGTATGTGTAAGGACGATGCTCGATAAGGGTAAGAAAAACATGTCACAATCACGACACAACCAAATTACACGAGTGCTCCTTATCACAGGGTGGATTTATATAAAGTCGCTTACTACCAAGAGAATTGGTGCTGCACCGATATAAATATAAATATAAAAAACATTATATTATAGGCTTTTAAAATTGAACGCGTCCCATTTCTTACTCCTTGCATTTTAATCACAAAACAAAATGTTCTCGATAAATAATTGCAAGGAAACGATAATTTTAAAGGGCAGAAGAAAATATGAAGAAAAACTTTATTTATTTTTTAATTTAAAATTGAAATGTGCGAAATAATATGTTGGGTCGTGCACCTAGAATTCTATCGTGAAGGGAGCATCGACTTTTCATAAATTCTTTTCTCGTAAAAAGCTTTCTTGGTTGAAGCTAAATCATCTTGTCGTTTGAGCTTACACTAGAATCGTGCGGTCATCGTACAATGTTAACCTTTAGCGCATCAATGCCGAGTGCATGCCTGCATCGAGCGTTCACCCTGATGATAACGGGAGGTCATCCTAAGAACTCCAACCCTTAACCTTTGACTACACACAAAACTCTGTACACAAATCTCTCATTAACAAAATTGCTGCAAAACTTTTTAAACTCCGTCAACTTAGTGCTTGACTTATACTACTTAAAGATCTGTGTAACTTCTACCACTACATACGAATGATTGAAAAATGGTGAATAAACGAAAGAATTTGATTACAAGCGAGTAATTGGATGAAAGGGGTTGTGATAGGGTGGGGGTGCCTCAAATGCCAAGGGTTGGAGAACTCGTGGCTAGTAGCTGGATTCTGGACGATAAAGGAACGCAGCATAGGCAAATTGTATACGCGCGAGTTCTAGCTGCGTTCGGTTCTGTTGTAGTTGGATCGAACTGCAATTGTGCCTTGACCTTGGCCTTGACTGAAACATATATCTTCACTTACGTTCAGATTCTAAGCGAATCACTGGCCATAATTCAAACGACAAGTCCGATAAATTATTCCATCAAGTGGCTTGAATGGACTTCACACGACCGTAAGTCCATTCTCTTTACCGTGTATGACATCTTATTCAACTGCGTCATTCAATGACCTCGTAAATACACCACTACCAGCATCAGTCACTCTGCGCGAAACCCCTTAATTATTTGACTAGTTCATCTTGCTTTGTCGCGTCATCCAAGACCTTGGAAAATCATCGAGAGAGCTCGCCCAATAATTATTCCTTCCCCACTTAGAATTTTTTGCGTCTATCGCAACAAATCTCTCGATATTCTAAAAAACTCTCAGAAAATATTATTGTTAATGTTTTAAATATATCATGTTGTATTATTGTGTGTGTGAGTAACATTAAAAATTTATCATTATAAAAAATCCCTCTATTAACGAGAGAGTTATATTTGGAATATTATTGTCATAGAAATAATCATCGCTTTAAGAAGACATCGAAGTACCATCAAGATTCTCCAGATTGCTGAAAAGTTTGCATGATGATGAGATTAAGACGCAATAACTTACTCATAAAGTGGTAATATGTATTCATTAAGGACGAATTTCCATTTTGTTTGTTATCGAGAATCGCGCGTGCAAGGGGTTGGGGGGTTCAAGGGTTACCATCGTTTTCAGTAGAGGCGTAAAAACGTTAACGGCTGCGAGGATATCGAGGAGGATCGGACTGGGGTTTTCTTCTAGACGGCCGATGACCTTGACAAAAAAAAATTTTACAGTTTTATGGTGGTTCGATGTACAATCAATTTTACCAACTACGTCTGATTTTACGTTTTCTTTACCACTTCGTCCCTGAAACTCTACGATGGTCCTTCAAAATTCATTCTTTTTATTTTCCATATAAAGATTTGGTTCTTTCATAGCATTATTTTTGCACCACTGAATTATCCCTATATTCACTCTGCGCTAATTCGTTATTTTTCCATCCCTCGTGAAAACAACGTCAGACTCGTGCCAGAGGTCCGTTAGACACTCTCGCAACTGAATCGCGAATTTTCATAAGTGGCTCTCTCTTGTAAACTTAAAATTCTAATTCTACCACTTTGCTACCTCAAATTGAATATAATCACTGCGAGGAGAGTAGAATAAAATAACAAATTGTCGAAAATCATGGCAATGGGAGAAATCGTTACAGTATAACGATCAGAATTGAAAATCTTGAAGGAAAAAGTGAAAATTCATGAGACGAGAGAGGAATATCTTAAGTGGAGCAGTCGGAGGAATTTTTTCTATTGTCAATGGTGATGAATGGTGAGAGATAAGGAAAGGAGGGATGAAAGTATCGTGAAGGAGTGGGAGGGGGGTGAGAGTTAAATACTAACGACCTGTAGTAGGGGTTAAAGTGGTGGAGTCTGGTGAGAGGGTCGGTTACCGGAAGGCTCGCTCGTGTGGCTTAGGATGAAGAAGGATAGAGAAAAGGAGTGGAAAATGCCTTACTAGGATAGAAAGGGGGTGTGGGGGGGGGGGGGGGGGGGACTGTGACCTTCACCCTGTGTTAATCCATACAGCCATTATCATACCGAGTCCCCTACCCTCGCCTTCCTATCACATTGCAATCAGCCACCTCCACGAATGGCCAATCACCAATCACATTTTCCACTTGTCTTTTACACGATTAAGAAGAATTGTCCTTATCGTCACTCATGTTTTTGAGGAAAAATCATAATTCTTGTATAAATATATATATATATATATATATCAGTTTATTTGCCTTGTAAAATCCAACAGCCTCGATTAGCTATTCGATCTCGTTAAGCGTAACAAATACCACTGCCACTTTTTAGATCTGATTAACAATTGGGAATCTACGATCCTTTCAGGTTATAAGTCGAAAGAGTTGATATGATCGCGATTAATAATTTCTGTTTTTTTTTTTTACTGTTAAGCATTCTCTATGGAAATCGAGGCAAGAATCCTTCGATTGTTCAGAGAATCGTATTTCTCGTCGGTTTGCACAGTATTGATCATTTTTTTGGTAATTTCTGGGAATACCAGTGAGTGCGATTGGTCGCAGAGATTCGAGAAACGTGTGATTAAAGGAATTGGTTAGCGAGCGCGTAAAAGCTAAAAGCATTCTTTGAATTAAGGACGCTCCGCTCCCTTTTGGCCCACGCCTTAACTACGATCTGCCCGTACACCGATGCAAATCGTGCACCCAGACAATTAAACTAATTGATCGAATAAACCTAATATCTGCGTGATTAATCAGTGAAAATGGTTTTCTCAAATAGTATTTATCGTTTGTTAATCAGACAAAATGAAGCTTTTTCACGATTTTGAGGAACGTAAGTGAAAATCTGGAAACTTTCGAAAGAATTTCATGCTAAATTATAATTGAAAATATTTTGCTAAACTATTATTGATTTATGGAGATTTTTTTTTGTAGTGACCAATATAGTTCTGATTCAAATAAAAAGCATAGGGTGAGATTAAGATGAAGAGAAAATGATGGATGTTGATTATGACAAAGATGCTGATGAAAAATTTGATGGAATACAGAAATGTAAATAGCGTGATACGTCATTGACATTAATTGCAAATATATAATGTGCAAAAATGAATCAAAATGTTGATAAATATACGTGTTTACCCTAGTTTTAAGTCTATTATTATTTAAAGAAAAAGCAAAGAAACTTAGGATGCAATCTGGAGGAAGAGAATGATTGGGGTTGATTATGATGAAAATGATGATGATGAATTTGACGTAGTTGAGAAATATAATGAACACGCTACGTCATTGACATTAATTACCAATACATCACATGCAATAATTAATCTAAATATTCGTTGATATACACACACAAACAGGGTCTCCTATCTTAAGACCATTATTAATTAAGAAAGAAATAAAAAACGTAGGACAAAATCAAGAAGAAAGGAATGATCGAGGTTGATTGTATGTATGATAAAGACGATGATGAGGAAATTGACGCAGTTGAGGATTGTAATGAGCATGCGACGTCATTGATATTAATTGCAAATGCGGCGCATGCCATAATTGAACGGTCTACTCCACTTTACGGGGTCCGTTGTGGAAGTAGGTTTACGTGCCAGCGGCCAACAAACTTCCATTTGAATTTTCTCTGCCAGCGCAGAGCAGAGATTCGTGCCGTTCGTTTCCAAGTAGCAATTTATTCGTAATAAGTAAGAGTCGAACGTTCTAATGAGAATTTCACCACAGATTCTTATCTGCTTTCACACCGTAGCATGGAAAGAAAGTAGCACTAAACGCATTGGCGAACCAACTGGATCACGATACGATACTCTATCGAGTATCGTGTAGGACATGTACGAGGAATATCTTCGTTTCGTGTAAACAATACAAACAAATCTCTGTTACATCCCTGTGTTTGCGTGTAAATAATATGTTAATTCGACAGCTATTAACATCACAGTAAAGAATGATAAAAATGAATTTAAGAAATCTCGAAGGTCGCTCCTCAGGCTTTTCACAGATGAAATAATAATCGACATTTGCGTGTGTCTGTGTGTTGATCACCAGGTGGAATCGTATAGGTTCATGAATATTGGCGTGGATTTAATTGTGGTTGGGAGAGACGTTCGTAGGGGTATGAGAAATTGGAAGAACAGGTTGGTAATATAAGATTGATGGAATTTCTTGGGGGAAGAAGCGGGGTGGGATGGGGTAGGTCGGGGGTTGGTGTTTACGGGCGTGGTGGGTTTTGCTGAAATACGTTGAGAGTAGGAGCTCGGGGGTAGGTGGCCTTGAGCGGCGAGTTGGTGCTACCGGGGGTGGGGTGGGGGAGGGGGAGATGGGTGACTGGTGCACTACGGGGGTAGTTTTCCCACCCCCGTGGTCTGGCCAGAACCGTCGTTCCTCCAGTTGACTATCGGGCACAGTCGCGGTTACACCTCCCAAGCAACAAAATCCTTTCACTCTCTCTCTCTCTCTCTCTCTCTCTCTCTCTCTCTCGAAACTCCCAATCGCACCTCGTCGTAACTCCACTTGTGTATATACGAAAACCTCGAGAAAATCACTCATCGACCATTTCAACGAATACAACACCGCTGTCTCTTGACGAAATCCACAAAATAATATCCTACTTATATACTTTTCCAAGTCAGACCAGTCGTTTACTTGAGAATATAATTGTTGGAAAGTGCAAAGCTTTTGTTATATTTGAATAACACAGAAAGAGGGTGGTGAAAGTAGAAGATCAAAGGGGCGGAAGAAAAGTTTGGAGAGTTCGAAGAGGCGAAGAGGTGGGAACCGGGGGTGGAGCGATCGAGATGTGATCGCTGCGAGGTCGGCGGTCGAGTCGTGGATCTTCGGGGTTCGAAAGTTGGGGAGGCTGGAGGTTCTGGGAGGAAGTCACGATTGAGTCGGCAAGCTCGTCGTCCCGGTCGGACCTGGAGCCGGAATTCGCCGGCGGAGGTGGAGGTGGTGGAGGCGGTGCCGAGGCGGTTGACTCCTGCAGCGACTCCGAGCGCGAATCTCGCGATTTTCCTCACGATTGGGACGCCAACGACAGTTTTGTCGTGTTGATGAGCGACTCTTTCGAGGTCATCTCGCTGCCGGCCGATATGCTTCAGGTGCAGCCCTTTTCTATAACTCTTTGAGATTTAATAATTACCTTTTCCTGTCATAAGTGTGGTATTTATCGATATTCTTGTCAGAGGTCGTTCCATCATTTTGACGTACTCGACGATTTAATCGTTATATCACCCTTTTATAGACACCTTGACAAAGTCATTAAGGTGAAAACCATTTTAACCCTTCGAGAAATTAACAAAATGGTACTGATATTTTTTATGCAGCTTCCACCACTCATAATCCTTAAACAAATTAACAATTATTATACCATTTTTGATCGTACTGTCTCTTTTAAAAATAATCGTGTAGAATTATGATACTTCGCCTTTATACTACTTTTTCGAGAATCGTCTTGGAGAAGTAGCGGAGACTCGAATTAAAGAGACGGGGATCGATGTTCGCGGGGATGGTGTGGGTGCATGATTTGTGACGAGTGCATGGATATATATATATATATATATGTATATATATATAGGGAGATTAATGGGATTTGGACGTGAATTTGTTGCAGCCGGCGAGCTACGGTAAGAAGAGTAATACATGGTACACGGCACCAGCGGGTGGAAGTATGCGAGCGGGAGGAGGAGGGGGTGGTGCCGGAGGCTGGCAGAGTAGGCCACCAGCAGTTGCGAGTCTCAGCAGGAAGGCGTCGATCACCGACGAGGCGCCTCCACCCGGGGGTGGAAAACCCTCCTCGGGTCGAGTCATTCGCATCGTTAATAACAACGACCACACCGTTCAGGTACGAATCACCATTGGAATTTTCCTACATTTTAATTCTCTGCAGATTAAAGATAAATATTATTTTCCTCGAATTTTCCAGTGTCGCGTTTTGTTAAACCTCCGCACTGCCCAGCCATTCGAGGAGGTTCTCGAGGATCTTGGACAGGTGCTGAAGATGAACGGAGCCAAAAGGATGTTCACAGTTTCTGGACAGGAGGTAAACAAACTGCTAATTTAAATCTTTTTTTAGCTTGAGAGAAAGACTTTTTTTAAATTGTAAAACTTCATCTACTTACGATAGGTATAGACAAAATAAGCGCGAGCTACAAAATTGTGTGTAAGGTATTTGAATAAGTGGTCAAGACCTTTAAATGATTTAGATCTTGTTTCTCTCGTTCCAACTGACATTCTCGTTTCTTACATAGATCCAAATACTGTAATTACGATTAGTATAAAAAATAATCTTTTCAAAAGAATATATTCATACAATATCTGAAAAAACAGTAAAAAGATATATCTGTAAAAGAATCTTGATTATTTGGGAATAATATTTTTTAATTTGTACTTGTAATGAGGTTTTTTGTTAATGAAACAAATTCTGCTTTTTGTATATAGTGCAGTGTTTTTAAGAAAATTAAGTAGAGAGGTCCATGGAGAGATACTAGAATTTTGTAGCACAAAGAGAGTTAAGAGAAAAAAGAGTAACAATTGTTTGAATAAAAGTAACATTTGGAAATTCTTGATTGCTCGCAATCGGATGGATAATTCGTTTTGTATGTTAATAATCGGGGAACCAATAAAATGGCGTACCTATTTATGATCGATACGTGGGCCACTGGAGAGTTTATCAGGCGATTTATGCAAATGGCAGACATTGGTGCGGGATCGTTCTTATAAAATCCACGTGAATAATGTTTGTCCATAAATATGCATGGCGGGAGGGGGCGTCGAAACGAAGCGTGACGATATCGGGGTCGAGACTTCTCGTCTACTCGACGGAATAAGGTCGCGCCTCGTGAAATCCTCCTCACCAATTACCCCCTTTCATTTATTTACTTCCAAAATCCTCGTGAAACCCCTGCAACATCATAAACGATACCACCAATTATATTCCTCTTACACACACGCCCTCTTTTCTCTCCCTCCAAACTTTTGTATGTTTTACGAACACAGGAAATTGTTGATTTTGTGGTTCACAAATAAAATTTTTTTCTTTATTATTGTTGAAGAGAATGGAAAGATGGTTCGAAAATTCTTGGAATAAAAATAATATATTATTTAAATTGTTTAACTCTTTGTACCTCTACTTCCATAGTTAAGCAACTGTATAGAACGGGTATATAATAATTTTTATTGAATTTTTCAATCTCAATGGTTTATAAGATATAAGAAATTATCACGAGTAATAGATGAAGAATAATTATTATTAGGATGAATTTTCGTTTGGAATTTCGAAAGAGAAATGAATAGTAAGCAAAGATCCTGGTGAGATACGTGGATGTGATTGTGGAAAGGAAACGAAAAGGGCAAAGGAATTCATTTTGTGCCATAATAATTGGTCTTCGAAGGCTGGCAGATAGTGAAATCTGAATTTTGCATAGATTAAAAGGGCGCCGCTATTCCAGATGTAACGTTTACACGTGTTCGATGCAAAGCGTCGGCCTACTCACGAACCAATACTACTTTCACTCTGATTCCCCCTGGAATTCTAACATTCTCCACTTTCAAATTTGCCTTAAAAGTTGAAAGGAAATTTTAAAAGGATTTCAATGAATACAACTAGGTTTAAAATTTATTTATTTAAACAAATATTCGCTTTTTTCGTGGTTGATCCAGGAAATTTTGCAGATCGTCCATCAGCATCTAAACATATGATACACCTATATATACTATATAGCAAAATACGCATAATATAATCATTTATCAAGAAAATGATGGAAGCCATCCACGAGCGAGGGTTGGGAGAAGGACTCTCGAGGGGTGATTAGAAAAAAGGTCAGAGATCCAAGTTTCCAGGTCACGACCGTATATGAATTACAAATTGGCCAATTTTCTGCATCGAGCATTCGTCCACAGTCTGTGCATCGACGCTCTCTCGCCACGTCACGTTCGGTGACGAAACGAGTTTTGAGTCTGCCATTTCTGCCAATCGATGAAACGTCACGAATCAATTTCAGCTTTTAGTATGAAAAGCTACTTGACGTTAATTTTATCCTGCAACGGACCTAATCTTGCAATGTTTTAATTCTCGACAAAGATTTTTCTCACTCCTACAATTATAAGAAAAAATAACGACAACGTTAGGAATGAGCATAGTTTAAAAATGAAAAATATACAATGTTGCACAGGTGAGGAGTTTCTCGCAGTTGCGAAACGAGTTTGCGGACGTGGACACGTTTTATTTGGGGACCGGGACCGCCGTGGGGATAGCGGGCGGTGTGACGGCTTCCCCGGCGAGGAGGTCCAGGTCCCGAGGGCCCCCAACGGTCGTCGAGGACATCGGCAGACAGAGGAGGGCGCGCAGCAAAAGTAGACCGAGGGCGCTTTACGCGGCCGACTCCGAAGTAGTACGAGTCAACGGTAAGTATAAACCCGCAGCCTGTGTCATTTTCCACTGAAGAACGTACCTGGTGGAGGATGAACTTTCGTCAAGAGCCAAAAATGCATTTCTCAGGTTAAAAAATTTATAAAAATCTCTGCAGATTACAGTGTCGTTGAAGTTTTGCGAGAGGAACCGGCGAAAGTGACGATCAGAGGCTTGAGAAGATCCTTTTACCCACCCTCGCACCTACCCCCGGTGGACAATTCACCCCCGGACAAAAAGCTCCAGCTCGAGTGGGTCTACGGGTAGGCAATGTTTACTTTCTACCAAGATTCTTTCGTATCGCGACACTAGTCCTTGCTGCAGCGATAAACAATTGAAAAATGGCGGTTTAAAAAGTGCTTTAATTACCTGGGAAATCTGTGTTCAGTTATCGAGGAACCGACACACGCAAGAACCTCTGGGTCCTTCCGAGTGGGGAGCTCCTTTATTACGTGGCTGCTGTCGCTGTTTTGTTCGATCGAGAGGAAAACACTCAGCGTCATTACGTCGGACATACGGAGGACATTACCTGCATGGAGGTATACCATATATATATATATATATATATATATATAAGTATAGTGAAACAAATAATTCTATCATTAACAAACTATCATATTTATCATATAAAATAAATTGATTTTTCATATATAGAATCAATGTCAGTATAAGCTTATTGTTATTCTCCTTATGAAATCATTTGCGTAATATAAAATTAAATTTGGTTCCACGTTGGATTCAGGTACATCCTAGCAGGGAGCTCGTGGCTTCCGGTCAGAGAGCTGGAAGACACAGGAAGGCCCAATCGCACGTTAGGATCTGGTCAACCGAAACTCTTCTCACTCTTTACGTATTTGGAATGACGGAATTCGAAATGGGCGTATCCGCGCTAGCCTTTTCTCACTTGGTGAGTCCTCCGGGAAAGTTTGAATTAGATTTTTTACCTCGTTTTAGTGTACGATAATCGTGGCGAACCAATCGACTGTGGCACCTATGGCCGTAACGTGCGCAAAATTGTTCAACCCATTTCTGGGACGTAATTATTTCTGACGAATAAATTATGCGAGCTCGTGACCGAGCAGTCGGTCACAATCGCAATTACTCGCTTTTTCATCTCACGAAACTGCCTCGACTCTTGACTAATCTTTTCTCACGTGCAGCCGCCAAACAGTGGAATCGGTCGATTAGCCAATTTTAACCTGGAATTCTTTTCGAATTTTCGACAATTGTACACGCAAATCTTCATGGTAGAGATCGATCAAGATTTGTTCTTATTTACGTATGGAATATCTCGTGGTTTGTTCGACAGAATGGCGGAATATACGTGTTGGCCGTTGATTCAGGAAGGGAGGCCATTCTCTCCGTCTGGCAATGGCAATGGGGTCATTTGCTGGGAAAAGTTGCCGTAAGTTTTTCTCCTAGAAATAGCTGGCAAAAATACAAATTTCACATTAAAACAATTATCTCGAATTAATTTAAATATTTGGCAATTATGACAGACGATGCAGGAAGACTTAACTGGAGCAGCTTTTCATCCACTGGACGATAATTTGTTGATAACTCATGGACGTGGCCATTTGACCTTCTGGAACCGTCGTAAGGACGGATTTTTTGAGAGAACGGATATCATTAAACCTGTAAGTAAACAATTTCTTGAATAAAACTCCAGTGATGTTAAGCATTTCACTATATATCATAACATCAATTTTGATTCGATGCATTTGCAGAAGAAGATTTCTAATTGCACAATTCGATACAGCTATATACTTGTGCTTTGTTCATTTAATACAGTATTATATAATACCAATAATGATTATAAACGTTAATTGAATTGAAGAAGAAAAATATTAAAGCGATTTAAAAATAACAAAGTAGAATAATAACACAATCGCTTATAAATGGAATTATTCAACGAATCAAATAAATTCAACAGCCATCTCGTACACACGTGACGAGCATCCAGTTCGAGCAGGATGGAGATGTAGTGACCGCTGATAACGATGGATTTATCACTGTGTACTCCGTGGACGCTGATGGAGCCTATTTCGTCAGAATGGAATTCGAGGCCCACAACAAGGGCATCAGCACCCTCGTCATGCTGTCCGAAGGAACTCTTCTTTCCGGTGGTGAAAAGGATCGAAAGATCGCAGCTTGGGACTCCTTGCAAAACTACAAACGTATAACGGATACCAAGGTATCTGCGAGCTTCTAAATAATAACTAAAAAATAATAATAAAAAAAACTCGAGATCACAATATTGAAATGAATGGCAGTTACCGGAAGTCTTCGGTGGCGTCCGGAGCATCTACCCTCAGCGTCCAGGAAGGAACGACGGAAATATTTACGTTGGAACGACGAGGAACAACATACTGGAAGGATCCCTTCAGAGAAGATTCAACCAAGTGGTGTTTGGTCATGGGAGACAATTGTGGGGCTTGGCGGTTCATCCCGATGACGAAGTGTTCGCCACTGCAGGCCACGATAAAAATATCGCGCTGTGGCGTAGACACAAATTGGTCTGGACCACTCAGGTGAGCTGGAAATAAGATTATCGGTGCAATTATTCTCATAATCGTAATTATATATACATATCAAATATGGATAAACGATACTTCAGGTCGGATTCGAGTGTATTTGCATAGCGTTCCATCCGTTTGGTGTTGCTCTGGCCGCTGGGTCCTCCGAGGGTCATCTTCTTGTACTGGCTGCGGAAACCGGAGCAGCCCTCGCCACTCACAGAGTTTGTGGATCTCCGTTAACCTGCATTGGATATAATTCTAGTAATTGTCCATTTTTTTTTTCTTATTTCATTCAATTAGCTTTATCTCTATCGCTTTAATTATGATCGCCTCGTAGCGTACAGCTTATTGCTAAATTATACAGTACCCACAGCAAACACGAATGTCCAATTAATAAAAGAGCTGTATAGGTCGAGTGTTGCCATTGCTGGGCCAATATTGGTTCGTCCATAAATCGCACACATTCGTGATTATTAGATATAACCATTCGCGTGGGGTCAGAAATGTTCCAACGTGTCAAATTGATTCCTGGAACGTTCTAGGAACGTGTTTCTAACTCGTAATGCCTATAACAATGTCTCGAAAACGGAAATGTTTTCTAGATTTAATTTCCGCTCGAGAGCCATGATATATCCCATCAATATAATCACTTGAATCATCACTGATCAAACATTGGTCGCTTCACTGATCCTCGAATCATAATTAACGTTAATCACTCACAGCTGTGCAAATCTGCCCAACTAATTCTCAACCGCAACGAAACTCTTTCAGCCGGAGATGTCGTGGCGATGGGTTCGCAAAACGGAAGCGTCTATCTCTTCAGGGTATCCAGGGACGGATACTCCTACAAAAAGATAAACAAGATTCGAGGTACACAGCCACTTATGCAACTCGACTGGAGCTCCGACGGAAGATTCTTGCAGACCGTTACGCAGGACTACGACTTGCTTTTCTGTAAGCTCGTAAATTACAGATTAAATACAATAAATTGCACTATATAAGGAAATATTAACTAAAAATATCTTCAGGGGATGTAAAATCTTTATCATCGGAAAAATCGCCATTGGTGATGAAGGATGTAAAGTGGCACACGCACAATTGCACCGTTGGTTACATGGTTTCCGGTAAGACTTTAGAATTATAGTGTTGGATCGAGCCTCTTTGAGGTTAGGATTTAGAATGGTATTGATAGATTTGGCTATTTCTGTTTTTTGCAGGAATGTGGAACAATCGTTATTATCCATTGACAACGGTTCTGACGACATCGAGCAGATCAGCCGCCCACGATATGTTGGTCAGCGGTGACACGGAGGGCTACCTCAGGCTCTTCCGGTATCCGTGCACGAGCACCAAGGCGGAGTACGTGGAGGAAAAAGTTTACAGCTCGCTAGTTGCCTGTGCTAGATTTTTGTACAACGACCAGAACATTGTCACCGTAGGCGGTACGGATGCTGCCCTGATGCTGTGGGAACTGGTCGACGAATAAGTGTGCAATTTTTTTAAGCCTCGTAAAAAGTGGAGCACCTTATTTCAACGACTCCGTTTAATCCTTATGACGATCAGCCTGAAGCTCGACATTTGTTTCATCGTGTAGCAAGAATTAGGACTGTTCCTCAAACTAGCACTGTCGATATTGCAGAAAAATTTTTACTTGGATGGAAATCATAAATTTTGCCCATTTCTCTTCACCTTTTTTGCATTTTGATCTCTCTGCCATAATCGTATCACGATAATATCAAGTAACAATACTAGCTTTATCGCTAAGAGATACTAATACATGTATTATATTTATAACACGTAAGAGAAGATAGATATGTGCTACGCCGAGATGGGATTGCAAGAAATTTTGCACGTTGTTTAATGGCAAAATTACATTTTTCACTCTACGATAATAGGCCCTATAGTTATACATAATATTCGTAATCAATCTACTCGTATATTTACAAAGCTTCGTTATTTCTGAAATTTGAAGAGAGTTACGATGCATGAAATTTCTTCAATCTCGTTAATAACGATTAACGTGTATTCTTAGCTGTAAAGTGAAATTTGCAATGTGAAAATTTAGGCGCAGGCGCCTCTTGCTAAATAAAAACCCTAAATGATTAGCTTAGACCCGACAAAAGTATAAGTCGCGCACCATAATGAAACTACTATAATGTTGTTTTAAACGACATAGGCTAGGATTGAAAATGATTAATTAAATTGAATTGATCTCATTTGAATTTAATTAATCAATTCGACTTTTTAGTTAATAATTTTCGATGATCGCTAATGAAAAAACGCTGTTGCTGGTCAACTTGCCGTTCGTAAATCACCGTTCACACGTTTATAGAAAATCCAAACTCTTTTAGAATTTAATGTTACTCTAATATTAAACGAGGATATGTGCTGATTGCAAATAATCGCGCGTCGTGAATAATATGATTATTTGGACAGAGTTGAATATTAATAAAGTTATTGATAGAAGGCTGGAATCGTCACTGCCAACTCGCATCAGGCTCGAAATTTTTATGTAGAAATATCTTCTTTTCAATCATGTCAATAATTACTAATCACAAAATAATTGTTTAGAATTTTTTTCTGTGATTACACTAACTCGATCAAGTACGAATTATTTCATGGAGAAAATAAATTTTCGTTTATAACTACTGACAATTAAAATCAAACATTAATGTACTCGTACGTGAATAGAGTTTAAATTTCGATCATCGATGCGATATTTAAATGGAAACGATTCCCCTATCGTAATATAGAATTAATAGTGTAGAGCAGCAACTTTATGATTATAATAATAAATTCTGCACAACAGATTTAAGCGTATCTTCTTTAAAACGAATCTAACCGTTTCCTCTCGGCAAATTTCCTTTAATTTCTGTCAGACCTTAACGACAATAGGGGGAAAGTGTGAAATAAATAATTGAGAATCATTTTTTTTTTTTTTTTTAAGCAATAGATTACTATTATTTTTATTCCTTACAATATGCGTTTTCCTGATAACTTTCTAAGTGGTACATTTTTTAGTGTCTCCAATGACTTGTAAAAGCGCTTGCGATTTATGCTAATTTATTTATCCTTTTTATTGTTTTTCATCGGTCATACCGATAGTTCCCGAGCACGCTTAGCCAAAAATCCTCAACATGCACGAATAACATTTGAAGTTCGTTGATTCAATGCGATGCAATAACCGATTGGAATATTTGCTCGAAGAATTCGCTTATATTCAATTAATTAATTTAACAATAGAAATAGATAATAGAATTTGAGGCAGGAAATATTGTTTTAACAGAACGCGATGACCTAATAACAAAAGTAGGGGATGCAATGCAAAGATTACGACGTTAATAAACAAAATTGGGAGGAATAAACCAGAAATAAAATAGACTAACTATTGAAGATGAGCGTCTCGTGGTATTATTGTTTGAGGAATATTTATCACAGGTTCAGTTTGATTGTTTTTGAATTTATATTGATTTAAGGCGATTAATTAATTAATTAATTAATTGGAATGACAATCGTCAGATTCTCTTCGAGCAAAATCTTAGAATGAGTCGATTTGAAAATAGTAGTTATCTTTGCGTGATTTCATTTTCTCTTCATGATTAAAGGACTAGATAATATAAAAGAGGAAAACTACTTGCGCACACACGCATGGGAAAAGCTATTACGCAATGTTTCGCCGCTTGTTCTCCAATTCCCCATTCTTCGAAGGAAATTTTTATGAAGCTTATTTGCGCAGAATTATACAAATTAATGGGAACGTCGAAGCCTATAATAATACTGTCGGCCTCCTCTGATTGACCGAGCCCTATCAACGAATACGAATATTATGAGCTTTAAAAATAAATAACAACTATATTAAACAATATACGCGTGGCGATCCTAAAAATACACAAATTTACAAACCTACACTCTAATAATTTCTTAACCCACTTTTCCATTTGATTTGCGATCACTGTACAATATGGTCTCGATTAAAACAGACTTTAGGTACAAGCGAGATACCCAATACTTCCAAACTGGCGTTAATAAATGTATAAAGAGCAGTCACAAAAATTGCAGCTATGGCCAAATATCTTGGAAGCCGTATCCTTTAGAAACAAATAGGTTACATGTACATTTATGGGATAAAAAGATCCATTAGAGACGGTAGTTGGCATTTAGTGTTAAGTGGAATAATGAAAATCAACTCTTTTTTTTACTGCATAATCTTATAGCTTATCTCAACAGTTTTCGCAAAATGAAAATACTTTTTTCATTTCATCATTCAGTCGTTGACTAGATATTCCAATTTCAAATTGCATATAAGTGTAGACTTAGCTGAAGTAGTGTACACGACCTCTACGTAACAAGTATTGGCTTATTTACTTATATTTTCAAATCGAAATATCTAGTTAGCAACTGGATGAAACGACGAATTCATCTGTATTTTAGAAAGCACTTGAAGTAAACTACAAGAATATGCAATAAAAAATAGGGGATTACATTAAAAAAAATAATTTTATAACTTCTCCTAAGGCTATTGTTAAATAGATCTTTTTAAGTTAAAAACCTACGTATGACTCAATTTTTTCTAAAACATACGGTTTTAAAAATATTTAGTCGTAACCACACTTTTTGATCACTCTGTATATGTATATATACATATATTATATATATATATATATATATATATATATATATATATATATATATATATAGTGTACATTGGCCTGCATCGATTCTGATCTCCAAAAATTGATGATCCAGGTGTTTCAACCAATAGGATCAGCCTATTTCTAATTTAGAGAACAAAATCGATGCATGTCAGTTTACCACTAAAGGCGCATTAGAGAGCACACCTGTAAGAACTCACTTATGATAGTATCTATAAGAGATAGCATTTTTTTCATAAAACCTTGTAAAAACCTCTACCTATTTGCATTCTGAAGTCTCAAGAAAAAAAATTGATATATATTATAATGTCAAAGTGAGTTTTACGTTCATGCTCTGGTGAACCTTAAGTGGTATACCCTATATATCTGGGAGACTATTCTGGAAACTAGAACCACAAATGTCGCATGCGATACCATGCACAAAACTTTATTACAATTTGCTTGCGATAATTATCGTCCAGAATCGAGAATATAGCTACCATATTACTAATTTTCGACGAAAAAAAAAACTGCTCTTGCAGAGATCCTACACGTAAGAATCTCAACAAGCAGTCTGAATTAAAAAGAAGTTTGGTCAAAGTGGCCAATGTCGCTGTTCCTAAAATCCAATTGCCTGCCATTTCAAAAAAAAAAAAAAAAAAAAAAAAAAAAGTTTTCGGAGACATCTTTGAGGGCAGGATGTGCAAGCTTAACCAGTCTAAAATTCCAATATCATAAGACCGGTCAAAGCTTCAATTTATGTCGAACGTTAACGATTGCACAAATCGTTTATATGCTTATGTTAAGCTTATGTGTATTTAGTCGTGATCAATGTTTACGTCCAAATAACACATTTTGCTGGCATCCAAGGGTTGGCTATCGTTGGTATGGCCTGGAGTATCGTAGCAAGGTGTAGCACTGGGGGCATAAACGTTTTCCAATTGGTCGTATTGATTCGAAGATTCTCCACTCTGACTAATTTCAGACATGTTTCCTTCTTTCCTGTTTTCTTTGGGGAACAGCTCTTTCTCGTATTCCCTTTGTTCTAAATCCCTTTGCACTTGGTCCCTTCGTTCGTTCCTCCTCACTGTGTTCGCCAGATTAGTCTCCGTTACGTCCGGTGCCACCCCTGCTTTCGTAAACAATTGGATTGGTCTTTGAAAACCCTTCGACGGATGAGGAGGTATCGATAGAACCTCGCACTTTGCAAAACCAACTTCCGACGATAATAAATACTGTGTGAATTTGCATGGTCGAAACTCGATGCTCTGATAATTCTTGTATATTTTCTCCTACAATAACAAAAGATAAATTTTGCCAATAAATAAGTCAGCACAATACTTCTCATTTAGATTCATAATTTTATTCTGTTTTTTTTTTGCGTTACTCACGGTTAATTTTTTCTTTCGGGAATAACTGCTCCAGCTTTGCGCCTCTAGTAATAGAACGCCTCCCGGCCGTAATTGTGCATGCATTCTTTTAAACGATTGCTTCAAACCAGCATCTCCAAAGTTCAAATGTATCCATTTGGTAATAGATAAACACAAAATTGTGTCAAATTGCGGTTGTTCCGAGCATAAAAGGGCGTCATCTTCCAAAACATAATTACCCTGAAAATAGAGAATATAATGTAATGCATCAAACATTTTAATTATAATATTTTAAGATTTAGAATATTTATGTATAAATAAAGCTTGATACCTGAACGAACGTGACGTTGTAGGGGAAGCTCTTGTGTTTTTTATTTTTGGTAAAGCCAGGTACATCCACGGGTCCATAATTGATCGGCATTGACATTGGAAAGAAATTCGCATCTGAATCTCGAAGATCAACGGTATCGTCGTTGCTCGCAGGGGACTGAACACAATTAACATAATGTTTAACATTTTGTCTAGCAATGCTGATTAGTGTACGATCAATGTCAATGCCAGTTACTGTACGTGCAAGAAAATCCCTTGCCACTGATAATGTAATGTGGCCGATATTGCAACCTATATCCAGCACATCCTTGCCAAAAAATAATTCCTTCCTCTGAGCAAATACTCTGAGTCGTGTATCAACTTCGTGATGCGGGTTTCTATATCCATAATATCTGTTGTAATTTCCATACTGATATCGAGCATTTTTCTCTTTGAAGTTTGGCATTGGCTGCTTTTTCTTTTTATCTTGACTAGGACGATGTTGT
Organism: Prorops nasuta; assembly: GCF_024137725.1. Lineage (NCBI taxonomy): Eukaryota > Metazoa > Arthropoda > Insecta > Hymenoptera > Bethylidae > Prorops > Prorops nasuta. The sequence continues at coordinate 7,885,971 of NW_027116803.1, read as the reverse complement.
GGCCTAGACTTCCATGCACCTGGCTGAGGGATAACCGGACTTACAATCTTATCCTTCACCTCAACTTTACGTAGTCTCTTATCCTTTGGTTCATCCAAACCCTTTAACCGTAACTTATTTTTATCTTTCTGAGGACTTTCGGGTTTGGTCTCCTTCGGAGGATTAATAGCAACGGAGGTAGATGGTTTATCCTCCGTTTCTGTGGCAATCCGGTTGACTGCACTCTCTTCTGGCAGCTCTGTGGCTTCAATTGGATCACTCCCCTTTGTTTTACTATCGTTACATTCACTCCCATCATCCTTACCAGACCCAGATGAAGCCCTTTTTCTCTTCTTATTTCTTCTCTTAGAGCCTTTCTTTGTAGGAGAAATCAGCTGTTTCTCATATTCCTCATTATTGTCATTGCAGTTGTTTAAATTAAGTGGATCACAGATATTGGGTGGTATGATAACTTCAATGACTTCTTTTTTGTGTTTAGGCGTTGGTAATGGGCTGGACTTTGGAGTAACTGCATTCATCGCTCTGTTTACTTCCTCATCCTGCATACTATTTAGATTTAATGGATCACATATATTACCGCCAAGTAAAAACTTTGTAGGTGGGATAATAACACCTTCTTTCTTCCTACGTTTATAGGGAGGGCAAAACTTCCCTGTACCCGTGAAGCTCTGCAGCCGCTTACGGCCAAACTTGAAATGCCTGCTGTCCTCATACTTGTGCTTCTTGTGTGATGTGTTGAATAATTTCCTTGATTTCTCTGTCTCCTTCTTATTAGCTGTCCCTACTTTAGTAGGCTTATCAACTTGCGTAGACATCCTTGTCACCCTAAGGAAGAAAAATCAGTTATTACAGCTACAGATTATAATTGAACAGTAAACATGATGTGCTCTGACTAAGTCAGTATGAAATATTAAAAAAATAAACATAGATATTCATATCAGATGCTTTTACCTAAATTAAATTTTTATGAAAAATCTGAAATATTGTATTTTTAATAAAAGAACGACTATCTATATCATCAAAGAAAAGAGCAATGGTAAATTAAATACGGTTTATCTGAATTTTCAATTAATTTATCATTCCCGCCATGACGCATGCGCAGAGATTCGTTTATGCTCTTTGTAAACGGATGGTCGCCAATGCTAAGAACTTAACTAACGGATTTTCACGCTTTATCTTCCCTAAATGAAGAGAAACGTACCTTCTGATGTCCTGCAACGAATTTTACCACCTTACAGCGTTGCCAAGTCCGCCATTTTGAATTATACTAAACGAGAAATTGCTCTGCTCACGGTTGTACCCAGACTAAATTCGCTCCTTCTCCCACTCCCATAAAATAAGATTTATACCGCGAGCGCCAGAGGTTGAAGTGGAGAAAATTAGAACTAGCTCTCACAACAGCACAGCGCACACAGCACGCTGCTTGAGAAGACTGTGTCAAATGTATGCCTATACGTTTGTGGGGAAGTGGGGGCCAGTGGGGGAGTAAGTTTGAAGAGGAGTGAGAAACTGAGAAAGGATCTCCTTCTCTGTTCCAGCAAGCACACGCGATGCACACACAACCGCATCTCTATTTCTACCGTCGAGCTATTATTAAATTGTACATCAATCTTAATAAAAATGCATTAAAAAAAAGGGTAGAAAAAAATCTCGTCCTTCATCTCTGATATCGGATATGCAAGTGTTCTACTAGCATCAATGTAAATTTTGGCATGTAGTATCCAAATGGATTCTACAACTATGCTCTCTACACTCTACAGGCTATCTTGATAGGATATGAATACTACGGTAGTAGAAATAACCTACTGCACTTGACAACACTGTCACTTTAATGGTCGATTCTTTAGTTTTACTAGGCTGGGAAATTGAGGAAAATTAATGTAAATAAGGTAAGACCAATTCAAAAGAGTCGTCTTATGCTTAAATTACAATGGTAAGTTGCTGTTTTGATTGCTTCCCCCAAGCTCCATTTTTTATGTGCTTTGCCGAGCAACCCGAGGTGGCCAACTTCGGGCTTTTCCGCTAACCAGCCGAACTCCGAAAAGGCGCGCGCGACCAATTGTCCTCTTTGAACAATCCCTCTGCGAACAATTATCCCACGTAAGTTAAATCCTCCACTATGATTCAAATTGACAAATTTTACGAATTCTTGCTAAAAGTAGCTTCTGCGATTCCTTTGAACAATTACTCCTCGAAAGAGAAGTCAAAATACGTTATGAAGAGCGAGCTAAGACTCTCAACGGACCCTTTGCGTCCCATCGTCCTCCATTGTTCAAACAGTGACACTTTTTTTATTGATAGCTGACTTTTGCGACGATAGTCATTTTGTTTTTAAATATTCATTTAATTGACAATCATCGGCATCGCGCATGCGCCGTATTCGTGCTTCTCCACATTTTCAATTCGTTTTCAATAGCTTTAACTTTAGGTAATAGCTTTACGCCAAATAGGGTTAAAAATGGCAGGAAATCGTCGTTTAAGCGAAAACAGAAGCTCCGATTTATCACTTAAGGACAGCAACGGTAGAATTCCTATGACCGCATACCTGTCGCAGGTAGGGAAAGGGGTTGGATTTGTCAAAGGGACGTTGTCTGTTTATTGACATTTAAAAAAAAAATAACCGTTGCTTCTCGATCAGCTAAAACTGTTCCACATCGTGTCCCAACAGATTCTACAATGTTGTTTGAAATATTTTTTAGTGCAAGGAGTTGTACGAGACTCCGGAGAACGCAAAGAATACCAAGAATTGCCAGATTCAAGCACCGATAAAGCAAATAAAACGCAGGATCATGTTCAAGATGAATATGAGGCCGAAAAAGCTGACTTTCTCCGAGGATTCGTGTACGAGCAGCATAATGGATAGTGGGATAGACGTCGATTCGATAAGTCAACGAATGAGTGGTTTATCGACGGGTGGAGATTCTCTCAAGAGGAAATACGATAGGTCAAACTTGAACAGCGAGAGCCAGTCCGTAAACAGTATCAATAAGGCTATGAAACGGAATATAAACAAAGAGAACGACGGGAGGCTTTTAGAAAAATTGAAACACCAAGGTCAAACGACGAATAAAGTACATGCGAGTAGTTCCAATTTTAACAATGTCCATTCTTCAAAAATTAACAAGAAAGGTGACTTGACTCATTTTCGTGTATAACCTCGCATGCTTTCCCACTACACTTTCACACATACACATGCACGCAATTAATTTAACTTAAGATAAACATTAATTTAAGGATCAAACATTGTAAGCTTGGTTAATCTCGACCGAGATGATGATCTTGCAATTAAAACACAGTTAATTCGTCCTTTGTTAAATGTAATGTAAATAAGGTACTATTGTATGGGGTCAAATATATCATTATATATGTATACATAGAATTATTGCATGAAAGCGTCGATAGTTTTAAGGCTTCTTTCGCTAAAGTAATCTTTTGTTACTCCAATTGTTGTTTCTCTCAACCTTATCGGCTGTTGCTGGGCACAGGGAAGCTCGTTAACAGCTGGAAGGACAGGTTACAGTGGTTGCAGCGCAATAGAGACGTAGGCCTCTATGTCGAATGTTGCAATAAAATTTGCAAAAAATGGAGGTACGTTGAGTTGTATAACGACCCAGAAGATGTACCAGAGGTTTGGTTTTGCTGTATGAATCCTGGTAATGTTCCTATTAATATTATACAGAAATTGGAATGAGCTAGCAATTATTGATGACTTATTTTCCTTAGATAAAAATTTCGCATCTTGCCAAGTCCCAGAAGAGAGCATTCCACCTACGGTAGCAGCTGATTTAATGTTAACCAAGTATAACTCTGGTAGTTTGGTATTGGCTCGTGTAAAAGGCTTCCCGTGGTGGCCGGCTATGGTTGACGATAGTCCGGAAACTGCAACCTACTATATATTGAACAAGACCGCAGATGAGGCTGTAAGAAAACTCAAAGAGTAAATGTATCCTACGTAACCTTTAGACTCTGCCCGGCGCATATTCCAAGGAAATTTTTTCATATTTTCTATGAACATTTTGTCAATTAACAACGTATTTGTGATAAAAATTGTGAGAAAGGTCTTGCACCTCTCAAGCGGCACCCGGCAGTCTAAAGGTTAATAACACAGAGTCGTTAATGTTTTTTTCTTTCTTTCCTTCTTTCCAGGTCGAGTATCATGTAGTATTCTTTGATGAACCTCAGTACGAAGTTACTCGACAATTTGTACGTACTAATCAATTAAAACCATTCCTTAAACATCAAATAGATAAGGCTGCCAAAAGAGGTAAATATAATAGAGCAATTAAAATAGACGTCATTTGTTTATTAAAAAATTTATTTTTGTAGTGAAAAATTCAAGATTAAAAGTGGCATATGAAATAGCACGCAACGCTCAGAAATTAACGTTACTAGAAAGGCGGTTAAGGTACAGCTTTTTAGCACGTTACAAGGGAAACGATATTGTAACGTATTACGATTACAAAGATGAATACGATGATATCAATGAGAATCCAAATATTGAAATAGTAGAAGTTGAATCGCAAGATAATTCGGAGTGTGAAGAGATTCCTACCTCGCAACCAACGCAGGACAGCTCGTCATTTTCATTAAATTTTTATCCAAAGATGTTAAAAAAATTTTAAATCTATATCTTACAATTACCCAACGAGCTCTCTATTCGAGTTACCATCCGTGGTAAAACGCTCGCTTCCTTCTTTTTCCGTCCGAGGGCAGCATTATATTATTGTGAATGGCTATAACATATATGACCAATACACTTATTCCAAGCTGTTAATAACATTATCATTGATAAGAAATCTTAATCGCACACAGTGTTGTGAAAATAGTACAAAGAAATTTGTTAATTTATTTTTATTGCGATAAACTTTAATTTGTTATCCATTTTATAATATATTTTATTTTAACAAGAAAAATTTGTCCTGGTCGTTTCGCGAAGCGAGGCGACTTATGGGAAGAATAAAGAAATCAAATGTAAAGATAATTTATTCTTTCTTATTTTTTAAACTGATTGCAAATATTTTCACTTATCTCTTCATTTCTACACTTGTTTCAACATTCTACAGCCTGTTCGAAAATATAATCTTGAGGTACTAATTACCGAAACTTTTTGTGTTTTCAGAGTTTTGGAAATTAAATGATGTGAAACTCGTTGAAATTCCTACGAAAATTAGCAGAAGAATATAGTATCAGATAGAGTAGGAATCGTTGAAAGACGAGTTTTGATCGATTCCTCAGAGAATAATTGGATGATAAATAGTGACAACAAATGTCCCATTCTTTTACTCAGCTTCTCTTGTTTATTTGAAACGCCAGCAGGAGTTGCAATTATCTTATTAAATATATGAAGCTGGTGCCGGTCAAATCACTCGTTTGTTTTCCCCCGTCACTCAGAGAAGCGCCGTTCTATTTCCAGTTCAGTCTAGGCACAAATATAACGCTAATTGCAGACACCGCAAAGAAATTAAAACGTAATTTTGGATTCCGACTCGTTTAAAAATAGACCTCGTCATTTCTGTCATTACTTCTTTTTTTTCTTTCCAATTTTGTTAACAAACATTATCTTGTACCTAATTTGTATCGCTCGTAATTTATTTATTGTATCGTTTCTTCTGTACAGAGATATAACTAAAGCTATTCTAATAATGTTATTTGAATTGGGTGTATAATGTACTTAAAAATTCCAAATGGAATTGAAGTTACACGGTCCATTAAATTTATAGCGGCCTATTCCTATCTTCTCTCAACCCCCCCTCTTTTTCACTATTTCACTCTTCCTTTGCTTTAGTCAATTAAAGCTACTTCTCATAGACTAAAAATATTTTATATAATGGACAAACAAAATGTTGCTTTTCCTGCAACAAAATGTTAAAATGTGTTTGCATATTTCAAGTATCGAACTTGGTGGCTGTTTGAAAATCAAATTCAAGCAAGCATTCAGCTGATTTCTGATCCTAGGCGTCGCTCGGCTATTCCAACTATTTCCTCTTAGCATTTTTTTTTCATTAGCCTCATCTTTTTTCATTTGCTTCTCATCTATGCGAGATTCCGAAAAGATAGGCCACTCAGGGACGACCAGACTGCGTTTGCCTATCCAAGTACAGTCGATGGCAAGTTTTTTCTTTTTCTCGAGATTCCATATTCATTGAAGGAGACATTATTAAGCAGTATCCATTCATAAATTGCATCGACCGATTTGACGAATTTCTGGAATCAGCTAAGTTGTAAGAAAATATGATTGAGAAGTGGGCCTTGAATAAGGATGAGCTAGGGAACAATGTATTATAAGATCGTAATAAATGGTCGAATGAGAACGACACTACGATTAAACGTAACGATAAATTTTTGGTGAATATGTTAGAATTTTCTGGACATAATTGGAAAATGGAGCAAAGGAAAATGAGAAAAATAATAAGTAAAAAACGAAGGTTCACAGTATTAACGAAGCTGAGAAGGACGTAGGATCAAATATAATAAAGGAATATTGTTGGATACACATGGTAGAATTTTGTAAATAAAATTGAAGAGTGAAGCAAAAAAGATGATAAGAATGATAAAGCAAAAATAGTGGATTCAGGGTTTTATTAATAAAAGCAAAGGTGAAAGATACGATTAAATACTGTAAACGAATATCATTGAAAGGGGTAAAATTTCATAAATAAAATTTGTAAATGGAGCAAAGGAGGATAAGTAAAATGATAAATTAAAAGAGAGGATTTATACAGTGTTATTAATAAAGCAAAGGTGAAAGATACGATTAAACATAATAAACAAAGATTCTTGGAGGTGGTAGACTTTTACGATGAAAATTTGAAAATGGAGCAAAGGAGGATAAGAAAAATGATAAGGAGGAAAAAGAATCCAGATGGATACATGGAATGAAATGAATAAATCTACAACAATAAAAGATTATTGCAGTATATGGAAGAATGTCCTAAAAAAAAATTGAAGACTAAGAGAGGAAGAATAAACAAACGATGGATTAAAAAATTGCAAGTAAAGATGAAATTCGAAAATGGAGCAAAGGAGGATAAGAAAAATGATAAGGAGGAAAAAGAATCCAGATGGATATATGGAGTGAAATGAATAAATCGACGACGATAAAAGATTATTGCAGTAGATGGAAGAATATTCTAAAAAGAAAAAAAATTGAAGACTAAGAAAGGAGGAATGGAAAAATGATGGATCGACAGGGTATAGAAGTGCTATATAGATGAAATTGGAAAATGGAGGAAAAAGGAGTGGGGAAGAATGATCGGCGAGTCAGTTGGAATCCTTGGAGCTCTCGGGTAGTCCCTCCCCCTGTCAAGTGCGTTCTGGAGAGGGTAGATAACCCGAGATAACGAGTCGGTGCGCGTATAAGCGCCTCTTATCAACCTCGAAATAGTCCGACGGTCGTGTTGCTAACTGACTCGTACTCGGGTTATCTCGCCCGCTTGTCCTTCGCTCAATTTTATAATGTATCTCTACCATTTTTCACTTCTCATGATTTACATGCGTCTCTTGGAGCAACAATCTTGCTCGCTCGTTCGGTTTCTCCACATCAATTATATATATAGGTATATATATAGTATATATGTCCTCCTCCTCCTCTCATTGACCTCACTCTCTCTTTCCCTCCAATTAACGTACACACATACATACATATACGCTGCACACTTGCCACCGAGATAAAAATCTCCGATAACTCGAAAAAAGATCCAGTAGCCTTTGCTCCATATTATCGGACATATATATACATAAAATTTCAGCATTCTCCAGAGGCAGCTGGAGAATCCGTATTCAGCGACCAATTTTCCCAATTGCCTGATTCTTCGGGAGCCGCAACGACGAGACTCTTATATATATATCAAAAAGATTTAATTTACTTGAAAAGGGGAGGGAGAGTAAAAATAGGTTGCCGAACGGAAATCGATGGAATAAAGTTAGTCGATGGTTATGCTAATGGGGCGCGAAGAGTTCGACTGGGTCGCCGGGGCCCGAGGTCGTCGTGAGTCGTGAATCGTGTGACGTTAACGGATGCGACGACCCCGGTGCGACTCCGCCAAACTTTGCAATCCGCCGCTCTGTGCTGCGTGTATACCGGTTCGAGAGTGTAATAGGGGGGGAGAGGGGGGGGGGGACCCTAGACTCGAAGAAAATCCTCCAGTTCACTTACAAACGAGCGATTGGAAATTAATCGAAATACAAAATAAACATTTCTCGCGTTACATAACCTACAAATCTATATATATATATATATATACATAAACCATCGAGATGGAACATTTTAAGACTGTATAGAAACGTTCATTTTTTCATCATTGTTATTATTATTATTATTATTATTATCACAGATCCATAATAGAACCGTGGAGAAGAAGAAGGCTCCTCGGATACGACGCAAAGAAAATAGAAGAGTTGCTGTTATTCGTAAATCTGGAGTCTCTTTTGTAAGAGAGAGAGAGAGAGGTAGTGAGATACAGGAGCACGAGTGTTGATTTAAGCTGACAAGAGACATTAATGAGCGGTGCTAGTTTCACGAGCTACCATTTTTCCGTGGGTCATAATTTTTTCTCTTCGTTTTACGACGGCGCGTGGTCGTAGAGGTTCCTCTATACCCACGGCATTTCCTCGGCCATTTTTCGTGTCGACTCTCTCTCTCTCTCGGGAATAACTCGTTGAAAAAGGGGGTTGGTGTATTTTTAATTCCCGGCCGTTTCACTCGGCCGACGAATATCCGTGGAAGCGTTGAACCCGCCACGTGCGTATAAAGCCACTTCCTCGGCTTCTGGATTGAAAATGGACGGCGCGGTGCTGCGTGGCGCGGGGACCGGAAGTCATCCTCCGTTCGTTTTGGCGGGAATCGCGTAAGATCTTCTATTTGGAGGGGGGGGGGGGGGGGGGGGCAGAGATAAATTGGAACGGTCGGACGCGATAGAGCGATCGGGTTTGTGGCAAAACCAGCGCCATAAACGGAAACTGGTCGAATCGATAAAAACAAATGACCTTTTTTTCCAATTAGGAACGGTCTATTCCTGGCGCGCGTTAGCCTTGCTGTGTAAGAATCTCGTAAGACTGTATAAAGGCGTACAATTGCACAATGGATGAAATGTGGCAATAAACTATGATATAAATATAAAACTGTTTCTGAACATACTATATATATATAACGGTTGATAATGGCGATAGCCAGGACCGATACCTAGCAAGGTGTTCTTTTCTCTCAATTGTTCCATGAGTAATACGTACGTTTGTGTTCGTTTTTCCATGCCTGGCGTGTTGCGGCGCAAGAAAGAGTGAGAGGCTCGTAAATGTGACGTTTATTAGTCGTAAAAGAAAGTGACGTATCTCGCAGTGCAGAGGCTCGGTCTGAAAGTCGATCGTTCAATGGCACTGGACTCTCTTTCGTTTCTTCTCTCTCTCTCTCTCTCTCTCTCTCTCTCTCTCTCTTTGCTATCCTGTTCCATTTTCCTTTTTGCAGCAAGCCAGCCAGTGCGCCATATGACAATGGGGGCGTATGTCGCTGACAAACATGGGAGCGTCATGCTCGGTCGATGGAAAAAACGGCAAAAGGAATTAGGGATGGTGAATAGCCAAACTCGACCTTTCTCACTATATCGATCGTTAAACGCTATGACCGCTCGATTTTCTCTCGCCGCTCCCAGATTGCCCCTTTGTCATATTTCCGTTCTCCACGCAAACGCACGAATTTCGCTGCTCCGTTCGTTCCTCAACCTCGCAGAACGTTCCTCCAAATTGGCTATTCCACTCAGATGACGCATTGTCCAGGTTTTCGACCCTCCTAACTCTTTCAGTTCGACTATAACTTTATACGGAAATCCTTCTCTTCGATGTTTCAATTCTTGCGTCGTTTGGTTGACAACGGACACTTCTCAAATTCAACTGTGATATCGTGATTATTCTCCTGTAGATTTTTCATCACTTTCGACTCTCTTCAGGGCTTGATTTCAGAGAGGAATTTTCCAGTTGGATATTTCGACTTTTATATCGGTGAACTAACAATAGAAATATTTTTCTTGAGCCCTGTAAATAAATAAATAAAATATTAATGTTGTATCATAGGAATTTTGCTTACCTTTGACTGGGTTATCCGTGAAAATCAAAGAAAAATTGTTTAGCTCGATGCTCCAATTTTAACACGGTACTATCGATTTATTTGATTCCTTTGAAAATGCAGAAAGAATTAAGGCTGAGGAGTAACAAAATTTGAAGTTTCTTACTACTGTTCCGTTTCTCTCGGTCGTTCCCAAATCCTCTCCTTGGCTGCATTTTCGTTCTCCAAAAGCACAAAACTCGCTACTCCACAAGGCCGAACCTGAAAGAAAAATCAGTCGAGTCAGCGATTGGAATTCCGTTGTGGGATTACAAGGAGTATTCGGTTTCTCCCGAGTTGGCAAGAAGTTGAAGAACGTTCGGACGAAGCACATATTAATTGGATTTTTATCGTCGACTCTGCTTTATGGATCTGGCGTATTTGGTCAAGTGGGCTGACACGAGCAATGACGGATTAGCAGGTTCGAGTGCCCGAGTCTAAACAAATAGATAAGATGGCATAATATGCGTAAGACGATAGAGATAAGATACGTCAAAAATTCCTAGGAGGATTTCGCGTGATTTTCTGGAATGAAGAAAAATGCTCTTTGATAAAATTAAAAGAGAAACGGTACTTTGGCTATTTCCTACGGTCCGGATGACTCAGCCCTTTCACTGCTAAATGTTATATTCACTTACTTGGCATGACTAATTTGCAAAACATGTTTACGATATGTCAGCGTTCAGGTAGGGCGCGTATGGAAAAATCTCCAGTTACATTAGTTACAATAATAGACCATTATCCTTCGCGCGTTCGCTTTCTCCTTTTGCGAGTGGGACGGTTGCGTCTTGCATCGTGAGCGGGGGGGGGGGGGGGGGTCGCCTCGCACGCTGCATAAAAAACCGTGCAAGGGACGATCCGATCGTTCAAGGAGAATTCGTCTGAAAAAAAATATATTAGAGAGAGAGGAAAATGAGCGAAGCGTTGGTTATTTGAAAGAAATCGACACACGATTCCTCCTTATCTAATTATTCCACGCCGCGAGCAATCTATAGCTCGGTTAGATATTGTACAAGAGTCAGCCTGGCGTTTCACAACTTAATTCACCCTGATCCGCGCTATTCAGCGCGATAGCGCTTTTTAAATTTAGGATAGTCGAGAGAAAACACGAGGTCGACAGGTCGTCGATAAGATTATATTGACGTTACAAATGCATCGATTACGTAAACCTAAAGAAGCCAAGGGTGAACTTTCGATAATACAAAGTCTTACGCTAATTCCGGGAAGCGTCTCCAAATTTTCGTTCAAAAGTCTCGTTAATTCTTTCGTTCCGTCGATTCGCACTGCGTATTATAGTTTTCAGCAAATTGCAATATAATTTTGTGACATAACCTCAAACCGACGAGTCTTATGGATATCAAAATTTATAGAGAGAGAAATTCTTATAGTACAGCGAGGGATGATGAATTGGGATAAAATTGAGGGAGGATAATTACAGCGATATATATATATATATATATATATATATAGGGTAGTTTTGTGTGTACATCGATAGGGGTGTGTAATTGGTGTTTGCATCGCGAATGGTGAAAGATGATGGTGGTTGAAAAGCTGGTGATGGTGGTGCACCTGCGGGGTAGGGGTGTCTTTAGTTTAGATACAAGGGGGGAGCTGTGGAGACCGAGAGAGAGAGAGAGAGAGAGAATGGCTGGCAGTTGACGGGTTCCCCACCGACCCCACCAAGCAGCCACAACGCCGCAAGTCGCAAGTAACGCAACGCAACGCAGCGGAGATAGGCAGCCAACAACCAGCCACGTATAAGTCGTATACACACGCACACAGAGACAGGCACACGCACGTATAAGCCGAGGACGGATCCAGAGGGAGCAAACAAGCAGGCAGGCAAGCCAGCCAGGCCAGGCACCTAGGCTCAGTCCTACCTACCTAGGCACTCGCACCGTAGGCAGGCAAAGAGGGATCGCATTCTCACGCGTCCCCACCATCACTCCCGGCGCAGAAGTTTTGCGCATCTTGGACTCGGCCGGAGGAGACATCGTCAGCGTCAGCCTCCGCCAGTTCGCTCGCACCGCACAACTCAGTTCGCGTCGTTCCTTCCACTCATGCGGTTTTCTCCTCGTCCATCTGACGATTTCGACTCGCCAGTCGCCACAAGTCGGTTCTGTGCCTCTTTGTGTGCCTCTTCGCCCACCTTTATCCAAAATATTGTCTCTTCTTCCCGTTCTTCTTACTCCCTCGCCGATTGATCTGCTTCTTCCGCTTCTTCTTCCGCATCCTTGCAATTCTTCAATTCCAACGTGCAAAAGTGCAGAGTTCGCGTCGGCCAACACTGCTGACGTAATTTCGTTACGTAGATTCAAATCAGGCAAGGAAAATCGAAGTCTTCGAGGCTGCCGGAGAAACCTTGGCCAACTCCCCTGGTGAATTGCGCTAAGGACTCGTATATATACATGTATATATTATCTCTCTCTCTCTCTTTCTCTTTCTCTCTTTCTTTCTTTCTTTCTTGCAATCTCTCTGTCTCTCTCTTTCTCTCGAATAAGAGAAAGAGAGGACTCGCTTAATCGGAGAAATTCATTTGCACCGCCAGCTTCCGTCGGGATATAATTGGTCGGACGATTTAGTTAAACTGACGGACCATTGGCTAAAATGATCGCTTCAAAAGAATAACTTGCAACAATTGATTGAAACCATTAACTAGAACGAATTGGTTCAAAAGAACAGCTCGATGGGGATTTGCTTGAATGGAGTGGTGAAAAAAGCATTGCTTAAATGGTCGAGGAATATTCTTCGGAGTGGTTATCGCATAGAGAGGGAAGGAACGGGAAGAAACGGAAAAGGAGAAATAACAGATATATATATATAAATATATATATATCGGTAATGATTCATTATTAAAGGGAATTTAACGGTGAATTAATTTTGGTTGGTGATAATGACTATCGTCGGCTTTGGCTAGTAATTTTTGTGCGCGCGGAGATCGAGAGGGGAGTGAAAAAATTGAAGCCGGTTGCGAGAAGCGTCGCGTTGGCGAGAGAGGAAGGAAGTCGACACGAGGGCCACTCTTTTCATCTTTCTCTCTCCCGCTGCTTCTCCCTCTCTCGTCGAGTCTGACTCTCCACTCCATTCCTCCTACTCTCTCAGTCATTTCCCCCACCAAAAACCTCTGATTCTCCGTTCCCCCTACACGTCGTTCTCAGCCGTGCGTTTGCTGCTCTCCTCCCACTTCTTGCTCATCCTCGGTCTGTATATGCCACGTTTCCGGCTGACAGTGCGTTTTTTTCGAGCCTGCGCCTCTCTCGGATTCAGTGAATTCGACTCCTGCTCCTCCCCAAGGACGTCTTCCAGTTTTACCAGAGCGGGAATGCGCCGTCGTGCTAGACGCGGCCAGTAAGCGAGAGACCTCGCGGTTGCAGGTACCTGCGTACCGGAAGTCCGCACGAGGGTCTCCACGTCGCCACCGCAGTCACCGGATTCAGGCAAGTACACGAAACGTCCTCCTTCGGGGAATAACCTCGCCTCTGCCCAGCTCTGTATACAGTCAGCAGTGCCGCCGAATTCTCGCTTCTCCTCGCGATCCTCCACTTCCGTCGCACGCAGCCGCTCGCTCTTGCCCGCGAAAATCGCGTCCGGTTGCCTCGTGCGGAATTTCACTCGCGGTTGCATAACCTGCTCGATTTGAATATGGATGCCACGTGTTTGCCATGTTCCACACGGACGAGCTTCCAGATTCCTACCGGATGTTCGAGGGCAGGCCGAGGACTCGCCTGTTATTTCGACCTTTGGGGAAAAGTCGAGGCACCGAGTTTTTCCCTCTTTTATCCTCGAAACTCGGAAAGTGAACGGTCGTCGTCGTCGTCGGTCGGGCCTCTGCACTATAGCGAATTGTTGCTCGGTGCGTTGGACGGAGCCAGCGTGGACTTTGAGAGAATGGCAGGCTTGTGTGTCGTCGGTTGGCTGGGACACGCCCATCGGTCGTTTCTTCGTCATTGCACATTTCGTCAGGGCTAATTAACTCGAATACTTGACTCGCTAATCTTCCAAAGTCTCTCTCTATCGCCCGCGCTCGTCACGCCATATTTGACGAATTAGGGGGAGGCCCCGTCTCAGCCCCCTTGCCACACCTTGGCCCCACTCGTTCCGCGTTCCATTTTCACGTTTCTCCTAGTTTTCTCGCGCATTTAGCCGCGTCTCGAGCGTGCGCGTAGCTTCGCGCGATTCCTCGAATTATTTTCAGAGCGACTCCTTTGTGCGTCGATGATAATTATATTTTCGTGTTTACCTTCGAAGCAACGGAGATCGACGCTAAGTTGGCCGTGCGCGCTCGTTCATGCGCGAGCAGTCTGGCGCCAGCAGGTGCGGCTAAATTTGGAACGAGGCGCGTGATACGTTTCCGAAAAGAAACGCGAGAATCGGCAAGCGGATCTACGAAAGAATAATAATCCCGCCATGTATCGTGTCAACCAGTTTCCATGGTCGTTGCTGTCGAGAAGCTCGTGGCTCATTGAGATGGGAATAAAAATTAATGGCGAGGCTTGTTTACACCTATCGACGAAGGTATCGTTTCGCATTTCATAATGAGCGGAGAGCGCGGGGCCAGCTTGTTTTCCTCGCTTCCAAGAGAGCAAAACGAGTCTCGCTTATATACCTATGGCAGGCGCTTGAAAAACAAGCCTATTTGCAATCCTCGTCCAGCCGTCTGCTGCTCTTTTTTCGCAGGGCCGACGCCTGTGCCCCCCCCCCCCCCCCCCCCCACGAAATTCCGATTTTCTCTCACAGAGCGCGCTCCTTATCACGTTTCTTCGCAACGCTCTATCAGCCTCGTCGAGCCATTCCAACCATTTTCCGATGATTCGCCTCTTTTTGCATCTACAGTACCAACTCCGCTGCTACCACCGCAACAATCCGTCGATAACAAATCATAAAAACGATTAGCCGTGCTTTTACCGGTGTTTCGTCTTTCCTGCTCGCGATAAAAAGGCAACATAACCTCAATTCTCGACTGTCTCGCGAGGCGACCTTTGTCAGCCACGTACAGCAGTGGTATAATAACGCGATAAATAGAGGATTGCGCGTATATTGATCGCTGCTGCCTCCGGTTAATCGCAGTGCTAATATATTTCCTTGATAAGGATCCGGAGGATAATTTTGTGCCGACGGTAACGGATTCCGATCGGGCGATACCGTTAATTGAAAGGCCACTAGCACACTTCGATCGGCTCTACGGGGACATCTCAAAAAGTTTCTACCTAAACTGGAAGTAGCGGTTCGCTTCGTGAAACCGGTTCATGTTTTATACTATAGAGAAATGTAAATTCCTGGCGTCGACGCGCGCCTTCTGCGGCCATGCGGCCGCGCGGCCACGAAACGAGCAGCGCCATCTGTTGAGTGCAATAATAGTATAGTAGGGGCACAACCAAAATAACGTTTTATGGTCGCGGTCAGAGAGCGCTACCCTACACTTTTCCCGCATAAAAGAGACTTTCTTGGAAAAGACGGAGCAAAATTCAAAAACACACGACGTATATATCGCCAACGGTGAAAGAACTCGTTGATATTTGGTTAAGAGAGAAATAATGTGCTGTACTGTTGGAATCGATGGAGGGGGTGGGGGGGGGAGTTGGATTTTGACCATTTCTGCGACACCGGGCTGGTCGCTTCTATTTTAAGAACGCGGATTTTTTCTTCTTTTTTTTTCTCTTTTTTTTGTAGGAAGTTAGAACCGACCGTGTAGGAGAGAGAAAGAAGTCGAGGCCGAGTGGCTCGTAGGTAGCTGTGACGACACCTGCATGTAAATGCAGGAATTATTCGGTCTGAAATATTGAAAAGCTGCTCGCGCGAGAGGCAGAAGGACGTAGGAAATGAAATGGCTGAGAGGAGAACGAGAAGTGGGAGGAGTCCTGGTGGCTTTGGGGGAGGGATAAGAGTCTCTCGATGCCGTTTATTTATTGTTATCATTAATGCCAAGTCCCGCGGAATGCTCGGTGATTACATAAAACCTTTTTCTTTTCCAAAATCTCCTTTGAGCTACCTCATTGCCAACTGAAAATCTGTTCTTTCCAACCAACAATCCATTATCGTCCCTTGTTCCAGAGACAAATTGAATTTGGTTGGTTGTAACGTCGCGTGTAATTGATCGGTTCGGCGAATTAATTGGACCATTGAATTTAACGAATTTCTATAAAGTCGAGGTGCTCCTCGGGATTATTCGTTCGGAGAAGGGTGGAGAGAGGTTAGGTTCGTAAGAACGAGTTTTCGTGGAGGATTCTCTCACTCTTTAGGTAGATGGAATATTTATATATATATATATATATATATCGAGGCCCACGAGGATGGGAAGGAGGATGAAGTTTAAAACGCAAAATGAGGAAGACGAATACTTGGACGTACGGTTGTTGGACGAGGATGAAAGAGGAGGAGGAGGAGGAGGAGAAGAAGAAGAAGAAGAAGCCAAAGACGAAGGAGGTTCTCTCTCTCTCTCTCTGGTGTCTGAGGGGCGAACGACCTGCGTGCCGGCGAATCTTCGCTCGAAGAAAGCAAGGACGAACGCCAGACAACCCGAAGACTCGGCCAGTTCGCGTGTGGTTGTGTATGCGTGTTGTACCTGGAGTTCATCGGACGGAGTATCTGTTCACATCTTACCAGGCAGTATTAGATGGATTAGAATTTCTAATACTGTCAGGTAAAGATGTCGTCAGGATTCCGATATCAACGCTTTTTCATCTCTCAGCAACGTCCCAAAATATTTACATCTCGAAAGAATGGCGAGAGCCCGGTGTGTTGTCGTTCTCGAGAGGATTCCTGGAAAACGCAAACAATAATACGCTGCAAGTGAGAGTGATCGAGTCGCTGAAAGACTGCAAAAACGGATGGTCGACGCTATTTGTAAACACCAGTGCTCCTCGCACTAAATTCCCACTACAATTTTAATAACTCCGATATTACCAGTACTCCTATTTATTATTATAGTGCGGCGCAGTTATCCGAACGGTTTTATTAATACAGCCATTAAAAGAGCACGAGGAGGGTCAAAAAGTAGATTCTAGTATTTATGAATGCACGTGTGCATTCGCCTGGAAGGATTTCTACGATCCCGAAGCAGTAGGAGGTAGGGAACGTGGAATGTAATAGGTCGAAAAACGTGCTACGATCGTAAACCATTGCGTGGGTCTTGGAAGAATCTATGGCTGCATAGCTTTCACGCAAGAGAGAAAAAAACATTGAAATTACCACTCGTACGTTGGCACGGACCCCCCTACCGCTCTGTGATTTATGCACGAACATCCAGCAAATTAACTTATAAAACCCGTCTGTCCGTCCTTACGACTCTACTTTAACCCGCCAACCGACTTTTCGTAACTCGCGCTTGTCAACGGCTCCTTCGAAAATAATAAACGTAACAACATCAAATATATGTAAACAAAAACAGTGTATGCAGAGCGAAGCGAAGCAAAAAATGTTCGTCGCGTCGAAAGTGATTTTGAAACTTTTAAGCAGAAACTCTGAACGATTGTATTTGTGCTTTTGTGAGTTTTTTCTCGGTTCAAGTGCGTCGATGAGGCTTTTAGCGGAGGCTTAGGAGAATCGTTGTCGAGTGTGTGTACGGCTGGGTGGAGAAGGGCCCTTTTTAGGGAAGGGCCAGTTGGAGGAGGATGAGAAATAGGTGGAGGAGGGGAGATGAACGAGATACGATGGTATTAAGATTCGTTGGCTTGTAGCTTAATGCGCGTGGAGACGGAGAGGCAAGATGCTGTCGAGGGATGGAATGCTTCAAGATCGGACGAAAGCCAGTCCCGGTCACGCTCCCTCTGCGCCTCTCTCTCTCTCTCTCTCTCTCTCTCGGCGTCCCTATATACATGTGTCTCCTAACGTTTTATAGCCAATAAAAAGCTCCTTCTTAAATCTTTCCTTTCCACTAACATCATAGCAGCCCCACTCGCTCTCTTCTTCACGCTCAGTCAAATAATCTTTCTCGATCTACTTTTCTATTAATATATTTTTTTTTCACGCGCTCCTCCCAATTCATCCACGCGTTTTTTCTTCCGAATATAAGTCGACGAGACTCGCTGGTTCTCCATTCTTACGCAGATTGTACTCATCGATGGAACGAATTGGTCTCTATTTCTTTTTTTTACATTTTCATCTTATTTTTTATGATTGTGGTGAATAAATTCCACTATACTCTACGTTCACTCGATACAATTTGTTTACTGTATAATTTTTATTTCTTCGTTCACAGGTATCTCTATCTATTTTTTTTTTCTTAAGATATGTTTACTCGTCTCTTTCAATCGATCCACTGGCTGTTATACCTAGAAGTTTATATAAATACCGAAAAAAATTGGGGAATCGGTTCTTCCGTTTCTTCGAAGCTTGCTCGTCGTCAACAGTACAGTACTACATGTGTATATATACATATGAGTGTTTTCCGTCGATCCAGTTCTTTTTACCCCCCCCCCCCCCCCCGCCCCGTCGGTCGAAAGTCACGTGGATCGCGCGCAAAGTCTCTAGGAGGCGGCGAGCAATTTCTGAAAACCGGTCTATACAAACATTGCCATTCGTATGGATAATTGTGTGTAATTTCTGTGCTAAAAAATGAAGCTGCTTTATAGAGTCCGGTAACTCAAGGCTAACCTTACGCGATAACTTTTTGTCTCTCTCCTATACTGGTCTTTTTCATTCCCTACCGGGAAACCCCCGCCCCCCCCCCCCCCCTATTCGAATTACCAAAAACTTGCTGGCTACGTCCAACGACAAAAACCAAATTTTTTTCTAGCAATCAAATTAACTTTTTCCTCATTTATTTATGTTCTGTTGGAAAAAGTATTCTGGAAAAATAACAAGGAGGCCGAGTCAAGGTTTTCGGAGGACCTTGACCAGATAACGAGATAACTAGAGCGGTGAAATAAAATTGTGAAAAATACGCCGTTGCAAAGTTCAGTCTATTCAACAACTTCGCCATGTGTATATTAGTGAATTTTTTATCGATACGAGGGACGATTGCTTTTCGTTTAATCAGCGCGCTGAGATTGTAAATAAATTTGTAAAAATACCTGATAAGAGAGTACGTATCCGAATAAATCAAGAGGAGGGAGATAACGCTCGCGGTGACACCAGAAGATAATAATTTTCAAGATAAGCCGAAGTGTATCTCAGTTTCTTGGGACTCGGGAAAAAACTTGGTATTTTTCAGATTCAGCTGGAGTCTTCGTTGATTCAGTCGAAGAGACAGAATTCCCTTCCTTTTTATCCTTGGAACCATCAAGCATCAGCTATAAATCAATGAACAATCTCACGCGTCATTTTTATCTCATCCGTAAACCCAGAAGGATGGACCCAGAGTCTCGTTCAATTCTTGATAACTCTCAAACTCTACATAGGATCAAATTTGGTTAAACGTCTCCGGAGTAAATAAAAAGGATCTCTTTTAATTTGACCCGTTGTAAAATCGTTGAAAACTCTCAAACCCTATATACAGGATAAAATTCGGCTAAACATCACCAGAATAAATAAAGGATCTCTTTTAATTTGACCCGTTGTAAAATCGTTGGAAACTCTCAAACCTTATACAGAATAAAATTCGGTTAAAGGTCACCAGAGTAAACAAAGGATCTGTTTTAATTCGATCCGTTATAATTTTCTTCTCTAAACGCGAGTATGGTCGAGCGAAATCGCGAGTGAGAAAAAACGCGAGGGTTATTTGACGAAAGGGTCGTTGGAAAAAGTTCGGCAGAGTGATGATAAAGTGTATCTATACGGAGGAAGAAGAAACGAGTTACGATTTGCCTTTTAGAGGGTGAAGGGCGGGAGGGGGGAGATTGGTGGAGAAATTTATCGCGAGGTCGATTTAATTTCGAGTTTTAATTTGCCGAAGGATAATCGAGATATGTTTCATCGAAAGATGTCGAGGTTGCTGGCGTAAAGTCCTGAGAATAACGAGGCAGCTGCGAGTATCCTGTCGGGCTTCGTCCCGAGGGCTACCCGCTCGGTCCCGGTCTGCGTCGACGCGGTTCTTTTTCTCTCCTGCTTCGAGAGATTATCCTTCTCCGATCTCTTCGTCCTCTCTTTTTATTCTTCGAATCTCAACTTTCCTCCACATCTGGTGTACTACTGCTCCCCTTGTCCCTTTTCTCTCTCGCGGGTCTTCTTCCTCATTTTCACGTCTTCTTCTTCATCCCCCCCCCCCCCCCTTTACAAGAGGCAACTTGAAAATAAATCTCTGCCCCTCTCTCTCTCTCTCTCTGGTGTCCCAACTCATTGCTACACATTGTTTCTCTCTCCCCCTTCTTCTCCTATTTCGACAAGATTTACTCTACTTCGCTGAAGAGTTTCATCAAGATATTTCAAAATGGCGTTGTCGGTCGAGTTATCCTTCGGAATGCAATGCTTTCGGTCCTCGTGGTTCTCTTTTAATTTGATTTCTCATTTTCTCTCTCTCTCTCTCTCTCTCTCTCTCCCGCCGTTAGTCGATTCTCTCTCTTTCTTCCTTTTTTCCCCTTTCGATCCACCCTCCAATATCGAGCGACTACCCTCACAGTCACAGAGAACTTTTAGTGGCTTCGCCGGAGAAACATGGCGGCCAGTCACGCCGTTCCTAGCGACTAATTATGCTAACGAGTTTATTAAAATTATATTATACAGCCGGCCAACGGAAAAGCTGCCTTGTTAGGCTCAATTTCTAATCGCGATAACATATATATATATATATATATTATAGTATGTTGGCACACACTTAGAGCTCGACCGTTGGAGAACGAGAGTGGGGGGGGGGGGGGAGGGGGCAAGTTTTCATTAGTCCACTTCCCCCCCCCCCCCCTGTGGTAAATAACGCGAACTCTGCGAGCGGTTGGATTTAAAATAAAACACACGAGAAAGGAATAACAAATATAGAAAACGGAGACTCCTGGTGCACGGATGACTCGATCATCTCCCGGTGCAGGCAGACCGACCAAGGAGAGGGTGCAGGTTAACTTGTTATTTTAATCCTAATAAATTTTCGGCGGCTCGGCGGGTGGGGACTCTCTTTCTCTCTCACACTCTGAAACCACCAGAGATGCTCTCGAGCGATTTCGTAAGAGCCGCGAAGCAACATCGTTGCATGGTTGCCGTAAGACCATAAGAGCGCGCGTTTCAGAGACCCTCCGCTGCCACTTAAATCAACGAAACACTTACAATCGCATTATCATGTTATTTACGCCAATGAAAAGCTTCGAATAACTCTCCTCTCTCTATATATGTATATATATATATATATATATGTGTGTGTGTATATATAGTCAACGGGATGTTCAATCTCGTTTTCACATTTGCACGCAGCAATCACGGGACGAAACAAGAAATTTATGATCCGTTTTAGTTCTCTCTCTCTCTCTCTCTCTCTCTCTCTTTAACAATAATATACTCTCGACATGATAACTGTATTTCTATATTAACGCGATTAATAAAGAGAATAAAGATGAATATATATGAATTGTGTTTTAATGATATCCCGAAAACTGGAGTGAACATTTTTCAGCTGGAGATGGGGGCAGATTGTGGTAAATAGGATCGGGATAAGAGGGTGAACATTTGGGGGGGGGGGGGGAGATGTTTGGTAGTAGGTTAGCTTGTTTATCGTTATTTCCTAAGGTCGCGGTGTTATCCGTGGATCGTTGGACAGAATATTGCTAATTAAAAAAGGTGGGGGGGGGGGGGGGGGGATGTAACGAGGCAAAAAAGAGCGCCACGCGTACAAACAGCGCTTCTTTAATTAGCACCTGGCTCCATTTCTTTGCGTGAATTTGCAAAATTACCGAGGAGCGCACTACCCTGTGTTTCGATCTGGGGCCGAAAGATTTTGAAGCTAACGTCAATGAGAACTGAAAATAAATTATAAATAAAGGAGGGGAGGGGGGTGAATGTCTTTGCCACCAAATATTAAAAAGTTCGTTGACGAACACGACAAGAAAGATGGATCTATTCGATTGGTTCTCCAGTGAAAGCTAGATACTATATATATATATATAATGTAGCTCCTTGAGTACCCTCGTCTTGGACTCTTCGATTCCACGCATGTACATCCGCGCGAATAAGGAAGAGAGCTCTGATAATAATCAGCGAGCAAACACACATTATTTACCAAGCGTCGCATAGTTTAACGCTGTAAAAACAATTATTCTCTCTTTCGAGTCGAAACGAGTGAAAATTCCAACGAGAAAATTCTCCGGGAGAAAAGTAGCGAGGGATATCGATGGAAAAGTGGTGGGGGGGGGGGGGATGCTGTGGGAGGGCGTTAATTAAAAACTTTCGAAGGGACTGTACACCGGTTTGTTGTCATTTGTCAGAATTGCGTCTCTGTGTGTTGTAGAAGAGGTAGAGGAGAGCGAGAGGTCGATGATGGTGGGAGGGAGAGGGCCTACGGGTTCGTGGAAGGGCCTTGGGTGGATTGGGGAGGGCAGAGGGGGGAGGTATCCTCCATGGGCGAGAATTCGAAGGAACATCGCGCGCAACGTACGTCCTCGGCATCTCCCGTGGATGGACGAAGGCACTCTCGTAACGACTAAACATCCTTTTTGCTGTGTTTGTTCTCCAGAAGAGTAGAATCTACGATCGAACCTCAGTTTCTCTCTATCGATAAACCGAGGACCGAGAACCAAGAGCCAAGAACCGAGTCGCTTGGTTCGCTTTCAAAGTTGCAGCTTGGAACAAAAGGACGTGTATAAGCGAGTGAGAAAAACGAAGCATATTTCTATATATGAATTTGAATAAAGAAGACGCGTAGAAAGCGCCTCGTTTTCCTTACTCGTCGGATTGTCCAGGTTTCCACGCGAGCGGCACGGTACTCACCATATTTTCTGCAACGTAATGCGTTTCGCAAGGCGAGCATACCGTTGGCGCGTTTGTCGCCTGAATAATAATACGCGCTTGCTGCAATAACGATGCACATGACTAATTAATTTTATCCATCTACACCTATATATCACTGAACGAGCGCTACGCGTTTCCTGCCTTGTGAAACTCATCTACGCCTTTCCGTTTTCAAGAGGTCCCCCCTGTTAGGAATCGCGATCGATCGAATTTTTATTGGAAAAACCGATCGAAAGATTCTTCGAGTATTCAACGAGACTCGTCCATGTTTCGACGTTGAACAAAATTTCCATCTTTTCGTGTCGAGCCTGTACCATGGCTATATAAATATGAAAACATTCGCTGAGAAAACGGATTGGTAATGGTTGGAGAATTTGTTGGTAATCGTTGCTAAGAATCTTGGTAAATTTGTGACGATAATGCTTTAATTCTTATTAATTATTATAGTAACTGCTCGTGTATAGTGTATAAGTAATAATTACTACGTTTTAATCGTAGCTTCTATCACGTTAAAGTAATTTTAATTACTAACAAAGGTAGTAGCAATTAATAGTTTTATTGAACAGGTTGGTAATAGCTGTACCAACTGTTTTATAAATAGTTCTGAATCATTATACTATCGCGATTAGTCACGTTAGCTCACGTACATGTCGATTTTTGTCAGCTACCGATGCTGAGTGATTTCAAAAGTTACTAGTATCATAAAAAATATTGTTATTTTGTTTAATGCATTTTAGTGTGCAAAGGTTTAATATATAGTTTCATTTTTGTAACGCACTAATTATTTTTGAAAGTGCGTGTATAATTACCGATGCTCCTCAATGCTATATCATTGCAAACTTTTGTTTTTCAATTTAATCTAAATTATTTTCTTCCCGTCTCTCTCTCTCTCTCTCTTTCTTTTAATATCTTAGTATCAATACACTGATTTTACATGATATACCTCCAGTTTAAAAAACTCCTTTTCTTGGTGGGATTCGAGTCTGGGTACTTGGCGATAATGAGACTGGTATATGGTCCACTACACCATTTCACGTTAATTAACTACAAGAATTTTTATTACCTATACATATAAAGGGTGTCCCATGAACGTTGGCCATGTCAATACCATCGGGTAGGGGACAAAAATCTAAGTAAAAAAGTTCTAAAAACTGTTTGGCTACCACCCTTGATTAAAAAGTTATTTGCAATTAAAGATTCTTGATTACAGAGCTTTTCTTAAAGAGGAGCGCATTGTTTTGGTCGCAAAATTATAAGGCCAAAAATGCTAAGATTCTGTGAATTAAAATACTAAGAAAATCACAAAGCCAAACATTCACTTGAGCCTATTGAAGTAGTCCGTTCGACATCTTCGAATGCAAGCGCCATAAAAACAATCAAAATATAAACACTTTCGAGAAAAGCTATAAGCTAAGATTGAAACTTTTGCAATTATCATTTAACAAATTAATAATAATTATTTTTGAATTGTACGTATTTTTCCGATAAAAATGAGTCCAAACATGACGTAATTACGACTATTTTAGCGATACTATGAATTAATTCAAACTTTTAATTATCTCTAGAATTGACGTAATTATGTTACGTTTGGACTCATTTTCATCGTAAAAATACGCAGAATTCAAAAATATAAATAATTAATTTGTTAAACGAAAGTTGCAAAAGTTCCAATCTTAGTTTATAGCTATTCTCGAAAGTGTTTATATTTTGATTGTTTTTTGGCGCTTGCATTGGAAGCTGCCGAACGGCCTTCAACCACTTCACAATAGGTCTGTTCAAGTGGATATGTTTGGCTTTGTGTTTTTCTTAGTATTTTAATTAACAGAATCTGAGCATTTTTGGCCTTATAATGCAACCAAAACAATCTTCCTGAAATAGCTAATCTTTAATTACAAATAACTCTTTAACCAAGAGTGCTAGCAAAAAAGTTTTTACAACTTTTTTACTTAGATTTTCATCCCCTATCCGATGGTATTATTGGCATAGCCATCGTTCGTGGGACACCCTCTAAATTCTAAGTAGATTTTTATTGTCTATATATTTTTAACAGCTACTAAGTTCTTTTAAATAATTCCTCCTCTTCTCGCCCTCCTATACTTTTCTTTTAAATTCTGTGAAAAAATGTGGAAAAAAATAAAAAAAATATGCGAAGCTTTTGCGACCTATATATGAAGAGGCCTGCATTTATAATCAATATCTAACGAGTTACTAACAATTTCCAACATTCATCAAAGCCCGTACTAACACGCCTAGTATAGCTAATACTAAATCTATTTATATCTGTGCTACTACTTGTGAGATTTTGTGGAATTATTTCTAAACGTTAGGTTAACCATTAATAAATATTATAAGAATTATTACACATTTTTATTACGAAATATCTTGGTATACTTTCATAATTTTCACAATAATAGTTCTCAAAAAATTATATATATATACATATATATATTTATGTACATAACCCTTTTTTCAAGAAAATATTCTGTTGCTATAAATTGTTATAGTTCCGGTCAGAAAGCAATAAAGGAATGAAGTTTTGATCAGTGTCCCTCGCGTCACTCCGTACCTGAAGAAACCGAAAACCGTACACGGATCCTATTCAGCTAATCTAGACACTTTTCTCTTTTTCCATCTCGCATTATCGATAAAACAATTTAAGATTAATCTTCGTAGGATTAGATCAGTTATTAACTATATCGAACCGGCTCACATTTCCTCCTATCTGACCTCGAGTTACTAGCTCAACTATCGCTCGGAGCGACATGGCACAGTGCTCTACTATTGTAAAACCATTTACGCAGCTCGAAGCAAGAAATAATTTCTTTTGTATTTTCCACGTAGAAAAAACGTGTCGCGTGCGATAAAATTAATAACTTGGTCCCACTCGGAAAATTAATATTCTTAAAATCACAGAAGACTCGTTCTCCAATGAAAATAATCCACTCGACTCTCGAGCACTGGAAACTTTTCCGCCGCGCTCCGCAAGGATTTCAGCGTATCGAAATCGATCGATTTAATCGCTAAAAAAGAAGAGTTGGATTGGTCGATGCGGAGTTCGGTGTTTGGGCAGTGTTGGTGAGCGTGCGGAGTTTGGTATAGGTGAGCAACCTGTGGTGCAACTTGTCAGCCAGCATCATTATCGATGTCGTGCCTTCGCATGGCCGGTTCAGATGCGCGGCCCATGTGTTTATTGCATCTTCGTTATTCATATCTCGCTCAGCTTGGCAATAACTAATAGACAGGACCTTTCCTGCAGGCTGCAGCAACGTTCCGTAGCACGCACACACACATATGCAACGCAGCACCGATCCCAGACGGTCCAAATTGCACGCCTTCCCCCCCCCCCCCCCTCCCGGCACCTTAATAACGCCGGCCATCTTGCTGCCAAAAAGTTTCATATATCCCCGCGATCTAATAAATCCGTTTCTCCCTCTGAATTTCTATTTCTTGTATACGCCTGAATAAACAAAGAAACTCGAAGAACTTGGCGTAAATACGATATATATAGTCGTTATGGTATTCTGTGTCAAGGACAAAAAGATTCTTCCAGTAAAATAATATTGACATTTTTTAGTGTATGGCAGTTTAATTCTTTGGATGAAAATGATGAAAATTAGTTGGGTCTATACAGCGTGCACCATCTTGGATATCGTCACGCGTTATGCGAGTTTTCTTGTGATCATGGAATCTCGAGAGTGAAGATGGATGCAATAATAATTATGAAAGAATAGCGAGTAGTTTCGAAGGTTATCGGAAGAAGTTAGTGCAGAAGCGCGTCTCTCATTGAAGCATAAGAAAGCAGTTTGATTGGATTAAAGAGGGGGGGTTTGCGTTGAGATTTTGAGCGAGGCTCGAGTTTATGATCCTTTGATATTTTTCACTTGAGGCCGGCATGGAAGGACGCGTCATAAATATTCAATCGAGGCTCGGCTCGTCGGGTGCACGAAACTCGCAGCGGGAATAATTCGTGTTTTGTTCGTGGCCGTTGTGAAACGATGGCGGGAGGGGGGGAGGGGGGGGGGGTACGCAGGCGTGCCCGTTCTTGCGGGGCCAGAGTGGGTCCGGTCGTCGGGACACGGGGCCCCATAAGCGCGCTTTAGAGTGGAGAATCGGTGGGCCAAGAGGAGGGAGCTCGGAGGAAGGAAAAGGAAGAGGAAGTGACCGAAGCAACTAAGACGCGCTCACCTCGGGCCCAAAAAGGCCCCACGCGCAAACTCTCCTCTCTTATAGCTACGATACTCGGGCGACTCCTGAACAAAGGTCGCTGGTATAAACAATACTGCTCTCTCTCTCTCTCTATTTCGTCACTGCAGAACCACCCAGTTTTCTCAAATTTTTACAATGATGCGTTTTTGGGCCCTCTGTATATATATATGTATATACTGTAGACATCGGAATTGCGCAAGCAACTCACAATAGGGGTCCTTGACGAGAAGGATTTACGAGGAGGTCACAGCCCAGTCCGTTTTCACGTGTTTATCCTCATAAATAAGGAGCTGGCAAATTTGTGTAGAATAGAATAATAACGCAAGGAGAAAGTCTTGCGCGGATATTTGGGGATAGTCGAGATAGCGTAGGAATTTGGTGGGGGCCTTGTTGGCTCGTTCGCTTCGCAGCGAGTCAATGTGCGGGGAGTAAGAAGCCGGCAATTAGAGAACATTGTCCGACAGTTGGTGAGGTTAAGGATGAGACGACGAGAAGAAGGGAGTTGGGTGCAATTGGACGGGGTCATATTCGAGTTTTTGTCAAGGGCCCCAACAAGGGCCTCGCTCGAGGAGCATGGCAACACACGTGTGAAGCACATGCGCTTCGCTCCGGGGGTCCTTCTTTTCCTCTCCCTCTCTCTCTCAGCCTTCCAACTTTTCACCTTTTTCCCCGCTTTCTTTCCTCGACCATTTACCGGTCCACTACTCCCCTCTCCCCCCTCTGCTCTTTTCAGCCCTTTCTCTCCTCTATCTCATTGTAAATTCTTTCACACTTTTACCCCTTCCAAAAGGGTCACTTTCCCCTGGATAATTCGGATGGGAATTGTGCACTCTCATATATATATATATATATATGTATATATACAACATGCACTTCCAGTTTTCTTTGACAATTTCCCCTCGTTGCAACCGCCATCTTGGATCCGATAAGGAAACTTTTCACCGGAAGCTTCAAAGAAGAATTGGCTCTTTAATTTTACGCTTAACGCAGTCTTTGCGATTTGGTATAATATATATATACATATAATAAAAGAAGATTGAACATGCGGGTGCATGGCAGGCATCCTGGATGCAGGCACACGCACGCAGCAATGGGAAACCTTCGTGTGAAAGCAACTATATCGTGCGAGAGTGGATGATTCATCGAAACTTCCAGCAGACGCCTCGCCCCTCCATCCTCAGACCGGACAGTTTTTCTTCGGCAAAACATCCATTAAACGCCTCGCTCTCGAATCACTTTATAGCCGAATAAAACTTTTTCTTCCGGTTAAGCATCGCAGTCCTTTATCCGAAGAACCACTGTAACTAATTAACACTATATTAAAAAACAATCTCAACAACGCTTACAATAAATTGCTAAACGCGTACGGCTATGTCTCTCAGCATTCGGCTGATAAATTAATCGCAGAGTCGTAAAAATGTGCGAATGTTGCAGGGGTCCTAAGCTCGCACAGAAATCTATATGGAGATTTTGCCAGGGTCGATTCGGTGTGCAGTTTCCTGCGGTCTGCAGTGAGTAGTGCAGCAGGTAATTTGCGATACTCGCGGAAGTGCGAGGTGGATATCCGGTTACGATCTTCAGGGTATGGATGAGGAGGAAAAATAAAGCGTGGAAAGCCACGCAATATGTTTTCCTCTTTTTTTTCTCCTCTCAGCTTCCATTCATCTATATAGATTTCAAGGACGACGATTAGGCGGATTTCTCCGTGCGACGCGTGTCGTTTTCAAGGTCATATGCATTTTCCGAATACACGCACGCTTTCCGGTGAATGTTCCACCGTTGCCAGAATTTTCGTGGATGGCCCCGAGAAAAGTTCGCCAAGATGGTCCACTCTTAAAATTTATCATCGCTTATCTCGCGCTCAAATTCCCCTGCAGTCTTTTTCCCTTTTTAAACGCCGTCCATTAGAATTCTTAATACGCGATGCTCAAGGATGGTCGTTAAGCACATTTATTCCAGCGGCGCGTTATCGCCGCGCGATGCAGAAAACGCTTGTTTTTTCCGAGACGCCATTAGAGCAGAATGCCTGTCGTCGAATTAGCCGAGATTTCGTTCGAGCGTGCAATTATGTAAATTTTCGTATATTTCTTTAGCAGAGAGTGGTACGTTGGTCGGCTGCCTTCGGTTGAATCTAGTTCGCTGCGACGAATCCGCTGGGACGTGATCGGGACTCGTAAAGTCGTAAACCGAGTGTGCACCGAGTGGCTTGGGATTAAGTTGAAAATATATATAGTAAGTAAGTTTGCGAGAAGAGCTGATACGTGCGTGTGGTATACAATCATATATTTGTGGTTGCGGTGGCAGAGAAACCGAGACCGCCTGTCTTTTGATACTCTCGGCGCACTCGGTGGAATATTAAGAGAGGAAGGGCCACCTCCCCCCCCCCCCCCCCCCTCCCGCTGCCAGTCGCCACAGTGGTGGGGTAAAAAGGAAAGAAAATAAAATACGAGGATAAAAGGAGGAAAGAGCGACCGAGAGACGATAGGTGGAGACACGCAGCCACGCAGGTCGCAGGATCTCCAAGTAGCGCTCTGCACAACTCCTCTTCAATCTGGAATTTCAACATCCATTTATCTCCCCCCTTCTCCTCTCTTTCCTCTAACCCCCTCTTCCGCCAAAAACAATCCAGCAAAACTTCCCTAATAAATTAATCCTTCGAATTACCAGTTTCCCATGGCTGTTCCTAACCTCAAATTTTCTACCTCGCTCTCCCTCGATTAATATCAATGATTATTTATACGTTCCCCTTTTATCCCGCTAATAGGCCATTTTCCCGACGAAGCGATTCATAAAGGAACTCTAATCCGATTTACTTCCATCACGCACCATATTGTATCGCGGTCTGCTAGTTTTAACGGTTTGTTAACTCGAATCACGGCGCATCGTGCGATGTACACGCGCCAACATTTATTTACAAACGAGCAACTTCCAGGAACGGTGGTGAAATCTCTATTACCTTCGTAAATACGATCACACCCGCTGAGATTGATTATTTTTTAATCGATGCATCAAATTATCAACTTTATACTGTAATGAAACAATTACGTTTTCACGGTTGTACGGATGAATGGATGAGTGGTCCTCTCTTTAGTCGGAAAGTAGTGAAATTGCTGAGACGAGTGCAGCAATGTTAGGATCGCGAAGGAAAAGTCGATAAAAACCTTGTTGAATAATGAAATATGCTGCTTACCCTGAAAATTTCTGTAGTTTTTGGACAAAACTTGCAAGGCAAAGAGGAAAGTGCGAGATACAATTGCAATTGGTAAAATAGTCGAGGTATGAAAATAGGAAGAAGAGAGGTTATGTGTATCGCGTGTGCATCGGGCGGGCGCGGTAAGACCGGGCAAAGCAGCAAGTATCTAGTGAGCAACAAGAGTGGCGCGTGGCGGCAAATGGCAACGTGGTGCGCCAGCCCATCCAACCCGGCCGGCCATCTAGCGGCAAAGTGGTGGGGCTGGCGCGGCACGCAGGGCCGTAGGAACATTTTCCTGGGCCCACTGCCTTCTCTCTCCCTTATCCCACATCTCCAAAGCATCCACGTTCCTTATCTTCCCCTACCGAGCACCGGTGTCACCCTCCGGCTCCCCGCACGTACTTTATCAGGCGCCAATATTTATCCTTCTATCATTATCGAATAGCGCTTATCGCTGAATCAATAAACGGCGTCTTGCACAATTCGTCTTCCATTTTCGAGAAGTTTTTCTTATCGTTCCAAAAGAATTATCTTTGAAATTCCAGCGTGTACCGGCGGCAATTTTCTCAGCTACCGGTCTTGCGTTATTCTCGCTGGAGAAATATCCTTTGGGGAATCGCGCGGAGGGAAAAGCGTGCGTTTCTCGAACGTGGAGAATTTTGTCGGTGTGGAAAGGAAGAGGGGAGAGAGAAGGTTAGGAAAGTTGAAATTGGGAAAGCGTTGCTAAGGAGAAAAGGAAGAAGGTCAGGGGGTGAGGTGGGGTGGGGGGGAGAGCAGCTGGTCAAACAACTCCCAAGCCTGTTCGGCATTCGGCTTCGGATCTCACGCACACACACACATAGACGGGCGTGCGTAGCGGGCGGCGTGCCGAGGCTCGCGCACCAACGCGCGGCGTGGGGGCAGAACGCTCGTGTGTGTGTGTGTGTTGCTGCTTGCACGCGGTCATCCTCGGGGACGCGGTCCCGGAGGTTTTAATTACTCGGCGGGGTGTCGTGCCTCGCCCATCCCCACCCCCCCCCCCCCCCCCACACACACACACCTCTTTTTCATCGACGAAGCCTCGGGTCGTTGCACCCTCCCGCAAAACGAAGCACCACCGATAAAACTTAATTAGCTAATTATCCTTTAAAATACGATGACTGGAACCACTGAAAATATTCTCTTCGCTCTCCAAATCCATTCTCGATCGCTCCAAAACGACTGAATCGGTATAGGTAGATCATTTCTATATTATTATCATATATACTATCTCGCGCAGAGTTGGATAAATATGTATACGTGCGGCGCACGTATTACGGATAAATTAACGTTCTATATTCATCCGCGTGCGAGGTTCTTATGCATATTTATCCAGGTATTCATTAAGGTGTATCTTGGCGCGAGATTAATGCGAAACGGAGCGAGAGTGTGGAGAGGTGCCGTTGGTTGTGGATGTTGAAAGGTGTGGGCAGGAGGGGAGCGGGGGTAGGGGGGGGGGTTGCGGCAGTTTAAACACTAGTTGCTAAGGATCTTGGCCGAGACACGTATTAGCTACGTGCTTTACGCTAATCAAATACAAGTGTTTCCCAGTTGCCTTATTACACGACGCGTCTAAACGGGGCTGCTATCGGTCTCCTGACACTTTTAATGCACTTAGCACGGGGATCAACGATGGATAAAAGTTCCCCTCTGGATTAAGCCAGCCACCATTGGATTACGTATCATCCTCTATAAATATACTTATAACATTATTACACCTCTAATAACATTGGAACGCAACACGCTATAAATAAATTAGACTCGATTCGATAACCCCCTTTCGGGTCTTTTCCGAAAAACCATAGGACGCTTCATCTTTTCAACAACGAGATCGATCAAGCGTCTGTTGAGAGGAAATTTTTTCTTATTCGTAATTATAATCTTTCTTTTCTTCGAGAGAAATAAAGAGACGAGACTTTCGAGCGACACATTGAAAGAACTTTAATTGAATCAGCGTGAAAAGTTTGTGGAGTGTCGCGAGGTTCTACAGCGCTAAAAGGGGTGGGGTGGGGGTAGAGAGGGCCTGGCACCCAGTGGTGGCCGCCGGTGGGGCTACGGGGGCGCTCTCGTCGCTATAGTTTAATGCGACGCTATCACACTACATAGCGTGACGGTCAGCAGCAATATACATTAACGAGTCAGCGACCACCACTGGCACAGGATCTCTGCCACGGTTCTATATATATATATATATATATATACACAACTGGCAAATGAGTGCAAGCATACGAGGGCACAGCTTTTTCCTCGTTATTGAACAATCCGCGCCATTATGATGGCGACTAGAACACTTTTGGTACTGCGTGCATGCGACTGGCTAATACGATGTGACTCGTACCCCCACCCCTCCTGTTTATCGAATCCTTCCAAACTCGCGCGTTAAATTCGGCAAATTTGCCAAAAACCACGACTCGCCACCATTGCTTTTCTTAATTGCCTCCTGCTGAAGTATATATATATATATATATATATATATACATTTATTTCAATAATGGATCGAATTTTTCTCAGGGGGTTATGGTTTTTGGTTTCACGGTTTCAGCGACTGGCTGCTCTTATATGCTAATGTCTCGTTTGGCTCGTGTTTCAGAGTAGTTTCAATATTTTACTAGCTCGAGCTAACACCCTCGCAGGGGCGCGGCTCAATCAATTACGACTATGGACAGGGTGCGGTCTCTCCTACCAGCCAGCTTTTACCTTTAGCCCTGGCGTAGCAACAAATCCAACTCCACTCTGCCATTTATCTCTTTCTTTCTTTATAAATTCTCCGAATGCTGAAAATCTTGCATATAGAATCTGTAAATGAAGAGGAAAAAAGTTGGAACGTTATCGGTGGACGAGAAACGAAGGTGATTGCTCGAAAGGGGATTATGCTCGGATTCGATCATTTCCGGGCGATTGCCTCATCGATGATAAAAGTTGCCTCGCAACTTTTGCCATTGCCGTTGGAAAATTTTCAGTGGTGAATCCGATAGGTCGGCTGAAATTCGTGCACAAATATTGTTCGAGGTACGAGGATAAGTATATTTCTCAAGCTCGCGTCACTCGAGTGTTATTCGAATAACGGTGAATCGCGCGTATTTTTTCGCGTTTTTCCCTCAAACGCGCGAAAGAAACTTGGAAGAGCGCCCTCTGCAACGTCGACGCCATTGATGAAAATTCTTCGCGGTAAATTGAGTGAAAAATCTTCAAAATTTCAACGACACTTTCGTTTACGCGTTTGTCGCAATTTTAACTCGAGACTCGCGAAAAATGTTGTTACTTGCAGGATTCAAGATGGCCGCCACGAAGGTTCTCACCAGGCATGCGTGGATCGTCGACAATCGAAATAGAAAGAAGCGCGTCCCTTGTAATAATTTTGAAAAGTCTCGGAGAGAGATATTGCTCCACCGATGACAGGAGTTGCCTCAGCACTGTCGCAATTATCGCTGAGCAAGAAGAAGACCTCTCTTCTCGGATTGTGGATTGGTTTCGTAAGGAGGAGAGGGGGTGGGGGCTCCTCATTTTATTTATAAACCGTCGCTTTTTCACACTGGGAAGAAAAAAATACACGATATAAGCCAAGTGAGATACGAAAAAATGGCGCAAGGTTATCGAGAAATCGTTCGTTTTATCCTTCGTGTTTCGGAGCTTGTAATCTCTAACGGCCACTTTATGTACTCTCCTCCCCTATACAAATAATGAAAAAGTCCCATAAACTTAAAAATAGTACAAAACCATGCTTAGGAGCTTATCTCGGAAACGACTTACGAGATGGTTCAACTTTTTATGTAGATTAATTTCAATTATTAGACAACGAAACGTTGTGTGTGTATATATAACAATAATAATTTCTTTGTTACTGCTATTCGATGGATAAATTTAGTCTTTAGCATTTCAGTACTTTCTTATATATAATATATATATATATATATATATTCACAAGTATCCCGTCTCATAATCAGATGAGATATACAAGAATACGGTACGTATATATATATATATATATATATATATATACGAGTGTAGCAAATATCGATTATATTATCGAGTCTCGGAAGACATTTCCCCTTGACGAATGATTCTCGGGTTTCTAGCAAATACGATAAAGCGCGGAAAAAGCTTGCTACCTAAAAGGAACGCGCTTGGATAAGATAGCCGAGCAGTAATTAAGATAAAGGAAAAGCGCTTCTTTGTTCGACTCGTTCGCTCGTTATTATACAGAGCTTAACAGTTTCTTATACCGATACAACGTTGCAACGGTTACAAAAAAATGAACTATTTATGCAAAAGCCAATTAATCTTTCATGTTGAAAAACATTAATTTTTCTTCAAAAAAATAATAATTTCTTCATCGATGCTCGTCGACGAGGAAAATTGATATTTCTTCCAGTTGAAATCGTCAAGCGAATGTTTCATCCTCTCTAACCTCTCGTGCTTTTGCCTTTTTTCTTTTGTTGGTTTCTGGCGCGATGCGCCGCGACGCGACGCGACGCGACGACTTCTAAATATATACCGGGGATAGGACGGGGACTCTCTTTCTCTCTCTCTCTCTCTCTCTCTCTCTCGTGACACTTGTTTCATGTAAATCAAGTCGGGACACAAGGCAAAAGAGCGTCCCGTCATGGTCGCTATGAATATATAACAGAAGAGACGACTCTCGATATTGGTATAGAAAAATTTCTCTCTCTCTCTCTCTCTCTCTCTCTCTCTCTCTCTCTCTCTCTCTCTCTCTCTCTCTCTTTCTGCTATATAAATTGACTTTTGTAGATCGAACGCGAATGAAATTGAGAGATGGGAGAGCGAAGGAGGGTAGGGCGAGTTTGCTGATTCTCATGCTGGCTGTCAGGTGCAGCAAGCAGATAATTAGCATCGCGTCTGTATTTATTGAAAATCAATGGGATCCGATATAATCTGAAGAATTCTCATGGGCGAAGATCGACGATAAGCTGCTCCCATGCAGCCAGGGAGAGTCGAGCACACACACATTTACACGATGCATGGACCGCCGCCTCCATACATCGGATCTCCAGACGCTGGCTCTCCCGATACTCGCAATCGCTGAGTCACCTTCGGACAAATCGCTATTCGCCATCGCTCCTCCAGTCGAATCCCTCGGCCAGGCCCCTTATATTGCCCCGAAAACTATTCCGTTCTTCCGGAAATTAAATTATGGACCAGAGACTAAATTACGTACGCACCAATTTTTCAAAAGAAAAGGAATATTTTATCGTACGAGCGAACGTTTTTCTATGTAATTTTTGACGGAGTAATGAAATGGAGGCGCCATCTTGCCTAATAATTGGAATGTGGAAATTGACAAAGTTGGTTTCTCCGAAGAAAAAGGAAAGAATTCCGTGTAGAATTTCACGTGGGAATGGCTTTCTCGTTGATATTGGACTCCTAACTTCCTTGTACCGATTGTGAGAAGACCCTACGTACCGAAGGAGCGTCAGCAAGGCGTTCTTCTTCTTCGCCGTGCGATAAGAAGGACGAAGAAATATAAGGCGACCTACACGCACACACATCAGGATTTCTTATCGTTCCTCCACGCACGGTACTCCTCCTCTCGACGGAATCACAATTTTCAACGGTATATGCACTCAGTTTTACCTGCAATATATATATATATATATATATATAGAAGCTATGACGTGTTATTTCGATTGGATAAAAATATAGTCAAAACTATGGAGTGAAAATATGTGTAATCAAAGATAGGTTGCAAGAGCCGTAGGAAAAAAATATTCAATAAAGATTGATTGTTGGCTAAAAATAATAATCGAGAGCATGCGAAAAGAGTTGGTAGTTAATTAAAGAGATTGTGATTAGAGGGGAAAATTCGAAAGAGACAAATTGTGTGGTAAAATGGAGGAAATAATGTTGGGGATATATGAAAGTATTTTATCGGAAGATCTGAGTAGGACCGGTGAACGATAAAGATGCCGTTAATTGGCTGTCGTAAGTTCCACGTTAATTATACTCGAGTGCGTTATTACAGTCTATTGGTAACGGTAAGTGCCAGGGTAATCGAAGGAAAGCTAACTCCAATTATTTCAGCCCTATAATCGATGATTTTCGGGCCCCGCGCCGGTCTCGTATCATTTGCCCTTCCAGTCTCACCGTTCCTTCTTCCCCGAGCAATATAATTCCCTATAACGTCATTCATTAATAAAATACAGCAATTTTACCATTTGTACTCACACATTTCAGTATCGATGATTGTACGGAATTAATAGCCAGACACGATTTATAGCTTATGGACAGGAAATTGATCGAGATCGATGATTTTTTGGTCGATAAAGCCTCCGTGTTCGTTACAAATGCATCGAGATGCAGAATTTTATTCATGAGCGCTCCTGAAAGTTACATAATACATTAGGATTCAGGAAACCGTTTATGCATCGGGCCTCCGTAATCTGTAGATCGTCTGGATCTCGATCTTCTTGAGGCTAACTCAAGCGACTGTGAGAAGTGGTTAATAAAACGCCTAGGAAATAGCATTTCTACACCACTCTTCAACAATGCTCGTAATTTCAGTTAGAAAAATGATACAGGAATACCGGACAATACTTTAACGACCTTTGGAACCAACTGCACGAGCCTAGGAGGGAACAGGAAGTACTTGTACGTTTTATTCCATACTCTTTAAATAGAAAATTATTTAACTTTACTGTTCCTTGTGAAGACGACAATCTTGGATCACGATGATATTTGCGAAACGGTCGAAGATAGAAAGGCTGAACGAAACGTTCTTCACCATCGTCTTATAGCTGTACCTACTCCCGTTCAAATATTCCACACTGCGAATCCCTCGACTCAACCTGTAGACGCATCTTCGAAAAGCCAGTCGAATCTTTTTTCTCTCAAAGATGAAACCATAGCAAATCCTTGCAACGAAACAACATGAAAATGACATTGGAATGTTCAATTAGGTTGCTGTGAAAAATCTCGGCTAACCCTGAAGCGATCATATTTGGACGCAACTTTGATGCGTGGGTACACTTTTTCTGGTAGGGTCTAAATATCAGAGAGAAAGAGAGAGAGATAAGGTGGTCTAATGGTGGATTAGTGTAGAGATTAGAAAGGTGGAGGTGGGGATAGTTTACGGGGTCAGAAAAGGATGGGGCTGAGACTAGGATGGAATATGGAAAAGGGCAGAAGGGCAGAACTGGAGCGCACGCGAAGCTTCACCACCACTTATCACGAAAGTCAAGCGAGTTCTCGTCCCATATCGAAGTCTCTTGCAATATACTGGAATTTCAAGACTCCGATACGCCTCAAAAACTCGCGTGACCGATAATAAAATATCTCTAGCTTCGTGTTGGATCCTTATCGAAGCTTCGTGTCGAGAAAATTCACGAAGAAAGCTCGCCTCTTTCCGTTCTTCGCTCATAAACGAAAAGTCCTTTCGCCAAATTGAATCGTTCGTCGAATCGTTGATAGGTTAACTGAAACAATAAAATTAAATAAAGAAACAGTCATTATCAAGGTAAAAGGGACGAAAAGGCGATTGACATCTCTGAGAGACTCTGTTCTCAATTGTCAATCGCTCTTTTCTTTCCGAGTCTTAAAGGTTGCGGTTTTACAGGCGATACGTGTGTGTGGACATTGTCACCCGAGGCGGTGGCGTTGGTTCATCGATTTTCTGAAAGGCTGCAAGCCAAAGTACAACCTCAAAAGGTCGGTTTTATTTGCATAGCCTGCATGCCATCCGCCAAGTTTCATAACCTAAAAATTCGTACGCGTAGACTCGCGCTATTTATTCCCGTAATCGTGAGGAGCTATTATTTACACAATTTTATGCTCTTTGTCCTTTTATATATATGTACATTCTCCACTCGTGTCCTTTAAAGACGCTTCGTACTGTTCTTCCTCTTCCCCCCATTTCCATAGTATAATTATTTGTCTTTCTCATATTTATTACTTTGCCTGCCGTCTCTCTCGATCTCCTGTTTTCCTTCTCTTGTTTCAACTCAATCCTCCCCCCCCCCCCCCATCCACCTTCTCCAATTCTCGCACCTTACACACATATAATTATTTACAGATAAGAGGAATGGATATGGATAAAGTAGATAAGATACTGGGTTTCTTAAATGACGCGAAGAATAAGAGAAAAATGTATTAATAGCGCCGGGTCTTGTTGGCGGTAGCTTCTCGCCGTCTAATTATAGCAGAGACTCGATAAAGTTGAAGCGAAAGCAATGGCGGGCATTCGTACGATGACAGAGGAGTAGACGGAAAAGGGATATAGAGAGAGAGAGAGAGAGAGCGTGCGCGCGTGTGTGGACGTGTATGGGATGAGGGGGAGGTGAAAACGGCGTCTGGCGTCGTTTACTTGGACAGTGACGAAAGAGATTCTCTCCCGCATGCAAGTAACTATTAACCTTAGAGAACACTCGAATCCCTACATCGTCTCGATAACTCACCGTAATAACTCTGAAAAAGCAGCAGCAGTCTCTCGAGTCCGAGAAATTTCCGACTAAATTGGGAAATTGTTGGGAATGGAACGTGAGTTGCGAGGTGAGAAGCTACAAGAATTCCCGAGTATCGCGTAAACGGGCCGTGATTGTAAAATACCTAGAGTAAATTGTGCATGAATGAGAGTGGAACTTCCGGTGGGAGCTGCGTGCGTGGTCTGCTGTTGCTCAGGTGAATCGTTGCGGACGAGCGTCGCCTGCGTCGCCTGCGTTGCTCGGCTGCTAACGGCCGACGGCTGGGAGAGGGGGGAATGATTGGCGCGATTCTCGTTAGAGCGCAGCATTTTCGAGTCTATTTATAGAACGGCGTGGCAATGGCAAGTATGCGCCAGCGAGCGGTAATAGCAAGTGGTAGCAGCCGGCCAGCATGTGTCGCTTTCTCCGCCAATGAAGATAAGTCCTACTCTCCTCGGTGCCTCGACGGAAATGGTCGAGATATTTGCAGTCCGAGGACGCACTCGCTTCCACTCAACTCGAAACACCATTGGATTCCCACCCTATTCCCTCTCTCTCCGAATAACCTCTGATAAATAGGTTAGTTTTCTACACGGTTTAGGATGCACTCGCAGGCAGGCATTTGCATTTAAAACATTATGACATTTTTGCAGCCTCTCCGGTCCATTTGCTCTTAAAGCAATATAGGGAATTTGCTTTAACGACCAGTTTCATAAATCGACGAATCTCTTTGAAAATTACATTAGGTTCTTTAACTGTAGCCTTTTTTAAGGTAACGTAATGCGGTGTTTGAGTAAGAATAAACGGAGGAGGATCGTGGACCTCCCTGCACTTATACCTACTTACGTGGTTACACCTTGGCTTGCTGTAAATTACGCGTCGATGGCACTCTCGGCTAAAAAGGAGAATGAGAGAGGAGAAAGAGAGTAAAGTGGACGAAACGAGAAGTGGCGAGGACGCGGGATCCGAGATGCATACCGCAGTGCCGTATAAACAACCGACATTTTTCCAGAAAAATTAACAATTTGTTAACTTTTCATTCTCAGCCAGGTGGGAGGTTTCGACAATTATGTATAATTTTACTCTTGGAGGAATAGTTTAACAATCGAATAGTGGAAGAAACGATTATATCGATCGCGTTGGACGCAGAAAATACACGAGCAGTGGGAAAATTTGAGACTCGCTCGAAGCTTAAATATGGAGGGCAGGAATGTTGTTGATCCCGAGGAGATAAGTTGCATTTTAGAGTATATCAGGAGCGGAGGAAGAAGTTTGAGGGGAAGAGGCGGTACATGATCGGGGCAACAAGGATCCGAGGACCGATCCTGCGGAGGAGCAGGATGGTACGAAGGGTGGATCAACCGGTCCTTGGTCCGAGACTGGCTTGGCTTATCCAGTCAACGAACTCGACCGTCGACGAGTCTACGGCGTGACACTGACCCCTCCAGGGTAAACGGCCCAAGCCTGCCGCAAGCTATATCAATGTAAACGCTACTTTTTATGCATCGGCATTTCCAAAATTCTTCCAAACTCTCCATCCGGAACCGTGACAATCTATGTAGATACAAACAACTATCTCTCTTTTTAACATATCTTTTCGAAACGAAACAAAATGTTGGTTCTGGAAGAGGAGGGATTTCGAGCGAGAGAGAATCCGTTGAGAAATGCCACAGGTTCGGAGAATAAAATAATTTGCGGTGGATCGCGGGGGCGGTACATCGTGGATAGATCGACCATCGATCATACCGCTGGCTGGACAATTACGCGGGCCTCATTAGCATCCCGGAATAGACGGGATGGCTGGTGTAGGTAGGTAGGACCACGCGACGCGGTGACCGATCGTTGTCTACCCAGACCCGAGGACGCCGTTGGCGGTTGGCTCGGTCCACCCGGCACCCGACACCCCAGTCTCTCTCGTCACTGCTCCCGCAAACTTTCTCAACGCAAACAGCCAGACTTGAGACGCGTCCATTAATTTCCCACCTCCCCTCGAATGCTCTAAACTCTCTCTCTCTCTCTCTCTCTCAAAACCAACAATTCGATTCTCCAAATTCGTTTTGATGGATCGACTCGATAACAACGGTGACTCTTGTGTTTACCCCCATTAAACTTATCAAGATCCTTGGTGATCTTGGAAAAATCCTTCAGAAATGAATCAATATAGGTTAATTTTGCATGGATCGAGGAAAATTCTTCGCTTCGCTAGTCTGTTTCCTTCATTGAAATTGTGAGAAAAACGTTAATAACACATTTTTTACACGAATCGTGATCTTGTCGAAATTGGAAGTTTTGCTGGCTCTTTGATCGAATGTTATGTTAAGAGATCAATGGAAGAGTCTCCAGAAGAATTAGCCAGGCGAGTTCGATGGAGGAGTCCAAGTGGAATAGAATGATTCTCTTCTCGGCTACGGGGATATAATTATAACCTTTCCACCTAGACTCTCCCTCTCCCTCTCTCCGGCCTCTTTCTTTCTCATCGCTGCTCCAAGATCTAACTTTACACTCCTCCGCAGCCAAAATAGGCGTCTCTAAAATAGGCTAAACTAACCCAAAGCAATCTCGCTGCAATTCCACTATATACGAGGGCGCCACCTTCGTTCCAGCCTACCGCGCGCCCGCGCAGATCATGCTTTGACATTTTTCGGTCAAATCGGCTCGTCCCATCCCATCCCATCAAGCGTTAACGCGTTTAACGTCAAATTCCTCTCCAATCCTTCATAAGAAAAAAGTACCGCATTGTATTTCTTTATGTGCACAAATGAAATAATCGAACCGAATTTCTCGAGACGAGAAAAAAACAATTTGCATCAGCAATTGCGCCAATACTCGAGGGTCGCCAGACCTTTTCTTACTCTTACAAATTACTAAAAAAGTAGGTTGAGTCTCTGACGGCCTTGTTATCTCCACCGACTGTCCAATGGTCTAACGTCTGCCAAAAAACAATAGTAGCGTCTAATATGCATAAACCGAGCAAATAGCAACCGAGGAGCTCGTATCGATTAAAAATTGAGATTATTCGTTATCCGTGAAGGATTCTTATAGCGACCAAGGTTTTTTTCGTGTCGAAGATCACCTTATCCTATATACGCATATTTTATGAGTGACGTATGTATGACGTATATTTATGGTCTCGTAGCAAAGTGCGAGTCAATATGGACCTTCGACCCGGCTCGGCCGGCTCTAGATGAACTTAGCCTCGACTCAACTTGCGCAATGCACGCTTTTCTTTTCGGCCCAAACCATTTTTACCTCGTCGAGTCTGTCGAATCTTCATCCACTCGCTCATAATTAATGGCGCGCGCGCAATATTATTAGAGTATAATTATAATAATCGCAATTACCGCCGCTATTATTGTTCCTATTGACGTTGATGGATCTTATCGAGTCTGGCCAATTGATAATTTCCATGCTGGACGTCGCACACGTAGGAATATTTGCAGGGTTCGGAGCGAGGTGTGTGTGTGTGTGTGTGTGTGCGTGAGCTGGCTGCCACGAATGTCGGGGCCAGGGAGCCACCGTGCACCGACGCACCGTGCGCCCTATGTATTCATATATATATATATATATATATATATAGTCAGTGAGCAGCGGTGAGTACTGAGGCTGCGCTACGAGATCGTACGGATATCGTGTCTCGGTCTTTATCCAATCGGTTCAATCGACCTCAGGCCGTAATTTAATGCAAGGTGCGATTGCGATCCACCGATCTCCAAAAAAGAACTCCTCCCTTCATCCCCCCTCTCCCTATCAACCTTCATTCATTCTTGCCGAATAAAATCCAAGCTGATCAGTGAAAATACGGTGCACGCTCCAACACTAATATCTTTTATCGCTTCTCTCTCTCTCTCTCTCGTTACGAATATTATCCCACGATAATTTATCGCTATTTTCACGCTGCAGCGCCCCGCATTCGCGGACAATCGGAGGGCTAGAAACGGTGCTGCCATTAATCTTCGCTCTCCCAAGCGAAATCACTGAAAGATTTTTCTTTCTTCTTTTTCACAAAATTATGGCCAAAAGGACTATACGTTGCCTCTTACTTTCGGTTCTATGGTATACATATATAGCATATAGTGACCATCGCATTAGTTTTTGGTATCAGAGCCTCCTAACTCTTAGTTTAAAAATTTAACCAATCGAGCTATATATTATAAGTTACAATTTCACACAAATGTTAATTATTAATTTTTCCTAGATTTTTGGACAAAGATTAACAAAGTTTGTTCGTTATCCCTCATTACAAAATAAATATGTATAGTTACAGTACATTATATATGATATATCTAAACGATATACTGCTCGGAGCTTTAATCGTGTTTCTCGTAAGGATGGATGTTATTAAAATGATCCAGGCACACTCTTACATTCACGAGGATAATCCTGGATTAACACGAATTTCCATGAGAAGAGAAGAGAGGCTAATGGACCAAAAATTCGCACCCTCGCTCGGCCCGTAACTTGTCAACGTTTATTTCTGTTTTCTTGGTGCTATATGTGTTCACCTATGTATCTATATAACTACACGCATAGGTAGGTTTTACAGCGGAGAATATAGGAATAAATTAAGCTCGTGTATGTTTTATTCAGAGGAGAAACTCGAGCTTAAATATGCGCTCCTTTCAGTGGAGATCCTCGAGTTCCGACTCTTTTATTGCACCATCCATAATTCGTCGCGGGCACCGGATGACCCATGTGGAACCATGCTAATTCCTCTTGCAGCGAGAACAATAAATATTCCTCAGAAAATATCCATTCTTTCTCGAATCGGACACTCTAGGATCTCGAGTGTCCCATCCCCGATGCAGTTGAGGAACGCCAGAATTCTTCCACCGAAGACCGCAGCGCAGGATCGGAAGAGACAGCGAGGGAAATATTGAAATCGGGGAAGGAGAGAAAATTTCTCCTTCTCCAACTAAACACAAGTTATTATTGCAGTGTCACGAGGTAGAATGGTGAAACTCGCAACGCTTCTTGTTAATCTTAATCGAGCGATATAATTTTAATTGACAAACCAGGGTGGCTTGTGTTATTTATACGGATAAGCATGCACGGAAGTGGCCGAATTGCCATCATCCTTGCAAGTCAGTGTTTGTGGCTGGGCACACGCGTGAATATGTATATATGCAGGCGGCAGGTCAGGGGTCAGCTTACATATTCATTGACAGTGTGCCACTTGCTTCCGCC
Source organism: Prorops nasuta (assembly GCF_024137725.1). Taxonomy (NCBI): domain Eukaryota; kingdom Metazoa; phylum Arthropoda; class Insecta; order Hymenoptera; family Bethylidae; genus Prorops; species Prorops nasuta. The sequence continues at coordinate 7,842,059 of NW_027116803.1, read as the reverse complement.
CCGGTCAAGCTTGCTATATACGCTCGTTACTTTCAAATCGTTGTTATAATGCCCTAGCTTCCTATCCGAGTCTAAATACTCGCTTGAATTTTTAATTTTGCCCATTGTCCGCTTTTCCAGCTTGTTATTTCATTCCCATCGGCTTATTCGATCAATCAATATATTGCTCCTTTCATTAAACCCAATTCATTTCAGTCTTCCTTTATACGTCTCTCTATATATCTTCTATATATATATATATATATATATATATATATATATATATATATATATAATAATTCTATCTCTATTTCTAATTTGTTAATTTTCTTTAAAAATAATATAGCAATAAAAAGGTATAGAGAGTTTATCCTTTCACTCGATCTTTCTACATGTGTTTTATCTCTCTATTACTCTTCGGCTCTGTCCCCCTTTGCTTCTCCAATCTACTCAAACGATAAACTATTATTATACAATATTCCTATACGCAGTTTCGAGAAAAAATTATAAAAAGTATGGCGGTATATACGTAAACGTATATTTTTGCTGGGCGTATAGACTTGCGTAAAGTTTTTTACGCGTTATCTGACTCGTTAATGTCAGCGAGTCGGGAGATAGGGTGTTTACGTGGTGTTTCGCCGCGAACCATGACATCTTCACCCCCTCCGATCCCACGGGACTCGGCGTCGATAACCTTCGAGGCCGACCCAGAGTTCTTCATTGCGAGTATTTTTACGCCAGTAGCATTTTATCGTCTACACCAAGCTCTCTGCACCACACACAACTCGGACATTATCAAAACTTTTCCACTTTCCAAGCAAGCCCACATGGCCAATATTTTTCCTGCAGCTAGAATTCACCCCTATTTTACAAAAAAGTTTCCAGCAAATTAACCTTTCTAGCTTCGCTCGCCTTATATTCCAAGCGTATCCTTTCGACCTAAATCAGTATATACATATAGACACAATAATCTCTGTCTATCATCTGACGGTGGGATTTTTACAATTCGACGTCGAAGCTGCATCGGTCGCTCGATCTGCATGGCCGACGATAATCTATTCATCAATATTTAAGCGACGCCTCTGTTTCTCCTGCGCCGCGAGTAAATTCATCATAATTCATGGTGGATTCGAAACCTGTTGGTCCATTGCTTCCGTTGCATCGATTAGCATAATTCCCTGTCGATTTATCATTGCGCAGGAACTCGCGTACCGAGCCTCGGTCGTTCATCGCGAGCCTCCTCTTTCTCCTCGCATATATATATATATATATATATATATATATATACATGCAATCTTCCCTCTCCTTCCATCAACTTTCAATTACCGCATTAATTCTTATTTCAGGGGGGTGCTCTCTCGTCCCTGGCGTAAATCCATCGGAGGAGAGGGACGAGCGAGCGACGGATTGAACGATCCAAGGTGGTTTTTTGGAAGTTTTCTGCTTGACGGCTGAAGGAGTTGTAGGTCTCGAGACAGCCTACACGAGGTGGCCCCGAGGGACCGAGCAGTCGGCCCATATTAGTCCACGAAGAGACCCGAAGCGAGCTGACGTCAGAGCAAGGGACTCGGACGAAACACACTCTGTCAGGATACTCCGGACGGTCAGGACTTTACAGGCTCTATACCCGCCTTCGGCCACTAACAAATACCTACGCTCGTCCATCTCGATAATTTTCACCGAGCAGTCGTCGCACTCTTTCCATGGTGCATGGGACCACGTCGTTCTATCCTCTCCATATGTATACATAAGAATGTTTTATCTTGCGTTCCGTATATCCCGATGAATCCTTTGGAACCAATAAAAACATTCCAATAACGGATACAGCAGGATCTAACCTGAAAGGAGAAAAATCTCCAATTACTTTTCAATAGTGTTTTTTCATTAGGGCTATAATTAGAGGTGGAAATGAGAAGAGGCAGGCTTCTTTCTCCTATGCGGTTTTCTCCTTTGGAAATCTCCGAAGAATCTTACCAAATGCGCCAGGTTTATTGCATCTGTAACGCATTGTGGATTGTGGCACGTAGTGCTTGCCTGTCCATTTATCGCTGCAGTGTCTCTCCTTCCTTCGAGCCGATTACGTCGAGCGTCGACTTGTTCGACGAGTATAGTCAAGTTGATTGGTTCGACGATGATCCCTCTCCTCTTTCCCCGTCGAAAGGTACCCCCTCTCTCCTGTCCTTACCAAATTTCTTCCCAATCGCGTCTTCTCTCTCTGCAGCCTCTAAATAAACAAAAACAATCGTTGCAAAGTTACGAGCAATTTTTCAATCAGTCCATGACACGTTTCTATATATGCATGTATCATAATAGATAAGAATCTTTCATAAAAAGTTGGGGGGAGCGCCTCATCATCAACAGGGAGTGAAAGCGGAGAAGGAATTGGTTAATTGGATTTGCGCAATTTGTGTGATTGAATTGGGTTTAATTGAGGGGAGGCAGATATTATCATTTTGTCACGACATTGAAGACGAAGAAAGAAAGAAAGAAAGAGAGAGAGAGAGATGGCATCTGACTGGTTGGTGGCAAATCGTTAGGTGCGCCTAAAGGCAGCACAAATCGATAGTGACCGCCACTAAACGACCGCAAAGTCACGCAATGATTACGCACTCACCCCTACATTTCGCGAGCAACACGCAATTGCGCTAATCGCTTCACAATTGCTGCCTTCGCGCGCATTCGTCCTCCACATTTTTTTCTTCTTCGAATATCCGTCGAGCTATATATATATATATATATATATATATATTAGAACCAAAACTTTCCTGGAATTTTCTCTCCAATTTATCACACTCAGATTTTTTATATAAAAAAGTTTCCAGAGATTTCGATGCTAGGTACTCCGCCATTTTGCAGGGTAAAGGTGGTTGCTGGTCCAGAAGGGATGCTGCGCGTACGCATCATCGCAGGGGATGTCGAAATTCATTGGACCAATGAGATGCGGTTGCTGGAAAGAGCTCGTCATTTGTCCGTTGTTGCCAATCTTATCGCTGGCGAATTATTTGGAGAATGGCGAAAAACCTCCATTCTTTCCAGACCCTGTAGGAGTAAAAATATTTTGCATTAATAACAAAAAGAAATAGGAATAGAGAACAAGAGAGAATTGTGTTGTCTCAACCACCTTTCCAAATAGGGGGTGGTAGAGGGTGCGGCTTTCCTTCGTAATCAATACCATTCTGCGGTCTCCAGGTTCTTGCTGAGCTACGTAATACCATTCTCACTCTCACTCTCTCTCTCTCTTCTTATAATTCATGCGTATTGCGACCTCTTAGTTAATATATTTTTGTTTATGAGAGTGCTGTTTTTGTTATTTCAAGTATATATTATATATTTTGCTCTTAGGCAGCTCCGATATTCTTGTACATAATAAATATATATATATATATATATATACCTCTTTTTCATTGTTATCGATTCCTTCCTCAAGAGCACCAAATATTGCGCAATTCATCACTTTGATATCTTCACACTATCGATTGTAAAATCAATAAAGTCCGGGTCTCATTAAAGTGGTCTCTTGCTCAGTGTTTTCCGTCTTATTTTCAAAACTATATGATTAAAATTCTACGACCATCATAGCCACATTACTACTTTCTCCAACGACCGGTGTATTACATAGCTTGTTTACTATTAATCGGATGAATGAATTCTTGCACCCAATGTTTATCGTTGCGGCCTACTGTAGTTTCCCTATTGCACACTAATACACTATATGCAAATACATGGCCTTACCGACATTCTCGAGGCTTCGTCGCCAGCTTTTTGCCAAGTTGAACCAAGTATTCCATTTATTCTCCTTGAGAGGAAAAGTTAATTTTATTGTAAACGGGCTGACGGTAAGATATATACATATATGTGTATAACCGCAGTCATGTGCTGCCACGTTACTTATTTACTTCTTGCCTCACACAACTTACCAAATAATTTCAATCTCACGTGTTCCCATCGTCTGAAAATTCAATCGCAACAAAAACCTTATTTTTCACCCATTCGCGTTCATATAATGAGTTTCTTTATTCATCGGTGTATAATTGGACTGCATTTATAAATTAAATCCTCTTGTTTATTTTTCTTCTTGTTGCCTATCGTGTGTCGTACATATAAAACTTCGGTATTGCTTCGTTGAAACGTGATTTAAGGTTACTGCTAAAAGTTTTATGATTGTTTTCTTTTTCCATAAGAGTTTATATCCACAAGATGAACGTAATGCAAGTTGCTTGATGCTGTAGTGACTGTAGTGGTTGAAAATATTTTGTTTTTCAATGAGATTGAACACATGTTCGAGATAAGTGAGGTGGCTTATTACTTAGAAATTCATGTTTAGCATTTTTATGCTTATGTGAATTAGGACGTTTTAATTAATGAGGCCAGAACTGCAGAAGCCAGTAGCGCCTCCCGTCAACAAAATACCAGAGCGATGACAATTATAACGACGACGGGACGCGGGAGTGACTCCTGCTGACTGCTAAGGACTACTGTATTAGTATACTGAAGTGTCTGAAACAACGAAGCTGTGTGCATAATCGTTGCGTTCAGATTTCAGATTAAAATCGAAAATGATTTTCTTACCTGTCCTAAAGCTCATTAAATCTTTTTTTAAAATGGTGAATCTCTTAAATTTTATCTTACTTATATTTATAAAGGAAAATTATTCCAATGAAATACTCTTCTCATTCTTTCAAACAACGCTAAATGGTTCGATTTATCTCAGTTGTTTGTTTTGTTATCCTTCCTGCGCCGGTAAAATAGATACCTTTGTTGCTCAGTGGATACAATGATTGACGAAATTTGACCAGATGGAGCTGTTGTCAATGAGATAAAAACTAGTAACAGTTTTAAAGGTTAACAACAGCAACACGTGGAAAATCGTCGTGGTATTATTTTCAATGTTTATCTGTGATATTTAAAGTATAAAAAATATAAATTACAGTTGAATATATGCCATGAGTTTTCAAAGAGGAAATTCGAATCGAACCAGACCCCAAAAATATAAAAATCAGCACGCGTTCAAGAATGATTTACATGATAAAACTGTCAAGACAAAATTTATTAACAATTTACAGGTGGCTAATGTTTGTGAGAGATGCAAGAAGATAATAGAATGGAAAATTAAATATAAGAAATATAAGCCTTTAAAATCACCTGCCAAATGTACGAAATGCTCTGAGAAAACTGTGAAGCATGCTTATCATATAATGTGCCTACGCTGTTCAAAGGAAAATGATGTTTGTCCAAAGTGTGGAGAAAAAGGACCCGTTCTTGAAGGTGAACTCAGTTTAGAAGAGACTATGAAACTTGATGCTGATATGCAATTAATGCTGAAAAGTCTGCCAGAAAGAAAACGAAGAACGTTTCTCAGATATATGAGTAGCGATGGTGGGTATATTAAATATAATAAATTGATTTTACTGTTGGTACACTTTTTATTGCTATATTTTGGGTTTAGCTGCAAAGAAGGATGGAACAAAAACTCTGGAGATAAAAGGAGTAGACTCAAGTTTAAATTTGGAAGAATATACCGAAGACAGGAAAGCCAATACGAAACATGATTTGATACAAAAATTGAAACAACTTAGTGTAAACACAAAGGAAAATGATTCTGATGCTGAGTTAGATGATCCTGATGAGTCTAATTATACCTCCGATGACAGTGATAAAGATAATATGTAATAAAAAAATGTAAAAAAAATGTTAATAAAAATGTTCAATTAAAAACCCCTCTCTTTCTATCTCCATGAATTGCATGTTTCCAAAATCAGATTTCGTTTGTTTTAGGAAAAATAGAAACCATAACCAAATTCAACAACAAAATGACAACTGTTTAGGCCACAAAACTATCAAAATTTTCCATATTAATTAACTGAAAAAATAAATTAAAAAATATAGAAAAATGTCATCAAAAAGGGAAGATGCACCGAAAGAGCAGTCAATCATTTGCGGAAAAATAGGTAAAATAATATATTTTATGAGAAACAGATTTTTTTAAGTTACAGGTTCTCCTTATGAATAATATTTCTGTATAATTATAGTTCCTGGACCAAAGTACAAGCCGAAGCCTCTTGTGGGCTACAAGGATCATTGCACATCAAAATATCGCAGTCCTGCGTACTCCTTTGGCAGCCGAAGATTTCCCGATCCAATTTGTAGAAGCCCTGGACCCAAATATAAACTAGAATATCCCCATGGGATTGGCTATAGCCTCGGACTTCCTTCAAAACGAAATTGTGCGTAGCCTTTTTTACAATTCTTCTTTTTCAAAAATTTATCAGTTTTTAAAATTAATTAAACATGATACACGTACGAATAATATAGGGGTAAGCGAATCGCCAGGACCTAAGTATGATATACGAGCAGGGCCAAAAGGGCCCGTTTACTCCATCAAGGGAAGAACAGACACCAGATCCACAGATTGCAATCCAGGACCTTATGGTGTTCCACCAATAAGAGACGCTCCAGCTTTTACAATGTAAATAATTTTTTCTTGATTTTTACATTTATATCCTATATGAAACCTACCATTTAATTTATTACTGAAAAAAATTTTAGGGGAATACCACTAGCTGATCTGCGACGCCATATTGGACCTGGTCCTGCCCACACACCATCCAATTTGAATGCCTATAAACCGAAATATCCTGTTTATAGTTTCGGCCAAGACTTACATAGGAAATTACTTTGCGACAGCCCTGGTCCCAAGTATGACCCAACGACCATACACTTCAAACGGGCCCCGATTTATTCATTTGGTACCAGACATAGTCCCTGCGCACCTCCGTATATTGTAGAGGGCGATGACAGATGTTAAATACTGACACTAAAGAATATACAAAACCTCAAAGAGACTCAATTCACGTGAGGAAGTGATTTAAGCTCTAACTGAAAAGATCTGATTCTCTTATCATTGTAAGCCGCAGCTCCAGTAATCTCATGCCAATACAATGTACTCTCTTTCGGTTTTACATCCTCGTTCGCTTTAATTTCCTCCTGAATTGTTTCGGTTGCTTCCGACATGCAGTAAGAGATTAATTTATGCAGAACTTCGATAAAGTTTATAATACTCAAGCCGAGAAAAAAACTGCAAATGCCACCATAGCAACCTGACAAGAGCGAACAATAGAGGATTTTACAACGCAATTCGATACACAGACATATATATATATATATTACATAATTTTTCATACTCACTCATGAGCTCATACCAATAAAAAAGCACGTCCTGCCTCAATCTTATGCTCTCTGGCTGACCAAAAAATATATGCACCAAACTGTGGTTTCTTATTATAAATCTTTCCCTTTTAAAATAATAATAAAAAAAACGTAAAACATTTTAAATATACAATGTGCCTTTTTACGTTTGGAAGTATACCTGTCGTAGACTAATTCCGAAACGTTAATAGGAATACTGCTGGTGTATGCAGAATAAGAGAAATGTTCGCACGTTGGTAAACAATTGCAATTTAAATATTTCCAGCTTTCCGATGAACCAGCTTTCGTAAATGGGACCATAGGTCTCTCTATTCTGGGCTTCAGATTTATCCATCTTTCTGCACAACAATTCATTAACGATGTACCAGAAGACTGCAGAAAATCTTTACTCGCAAATTCTTACTTTACCTTCAAATTGAAACAAACAATGCAAATCCATCAAGTTGCAAGTCCTCAAAGTGGCTGTGCAAAATATTACAAATTATTCCCTCTTATATATATATATATATATATCCTATACAGGGTGAGACACATAAGTCGCTCCAGATAATGGATGCAGAAAGATGCTTATCTCTTTAACTATAAAAGATATTCACTTTTTGCATAGGACCTTTTCGAAGCCTCTTGTTATTTACTTTCAGAAAAGTCATATGTGAAAAGTGAATATCTTTTATAGTTAAAGAGATACGCGCCCTTTTGTATCGACGCTTTGGGGCGGCTTAAGTGCCTCACCCATTTTATATATTTTCTCTCCATTCTACCTTTATTTTCCAATGATGGATAGAAGAATGGCAAACATTTGCAAATTTTTATAACATCCTCCATTCGACAAAGAACAATGCAATCGCTATAGGAATAGTATCCTTGAAATTTTGAAGATTGCTCCGAGCTAAAAAAACAGTCTCGTTCCAATACATCGTAGTCCTTTACTGCCTGCAAAATGAAAAGAATCACGAGGGAAAAATTGAGCTCGTATAAAATTAATTGCAATCGTGATCATACCGGTATTGCATAAACAGAGATGGCTTCCAAGCTGACAAAATTTTCCGTTTTTGGGGAAACGAGAATTTCCTGTAGACTTCCACTGGTCGCGTCAGGATAATCCAGGGAGGAATGGATCAAAATCTGATTTGGAGTGGAAAATAGTTTCATCGGAAAGATAGACGAGTAAGAATAAATTTATATAGGTAAAATACTGTACTTGAAATCCATTCGAAGGTAAGATGGAGAACGAGTAATCTTCCAATTGGGGATTTAGAAGAATCGAGAGTCCGAATTGTGGACCAGTATTTTTTGAACGCTCTACTCTCTGAGAGGCGAAAATATCCCTTTGTGCGCTGGGGAAAAGAGAGAGAAACTATTAATTTTCAGGAAGCAAATTGTCATAGCGTCAAAAACATTCTTAAACCGTGGGAATGCGTTAAATTGAGTACTGGGAACGTTTTAGGAACGTTTCTGCCACATGTTAGATATATATATATATAGGGTCCGTCACTTAAAATGATCCAGAGCAACGAAGACACAACAATATACGTAACTTTGCAACTGTTGAAGATACAAAAATATCTTGTAAATCCTCATTTTCAAATTCGAATAACAAGAGATTTTAAAAAGGTCCCAAGGAACAATACAACGACTCTTCATGATTGCAGAGATTTATGTATTCTTCCAAGAGTCCCGTGTCATTTTAAATGGCGGACCCTGTAGACGGAAATTAATTTACGAATCTGAGGAGAATACCTGCCGAAGGCTCCATCTCTCCTCCCGTAATTAAAAGTGCAACAATATCCGTTCCTCGTGGTCTTGACGTAAAAGATGTCCTCGCAGATCTGATGCCTTCCGGCCCAGGAGCACCGACGCAGCTGGCCCCTGCACGTCGGTGCTAGCTGTACAAAATTTCAAAATTATATTAATTTATAAGAAAATCAAACATTTACCATTTTAAATTATTCCTCGCAGTAATTATAAAATTCACCCTTTTCATTATTCTTTTAACGTTGTAACCATTGTATCCACGCTCCAAAATTGTATGTAATAATTTCAGCTTTTCCGAGCTCTCCCACCGAATTTCAAAATGATAAAGGTATCCCAGGTAACTCAGCATCTCGGTTAAATCATCTACCGTAACATTCGCCACGTAAGTCGTAGTTGGAAAATCCAATCTAAATATACGAGTTAATTAATAAAGAGTTTCGTGCTTCTTTCAATCAATTACTATAATTATTGTTTTCTTTTTTTTTGTATATTCGTTTCAATGAAATTGATTAAAACTCACAATTCTTCGGCCAGGTCAATTACAGCCTTCTTGCTGATTCTGTTAACGTTGCAAATGGAAATTCCTGGGAAATCTATTTTTTGTATGGGATACTTGTGGAGCTCTGCTGTGGTCACAGTTGGACTCTTCTTGTATTCATCAGTAGCATCGATTATCATATAAATCATTGCCAATATAGCTAAAATATTGATCAGACACCATAATCCTCTGCAAGAAGGTGTGAATAAAATTGCCAAAATTTTCATCAATAAGTAATTCACCCTTTTCTCTACCTTTCCACTGGATGCCTGTATGGTGACAAGTGGTTTTTAAAATGTTTAACGATTTCAAGGACGAATGGATTTTTCAGCAAACATTTCAGCGAGCTTTTCCAATATCTAATTTTCTTTAATCGAGAGGCTTTTTTTACTCGAAGAAAATCCCCCTTTTCTGGTAAAGTCGAGATAGCCATTCTTCTCGAAACACTTTTCTCTACTGAAACCTCCCATCATTATATATATTCTCGTGCACGCTTTGATTAATTATTCAGGTTAGTCCGTCGTGGATAGTAATTTAGCACCGTAACAGATCTTATCAAGCAAAAAATGGGTAATAAAAAGGGAAATTAATGAGCAGAGTTTTTCGATCGATGTGAAAAGATTGACAAAAACAGCTTTAGTTTAACGAACTCTTTTAATATTCTTTCAGAGTACAGCATATACTTTTCAATCGATTGCATTTCTAACAATTGTACACTTTACATTCAAAGTTTAACTTGCTTAATTCTGAATAGCAAAAAATATTTACTTACACGCGGAGCAAAGCGTATATGAGATTTAATTGTTAGATTTTTTCTGGCACATTTTAACAAAAATGCTTTACTTACGAGAAGTATGGAAAGCATATATATATATATATATATATATGAGCGAAATTGATAGAGCTTCGAATTCAATTAAATTGTCTATTTCGCCTGATCGTTTATTTACACAGAAAGAAATACTTCGTGCAATTCATCTAATTTCCTTTGATTAGATTATTATTTGTAATCGGTTATAGATTGTTGAAATAAAAAATTGCGTATATGGCTCATTTTGTTAATTAATTCGTATAAAGGCACGTACGTAATAGTGAAAATGATTAATTACATAATAAACTAATTAATTTCTGGTAACTTTTGTATGGTGTAATTTATCTCGAATGTAATTTATAACACATCAAAATATTATCAATGACTAGTTACATTCGATCATTTACAGTGTTTCACAATTTCTAATATTAGATTATCTTAATTCATATTGTCAACTAAATGAACTTTCTCCAGACGAAAACATCTTTCGGATCTAAAAGAAAAGTTCATACGCAAGTAGACGGTAGAAACTTCTTTTTCATATTAGTTAAATCATTGGTGCCAAATACTATTTTCACTTAAGTGTGTCAGTTGAAATTTATATTCTCTAGTATTTTTTATACATATTTCATATTCGTGTTTGCAGATTCCTCGTAGATATTTGAGCAACTTATATTGTAGCGTATTTTTTTTTTTTAATTAAAATAATTAATATTAATATATTTTTAAAATTTATGCGTTAAATTATTGCTATGAGATTAATCTATACGTATACATTATACATGTCTATAAATTATTGTGATTATCAAGCTGCGCAGAATATATCGTGTAAAGTTATTCATCAATTATAAATTTTCAAATTGATAGGGAAGCAAGCTAACACATGATCAAAGGCTATTATAATTCATTTACAATAATAACTATTTTTGGCATATCCGCGTTACATCTTTCTAAGAATAGATGATATATCTTAAAAATAGAATATTGCTTTTTAATTTATGTCAATTCAATACTTTCTTCTTTTTTTGGAAGCACCAGGCTTTTCTAGTAATAAATTATAATTTATAAAAAAATAGGTCTATGAGAGATCAATAAAATAGCTTCACAGTTTCTAACAATCGTAACTATTACTCCACGTGTATGGAAAGTTGTAGGTTTTTATACGCGTAAATCATCTCAACTCACTGATAGATATCTTTTACGAATATAATGCAATTGTCTGAATTGTCCTTAAATTCATCGATTCATCAATTCCTCGATGTTGGTTATTGATCAATAGCTATTCTCAAAATATATATATTCAGATTACGCCATATTTGATAACAATTATTACTGCACAAATTTCAATTTTACAATTTGTATTATTATTATTGTAATTATTATTCATTGGACGAACTCGTCGACCTCTGTTTAACTTTGAATACACTTTATTAAGATCCTCATCAGTTTCCGATTCAACGGACTTTATATAGTTATGGATAAACGAGTCGAATTAAGAAAAGTATGTGCAATTGTAATTACGCAGATTAGTAAAGTTCTATGTAAGAGAACATCTGCGTGATATGATTTGCTTTTACATGTGGTCCATGCGAGTCCTGGAATTCACACCTGAGGTGCACTTTAAGGCCTTAAATATAATCTAAGCCAATAAGACTCTTGTTTGCCAGCAAAACATCGCTCTCGCAGAGATTTATCAATTTGTTTCCTCAAACGTTTCGAAATTCAAGTTTTTATGTTATGAGCATAATTCTTTTCGTTGAGATCTACACGATTAATAAATACATTATTGAAATATTTTAGATATTTTAGATTTTTCATTAAGACTTTTAGTTAGCCCAATAAATTTTCTACCTTCTTATCTCGAAAGGGGACTGAGGAAAAAGGTTTAAAAATTTGTTTCGATCTACACAGAAAAGTTTTAAACACTGATCTGAGAGTCTGGCAGTAAAAGTAGAATAAGACGATAGATCATCCTGACATTCGTTTACGAATGAAAGAATTATGTAATTGAAACATTATTGTAGTAAAAAGTCACTCTAAGCGATGATTCGAGTGACGGTGTAAAGAATTCTGAAGCGATATAAAAAACATTTTTGTTGAAATCAAACATTCAGCAATATATAAATTAAAATTGGGCAATAAAAATTCATAATATCGAAGAGCTTAACTTTACATGGAAGTATAGTCTATGTCGCTTAGTAAAATGGACAGAAGAGGCAATAACAGAATTGTACTACCTGAACACGCATTAATGCTTAGTAACTTTCGCACTTGGATGCCTCGATTGTTATAATTTAATCTACCAGCAACCTCGTTGATTAGTGTAAACATTGACATACGACATATATGCTAAAAAGCCCAATGAAGATCGGCTGAAGTCGGAAAATCTAAAATGACTATTGCAAAAATCACAAGTTAAATATTTACGCATAAAAATCACCCGATGATATCAATTGATTATAAATAATTCAAAATTAAAATACTTAATTGTGCTAAATAGGCCTATAAAAAAATTAATTTAGGAATTAAGTAAGATTCGTAAAACAATTACATGATTCGAGCTAAGCCTCCTCCAGAAAAATTTGCCTTAGTTTTCCCTGGAATAAAGAGTACCTTAAAGTACCGGATATTTCGATTGAAAACAATCGTTTCCTATTGTCTATCTAATTCTATATAGCCTCGTGTGGGTTTCAAGTGAAAAGTGCGCCAGTTAGCACATGGTTTCGGATGCTGGTGCAGGAACAGTGGCCAAGGATTTATCATTAACATCTGGAGTTTCCGGATCACGAATGGCTGGTGGTCGTGAAAGAGTCTGCTCGATCTCCCTGGTAACGCTGATGATCGGAGGTGGTCTGCGGGATGACAGCTGATCCTCGTCGATGGCGGAAGATCTTCGGAGTCTGGGATGTTCGCAGGAGAGAAAATAAGGTATAGTGGCAGGCTCGCTGGGTAAACTAACCGAATCCCCTCCCATTACATCATCGTCGCTTTGCATGTATCTACGTTGAATAAGATCCTCCATTTGCTGATAGTCGCTTGCTTCTGCATCGCGCAGGTGCTCGTTCTCAATTTGCCAAGCCATTTCAGGATTCAACATTTCAAAGTTCCTACTGCGGGAAGGAGGAGGAGAGACCGGAGGAGTTCTCGGTGGACTTAGAAGGCCACAGTAGCTCTCAAGCTCATCGGTGATACTCGTATAATCAGCGCGCATTGCGAGAAGAATCGACCTTGGATTGCTAGCGGCTTGAGATATCACAGCGACCCTGGGCTCGGCCCAAGTTACTCCACGCTGAATCCCCGTTGCCGAAGCTATCATGATATCATCGGATTCTGATCTACTCCTACTGTTCTGCCTGGTCGGACGTTCGGTCGAGTCCTGCCTGGTATCAGAGGCGGTTGGATCGCTACTGGTGTCTCTATCCAGATGCGCCTCCACCTTCCTCACATTGGTCTCTTCGATTTCCGGTACGTCTTTGCTGGTCTCCGTCTCTTGACTCGTTGAAACTTTAAAGTCTTCTTGTACATTCGACGCGTCAACGCTGGTCGACGAGTCATTTCGACTCAAGTTTTCTCTAGACGCTATGGTCTCGGAATTCCTCAGGATGTTCTCCTCCGTAGGCTCGCCTAAATGTAGAAATGTTCCATCCGTTAACGATTTCAGCAGTCTTTTTCGTCTCGTCATTATCGTTGGTAGTTGGGAGTGCGAGTCTGATTCGGACTGGGCTTCCGATCTTTCGGATACACGACGCTGACGTACACCGATTTCCACGTTAAGAAAACCCTCGTTTGGCATGTGCGTAGCCATGAATCGATGAATCACTCCAAGGTGAGCTAAAGTTTGCTCGCTCAGCTCCTCCAGTTTCCTAATGCGAAATTCCACAGCCTGAGGGTAAAACAGTTGTTTTATCAACGAGAGACACGTACGTGTGTATATATATATATATATATATGAATATGTCAAGACAAATTTTTTAGAGAGAATAAATTACCTGAAGCGAGGCATTCTGGTTGCTCTCCTTCTTGTCGATATCTTCTATCTTCGAATGCATATTCTCGACTCTTTCAGTGGTGATCTTCACTCGCTCCTCGGTAGACATCTGCAGCTTTTGCTCCTGCTCTCTAAAATAACCCTCGACGCAATCCTCCTCAAAATCGTACAATCTTTCCATATCGTCAGCTTCCAAGAATAATTTCAGTCCATTGTCACACGTCTCTCCTGCAGTTTGTTTGCCCTGAGTGATGTAGCGGAACAAGTACTTGACCAGTAAATAAACGTGACAGATTGCGATTAAGGGGGGAGGCAAAACAGGCTTCTGCTCGTATTCCATCACCACGGTAAACCTCTGAAACATCCATACTTGATGGGCTACAGCATTCACTTCGTTAAAGATGTTATTGAAGACCGCGATTAAGAGATTTATCAACAAAATATTTGCTACTAAAAGGTACATGGACATCGCTGCTGGAGTGATCCAACGACCCGGTAGGCACGCGATCATTCCTGGCTCATCACCACAATCAGGATCAATATTGTCCGCATATACTTCTCCGTATAACATGAAATATGGTTCCAAGAATATCTTAAAAAGTGACAAAAAAAAAGACTGATGAGCATTTATTTTAATTATAAACGTTGGAGAAACTCTATTAGCAGAAAATACGTACATCTCGAACGATTCTCCATTTTGGTTCTGCATTTGGATGGAGAATAGCTTGCCGCGCTACGCCGAAACTCATTAAAACAACCAGTAACAGCACCACAAAATATATCATGTTCTTTACCATTTTTCCCATCATTGTTACTAATGGACCTATTTATAAATAGCAAGAAATGTTTGGACGTCAGCATACCTTATAGTACAGTTATGATTATTTTGATTTTCTTCAATAATAAATTAATGTACCTAAATATTTGTTAACGCCTAAAATATTCAGTATACGCAAATACCAGTAGATACAATCCACGCAATAAATGACCCGACCAATATCGAAAGTTGTGTGGCGTAATCTCAGTGCAAGGCCAATTAGAAAGAAAATAATTGCAGCCGCGTCGCATGGATTCCACATGTTCCAGGCCCAGACACTAAATTTGTGCGATAGAGTTGCTGGCTCCGACGTGGCTATTTCTCGTACTTTTTCACAGCCAAGTGTGCATATGTATGCAATTGCATAGATTTCTGCCAAAGATGGGCGATCGGTCATTCGAACTAGGATACAGTACGAGAAGAGAAGTAGAAATATGATATATGCTATCTGCGAAAGAAAGTACGAAAAAATGTATTAAAATAAATGAATAGATAAACGATTATATATAATTTCATCATCGTACTTACAGCGTTTGCCCAGAATTTAGCAATTGGTGCAGTGTAAAATTCATACAACTTTTTTTTCAGTCGAAGGGGCCTGCTACCATAGGCACGATGGTTTCCATCCTCGCTATCAGTCAAAACCTTCCCATTCTCTTGCACGATCGTTTCCTTCACAATTGTTGTGTTGTGTTCGTTACTAATTAAAGCCTAAAGGAAAGCATGGACAAGTTCAAGTTTACAACACATAACGAGACTTTACAATGAAGGCAAGGAAATTCTGAAACATTTTAAGGTAAAAAAGTAGGTTTTCATAGCCCCACTAGGACCACTCACCATCGATACAATTAAGAGATAGGAATTATTTGGACATTTTGAGAATTTATAAGCAAGAAAAAATTTAGGAAAAATAAAACTAAAGTATATTAGAATTCAAGACAGTAGTCGTAATAAATTCTAAATACTATTCAATGACAAACAGAAATTTAAGACAAAAATTAAACAAAAAATTTCTAAAACCTACTTTGTTCGTAGAATAAAAATATTTTGTAAAATATACCAATTATATAGTAGGGCTATGTGTGTAGCTCTAATTTTTAACGATCATTATCATATGGTATGAGGATTCTTTTGCAAAACAGAGTATTTTTTAAGTAGGGTGAGCCAGCAGAAGCTGTAGCAACAGAATATATATGATTAAGGAGTGAGATAAAAAATCGCAAGCTATTTTAAGCAAACATTGGAAGCCTGTGAGCCTGGTGAGAGACAATTTTTCGACAAGAGTTGCAGTGCAATTTCACGAAAGAAAAGCTACTTGTATCGTTAGAATAATGGGATGATTTGCGCGGCATAAGCTTGTTTGGCGATATGAAAGAAAAAATAAATACAACTGTAAGGTGCGCGAGAAAATACAAGATTATTAAGTTACGGATCGTTGCGTTCAGGTCAATATTAATATACCTTAACGCCTTGCTGGCTGTTGGATTTGTTGCGTACACTCAGACCCCTGTGCGGACGTTTCTAAAAAATAATTTATACGCATACCCACACAGTCTACAAATGACAAACATATTAACATTCTCTCAAATAAATAAAATACATTTATAAGACTCATCAAACTACGAACCTTGAAACTCTACCAAGAATCAACGACTAAATAGTACAAAGAATATTTGAAGGAAGTTTTACGCCCGTAAAATTATAATACCACTGAGAAAACTTTAAAACCAGCAACAATCCTGTTTTCGTTCGAAGCGGCTGAAGCAGTTCTTTTTAAATCAAAGCTGTCTTTAAACAATAATTCGCATTATAAGCATGATTGTTTATTTTAGTAATGTTCGCAATTTCTTTCGCATTATGAGTCATGTTCCTAAATATTATTTAGAATGACTTCTACGTTATTCTTTTAGTGCACTTTTATCTCAATAAAAAACTAGGTTAGCTAACTAACATTTATTTCTTGTTTACCTCTACATCTGGACCTGTCGGAGTACCGTGCTCAAAGTCGCTATCCTCCTTTTCGTCCTCGAGTGCTATCTGATGCTCCTCATGGGTTTGTGGCATTAGCTGTAATTCTTCCCGACTTTTAAACTCTAACTTTGCTATGTAAATAGGAAATATAAGTCCTAGAATCACCTAAAAATTATATAAATGATCAATTTTCGACCGGCTACTATTTTTTAATTACTAAATATTCCTACTTTAAGGTTTGTATTTTTTCGAGTACGAAGACCACCCATCCAAAGATCAGCTAATATAATCTGACTGCAAGGATGTGCCAGCAGTGGACGATGATTTGCTGTGACTGCAAGTGACAAGCAAGTTTGACCAGACCAATTTTGGAGCTCCGAAGTTAATAATTGCTGAGTTTGGTCGTCATCTTGTCGATAACAATAATCCAGTAACTCCAGAGCTGGAAAATGTAAAAAGTGTAATACACGAAAAAGCATTCGTTCTAATTTTGAAATGTCAAAGTGTAGTAATTCTGTTACCAATATTTTCAAATTCTTTGCCATAACTCTTTAACTCGTCGTATACTTCTGTCTCCAGGTCATCTTCAGCTGCCTCGTGCGCCATTGCTTTATAAAGTTTTAGTCCTACCAAAGCTTTAGCCAAAGCTTCTTCCCCATGCTGCCACATCAATAGTGCCATTTGCTGGCGTTTCGTTAGCACAGCCCAGATAAGGAGCTCGTTGAATGGATAATCAAAAAGTGGTGTATCGCGATTAGCTGGTAAAGTTTCAGCTAACAAAGACATAGTTAAACTGTCCGATTTTCCACCGGCACCTGAGTGGTAACGATTACTGCCGCTTATGGCACAGCTATTTCGATGAATGTGTTGCTGATGACCACCGGATCGTTTCATAACTTTTGTGTAAATAGTACGAAATCTTCTTCTTGTATACTGAGCGCGATATGCGCCACCCATTAGCTTATTAATAACTAAACCAATATCGTGTAGAGTGTACATGTAATCTCTTGGAATATGTGGACGTACGTCGCGCAGAATGTATCCTAAAGTATTGGATGGACCTTCTTTCTGTAAGTTTAAATGTAATAAAAGCATTACCATGGCTAATTCATTTATGCTTTGTCTCAATCTTATCAAGAAACAATACAAACCGTATTATATAGCTCTTCCAAACGAGGTATAGACAAGAACTTTCGCATTGAAACCCCATTTTCCAAAAGCAATTTTACAAAGTCAATTCTATCGTGTTGAAGAGCCTGCATCATTGCTTGTTCCAAAGCACCCGGAGGCCATTTCTGTCCATAAACAAAAATTTCGCTACGTGCAATATCTACTCTGTTCCAAATTAGAGATAATGATAGCTGTTCGGCTGGTGTTAATTGCTTTGACTTAAATAAAGCTGTTAGTATTGTTTGATCGAGTTCCTGAGGTCGATCTTGGCTTATCCTGAAAACGGTTATCTGAAAATTGATGTAACAGTAAATAAATATTAAGTTTAAAATTCGTACAAATATGGTGCTACTCATATTATTTAGCTACCAAGTGTTTCTTTCTAGTACACTGCAATAGTTCGGAGTATAGCTGACTGGCTTGTTCCGATGAAACTTTAAAAGTCCTCTTGATAGTCTCTAAAAGTTGGTCACGCATACTTTCCAGTGGGCCTTCGCTCTCGGTTGAGTCTCCGTCCCCTTCTACCGCGTATCTATTAAATTATTGCTTAAATTTTGCGATTGGAACGATTTAAGTTATTTAATAAAAGTTTCATTTGTATTACTTGTGCATAAACGCAATTAGATCTGCAGCACGTCCAGAGCCATCACAAACAACAACCGGAACTGGAGGATTATCCGTGACATATTCCAAAACCGATCGAATAGTATTCGTTCCTCCTTCTATTACTAATGCTACTACGGGAATACTACTGTGCGTGTCTGTAATCGAAATTATACATGTATATTTATATGCTTCTAACATTTATATTAACTTGGAGCTTACATGGTTGCAGTTTCAAATTAGAAATATATTTCTCCAACTTTCTCCGAAGAACAATTTCTGCGCCATAACGTCCACCAGTACCATTGTCAACCAATAAAAAATATGCGTGTCGATTATTAAGAACAACATATTTCGACCTAAAAAGTATTAATCAAAATAATCATTATTTTTCAAACAAATAAATATAATTATTTTAATGCAAAATTCAATCAATTACCAAGGAGACGAAAGAAAATCATAGGACACTTCTCCTCCTCGACTGATCAATTCGTGGCTTTTATCTAGGACTCCCCAAGGTGCTATTCCTATACTAACTACTCGACCTTGCCGCTGCGAACGCTCTAACAGCAAAGCATCGCCTACCTGACGCGTAACACCTGAATTTTTTACGACGATATAAACATTAATAAAACTAATAATATAGTAGATTGATTGAAACAGAGAAATAACATATACCAGTATTGGTTCCTCCTGTAAAGATCCATGCTCCTGTAGTTTTGGCAGCTTTAAGCAATCCCTTTCGTAGAATTTTTTTCAAGCTAGGCTGCAGCTCAAAATTAGAACGACCACCATGAACAGTAATCAACAATTTCGGTAATCCTAAGCTCCACTCTCGACAAAGCAATTGTACAATAGGCTCAGGTCGAGTATCATGAGCCATTCGTACATACTGAAAATTTTAAATCAGTTTAATTGGAACAGAAAATATTAATTATTAATAATTTTTTTCATTAAAGAAGATATTTCATTGATAAGTATAAGCTTTAAAACCTGAGCTTTCGTAGGGTGTGGACCTCCTTGAAATTCAATGGTACCATAAGCATCGGTTGGAAACGGTTTTGTGTTTTTTCCTGGAGACCATTGCTCTCGTTCTTTTTCAGCTTCGCTTCCAGTGGAATAACTCTGAATATCCGCTCCCGTTCCACAATGGTGTGTATAGGAATTACCGCAGCAACATCTAGAAATTAAATAATTAAGTATTAAAACTTAAAAACTTCTAACAATTAAAAAAACCTATATTGATCATATTTAATTAAATTACTTAAGTTAATATTCAGTGTATTTAGCATGCGTATGCTATAAAGTTCCATGTTTATGTACTATATAAAATTCATACACACAATTACAGATTAATTATTTTATATAAATATTTATAGGAGAAGAGAAATCATTTGAGGTGCAATGAAATATGAAAATGTTTATAGAAAATGGAATTACTTTAAATGATTCTCTACTGAGGAGATCAAGCATACGTAGATACTCTTGCATTTTCAATAACAAATATTGAATAACAGGTATTTTTATCAAACAAACCTTTGAAAAATATAAGCACTAAACTCTTACCTAGATGTAGTAATAACGTCGTATTCAGCACTCTTATCACCTTGTATTTCTTCATACCTACAAATGTAATGAAAGGAAGAAAAATAAATTAAAGAAAAATGACTAGTGTATAAATTAATTGATGCAGCTTGTTAGTAGCCTTCTAAATAAATTATTTTCTGTAAATCTGAAAAATAGAATTATTTGAGTTACCATGCTTTTTAAGTTGTAACATGCTCACACAGTTATGAATGTTATTAAATGCAATTGTGCAAGTGCAGAATTCATTAAGTTAGTGTAAATGTAAGAATATAGAAAGTTAGAATTTATGATAAATTTTTTATTCATATAAAATCTTTATTCTTTCATTACATGAAAAAGTAGTTTTATTCAGATAAGTTAATTAATTAAAATAAAAACACTAAATAGCACACGCTAAATGTTCTACAATAAAAAATTGTTTTCATGATTAAATAATATAACGTCCTCAATTAAAATTTAAACATTAAACAAATATAAACACTGACTAGCAAAGAAATGTTACTAAATTGTTTCATCCTTAAATAAACCATGGGTTCTTGTTAAATTACCTATGCTCATCTGTAGCACTTGGTATGAATTTAGTGCATTCCCTCTTTTGAAATGTGCCTTCTATCCAACTGCGTTCATTTGACTAAAAAGAATAACATATTAGAAAATTCCAGTAGTTAGAAAATTGTTTGTAATGAATAAACTTGTATGATATAATGAATACTAAAATCTGTAAACAGAAAATACCTTATTCTTTTTTCTTTTCACTTTAGGGGTATTTGCACCACAAATAATACTTCCAATAGCCATCTTGATAAAAATTATAGAGTAATGTTCTCCCCTTTAGCTAAGCTACTTGAAAAACTAAAATAGCGTGCAAATGAAATAAACAAAATGTGATAAATGATTAGAACACGTAGTAATTTCAAATGATTTACAACGGAAATGAAATTATTAAGCAAAACGTAACGATAATCATGCTATTTAAAGTTTTTTTTTTCAAGTACTTACGATTCGATTCACTTTGTTTTTTTCAATCATCTCTACATATTTGGAATACATTCAGCAGCCTTGGCAAATTAAAAGTACTCGCTGCTATTGTATAATTAATTCGATTTAATTAAGGTACAATAGTAAAAAGTCATTTCTTCTCTTATATGTTACATCATGATATATTGCAGGGTTTAACTAAAAAGTAGAAAAGCAGATTAGTCAGTAACATTATAAGTAATAAAAATATTCCATATACTACTAATATCATAAAAATGACTCCACTATCGAATATATACAATGAAGTAAAAAAATTCATATTGTGTAAATAATATAACTCTATATAGAATTGTTATGAAATAAAAATTGAAATATGATGGTGCACTTGTCAAATATGAGAATCATATTTCTATACTAAAAATTTAAATAATATTTCGAAAAAAAATGAACTGTCAAATTATTATGGCATGTGTGAATCCAGTTTAACCTCATTTACGACTTTAATTTGGTATTTGCAAATTTTACCTAATTAAAGATTACTTTTAAAACGATCGATTAACAATGTTTAAAAATAAGTTAAACAGTTACTTTAAACTTTAAATACTTCGGAAAATTACAGGAAATGCCTCAAAACCAAACGAAAAATTCTAATGCAACCTAATTCACCTTTCCAAAATTTTCTAAATATTCTTTTTCAGCGTTAAAAAAAATATTCTATAAAGATTTCTGAGGCACGAAAAATGTTTTCACACTACGCAGAAAAATTTTCTATCGCGATCAATTCCGGAACTGATAAATTTAACTCGTCACAAGACAAATACACAAGTTTTAAACTACCAATATTTACATAGTATTTTGTCCGTAACTCTTGTCGTTCCAATAAAATTCTCGATAATTATTCATTTTAGGAGGGAAAAAAAACTCATTATTTACATGTCTAACATAAGTATTTAAATTTTAAATGAATCTAAACAAGTTTTTTTATCCAGAACATACCAACCCCTATATTTTTCGCAAGAATATGTAAACACCAGTAAAAACACGCTCTATGCATGAAGCTGCATACCCTGCATACTGCAAGTGCATACTAGATGGGCAGTAGCCTGTCTGTATCCTGACGGAATTGGACGGAATCTGATGCATTTCTATGATCTATAAGCGAAATACATTGAAATGGCACTTAGCATGAAGCTTTTAAACGCTTAATACTTTTTTATTTTAGAAATTGCCTTGTTTCAATGATAAAATTGAAAGATCTGGTAAAAAGACAGAGCAATACTTCAAAATGAAGATGGCCTCTTATTGTATAAAATAGTAATAAATACTTTTGGAATTTTATAAATTTATGATTTTATCAATGAAAGTTGATTCATAATTAACTTTCCAATCCAATTTAATATATTTAAATAACAACAGATTTCAGATGTCATATAAAACATCATTTTCGTCGGCTCTTTTATCTTGTTCCAAGTGATTAACATGGGTATCCTAATACACACAGACAGATACAGATAATTAAATAGTTAATTGTGTAACCATTTTGTAATTAGTGCAGGAAGAATAGAGAACAATTGAATTATTTTTATTTTAATGATTAAATATTTCCTGATATAGTTAGATGTTGTATTTATGTACAAAACATTGAAGTGAAATGAAAGTTTCTCATGAGTAGATTTAAAATGATTATTCCTTTTCTGGAAACGAAACTTTTGGCTTTATGGATGTTTCTGGATCTGGTTTGTTAGATCTATTGGAACGAAGAACTGCCCCAGGGCTAGGATAAGGCCTCATTTGATATAAAGGACCAGATGCAGTTGTGTCTGCACCAGTTTTAGCTTCATTATTTCTAGCTAAACCATCTGACCATTTTCCCCTAAAAATCAATTAGTTTATTAAGTGATAGTCTTAAATGCATTATTGTAACAGAATATTGACTCACCTCGGAATATCACTATAAGAAGCTGGATCCATAGGATCCAGGGTTCTATCCTTTTTGTCTTTATTCTCTACTCTTGCTACTCTTCTATTTTCTAGTCTATATTTCCCTCGTGGCTTTTCTTCTTTCTTTTCTTTCTTTACATCTGCTTCATCAACATCCATAGATTCTTGTTCACTCCCACTCTCATCACTTGACATATTATCATCCTGCTCAGCAGCTTTTAAGTGTAACTCCTCACGCAATTGCGATGCTGGCTGAGAAATCTGACATTTTGGATGGCCAGGTGGTAGCCAAGATACTAAGTCAGAAGCCCAATCCCAGTAATAATGCTGGCCACTAATAAAGATTAAAATATAATGTTAATTCTTCATGTTCTTTATTATTAAAAGTATATGATATTTTTCATTTATTACCATCCAGGATCATAAACAGCTTTCCAAGTTTCAGGTAAAGGATATTTTTGTATTAAGTTCAATTGACGTCTCAAATATTTTTCTGAAGGTTGTACTTGTCCCAATCCCCAAAGCTCCTTACATTTCTTTGTACATTCATGATGAATATTATACTTATTTGGACAGCCACTGTATCCCTAAAAAATATTATTACACGATTTATTTAGCAACTTCAAATGATGTACGAATAATTAAACTTTACATACCATAAATTTCTGAGAGATGTCT
This sequence comes from Prorops nasuta, assembly GCF_024137725.1. Classification (NCBI taxonomy): domain Eukaryota; kingdom Metazoa; phylum Arthropoda; class Insecta; order Hymenoptera; family Bethylidae; genus Prorops; species Prorops nasuta. The sequence goes on along the minus strand of NW_027116803.1, from coordinate 7,818,037 downwards.
ATTTCGTCAATTTCATCTTTGGTGTTGTCATAATCTTCTGCGATTACTTCTTCATGTACTTTTTTCTTTGGATCATTTTTCGAGAATTCTATGAAACATAATTCATCTTAAAGTGAAATATATTCAAATAACCAAAACATAAACAAAGAGGTTAGGTTACCAGTTTTCTCAGAGCCAGAAATGATGCCCCTTTTTGCAAGTTTGGCAGCTAAAGCAGCAGGAAGTGGCATTTTAATTTATTTTGTTGAATATGTCATACTAAACGATGGCATATACTCATATGTTTAAATAAAATTGGAATTGACCAACACAATTGACTCCAATCACCCCAAATCAAACTAGTACTAGTAGTACTACTTTTACAGTAGTCCACTCGCCACTCACACACACACTCACACTGTCCAGCTAGCTATAGACTAGTCCAACCAGATCAAACTCCCAAGTGGTCCCAAGGGTCCAGGTCCACATCCACAGACTGGCTTCACTGATCCACAATTCACATCAGTGTACACACATTCATACACAAGTTAACTGTATGTAGTGAGTAGTGACACTGTCAACTATTTAGTTTTCTTGAAAATGAGTTTTTTAATTTGAAATTGGCAAAAGTATAAAAAATGAATTATCTACAAATTTAAATTGTTACAATTATTTTATTAAAATTGTTATATATTTATAAAATTATTCATCTCCATTAAAAATATTATTATCTAAATGCCCTTCAATTTCCTCTTCTGAGTTTTCTCCACTTCCAATAAATGTTTCTTCTTCAACTTTAAAAGAAGGAGGCAATTTCACTCCAAGATGTAATGTAGAAAACAATGGACCTTGATCTTGAGATTCATCGCCTTTGTTAATATTATAATGATTTTCATAGCACTTATTTACCTTTTTCTCATTACTTTTCTTCACTGAATTATTAAAAAAAGAATTAGATTTTCTTATTGAAATATTAAAATTAGGCATAGGAGGGGGCACAGGTATAAACGAAGAACTAATATTTGTATGAGTAGAAGAATTAGAATCCCTAACAATATTTTTGTACATTCTTTTCAATGCAATAGATTCACGCTCAGACATACTTATCTGTTTATCTATTAAAGCTTCCTTTAATTCTGACATAAAATTTTTTGCAAGTAACTTATCCAACTGATTTTGTTCTGATAGGTCTTCATCATTAATTTCACATAAAGGCCCTATATATTCATTTTTAATATATTCTTCAAATACTTCATCAATAATTTCTGGCTCTGTATCATGCACTATGCAAGATTCAGGTTGCTCTTCAGGCTTCAATAAATCTTGTATACAAACTTCCTGCTTGTTACTGGAACATCTGATTTTTGTAATTAACAAAGTACTGAATTCTGCAAAATTTCTAACAGTATCTATCTGCTTTTGAGCCTCGTTCATCTTATTCATAATTATATCTAATTTTTCATCGTCCTCCAAGTTTTCAATATCTGCTAATATAGATGTTAAGTGGTTATAAGCAATTTGTATCCTTTGACAAGTTAACTCTAGATGCAAGCAGGCATCTTGCCATTTTGATCCAGCAGCTCTACTATATTGATAATGAGCTATTTGCCCTTGACAATTGTAATAATCAGTTATTATTCTTGACAGTCCTATTTTATATTTTTTTAAAAAAATGTTAAGTGAAAAAATAATATGATATAATTTATTCTCTGCATTATTGGTTTCATTTTTAAACTGCAAAGTTATGTTATTATAGGCTGTTGCTAAGAGATACAGTACTTCTGATTGCACAAGCATATATGTTTGATATAATTCCTACAAAATAATTTTGTAGATAATAAAATAATTAGATTTGCCTTAGTGTATTTATTGTTGTGAATACCTTTATCGCTTGATAATCTAGCTCTCCATTGATAAAATTAATTATTGATTTATAGTTTAATTTTGTGACCAATAATTCCTCTGCATAACTTTTCGGTAATAACTCTACTATTATAACAGAAGCTTTATAATATGCAAGTGTTAAAATTTCTAAATATTTCACTAAACTTTCCACCAAAGGTTGTAAATATTGTAATTTATGTGCAGACAAAATACTGTAAAATACATTAATCACTTAAGAATTTATGAATAACAAAGCATAGACAAAATAAGTACTTACCTAAATTTCATATAAAATTTTTTAGATCCTACTTTCATATCAAAACCATTCCTTAATATGTTAAGACTCTTTTTACATAAGTCATACATTTCATTTTGTAGCAAAATTAAATATTCTAACTGTTCAAAGCTATACTTATTATAAAATATATTTTTCAAAATACAAAATACTGTTGTAGATGCAAAAACAGTAGCAAAAGTTTTATTAAATTTATATAATGCTAAGGAAGTAAGAGCAGTGAATGAAGAAACAAACCCATATTTTTTCAATATAACCCTGAAAAAATATTTGACATTACCTTTTTGTTTTTAAAATATCTTTCACAAACACAAATGTTACCTTGAAGAAATATTTGAAAATCTTTCCAAATATTCATAAATAGTTGATGCATGTTCATTCAATAATATTCTTGATCTTAAAATAGATTTGAAATATTTTTGGTAAAGATCATCTCTCTGTAAAGTTTTGAGTATTAAATTAAATACATCTTTTACATTGCTAGGATATCAGTTATAATTAATATACTTGTAAAATCCAAGAAAGGGCTATTGAAGTTTTAGAAACAATAGCTTCAGGAAAAGTAGATATTTTCTAAAATTATGCCCTTTATAAGTTTATGTCTGCACATTATTAATAGTAGCTGTTATTTTACATACTGTCAACATGGATAACCTATGCATATCATATTGAGTTCTTGCAATTGATATGCTTTCAAAATCTGTAAAACCTTCCTTATATAAATGAGTATGCAGATCAGTACCCTGGAATAGATAAGTAAATAACAAATTCATAGTTTGATAAAAACAGAAAAATAACCTCAAATACAACATCTTCATCCTCTATTTCATTAGAATAACGTTTTATCATTGTTGGAGATCGGTCGGTGTCTTCGGGGACCGGGGTAATGCCAGGCCAGCGCCAGGCAATGCCAGGGACCACCAGGACCAGGGTACTTGGCACTACTTGGTAAGAAGGCGGCGGGTCCTGGCCTGGCCTTGCAGTAAGGTTGCCAAGTGTAGTACTTTCGGTACTACCGCCGTCGGCGCCGTCCGTCAGTCAGTAGTCAGTACCGTTTCTGTGAATTTTGAAACACGGCCATAGTGGTAATAGTAGGGGATTGGCGCATGTGCAATATTGCAATCTTGTATCGCCCCTATTTAAAAAAACCGTTAGAACGTCTTTACTTGAAGCGCGGTTGCTTGAATTCTTTATATTCATTTTGTTAAATAGCAGCGTATATTTACATTATTTTAATAACCATTCTATCGCTTTGGCTGTCTATAGTCGATAATATATTTTATTAATTATTTCATTGTAGAGGTATAAAACGTAAAGTTAGCAAGTTGTAAACTTTATTAAGTTGTTAACATTCAATATATTTCTCACTAATTATATAATTGTTTTTTGTCTTGATATTTTGTTAATTATTTATTGGTTGAATTAGATGTATAACAGTGAAAGTGCTTTTTCAATCCGTCGAAAGGGTAAACTTTCGCATGTTTGGCTAGCAGCAACTCTGAATTTCAAAAAATTTAAAGAAAATGTTCCAGCTTCTACCATTAAGAAAATTAAAGTTGCTGATACATGGCAAGTATAAATTATTTTCATCTATGTTTGAGAGAATAATCTTTTGATAAAACTCATAGCTTTGTTACAAATACTTGTTAGATTTTTTGTATGTTTTAATTCATTTAATTTTTTGCAACAGTGATGAGATTATTACAATTATTAACAATCAGAATGATACAACTTCTGAGCGATGCAGCTTAAATTTATCATCTCAATTGATGCTAGGAGTAACAAAAATACATGCCTATCAAACAGAATACTTTGAACGTGAACTTAAGGAGACCAAGAAGATACTCTTTGGTACCCATGCATTAGAGTAAGTTATTTTAACTATAATGTATATTGTATTTAAAATTGATCAATCTTATTATTTCTTATAGTCAACATAAAGATATAGATGTTTATGATGAAATTGATTTGAGAAAACCTGCTGTCTCTCCCTCAAAATTGCTTTATAAATCAATAAAGGGAAGAAAAGACATACATCTTCTTTCAGACGAAGAACCAGTTGAAGCTTTAAGAAAATTGGTGAATTTGCACATATAATAAGATTAAAAGCATCTTGAAGTCTATTTATTTTTCACTTTAATATGATATTTAATCTCTATGTGTTTGTGATAAATAGATACAGAATGAAGCACCGTTAGGCTTTGGGGAACTGACAGTAGAAAATATGGAAGATTATTTTAATTCTGGTGACTCATGGTTAATATTTGATATTTCTGTTAAAAATTTCAGATGTTTAAGTTTTTACATTAGCTTGATATAATTAACATTTTTCTAAAAGTGATACACCAAACAATAAATTATCAAAGGTTGTTTTTTTTAATGTTGTAATACTCTGAGCAATAAAAATAAGAATATTTTGAATTAATTGCATGTAGGAAAATGGTGGAAAGAAATATTGACCCAGCTACTGATAAACACGATAGAGGGTCTGTAAATTCATCAGAGCTTGATGAATTTCTTCCACGAATAGAAGCTATTAATATTGATGATGTGAATATAGAAGAACAAACAGTTTGTACTCGTTATCCTCAATTGAGCCCTTCAAAGCTAGTAACACTGAGGACTGTATCTAATAACGATAATTTGCCAAGTATTAATTAATTTCTTATTCAGTTGTTGGTATTTTATTTATATGTAAGTTGATATGATATGGAACTTTCATGTTAATAGTTTTATCACCAAAAAGGCGACGCTCTGCAGATTCGGAGAACAGGGAACGCGGAAATTTGTCGAAAAAACGCATTGTAAGAGACTTAAATTATCTTTGTAGATTTCATTGGGAAAATTTAATGCTGATATTAATCTTATACTATTTTACATTTTGAAGTAATGGAACAATCGTTTAACAAACATTTTCATATTACAGATTACTCCTGAAATTGAGATGGAAACTATGAGAGAGCATGAAACTGCAAATATTTTAGATATTCAGGTAGAAAGTGTGGGAGAGCAAGAAACTACAAATATTCCTGAAATTGGTGCAGAAATGACGAGAGAACAAGAACCTAGAAATTTACTTACTGGGTTACAGCCCTTGCAAGGGGTAATAAAATTACCTGTAATTCCAAGGAGAAAAAAAATTATGGATGAAAAGAAAGAATTGCCGGGTGAATTCATTAAAAAATTGCTTGCCGATGTTCAAGTTCATACTCAGGTAAAATAGTTTTCTTCCTAGTTATATAAATATATTTGCTTTCTATCATTTCTATTATAATACCTTAAAAGTTGAACAGTATCCACATTTATTGTAAATCTTTAATAATTCTAGCCAAGAAATAATTTGCCTTCTGTTCACATGCCATTGAAAAATTTAATGGCTCTACCCGCAACATTTACAGTGTTTGGTCGTGATGGAAAACTTTTAAGAGAAAGAAAATGGGCAAAGCCTTTATACAATCTATACAAAGATAATATTACAGCCCCGTTGCTGTTGAACGCATTTATAGAGCCAGAAGGTGATAGTTACCTTTTATTACATTAGTTTTAATGTTTACTTTAAAATTCGGTCTCTCCCATGTAACGGAAAACATTTAATATTTTCATATTTTATATATAAGAACACAATTAATATTATAACTTTTAATAATGAGAAGAATTTTTTTATATAGTCAGTAGTCCAATACGGTTTGGAGTTAGTTACAACAAAACTGCCGATGTCGATCATCCATCTCACTTTCCTATTGAAAGCGCCTTATTGGAAAACACTTCCAATATTTCAAGAGGTGTAAATATATCAAACCCCATTGAACCAATAGCCAATGCAAGTGAACCCATTCAAGAGGAGACGTCAACAATTGACGCTGGACAACTTGCATTAATTCCAGAGGAAATGTGAGATAAACGAACAATTTGATAAAAAAAACTTATGATTTCCTAACAGTTTTATGATATTCAGTGCAAAATTATACATTGTGCATTCATACAATTTCAGGAGTATAGAAGACCAAATTAATTCTAGGAGTAACTGGGTGAAAGCCGATGTATTGGCAAAGGTGCGTGAACTATGGCGAAAGAATGAATATTACACTGAGCATGAGAATCTTAATGTAACAAAACTTAGCGATGTTATTCCAGAAAGTGAAACTAATAGAATTGATGCGGCTCGTTGTTTCGAGTACCTGCTTGGTAAATATTTCATTAATATTGAAATTAATCAATATTGCATTTCTTCAAAATATATAAATATTGCTTACTTTTAACAGAATTAAATGCTGAGAACTTGGTAGAGTTAGTGCAGAATCACCCGTATGAGGATATTTTTATTAGACCAGATATTAATGGTCCTTGAAGCACTAATTTTTTAAAATATTTATACTAAAAGAAAGTGATTTTCTTATCAGTATTATTATTTTTGACATGATTTTTACCTCGGTAAGGCTGTCTTTTTTTTCATGAGTGTTTTAAGTTAAACCTTTTTATGAAATTGTTAATGTATTCCTCCTGGGGTACTATAAAGCTTAAGGTATGCAATAAATTGTTACTAAAATATAAGCATACAGAGAGAGAGAGAGAGAGAGAGAGAGAGAGAGAGAGAGAGAGAGGCTATACAACTGTGATATTGAAACGGTTATTTTTATACATTTATATAGCTTAATAGTTTTTATCCTTATTTTATTTAAGGCAAAAGTACGGTAATATTCTTTCCTACAAATATTTAAAATATGTCTTTTAAAATAAATACTACATTTTAAGAAATTTCTTACTAATGTTTTGTTCATTATAATCTTGAAATTTTTGCCAAAGTATTAATCTATTGTCGTGATTTTATCTGCCATTTACAATTAGAAGCATATTGCAAAACGCCACAGCACACAAGCATTTTATGAACTTCAAAAGAACATCTTTAACAAAAAGATTCCGTTTTGCACATCCATAAGACATTTGCGCTCAATTGCGCAGCACGAAATTTGATTTAGGTTGCTGGATGGGCAGCATTCAGAGATCCTAGATTTCTCATTGTAACAGTTAACACACGTTCACGTATCCTACGCATGTTTCTCTAGTGAGCGCTTGTGATTCCCTCCAATCGATCAATTGCTTGTTAAAGGGCAGAATTTTACATACACTGGCCGTATTGCGCGAATTGAATGGACTGTGTGTGCCTTCCCTACTTATCGTCGGTGCGCCGCATAGCTGGTGAGCAGTGTACTTCAATCTGTCATCGATAGATTTGCCAAAATAAGTAATTTCTCTTTCCCGTATTGTCTCCTATTGCCATGTTACACAGGGAATAGAGTCGTAATGAGTTGGAAAAACAAGAAATTTTCCGTTTTTCTGGCAACTTCTGTTCTCGGAGTTTTCAATCAACAGATTGTGGAATGAATAAGGATAGGCTGCTCCTGTACACTTATCTCTCCATCGTTATCCTACAGGGCACATTGAACCTCTATTTTCGACAATTTCGAAATTCATTCTTAAGTTTTTGAGATATTGGGTGCATCCAGAAGCACAACCGCTCAGTGAGCGCTCGGTGAGCGCTCGCCAAATCCCCTAGACAAAAGTACTGGATGAAACCAGAGATGAAACGGGAGATTGCTCATGCGAGGTCCCGAGGCAATCCCTACCGGTAGGCGGCGCTGGTGTTGGCAAACGCGTGTCTCAGGTCCATCTAACCCCTAACGCCATCTATCGGAAGAGACCACGAAGCACGAGCGTTAAGCTTAGAATAGGGTAAAACATATATGCATTGTTGCCAGAAAGCGGAATAAAGAGAGAGCGGAGATATTTTCTCGGACCTCTCTGTCTTTCTCGCTGTTAGCTTCTAGCAGAAGAGTCGAGGCAAAATCTTTCCGTTTCGCTTTGCCGAAAATCTACCAATATTCGATGTCATTTATATTTGCAGGCCAATGCCTTTATACATGATTTTTTCAGCATATTTATTTATCAGCATTGACTTATTTAAATCAATAATAAATTAAGGAAATGCGTATTTGATATATAATAATTATTTTAACTATAATTTCATCGTTATATTTCGCCTATTTCCGTAAAATCTGCATTTCTTTAGTTTATTATTGATTATTGTAAGTCAATGGCAATTTAAAAAAATTTAATCTTAAAAAAAAAAGAAAAGTACCGATCAGGAATCGAACCCGGACCCACGAATCGCCACGCGATTACCTTACCTCTTAGACCACGAGGCTTCTTCAGTGCAACGTAAACAGATAGTCTTTTTAAGGGCTTGAAATCTTCTATTGAACCATATAAATAAACGAAGAACCGACATCTTTATTCATTATTATTCTATCATAATGGTACACAAATTAAAGAATAATTATATAATGTAGATTTTCAAAAGCTTTTCCAATAACCAAGAACGGAAACTGCGAGCGTTGATTATTTATCTTCGTTCTTGGCTATTGGAAAAGCTTTTGAAAACTATTCAAAATATAATTATTCCTTAATTTGTGTACCATTATGACAGAATAATAATGAATAAAGCTGTCGGTTGCTCGTTTATTAATATGGTTTAAAAGAAGATTTCAAGCCCTTAAAAAGACTATCTGTTTACGGTGCTCTGAAGAAGCCTCGTGGTCTAGGCGGTAAGGTAATCGCGTGGCGATTCGTGGGTCCGGGTTCGATTCCTGATCGGTACTTTTTTTTTTTTTTTAAGATTAAATTTTTTTTAATTGCCATTGACTTACAATAATCAATAATAAACTAAAGAAATGCAGATTTTACGGAAATAAGCGAAATATAACGATGAAATTATAGTTAAAATAATTATTATATATCAAATACGCATTTCCTTAATTTATTATTGATTTAAATAAGTCAATGCTGATAAATAAATATGCTGAAAAAATCATGTATAAAGGCATTGGCCTGCAAATATAAATGACATCGATTATTGGTAGATTTTCGGCAAAGCGAAATGGAAAGATTTTGCCTCGACTCTTCTGCTAGAAGCTAACAGCGAGAAAGACAGAGAGGTCCGAGAAAATATCTCCGCTCTCTCTTTATTCCGCTTTCTGGCAACAATGCATATATGTTTTACCCTATTCTAAGCTTAACGCTCGTGCTTCGTGGTCTCTTCCGATAGATGGCGTTAGGGGTTAGATGGACCTGAGACACGCGTTTGCCAACACCAGCGCCGCCTACCGGTAGGGATTGCCTCGGGACCTCGCATGAGCAATCTCCCGTTTCATCTCTGATGAAACTGCTCATTTAAGCTGCTCAGAGTGAGCGCCCGCCATTTTCGTGAGCCTAATTTTCAGTCGCTCACTCAGCCTCACTTTCTGCTCACTCTGAAGTTTTCGCGCGAAATTTAAAAGTTACTTAACATCCCTAGATCAGTAAAATAAATTTGAAATGGTTGCAAGTAGTCTGGGATACCGTTTCGTTGTAAAAAATGTCCTATTTTCTTTTAAAAGTGAAGAAACTTTAATTAACTTTTTAAAAAATAAAACATATGTAAAGGGTATAATGGCATTAGAATTAGATAAGGATATTAAATTTGCCCAAGTGAATTCATAGTATAAAATGTGTAAAACAGTGTGTCAGTCCCCTAGTCAAAATGTAATACAATCAAACTAACATTTTTTTTGTTTTTCAGTTTGACTATAGATATCAAGGGGCACAAGAATTCACAAGTAAATTATATTTTCTTAATCTTGTCTTAGTAATATAAACTGTTTATTTATTTATTTCTGTTTTTTGCATCAATGTCATTTGGACACCGTGAATGTTGCACTATTTGCCACATAACCAAATACACATAACCAGCACCGGCAAACAGCATGTACACATTTTGAAGCATTATTCTTTAAACCCTTCTTCAGCTATTGATAAACTGAAATTCATGCCTTCTGCTTTCTATCATTTCCAGACTTCTAGTCATAAATCCTAACATTCCTAACTCAATTCTAATTTGTCTAATTCTCAATATTATCATCAGCATTTCTATTTAAAGGCATAACTACAAGCCTGAATTACCCCCTGCGCATTTTCTTATGCTCCTAAAATGCGCCTTAAGGGGGTATCCTGCTTTGGAAGGCCTAAAAAACCGTTTTTTAGGGAATTTTTTTAAGATAGAAAAAATGACCAACTCCAGTGAACTTTCAGGAATATTTCAGTATATAATTGAACATTATAAACAAATTTTTTTAAAGAAAAATATCGAAATGCAGCCGATTATTAAGCCTGCGGCACACTGCTGGATTTCGTGCTAGTTTGCTTGCGGGCTACTGTGTTGGCTAGTTTGCTTGCTTAGAAGCTGGAAAATGACGTCACTTGATTGGAACAGTGCTTGTTTTTCCGATGGATTTGTTGTTAGAACTGGTGCTATTAATTTATCATGCTAGTTTAGTATTTCGGCAGGAGGATCATTATAATAAGGTGGTATAGTATATGAGCCATGAGTTTTCCGACGTTTCATAATTTATCTCCTTCAAGCTCATGGCAGCCGGTTTTTTTAAAGAATTTTATTTAGTTATTGCAATTACAATACAATTATATTATAACAATAAGTGATAAATCATATTATACACGTGGTTTGTCCGCGGTATATTCAAACAAATACCTATATATATATATATATATATAGTATGCTGTATGTACATACAGTGAAAATTGACTTGCAGGCGGTATTTACAAGTTGACTTGAAGTCAACTGGTAAATGCCAAACTCAAGTCAACTTTTAATAGTTGACATAGAATTTTACTAGACGAGTCGACTTACAGTCGACAATTACAAGTTGACTTCAGGTTGACTAATAAAAGGCGACTTTCAGTCAACTTTTAGTTAAGTGTGCTGTTAGGGTATATAGAAATAAAAATACAAGATGGCCACCAATATATGGCGAATTTTTAAAGAAATTAGCGTTTTTATGTAGTTTATGCCATTTAATTATGGTAAATTTACATTTAATTTCCTATATATAGCGTTTAATTGTGTCTCAATAAATAAATAATCACTAAGAGGGCTAAATACACAAGAGATTAAAAATTCCAGTTTTTTTTTACATTTTTATAATCTTTCTCTGTCATAAATTGCTGATGAGATTACATTTTTCAAATTTCACCGTGTAATGGTTACAAACTTCGAATAATAGCTTCTTTAATTATATTTTTAATTTTGTCTTCATCTGAGAAAAATTTTATTTTCCTATTTTCATATATTACATTACATTATATTATATTCTACGAATGAGTACGCTAATTTCTTGAAAAACTCGCCATATCTTGGCGGCCATCTTGTATTTTTGTGTCTATATAGACTCATCTTTTAGATAAAGTCATTCTGCCACTAGATCCCTAATGCTAAGATGATTCGTTGATGTTATCATGAGGAAAAATGAAAAATTATTGCTCCAAATGCGATTTTCTTCACACTTTTTGTAGTATAAACTGGAATACCGGTTAAATGGACCAAGATATCAAAAAAATAATGTTGGATTTCGAAAGAGTACATCTTAAAATATTATGGTACAAAGTTCCGAAAAGATCTATAAAAGATGACTATGAAAATTGATTTAAAAGAAAAGAAGATTAAATTTATGCCATTTTGGTATGAAACGGGTTAATTGTAACCACGATGAAGACCTTTCTTAAAATGGAATTAGTAATGCTTGTATGTAAACATATCTCTATGTTAATTTAATGCTTTCATGAACATACTACAAAATAAAAATTACTTCTACATAAGAATTATCAAACGAAGATAATAACGCGCTATAATTTCTGTTGTAAAATATGAATGTACAGTTTGAAATATGAAGTTATATCGTTCAGATGCCGAAAATCATTGGAAGGAATCGACGGGGTCGGGAGATCCAAAATCCAAAAAGATTTTTAACAACGTCATCAGATGATGATGTTGTTAGCAAACGTGCAGAGGCAAAATGATTCCCCAATCGTCCATGTCGACTAAGTTGAAGGGATTACGCGAGATGTCGCCTTACCCAAAACCGTCTTCGTCAGGTTTGTCAAAGTGTGAGACAGGTAATATGTCAGTTCCTTGTACGGGTTGGAATATGGAGAGAACAAGTAGCGTAGTAGATAGCGATACATTAGTATATCACGAAGTGTCTAATGTTATGGTACCTCCTCACATCACAATTAGTGAACAAAATTCACTGTTGAGTGGGACTGAAGGTCACGATTATTTGCCTTCGAATAATGACCTATGTTTAGAATGCAATGAAATTGTTAATGACAATGAAGGTTCTGTTATATCAGAAGATGTAAATGCATCAAATAGATATAATAGGGAAAATGAAGAGGCAGAAAATGAAGACGATATAAATATGAATGAAGGAAATATTATTCATAATGAAATAATTGATGGTAATAATGCTTCATGTAGTGTTAATGTCGAAGCTCCAATTATTTACAATTATGATAATATGTCAGATAGAGATATTCTAATAGCTATGCATACTGACATTATTTGTCTGAACAAAAAAGTGGATTTACTAACAAAAAGGGTTGATTTATTGGAGAAAGAAAAAACTAATGTGTTTGTCGAATGTGAAAGACCGGAAGGCTTTCCAATGAGAAACCTTGAACAGTATGACCAATTCAACAGGGATACAAAGAAACAATCAGAGCTGTATTCGTATTTAGTATATTTGGGTGGTGTTAGTCTTAGAGATTGTATTAACACGTTCTTGAAAGAAAGTGTAGGCAACGAAATAATAGACTCTTTTTCCTGGACTGGTTTTACGTCTAAAGAAAATAAAACCAGCATTGCACTGAAAACGAGTAAATTGTCAAGATTATTTTTCAAAGCAATATTACAATTTAGTAATATACCAAGGCCAACAAGTAAAGTATTTAGTGTTGCAATGCAAGATGGTTTGAAAGCAGCTAAGCAACGTTTACGAGATTCTGAAAAACGTTCAGAAGCAACGAACAGTTCTCGTAATGAATATGAAAATAAAATGGAACGATACTATGGTGAAAGCGCAGAATTATGCGATACGGATGAATAGAAAAAAAATGTGATATTGTTTTTTCTGATTCTCATAGAAAATTAACGAACTTGATACTATCATTATTCCATATAGTTCTTGCATTTTGTTATTATATGTTTCTTCTATGTGTAAAAAGTTTTTGTTTAAGCATACAATTCTTTCTTCTCATTATTAATGGTGTAATATGTTTCTTTATCATTATGTATTTTTTTTCGCAAGAAGAGGTATTATTTTCCTTGCGTATATAGTATTAATAAATGTTTAATTTGTTAATGTATATGTCATTATATATTCATTCAATTACCCATTGTAAAGTATGACCGGCTGCATTCCATAAATATCATATCATTAATGCCAAAGTACAAAATCCTCTTGAAAATTAAATTTTTTATTAGGTTGTTCCCTAGTTTCGATTTCCAACAGTGGTTCACTTCCGATGGAATGAGTGTAAGTTGCGTGAATGCGAGATATTCCACCTCCACAGTTGCTCCGATCCGGTCCTATGCGGGGTTAGGTTTCATAGGGTTGAAACAACTCACTATGGGATCTACTCTTCGTAGCTGGAGGTACCGGAGGGTAAATGGTGCACAATCAATATTGAAATTGATTTTGAACCATGGAATATGGGAATGTTATATTTACTTTCATTTGACATTTAACAGCCAGATGATGGTGCAATGACATCATGAATCCCCACATGACTGTTCATGCATTCATATCTGGTTGGACAGGCTCGGTCATAAATGAAAGTGAATAAGGGAAGTATTTTTGTGTAGATGAATGAATGAGAGAAGTTAGCATTTCAACAGAATCAGTATTGAATGCGTTGTTTAAAAGATAGAGGTTCAGTAGAAAAAGTTGAAAATGTATTTGGTTGTTTGTCGATGAATAATCAATAGTCATGATTCAGGGTACATTTCCTTCAATGGTGAAAATTGTGAAAGTATTGCAGTTTCTACACTTAATAGAAATTACTCGAAATGTGCTTAGAACTTTCGAATTTTATATATATGCATAGCATTTCTAAGATTTTACGATCGAAATATAAACAAGCATAGTAGCTTTGTGAAGAAATAGATTGTATAGATTTATGTTCGATAAAGTCTCAATTTCATCAAAGAATTACATATTACATGGAAACAAATATCTATCAATATAAGATTAATTGTTGTGCATAGACAAATTTGTAACAATGTGATAATAGATATGTCACAATTCCCTATTCAGGAAACTATATATTTACAAAGTAAATCTTTTGCGAAATAATGGTACGCGCTGAATTCATCATGTATCTTGCATTTTTCAATTTGAGGCAGAAAAATGCTATTTTAAGCCGTTCAATTAGACAATGGTATAACTCCTTCCTTATTTGTGAAATTCAAAGAGTTGTTTTTGGGATAAAATATTTTTAACAAAAATGCTGCAATTTAATGTTATCATTTTCAATTCTAAATTATTATAATTGTAAATTTCGATTCTTCTACTTATAATCGGTATATTGCGAAAATGCTTGTAGTCAGAATTAATACGCAGAAAGGACACATATATGAACCATTTTTGGTTAATTTTATATTGCAATGAAGCATATGTATTCATATTTTTTTTAAATGTTTATACTTAAATAAAGCACTGTTCGTCGTTGTTATGAAGCTATTAAATCAATTGAAAATTGTAGTCAATGGGTAATGGTTCATCGTACCTTCTTTAAGTGTGAAACAGAAAAAACTTAGGTAACGTTGAAGAAGGTATATAATTCAGGACAATTCACTCAATTCAGTCTAAGAAATATTGCGTGATTTAATGTAAAGAAAGTAGACAAAACAAAAAACATTGGTTCATAACTTTTCATTAATTCTTTGTATTGGATTTATTATAAAACTTGAGCGAAGGAATCATAGCAACTGTTAGCCATTGACTGAAATAATTTTGTAAGCTTTATGAGATCGGGAAAATAGAAATAAAATATCGGGAAAGGAAATTGTATTTAATAGAAATTGTTGAAGATACATTTTTATAAGAAAGCATTAGTAATATTAAGCATGGAAAAGAATAAAAGTCATTATTTTTGTTTCTAATTGCTAGTTGTACCTATAGTATTTTAAAAACGAGCTACGATGAGTTGTTCCCAACAGTGAGACATAGTGGAAATTGTAAACACCGAATGCTTCTATTTTATCCTATATAATAATGAATTATAATTTTGTATAGTTAGTTTTATTGGTTAATTTTCGCTGCATTCTTTTATGACTACAGCAGCTTTTGTATTTCCATTCAAGACGTTATACTTTACCTTACGAAATTTTACATTCATTTAAAACTGCTTTAATAACTTATTTTGTGTATCAAATTTTTGTGAAGAATTGTATTTTTTAAATAAATTGTTAATACATTTAAAATTATATATATTATAATTATCTTTATTTACTATAACTAATTCGAACAGAACCACTATTCAATAACGAATATTTCGTTACCGACCCGATTGGCAAAGCCTTGCCCTACCTTATCAACTGTCTGTCTATTCGATATAAATTTCAATTCCGTTACAGTTACCGACTGACCACTCATTCCGACATATGCAGAATTCATACAGAATCTGTCTACTTTCTGTAGACAGTCTGTAGGAAGCTCCTGTACTGCAGATCTGCAGGCCAGATTCCCCGCCATGGCGGAAACAGAAAAGATCAAGATCTGGCCATTTTCTGTAGGCAGGCTGGCGCCAGTCTGTATAAAGATGGTTACTAGGGAAGGTCAAGATCTGGCCATTTTCTGTAGGCAAGCTGGCGCCAGTCTGTATAAAGATGGTTACTAGGGTGGGTTTGAATATCAGCATCAACTTTATAAAGTTAAAATTAGATGCGTAATAGCAGACAAACCAGCAAGAGCATTAATTACTTGTACTAAGCTGTTTAATGGCTATTACGGTTGTAGTAAATGTATTGTTAAAGGAACAAGAGTATTGAGAAGAGTGGTCTTTCTTGACTTAAATTGCCCATTGAGAACAGATACTGACTTTAAAAATAGAGCTCAGTCACAGCATCATGTAGATATATCACCATTTGAAGAACTTGGATTAAATATGATTGAGCAGTTTCCTCTAGATTACATGGATCTAGTATGTCTAGGAGTCATGAAGAAGATACTCTGTGTTTTGATTAAAGAGAAACATTTAACACACAATGATGAATTAAAATTATCCAGTCGTTTGATTACGCAGAGAAAGTATATTCCTACAGAGTTTTCTAGGAAGTGCAGATGTATAGATGCAATAGACACATGGAAAGCAGAAGAATTTAGAGTTTTTTTTATTGTTTGTTGGTATAGTATTCTTAAATGATTTGATACATATTGATAAATATATTCATTTTAATACTTTAAATTGTGCCATGAGACTGCTTTGTGATCCACAGCAATGTATTAAAAATAACAATTATGCAAAAGAACTTCTTGTATATTTTATAAAAAATATATCTACCTTATACGGCCAAGAGCATATAACTTTTAACATGCATAGTTTAATACACTTGCCTTATTATGTTTTACGATTTGGCCCTTTAGATAATTTTAGTGCATTTGTGTATGAAAACTATATGAATCCATTGAAAAAATTAATAAAAAAGGGTGAAAAACCACTTGCTCAATTATATAATAGACTTGTGGAAAAATCTACTATTGTTTTTGAGGAAACGTGTAGCAGTGAAACTTATCCACAATTATTGAAACCAATTAATAAGAGGCTTCCTTTAGGTTGCATTAATGCTCATAAAATTATTAAATTCAAAGATTTTATAATTACCACTAATTTAAATGATAACAATATCCTTTTAAAAGATAATAATATATAATACTGGTTTAGAATATACATATGCTACAAAAATAATAGACCAGTGATAATAGGAAGAAGATGGGAAAACTTAGAATCAATTCCTAATTATCCTTGTGATTCCCGACTAATGAATATGTACAAATCAAGAAAAGTATCTAATGAACTTGAAATATATATGGCCAATCACTGAAATAAAGAAGAAAGTAGAGTTACTATAGAAAATGGGTATAGTTACTTGATACCAATTTTACACTCCATGAACAACTAGAAATATAATAATATTGTCTTACAATACGTAAATTACTCTTTAAAAACATGTAAATGTAAGTTTTGAGTTTATGTACTGATTAAAAAAATAAATGTTATCGAATATCATTAACTTATCATAATTTATTTTTCAAACAAATAGTAAAATAAAAATATACAAAAATAAAAATTATACAAAAAAAATACCTGATACATGTACACTTAAATATACGTATGCATATACATATATTAATTTTGAATGAGCTTCAACAAATAGGCTTATAGTATAATTATCGCACACAACACTTGTACGACAAAATTTTTATAATTTTAATCTACCAACATATAGATTCCACAATACCCTTAGATGCAACACACTTGCAGGTGAGGGGAATATAATTTGACATCTTTTATAGGATCTTGAAAGAACTATATTTATAATAGCCGGTCTCAAAGAATGAAGGATGTCTACTTTAAGACTTCTAAACTCCACTGTGTCCCAAGAAGTCTTGATAGACGTTTTCTCACAGACTCCTCAAGGATAGCAAATTACAGACTTTTTTTAGACTTCACCTTTTGAACGAATTAAAAACAACTTCATTTGAGACGTCTTTCATAAGACTTGATAAGACCCAGAAAAGACAACATTTGTCGGAAGTCTTCAGAGACGTTATTAAAAAGGCCGCTTAAAGACGACATCTGTGAGAAGTCTTGGGAAGTCTTTAAAATGACGTCGCATGGACATCTATTTGACTTACATATATGCTCTGTGGGTACACACACAGCTATGCCTGGTCAGCAGGTGTAATTTAGGGTGAGTCCTACCAAAACCTGTAAGGTAAAATTTTACCATGTAGGATTGCCAATTTTTCAAAAATACATATGCTGATTGGCTAATTCACAGCAAATTGGCAATCCTACATTGTAAAATTTTACCTTACAGGTTTAGGTCGGACTCACCCTTAGACTTCGGGAGACGTCGGCTTTAGAAGAAGAGCGGCTACCGCTGGCTACCGCTAACTAACTCATTTTCACGTGTCATCCGTGTGAAGTGATGCTGCGTTTACCCACAAACACTCGATGGAAATCAAAATCCTTTTCCTAAATTAATTTTTAATTTTTATAAAATGCTTATATGTAACCATTAATTAATTAGATTTGGTAATAAATACAAAAAATGCATTCTTATTATAACAAATAATGTGAGTTGAGGTATAATAAACTCATTGTTTTTATATTAACCTGCTAACAAATGCATTTATTTATTTATTATTAAGTCCAATAAGTTAATGGCTATTAAATAAAAATCCCTTATAATGAAAAAAAAAAGAAAAAAATTTAAACTCCGTCAAGACTCGAACCTGAGCCCGCCGCGTGACAAAACGGTAACCTTATTTCATTAACTCGTTATATACGATCAAGAATTAGCTGCAATAATAAATAAATTTATCTACACAGCATTATTGCACAAAATTTATTATGATTTTAATTTGAAGCTTACTTTTTGCATGAAGATACGGTAGTTTAATGGTACTCATGCAGTACTTTAAATACAAAACTCTATTCATATGCTCTATTATCATAAATTAATTAAGTAATATTATAATTGTGAGATATTGGACCCGGCATGACTTTCAACCGAAAATCAAGAAAGGTTGAAAAAAGGATGGGATGTAGACTGCGCAACCAGAGTGGTGTACGCAGATGGGTTATTGTTAAGCTAAAGGAAAGGACATTGCTATTTGATACTGCACTCCAAAAAGGAAACTAGAGAGCAGAGTCTCTAGGATCAAGACGTTTTCGAGAGACAGCGAACAAGCGTGACTCGCGACTTAAGTACCTCACAGGCAAAATCTTAGCAACGAGAAAGTCGCTACGCGAGCCAGCCACCTGGCAGAGATGTGCCGAACTATGATGTGAAAGAGGGACAAGTGTGCTATAGGCTAGGTAAAGTTATAGTACATACACGGACCTACACTTAGCAGGCAGCAGCAGGGGTTTATGTCAGTTTATGCGATAGTAGTTACTGTGAAGCAAACAGAAATGACGGCGTATATGGAGCCAAGCGAGGTTAGCTTATTTTTAAATCAAAAGCAAAAAGATTCGGATAAAAAATTAGCTGCAGAATGGTCGGCTCTTGAGGAACTTTACAATAAAAGGTAAAATACGTATTTTTCATTATCATGTTACTTCCTCAACTCCAGGCATACTTAACCTCTCTTCTTTCTCGTTCATGACTTGCAGACTTTGGCATCAGTTGACTCTTAAATTGCAAGTATTCGTGAAACATTCTTCTCTTCAAAACGGAGATAATCTCGTGCAATTATACAACAATTTTTTATCCACTTTTGAAAACAAGTAAGTCTACTTTTTAACATTTTCTTATGCCAGATCATCGCAATTTATATTTTTGAAATGTTTTCCCCAACAGAATTAACTCGTTATCATTGGTAGAAATTCTTGCTCATGTAATAACACAGTTCAATGATAAGCAGGAAGCAATCAAGTTTTTGGAAAAAGCTGAAACTAAGGTAAAAAATAACAACGAAGCTGTAGCTTTATGTAAAGTTCTTTCTGGCCAGATCTGGCTGGACAAGCTAAACAATCATGAGCAAACCAAAAGAATTATCGATGAAGTGGAAACAATGCTGGATAATGCGGATGGTATTACAAGTGTACATGGAAGATATTATTTACTAGCTAGTCGTTTGTATAGATTACAAGGGAAGCATGCAGAATATTATCGCACTGCATTAAGGCAACTATTATATACAATAATGAGAAAATTGTTTAGATTTTATACGCTGTAAAAATTATTGGACTCTTTTTTCTTTTAGGTACCTTGGATGTATTGAATTGAATACATTGAGCAAGCAGGAACAAGAACAGCATGCCTTTTTCCTAGGGCTTGCTGCTCTCTTAGGTGACGGTGTCTACAATCTGGGAGAGCTTTTGGCTCATCCTGTTTTAGAATCTTTAAACGGGACTCCAAATTCCTGGTTAATTGATTTGCTTCGAACTTTCAATGCTGGTGATATATCGGCATTGGAAAGTTTAAAACCTCAATGGAGCAAAGTAGCTGATCTTGCAGCTCAAGAATTAAAATTAAGGCAAAAGATTTCTCTACTATGTTTAATGGAAATGACGTTCAAGAGGCAAGCTGGTAATCGGTAATATATTTTTATTTACTCTATTAATGAGATCCTCATAATAACATTACAGAGGAAGAGATCCAAAAACGCGTATTAACGATACGGGGCTATCTGACGACTGATTTCAAATTCATTTATCCATTTCAGTGACGTCGCGTGCTGCTCTTTCTAGTAAAATAATCAGATTTGAAAAACCAAAAAAGAGGAATGATTTTGAAATTGGTTTTTTCGTTTTTTTGAAAATCTGACTTTTATTGGAAAGAGCAGCTCGCGACGTCTCTGAAATGGTTAAATGAATTTAAAATTGGTCGTCAAATAACGACATATTGTTGACACGAGCTTTGTCTGTAATTTCGGTAAGAGAGATCTCTTTCAATTTTTTAATTATCGACTAACAATGGATTCTACATACGTGTATATATATTCTACTTCAGGCAATTGACTTTTGCTGAAATTTCTCACGAAACACGTCTACCTCTAGGGGAGGTAGAACTTTTAGTAATGAAAGCATTGGCGCAAGGTTTAGTTCGTGGTGCTATTGACCAAGTAGCTGGTACTGTTAACATGACTTGGGTACAGCCTCGAGTATTGGATCGTAATCAAATCGCAGGAATGGTTCAAAGACTGGATGGTTGGTGCAAGGATGTCAATTCGATGGAACATTTGTTAGAAAAAGAAGCATCCGAAATTCTTACGTTTTAAAAGTAAGATTATGTTGAGATCGTAAACCGCTAACGTTTCATTTTTAATTTGTATCTTTATAATAAATATTCAAATCAAGAGTTAGGTTTTCGAGTAATCAAGCATCTATTGAATGAATGATGTGAAACTTAAAAATGTATAATATATATTTATTTCATAATTAACACGTGTGCCGACCGAACGAAATAGAATTTAATAAGATTTATAGAAGTACTTGGTACAAGCTAGATCATCAAAAATTGTTTTTAATTGCACAGTTTACGATAAAATCGTGACTTTTGTCTAACCAGTTGTTATTTATATACTCCATTCAAAGTGCTTTGTTATCCAGAGGGTAATTCTTACCATCAACATTTACCGATCTGAACAACGTTGTTTTTCGGTACGAAATCCTTTTGGATCAAAATCCTTTTGTGTCATACGCAATATTATCTCGGGAATCTGCTGCCAGTAGTGTTAGTACTGCAGTAATAGTCGGAATGAAGGAGTTAGGGAATTGCTGCGCGGCCCCTGTCATCATCGATCGTAGGTAACCACCGATAATATTACAGGTGTGTTACAGTCGCGGCTTACCGATCCGAACATGGCGGTGTTTCGGGACAAAATGCTCTTAGATTATAAGCTCCCTTGAGTCAAAATCCACTTGAGGGTAAAAATCTTCTATCATAATCTATACTATTCACATACACATACGTGCGTGCGAGCAAGAAAACAAAGAGCTTTTATTGACCAAAGATAAAGAAGAAATCTCATTCATCTCAAAGATTATTTTACCGAGTTTGTGTCAAAATAACTCGATTAGTCGCGTCTAGATGTCGTTTAAAGTAATTTAAAAATTTCTTAATGCTGTTTTATTACGCCAACGATTTATTGGACGTTTGATAAAATATTTGCCACGATAGAAGGGATGTAGTACAGTATTTTGAATGGAATAACCAATTGTTTTGCGCGTATATTGTTCGAGTAAAATGTAAATCGGGCAGAAAGACTGGAGAATGGTTCGCGTGTAATGCATTACAGCGCGCGCAACGGGGCGGTCTGACGAGACAAGCTCAATTGGTTTTGGCAGAAAAAGCAGCCGGAGAAAATCTGCGCTTCTTCGTACGACGTGAGTGGTCTAGCACGGTGTTGCTTCGAAACGGAGTGATTCCTTGACGCGAAATAAGCAGAAAAATAAGAAAGAGAGAAGTCTCTAGCGGCCCGTGTTTAATGTCAGTCAAGCGACGCTGCTTCAGTCGTTCCACATTGAATTACTTACAAGCATGAAAAACGGTATTTAAAAGCACTTAGTGGTCCAACGACCGATTCAACTGACATATCAAAAGCACCTACTATGCGATGCTTCTCCCTCAGATTTTTCATTAAAAAATCGTCATTTCGTCTTAGTCTCTTTCATTTGTCAGAAACAAAAATAAACATTAGGAAGAATGACCTGAAATATACATTGCATAGAATTTAAAGTTAGTTACTACTGTGAGTTTGTACAGCTTTATTTTCCAGTTAACACACAAATAACGTGAGAAACGTTTCTGAGCGCCCAATTCGAGGAGTTAGATCCCTCAAAGAAAAGACTAAAGTTATCGTAGAAAAAAGAAGGTTATTGTTCAGTGTGTTTGATCGAATAACTCGCGAAAGGGATAAAATTTAAAGTTGCATTTTATTTCTTCGTTTTACAATGTCTTAAATTAAACAGTATATATTAGTTATTCGTAATAACTAGTAACTAATCTAGGAATTCGATAAACTTTTCTGTCAACAATGCCGGTAGTGATGACGGCAACATTTTAATGAAGTTGGCGAGTTCTTGGTAGTCCCCGGCGCGTCGCGAAAGGCGAAGCAGCAGCGATGTGATTCCGAGCAAACAGAGTGAGAGCGAGAGAGAGAGAGAGAGAGAGAGAGAGAGAGAGAGAGAGAGAGAGAGAGAGCAAACATAAATAATACAGAGGAGTAAGAAAGGAAGGGCTGGAGTTTGAAGTTGAACGGAGGCAGTTTGTATTAGCATTGGTAGGAAGAGGGACGACAGAACGGAGATGCAGGCGCCACCCAAACACTGATTTCCACTTACCGATTACACTCTACAAAGCTGCCTTCATCTTGTACAGTTTCTACTCGCTAAAGACTTTCTACCCGTTTGAAGTGCGCGTATTTGTATTCGTCGAGATCTCGAGCGTACATCAACTCTAATTCTTTTCATATAATTACCTTACACTCGTTATTAATTGGAAATAATTAGCTATGCGAGTCCACGTATATTGTACCAGATTACAAAGAGTTAGCAGTTAACGCGCGAGGAGAAGAGAGAACCATAGCTTGTAATATATACTGTAAATAATGTGCTGCAGTGTTTTTTCTCCAAGCACTCCAACTATTTAATTAGTTAATATATACTTATACACATTATCCATAGGAAAGCAATATACACATTGAATTCTCTCGTATATTCAACAAATCAGCTCGCACAGATTGTACGTAATTAGAGGCTGCGATATTTCTGTTAATTACTGCTTATTTAATAAATTAATTAGTCTCGGTAGACGAACAGAAATACTTTATTAATGTACGGGGTTCGTATACATATATATATATATATAGCAGATGATAATTGCAGCTAGTCGTTTAACATGAATTATGCTAATTACTATCGAATGGTAATTTTTCAAATAATAATGGAGCATTTCAATGTGCACGAAACATACATATATATAGCGTATATAGATCTTTGGTGCTATTGCTCAAACTCTCAGCGCGAGAGATATAAAAATTTAATTCTTGGAGGAGAATGACGTGCCGGTGATGCCTCGGGCAATCTTCGCCAACCTGTTTCAAATTTCCACGTCTCCGCTCTTCTTTTTCTCTCGAGCCTGATGGCTTTTTTCTTGCGCGCACCCTCCATTTTCTCTTTGACCCTTCTGTCTCCTGTCCACTCTCTCTCTCTCTCTCTCTCTCTTTACCCTCTATTTCCCTCCTTGTCCTCTCCCATTCATGTCTATATATATATATATATAAAACCAAGAACAAACCTCGCCTTATTTCTGTACTCCTCACCTGTGCGCGCCATCAGTGCCCTAGGACATTGAAAACTTCTTCCATTCGCCCGCTCGTTAACGGGATCATTTGTGAAAATTTACCGTTTCACCATCGCTCTAATCCAAACTACTTGTCGAGCTACTTTTTGACGTTATCAATGATTTCGGAGGAGAATCCCCCCCCCCCTCTCTCTCTCTCCTTTGTTCTCGGAGAAAGAAGGGAGGTTGCGCGCAGGCGCCCAGTTTTTCGCTAGGCTTTTCCACGACAGCGAACGATCCGTCTCGAATGCGTTGCTCCCTGGTTGGCTTTTATAAGTAACAGGCAATCTCTGTCTGTGCTAGATAACGCCAGGAGACCTAGGGATCTAGGGAGGGGATAGCTTTTCATCTTACTAAATCATCCGCTTTACTCCCCCTCCGCGTTCTTAGTTATGTCCCTCCATAGTATACCATATATATATATATATATATATATATATATATATGATACTAGAAGCACAAGCCTCGGGCGAACCACAACAAAATTCTCGTCGTCTTTCGACGGTGAATATCGTCGTTTCTTGGCTCCAATATTTGTTGTATATATATAGGTATAATAAGAAAAGAGGTAGTGATTTACATGGAGGGGGGGGGGGGGATATTAGTCCATAGGAGAGGGAAATTTGAAACTTGGAGAAACGTTGGATAATTTTATTGTTGAAGAGAGAGAGAGAGAGAGAGAGATCGAATCGAAGGACGTTGCATCCACCCTCTATATATAGTGTGTCAATCCTCTCTGCGGCTTGGGGGGTGGTTGAAATGGTAGTGGTAGAGAGTATAGCGCGCGCGCGCGCGAGAGAGAGAGAGAGAGAGAGAGAGGGCGGAAGTCAGTGGCAGTGTGGCGCTTGGTATCTGAGAAGAGATAAGGGCGCAATCTCTGCTCGGTGTCCCCTAACCCCTACTCCCTTTTCCCAGTTTTCTTCCACCGCCGGCGGTGCCTTTCCTCCCATCTCCTTTATCCGCGCGCACAATCCCCCACGTTGCGCCTCGCCTTCTCGTTACGTCCCTCTTCCCCACCACCCCATCCCCCCCCCCCTCTCTCTCTCCCTCGGTGGTAGAGAAAGCATGCTTAGCTTTGCTTCGCGAGAGCCCCACGCTGTAGCTGTAGAGGAGAGTCGTATATAGGGGCTCGGGAGGAGGTTTCCCTCTGGAAAAGGGGTGAGAGCGATGAACGCTATAAGCGGCGAGAGGGGGGGGGGGAGGGGTGCGGAGGCAGGCGCCGGTTGCCTGGCAACAACGGGAGGGGTGCCCGACATTATAGATCGCTATCCGGTTCCCTCTTCGGGGGTGGCTTGCGAGTTCTGCCGCTCCGCTACTGGCGAATCCCTCCGCAAGATGGCTTTATTACCTTCCGCCAAGGACTAACCGATTTTCTTGCACTAACTTGCTCCACTCGCTTCAGGAAATGACTTTGGATCCAAATGGACCCAGCTATTCGCTGCCTGCGCACTACGCCATTTCCATATGTGCTGTCTATATATCGTTCTCCGGTTTACGCTACTCTCTCTCTCTCTCTCTCTTTTAATTCGTCCTAAATAGACAAGCACAGTGGGCGTAATTAAACCCAAGTATAGCCGATTAGCGAGTAATTTTCACACACACACACACACACACACACATCTAAGAAAACTCCCTCGTCACTGTGAAACGTTAGTTTATTTATAAATTTGAGAGGGTCGAGGGGTATTTAATTAGAAGCGAGTGTCGCGTGTGTTTGGAGTTTGGTTCGAAGAAAAAGGGGGGATCGGGATCGAAGGTTAGTGCGGCGGTTCTGTGTGCAGGAGCCAACTCCCAGTCCCACTAGTCCCGGTACAACACCGGAGATGGAGCTCCAGACGTAATTTCCGGTTTCGCCTCGGCAGTCGCGCAGCATCGTCCTTCGCACCTTAGCAGTTAGCAGTGCCAAAAGACGATCGCTCAACCAACGAGATAGCTCTCTAGATATAACTTGCGCTTCCCTGAGTCGAGCAAAGAATTTTCCAACAGCTGCCATCCCAACTAATCCAACTCTTCCAGGGATCTTCTTCCACTTTTGCGTTGCGAAATAAACAAAGAAATGCTTATAAGAACCATCTGTACCAACACAATGACAGTGAGATGATAAAGTGTGTTGGTGTAAATGCTTGTATTATCGGTCAATTTTCGCATTTTTTGTAGGGTGTACTTTATGTATATAGCTATATATCGAGAGACTATATATACTGTATCATTGTATTTGTTCTACGTTTATTTAACACGTTAGTTTTGATTTTATACAGCAATTTTTCGATCATCAACATTTTGCGAAGTAAGCAATATTGAACGTCGGTTGGAGACGTTGCACTATTTGCAATGGAAAGAAAGAATCGAGAGTTGAAATATTGGTTGCGTGCGTTTAACACTAATAAAATAAAGTGAGAATGAATAACTGTATACGTATATGAAAAATTTCCAACAAAAATGACCAAATTTACCGATAGGTATAGCGCTGGTAATATTCACATGCACTATTACACACTCTCACCTTATAATATTAGTGTTTGAATGCACGGAGCGAATACGAATATGCGTTATATGGGCCAAGTTGTTTATTATCACGTCTCTTATAGTTAGAATATAAGAATTTATTTTGGCGAGTACACACATGCATTAATGAAGTACCGTCAACAGCGCCCTACGTTGCACACGAGATTTTTAGAAAAGAGGGGATTACTATAATATTTGTTTCTTATCACGTGACATGTGTGTGTATATTGGAACCTATACGTTATAAATGAAGATAAATTTCTTGTTCTATTGAAAAATGCCTGTCGATATATATATATATATATAGTCGTATGTGTAATTTCGTGGACTATGAGCCTAAGAGAGGGAAAGAGAGAAAAAGAAACAAATTGAAATTATATGTATGAGCCATTTTTCTTTCATTTCGCTAATGCGAAAACTTTGTAATAATTTTTAAGCTATTTCATAAGATTTTTCGTCGAAAAAAGATATTACAAGATCAATATTTCGCAAAGCTATTCAATGCAACTAAACCCACAGAATATAGTATAAGTTAATTAAAAATATCAAATAAATAATTGAGAACTCGTGGGAAAATACAAAGAATTGAATATTTATTACAGGGAATTGCATTATACTCCCTGTTGGAAATTTTCGTCCACGAGAGTGTGCAAATGTTCCACGACACCACACGTTACTCAACAATCTTACAAACAGAAAGACGAATCTTTCCCTAAGACTCGACCGAACACACAAAAACAAAGAGTTTGCAAAAGCATCTATAAAAATTGATATCCATTACATAATCACAGAGATAAAAGTGTTGCTCCATTATTACATCAAAGCTTTGGAGCGTCCTAACAAATTCCTCAACCACAACCTGCATGTCAGAAGCAACAAGATGATCCAGAATCCCCCTCTTTCTCTCAATTCTTACAGTTCTGAGGAAAGAAACACGGAGAAAGACGTATAATTTCTATCCAGACACAAGTATAGCAATGTTACAGCAAGAAAAAGTGATAAAGCTATTGATGATCGCTACGGTCGAAGCACTCGGATCTCGAGAGAACCGAGCGAGAGTTGCATCGGATATAAGTTCTGCTACATATAATGTCGTAATATAGTAGATGCGGAGGTATTTTATGTGCACTAGAATTCGCCCACGCATACGAAGCGTGCTATATATATATATATATATATATATATATACATATAGGTATAGCTAATAATGGTAAGCGAATGTTAGATAGGACTGTGTGACACGGCCATGTGCAGCAAGCTAGAGCAACCTCGTAAAGCGTAGTTAAAGTTTTAAAGGGCAGTTAAATTTAAGGCGAGTTAAGCTCTGGCATTATAATGGAGCGTGGCTGCGAGTGCGGCGGGTGGCGGGCGGTATAGAGGCAGACTGGCGGAGGAGGGGGCACGTGGATAGAGAGGGTGGCAGGGCAAGGGTTCGGTAGCTACGCTATGCTATACACGCTACCACCGTGTTCCAATGATGGATCTTTAAATTTTCAACCTAACCCCTTCGCCGTTCGCGTCCCTTGACAAAAGCCTCCCGAACACACTCGATATTTTCAACTGTCCAACAGTAGGCGGAGCGGGAAACCGTTATGATACGTATATCTTGCCATTTTTTCGTGAGAACATTTTTAGCCTGCCTCCTGGTGCGTATGTATATTGATAAACGAGATTTTATACAGAGGTTTTTCATTGTTCTATATAATTACGAATACAATTCGAACGTTCATTTCGAGAAATATATAGATTCTTGAGGAATTTTAATGAGATAATTGTCGGAGAACGGGCGATTCGACCTTGGGTCGTTTTATCGAGGGCAATGATGATTGGAATTAAGAAGAGTGTCGAATAAAAAATTGCGTGATTTTTGCAGTTCGGAGTGGAAAAGTGAAAGGAGGTTGTGCGACGGAGAAGCGGAAGATTCTCATGGGTATCAAGTATATCGATGGTGTTTCCTGCTGTCAGTGCTGTTAGGGGAGGGGGGGGGGGGGGTTGAGAGGAGCCAGAGGCATAGTCGAGAACGAGAGAGAAAGGTTGCGAAGCATTGAAATGTTAAAAAGGGGCGCGCGCCTGACGATCATCCCCCGTTGAAGCTTATATACGGACACGACTCGGTACGGACTGCACCTCTCGTTGCTTCGTTCTTCGAGCCTCTGCAACATTTCCGCGAGCATCCAGCGATACTCACCACCCGCCCCCACCTTTCTATCCCGTATTACGGAGTTTAATTGACTTCTTCAGGCTGAGGATGGAGAAACTGGTCCATCGGAACTCGCGCACGTCGCAGATGTGACAGATCGTCGAAAAGGCAGTCCCCTTTTTTCGTCCCTTTTATACGGACCATATTGATCTTGTCACGAGCTGCCCTGTACCATAATGCACTTGGACTATTTCACACGCGACGATTGTTGTTGAACCCCCGTGGCGCGGTGGCGGCGCCGCCATAAACTTTAAAGTCCGAGGAAGGGTTGAAAAGCGATATCGGTTACTTATTTATTAGCCTACCAATTTGTTCCTGGTGTACGTTCTATATACGACCTTTGGAGTTTCCCGCATTATCACACACACACACACACATACATTTATGTATACTGTTAAAAATATATGCAAGCTTTTGAATCGCTCGAATTAAATTCCATTCCTCCTTTCGATATAAATCTGTCTTCTCCTATATATATATATATATATATAAAATCCTTTGATTTGACTTTATTGAGCATTATGTTCCACAAATCTCATCGCGTGGATTCATTTGCAAAAGATACTCGAATTTTGAAAATTATCGAAAATTGTGACAGCAAAGTTTTGTACGACCGAGCCAACCATGAGGAAGATGCTGGCATTGATTATCCAGTTTATGAATAAGCGAGTATCACGCGCCGAGTTGTTGCGTTCGTTTCTCACGTGGATGACCAAAAAGGTCTCAATGCACGTATAGTATTATCTATATATATGGACGAGAGTCAAGGGATAGTAGGATGTTCCCTATACTAATGATGCAGGCTACTGGCTGATGTCGCTGCATGCTTAAACCAAACTCTCGAGGCTCGCACATATATATATATATAAATGTACATATATATAGATTTGTAGAAACGTGGGCGAGTGTTGGTCGCGAAAGACCGGATGAAAGGCTGTCGATTAATCGCGGTCGTGCCAACTGGACTGTAATGATGAAATATACGAGCAATAACTAGCCATGTCATGCTATACATTCGTAGCCTCGCTAACCTCTACATATATATGTATACGTATATTATTTATCAATCTCCAAGAAAGGTGCATGCATCGTTGACTCGGTGCTGCCCAAGTATTACAATGCACAATAAACTTTTCATATATATATATTCACATGCAAACAAAGACACTAATTACGAATATAGGATCATATATACGTTTAATCGAACACGAAGGTTGTCAAAACATAGCTTGGCAATAATTATACTCAAAAAAGAAGATGATAGAATTTTAGCAGGGCAGAGAGTGAGAGAGGAAGGAAAATGGAGCATCCAAGCGTGGGATAAATTTTATCTATAGAGAAATCGGATGTAATTATGCTAAATTTCGTGTTGTGTGAGTTTTAGTGGGTGGGGTGGGTGCGGAGTAGAGGGGGACCAGAGGCTTTGGCGAATTAGGTCTGACTATAATGCGCGCGAAGGGATAATTCGCTAGGTTGCTTCTGGACCCTCTGTGAATCCCATAGTAAACTAATATTTCTCGACGGTAGGTATATATATATATATATATATACGGTGCAGCCGGTGTGTTTGTTTTATGTCGGCAGATCAAATGGGATTTGCGGAACTTGGAGCTAGCCGGTCCTTCCATTATTAATGTGCGGAGTGCGGTCGACTGTCGCTCTCGGTTCCCAGGATATATTTATGCCGTGCGTATAACGCGCCGTGAACGATCTTCATTCCGTTAAATCTCCGACGGTGCAGCTTCTCTTGGAAAAACTTGACAAATTACGCTGCATATTTAACTCTCCGGCCGATGAGTAAACTTGCTAAAGTAGAGCTCTTTTCAACGTCTTCTCTTCATCCTCGTTTCCCCGAGTTTTTTATTCTTCTTTCTACATAGAGATATACTTGAAAGCGTCCTTTTCGTATTGTTATCGCAGTTATATTCAGGGCGAACGCGATATCGATGCAAAAATTGCATAATTTTTTATCGCGTACGTCTTGGAGAGGTTCGGTGCACGTATACCGCGCGAATCGGACCATTTGGTTACGGCTCGCGGATCATCGAGTATACAAGCCGAGTGTCGCACGTATCACCTGCTCTGCTGCCTTTGCCGCTCCGAGTGCAGACCGGCCGACACATCGAGCAGCCAATCAACCGCCGCGATCCAATCTAATTTGCACCACGATTAACTATCTGCCCATCGCAAATTAGTTTCCTACGGACTCTCGAGCACGACGCGCGCACCTTGTTTCACTTTGCGTTTTGATGAAAAATATTCTGCAAATCATTTTTGATGCAGACTTGGAAGAAAGAAATAATCTTAGCTGTTTCTTAAAAATCGTCATTATATATATATATATATATATATATCTATGTATACACTAGGAAGAAAATACTGGAAGGATGAAAACGGTGGTTAAGTTGATCCAAGCTGAATAGGCAGGATGTTGGTTATTTAATCTTTAATCCCGACTTTAATGACCGATCGAGGGTGACTCCTCCACGCACTCAGACACAAACACTTGCGAGCAGCAGCAGGGGTATGCAGAGATTCCGCAGTATCGCGATTAGGGGTTGGAAGTGAGCTGGTCCCCCCGGCAGTGCGGGAAGCTACGGCACAAAACGGCCAATGATAGGTTGGACAGGAGAAAGGGGACAGAGGGAACGCAATCGATCCCACAGAGATCCTGATACTCGCCACTTTTAGTTATCCGATCTTGTTTAGTCTCCCCCCATTTCTCACTCCAACGACCTACTATTCCACTGCAGTCTACGCAGTTTAACAATTCGAACATTGACCGATCGTATTTTCCAAAGGACCTGGCGAATCGAACACTTCCACGAGGAATCAATGTTTATGAAATATACAAAAAACAAGAGAGGCGCGGGTGATTACTTTGTAGGAGTGTGATTGGGTGATTGGCCAAGGGGCGAAAGCTGCCAAGTCAAATAACAAGTTGGACCAACCCCTTATCCTGCACGCATGGGATGTTATTAAACTGTGAGTTGCAACTTACGAATGACACCTTCTTATGATTTACGAGTGCTCTCCCTCTATGATTAGGTCTTTCTTTATGCGTAGCATTTGCATGCAGCAGACGCCGCGGAGCATGCACGCTCTGCTACTCGATCGTTTCTTTTCTACCTCTTCGTTCTTCCTTCTTAACATTAAATACCGATAGAATTTTCCATATTTTTCACGAGAACCAATTTGGGAGACTCGAATCGTTTCAACTTAACTTAGGGTTGGCGGAATCTCGGAGTCGTACAGGCACGGGAGCTCGATTGAATGAGCTTACAGGATAATATGTATAATCGGATGTGTCCATGCTCCTCGCGTAACGAAAGGCGGGCGACATATTGTTCGTATCAAGGGGGTCTTTCCTTTTCGGGTCGTAGAGTTAGGAATAGAGGGAGGGAGGGGGGGGGGGGGTGTGACTGGTGCCACATCAAGCGGGACCCCCCATGGGAACATTTCACACCGGTAACCACCGCAACCCCGCGCACGCCGGACACCTCTCACCCTCGCTCCACGGATACTTTTGCCCGAGCATATAGGCGACTTAGTCAGGGATGGCTTGTCGGCTGATTTATAACGCTCGAGCTTATCGATGATACCATTTCATCTATACCGATCGCGTACCTTATATCCTTCGAAACGACCTCGAGATACCGCAAACCTTATCGGTATAAAATCTGGAGGAGCGTTTCTCAGCCAAAATGCCCTCCATCTTTCTACAATCAATATTCTGCAATTACAATTTATCCCATAGTGAAAGTCTCGAGAGACTGTGCGCAAATTGTGTATAAATATATACGAAAGGCGGGGGGGGGGGGGGGGTGGTGGTGTAAGAAGAGGGAAACCGAGGAGAGAGAAAGGCGATAAAAAAATGAGTGGATTGGTCGAGTCTGCGGCAATAACAACACTTACGAGGCGCAGCCGGAGGGCAGAGTGTAGTCGTAGTCGGTGCATTTATTAATTAGAGGTTAGCCGTTTAAAAGGAGAGAAAGGAAAAAGGTTGTGGCGATGGGGAAGACCGTTCGCTCCAGCTTCCTCTCGCACACCCTTTCTCTGCGCGCAGTCCAGTCCTTAGGCCGAGATGAAGATACCAGAGGTAGGCGGATTGCTTCGCTCATAAATCCTTGCTCTAGCCAGTGTTAAGGTGTCGGGTGAACGAACCAACCAACCGATCTTCTTTCTCTCTTTTACCTTTTACGCTTCTGCATTATTATTATTATTATTAAAGATTGAAAAGAATTCAACGAGACGCAGCTCGCCTAACTACGCTGGACACTCTAATTGTATCGCATTTCTTTACACAATGTAGGCATATATATATATGTATATATCTATGCGACGGTGGTCGAGGCTTCGAGTGGCCGAGTACGAGCCACGTTTGTCAGTGTATAAGAAGAGTGACGTCAATTCATGGTAGGTTTGATTCGAACGCCCTTCCCTAAATGATCCCACAGAGAGGGCACGTGCCTTTGGCACCCTTCGTGCTTGCCGGAAAAGTCAGAGCTTGTCAACGAGCTCCCCTTCCCCCTCCTACCGCCACCTACCCTCTGTATCATCAGCTCCTCTCTCGCTCTCTTTCTTTCTCTCCCTGACATCCACTCTTCATTCACCTCCCTTTCCTATATACACTCATCTATATCATATCTCGGTTTCAAAGCAAGCAACCTAGTTACACAGAATGAATTGCAGTTAATCCGCAGACGTCAACGAACGTTTCATCTCTTTGAGTATTTGTCTAGGACGCTGCATTTGTTTGTCCAAGATCTACCGTGATTTGTCCTTGACACCTTTCGCTCTGCTTTACTGTTTGGAATACTTGCATTTCTATAATGATAACAAAAATATGGTACTTAACGTCCATTTTATTTCGACAGTATATGTAGATACTTTAAGTTGCTCCTGCGAGCCTTCCGAACTAGAAGAATTTAACCATTTTTTCAGGTTCTTAATAAAATTACGCACTCTATTGTCTAACGATTCATGAAAAATGTTCTCTGCGAAAGGTTGAAATTGGAGAGTTTTTTGTCTCTCTGTCGAGAGGGAGAGGGAGAGGGAGAGAGAGAGAGAGAGAGAGAGAGAGAGAGACGCAGGAGAGAATAAATGGAAAATTGTTCCCATAAAACCTGCCGTAGTTTTTTTGGGAAGACGAGAGGAGAAGGGGGATAAGAGCGTGATTCGACATTATAATAGTTTGGGCGATAGTCTCGCGTAGAAAGGAAGGAAGCGAGCTAGCGAGCCAGCGTTCCCATATCAAGCATGCAAAGCTTGATGTATCGACGCTTTATGACGGGATTGGGGCCCCGTATACAGAGATCGCTCCCCCGTTTTTCTGGCGACGGGAGGGGGGATCCAAGAGGAGGAGACCCTAAAATAAGTTATGGTCAAAGTAACGGGGACGCCAACGCTCGCCTTCGCTACCACCGTGCAGGATAGTCCAATGCTTTTTGCAGAAATCACCCTAATGATCCGATTAGTATTTTATAGTATATCGGTGCTCGAATATTCTCATACGTAATACGCCAACTCCACCAGACCCGATCCCTTTCCTAATTTTTGTGCATCGTGTTCTCTCAATTCTTCCTTGCAAATTGTATCGAGAGCAACTCGAGAGAATGACACAGTGTTGTTAATTATGGTGCACTGATATTAAGAGGAAAACTCGAGTGAAAAACGATCGACAGTCTTGGGTGAGATATCGATGAGGACGGAGTATCGGGATGATGATTCGCGAGGTAGCATAATGCGGGTGGAGCGTAAAGCTCCGAAGCGTGAAAAAGACCGTGCGCGTTGTCACGCAAGAGAAACTCGAATCCCATTGGCTCGGCTTCCTTCGAAGATCGTCAACGCCCCTGCACACGCACATGCATCCACGCGTTAATCCAGTGGCTCTCGTGACCCAAGAAAATATTCCCTGCTTCCATCTTTTTTTTTACCTATTTCGATTCGACATTCTGCTCAAATTTACGCGATCCCATGAAAAAAGGAAACTTTGCGAAATTCCGGAGACGCAGTTATTTCTCAGTAAAAAACATGCTACGTACAAAAAATTGAGTCATTTTAATTTAATGAAAGAAGAAGAGGTAGATTCGAGGGATCCTGATAAGGGTGGTGGTATCGGTGTGTTGGGAATAATGGTGCCATGTCTTGCGGAGAGCGATAGAGATGGATAGTGCAGTGAGAATGGGTGAAGGAGGGGGAGGGTGGCAGAAGGATAATTATTATCCTTGGGGAAGATTATAAATTTGCGAGTAATCAGAAACGCAATCTTAGCGGGTTGACTATGCAAAACGAGAATTGAACCATGACAGATATCAGCCTAAGCATAAATTCCTCAAGCGCTGTGACAACACGCGCCGCTTGGCATAATCTCTCACGGGAATGGCGTCGGCGTCGGCGTCGGCTTCAGTTTCGGCTTCGGCGTCGGCGTCGCTGTCCGCGTCGACGTTGGGACGGCTCGAATCTGCGCAGCTTACGCGCAATATCATCCTAAATTTATAGCCAGTGAAGATAGCCCGTACTGATATTACGTGTCATGCGCTCATTGGTCCCTGGTTAGTCTCAATCGCTACCGCTAATTGACAAAATAATTGCCTCGTTCAACATTCTATTATCCTCGTCCAAAACACCTATCTTTTTTACTCCTGATCTGCGTGGCTCCGTATAATGCAATAATCAAAGAATCAACGCTGTAAAGGAGAAAAGAAGCGAGATAATGTACCATTGTGTTGAGTTCTTTATACTTTTTTCTATATATTTTAACAACGGTGCGATGAGGTCGTTGGACGAAATTTCAAGAGGGAAATCGAAGCGTGCGAGGGTTTGGTGGTTGGGAAGGTTGCGAGTTACACGAGTAGTACTACCGATGGACACACAGCTCGCACATAGGTTTTTCGCTCGTGCTGTGCGGTCCGAAACCGCTTGAACTTGAAGCTTGAAGCTTCTCGGCACCGATACATTTGTGCCTAACGATAATATAACTGGCGAATAGCTTTGAGAGCACTTTGCGTCAAAGTATGCATTGTCGGGCACGCGTTGCCACTACAGAGAATGCAGATGCCCCTGCAGACCCTTCTCATCTTGCTTCTTCTCATAACTCGAGTATCAGCGCATATGCTTCCAATCAATTGCGGGGTCGCTCACAATGCTGACCGTTCAGTTCTCTGCATTTTTTAAACACCGCTTCTGAAGCAATTATACTTATTTACGTTTTTTCGCCAGACTCCTATCGTATTTAATCGTTATTGGCCAGATCCCTGACGTATGCGCCTATTGATGTCTTTTTTTAGCGTAACGCGTACCGCGATTTGAAACAATACAACCTAAGTAGAAGCGGTAGAAGGACTCTCGAGTGATTGGTGAAGTGTGCTTTGTCAGAGCACGCGTCCTGTGTCGCGTTTGTCTGTGTGTGTATATGTATATATATATATATATATATATATGTAGTACCTATATACTCGTAAGCTCTTTGCATTTCTTCTCTATTTTAGGTTTGCGATTTTCTTTTTAACAGGCTACACGGTAAATTTTGTCCGTTTTTCACTATTCGTAGGCGGCACGCCCTTCTTTGCTCGTACACGCTCGCACACTTGTACCCACAGAGTCTCGTTGTCTCAGTGGGTCCTCTTGTACATACGAGTGCAATAATACGCGCATGTGTATACTTTGAAGCGTGTGTCAGTAAGAGCTTCGCTAGCTGGGAGATCCAGCGACCTGGGGGTTATCAACTTGTATTCGAGCCTTTTCAGGCCTAGCAATATGATATCTGCCTCTTTGCTCTTCACCTGCCCTCGACCCCTCTTAACCTGCTCTCGTCAACCTTTCATCCGATACTTCCTTTACCCACCACCGCAAATCACTGCTCCAATTTTCCTTCAATTTCCCTCGAAACTTACAGTCGTTTCATCATTGCCGCATGATTTATTAGAACAACATCCACGAAAGGATGCTCCATCAAGTTTTCCAGGCGAGTTTCAGCAGTGATATTTCAATCAGCATTTACGATTCGACGCGTCGGATGATTCTCGCGAAAGGAAAATCCTTTGGTTCGGTAGGAGAGGTCTCTGGAAAATGGAAAAGGTTACTGAAAGGTTCGAGTGAGGGAGGAATCGTTGGAATTAAAGGAAAAGAAGGCAGAGGAGGGTGGAAGGTTGTGGAAGGGGTAGGGGGGAAGGAGACGAGTAGGGAGAAGATGGAACGAGATGAGGAGTAGTCCTGGTGCTACTTAAGGGAGGCTATTCTGGGGCGCGGCCGTAGGGAGGAACGCGATAACACGGAGGGCTCGGTTGTCTGATGGCAAGATGGCGTCCCATGATAGTGACGTCATGGAGGCTTGGGATTGGGGCTTCGTCGGGACGATATGGGGGATGCTTGGGGGAGAGGGATGGGTAGGAGAGGATGCCCCGAGGAGGGGCGAGTAGGAGAGAGAGAGAGAGAGAGAGAGAGAGAGAGAGAGAGAGGGTGGGAGGAGAGCAGGGAGAAGAGGAGAAGAGAGTGAGTGTAATATTGATCGCATCTCCGTAGTGCAGACAGCATCTACCCTCTGTTGACGGGGTTGTTGCTTCGAGGATTTAACTTTTATATCTCGTATACCAACTATTGCCTCAACACAGGCACACAACTTTATCTTACTTACTATTCCCCTCCCAACCCTTTTCATCATCCACTCAATTTTCCACAACAACTATAATAATTCGCTTATTGATCTCGCTACGATCGCTATTACACTCACTGCTGAATTTTCAAGAGTACCAGTGATAAATTTCCGATATGGTCTAATAGCTAGGATACAAATGTGTACGTTAACGAGTAGTCTTTATTAGGTGACACTCGGTGCGCAGTGCAGCAGTAGTGGTATACGTACCCAGTAAGAATTTTCCAGATCCACTGATTCGCTAATGGCGTTAAAGAGTATCCTACCGAAAGCTGCTCCTGAAAAAAGAAGAGTGTATTTATTATAAGCAGCAATGCTGTGAGCGTTATCCGAGATCGCAGCAGGCACCGAGGGCTGCTCGCGTCTTCCTGGCAGGTGACTTTTCGTCGAACCCGTTTTATTCGAAGGTTAGTGATATCGTCGCGATTATCGATGCCATTCGCCTTAATAAGCGCAAAGTTTCAGCGTTATTTAAATTAAACGGCAAAGAAAATTCCTCGACTTTTCTCAGCTCGACGCTTCTCCACGGGTGTACAAATTAAGTCATAGCTGGGTCGAAAAAATTGATAATTATTTTCAACGCGATACGCGAGAGATTGCGAGAAGCGTTGTAACCGAGCGACGCGCCTTGGCGTGTATCGAGTAGGAGGGGGGAGGAGGGGGGGGGGGGTGAAGAGACCCGGAGAAACCGGCCGGCCTGGTTACGCTTGGTTGCTTTTTTCGATCGGTCTGTCGATTCGTGGTCTCATTAGCTATTCCGCAGATTAAATGCCACCTGAACGATATGACTAACCGGACGTACGCAAACTTCCATCTTGCTCTACCCATCTTCCAAACAGCCTTCCTACCACCTCGCAAGGGCACCTTTACATTCTACCTCGACGCCGTCGTTCCTTCCTCAACCGCACGCCACAGAAACATCTATTTTCACCTCTCTATATATACAAAAGCACGTATACACCACGGTTGAATAAAAAAGAGCAACGGGTCGAGACTCGTTTCGAAGGAAGTACAAAAAAAGACGAGCATCGACGCTAACCAAAGGAGCATGTTGCTCCGCGAAACAGTGCAACTTCGTATATACAGACCGTGTGGCTGATCTCTCCGGCGATTTCACAGATTTCAGTTTTCAGGTGTGTTCTTCGGAGTCCCGAGTTGCTTTTTTTTCGCCGCAATTAATTAGCGGATAGCATCATGCCTGTAGCGCACGTACGAGGTTTGCAAGCTCGATAAAAGTAATGCCGCTCGGAAAAATTTTTCTTTCGCGACGAGAATGTTCGGGCTGCTAGAGATCGAGAGGGGCCGACGAGGGGGAGGGTTGGAGGGGAGAAGACACGCTAGCAGCATACAATATACTATAATAGGTGGTACATACAGGCGGTGGAGCGCGAGCAACGCGGCCAACGCGGTTCGCATGCGACTGAAGCCTGAGTTAGATGGGTTGGGGGGAGGAGGGGGGAGGTCGCCAGGAGACCTGTATACTGCGCTATAAAATTTCAAGTATAACGTCCTACGCCATAAAAGAGCTTAAAGGCCGCGATAAAAAAACTGCCGAGATAGCTATACGGTATACACACATATATACATACAAATAGACCCTTGCGCTTTGACCATTTTTTTCTAATGCGCGCGCACAGGTTTCTTCATCGATGAAAATAATTCTTTGTATTATATATATATATATATATATATATATATATATATATATATATATATGTATATTGATGTGTGTTTCTACCGCTGTGCAGAACGAGTAGAAATTAGCCAATGTAGGCTGAAGAAATAATTTAATTAGACTCGGAGGAAACGATGAAATATCGCGATAATGGCTTATTAAAATTTTTATGAAAGACTCTCACGATTGGTCTTACGGGACGATTCTCATTAGAGCGTCTTCAATGCGGTGCATGTGAACGCTTATACGAATTAAATAAAAGAAGTAATAACCAACCTCTCTTGATTTCCTAGAGCGAAAGAATGCTGTGGATTTGC
Source organism: Prorops nasuta (assembly GCF_024137725.1). Taxonomy (NCBI): domain Eukaryota; kingdom Metazoa; phylum Arthropoda; class Insecta; order Hymenoptera; family Bethylidae; genus Prorops; species Prorops nasuta. The sequence continues at coordinate 7,778,562 of NW_027116803.1, read as the reverse complement.
TTATCATCGTCGGACGATTTATTGTCGCGCAATATGCGAGTTTGTGTGTGTGTGTGTGTGTATAATGCTTTATTAGGACTCTTGATAGAAACTCAGGGAAAGAGAACTGTTTGGGAGTTTTCTTCGGGTGGTAAAAACTGGCTGAAAGGAAACTAATGGGAGAGTAGCGAGGAATAAATCAAAGCTTCCTGGTTGTCGCGAGAACGATGAAGACAGCAGGAACCCTGAAGAGAGTTACGAGATCGATTATGATTTTAGGAAGAGGTTTGTGTAAGAAAATTTCCACGCGTCGAGTGTAACCCGTTGGAGTTGATAATAGAATCGGTGGCATTTGGCCAGTCGGAGCGGAATGACGATATATCGGGAGGAAAAATCCGAGTGGGAAAGCTGCTCGTACACACAGCGAAGGGGTATTGCTGCCGTTTCATTTTACGGTCGTGTATAAAAAGCGGACTTGCACTGGGATAGAATAGGGTGGATTGGTCCAGCTAAGCGTAGAGTTGGTAGTCGGCTGGTTGGTACTATAATAGTTGGTAGTTTGTAGCTGGTAGCTCGTAGCTAGTTTCATGGGATCAAGTGACGTAGAAGCTACCACAATGTCTTCCCGTAGGGGATCAACGACAGATCTTATCCAGCGAATGCGCTATCTGTGAGAGAACAACCCTGAACAGTCCCTCCATGTACGCGTACATATATCTCTTTATTCCTTTGGCATTTTCGAACTGGCTTCATTGTTCATTAAATCCTCAAGGCTCTTCCTCAAACCGTACGCATTATCTCATTTCAAGGTCAACAGAGTCAAATCGTTCCTCGGTGATATATTGGAATAATTTCGCTCTACCGCGCGACATGGTTGACAATTTGCCGGCGCTCGCGTGGTATAAAGGGAACTCGAGGAGAAATAAAGGTAAGATGGAGGGGGAGAGAAGTTTAACATTTCTTAAGAGGCATTAAAGCGAGTCAGTCTCCTTTCCACGTGACCTTTTGCATACGAGATGTAACTGCGTCCGCGAGAGTGGTCTGTATACCTCCTGGGGGACAGCGAACCAATTTCGTCGAGGTAGTTGCTCCCTTATACCAGGAAGAAAGATGACATCTTCAGCTTTGGGAATAATAAATGAAAGAAAACGTTTCAATTAGGAAGTTCTCGTCTCTCTCAGCGTGATGTCCCCTCGCTCCGGACCACCCGAACGACACAAGTCCTACATATCCGAGTCCTGCATCCTGCTTCCTTGGACGCGCATTAAACTGCCTCTTTTGCATTCGTGTGCAGCCCACACGCGCACGATACAGCAAGGGAATGAGACGCTAGCGTCTCTGACGGATGGCAACATTATTGCGTCCTGCCTTATAGTCAACCCTCCATCCCTTCCCTTCCTGCTCCCGCATAACCAGACCCCTGCAGCGATAGTTAAAATAGAAATTGTCGAAAGTTTTCTTGTTTTTCGTCCAAAATATACCAGACTCTCTCAAATTTTCTTCAAAACGAGAAATCATGGCGAACACTGGCACACCTATAAGTATATATATACTAATGTAACTCCAAAAGAAGATTTGTTCGTTTATTTTTCAGGGGTAGCATCTTTCAATAGGCAGAATTGATATCGTCGGGTAACAAGAGACTTTTCCAGAGTCTGATGTGTGGATGCTGAGTGTATAGGTGTATTCGCCGAAGCACTAATATACGAGCAGTCGACCTAAAGCCTGCACACCCGAAAGAAGAAGAAGAAGAAGGAGAAGAAGAAGGGACGGCGCGAGGCATAAAAGATAACAGATGCGATGCATCCGTTCGCGGCAATAAGTCTGATTGTGTTCAGGTAGCTGGACAAATTATCCGGTATTATGGCGAGCTCTCGGTCTATCAATTATGCGAAGCAAACTCAACGATTTCGCGATCCGCCGGCTTTTATATCTGCGAGAGTCCCGGACGCATCCACCAACGCGCCTCCAAGGTCTATTTCATTGATCATCGTCACTCGCTTCCAGGTATTACATGACCAGCGAGCTGCCCTTCCTGGAACCACTCGGATCTAGATGCCATAATAAAAAGCCCTGGCACACACCCGTTTATGCTAATACAATGCTTTATCCGCCAAGGGAAATAGATTTAAAATGCTAGCCGGAATTATATATATATATATATATATATATATATAAAATTTTGTCTAATACCACAAATACAGATATATACATGTATATATATAAGGGAGACTAGAATCAATTGTAACAAATGTCCACTTGTAACATTCAAATTTGTAGCTCCATCCGTTAATGAAATTTAAAATCGTTCTGTACTCTTCTACAATACTACAAGATTCTGTAGTCGCAATAGTTAAGGGCCACCAAAGCTAAGCCACTGTTTGTAGAAATGAGAAGATCAGTTTTCTGCACTCTTTTGTAAATATTTCACTTGCTCTTTAACTTTGAACTGCTTAGTTACCATTGTATAAATGTTAAAATTCGAAACATGAGTGAAATCGTCATTTATTTGAATAAACTTTTGAATGTCAAGCGATTTTTAAATGTAACATTATGTTGACGAAGTTTTACTGCGTAATATTTTGGAACGCTTGGTGTCAATAGTAACAAGTAAACTGGTTTCGATTGTAATATGCTAATTGAATAGGAAAATGGTAAATGCTTATATTGCATCAACGATAATTCATTGCGTATTGAAACAAGTATAGATATCGTGCTGATAAATTATAAATAATCAAATGTTGCAAAAATTAAAATTATTTTGTATAAAATGAGTTTTACTTAGATAAAACGGTTAATCTTTGTTATTTTATGAATTTACAAATAAATTTAATTTCTTAATGTATATGTAATCCTTTAGATAACATGATTAGCTTACCGAATCATCTTCAACTACATTTATATCCATAATTCCATGGGAATTACTGATACACTAGCTGTTCAAAGCTGAATCACGTACATGTACTGTTTCTGCTTCCCTTTGAGAGGAACATGAATCAATTTTACAAGAAGCATATTAGTCGTTTGCGTATTGAGTATAATTAAAATATTACCTAAATAAAAACAAATTTGCCTCCTACATATATGCAGTAAGTGTCACCATGTATTTGAGTTTTTTAACATTAGCACGAAAGAATCTCGGAAAAAAAGGAAACTTATTTTGTTACAATTGATTTCGGTCCCCTATATATATATATATATATATATATATATATACACGTTCCTTGAAGGAATTTCCTTGGAAAATTTGTACACCTCTCTCCAAGTTGGACGGCCCCGTCGACCTGAGATATTTTATTACCTGCCACGCGTTTCAAGGAAAACTCCGAGGTGAGTATATATATAGAGACGTATTTTACATCGGTAGTCATCTCTGAAATGGAAAAGAATCTGCATAATTTTCCGGCAATTTTCAGAAGAACCTGCCATAAAGACCGTAACTTGGGGCCACCTCGTTGACGCGTGGTTCGACTAGTGAATGCTGCTTTTTTCCCTATGTTTTTTCCCTCAAGAAAATATAACCTTACACCTGAGCCGAGCTTCGAATCACGATCCATTATATACATGTCTCGACCAAAATAGTCTCGCTCTCGTCAGCTCACTCGCGTTTTAATTTCACCTTCAAAGTTTTCGTGACTGCATGACCAATCAACTCTGCGAAGAAAAAGTTTAAAGATTGATGTTATATAGACACGAGAATCAGCAAAGTTGTATAGTACCTAGGGTGTACAAATAAAATTTACGTGGTTTTTATCAAGAAGGTAGGATTCGATCTCGTGTTTAACCGGAGCCGAGTATTTTCTATTGAAAGCTATGGAAAAAGATTTGGACGTAGCGATAAGCTATTTATCATGATTTTAAAGTACTGAAACTACGTATAATAGACTCGGAGTATAAAGCACAGTGTCCCGAACCTTTCATTCAGTTGCACCATAGAACGCCGGAAGAATAAGACGTTGACACATGGAAACCTTCGTGTTATATTCCTTCTCTCGTTTATTATTTATATTGTGACACGTTGCGAGAAGCGAGACTTTCAGAAGAAACATATATATATATATATATATATATATATATATATATATATATATATATACAGAGTCTCCGAGGATCGTCTTGGAGGAGACATATTTTAATCGAGTGTTAAAAAAAAGGTATATGATATCTCTATCTCATCTCTAGTGGATGGAGAGCAAAGTTTAAATAGGTGTTGAAAAAAAGGAAAGAAAGAAAGTAAAAAAGAGAAGAAATGGGGTGTGGGGTGGTAGAGAAGAAGAATAAGAGGAAGATTGGTACGGTTTATGCTTTGGAAATGTCCGTGTCCGCTGGAGAGGTAGGTAGGGTGCGAGAGATCCTAGTGAAAGTAGTGCAGTTTTGCGATAAGGAACGCAATCTGATGCGCGTGCCAGATAAGTGGCTGATGCCTTTAGTAGAGGGACGATGGCGGCGTTTCGGGCCAGGGTTAAAACGCTCTCAAGGGGCGGTCCTGACACCCTCGCTTAGCTGTTCGCCTAACCCCTCGACTAAAGCCGCCCGGCGCAGATCGAATTATGTCGGGGGATGAAAAGTCGTTGGCGGACCAAATGCTCGGATTACGGAGACTCTCGGTCATTAATTGGTCAGCGTGTCCCCTTGTATATCTGCTACACCATGCAACCACTCGGTCACTTCTCGCTCTTCTTGGAAATTCTTCTGGCATTTCGACCAAACTCACTGTATTTATATTTACAAATACTATCTTATGTGCTTGATCTCTTTCTTCTTATTATATCGGACGCGAGGCAAAAATCTCTCTCTCTCTCTCTCTCTCTCTCTCTCTCTCTCTCTCTCTCTTCCTTTTTCCAGGATCTAGCTCCTCCGAGCATGCGTTAAGACCTTGTTACGATCACGTATCGTACTTTGGGGTATAAAGCCGTAAAATCAATGATAAACGTGGCGGTTAAGGGTGAAACGTTGCAGTTTATAGACGTTGGAAAAGCAAGGGTTAACTGGGAAATGGGAGAGAGCTGGAGAGAGAGAGAGAGAGAGAGAGAGAGGGAAAATTGAACGTCGCCAGATTCGTAAGGTGCGCCTATAGCGACGGGGTGTTGGTATTCGCCGCGGGTTCCCATGGACAGGTTGGCCCACCCATGGTTTTTGGGGGGAACCTGCCAGTGCCGTGCAGTCATGCATCCGTGCGTCCACTACTGCCAAACCGATAGAGTCTTTTGGAATTTTGACAGCAGGGGCTCGAAAATCTTTACTCGCTCACCGACTCGAACGCGTAATTCTTCTTCACCTTTTGCACGCATTCTTTCCATATTGTACCCATTATACACAGAAACTGCAGTCCTCATTCTTCAAGAAGTGACATCTCCACGTAATTTTGTTTCGTAAAATCCAAGCACACACCCTACAAACTTACATTTTTACCACTTTTCATAACCATGCATCGATAACCTCCGCACGTGTTATTATCGTACCTTTCATACGTGGCTGTTCATTTACGAGCTGGTTTACCAAAATATTATGTCGATTCATTGTTTTCATCAGTGGAGGAGGGTACACGGGTGGGTGGGTTCACCTCGCTCCTTCTGGTATATGTCGAAGAAGAAATGGTATTGGGTAAAAGAGGAGCGGGGGGTGAGGAATCGTGATCGATCGAGTAGCAGGAGCAGCTATGGGAAGGAGGATGGACAGGTTTTACGATCGGAACAAGATAGGAACCGTTCGAGATTCGTGGAGACTGCGGTGTGGAGGGTTCACACGCCTCCTCGATTCTCGATCGTCCGTGTCGTCGTTACCATTCTCGCGGGGTGTGTATACATGTATATATATATATGTATAAAGAAATGGCTAATTGAAACAGGCCGATTGCACGCGTGTTGATATCGCGTAAATCTATATATATATATATATATATATATGGCTGCATGTGCCTAACTGCTAAAGCATTATATGTAGGAGAGATTAAAAGAAGAGGACCAAAGAGTGGAACGTAATAGTCGGCGCTGTATCATAATGTCGTACCTTGAATAATTTTATTGGCAGTGGCCTATGGGAAGAGTGGTTAGTTCGGGCTAGCAAATAGGCATTCTATTGGCCATAGCGAATCTGTGTACAAAACAGCGTAACCTGATGCTGTCACGCTTGCACGCAGTCCCTCCCTTCCCTGACTTCTAGTCTCGACCCTATACACTTTTACCTTTCCAACCCCTCTGGGACCGACCATCCGGACCATCCTGACCACCGCTACAGGACACGCGCATCATTTCCATAGAAGGACCTGCTGTCTCGCGCTGCAGGCCTTCTTTTATAATACGACTCCCACCATCATGGATGCATGGGGCTCTTTTCACTCTATATCTTTCTACTTCTCCAACTCTCTTCTGCCACACGTGAAAAATTATCCCTCTGTCCGCAGAAGTCAAACTTTTCGAAATGTCATTGGAGAATGCCTATATATATACTGTTCCTGTGTGGAGGGATCGCTCTTTACTCACTCCAACGAGTTTTTCAGTATTTTCAAAATTATGAGTGTCCATTTGTTTTTAAGTATTCTCTGCAAAATTATGCCAAGAGTATTTATAATAATACGAGGAGTGTAATTGCAAAGAGAAAGAAGGGATGGAATGAAAAATGTTGCGGAATGAAAGAAGGAGCGTTTTTGACCAAAGAGAAGCCACAGGAGCATAATGTTCGTCAGCTGGACAATGCAGCATAGGTCCCTGGAGGGAGGGGGGGGGAGGGAGACCTCTCTCTCTCTCTCTCTCTCTCTCTCTCTCTCGTACATCGATACTAATCGATCGATGCACGCAAAGGAAACTCTGTACATTTCTATATACACTTACACGTGTATCCCACTCTCGGGACACGATTAGTCTCTTCATTGTGGTGACCGTCAGTGTTGTTCGCTAACCGACAAACTTTGAAAATGCAAACTGGCAGAGCTACATGCACGCGTATATTAGCACACACAGAAATACTGATACACAGCGGAGAGACGCCCCTATGGTTGGCTCGATATACATGCACGAATAATATACGTACATATATGTCTCGGAACTACCTGTGTGTAAGTCGATGTAGAAAAAGCCGGACGAGATGCGTCCAATCGCAAGATATCGGAGTATAGATGAGGAACGCGTGTCATTGTTGGTGAGCCGGAGTCCTAAGTGATTTCTGACACGCCGTCTATATGAAAATGTTCCAGAGTGAGAAGGAGGAAGAAAGGCGTGGAAGAATGGAAAGCTTCTTGTGGCGCAGTGTTCCATAAGAATAAGATACAGAGAGAAAAGAAGAGGAGGAGGATGATGATAAAGAAAGGTGTGTCCATAGACTTTGCTGCATGAATCGCTATAGTATGTATTATTATACACGGTATATATATATATATATATATAGTTAACTGACCAGACCCTTTCCTCTGCTAAGTTTGGGCTTTGACTTCCAATAGCTCGGTCGCTTGACTTATGCTAACCCCGTTGGCTTATTCGCCCCGTTTCCAAAGCGTCAACCAAAAAGGAGCTGACCGACTGGCGCGCAGATACGAGGGATCGAAAAAATCCAAAGGCAATCGATCCCTCGATCAACGCGATAAGCACTGCAATGACGCTGCTCCATTCCTGATCTGCTTTCTTTCAAAACCAAATGCATTACCATACTATTCATCTTTTCTCCTCTATATGTATATATATATATATATATAGTGCTACAGGTAAGCTACTCACAAATCAATCAGTGGCTATAATCCATTCCAATTGGGTAATTTACTTTACTAATTTTATCCTTCTGAATGGGAGCAGTGTGGACACTTAACCATTTCTTATTGCAGTGACTTGTTTAAAAATTCACTGCGAAGAATAAGTTGACAAGCTCTCGCAAATGTCTGTGCGAATTATTAGTGAAATATTTAGAATTCCATATCGCGATTTTATCAGCAGGTGGAAAACGTTTTGGAGGTGTCGGGCCAACTTTATTTTCTTTGAAAGAAGGCGATGCGTCAAAATATGTCGAAAAACGTCAAAACGTGGGTTGAAACGAGGGAAACGGGATGTATGTGAGTGGAGGGGGAGGGGGGGGGGGGAGGGTAGAAAAGGAAAAGTGAAAAAGCATCGCGAGACAAATCTAGAAAGGTCCCCGCTGTAAACGAAATGCTAGACTAACCGACCATTTAGTCGGGTGATGTCGGTGTCGAGGTTTTCTTGGAAAAGAAAAGAGAAAAAAGGAATCTTTTAGCCATTATACGAGTGCATATAATCATTACTTTATTTCTTTTTGCCACTCGTTCTTGTCTCCCTCGCTCGTATCGCACAAACTTTATTTACTTCCCTCGACAAAAGCTACGAAATTTCCAGTAGAACAATTGTTTTAAATAATTTAGTTCAGCACAGTTTGAGCGAGAGCTACGGATTTGTGTGTGTGTGTGTGTGTAAGAGAGAATAATATCCCCCGCAATGGTCTACTTGTAGAATGAAGAAAAGTTTTTATTCCAATGATATTATTGAAATGTTCGGATTATATATTCTTCAATGAGAAAAAATAAAAGGAAGATCAATTGACAGCTGGACGTTTAATCATTCCACTTGAAACGTTTTCATTCTTTGTCAGAGATTCTTTCGTTGCCAATCGCCGCGGTTATAATAATGACATTCTTCTTTCTCTTACTATTTATTCTTGCTTCCTTTATTTTTCCATTTAGTTTCTATATCCATCATCCCATTCCATACACAATCCACTCGAAATAGTCTCCCAAAGACAATTAAACTAATGCAATAATCGTGTGCTCCTACTTACACAGACAAAAATAAATAGCATTGATTATTATAAAGTAGAGTTGTAAACATTATATTTATATAGTAAATATTAATATACTATGTAGTGTAGTACTCTATACATAATTAATAATTCAGTAGAAAATCATGTACGATATAGGAATATTTGCTATTTTATAGCACTTGGTACTGTCATGTTGCAAAAATATTATTATGAAAATATAGTAGTTTTTATTCTTTAAGAATAGAAGAATAAGTGTAAAAATTGGATGTGGTATTAGTTATTATTCAAAGTACAGAATATTTTACGATAAATTTATGGATATTATGTACTATTTAGATATAAGAGTTTTTAAAAATACTAATTATTACATGACAAATGTAATACATTTTGTATTAAAAATTCGTAAATTTTGCTATACAATAAAATTTATTTTTCTCCGTGTTGCTACTCTTAAAGTGTATTGATTTGACATTTAAAAATTCTACAGAAAAAAAGACAAATAGAAAATAATCGTTGAAGGAGTAATAAATATTTATTTAAAAAGCAGTTTGATAGATTTACTGTATAAGAATTTCTATCCTACGGCGATTGCGAGGAATCTGGAAATATTTCGACGAAAAGAAGGTTTATCATCTAATGCGAAGCTACTTTAAGTCTCGATACAATATTTACGAGTCGATGCATCATGGCTAACAATGGCTGGCATAACACCCTCGCTTTAGAAAAGCCACCCTACATCCTTTAGATATACATACATATACTATATATATATATATATATATATATATAATAGATACATAGAGGAACGGTCAAATGGGCGTATTTGTGATTTTGCGCGCGCCTGCAAAAACACATCAAGAAAATACGAAGAAAGTTTATGAAGTAGAGTAATGCTGAGGAAGTTGGCGCGCATGTGTTTGTGTGGGAGCGCGGCACAGTGTACCCAAGGGCTCTATCGTATCGGGGCTCAAAAGATAACTCTTATCTCTACGAAGCAGTATTCTTATACCGATTCGATGGGGAGAGTGTCGGCTGGCTTCGTGCCCGTATCTACATCGCTAAAAAAACATCGATTGGACCAAGACTCCCCTACAACCTTATCCTTTGAAATTTCTCATAAATTCTTATAACAGTTTTCCAGGTAGAGCTTACCTCAAGCGCTACGTTATTAAAAGCTAATATTTTTGTTTGTGTAATTAGTATAATGAATATTTCTCGCGTAGTATCATAGGATCAGTTTCAATCGAAAGTGTTCCATAGGTATGGTTTAAAAGAAAGATTGCTCGATGATAGCATATGTTTAAGATATACATTTTTAAATGTTTCCATGATAAATAAAATATATATTGTAAATGGTTTGTAAAACAAAATACGTAAACTCGCTATGTTCGAGTGAAACGAAACGAGTGATATGTTGGAAATGGTGGGAAAGCGCGCGTGAATACCTATTTATATATACACGCGTATACATATATATTCATAGATGGTTGTGTGCTTAATGATTAGGACGAGCACAGGCAGCACATAAATAATAACTGTTGGCGTTCGATGCGACTAAACTAGGGGTTTCATTGGCGCTGGAGAGTCGAAAGGGGATGTTGGTGGCTCGAACGGAGCAGGAGGGTCCTCCGCACATGCACCCCCTTGCCCAAGGGTGATGCTAAATCGACTATACATATACCTTCCGCTTCGTTTAACCACCGAATATGTTTTAGATTTACTTCGGCTTTCGCACAGTTATTCGATAAGTCGACCAATTAGATATGCCTGGCTAATGGCCATTATGCCTGATATGATATTATTTTAGACGACTTTCCACGCGATTCGCCTATATCCAATCCATCACGCTGCTAAAATTAATTTTCCATATATTAGCTACCGACTTTGCTTATCGTCCTCCTCTTTCCACGACACCAATTTCATTTTCTTGCTAAAGCTACTACGAGCCTTAGTTTTAATAATTAAAGGTATCAAGAGCTATTATATCTCATCTCTCAATATTTCTTTCCTTTATGTATTACGTACTTGTTCATTATTACACTAGTGCGAATGAAAGAGGGCAAGGGAGGGGGGATGTACAGTGTGTAACAGCAATGATGTTTTTAATTTTAACCACATATTCTTGAGGCTAAACTAAGTAAAAAAGTCCTATACTATCACATCTGTAAAACCATCATAGCCGAGATAAATCAGTTTGAAAGAGATAAATCAGGGCTTTGATTCAATGGAAAAATTACTTTATTCTCACTTTCGTTGAAAGTTCCCTTTCAAAAAACAAAAGAAGCTCGTACTTCTTCACCGTTCTGTATTGCCGTATACGAACATGCACGGAACTACGCCGATTTTTAATTATTAGCATGGTGAAATTCTTCAGGATCAAACTATTGTTATATTGAAAATTCTTATAGAAGAATGACAAAGATATTAATATTTTTAGAGGAAGGTAAATGTTTCGAGGTACCTTCTTTCCTTTAGATCCATTGCTTTTTGCAAAGTCAGGGGCATCTCGCGAAGGGTATTGCAATTGTCTTGAACAGAGCAGAGGCTATGTTTGTTCGTTTTTGCTTTATTCTAATTTTAATCTATCTTTAATATACAAAAATAATTTGTATATTTAAAAAGGAAAAAGCAAAAACGAACAAAACTCGTTGCGCGTAACTCTGGTCCCGAGCATATGTTTGATCTTATGCCCGGGAAAGGAGGGGAAGGGTAACAAAATTTGGATAAAAGGAACCTGAAAAAGAAAGCCTACCTATCACCAACAGCTATAACGCCTGCCTATAGTATGCAGCGTTAAAAAGCCTACCTATATCGGAAAGCTAAACCTGAAAAGATATACACACGTACGCAAAATATAGTAACGCAATGATGAGCCTGAAAAAGAAAACACAGGCACCCAAAATATAATATAACGCACAAAGAAGAACCTGAAGAGAAAGCCTGCCTAACATCGAAAGCTATAATGTCTACCTGAAACGCAAAGCTAGGGGGGCCTACCTATATCGGAAATCTAAACCTGAAATAAACACACGCACGCAAAAAATTATAACGTAAAGAAGAATCTGAAAACATAAGAAAAAATGAAGAAATGGTTTTAACCGAAGAAGGACCGATTGGAGTCTATCGGTATGTTCTCTCGGTCATTCTTAGGTTAAGAAAACAAAATCCACAGTTTTACCCCTGGGACTCACTGATTCGGCGAAAATCCAATGACGATCCATTTGCAGCCTGCAGAATATGATGACGATGATGGCACTCGCGATAATTTAATTGTAAATTTATATGACGCGACGTGGAAGATTAAAAACTTTATTGCGAAAAACGGAGGCTTAAAAATTGCACTACGCGACGCAAAAGTTTAAAAATGCCACTACGAAAGGCAAGTTTAAAGATTTTCACTCCGCGACGCTGACGTTCGATTCGCGCACTTACACCCCAAAGTGAGGTCGCTCACTGTAACACAAACAAAATAATTCTATGTTATTAAATTGTAATCTTTTTGATTCTGTTTTGAAGTTTATTTTGGCTTTAAAGGAAAAATAAAGTTACTTACAGGCTATGAGAGTCCTTGAGGCTGTTGCCCTTGATCGCTGCATGCATCAAAACACTGCACTGTCTCACAACACTCGAGTCGCGCACTGTCATTCTTTACACGAATTATTTCATTCGTAAATACTTTTATTTCAATCGACTTATGCATTTCATTGTTACATTAATTTATTTAAACCCTACTAAGAAAAATATTCTCAATCAATGAACAATTTTTCGTTACAACAATGGATCAATTTTGTTAATATAACAAATAAAATCATTCATATCATAACGAATAGTTCATTACGTACTAAACCATTCGCTAAACGAATGAATGTATCTATTTTATTAACTCACCTTGTTCATTATTGTTATAAGAAAAATTTGTTTAGTGTTTGAAGTATTTTGTCCGTGGGTTAAAATTAAATAATTACTATAATGAAACTGCACGTACGTCATTGATATAAAGTAATGAATTATTTTTAATGCCAAATAATCAATCGGTTGTCAGTGATTAGGGCGAAAAAAAGGCCGGCGCGCGTGATTCACAGACAACCACCACGTGGAAATTCGGAAAATAGACTGTGTGACGGGTGATGATAAGCAACGTGCTTATCCGGAAGTGACACAATCGAATCTGATTGGTTGGAGAAATGGCTGCGCCAATCAGGTGCGATCGCTAAGTGAGCTGCGTAACGAACACTTCCGGTATGGATGATTTTAAGACTGGAGCTACTTTGGATTTAAAATAGCGATTGCTCATTGATTATCTGCATTTTTGTGATCAATCAGCAATCAGCATTCTAAATTTAGCAAAAAATTCAGCATTAAACCTGTTTAGACAGATTAGCACTACGATAGGGCTGCTTAAAATTAAGACGCGTCATGATTGGTCTCGAATTAACAGAATTGAACAATCATAACACAGCGTTGTGTTTGCTTTGCTAATATAAATGTTTTTCTCAAGATGAAACGGTTTCAAAATTAATCTACAAATAAAACAGTATCATTGTCCAGAATTTTCAATTTAATAGGTGCTTTTGAAGATTTCCTTAAAATTAGGCAGAAAATAAATTTCACACAGCAGTAGGATCAGAAAGGAGAATAAGACACATTGCGAAGTAATATTAATAATAGGCGTAGTTGCGTGTGTGTGTGCATGTACAACAATGCGGAACGGTGGAGAAGTACGAACTTCTTTTGTTTTTCGAAAGAGAACTATCAACGAAAGTGAGAGTAAAGTAATTTTTCCATTGAATTAAAGCCCTTATTTATCGCTTTAAAATTTATTTATCTCAGCAATAATGTTTTTACGGATATTGTAGTATAGGACTTTTCCACTTAGTTTATCCTCAATTCTATGTGGTTAAAATTAAAAACATCATTGCCGATGCACCCTGTACAGAATTGGACAAAGAAGAATGTATAGAAAGGTAAACGCCCAGCACTTTACTCTCGAAATCCGTGTGCATTAGCGACGCGTTCCTTTTCATTCTCCTGCTTTAGGCTGAGAGAAGATTTGAGATGATCGTGACGTAGCGAGCAGTGGGACGATTATCCAAGCTCTCTCTCTCTCTCTCTCTCTCCCCCTATATATTATCAGCCTTCTTGCCTACCGCTTTTTCCTCGTAGATTTTTCTCAACGAATCAGTTCGTTATTGCATCGAGTAATTAAACGCACCAGCCAACTGTACAGTATAGAACATTTTTCACCAACTTTTATGCCAGCAAAATTCTTTTCTTTTAACACCACGAGACAGTGACTCGACTTTAGGCGAGTAACCTAACTATATTATATATTTAATTCCAATTTAAATTGTTTCAAACCAGAGATAAGAAAGAAGAAGAGTATATAGCAGCTAGTCGATGTACACCATAAAGTTTGTGGTATCTCTCGTGTAAATTATAGACGCGTAATGCGAGGGGTTGAACGATCTCCATTAAGAAAAGCCCGTAACGAGGGTTAACTGGTAAATGGTGAGTGACGCAGGACGAAACACCCGTGGCGATTCCTGTGCGACTTTGTCAGCGTGTAATTCGCGTAGTTGCACATCTGCCATCGTTTAATTCTTCGCTCGAATCGAGGGAAGAGAGCAGGAGTCGATCGCAGGAAATTACCGCAGCTTCTGCATGCGTGCACGCGGAGACTCGATTGCACGAACAATTATAGAGGACAATTTTTACTTTCTAGCTGCAGGTATAACGGTATATATATATATATATATATATAGTGTATAATATTGTAATATAAAGGGATAGAAGCGAAGAATGGAAAGAGACTGGTGGAGAGGGTTAGGAAAAAAATGGTTAGAGTAAGGTTATTGGTAGGGAAAACAGAGGAGGGGGAGGAGGAGGGGGAGGAGGAAAACTTCCGGAGGCTAAGAGTATATACACCTTGGTTTCCTGGCGCGGTGTGTGTTGGAAGAATGAATGGAATTAGTGAGGAGGCTAGGTGAATAATATCGGTTCTATCTGTAGGGGCTAGACCAGGGGAGTTGAAACGTATCTTTCGACGTATCTGCATAGACGAGGAAACGAAGAGAGGATGGTGCTGGCTGGCTGGCTCTTCTCGGAGAGAAACCATCTCCTCTTGCGACCTTAAGCTTCCCACCCTTCGCAACTATATACCAGGCAGGCACTATCCTCCTCTCCTCTTTCGCGCACAACGCTTTCGTGCAATGCCCCTACATTAACATACACACACTCTATGATGAAAAAGAAAAAAAAATAAAGTCTTGAAAAATATGATATTGATAAAAGCTAGGGCATATTTGCATATATATATATATATATATATATATAGAGAGAGAGAGAGAGAGAGAGAGGTTTCTAATTATCACATAGGAAACTGTGAAACCTCCTAAACACTATATAGATTTCTCGAGGAGCGTCTTTGTTTTCGGTGGAAGAAAAAGGAATCTCGACCGTAACGATGAGAGACCAAGGACATAATTTTAATTATTATCTAGTCTACCGATCGCGAATATCGTGTCACGTCCTCTCTGTGTTTCATGAATGATCCCTGCAGGGGTGATTGTTGCCTATTAAAACATTCCATTCCATTCCCAAAATCGAGCAGGTCATTCATGCTTCCATTTGGAAAAAGCAGCTCGTGTGACAAGGGTCGCTTGCGACGGGAACGCTCGTTTGTCACTGACACCGATACTCCACGGCGACACGGTACAATATCGTGACGCTCCTAACGAATGACTTAACTAACTAAAGTTGGCCCAACCGTGAAGGTGGTCGATCATCTTGACCGGGAACTCACGAGACCCGGTATCGATACCTCCCCCAAGTTCTCACGAGAACCGCAAGCACGCTGTCTACGTTGAGTCTCATCACCGCACGCTATCCCAACATCCTCGAAAAATTATTATTAATCGCTCTCCCCAGTACATATACATATATATATATATATATATACTGGAGAACAGTGCAGAATCTCGAGGCAACTTTATACCATCGAGCGATATATCTCGCAATTTCTATATATATATATAGCTGCATGCTCTCTGTGAATCTATTTCTACAGAGACATAATATATATTCTTAGAATTGACCCTCTTACTCGTTGAATTATGCACAGGAAGAGAATGATTTTTCGCACTTTCGATTCGTACAAACGCAGCATGATCGATGATCGAGGAAATGGTATTCCATTAAGCCCTTAAGAGTATTAAATAAGGATTTTGTAACGCGATACGTTGGGCTCCTCGTTACTTCCGTTGACAAAAGAGGTTGTCTCTAGTGGCCATAACCAGGTGCCGAGATTGATACCACGAACACTAGGCCAAAGCCCCCCACGATGTTGCACGACCTCCTACGGGGGCCCCACTATTGAACTACTACACCACCCCCTCCAAACTAGGATGAATCTCCAACAAGCTTATAAGCTTCCCTCCCACTATCAACTACCTTTTTTTCGAACACTCGGAGCTGCGTCATGCGGATTATCCGGTTACATTTTTCAATATAAAAACCGTGTCACTGGAGAATAAATAAAACCGGCAAGAATTGCTTCATTATGTATATACATACATACACATAGCAAAGAAGCATCGCTTGGTTTTATATTTTAATAAACACACTGACAGGGCCAAGAGATTTACAGATTATTCTCTCTTCAGACGTATAAATTGCAGTTTTTCACGCCAATAATAATGGACTGTATGGGAAAACTCGTGGGACAGGAATATAAAATATCGTTGAAAGGTTGACGATGGACGGAACAAACGAGTCGCGATTGTGTTGTATATGGTAGTGGGGGAAGGGGGCGCCGCGTTGTTGTGATTGACCGCAGTGGAGAGCCGCGGGCACGACTTAGGACTGTGCGACCGAGTCAATCTGTTGGTCGTAGAAATACTTGTGCCGTTTTTGGAAGGATGCGAGGGCATAACATTGTATATCTATATATATATATATATATATACTGGAGAAGGAAGAAAATAGAAAAGTGTACGCGCGAGCGAGGAGTGCGAGAGCCCCCCCCCCCCCCATAACCTACAAGAAGAGGGAACAATAATCGTGACCGCTAACAAATTTTTGGAGGAATCTGGATGTGGCAGGAATTCATAGAAGCTCTCGTGTCGTTTTCGCCTTCTCCGCAGCTTTTCTTCGGAGCCTCCTCCTTTACAATGCTGGTAACACAATGGCCGCCAAATTACGGCTGTTCCAGTCAAAATATGTCCTCTCCCCGTAATCGCTACTCGGCATCTACCGATTCTCAATTCTCGAAGCACGCGGCCCACCGCAAACTACCGCAGCTGTATTTTCACTTATCGCCCATCACCGATCTGCAGATTTTCGGTTTTTATGAGCATCCAGCGGGGTCAGCCAGCTCACGGTTCACCCCAGGGGAGACGCAGCTTTTTCTACAGACTTTTTCACCAGCAGCTTCCGCATACCTATGGAAAATGTCTCTTTACCCAATAAAATCATCATTACACTATTTCATATATATATATATATATATATATATACTTGTTTTACATCTCGAGTGGCTGGAGGCAGTTGAAAAAAATGGTTGTACTTTTCCGAAGCATCGGTGATACACATACTTATACCTCGATGATATTTGGCGGAGGATCCTCGATGGATGTTTTTATCGAAACGATTGGTCGAAAGGTGAGTTTGCAGGGAGGCCGTGCTCGTGGCCGTGGCCGCGCGCGCGGTAAAGAACGTCAGGCAGCTGTCGCCCGAGTCGCCTATTCTGCGCCATTGTCGCGCGATGTTTGAGTGTTCCCGCAGTAAGAGAGAACAGAGGAGAACACCCGGCATTGTCCTGCTTTCAGATCCGACGATTGCTCTACTGATAATATCTCATCTGCATCCCCGAGCGAACGCGAGCGAGCACACACACACACACGCGCCCTTTGGCCTCTCTGCGTGTCAGTGCGGCAGTAGCGGTCTGCGGTGGTAACGGTGCAGCGTGCACCCCCATGGCCCCGTGCGTGGCGTGGCGTGGCGTGGCATCAGCCTCGATGGCACTGCTGCCTAATACACGCTTAGAGTGGCGGTTTGTCCCGTTGGCCGGCTCGAACCACACGTACATACGACGCCTTAATTTCGATATGTGGGGGCCGACCAACGTTGCCCCATAAGAGTACATAGCTCTCCTTTATGCGTCCGCACGCCGAAACCCGATCCTCGTTCTCTGGAAGCGACGCAAGCGTGCGAGAACCTTGTCAATTTTCATTCGCTTTGCCATTTAACGTTATGCGAAGCAACGTGCCACTATATGCAAAGTTCCTCTATCGCTGCTTCGTTATTGTTCCATTTGATCTGTCCCTGTATTCCTCCGTGCATCATTGCAAGAATCCGTTTGGTGGTGCGCGCCATTTTTATCATTGGACATTGCACCCATATATATATGTAGGAAAGAGTCGCGTTGGAGATTCGAGAGACGTAAGCGTGTGATAACGATCGAAATACTCGGCAAGAAATAACGATCGAACAGAGCTTGTATTAATGCTCTTGATATCCTACCTCGACGTGGTGTAACGCTATTTCCGCTCGACTTGCTGTCAATTGCGCGTTAAGAAAGAAATAAAGGGCGCTTCTTGATATTTTCTCGGATACAGTCTCGTTATGCACGCGTCGACGGCGAGCCTTCTGAGAAAGCTTTAACTGCCTCCCAGCTTTTATTATTAAGCCCACTTAAAAGGTCGTTACGCGCATTTTCATGAAAGCCTCTATACAGAGTTCTCCTGCGTGCTTCTTGGATGAATCTGCCAGTAATGGCAGCTGTTGTTTTTTCGTCATCTCTTAATATAATATCGAGCAACGAATAAATAAATAGGGTATACGAAGTGAGTAGGGAATAGTAAAAGTAAAATTTAGAAAGTTTGCTATATGCAATTATAAATGTAGGGAGGCGGGGTAAAGAGAGAAAGGTATAAAGCGTTCAATCACACACAAATTATTAGAAATTTAACAAGGGTGCATAGCGTATGAAAATTGGAAGAGAGCGATCGAAGGAGAGACAGTTCTGTATACATGTGCAAGGGGGGGGGGGGGGATGTAGACGGCGCCACTCGCGGGACCACCGAATTTGGAGGTGACCCTTCGAGGAGACAGTCTGGTCTGGCGAGGACTGAACTGTGAAAGCAGACGAGACGCGCCGAGGGAAGGCACCGGTGTAGGGGGGGGGGGGGGAAGGAACTAATCGGGCCCCAGACTGGCCCAAGCTTGCTTCGGCTCGGCTCGACTCGGCTCGGCTCGGGTCTCCAGACGTCGCGACGCCAGCCTATTACGTGGCTAACGGTAGCGTCCTTCTCCAACGCAAAGCCGACCCTTGTAAATCACGGAGCGAGAGTCACTCTTCGTCCGCAACTCGTCTCCTCGCACAACCATAAAACAAATCAACGACTCTCCAAAATTTAGATAAACTCCTCAAAGTCATTATTTGCCACGATACCTTTTTGCTAATTTGCTAAAACATTAGCTCTCATTATCGTGCTATTTGCCAACCGATATAAACTCCGCTGATGTTCGGGTGTAAATTTATGGGAGCTACGGGAAAATATTGCAATTTGTGAAAATATTCCTTGGGAACCCTTGTAATGTTAATTATGTGCAAGAATATAGGAGGACTGTAATGAGGCGGGGAGAAGAAGAAGAAGAAGAAGACTAAACCTCTTCCTGAGTCATCTCCAATGGCCAAAGGCATTTCCTGATTTGCCAATAATTACTAGTCGTTAGTGTAATTCATCGGAGAAGCTCGGGCTAAAGCATAAAATAGACTCCCCGTCTAGGTAGTCAGGTGTTTCCCCGACAAATCTTTATTTTTTCCGAAAGCCTCTTCCGGTTTGGAAAATCCGCTCTACTTTTCGGTAATGAGTCGTTCGGTCGGATTTGACCCCGATTAACGATCACCCGTCCGCTCCTGCGACTCGAGACAAAAAGAAGATTACAGCTTAACGTAGATTACATTAGTGAGAGCTCTTTGACCATTCTCAGGGGTTTTCCACTAACGCAACCAAGGTCTACGAACGTCTCCTTCGTTCCTCTGTGATAACGATAAGGATGAAGTAAATTTTCAGGTAATAATCGAATGCGTTACTGCAGCATCGCGTGAGTGGAAGAGAGACGTCAAGGGGTTGAAGTGGTGCGTGCGGGCAAATAAATAATTTGGTACATGGAAAGTGTGTGTGTGTGTGTGTGATGAAGGGAAAGGAGGGGGGGGGGGGATTAGCAGATGAAGGAAAGGTACGTGACACAGACGTCACATTAGATTTGGAGGTTAGACATGCACGCATAGAAACGTATCTCGAGGTAATCTGGAGCCCTTCGCTCCCGGACAAGCACTTTGCTTTTCGGCACGACACGACACGACACGACACGGCATGACGCGGCACGGCACGACGAGCCTCTCGCGCGCTTCAGATACGCGAGATAATCTCGATCTACGCCAAACAGCGTGCGCGGCCAACCCCTTGCTCGGATAATATAGATAGCATTCAGCCCCCTAGCATGGACTCGATTCAATAATGCGCCCGTGTGTACGAAGCTTGAATGAGGCCATTGTTGAACTTGGTCCACCGTCCTCTCTCTCACACACACGTAAACACATTCATACGCGCGCACTTCTCGAGTCTTGTTCAACCCCCAACCCTTCCATCTTCGTCCGATACCCCGCGCTTCTCGACAAATTCCAAAACCAACAGCGGAATTAAAGTGTAAGATTGCGTCGCAATGACATTAATTATTCTAAAATGGAGTCGACCATTTTTGCAAGAGTTATACGAATCTTCTATCTCTTCATCAAATATTCTAGAAAAAAGTAAAAAGAGCTGCTATATTTAGGAAAATTGCTTAAAATCTTTTTGCGATAGAATGTGACCGGTGAAAATAGACCCAACTCTTGCATTTTCTGCACATCACTTGCGGTATAAGAAAACAGGAAAGACGGATTCGTAGGTTGAAAACGACGACTTGCATTGGATACGTTGATCGTGAGAAACTTCAGGAGAGTTTTTGTTATCCATGGCACAGACCTCGTCCGTGTATGTATATATATATATATATATACGTAGAGTATAAGAAGAGAGCCGATGCCCTCGAAGTAAAAGCCTAGGACCAAAGCTGAAGCTGTTGATAATTGATGATGAAAAAAGAGGAGATCTGGCAGCTATAGAGAGGCGCTTTCACTCTGTCGGATCGTTCCACCTTGTTCCTCCATGGCGATGTGCCCCTTTTGCTTCTTTCCCGATCACGAAATTGCCCAAAGCGCTGCAATAAGCCATAAAGATACTTGGCTGGATACTAAAGTCGCGGTATGGCAAACCTTTCCTTATAAAGATATGTGTATCCTCCGATGTATACACCGGAGGAATAATTATATAGACGCAAGCGGCGCATTTACGTCGGAGCATCTTCTCAACGATCGCCGAATTCATCATATTTCCACTTTGTCTCGCTTCCTCCTCTCTTATACTCCATTGCTTCACTCTCTATCTTTTAAAATAATAAACTCAATAACTGCTAAGTCACCAGAGAAACTACCGGTAACAACTGCGTGGTTCGAATGGACGATGCGAATTCAGGAAGAAATATACGAGAAAAAAGTGATGGAATTTAGAGGAAACTGGCGTATACATACGAGGGAATTAAAGCCACTCGTGTTTACAGAGCTTGGAGCGATGAAAATCGTTGGTCCAGTTGGCAAGAGAACTCTGGCATTGCGCGGCTCTCGGTTATATTGGCGCCAACTCTTTTTGTTCCGGGAGATTAGCGACGGGAGGTCTCGCTCACTCGGAGGAGTAAACTCTTAAGCGAGGGATCAGTCATGAGATCGCGTCGTGCCACCTATTATATGCAATGTAGTTTGGTATTAGGAAGCACCCTTTAGTTTTACGCGCGGCAAAAATAAGGACGCTCGTTTCTTACTCCATCCCCCTCGCCACTCGAGAGAGAGAGAGAGAGAGAGAGAGTCTCGGGCTTGTTATCCGGGGGAACAATAGCTCCAGAGACAACGTACCTATTTTCACCCGAAAAGGTGTCCTCGATCCTAGCTATAGGTGCAGAACCTGGGCCCTGCCTGCCTGCCGAGATTCCGACGGGATCTACTCGCGATCCTGCCACCAGATAACGTCGCTATGTAGAGCAGCGCTAAACTGGCATTTCTAGTAGCTCGCCAATTCCATCCTATTTGTCCCTTCCTCTTTTTTTACTCCTTGTCTCACCACTTTGCCTGGGCCATCCTCCAAAGCCCGTCGTTCGTCTCCCCCCTCCCTCCTCCTTTCTTTCTCCCGTCCTTTCTTTCCTCGATCTTTATGGCAAAAGATGCAGGAGAAAAAATAAAACTCTTTGGATTACTCCTCAAAGGGGATTTTCCTGCGAGTCGTTTTTACATCAAGAGCCATTAGTATCACTGTCTTTTTATAATTAGGTAATGTATTTTTATTTCATCTCTCTCTCTCTCTCTCTACTTTCATACATATAGGTATATATGCAATTTATAGTTGAGACGGATGAAATCTCCAACGATATACGCAATACTTACGTAGCTACGGCGAAAAAATTAAGCACAACAATATATATATATATATATATATACGCAAAGCGAAAGGTAATGCATAACACTATATAGTTATCCGTACAACGCGCGACGTGGTCTACTTGCAATTATCTCGAATTACAGGGATGATTCGGTGAGTACATGCGTTCTACTGTAGAAAGAACTCTGTGAATACTTGGATAGAGTGGCGTATATATAAATGCATACGAACAAAAGTAAACTCTATGCAGAAAAAGTAGAGAACGCTTGGCCACAGAACGGCGGAAGAACCGAGAGAGAGAGAGAGAGAGAGAGAGAGAGAGAGAGAGAGAGAAAATCCTACATCCGTGAGGTTGTCTCACCGTGTGTCGAGTTGGTCGTGGTCTCCCCTTGGATCCCACGCGATACACACAACAGCAATAGTTGCACTATATATAGTTAAGCGAAAACGGAAAAGAGCGAGAGAATAAGAGAAAGAGAAACGCGAAGGAGTGTGGTGATAGAGACTGGTTTAATTTTGCGCTTTAATTATTTTTTAAATTAAAGGGAGCGATGCACCGTGCACGATAGTGTATATACGTAGACGCGTGGGTGGGGGAGAGGAGGATAGATACAGCTACGTTGTGGTGTGCATGTGCGTGAACGTCGCAGCCAGCCAATGGCCTCGGGCACACATCGGAACGTTTGGTTAAAAGTGCAGAGCACTTTTTTTCTTGTGTTTTCACCAGGGGGAGGACACTTTGCGTCGCGTCGGGTTGTGGTAGCCAGTGTCCTATATAGCTATAACACGCACACGTATCTATATACAGCGGTGGTGGTGGTGTGTCGCGGTCTCACGCACGAGCCATGTTTTATATTCCTTGCAGAGATACGGGCTGCGCGCGAGCCGGGCCCGGAGGGCTGGGTGGTGGCTTGCTTTTTAGCTTGACTCGGAGAGGGATGCTGGCTTGGAAAATGCCACGGCAAGCGTTGTCAATGCGAAATGCCATCTACCGGAGCTCGCGTGCGCGCGCTCGCATCGCTTATACATATACGTGGATGGTACATAGGTGTGTGTGGGAGAGCTACGCGACGCGAGCCCCACTCCACCAAGCGCCCGATTGTGCACGGGCTTGTCACTCGCGTCCGCCGCCACTGCATGCCACGAAAAAAAAGGAAACCACCCTGGAAAAATTTTAAACGCGACTCACTTTTTTGCCACTGTCTCTGCTCTCCCCCTCGAACACTCTACACAGACGCACCATCGTTATCGTGGAAACCTCCACCAGCGCACGTATATACTCTCCAATCGGCTCTCTTTTCTACTCGATTCTGCAACTTATTGGACCACGCTGCCAACTCTACACTCTTTCAACCTTTTTCCTACCGCAGACGCATTGTTCGCTTCTTCCTCCTTCGATCTCCATTCAAAAGTCGCTTTTACTTCTCACCCACCCCACCCCCCCCCCCCCCTCCCCTCTCTCAATCGGAAAGAACAGCTACGACATCTATAGAAATATCCTTGTTGCATATTTGGCTCGATTCAGTCGGTTTCATCGACGGACGCTTCGCAATGTCCCGGTGATTTTCCACCAGTCCAGTTCCTTTCTTTCTTCTAGAAATGTTGCTGGAATTATTCAAGTTTGTTAAAAGACACTTTTCTTTCGAGTGTACTATATATGCTTGATTAATGAATTTGTTTTTGATTTTTAAAAGAGACACAGAGCAGATGTTTCCTCATCGAAAATTGGTATTTTGCTACAGACGTATGTGAAAAGTGGTAGCACGAGATTGGGTTGTTTAGCGGGAAATATTTTTGACGCGAGGAAAATAAGATTGTAGGTGCGTGTTCGAGGCGTTTGAAAAATAACAAAATTGCTTGAACCCCTTGCAAATCGTGTAACCACGATCATTAAGGGAGTCCGGTGCTAGTTAATTTATGAGGTTAGTTGACTAATTGCTTATAATTGCACTATTATGCACTATAAAATATACGATCGCGTATTTATATTTTTTCTTATTAGAACCGTGTATTATAGAAATGGTTTCTATGGTAATCGCCAGTTATCTATACGAGATTGAGTGTAATTTATTTTAAAAAATCTACGATAAGTGACTATTTTTATTCAGAACAATCATAAATTATCAGTTTTCTGATATAGTTTTATATGTTCTCGTGCGATATGTTTCAAAAATATGTTTAATTATTAACAATTTTACTCGTTAACTTTTGATGAATTACTTGTATCTTTAACGTTATTTTTTTTATATGCGATAGCTACTGTCTTGTTAAGAGGAGGGAGGGGGGGGGGGGGAGATTGTTGGTTAACCTTATAACGAGTGACTTCTACCTTTCGATCTGTCAAACGTTCGCCAAATTCTGAGCCGGAAAAAGAAACTGAGTATTTGGCACGCAGTGAATTTTATTGCGATGAAAAATGAGTGCGATACATAAATTGTAGATGAGCCCATGAAACATGTGTATCGTAATATCTAATAAATTATTTTACAGATGCATTAATTGCGTGTTTGATAGCCATTTATAAATCCTTGCTTATTATTTGTTAATAGCATTGATATATTCAGAAAGTAAATGTTTATTATACAACAGATTTCTATTTGTTTTTCATTAAAAGTACAACTAATCAAATAATTCCACATATATATATATATATATATATGAATTAGTTTGACTCGGTGTCTCGCTGTTTGAACAATGAGCAATACACTTTTTCTAATTTGTTATCAATAAAACTTGATATATGGATTCATGTACGAATACTTCTAATTTATACAATTCAATAAAATATATGCGGTAATTTTAGCGAAGACAAATTCACAAACACTTAATAAACTAATCTTCGTCTATACGTAAGTCGTTAAAACAGTAAATCATCAATTCTAACATTGTATAAACAATTCATGTCTATAATATCCATGAAAACTTGCAGATTATATTTCTTTGCAGGTAGTTATAACGTAACCTCCACGCAAGAGAGAATGCTTTAAACAATAAGATAAAGAGAACCTCGAGAGTTGATATAAAATTGGCATATCAGCCTAACGCGCGTTTCATTATACAAATGCATATATATATATATATATATATAATAAAAGGTATACCGGTTGCACTGTCGAAACGACATAAAATTATGCGCTTGCCCGCGCGAGCAGTTTTCTTGACTGGCGCTAAATCGTTTTTCGATATCTGTCGCGTTAAAGATTGCAAAGGCAAAGAGTTGGAAGGCCGCTCTACTCTCGACATGGGAAAAAGTGCGATTCTCTGTGTGTATTATAGTGGTGGTGGGAAGAGGTGGGGGGAGGAGGGGGAGTATGGCGGGAGAGACCGGTACTTTTACATTAGAGAGATAAGTCAGGTGGCTCGGATAGGAAAGTAAGGGACCTCTGGGCTTGGGTGGGTGGCTGACGGCAGGGGTACTTTTTTTTCACCCTTTCTTGCAATAAATCTGGTCGCGGGGAATTAGTTTCGAGATAAAGTATAATATCGGACCCTCGGCGGGTGACGTCAGAGGCTGCTCCCCAGTATTTATGGCCGCGATAGTGTCAGTCGTGTGCGCGAGCGCTTCCAGAACCGCCGCCGTGCCGGTGGCACCCCACCCCCCCCCCCCCTCTCCCCCCATCCAGCTTTACCACCCCCGGAAAACCGCCACCGCGCGCCGTGACCCCTAGCTCTGCTCTCCTTCTCCCCCTTCCCCCTTTTCCTCCTTCCCCTTGCCACTCGCATACTTCTTCTCTTCTTCTCTTATATATACATATACATGTATATCCGAAGCGAGCTAACTCATTGGAAAATAATCGCTAGCCACGACCCCCTATACGAGATATTTAGCGAAATCAGGGAAAAATTAGCTGAGACCGATCCATCCGATCCTATTTCTACCCTTTCTTCCATCTCCTATTTTCTATTCCAACAAATTTGTAACTCCTTCTCTCTCTTACTCGACGTTTGCTTCACTCTTTTCCTCTTGATCATCCTGCAAAATTCACGCACCGACACTTTGCATGAAAAATCATAGTTATCCGACGGGAAGTACATGCAACTTTTCCAATTGAATGGTTGACGCAAACACACATACGCGCACACACATACACACGTTGAATCGATCGTTGTCTTATCTTTCGCAGAGTTTCAGCTTCGTACAAAATCGCATTAATCGCTCGAGCCGCTTGGCAGATGGCTAAACTATCTTCTCCCGAGGGAACTCATAAAATTATTTTAACGTCAACACTTGGCCAGGGTATGTCACATTTGCCACAAGTTCAAATGGTGGAACTGAGATTTATATTTGAGGAAGTATGGTGCAGTGTTTGAAAAGGTAACCGCGTTAATTGTTCCCTTGTATTAAAGATTAATTGAAATTGTTAGATTAATCAAAAATGACAGATGGTAAATTAAGAAAGTGTTTGATAAACTTTTAATTAAAACAACTAAAACATCAACACCATATATATATATATATCATAAAGGTGGAGCTGGTGTAGATTTTATTATAGGTATTGCTAAAGCATAAGCCGCGGGGACATCTGTATTGGCAATGAGCGAGCGAATGTGTGTCCTGGCAAACAAATATATATATATATATATATATATATATATAGCGATTGCGCATATAGTTTCAGCCGATGCACTTGCGCGAGCAAACAGATGGCCAGAGCAATGTTCGATGCGACCAATTGGCCTCAGCGGGAAGTCCCCCAGTAAAGGCCACTGAAATATACCCTTAATGCCTAGGCGCAACAATGAAACAACTATAGCTCGAATCTTAACCACCTTGTAATTGTCCACACTATCATATACAAGCAGTACTGCATCCAACAGCTGCTGATAGTGCCGTACCATTCATTCCTCCAAAGTTATTTATTACTCGCAAGCGCAGGTGTAAGTGTTGAGTCATTTTACTATATATCGTCATTAAAATTGTCTCGCAAATCCTCGTACGTATACCGACGACGAGGAAAAGAAAGTACAACGATACGTGCATGGAAAAGCTGGCTTATTTCTACTTAATTAGCAGGTGAATTAACGCAAAGACAAATTATCGAGCAATTACCGTGCACGTGCCGTTGGAATGTTCGGAGGGAAGATTGGAGAATGCATTGGGAATATATACGCATGTGTACTGTAGCTGCACTATTAGCAGAGTGGGGAAAGAGGGAGGTAGGTGGTAGCAAAGAGAGATGGGGGGGGGGGTGTCGTCTAATTTACGCAAATAGCAAATCTGACCGGTTGCTGCTGCCTCGTGCCATGCAACGCAGCACGCTGCAGCCTGCAATATAACGACGATTGAATTGTCCCTAACTAAGATCTAATAAAGCGACAAATCAGCCTAACCTGCGCTGAATGTGGACGATGCGGAAATTTGCATCTTAATCTTCCGTAATGTCCTGCAATCGCTTAATAACGGCCGTATTATATAAGTTTATATTCCCTATTGCTGCACTGCATGTATGCTATATATATATGTAATTGTTTATTAATCGACAGAAAGATACGGGGTGCGGATTTAACGCACGAGGCGTATCAATTGATCTTTTGCAGCGAAAATACTTGAAAATAATTCATCAGGATGCTCCTCCCTCCTCCTATATATACACACATAATTGTCATTGCAGATTACACAACGAAAGGAAGTATTTATGACGGGTAGCAGCATTATGCAGCGGTGCATCAGCCCAGTCGAGGGATAAGATTTTGGAACTGGTCCGCGGCTAATTGAAACGCCACGCACTATCGTCGAGATAAGCTCGATTCTAACGGAGAGTTATGCGACAATATTATGAGGCGCCGTACGTCAAGTCAGAATTAATTTCAAGCGTCGCTTTATGGGCAGAGATAGCGCCTCGCTTGTACCGTCTCTTGCCAACAACTGTTACGCCATAGTGCATTTACAGCGCAACCTATCGATCACCTCTATATTCTATTTCCTCCTTTATCTTCTTTCATCGTCGTCATCATCATCATCGTCCTTGTCGTCTTCCTTCGTCTCTTCTGCGTTATGTATACTCCTTCGTCCATTAATCTTAAATAATTTATATATATATATATATATATATATATAAGCTTGGTAAATGTATGGAGGCGCGAGAGACGAGGAAAAAATAGATGCAATCCCATGCATGTGCATACAGGATCGCATCGACGAGAGTTTGAAGATGCTGAGGAACGAGTGATAGGCGCGCGAGGGCGCGAGTTCTTCCTTTGTTCTTTTTCTTCTCGACTCGTGACACGAACAATGAGAAAGCGTCAAAGTAAGCGCTCCCTTTCTGCGGCTGTTGTAGAAAAGCGTTAGGCGAAACTCGAGTAATTTTTTCTTTTTCTTTTTGCTACAGCTGCTCCGATCACGAGTGGCGACTGTGGCGAGTTTAAGAATGGCTGCGATCTGCCCTATCAGCATCTTTCGCTCGCCTTCTCCACTCGCTAGCTCTTTCGACAATTTCCATCCGTGCAACGGCAAGCCGACAAAAATTGCTAAGTCAATGGTAACTCGATTCTTTATTGATTCGCCTGCAAAATATCAAGAAATTAACCACTTATACTGATAGTTTTTTTCTTCTGTATTTTATTCTCGATTTTTTTTTTTTTTGAATTGTTGCGATGTGGCACGAAGCCTCCTCCTTAATTATTCCAACCGTCGTTCATCGTTGAGGCGTTGAAACTCGAAACTCGAAATTGCTTCGTATATATATAGGCTACTATGGCCAACTCACAAAATTATCTGGTAGCACATTCCGGAAGAATGACTCCCCATCGCTTATTACTCGTCAATACCGGAAGCCCCTCTAATTTCTATCATTAACTCGCGAGATTCTTTTCGATCGCATCGCTCGTTAAAGGCAACTGCCTCTTCGCAATCGTCTTCTAATTGTACGTTATTTATCCCAAGTTAAACGCTAGCTCCACTGCTGCAGCGTTTTGATTTACGTCAACGCTCAAATTATCAGTTTTTATCCCCTTGTTTTTACCTCCTGCCAAACTCTCTAAATGTTTGTGTGTGTGTGTGTGTGTGTGTGTGTGTTTAAAGGAGCTCGAACAAATTGTCGATCGTTCCTGAATTTTTCTTTCGATATTCTATATATATATTTCTTCTAGTGTTTTCGTCTCATTGGTCTTTGAGTTGATATATATTTTGACATCTGTCTTGAATTATTGTACAGTGTTGGAGACATTTGGAGCGCGTGGCTTAAATATTTTCATACTTGTTCGAAAAGGAATGAAGAGATTATCAGGTATTCATTGAAAAGGGACGAAGGGTGTGCATTAGAAGGTCATAAAGCATTCTTGGACAAGACGCTCGTGCTCGATAACGAGAAGGGCGTGCCTCGTTTTCCAAAAGTGGGAGTGAGCGAAACGTTCTTGGACTTCTCGGGACCACGAGAGACTCGTCCTCCTCCTCTTCCACCTTCTAGTTAACCGCGAACCTTCAATACCCAAAGGAATTTTGCAACATCATCCTGGCAGCTTCTTTTTCTCTTTCACTGCCAATTCTGGAAAAACTAACGGTCCCCGAATCTTTTTCCGAGTCGATCATTGAAGCAACGAACGAAAAACCTAATTATAACATGCTCGTTTGATCAATCGTTATTGGGGTATAGGGTAAAAATACAATGTTATGTAAAAAAAGGCAAAAAAATTTCGATAGATTATTATAAGAGTTTTGAGAGAGAGAGACACGATCGAGGGAGAAAAAAGAGAAAAGATGAAAGCACGCGATATCCTGCACACCATCCAGGTTTACCGTGCCATAAAACCGGACAGTTTACCTTACGCTACCCTAATCCCTCGGAAGAATACGAACCACTTGGAGTCACAAGGACGTCCCGCATGGAGGGTGGATCGTTATTTACGACCACTGAAATCGATACTCCCTGCAAATCAATTATGAGAATACAGCCCTCGTGTTGCCGACCTCAAGAAAATCATCTAGCTCAGCTATATATATAACCATTGACTGGATGACTCGCTTCGGACATTGTTTCCTTTCCAATCCATGCTTCGTCAATTTTCCCTAAAAAAAGAAAAAAAATGCAAAAGTAGATGTTATATAGAAAATTTGAGTCGATGACACTCAATTAAACGACTTAAGCGTGAAACTCGAAGAAAGTACAAATAATCAAAAGAATAATGTGATACAGTTTATAATTGTGTTTGAGTAATTTCGTCGAATCAAAAGTTGTAATGAAAGAGCTATACATACATATAGTGTATGATGGTGGTGACATGTAATGCTGCGCGCGGGCTACGAGACTCGGGCCCATCGGGTCTCTTGTGCGTTGGGTGTAGGGGAGGCTGGCTTAAGCTCACGGCGTGCTTTTTACATTTTACTGCACTCGCAACGCACCGTCCATAAATCTCAGCCACGGCCGGTGACCATAAAGCTATGGCATTCGCGCCGACTGGAAGGTGTATATATATATACAGAGAGAGAGAGAGAGAGAGAGAGAGAGATAGGCATGCATCTCCTCTCTCCCTGAGTGGAATCCCACAGGAACCGTCGAGGTCCTGCCAAACCTCCGCATCCACCTTTTCCATCCTGAAAGCCTCTTCTCTCACTCCCCTGACCATCGTTAAGACGACAATGGGAGTTGGACACATAAGACATTGCGACATTTTGGAGTATAGCGTCGCGTGGGGAATAAGAATGCCGCAGGGAGAAATAGGAGAAGGAAGGAAAGAAAGAAAGGAGGAAAGAAAGCCCTGCCAGTGGACCCTGCAGCATACCTGATATAAGCTCTTACGTGCCGAAGACGTCTTCCGGGATTCCAAGAATCTCCGGAGCAAATCGGCCACTGAGCGTGCAAATAAATCGCCCCTTCGGATAGACGCTATACGCTATCACAGGTGGCTCGCTTACTCGCTCTCTTTCTCCCCGAACCATTGCCCTCGGAGCAGCTCTTCTTCCTCAAACTCGAGCAATTTTACCCCCCCCCCCCCCCCCTACAAGCCCTCTCATCACTTAACGAATGCAGTCATTTATATATGTATATATTATACAGCTTCATTAATCATAACACTCTACTGAGAAATTCCTCCTTTCTTTCCCTTCAACGATTAACGCCATGGAACAAAGGAAAATGTAGGATCGGTTCTATGGAAATGGAACGAAGATAAAAGGAAATGTTGCAAAAATTATATATTATTGTGAAAGGAGCAATCGTGCATAATGAATGGTTGGATATTTATAAAGATTTATTTCCGGTTTTCTCCGTGTATATATATATATATAGCTATATATACTTTAGGAAATTATTGCAAAGCTTTTTATGGGCTATTTGATTTCTTAAGCTATATGTATTTAATGGAGTAACTTGGGGGATCCATTGTGAGTGGGTATTGAGTGTTAAAAGACGTTTTACGGTATAAAACGAAGCAGTTGAAGCCACGGTTAAAGCTTAGCGGCTCCTGCATGGGAGAAGAAAGGAAAGGTGACGAGGGGAAAGGAGGGAAATAGCCATGAAAATGGGCAAAAGAGTGTGGAAAGAGTAAGAAAGGTAAAAAGGTGTTTAAAGTGTGTCTAGGCTAGTTGGAGAGGACGGTTACTCCAATGGGAGTGGCGCCTTCTTAACAATGCGCGTCCAGCCATTCCAGAACCTCCCTCAATAACATTTTCTCACAACAATACGTTCATTGTAGCTCAATTATAACCTTCCTTAAACATTGATTGTTTAAAAAACTATGAAAAATAATTTCCCCCAGATATGGACACTGAGACATTATCAAGGAAGAAAGACAAATATTTCGAGTAGGCGATATATAGGGGAAAACAAGTCTGATGGAACGAAACACTGGCCACTTCGCGTTTTGTTGCTAAGGTGCAGGATTATCAGTGAAATGCTGCGGAAGAAATAATTTATCATTTTCACAAGCGATTTTTATCTCGATGCCCTAATCGGTTTACGCGTGGTTAAAGATCGAGTTAAATGCGAGTATAAAGATGACGATGGAACAAAGTAGTCCGTTGGTCTCTTTCGACTATATAGGTTTGACCGAAGGGATAGATGGAAGGAATGAGGGGGGAGGGGGGCGGGGGGTAGGTGTAACACCGAGAACTAAAAAGAAAACGGAAAACATGACTCCGGAAAGATAAGGGGAATGGACAACAGGGCATCGATAAACTTCAATTTCTAACAAACGAGGAAAAAGCTGGCCGGATATATCGTAGACACGCCCTGACATGCTGTAAAACCACGCATATACCTTATCGCACCGGACACTGGCTACAACAGATAACAGTAGCCGTTTATAGGGATGATCATTCTTCGATACCATACACTGCTCCCCCTATATGCCTATATATTCTCTTTCATCATCGCACCAAGTAACACGAATTTTTCTATTCCAAACAACATCGTTCTTTAATTTCTTCCATATTGTATCTTTCACTTTTAAACCTCGTTGACTCACCTGAACCCTCTGACTTTGGTCACGCAGATGTACCAATGATCACTGTACACGATGTTGAGTGTACTCGCAGGTTGGCACAGGCAAGAGAAGAGTAATAGAAGAGAAGAGAAATCCGTAACGGCTGCGGCAGTCGGGCTTGTTTTATGGTAAAAGAAACAGCGTCATCGAGAGGCTTGCCGAAAGACGGTGGAAGACAGAAGACACTTACCGAGATACAAAAATATCAGCGTGTCCAATCGTTGAGCCACTAACGCGTGACGTCTCCAACCCAGTCTACACGACCAGCACTAAACTCTCCGTCATACCGAGATTCAAGTTTCTCTTTCTCTCACTCGGACAGAGGACAATTCGTCACGAGTATACATTGGAAGATTAAACCGCACGCACAACCTTACTTGAGAAATTTGTATAAACTAACTCATGGATTTGTTCGATAAACCCATATTAAACGTGTAATTCTTCGTTTGTACGTCAGATGACTTTAGGCTTGGTCGAATGACGCTTCCTGCTCGAACTTGGTGTGTATATATATATATATATATAACTGAGTAGACACGCCGTATCGGGTACTAAGAAAATCTGTCGCCACTGTTTATGGTATTATAATAATACGGCAACTTGCTACCTTCGATTGTTCGTCCATTACCTGAAGATAATTACCGGGGCACCGGAGTCCTAAATTAATTCCATCAAGTCTATTATTAATGATTTATTACCCGAGACACCTTGTCGCCAATTTTCAATAAATCTGTATAATAAAGACTCGCTTTTTCTGAGCGGCTAAAATAATTCTCGGCAGCCTAGAAAAAGCCAAGAAAGTCGATCTGAAATACAGAAGCAGTGTATAGTAGTATATAGATCCGACAAAAAACAAACTTCGTCTGTAAAGAAAGATAGCAAGTACATAAATCATTTAGCGTAAATAATATTGTAAAATAAAGTATTTCAATTAAAAAAAGTAGTGAAATCCAATTGTTAGGCAAGTACATCTTTTTATAGCAGCAAAAGAAAATTTCGAAAAATAAAAATAGTAACACAATAAGACACGTATGTAATGGGTTATTTTTGGCGCGATAAAAACGTCTATGATTTTCCTATTCAATTAGCATGACACAATCCACAGCAGTTTACTTGTCATAATTGACACCACACGCTTCAAAATAGTGCGTCATAAAACTTCGTCAACATAATGTTATATTTTAAAATCACTTGACATTGAAAAATGTACTCAAATAAATGACGATTTCAATCATGTATTGAATTTTAATATTTACACAATAGTATCCGAGCAATTCAAAGTTGAAGAGCAAGTGAAATATTTACAAAAGAATGCAGAAAACTGATTTTCTCATTTCTGCAAACAGTGGCTTAGCTTTGGTGGCCCTAAACTATTGCAACTACAGCGTCTTGTGGTATCGAAGAAAGGTACTAAACGATTTTAAATTTCATTAACTGACGGAGCCAAAAATTCGAATGTTACAATCGAAACGTGTTACAATTGACTCCGGTCTCCTCTATATAGTAACCAACTTCTGGGCGAAGAAATCCGCGAAAAATTGAAGAAGAATTGAAGTAGAAATTGTTTCTTTATATATATATATATATAACGGAAAAACAAAGAATGAAATTTCGAGAATGCATGGTTTAGCTGTTTCTTACCTTTATGGTCTCATTTGAAAGCTATTTTAAAACGTATTCAAATGAGACTAGAGTCAAATGATGTCAAATTATATACGTATTATGAAATGTCATCAAAATGTAGTTTTAGGTTAAGACGGTCAAACTTGCTGTAAATGTTACACGGTAGCGCTTGGCGGCATGTACTTGCCATCGAGACACTACCGCGTCTCTTGATACGAACCCTACTCTACCAGACGTTCAGGGACTTTCATACAAATATAACAGCACGCACGTAGGTGTCATTTATGTTCCTAGAACGTTCCGGAGGACTCAATTTGACACATTGAAATGTTTCGGAAAGGTTTCTGCCACTATGCGTGCTACTTGGATCGTAAGAAGTGTGTGAGGGAGAGGGGGTCGGAAGAAGAAGGTTTTGCAGAGGTTCGTGTTGTGAGAGAGACTGTCACGCGACAGATTTCGCGTCGTTTACAAGAAGCGCGCGCTTTGTTTGGGTGAGAAAGAGATGTGGCTAGGGGGGGGGGGGGAGGGGGGGAGTACTGCGAGGTGGCTTTCACAGTTGTTGAACACGCGAGTAGGCGTTCAAAGTATAAGAGGGGTATTGTGGGGGAGGAGTGGTATAGTGCAAAGTATAATAATAAGAGAGCTCTGGGTATACATGGAGAGCATGGGTCCTCGAGGCACTTATGCCCTCCGAGAGAAATTCGGGGGAAATGAGGTAGTAAAAGAGTAAGAGGGAAGAATGCCGTTGGTCCGTCCATCGGGATTTCTCTTATCAAGGTAGCATCGACAACCGTGAAAGATCTCTTTTCCGAGCTGGATGGTGGAATAAGTCCCTTCTCCGTCTACCGTTCTCGATCCTCGATCCTCCATCCTGCTTCCTCCAATCGACCTATCTCTCCCCAAAATAGGTCTTGTAGTACTTAGGGTTCATCAAGATAACTGCGCACTGGCCTGGCTTTGTGTCTCTGCTGGCCTAAAAGGGAGAAGAGGGAGAGAGGGAGGGAGTGAGAGATGAGATGTAGGGAGGAGGGGGAGAGGGAGGTAGTACCACACTATTGGTATTGTGCGTGGGGCTTGTGTTTTGGTCCATTGGAGAAGCAGGTTCGCGAACCACGGCATTGTTGCACTCGACGACGCGCATTCGCGTCTTTACTCTCGACAATTGTCACACAGAGAATATGTCGTCGTCTCGCATTGGGACGCGCGAGACACGAAAATTTTCATTGTGGCGTGCCCTTCCATGCCCCCCTCTTCTATTTACCTCTTCAAAAATTCCTCTTTCATCGATCATCTTCCGTGTCTTTTACTCTCGCGATGCACTTTAACCCCCCTCTTGTTCTTTTGTAACGCTTCCAAGGACCTCGAGGACACTCTTCAAAAATAATATATATAGCACAGCAACTCTTTTGCGTAAATTATATTTGCATCTTTTGACCCATTAAATCATAATAAAAATGGAAATGATATATATTGGCATATATATAATACATAGCCGATATTTGTTTATCTAAAAAGATGTGGGCAACTCGCTAAGTGGTAGGTGATTGTTGGTCGGCTGAGTGCAGGGGAGCTACTGTTTGGGCAGAGGCGAGATTGTGGCGGAAGCAGAATGGTATATATATCGACTAAGGCTGTAACGTAATGAGAGCGCATCTCGAATGTCGGTGCATTAAGATAATAACAGAGAGACCGATGATGGGAGCGCGCGACCCTTTTTCCACCTTTCCTCCTCAGCATCGGTTATTGCCGCACCTTTCTCTCGGCTCCTCTTCTTTTCTTCCTTGTCCGCTCGTCAAAGGAGCCGAGGAAACACGCTCTTGACACGCGTCAGCGTGTAATAAAACCACCTTGCTTGCGCGCCCCCACGCTTTATTCTTCGCCTTCCAGAATTATTAACCAAAACTGCTTGCGAGCATAAA
Source organism: Prorops nasuta (assembly GCF_024137725.1). Lineage (NCBI taxonomy): Eukaryota > Metazoa > Arthropoda > Insecta > Hymenoptera > Bethylidae > Prorops > Prorops nasuta. The sequence continues at coordinate 7,742,333 of NW_027116803.1, read as the reverse complement.
ATACTACTCAGTACGGCACACGAGTTATTATTTGCCCATGAATCGCCGCCAGAGCAATCCACCCCTTTTCTATCAGAACGTATATGACGGATAGAATTCAGCACTCGTAAATCCAATTAACACGACTGTATTGAATTTATGAGATCTATTTTCATCGTGCACTTTTGAGCCTCGCTTTAATAAGATCTCTCCCCGCGATATTTTTAGTAAAAATATCAACGACTTTGGGAAACGCAGCACAGGATATTATAAAATAAAAACGATAGGGGGAAGAAGAGGGGGAAAGAACTATACATAGGAAGTAAAAGTTATTATCGGCGAGAATTTGACTTTGGGAAAGAAGATCGCGTTTGCCGGAGCCAAACAAAAGAAAGAGCTTTATCTGAAAAGAGACCCTGGGGAATCGCTGCAAGAGCCGACTCTAATACCCCAACCCAATTCCTTTCCTCCTTTAACCTCTTGGTATATTTTTGATGTTCGCCTTACCACCCTTGCGCCGCCCACTTCCGACCACTACCCCAACCACCACCACCTATACGGTCCTCTTACTTTTCCAAAAGTCGTTCTCCTTTATCCTGGACCACGCTAAGCTGGCGGCCCTTATCAGTTGGCAGCTTTGCCATTGGTCAAGAAAAAAGATCACGAGCCTCTTCGAATCTCCCTCGATATTCTCGAATCGATTCTACAGTTTTGCGACGTTTCACACGCGTCGATTATTTTCATGCGGAAATATTATTATTTGCTTTTGAGAAGGGATCCGACTTGCTTTCTCGGGATTCATGCATAAAAGATAATAAGTAACCGCAAGTTCAAAATCACGCTGCTCCACTTGTGAAAAGAAAAACGATCGACGACCCTACTCTATTGGTTGCTCCGCACCCACCAGTCGTATTTTCGCGGAGGATAATAAATTGGCCAGAGTCGGAGGCAGCGATATTTCCAGCAGCCCTCCGAAACTCACGTACCAAAGTAATTTATCGCCGCTTCTACCCTTCTCCCTCTCCCCCTCTAATCCCCCCCCCCCGTATTGTCTATGCCGATATTCCGGGTAAAAATCAGCATTTGGGATAGAAAAATATCTCCGTGAAACATCGGCATTATATATACACACGCACCCCCTCCCTCTCCCCCTACTTCTCCAAACAAAGTGGCTGGCGATAAGAATGAGAAAAATTTCAAAATTCCCTATCGACAAATCATTTTTATAATTATATTATTGAGAAACTTTGCAAGAAATTAGTATAAAGTGACATGCGTGCATCATTAATTATCTATGTTTGTTGTATACCGTGCATGGTCGAATGAGGCAACAACGACGAATGGTTTGCGGGAATGAAGAAGAGAGAATCGAGCAAGTGGAAAACTGGGAAGATGAGGCGCGGAGAGCGCGGGGATGAGGGGATATAGTGGGTGGGAGTAGGAGGTAGAGGAGAAAGAAAGAGGAGAAGCAAGAGCGGTAAAAATGAATCGATAGGCGGAGTTTTTCACGAGCGCCGCTAGAGGCGCTGGAGGGGTGGAAGAGGGGGGCAGCGATAGGCGGAGTCAGGCTGATTTAGGGCCGCCATTTTGTGACAATGGACGAGAGGGGGTATGCCTATCTGATTGGCTGATCTACGGACTTCTCTCGTCCAGGACAAGCTTCTACAGATTGTTCGGTTGTACTCTGTCGGTATACTCCAGCCACCCGACAACCCGGCAACGCTGTCGCTCTCTCTTACTCCTCCTCTCGTATAACCCCCTACCCATTCTACTTTACCCCTTCCCTCGCTGCCGTACCAAACCATAACCTCTCTCGCTCGGCTCCCTCTCTCTTTCTTACCTCTCCTCCTCGTTCGCATCCGAGCCCGAGGCCCGAGCCTCGAGCCTCACTGCCACTGCCCTGCACGTCTCGTCAACTATTCCTCTAACCACTTTGTTTTCCTCCCTGCTTTCTCTACTTCATCCAAGCGATAATCGACCAAATCATACTTTCAACTAATTGCCAATATTCTCTTCAATCGCACTCCGCAATCTTGAATTACAATTGAAACAGAATCGATACATTGATAGGTTGAGCCTGCATGATATTGGTCCCTGAGGAACGACAGGTAAATAGCGAGTGCACAATGAAAATTGTGTTTCTTTAATTTTTAATATAATTTCTATTGGCGTCTACACATTTTAACGCGTATGGATCTCTTCCTTATTTCCTGTTTTTTTCTATTTTATTCAACTTATTGTATTGGGCGCATCGGGTGCATTTGTATGGCGTTTGTCTAACCATGTACGGCGCGCTAGCGATAAAATGACTTATCTACTTACACTTAAATGTCAAAGTTTGTTGACAATTGTGATAACGATTATTTTCGGTGGTTACTACCTATAGAGCATCAAGTGACTTAAAGACATCTTTTAGACTTATTTTAGTCAATTGGGTGACTAAAACAGATGTGAATAAGAGAGCTTTTAGTCAAGTGTACTGTATGGGTAACTTCATCCTTGTGTGCAAGGGTAGGTTATTTATCGGAACAGGCCTGCCATGGGCATGGTTCAATTCTAACCGATCATCTCTTTGCTCTTTCTATATATATATATATATATATATATATACGTGTGCACACTGTGACTACACCACTGCCCCACTCCGGAAGGGAAGTGGCAACAAAGTAAATAGATTTCATTTATTACAACCAGCTTGAATGTCCCCAATTGCTCGCTCGCTGTCCACTAAAAAAACTGTATCAGCGTCGAGCTCAACGCGTTAAAGGACTAAGAATGATTTCACGGAGTGAAAAATCTGTATCAAAGATGCATATCGATGCGAGAGCATTAAATGCTTAAGGATTAAAGTCGAAGCGTGCGAGATAAAATTGTGGTACGGTGTGACACGATTATTAGAAGAGGGGACAGTAAAAAAGAAAAGAAGAGACGATTGTCATCTAAATTGTTGGTCGGTGTAGAGAGATGCGTGTCTGATTGGAAAAGTCATGGAGGGAGGAGCTTCTAATATCGAATGGTATATATATATATATATATAATAGCTGTAGAGACTTGACCTGGGGCAACCTGTAAGTTCTCTCTCGGACTGATGAGACACTGACTGCTGGCTGAGAGAGCTATTTCGTTGCCATTCATTCCTGTATAGCTGCGCGCCTCCCCTTCCTCACTCAGATTTCAGAGACATCGGCTTTCGAGAGGCGTATATATCTTAATCGGCCTATCTCATCTAGATAGGCCTCCTCTCGCGACATCAAGATCGGCACGGTGTGTGTTCGCGCGCACAAACACAGATGCCTGCAGCGCGCGTTAACTCGACGCCTGCTGCATTCGCGCGAGCAAATCCCTCCACTGTGTATGTGTGTACCCAAGTATCTAATATATCTGGACAGTGATCTTGGTGAGGTGGGCACGTGGCACGCGGGCCTCTCGTTTACCTCGATCCGATCTAAATTCGGCTACGTCCGATCATGATGCTCTCTCTCTCTCTCTCTCTCTCTCTGTCACGGGCACATCTACAGTGACTCTCGCACGGGCCACCCCCCCCCCCTCTCTATACTATACTTTATATACAAGTAGAGAATGCCTCTCCCGACACACATACACACACACAAATTTCATGCCCTTTGTTGCTGGCGATAACAAGCGCAGAGTACTACCCTGCATACTCCACTTTTATCTATCTTGTACTCGGATAATTTTACACTCGACGATACGTCTCCCTCGCGAAGAATGCCGCATACCCTCCAGTCCCTCAGATTCAGCCAGATAAACCCATTTTGGATTCTCCACTCCGTAGGAATTCACCCTTGCTCTCCCTTATGCCAGCCCTTTAATCGTCCCCGGATACGTCGTTAATTACTCGAGAATAAACGCCAGCGCTAATCAACTTGTTTTACTTTTTGTTCCGCTTCGTACGACTACATGTATTTAGTAATCTGAACCAAGAGCTATCGAGAATATTGCGCTAAATTTTATTTTATTATAATTATACCGAGGTGGCAAATGAGGGATTTCGTTTTATCCCTCTGTGAAGCAATTGGCATTTTGCGCTGGGAGTCCTGCGAGAGCATATATATGTATCTTTGAAATGGAGAACATTGATCGTAGAATCGAGGGAAAAACATTGAAGGAATTACGACGTACAGTGGAGGTGTTGGTTTTGCTAATAAGATTGGCGTTTGGTGGGGAGAGGGAGAGGGGAGTTTTCTCGGTGGGTATAGTGCGTTGACAGGATGGTTAGTGGGAGGTGGGGGGGGGGGGGGGGGGGGAGAGGCCGTGCATTAATGTGGCGGCGGCAGCAGTAGCGGTGGAATTGGAATAGAGAGAGAGAGCGAGTGGAGTGGAGAGGAGGTCTGGAGGTATAGGAGCAGGGTTTCGCAGAGTAAACGCCCGGTAGGGGGCTGGACCGGATCGGTGGGCGACGTGGGCGTGTCGAGGGAAAGTCGAGTTTGACCGAAGAGAGACGAGGGTCCGCGAAGCAGAGGGAACGTGGGGGCTTTGCGGGCTCGTGTTTTCATGCTTCTTAGTTTCGCGCCGGGTGCCACGATAGACGCATCGAGTCGTGTCTGCGCGCGCGCGCGTTTCACAAACAGCAAACCAAACCGCGAATTCTCAATCTCTTTTTACGAAATAGCACGCTTTCAAGCGCGTTCTCGCTGCTCGGCCATTTCGATTCAACCAACGTTCCACGATAATCGTGCGATATGAAGAAGACCGAGCAAAGCATCGATAAATGCGCCGCCGGTTATTCTTGGTGAGATCCAACTGTTGGAGGAGAAGATTGGGACCAAACAACGCATCTCGTCGGTTTCTCGCCGTTTCATCGAGGTGAGATCGATATCGGCGCGGAGGAGGAGTCTACGATATATCTGTAACAAGAGAATACAAGAATAATATTCGTATGGTATATTCGGTGGCTGCTCTCCTCTATCTCTCTCTCTCTAGCTGGCGCGAGGAACTCTTGGAACCTCCACGATGTGTCGTGTGTGTGAACAGTGCAGTGTCTTGGTGCTAACATAGTGATAATCCCTCCCTGTACCCTAACCACGTTGGAACTACTCGTCGCCGTTTTATCGCTGGGATTGTCGCTCGAGATAAGGTAAGGATAGGATCGCTGACCGTGTTAGATTATCTCCTTCCTTTTCTCAGTCCTTGCCACTTTATTCATAGCGGCTCTCTTGTGTGTCAATCGTGTTCGCGAGTGTCAATCGGAGATTTCGCTCGGGCCACCGGCCACCGCGCGCGAAACGCGTCCCGCAAAACTCTCAGTTTTCATCATCGTCCCTCTTGACTTTTAACGATTGTCAGCTCAACGGTGCGTGCCCTGTTCATCCATCTCAAACTGATAAATTATTATACTCGATTTCCATTAAGATTTTCACGATTATTCCCGGTAAGGTTATCAATTAATTATCATATTGATATATATGTAATACCACATGTCCTCCCTTTTTCTTGATTTTGGGATTTTGGCAATTTTCCAAATGGCTACGCGAGGAATTTCTCTTGAGGCTGAATCAACGAGAAAGAACATCGGAGAATAGAGTCGAGGGGAAAACAATTGCGCGTGGATGCCGACGGCACTCGGCACACAGGTAGTTCGGACACAGTTCGGGCTGTTCGGGGCCCTCGCACCTCGATCACGGTCGTCCGCTCGTTGGACTCGCTTTACCGAGAACTCTTTGCTTCCAAAACAAGTCTTTCCTTTGACAAAAAAAAAAAACACTACTTTTTATCTTTCACGCTAAGATATTAGTTGGCTGATCCGTCCATGATTATCATCATAATATTGACAAATCTTGCATCTATCGTTACACTTGTTTGTACTACTGTGAAATTGTTATCGGGCCTTTAGAAACTTTTACTGGTTACTTTGTTCTCGATTATTATATACGGAGAAATGAGGCTGGTGGACAGTTTTTCGACGGTTTCGATTAAAAGAACATGGGCGATATTGCAATACGCAGAATTTTTATCGGTTATGTGCGCGGTGTCCGCATGGCATACATATATGTATACGATATATCCCGAGTATGTCCCTAGGACGTAGTGAGAACATAGAGAGAATATCCAAGGGTCCAGTGAACGTACTTAGGATGTCCCCTCGGTAACTTCGAGTGCTATCCAAACGGGTAACGTCCGGAACGTTCCTGAAACGTCATTGGATTCTACTTGACACGCTGGAACATTTTAGGAAGATTTTTCACACTACGCGTTTCACATCTAAATTTTTTACTGCTCTTCTTTATTGTTTATCCGCAAGACTCTGGTTCTTCCAGTAGTGAATACCTTCGGAAAACCTACCACCGTACACGCGTACAAGTTATTTCGAAAGTTAAATCGATATAAGATAGATTTCTTGACGCTATCGAATGATACGGTTCTGATAAGCACCCTTGTGTACTTATTGTAAAGGAGGAGCGCGGTAGAAAAATAGGCAACGTTTTTCACCACTATGAAAACCCACGTTAAAGATACGATTTAATTAATTGTCAACGTGTCCAAAGAATTTTTCAAAATTATCATTGTTATCTCGGATACTCTAACGAAATATACCGAGTTTGTGTATTCATGTAACTATTCCTTATCGATCTTCAAGTAACAATATCTCCTAATAGACGCGTCTAAAGTTCAACGTTCGATTATACCGATTAGATTGATTGGTTTTGCAGTTTTCTAGTTACGAATGAAAAGATTTACGAGTGCTTTGTTCCTCTCTCTGTTCTGCTATCACAATCGACGATTACTTCTCACTCGAAGATTACAAAGCTTTCCGGTGATTTTTAAAATTCCTGTAGACTCGTCATTCGCTGAATCTTTTTATTCCATCGAATGGCACCTTCGTGGTACAGTTTTCGCAGTAATGGACCAGATAGTCTGCTGGAAAATTAGTAGACAATGGTGATATAAGAGGAGGAAGTAGAAAGGAACGATAGGAATAGATTTGATTTTTGGATTTTTGGTGCGAGAATTGGCGCTTGCGCCTATGAAATTCATCCAGAGCTCTTGTCCTTGAGAGCGCGAGCGAGGTTGTGTCGCCGGATATTCCAGTTAGATATTATATTCGAGAGACGATAACCAGTAGTGTCAGAGACTCGAATCGTCTTTCGTAAGCGACTACGCCGGCTAATGTCCTTTCGACCTTCGGCTTAGGCCCGAATATTCCAAGAATATCATCCGTACATGTTCCGCGGATCAACTTTGGATTCTCTTCCAAATCGCAATTTCCATCGATTCTTTTTTTCTATTACTGCTCCACACCGGAAAGCACTGCCATATTTGTCCTGTTCGTAGGATCAAACATACATGAATAGTTTGGCACAGGAGTTTGGAAATTTTACTTTTCCAATTCTAAATTAAAAGGTCTGACAGTGCGAAAAACAAACACACAATCCATTCATTTCTTTTTTCTTTCTGTTGTTTCAACCACGTGCAAGGAAATGAGCCATTATCGCTTTATCGTCATGTATTAATTTTTTTAGTCGTCGCGTATCCTGTGCCAAAGGCTCCCAAGAAACCAGAATCATCTTAAAAGCACTTTTCTGTCGAGAGTGACGCGGTACTGACGGTTAATCTGTCCTTACGACAGTCGTCTATGCGTTTTTCAGAAGAAATCCGTGGTCAACGCTTTCATTTCAGTCATTTAAACTCGTTCATTCGTACAGTTTTCTCAGGAATAAGCAGATTCTCGTTTTATTACACTCGTTCCTTCCATATATTCTGGTTTTACCACTAGTATATACACACATGTGCGTGTGATAAATTCGAAGCTTTTCCTCCGTGCATAGGGCTAAGTGATGTTTGGTTGACGCGTTTGCATTTGGTTGGAAGAATCATTGGGTTTTGCTTTGTGCATGGAAGGAAGGCGAGGTTAACGAAATTCGATAAGATTAGAAGCTTTACGTGATCGGCCACTGATCACCGATGGAGTTTCGTCAAGTGGCTATGTGTGTATAAGGATATAAACAGGATTATGTAACGCTTGTAGGTAGATCACGTGGGATTAAAGTCAAAAGATTTGCAAGAATCGGTGGAGTTTCATGCTTGCCTGCTAACAGTGCGATCTTCATTATTTTATGGCACAAACCTCGGCACAAACTTTTCCATTAATGCCTTGTACAGCATCTTTCTATATTTTATATATATATATATATATATATGCAAGATAGATGCACGGGTGTATAACCTAAAAGATACTGTTTTTCATTTATCATATTGGTATCTAGATTAAAAGATTTATGAAACACTCGGGATAGAAGTACATGCACCTATGTGTGTTTGTCGATATTACAAACTGCGCTAATATATTTTAGCAGCAATTCTATAATCACGGTTATTGCTTGTACGCTTGTTATCTCCATTAAATTAACATATTTTATGGCCGCGGCTGCGACAAACGTTAAATGCCTCACAAAATCTTATAAGAAATTATATATATATATATATATATATATATATATATATGTGAGTTTTCGTGTGTATGTATATTATACAGTTGGGATCACAAGCGGTGAAACGTGTATTGAACGATCGCGCTTCTCCAGAAATTGTTTTCGCCAGTTTTCGACAAAATTTCGACTCGGTAAATGCTTGCTAAAATATTCTTATTTTTGTGAGAGAAAAAAGTTGTTATCTCTCCTCCATCTGCAATGATTAACTGACTAGGGGTAATCTCGTGGCCTTAGATCATGGGCGCTTGATAATGCTTGATTGATCTGTTCAAATTTGGACGTAAGCATTTGATCGATTACAATCCGTTTTTGCCAATTAGCTTCCAGACATCTATGTGGTCCTTTAAAGCTTATTTCTATTTTCTATTAGTATTTATTTCGAATTTTCTGTTTCATCATTCACATTTAACGAACGTACAGCTGGTCTATCGAAGCTTGTAACGTATCTTCGTAATAAAAGTGTAAGTGCTGAATGAGAATTTTCTCTAATTAATTATTTCACTGAATTCTCCAAAAGTTGCGCGAATAGCAAAAATAATGAGATAAACGAAACCTTTTTCAGGGCCGATAATCAGAATTAATTGTGCGTGGGGCATTCCACGATATTAATCTTATCTCTCGGTGCTTTCATATATATAATAATATCTTATCATCTATTGTTTTCGAGTATTTTATTTTGCTGTTCGTTGAAGTGCCTCGTAGTTGGGGAAAAAATGGTTTTTCTTTTCTTTAAATATATAATTATTTGTGAAATTTGCATGTGCTTCGCAAGAATCTGCCTTAATTTCTCCAAAGTTTTACACTCGATTGTTCAGAAAGACACTATAATCTCCGTTACTACATAAGAGAAGTCAACGGTACGATATACCCATTTAATTTCCAATCGACGGATGATGATTAAAGAGGAGCAGGGGTCTCCCAGAGAGGAATAATATTTTTTCGACAAGAAACTCGGTAGTATAGTTAGAAGCTTGTTTCTCGTGGGTAAAACTGGTCCCTGTTTTGATTATTCCTGCCCCCGTTGATGGTGTTGAAGGTTGGTTGGGAGTCGTGCATATCGAGGCCTGCCTCTCTCTCCGTAGGTTATTACTCTTTATACTCGGACTCTGAATGTGACAAGTTTGTCGTCGAGATGAAACTTGTGCAGGAGTTTGAGGGGGGGGGGTGGGTGGTAGAGTTTTCGAAAGTAAGAGATGGTGGTGGTTGCACAGTTTTTTTAAATAAATGGAATAAGAAGAAGATGAAGGAGAGCGCAGGGATAAAAAGTTAGGCCGTGGACTGGGACGAGGATGAAAATGGTCTGAATTGCATCGTAGGAGGGTAAAGTGGTGGGTGTAACGGCCATGATGCAGAGAAGCGAGCGTAATATCGTTGCGAGGAACGTTGCACTCGGTCTCTCGGGCCCTTTGGCGTTTTTGCTGCTAAGTTAAAACAGCAGGCACATTATGCAGTTGGCTGGACGGCGATCGGGGAATCATTGAGGCGCTTCGTGCTCCTCGCTCCTCTCTATTAATTTACTCGCGCGTGTCTGCGCCTGTATAATGGCGCCGTTATTTACGCGACATGGAAAACTTGTAAAGACACCAACGAACGGAGACCTATGGAGGGAATATTGAGGAGGGCGGCGTTATGCGTTCGGCGTTTATACTCGACGGACGAGCACCGACCACTCTGCTCCGCTGCTCCCTTGTCAAACCGACTCTTGCAAAGTTCTTCATTATACCTATTTAGTATTGGTATCGAGTTACGTATCAAGCACGAGCATTAACGAGCGTCATCCGAGAAATCCCTGAAAAACGAGAGAATCTTTGCTCGCTTCTCTCCTTTACGTATATATACAAACCTATGGATCCTTACCTCTCCAATAGCAGTAACCGACCACTAACTATTATCACTGAATTGACTAATGATCTCTAATGTTTTTTCACCATTCGTTACAGAGGGCCAGTGTGGTACGATCCAGCCGTGCGGTTTCTTCGCGAAAGGGGAAAGAGGGAAGGAAAAAAGGGACAAGAAGAAGAAGAAGCACCTATGATCTCGTCAACGAGAATGCTGCTTCTCGTCGAGGAGCATTTTTGGCAGGGTTCCTAATTTTTTCCTTTCCTGCTACTCTCCCTCTCTCCCCCTCTTTCTCCCTCGCTTCTTCCCCAAACTCGAGGCTCTCCGCCGCTCCGGCTAATTACGGAGAAAAAGAGGAGGGAGCTGAGGTTTTCGAATAAACTAGAGAGTTAATAAAACGGCACGAAGATTTTGGACACTATGGACATGAGCAGCGAGTCGAGCGCGCCAAGGTGGTACGAACCACCGAGGACGTCGCTGGATCCGCCTTCGGGGGGGGCCGGTGTCGCCGGGGTAGTCGGCAACCCCGCCGACTATAGGGGTTACTACCCCCACGCCGGTCCCACGGCTCACCACCCCGCAGCCGCCGCGGCGCACTACGCTCACAGTGAGTACCATCAACCTATATTTATATACATAGTTGCCCAGAAATTTCAATTTGATTGGCCCTTTCGAGGATCCTTTTAAAAATGGGCAGAAAATAAATTTCATACAGCGCTTGGATCAGAAATGTAGGACGTTGGAGGGTAATATTTATAATTGGTATAGTTTCACATGTGTGCGTGTGGTAATACGGAATGGTGGAGAAGTACGAGATTCTTTTGTTCAACGAAAGAAAAGTGTCAACGAAAGTAACGGGAAAGTTATTTTTCCTTGAATCCAAGTCCTGATTTATTGGTTTAAAATTGATTTATCTCAGCAATTATGCTTTTACTGATGTAATAGTATATGATACACACACACACACACACACTCTCTCTCTCTCTCTATTTTCTACTTAGTTTATCCTCAAGAATATGTGGTTAAAATTAAAAACATCATTACTGTTACACTCTGTATACCTACATGGATTAATCATTTCTTTTGTCACTCTTTCCATTCTACTACTACTGCTTGTTTCATCTGATTCTCCATTCGGTTCAAAGTGGTGAGACTATACACAGGGTGTAAAAATTAAAATTGCTTCTACCGTGAATGTTATATTCTCTTTATCTTCGTATCTCTGTAGAAGATATGAATTATTTGCATAACGCCTTGGAAAGAGTCGAGCTGAAATGTGTAATATTCTAGCTGTTATGGAATTACGAAGATCGGCAAAGATTAATGTATATAGAAACTACCCCGTGGGGTGACCGAATTTAATGGAAAATGGATTTCCGTTTAATTGGGATGCTTCTTCTCGAGCAACGTCATTGCGTTAATTGGTTTTTCGGCAGCTGTTACAGAGGAAACTCTTGGAATCTTACGGGCGAGGATTAAAAGAGATTGGAGCATGGGACTCTAAGCAAAGCATGCGAGGCGAAAGGTGAATGAGGGGGGAAGAGGGATGGGGGAGAGGGGGAGGGAGTTTGTGGAATTGAAAGAGGCCAAAAAGTACGCGAGGAGCATTGAAACTTGATCCAGTCGGTCAGATCTCGAAGCAGAGCAACGCGATATCCCTGATTCGTGCCGACGTTCATGTATCATACCAAAGTCTCTGTTAGATCTCGAGGCTCGAAAAAACATTCTTACTCGTCGAAATCAAATCTCGCCTCGCCTAACCCTTTTTCCATTTCTCTTTTTTTTTTCTACTCGTGCTTCTCCGAGGAGTTGCCAGATATATTTCCGGTTGTGAAGGACGACTTTTGCAAAACGGTGCAAAGCCTCCTCATGTTTGTGTTTTGGGAAAACGATGTTTGGGGTGGTGGATATAGTAAAAGAGGCTTAAGTGGCAAGGTTGTGGAGAAGCGAGGTGAAGTGGTAGGTGTGCGAGAGGCATTCGGTCCTTCCAACTCTGTACTCTTACCGTGTCTCTCTTGAAAATAGCTGCATGCGTTATTGGAAAATACGCGGAAGATGATCCGCTAACTTATCTCTCTCGCGCGCGTGTCTCCTACATCCTATCAATTACCGGTCCACCTCTCCCTCTCTCTCTCTCTCTCTCTCTCTTTCATGTCACGCACACCGTTAACGAGAGATGAGGAAAAAGATGAGCCCTGAGAAGAGTAGCCAAGTATATGCGAAGAGAGAGAGAGAGAGAGAGAGAGAGAGAGAGAGAGATGGTCTATCCCATTCCCGGCGGCTACTAACTATAAGCGAGTCCTCGAGGCTCGAGCAGGAGCACGACTCCTGTCCCGTCCGTACGCCGAAGAGAGCGACGGGCGCGCGGCGCGATGCGGCGCGGCAGCACGTATGTCCACTGCAAAACGTGCACATCGGCCAACCGACGCCATCTTGCGCAAATGCACACGCCAGCCAAAGGCGGAGCTTCTCTTCCACGCGCTTCCCCTTTTTCCTCTCTCAAGCTTTTCTCCCTCGATCCCCTTTTTCATCCTTTTACACAACCAAGCATTTCTACTCGCAGTTATATACATATATATATATATATATATATATATGTTACGCGTATACCACAGACTCCTCCTTTACCCTCCCCCCTCCTATAGCTTCCTAGGTGCATCATCCCTCAAAAGTTGCTAATAATTTTTCACTCTCATCGCGACACTTTCAAAAATCAAAAACCCCCTCGAGAAATTGCAGCATGTATGCACCGAGCAAAAATTCAACTTGAGAGAGAGAGAGAGAGAGAGAGAGGGATGGAGGATGCTTCGAGCGGGAGAAGCACGCGAGGTGAAATTGCATATTATTAGGAGAAAGCTGCTGGGGGCAGTTGCCAAAATGAGACGTTATTTTCCTTTGGAATTTCGAGCACGGTCCGGATTTTATTATAGGGCGGGAATTAAAAAGGGCCTTTTGGCCTCTTTCCGTCCTTCGAACCGAATCGCGCGGCTTGTCCGTTGCGGTCCGACCACTTCCTCCCTGCATCTTTAATCTTTTAGATATACCTATACATATATATAGTGTAGTGTAAGAGTGAATATCGAGCAACAATGCAGAGACTTTTTAAATCCTCGAACGTCGAGGGCGTGCTTTAATTGGTTAATCGTGGAGGAACGTGCGCGCAGATTCCGAGGCAGTTTTTGCCGTTGCAGGACAATGCACTGGAAAGTGCAAGTAGACGAGGGGGAATAACAATTGAGCGGTAAACGCGCGTTAATTCGTGGTTGCTTTAGAAACTCGTCTAGAAAAGTCTTGGAAAAGTACGAAGCTGTCCGTGCCAGACGAGCAGAACGCTTCAGACACCTACCAACAACGTATACCTCTAATTATTTTCACTCAATCTGATTAATCATGCAAATATGCTATATTATTAATGATGTTATAGAGCAGGTCATCTCTATACATAGTATAATATTTAATGGGGAAAATGCGATGGAGATTAAAGCTGCGGGGAGCTGGATCTTTTTCAATCGTGTATATATATATAGCTTATCTCATTTCCGTTTGCTCGTCCACGTGCTGCTGGTGTTTGCTGATAGAATCATAGAAAATCAGGAAGGAGGGAAATTGGGGTGGGGGAGGGGTGAAATAAAAGATGACCCGAAGAAATAAGGGAAAAAGCTTTGCTCTCTGGTAGCGTGAAACGAATAGAGAAATCGAGGCTCGCTCTGATTCTTTGTATACATACGTCTGGTACACAGATGTATTAGTTAGGGCTATGGGCGCAATGACGCTAAACTAAGGTCCTTTTCACAAAACGAGCGCGGTTTGCTTTGAATCCTTTGGATTCTTTGAGGTTGACGTTGTCGACGCCTCGCATAAAAGAGAGAAGCACTATGGTATCACCTCCCAACGCTTAATTATCCGGAGTAGTTTCTTTGATGTGGATTACTGACCGAATCGAGATACGACCCTTGGTTTGTGTATGTTGTATCTTTTCGTTCTCACACACACACACACACACACACACACACACAGGTAAATAAACTCTTTCATTCGCGCGTCCACTTAGAATGTTACCTAGCTACCCTCTGTAATATCCATTTTGCCAACTGAATTCTACGGCTCTCCTATACAAACATCTTTACGCGATAAGTCTCTTATTCACCCTAGCTTCTCTATCAAGTTATTACGCAGCGATAAGGATCGGTGCAAAGTAGCATCCAGCGAAAAACTGGATCAAAAGAATTGAAATGGTTTCAAAGAAATCTAGTCCTCCGATTCAAACTACGCCTTCATTCTTATTCGCTCCTTTCGAGCAACTTTCTTTCTCTTTCTCTGCACAGCCGTGCGTGGATGCGACACGTCTATACCTTGTAACAGGTGCGTTCTGAATTTTGAAAGCCTACAATGCGTCGGAGCGAACAAGCAATTCAATTAGCAACGGTTGCTTAATAAGTCGCATTAAAACAGTCTAGCGCGCTGAAAACCTTATTAAGCGGATAGTCAAGTTTTTTTTCATTGTAATTTCTTCACCGTGCGAGTTTATTTATGCTGTGTGTAGTATTGCGTGATATATATATATATATATAGCAGAGTTCTTCATTAATCGTGCATCGAACGTCTGGAGCAGAGGAGACGCGCGTTAAAAAAATGGTTAAAAGTGCTTGATAATTGTTAATGTTGAGGCAACAGCGAGACTCGGCGTTTATTGGATTTATTTCTGAACGGTGGAAAAAAAAGCGTGGTAAAATATGAGTAGTGGAAAGTTCGGTAACTCGGATGGAACAACGAAGGTCAGGATTGCCAGCCAGGTGAACCGACCACTTTTTGTCTCGTGCATCGAGAAAATTAGCATATTTGCACTTCTCTTCGGTGTATAATCGCGCTTAGTTACTTATATAGCTGTACGATACGAAGGAACGTGTCTATTGTACGAGAAGGAAAAGTCGAAATATAAAACGGAGAAAGTATTCAAGTAAATTTCAGTGTGCAGCTCATTGGTACCATATCTCTTCGTTAGCAGGAAAAATAACGTTTTGGTAGTTGGCATTAATGAGAGAAAAGGAAAAAAAGGGAATAGGCGTGCGTCGACGTTAAGATTAATATATATGCGACGCGACGGCGAGGCTGAGGCGTCGCCGATACGTTCCGCGCCTTCCATACCTACTTCCCTCTCGCCCGATATACCTATAACTATTTCTATGGACTTTCATGAATATTCATGCCTCGGGGTGCGTCCAGCCACGTTTTCGAAGCCACTGATCAACCGCAACTATACCGCTCCCAGCTATATATACCATCCAGCCACATTGCACGAATATCACTTGATTCCAGCAACGGGCTTAGCAGACTTAATCGTCTCAATCGTCAGCAATAACCTGCGCAAGGTACAAGGGAATCCTCTATCATCGGTGCAATCTTCCAAAGTGCCGTGTATATAAATATAAATATTGAGCTCGGTGGTAGAATTGGTTAAAAGTGTAATTGGACATTCGACTTTAAGCGGTGGTACGCGTTTCGTCGAAAAGCTCCGCATGCGATCCAGCAGAGGCGGAGAAAGGAAAGAGAAATTGAGTCTTATTGTCAGCTTTCTTCGAGCTTGTAGGACAAGTTGATTTTTGTCGAGCGACACCTGATAAAAAGTAGTTTGAGCGACCAACGGAAAAGCGGCGCCTTGTTCGCGATAAGACCCGTTTGCTCGCAATCCGAGCACCTTGGGAATCGAACTCTGCAACGAGAAAGAATTGTGTGCAAGGCCCGTGTCTGGGACTCTGCGATGGCAGCGACGATTTTCGGCTTCGGATCGCTTTGCCTTCGCTATATATATATATGTGTGTGTTATTACGCGGAGTGTGTTTGTCGCACATGTACGTCTCATGCGCAGGGTGGGATATGCTGCACCCTGTTTCGTGTTAAATAGCGCGATCGTAATGCTCTGATTTATAGATCGCTATATATTGCTCTCTGCGTTGTATCGTGAAAAATGCAGTAGGTGTTTGATACTGTGTATTGCTGACTATTGCACGCAATGAAAAAATATATTCTTTGGTGTAATAAAGTTCCTTCGGAGGAGGAAGGGAAGCTTACCATATTCCTTGGATGTGTCGGCAGGTGTCGGCAGTCTCCAAATGCTAAAAAGAGATGCCAAATTTTCATTCATTTGTCGTCTCTTCTCCACCCCCTCGCGCCCCGCCTCCTGGCATCGTGCGAGTAGTAATTAGTTAGCCGGATATCAATTATAATCTGTTTCGCGTGTTTCCTTTGACAGCAAAACTTCCTTCGCGAGGATAAACATATAGTTGCATGGGTGTTTCTAGTGTTTTTCCATTGTAATTGTAATTGACGAAACGCGCGTTACGTACCTTTACGTGTATATATATATATATATATATATATATATATATAAATAGTACAGAGACTGTCGAAGGAGGAAGGTCGAGAGTTTTGGTTGGGGCGAGGTGCAGGGTGCGGGGTCTCGAGGAAGGCGGAAGTTGTTTTTGAGTGCGGGGGTGGCGCAGGGGCACGGAGGCGGTTCGCAGAAAGGGTGGAGTTTGGCAGAACAGTTTCTCGTTATCAGCGTATGCCGTGAAGTAGTCGGCAGAGCAGAGTTGGTCTGGGAAGAACCAACCAACCACTCGATATATCGATCGTCCTTTCTGGCCAGCTAGCTTTGTCCGTGCACGAGCGTCTACCTTGATTCCACTATATATACACACACATATATATTGCATACATGTAGTTGTTATTCCGTTGCGGAAAATTGCTCGCGCGCGGTACCGTGGGTTTCGCGAAAGCTAGGGAAATGACGAGAGAAAGAAAAGAAAGTAAATCCTTGTAACCATGTGTCTATCGTTGGGTTTTTGCAGCAAGGATGTCCGGGAGCGGAGTGACGAGCAGTCCAGTGAGCCAAGTGTGCAGACCACACTTTCACAGTTCCGTGCTGCATCCGTGGCTGTCCGGTAACGGGCCGGACACGTCAAAGACGCCCTGGGCATTTCCCACGACGACAGCGTCGACGGGAGGCAGTGTGACCGGTGACGAGAAGCCGCAGAGTCCTCTGGGCTCGTCCCTACCGCCGACCAGTGGCAGCTTGACGAGTCACGCTGGAGGCGGAGGTTCCGGTGCCGGCGGTCATCATCTTTTCTCCTTTCCCCCGACGCCGCCGAAGGACGCCACGCCGGACAGCATAACCGCCAGCACGACGTCGAGCAGCAACAACAACAGCAACACCGCGGCCAACAACAACAACTCGAGCGGGAACCCTCTGTCCGGCCTCGGGGGCGGGAGCAGCGAGTACCAAGCGGCGGTGGCCCACGCGGCGGTAATGGGAGCGTTCATGCACCATCAGGACGCCCTCGGCTCGAGCTCCTGCGACGTGAAACCCGCGGTGATTCTCGGCAATCATCACGGCGCCCCATCGCCGCCGCACCATCACCATCAGCAGCAGCAGCAGCAGCAGCAACAACAACAACAGCAGCAGCAGCACAACGGCTCGAGCAACGTTGGCGCCACCGGAAGTAACAACGGTAGCAACAACGGCGGCAACGGATCCTCTCAAGTAAAGCAGCGCGAAGGTAATAGCCAGTCGGGCGGTGTTTCGGGCAACCAGCAAACGAGCGCCACGCAGCAACAGCAGCAGCAACAGCAGCAGCAGCAACGGCAGCAGCAACAGGACTATCAGGGGAACGGAGGTGGTGGCGGTGGTGGTGGCAGCAACGGAGGTGCTGGCGGGGGCGGCAGTGGTAGCACCGGGGGCGGTGGTAGCTCGCCCAGCTGCAGGGACAGCTACGCCGCCGCTGCTGCGGCAGCCGCAGCCGCCGCCGCCGCGGCCGCAGCGGCCAACAACCACCACGCCACCTCCCAATACGATCCCGCGACCACCGCCTACAATATGTACCAACACCTCCAGTATCCCACGACCCCCCATCACCCCCATCACCACCATCACCTTCACCAAGCTTCCGCGGCCAGCGCCGCTACCTCCGCCTCTCACAATCCTCATAACGGTCTTTTCGGCCATCATGCCGCGTCTGCCAATACCACCGGCCTTCCTGGCTTAAGCCCCGACGCGAAACTCCTCGGCGCTCACGTCGCCTCCCACGGGAACACTCCAACCTCGCCCGGTTCTCAGCAGCAACAGCAACAAAAGCCCAGGAACAAATCCAGAACTTCCGCCGGTAAGCGGCACACACTTTTCTCTCTCTCTCTCTCTCTCTCTCTCTCTCTCTTTCTCCTACCTCGGATCCATCATTTCCACATCTTCGCTCTTTCTCTTGTATTCTTTGGTTCTCCTCTTTGCTGTCCATTATGGGAGTTACTTGGTTTTTTACATCAACTTTAGTTTTTTTTCCTTCCTCCCAACAGTCCCCACCTCTCTCCGCTTTTGGTTTCTCTTTTACTAATTCTGCTTACGTTTTCTTTCACTTGGGTTTCTTTTTTTTTTACATCACTGTGTTTCTCAAAAACCTCTCCCAAATCCTCTCTCATCGCATTTAATCCAATTTCATTGTTTTACGCGACGCTCCCTGATCGGCTTTCGGCGACGGTCGTTCGAAACAGGATCGATGAAACGTTCCTATCAAAGACAAACGGGCGAGTAGTCGAAAGAAGGAGAAGCGAGATTGTTGCGTGAATAACGCGAACGAACGAGCGAACAACCCAACGCAGTCACTGTGATTTTTGTATTTTGCCTCACCAATGTTTTTTGAGTGGCACCCACGAAGTAAAGGAGCGCGTAGCACATCACCTGATTTTAAAGTGGTACACACGATATGGCATACACAAGAGCACACATTTTTTTTTTCAATGTGGTGTGGCTACTGCTGCGTTTTATTTTTATCACCGCAAATATTTTTGGACCTCACGGGGGCTATGTGTGTATATCGATGCGATAAATACTAAATATATATATATATATATATATATATATATGTATATATTATGACACGAGAATAATTCTTTTCAGCGTAGTACGAGTATAACGATAACGTCGAGTAGAGAAGTGTCGTTTGATTTCGATAGGTTAAAATCTTGAGGGAAGACGCAGGTTGCGCGCGCGTATATATATATATATATATATATATATGTAGGTGTGTTTGTGATCCGTGGCATTGCCTCGCGAGGAGTGGCTCGGACGGAATGGTCTTTGTTTTGGAATGCTTGCTAGTATGCCACCTGTGAAAGGAGTAAAAGATGAAGAGGAGGAGGAGGAGGAGGAGGAGGAGGAGGAAGAAGAGGAAGGAGAACGAAACGGTTGAAAACTGCCGGATACGGTGATTGCGGTAATAATAGCCAGTCTCCCTGACGGCGTGGTAAAAATCCTAATTCCAGGAACAATGGGCCGACTTCGCGCCGTGGAAGCCCGCTAATTAAATCGACTTACGACAGCCGCACTTACACCACCGTACCTCCAGGAACGTGCGTGTACGGCAAACTCTGGCGCGTCATGACCTCTCCTGAAAAATCATTAAACTCGCGAGCGGAAGCTGATGTACTTGGAAGCATTGAAAAGCAGCCGAAGATAGAGAACTCCTTGGCTGGACCTGGACGAACATTCCATTTGCTGGAGAGTCGCGGATCGAGTTGCACGAGTGTTGTTCTTATTGGAACTGGACATTGATTCGCTCGTGGAACGCTTGAAATGGCGAACAGCCAATGGGGCAGAGGGGATAAACGGTCCCCTATACGCGCAGAGATGCCTCATGGAGGAATGCAATTTTTCATGGAACGCAGACTCGTTCGACCTGAAATGATAGAATCGTAACCCATCAGCCGTGGTATATGCTCTCCAGAGGAACAAATGGTATGCAGCACGAGAATCCCATCGACTCTCTTATTAATTAGACGCAAACATCGCACGGTTTGCTTCTAATTGATATTAGATACACATTTGTAAAGGATCCTTCGCGGCAGACACGAGTGTCCCGAAGTCCTTATTCGTCGAATGTCATCGTTCCTAGCGGAGTTGCGATTATTGCAGAAATCGAGCTATAGTTGCAGGAGGAACCTTTCGTCCGTTGGTGTTAGAGTCGCTCGGTGGCCGGGATGGGTCGATAATTGGAGGACGAGGGCGCGCGCACCTCTGCGTGTAAATCGTGAAAATCGCGAAATTTCACTGGTTCTTATCCGAGGACAATGCTGCACGCACCGAAACCCTGTGAAAAATGAGAATTTATTATCTGGAAATGGGTTTGCTGGTGGAAAATCGATAATATATATATATATAGGAAAGAAGCACAGAGCTGCTGGTCGAGTCGTCTATCGCACCCTCGAATCTGTCGATGCGGTACAAGGTCCAAATCGAATTATCTCAGGCGCAATGAAGCAGCTTACCGCTGCTTCGTCCCTCCAATTAGGCTTGAAATTCAAGCGTCGCCGCACTTTGATTCGAGCAAAGGGAAATTGGATTCGCCTTGGAGATCCGGGAGAGTCAGCTACATTGTATATATATATATATATATATATATAGGTATTCGCAGGTGCTAAACAAACGAGCGACGATATAAGTAGGAATTAGAAACAATCGGTCGAGATCTCTGCTATCGAGCAATCATCAGATCTGTGTATGCAGTACACTGGACGATAATAGATATTTGGGGGAATGACGAAAATTTAATGATTTCAGTATTCTTCGCAGGACGACGCAGGACTTATACGTAAGTCTGGCTAAGATCTGGGCTTAGAAAATCCAAGGAAATAATCCCGATTCCTGATGTTTTCCCATGTAACATCCCTCCGTGTCTCCCTGATCCATGGTCGCAAGGCGAGGGAAAGGAAGAGGAAGGAAGGAAAGAAATGAACGATCGGGACTATGGTCATTCGTTATTACACAATTCCTCCCCTCTCTGTCTTATCTCGAATAGTCTAGCATTGCAATCTTCGTTACTAACAAGATTTCATTCGGTTCGTAATTAGTGAAACGCCCACGGTCCTAAAGAGACTCTGCTTTTGCTCTGGTAATCGCTTGATATGGTATGTCTGCAACTGCATGCGAGATTCCTCACGTACTTTCTGTGCTGTCTTCTCTTCTTTTTTTTTTCGTTTTTCGTTTCTTGGGTTTCCCTTTTTATCACTGTGACACGCGGGAGCTATTCGACGTTTCCAATTCCATCCTCTATGTTTCTTCATAGCGGTGATCTTCTCATCGATATATAAATCTGTGTGTGCGACCACACCATGCAATGATCCGCTTCATCGAAAAGCTCTCGTCGTTGTCTCTTAAAGCTTATTCCACTGTCACGCTCGATCCCCCAAGTTATGCTACCAGATCTGTGATCAACGCAGAGAATTAAAAGTCTTTTGTGATGCAAAAGTGAGATTGTGGTATCGCGAAGGCTTGGCGATCGAGAGTGAGCAGCAGTGATTTTTCGTTGATTCGTGTATTTGTTGAATGTTTAATAATCTATGTGGGACTGTGATTCTAATTGATTTATTGCAACTTGGCGTAGAAGGTCGAGAATGCGTGAATTGCGGAGCTACCTCGACGCCACTTTGGAGACGGGATGGTACCGGTCATTACCTCTGTAACGCCTGCGGTCTTTACTACAAGATGAACGGCCAAAATCGACCACTCATCAAGCCCAAACGACGCCTGGTAAGTACCTAAGCTATCTTCCATCTTCCTATACATTATTTCGTTCACATCAAATGTAAATTCGCGCGCAACAATCGTTTGACAAACTGGTAAAACAAGACTCGATTCCATGCCACTTGACACATTCGTCCCCTAATGAGCATCTTTCATGAATAATAAGTAGTAGGAACCACCATTCACCCATCGCCTGGCTAACGAAGACGAGCCAAAGGATATATAGAATGTTAAAACAATTCTCTTTTGGACAAAAATCTGCACGAAATGTGTATACGTATAAACAATATTCTAATAAGCGAGCACTTTTAATCGATGCTACATGTTAGATATTTTCGCTTGATCCCTTTGCTGGCTATTGCTTTCGCTGTATTTTCTTCTGTCGCAAAAAATAACTCCACAGACCTTGTGTAGTAGTATATTTATTCGTCTTGCTTATTTCATAGTTGATCAGCTACTATTAGGAATCTCGTACGGAGGAGAACTAGTGGTCCTGTAACTTGGAGGGGGGGGGGGGGGCATTTACAAATGGTGTAACAATTCACTAATAATTATCGAACGCTTCTTCGTACATTTTCGAACAAAGAACAAGAACAAATTTAACGCTATAATGATAGTGATAATGTACACAGCAAAATATATATACCTATTGTATCAACACGTAAAGATTTGCTAGAAAATCCTAACGTAACCACAAAACCAAATCTCCGAAACACCTATACCAATCAAAACGAACGATACTTTGGTTGTAATAAAACAATTTCAAAGGACTCTCTCGAATAATTAAATGGAAGATTCGTTTATCCGAAAAGATTCGCGCAATTCTGATAAAACGCTAATATCGTTTTCTTTTTTTTTTTTTTTTTTTTTTTTCATGAAACTTGACACAGTCTACCATACATCCATCCCCACCAATATTCCAAACTCTTCGTATGGCACAAACGGTTGATGCAAATATTGATCGAGAGATTTACATTTCGCATTCGTAAAATTACGTCCTTGATCGTTTCCTTCGTGCAGCGAGTTACACATACTTGATTAATCTCCAGTGCATATACCTATATATATATATACAAACTTATATCTCTCGCGATATTATACATATACATAGAGATGTTGCAGCAATCAGAATGCAAGATAAAACAAGGTCAAGTTAATTTCCTGTAGAAACTGATTAGTAACCGGCTCGTCTCGACGAACGCGAGTATCGTGTATAAACGATGCAAAATGGCTATCTATTGGCTCTCGCACATTATTAAATGCTCATAATCGATATATTAATAATAGTCGTGTACAGATATCTAAAGAGGATGTATTGTCTTTTGCGGGCTGACAAATTATTTTTTCTTTTCCACGCACGGAAAGAATAGTGGGGAGGGGGGAATGGATAAATTATACGAATGTAATGTTATATAGGTGGTACGATATGGCGGAAGGGAGATTGGAGGCTTGGGATATGGGCATTGGAGAGAGAGAGAGAGAGAGAGAGAGAGGGAGAGCGTGGCTCGATCGATATCTCAGACCTCAGTCTCGGAGAGCGAACAGTGGCCAGAGCAGCTAGCTTTCGTGCGATCAGCTCGTAGAATCGTGTAAATCCGATCTATTTTCGGCGTCTCGGCTGGCACCTACGTAAACGGAACGGCTACGTCCCTGATGTACCGTGCAGGAACTCGATATCGAGCACTTCCCCCCTGCTCTCTCTCTCTCTCTCTCTCTTTCTCTCTCTCTCTCTCTACCCACCTTATTTTTTTACCCTCTTCTCTTCCGCCTCTCCCACTTTATCCAATTAACCGTTCCATCTCCGCGCGCGCGGGAATACTCCCTCTAAAAGCGTCAGGGTTATTTCATAATCACGCGTGCACACACGTACACGAGGATTCCACGAAATTTACAGGAAATTATCTACCTGTCCCTTATACTCGCTTGGCAGCGCGATTACGCGACGAGGGACAAATATTTTCACGCGTTGACAAACGGTACCGCCCAGCCATCAGTCAGCGCCACGAATTAGGAGAAGAGTTGTTTGAAATTATCGATTGATAATGCTTGTATATATATGCATATGTATATCGCACATGTGCGCGTAAACGGCTGAGAGCGTCGCAGCAATAAAATATGTATCGGCCCCAAAGTGGTGGGCGTAGCTCATCCCATGCACGTGTGTCACACTTTCGTCGACTGTAATTTTCTTCTTGCGGTTGCCTTTTCGGTATCGTTTATGAAAGCAATTTGTCCAGAGAGCACCTTTACCCATGCACGTGGGAGTCGAATTAAAAATGCATACAGTGATTCGGACGAGAGCTGCACCCCTCCCACCCTCCTCGTACCCTCGATATTATAGGTTGTCTCGAACGACCTCTTCTTGATCGATTGCGTTTCTTCGAACACCGATCGACACTTTGCCACTCTCTCTCTCTCTCTCTCTCTCTCTCTCTCTCTCTCTCTCTCTCTCTCACCACGCTCGCTAGTCGCTATATATACTATAACGTAATGATGGAAATTATTGTCCATCATGGTCCTCCTCCCTTCTCATTGAAAAATCCTCTCGACTCGTCTAGCCTCGCAACCATTCTCTCGATTATCGCAAACAATTTCACCGATGCATTTCTATTATGTAAATTATTAAAACTCTCGCTTTTGGATCGATATTCGATATGCTCGTTACATCGTGCGAGCATATAATATACATTTATATACGTGTGTTTTGAAAGCAAGCGCATTTAGCACAACATGTTGCATTTTTAGTACAAGTATGGGAACCGAACGGTCCGGTCACAGATGTGTCGCCCAAAAGGAGAGATCACGTACGATACGATACGATCTGGGAAACAAAAGTGTCCACCAGGTACGAGTCTCCGTTGTGTGTGTGTGTGTGTGTGTGTGGACGTCTGGCAGAAATACGCAGGAGGGCATGATGTGTGCCTACTGTGCGTAGCTATAAAAAAAAACTCGTGGTACATCCTTTCTCTATGAATATATATATATACACACACACAGCGGGTATTCCACATCGCTTCTTCTTTCCGTTCCCTGCCACTGTGGCTCTCAATCTACATCGCACAATTTTTCCCCTACCCCAAAGCCCTTTATTACAGACACTGGTGTGCACGTATGTATACGCTGTTGTAGTTGTAGGGCGGTGTGTGTTGGTCGCCGCCGGTCGGTAGCACATCCACAGGCACACGTTTGACAGTTCACGAATCCTGCCAAGGTGAGTTGAGTTCCGATGGGGCAGATAGCAAGGGTTGAAACCCCCGTACCATCGACCTCCGCCATGTTTGATCTTCCGGCCAGATATAAGTCGCTCGAACAGCTGGGAAATTTCGTTTTTTACTCTATTTCTCCTCCTCCTCCTCCTCCCTCCTTCGTAAGCATACTATATATATATATATATATATATATATATATGAAGAGAAGACGAAGAAGCAGAATTGGTCCAAACATTCGCGCGACCGCAAAGACTGTATACTCTAAAAATCCTGTTGATAACCAAACGAACCAAATTTATATATATACATGTGGCAAGTATAAAATTGATGATAAACGTACTTTGTTGAGGTATAAGGCGCGCGTCAGTGCAGGGAAGCAGAGGTATGCAATTAAATTCAAGATAAATATAGAGTTTAACCGGGGGTTAGAGAGAGAGAGAGAGAGAGAGAGAGAGTAGTAGCTGAAGGAGGGATGATCATTAAAATTGGAAAGTATCGACAGGTCCAGATGCGCGGTGCGCGCGCGAGCGCGAGCGCGAGAGAGCTTGCTATCCATTAAAAGGAAAGGATGCCGATGGACCGACCGAGAGGATAGGATGAGGATCACGATCAAAGTGATTCTTGGCGACGTCACGTTGAGCCAATCTTTAAAGTAAAGCCACTGTGTGAGAGAGCAACGGTGGAGTGTGTAGTGGTATATATATATATATATATATGTAAGCAAGCTGTATAATGGTATAGGGAAGGGAAGG
This sequence comes from Prorops nasuta, assembly GCF_024137725.1. NCBI lineage: Eukaryota > Metazoa > Arthropoda > Insecta > Hymenoptera > Bethylidae > Prorops > Prorops nasuta. The sequence continues at coordinate 7,716,535 of NW_027116803.1, read as the reverse complement.
GGAGGAGGAGAAGAGAGAAGCTATAAGCTTCTGCTTGGATCGAGTCGCTCGTTAACGGCTGTCCTACACGCTCTCCTGCTCTCTTCCCTTTCTTTTCTCGTCCTCCCGATCCTTATCGTATACGCCATGCCATTGCATGCACTGCTGCAACCAACTTACGGTCCTCCAGGCGTTCCTGGACATTCCTACGCTCTTCTCCTCCCCCCTCTCCTCTCATCTCTTTCGTCCTCCGTTAACCGTTCACGCGCGATCCAAACAACGCGAGCCACGCGCACTCTCTCCAACACACACACACATACGAGCACACACGAGGTTCCGTATTTTATCCTAAAACTGAAAATCTTAAATCGGTAGACGAACGAGTACGGGGAAATAACGTTGGAGAAAAATATTCGACAGTGCCTTGGTGAATATTGAGAAGAAAGAAGTCCTGTAGGAATTAAGGTGGTTCGAAAAATATTCAACGCTGTCTTTGCGTTCTCCAATGTCGTGCAAGGTCACGTATGTCCATGAGGTACCACTGATGGTTGGACATGGAAGCTATCGCATCGATCGTTACCGCCACTCTTCGCGCGTGAAACATCACGGTATATTTGCTTAGAAGGACAAAAGACACGTATTTGATATAGTTGGACGTAGGAAGGGATCGGTTGGCGTAAAAATTAGTGGCCGGACGACGTGTAAACGCGTCAAATGAATTCTATCGCCAACGTCTCGGCGAGAAATTTATTTGATCGAGCGAGAAGAGAGCGGCTTCCTGGACTAATTCGAGCACGACGCCACGGGATACGCGTTACGAGTTGAAAAATCACACAGCCTCTGGGCAATAGTAGGGAGGGGGGAGGTCATGGACGACCGAACTTTCGGTCCCGGTGCGCGATGCTATCGCTTACAGGAGTGGAGTGTCTCTACGGGTAGCCAGAATCCATGGACGATATTCGAAGAGGGGCAGAGGGGTAGAGAGAGAGAGAGAGAGAGACGAGAGAGCGGAAAACAGAAAAGGAAGGAAGAACGTTCATGGGGGTTATCCATATATGATCTCTCTGTCCGGAAAATGAATAGTTACCCGTATAGCGTGGCGCGTCGCGCTGAAAAAGCTGCATTATCTGGCATTCGCGTGCCATGCTCGACCATTGTATCCAAGGCGCGTTAAAGGCTTCGTATATATATATATATATATATATATAGGTATATAGAGATTGACTCAACGCATTCGAATCGCTAAACCCTCGCGCGGAACAAACCAAAAATTCCCTAATCGACCATACAGAACGAGGATCGTCTCGTTTGGAACGATAAACGATCGAGAACGAGTTTTTCCCCTTCTTTTTCACCGGCTTTTTCTCACGAGCCACGAGTGATCGATATATATATATATATATATATATATATACAGGCGAGCGATAACGCGGAGTACTTAATATTAATCGATTATGCACGATTAAGCAAGTGGCGAGCCTCCGCGGATACTCGGCCAGCTCGTGTACAACGCTGCGCACACCGGTTATTCATATTTTCACAGAAAGAGAGAGAAAGAGAGAGAGAGGGAGAGAGCGTGTGTAATTAAGCGACTGGTAACGAGTCTCTTTGATTATCTTTACAAATTATCGCTGTTAGCGCGACTCGTTTGATTTTTGACGCGAGTATCGTGTCGGCAAAGAGAGAGAGAGAGAGAGAGAGAGAGAGAGAGAGAGACGCAAAAGTATAGATTGGTGTTGGTGGTGGTGATTTGTGCGCCTCGAGTCAATCGAGGCTTCTGTCCGGATTGCGCTGGACGCGCGTTTTCATTTGACTCTGGTGCGCGGCTTGGTATACACATGCACACATATACATACACACCATCACTATGCGGTGGCGGCATTGGCCGCGCGCTGGCACGGGACGGTGACTGAATTATGTACCAGATGCAAATACGATTCGTATTGTCCGGTGCCGCCGGTCTGCTCCATCCATCTTTCAACTTCCTTGAAAATTCCCCTCATGAAATCGAGATTTACATCCGTTCACACTCTCAATACGACGTTCGCTGGATATAGCGTCATAGCGAGTAGCATATAGACTGATACACACGCGCGATCGACTCCCAGAGTTCTAAACCCGCGATCTACGATTCGCCAGTTGTATTTATATATATAAAATTCGCAAATGAAATATAATCCACTTGTAGGCCTAAATCTCTGCATGCATTGCATTCTCTTTCGAATGGAGAGGAGAGATCACACGGCCGAAGATTATAAATAAAAAATGTTCGCACCGTTCAATTTCATTACATATAGTAGAAGAAGAAGAAGAAGAAAGAAGGAGGTCTCAGTGTGGCGAGACGCAGGCTGCATCCTATAAGGCATCCTCCTCGCAGATAGCGCGAACGAGGCAAGAAGATACGAGCCAATTAGATGGGCGTGCACAGTCCTACCGAAATAAATCCCGTCGAGTAACACAGTATTTCTCCGATAGAGAGCGAGAAAGCACGAGAGTATATATATATATATATAGAGCCAAGGTGCGAGAGAAGCCACCTTATACGAATCGCTGTAACCTATTAACTTGTAAATTGCTTCCGACTGTTGTGGGCGGGAGGAGAGCTCTGCGTGTGCGTGTGCGTGCGTGGCAGAGGCGCGCTAGTGGCCAGTTGGCGCGCGCATAAATTCGCCAAATAAATCCCGCGCTTGTCGTCCGGCGAAACGAGACTCGTATAGTAGCGTTATTGCTGCTCCTGCGCGACCATCGCTTTGCCGTTTTAAACTCCCCTGATAAATAAATGATGGAGCTCGCACTCTCTCTCTTCCTCTATACCACGTGTACTATATATATATATATATATATGTTAGAATTTGATTTTAACAGAGTTTCCAGGTATAAGTACGATTGTCTTAATGGAACACTGTCAGTCACTAGCGCGAACTTAAACTTCACCTTTTTCTATATTTTGCTGAAATCACAGCAGCCCATCTTTGGCGCCTGTCGAAGACTGCTCGACTTTCCAATGTTATGCGCAGATCTAACATTCGGAAAAATAACGACATCGAAACGTTAAAAATGCATACATCACCCAGTTACTTAAAGAAATCTTTTAGATGTATTTTAGTCAATTGAATGACAAAAAGATGTCCATAAGAGAACTTGTAGTCAAGTGTGCTGCATGGGTGCTTATCAGCGTTATTAGCTCTTTTTCTAACATATACATAAGCCCAAAAACAAATTCTTCTCACTGCGTTCATGAATATCTCGATTCATTCTTTCTCTCTTTCTCTCATTGTAATATAATCAGGTGCCTCGAATAATATCACGAATATTGTAAGATTTCATTGGATCAAAGTTTGTCAACGATGATTTTCTCCTAATGAATTTCCAGAGCTTACCGTGTCACGAAAGATAAATTTACGGGTTTGTATAGGTGAGTTTCAATGGCTTTATCGTTGGGGTAGTTTTTAGTGATGGAGTGGAGAATGCAAGTAACGCGAAGCGCAAAGAGCCATGGAAGCGGAGTTTATAAAAGCTCTCTCGTCACACAGAGAGAGAGAGAGAGAGAGAGAGAGAGAGAGAGAGAGAGAGAGGATGCAATCCTTTTCCCAGTTCTGAGAACGCCACCGGTTTACTGGTTGTAGTATGTATATATAGTAATATAAAGGTTGGGAGTAGTAGGGACACGTTAGGAAGCACAAGCAGCAGCAGCGGATCCCCAGGGCAGCTGCGCGCGCTATCATTGGCTGGGATCTCTCTGTATCCCACCCGTGGCCGGAAAACGACCCCTCCAGCAATTAAGAACCAATCCGATCTGTTCGTCAGTCGAGCCAAGGGTTGCTTGACGTTCCAGTCCGCCTCTCCCCTCTTTTCTCTATGTACAAACGCGTACCTCACACGTTTTATTATTCGCCTCTTCTCTCCCCTTCTCTTTATTCGTTCTCCAATCGCCAAAAACTCTAAAACAGATCGAATTACTCCTCTGTCCCACTCCCCGACGCATCTACACGTACGCTCTCTCTTATATATATATATTAGGTGCATGCGTTGCGCGTTCTAATTACCACTGCGCACGGTTTGGCCTCTCCCCCCCCCCCCCCTTCCCTCTGGTGCTCCCGCAAAAGTCGTGACAATGAACGGCCGTAAAAAGCCGAGTGTTAAAGGTTGAATCTGAAAGGATCTCGTCCTGCCAGTCCATAAATCGTGAAAATAAGCGCGGGAGGAGGTCGCTGCTGCTGGAGAGTCGCAGGTTGCCTCGCCGTCCCTTGCTCGATCCCTACGGCCACGAAAAACGCGCGCTACTCCGCACGGTGGCGAGCGAGGGAGCGAGCGCGCGCGCGTCCCGATAAATCAAACTGGCGTGAAAATCAATTGTGAGACACACTCGGCTCTTGCGTGTGCGGGGCTTCCACCCTCCCCCTTCCTCACCTCGCGCCCCTCACTACATCTTCTTTATTCTTATAAATAGCTTCGATCGTACGCGCCGATGCCTCTTCGTCGTTTCCTGCTTTTTTCTCATTTTCATTTTTCGAGCTCCCGTTCGATCCGGAACTTTCTCAATTCTTTTTTAACTACTGTGCTTTTTCGTACAAACCTTGTACATTTCGTCAGGCATATTTCAATCAATTGTATATAGATATACAAATATATAGTATAAGGTGCCACTCTCCGTGAGTCGAGTCTGTTTCAATGGTCGCACGGTAAGAGTGCTCCAGATTGTTCGTACTATACTTGTATATATATTATGGACACGCGTAGCTTTGTCGTATTGTTCCAATTCATTGCATAGTAGTAGAAGTACTGTTTTTTTGCTTCATGAGTCTAATTGTTTGAATTATACAAAGTCAAATGTAATACCTTTTAAGAAGGGCAACCATCTCTCTCGCGTCTATACTTTTTACTCCTTGGATTGATTTTGTTGGTCGCGTCGCTTTGTCTCACCTCATCTACTTAATGGAGCTTCTTGTTCAACCGAGTTGCTGGAATTTTATAATAAAGCTATAGTCATGCCACTCGCAAAGTTGCTGTCGATAGGGCTGCTTAGACTTTTCTCCCCCCCCCCCCCTCCCTCTCTCTCTCTCTCTCTCTCTCTCTCTCTCTATCTCGTTTTTCTCTCTAGACCCGAGTCACCTTCTTTTGTGCGCCCGTTCGTCTCTGTGTCGAATCGCATTAGTCAGTCTCAGTCGTCAAGCGGCGCGCAAGGTGAAGGAGGAAGAAGAGGACGCGCGCGAGTGAGAGAGGGAGAGGGAGAGGCGAGGCAAAGTCAATACGGACGAGAAGCCGCGCAAACTCCGTGATCCGCCAATGCCAGTGTTGCTCGGCAAGCGCATGCTTTGCTTTTGCCGAGACACGCCAAACGCGCGCGCGCGCGAGAGAGAGAGAGAGAGAGAGAGAGAGAGAGAGAGAGAGAGAGAGAGAGAGAGAGAAACGGACGAATCTTGGGGAAGCCTAAGAAAATCAACGAAGAGACAGCCAATTGCCAATGTAGGATATATACATGGATTAGACGATAGTTCATCCTTTGAAAAATAATTATAGAAACTCGTAGTGCGAGAATCTCGAAATAATCAAATTTTCTCTCGCTTTTATAACTCACTGAATTATACTCGTACATGTAAAGGAGAGACACGTTGCTACACGGACTGTCTCTCTCTTCTCAGTGGTCGCGCGTCGGCACGAGAGAAAAGTACACGGGAAGTGAAACAGCCAAAGGGTTCGCATCGGAATTTTTATTAGCAAGCTCGAATACATCGTATTATGCATTCTCAAAACATTCGCGCGCGTATTTTATTACGAAAGGGATATTTTATGTCGCTTGACAATATCCTCCGAGTATATCGTCTTGTTCGCTCTCGTCCACACTAATATACATATATATATATATATACTCTCTACTATAAGGATTTCTTAAATACGCTTGGCCGCGAATACGAAGCAGCGCAATTTCAGGGAAACTTTTGCAAAAGTTTGGCAGAAATCCACAACAAAGTTTCTTGCCAGGAAGGAATTATTTTTTGTTCATTCGTATATATATAGGGATCGAGGGATACATACGATTGGAGGTGAGAATTTTTCCAATGGTGATAGGTAGAAGAGAGGGGGTGGGGGTGGATTCGCCGTGACTCGATGGTCGTGGTGCGGTTGGCCGGGGTGAGCGACAAATAATGGCCGTTGCGGTTGGCGTTATTTATCGTGGTAGCCGCGTGCACACGCGATCTACGAGCACAAGCGGCGCAGAGTCGAGCCGACCGCTCTGACAATTTTCAGCGATAACGCGTCACTGTGCGAGCTTGGCTTCTACTCGCGAGCGATTAGTGATTAGTCTCGCGAGCGACTCACCGTACACCCTTCACCTTCGCGTGTATACCAGTTGCCACGCGAATTTCCGACACCCAAAATAACGATTCGTCTTCCGAACCATCACCCACCAGTTATATAATCCATTTTCGAACCGTCCATCTAAATTTCTATATATACGTAATGGAAAAACAACTCGATTGCTCTGCGGATCGACTCCAAACAAATTTCTCCACCACTATATATATATATATACCTATTGCAATCTCCGTCGGCTTACGTATATATATATATATATATATATTTATTACCAGTGTACGAACGCACGAACGAGGACGCAAGCGGCATTCGAAGCGACAATTCCGGACTTTAGTGCCACTGCTGCACCACTGGATGCTCCTTGTGTATATATATATCTATATATAGTAAACTCGCTCGAATCCACATTCAGGAAGATTGGTAGAAACTGCGGTAACTGGAGCTTTCCTATATATATACTTGTGAAGGTGCAATATTTATTCTCGCTATTTCTCTCCGCTGAAAAGTCTTTTTCCTCCCCTCAATAAATATTATAATGATTATTATCTGTTTTCTTCCCTACCGATTAAAGTTTGACTCTCTTATCAATCGTGCATTCCTAATCGCGGTTGAACGATCATTATATCGAGGAGGGAAAAACACGAGGACGAAATAAAGAGTCTCGGTGAACATTTACCATCCGCTCGGATCGCGCAAACAACAATGGAGACAACATAATGACGCTATAAATAAATAATAATGCCACGGTCTATGCGCGATAGAAAGGCTTTATTGCTTATGTGCGGCTTCGCGCTGCATCTATTATTCCGCAACGCGCGAACCGACGCGAGCCGACGCGGCCCGACTCGAACCGACGCGACGAGCAAGAGTGAAAATCAACATTCGTCATTGGCCATGCTTTTAAATGACGTATATAGGTTCCAATAGCAACGAGCCTCGATCCTCGAAACACACATATAATATATGCCTGACTCGTAGGACATTTTCTTGGAAAAAAAAAGTAGCCGCTGGCGAGGGTCGTTGGAGAACCTTTCCTTATATTTTCTACGTGTATATATACACAATGCCTATACTATATAGGGCATAGGCGTTATCGGCATAAAAAATTCTCAAACTGCTGAGATAGATAAGATTTGGCGGGACACGTAGAGGTTGTAAGCAGTATTTATCGATTTCAATTTGTCAGAGGGGCTGGAATAGAGTGGAAATAACCGTGTGGCAGGAAAAGACATCGGGAAAGATTTTTATCGGAACGGTGAGAGAAAATGTAGCGTGTCACGGCTAGGAAGGAATTGATCGTGGCGTAGGAGGCAAACTGACAGCCTCTAAAATAATGAGACCTAAGACCAATCGAGCTGTTTCGAAAAAATCACTGCGCTGCCAAATGCCACGTGTGACCAATCACTGATATCTTTAATAGTGAGCACCGTGCTCCTGCAATTTCTTTCTTTTTTTCCTTTAATATCAAAGACGAAAAAATAAATTTTCCCGACACAGCAGTCAACACCTGTCGATTTACAACAGAAAAATTCTCGTCGTTCGTGGAACCTTTTTCAATCCTATATATAAATGCCAACGTTATTAAACATTTCCTCGATTTCGACATCTCGAAACAGAATTTCGAACATTCGCGCATTACACTCGAGATATAAGATTCGCGCAGTTTTATAGAAAAACAAACTTAATAGGCACTTGTCGCAATTAAGAATTACCTCGCTAAATTCGATATTGAGAATCCGATAAAATCAGCGAGAGGTAAGTGACGCGATGCTGCCATGTATGCATAAATGTTGCGATGATAATGATGATGATGATATAGATACACACGAGTTTTGTCGATTAAAACTAGACGTTTCTCGTTTATTTTTTTGAATGGCTAGCTTTTGAGAAAGCTTATCTCATTGATAGTGGCTTTAGATCCGTGGAAGAGTTGGCCACCTTGCTCCAATAAGTCAAACAGGATATATTCAGTGGTGCGCTGTATTGCTTTCTCTCTCTCCGTCGTACGCACGCGCGCGCTGCGGTCATTGCGCACATTGTACGAGAAACGCGCGTGCGTGCGTACGTGCGTAAATAGACGAGAGAGACAGTGCGTTGCACAACCACGCGGACGCACGCGTATACATATACATATATATATATATATATACGTAAGTTTGCGTGCGAGCGCGTGCGGCACGCTGAAAAATCTAAAAATCACGAGTGACTCGCACGCTGCTAGCTCGAGCTGTCGTCACGCCTCCTCTCGCGTGTGTACACTCCGCACTCCAACATGGGCACGAGCACGATGCCAAGAGCACTCTTGTAACAGCATTTAAATGCCACACGATCGACGAGCGAGCGCGAGCGCGAACGCGAACGCGCGCCCTCGGACTCGAAGTACACCTGGATCGTTGCCTCTTGGAGCTTGTCTTATATTACTCTGCCAACACGTCCGGTAGCCTCTACGACTATCCTGCGAATTCAGGAATATGTAAGCAGGGCCTGTATACCTAGAGTCCTTCTCTCTCGCACAGTTTTTTACACGTTCCTCTCTTTTTTATATATATATATATATATCACTTAATTTCTTTAATATGTTTTCCGACGGTCGCGTACAATTTGACGATACACGTAGAATCTCATTATAAAAGCGGAGCACGCGTTCCCCAAACTCGAAGAGACCATCTTTAATGCTAATTCAGGTTTGATTTCCCAAACGAGTGGAATAGAGTAATCGTTGAATCTGGTTTACATGCCATTGGTATGGGTAATAAAATCGGTAGTAAATCGAGCGGTGTGTGTTTTGTTTAAATTAAAGGGGCGGTAATGATCGTAATATTATAATGACGATGGTAATGCAAAGAAGATATAATAAAGGTGTCGGCGAAGAGCGATCGTTCGAAAGTAAACGGGTGAAAATAAAGTTTTTCAGCCGAGAACCGTGCATGGCTTTCTTCATAATTGTGTTCACGGTTTGTTCGCGCAATTATTAGATACAACCCATTACAAACGTGTTACGTGATATTAAAGACTATTAAGAGTAAAAGTGAAAAGCTATTGAAGAAAACACAGCATCGCACGCACGCAGCTTTATTAGCATCTTACATTGTTGAAAAGTGAATGTTTTCGTACCATCTCCTTAATTCTCCTCGATCTTCCACTCGCTTTTACCTAATTTTCATAAAATTCTCATGAATACCGATCGTAATCGCGCTTAATATTTGGTTTGGTATGCAAATATTTCAAAGGGGGCAGAGGAAATGGAATCTGAGGAAAATGCAGTCTATATATATGTACAAGTTGTTTAGAGTGGACTCGCGCGACGCGACGCAGCAACAAGGTGTGGGTGTAGATTTGTGTGTGTGCGCGTAAAGAGGTCCAGGCTTCGCTGGTATGGAGAGGCTTGGGTGTGGCCATGACTAAAAGTTCACTAGAGCACATTTAACCGACTGACTGACTGACTGACTGACTGACTTTGCCGAGCGAACGGGCGAGTTAACGCGCAATGCACGAAGATATGGGCAAAAATCTTGCCACGGCTAATAATAACGAAGCTGATGGGAAGCTTTCGAATGAATTTCCATGCGCACACGCGGACTATATCAAAACTAATAGCATTTTATCTCTCCGATCTCCCATGTTCGCCTGCTTTCGCGCCCTTTTCACCGTTATACCTTACCTTATTCCTCCTTTATTCCAGCTGCCCCGCCCCCCCCCCTCTCTCCTTCATCGAGTCACGAATATATCTCACTTGAGCCGAGCACTCTTTTTTCCTCTCGGCTGGCGCAATTCGAGTTGGTTACTGCAACGTTAAACTATATATCGTGCAAGACACAGGAGAGGATTGAGATGTATTCTCTGTCAAAATCATACAAACATCGAACAATCTATAAACAAGAGAATTAAAATATGAAAATTTTCCATTCTCCACGATTCGAGTAGAAACGGTCACGTGTTCCCATCACCAGTGACGCGATTTTACTCGGACAAACAAACGCTCGAGACTGCATCGCGGTTATTCTCCTAAAAACTCGATGAATAATGATCGCGGCCATGATTATGAAAATTTATTTGGCATCCTGCAACTGAATCGGTGCTTTCGATTACTATGCTAACGTAAACACCATTAAGAATCGCTAATGAAGATGTAAGTCGCTTGGCACACGCTTATAAATAATGATTTTTTCAGCCAGCGCGAGTCGTGTATTTAGTTGGTTTAATTAATCATACTCAATGTAGATTAAACGACGCTGTATACGTTCGATCGACTGTATCGCCAATGTAACGCGCGCGCGACGACGACGACGACGACGACGGGGTATGCAGGCAAGCAGCGTTGATGCAGCATAATACCGCAGCGCGCGCCAATGGAAATATTTCGTCCCTGAAACAGGCTGACGGGAGTCGAGCATGATAATCGCGGCTCGACGTACCGCGCCAACTTTGAGTTTCTAATCTCCTTTCCGCGCTCTTCTCGTTTCTCTGTATCTATATATCGATCTATAACTATATCTATATGTATATATGTTCCAAAGAGCGAGAGTGGTTCGATTTGTTTGATTTTTCGTTTGATCGGTCTTATCGGAATTGCTCGTAGCGATCGAGGCTGAGGAAACGATCGTAGCGAGTGAAAAGGTGCAGCGGTCAGTTATGACCGGAACGATGACAAAATTACGAGAGGAGAGAGAAGAGTGTTGCGTCGTTCGGGTGTGCGAGAGCGCGGCGAAAATGATGCCATTAGAGTCTATCATCGTCGATAGATATCGTGGCGCGAGTATCGTTGGTTCGTGTGCGTGCAGGCGTGTATATATATATATATATATATATATATAAGATGCAGCGATCCAACTAACCGTATGCTAATAGCGTTTCGAACAAGCGTCCTATCATATCGTATATTATCCAACTGCGGATTACGGGCTACGAATTGCAATTATACGTTTGCGCTCGCGCATCCCCCCCCCCCCCCCTCCTCTTTTACCGGTATACTCGCCCGCGAGTCTCGCTCACCGAGACTTACCTGGCTCGATGGCTACTCGCGTCCAACCAGCTATAATTTAATGCTGCTTTTCAATAAGCCACGATTTTCCCGATCATTAGCACACGCTCGCTTATGACCGTTTTGCTTCCCTCACTCTCGTACCTCGCGTCTCATCGTTTTCACGACCCGATATAATAACCATTCCGACTCTTTCATTAGCACCGTTTAACAGCGCACGGCTGCCGGTGCTTGCAAATCAAATTATTCGCACCTAAAACATGTATTTTTCCCTCTGGTCAGTCGCACGACCGTTTCAATCTTGATCAACGCGATAAAAGATGTATGCTTATATATTAGGTCACTCTCGTCGATAATCCACGGGTCAAAACAGGTTTTCTTCTCCTGAAATAGGCAAAATTGCGGCCAAGGATAACACACGCACACTATACGTGTCTTCTCTAGACTTTAAAGTACATATATATATATATATATATATATATATATATATACATGCAAAGTACGCGCGCGGTCAATAATTCATCGAACGGGATAAAACTTTTCTCTAAAACTCGTTGGTTAACTCGACGCTATTCTGCTTTGTTAACGAGGAAAGAAATGGAGTCTCTCTGCGCGAGTTGCAATAATACCCCGGCTGTCCAGCCCTATATATATATATATATACTATATTTGCTTTAGCGGAGGATATCAGTCTTCCCCGCGCGCACCGAAACACATTTTGAGATGATAATCGGCAGATGCAAATACGGAACAGCGCTTAATCGCGCAAACAACTATAATTTAACGGCACACGCTCAGCATCGAATGCCCGCGTGTACCGTGCAGGGATCCGCACGAGGACCGTGCAGCATGCCAGGAGGCTTCGCAGTGCGATCCTCGCGAAAAAGCTGCCCTAGCCTCACCTATATATATATATTATATATACACGTTCTCCGTGGATCGCCGGGAGGACCAACTTGCTAGAATAACGCACGGCGATGATTCTCTGTGCTCGCCTCGCTTCCTTCCGCGTCGATCAAGCTTCCAACCTTTTACGTGTAATATTTCAAAGGTAAACGCAGACACTGCTGCTTATTCCTACTATAATTCTTCCGGAGAACCAGTTCGCCTTATATTATCTTATTTCCCTCTACTATGCACTAGAATCAACGACCAATGATCGTCCCGCTCATATTAATTCTTTTCCGGGCGTTAAGAAACGGACCGAGAGATGACGAAAAATCCTTCTCGGTTCCTTATCTTGATCTTCCTTTTCTCGGTAGCCGTAGTCTATCGTCGCAGGGACACCACAACAACGCTATCTTCCTCGACATTTCACTTTATAATCACCTCGCTGCTAGATATCGCTCAGCGACTCTAATTTTCTATGAGAATCGACCGGATCGGACCCTCTTGAGATTCCTCCTCCCTGTAGCGAATCATTTATATTGTAAATTACGTGACAGGAAGGGGCTGCTTCTTAATCACGATTTTTCCGTGTCTCCGAAACGTTGAGAAAAGTTGGATAGTAGTGTATATTTATTTTTTTGAGTAGCGCGTGAAACAGTTTTTATTTGCATCTAATAACTATAGATCGATGTACGAAATAAGGGGGGGGGGGATGGAGCAGCAGACGGTGAGGCAGGCAACGAACAGTTCTCTCGTTCTTTTTCATGTAGCGAGGCACCTCCGGGGCTCACCTCGTAACTCACTGCCCACACGTTATACACCAGCAGCCAGCCAGACCCTGCAAAACCAACCGGGAATACACTCGAAGAAACGAAATCGGGAGCGCGTTTCCGACCTCTATATCTATCAATATTTCTTTCTCTCTCTCTCGGCCCAAAAGGTCCTCGTAATCCTAACTGATAATTGCGTTACGTAATAATATAATGCATACATTTCACTCGATTATAATAAAGACGCGCATTATCCATTGGACGATTGTAATCCTATTGCAAAAGGAGTGAAACAACGATCCAAAGCCAACTGCTCGATCGGTTAATGAGTAATAATGAGTGTGCCGTAGCGATATGTACATTTATTGCAAATTACATTAACTCTCTCGCGGATGCATTAACGCCTATTGATTAATAGCAGGCATTCCACAATTTTATGACGAATTATTTATTGCAACTCGCCGTAACCTATAGTCGTATAACTTTTTTCCCTTTAATTGACTCTTAGCTCTGAGCATTAAACAATTATATCGGTGAGAAGGTGCGATATTGCGAAATTGCGGTAAATGCAGAGAGAGAGAGAGAGATAGACGATTGGCGATATCGCACGGTAATAATATTTGATAGGGAATAAAGAGCCCTTGAGGTAGGATTGAAATTGCAGTAGTGGATGTGTGCGCAGTTTAGAACTGGGATGCATATCGAGATATGGGTACGCATGCATGCACGGACACATCGAGACGCATCGCTGAAGCATTGTGGCGATTCGACCAATCGTGCCAAGGGTTTCCTGTTACTGCAGTAATTAACGAATAACGATGCTTTCTGCTTGCTTAACAAGCTTTATACTTGTTTAGGGAGCTGAACGACCTCCGCGTGACCTCTCCTCACCTCTTCAAATCCGTGACAACTCTTGCGCGTCCTGCGATTCCCTTGCTGCATTCAATTCAACTGCTCTCTCTCTCTCTCTCTCTCTCTCTCTCCTCTATTTGTGAATATATATGTGTATATATACACGAGAGACACTTGCCTGATTAACCCAAGCAACAACAATCTTAAGAAATGGCACGCTTTAAGAGAGATTGGAAGAACGATTGCAATTCAGTAGAGTTCTCCAAAGTCCCATCGAAACTTTGTCCCGTTATATGCATGCAAATGCTACTTCGCTTCGAGCGAGAGATTTAAGAATCTTGTGTGTGTGTGTGTGTGTGTGTGTGCGTGTGTATGACGCGTGCAGAAGAAAAGACAGAGTCGTAGGAGATTTCTAGGTTATTGGCTCGGATAGGAGATAGAAACTGGCAGTGAGGGAGCAGTGGGCAATTTACGCGTCTTTTGATCCGTGGGACTCTTTTCAACTATCGTCCCGTAAATCATGGCGCGGCCCATAAAACTTGGGCGTTGTTTCATCCAGTGCCAACCCCCCACCATTGTCGATCCCTCTCTTGTACCGAGCGAGAGAAAGAAGGATCTAGCTAAATAACACCCTGCGGTTTGTCGAGTAATTTACAACAGTGACTTGGAACGTGTGTATACCGTACTACGATCTACCCGTGTAAATACGCCACTTTATTTCGTATGCTATTTCCCCTCTCTCTCTCTCTCTCTCTCTCTCTCTCTCTCTCTGGTTGTTCCACGCGGACTCTTTATATCCCGCTACTGCTCCGTTGCTCTCCTCTCTCTCTCTCTCGTTCCAGCAGTTGCGAGCGGGAAGCACGTTACGCTGGCAGCGACGCGTGGAAAGGCCCTTCTCGACTTTGCCCCCCACCTCCTTCCCCCGATAGGATCGCTCTCGGGCCCAACGGCCAATATACATCCAACTCTTTTCCTATAAATTCTCAACGTGTACGGCCTTCCGAATGCGAAATGAATTGTCGGCCGACAATCGGCGTCGTCAGCGTTACCTTAAACTATAGCAGTAATCGTTTTGCTGAATCAACTGCCATGCCACTCCACTAAATTACAATTGCCATTATTTTATCCTACCTCTGCTTCTCCTCACCCCCTCTCAGCCTCTTCCTCTTCTTCTGCCCTTACTTCCACTTCTTTTGCTCCTTTTATACAATAATCACAATAATCAGCAGCAACGTTTTTTCTTCCGTTCTTCAATCTCACTGCCTCGGCTAATAATAATAACGTGGAAGCAGCGATAAATATTTACTATAAAATCGCGCTTGATTATTATATACCTGTTACAGTTGCGAGATGTTATTTTGTTTTCGCACTTGATTATAATTAGATTGAGCGAGCGTAAGAGGATTAGCGCGCGCGTCCAATAATCGGGAGAGATGCGTTGCAAAAGAAAGGAGAGGGTTGCGTTCTCCGAGATCCTGGCACACAATTACAGGGTACGCGTACCTACGAGTGGTCCGAGTGGTTGAACGTCGCGTCGCTTAAGTTGAGCCGGAAACTGGCATCTGATGGCTCCTGGGTATCTCCTTAATGTTCTATTATTTTTATAGCATTGAACTTGGTGCCACTGGGGTGTTACGGGATTTTACAGGATTTTTTAATATTCCTTCTCTCTAAAACGTTGCTTTTCACGCTTTTTTTTCGTACAAGCCACAATTTGTACAGGTGCTGCTAGATATAAATAAATGGTCAAGGGATATATATTATAAAAAAGAAGAAAGGCCTGTGTTGTGGTGCAGGAGAGTCTTTAGGATCGAGTCCACCGTGCATTTCGCCAGTTTATAAAGTAGCGGAGAACGGTTCTCGCTACGCTTGCCTGCCTCCCTGCTTATGTGCCATGCCAGTGTTCGCTCTCCTCTTCTTCTTCTTCTTCCTCCTCCTCCTTACCGTTTTATACTTCGTTTTTTTCCAATTCGATTGCACCAAGGCAAAAGATGCTGCTGAACACAGGGGAACATTGCTCGCAATTTAAATAAATTCACCGCGTCCTCACGGCTGTACTGTGTCCATGTTACTCCCACCGATATATATACACACACATATATATATATATATATATACACATAATACCTTACTTCGTCCGCATATAAGCAAGCACCGAAGGAAATTAGCCCAAATCAGCCATAGCTTTTGAAAGACTGACAATCTAAGAATAACAAGGAAAAAAAGAAAAATGTTGTATTACTGCTAGTTTTACTCGAGCCACTATTTCAGTAATGGAAAATTGGAAATAATTGATTTACGGAGGTGCAAAAAGTTGGATTTTAGAAAGGCGAGATAGAGTCAATCACCGCGTTGCCATGGTCTGACTTTGCGCTAGAGGGAGAGGGAGAGGCCGCTAGGCGGTGTGGTGTGGTGCGCGAGCGCACGGTCTACGGTGCGATACTCCGGCACACGGTGAAAATCCTTTGCTGCTTCGTCGATCTATTACACGTTGAATGAGGAGGAGAGAAGATTAGTGAAAGGTGCCTATCCGACCAAGGTCCATCCGTTCGATGTCTCGTCTCGATCGTGCTAAACAATAACGAGCGCGTTCTAATTTTAACCCCTTTTCGCGTACTTCGTTCCTTCAATTTTATTCTTGCGTTCACGTGCGAATATATATACGGCTGACGCTTTTAACAATGAAGAATAGATTACGAAGAATCATCATCGCGATAGATACGGAACGAGGAAGAGCGAATGGAAAGGAGTGATTTAATTTGTTGGAGGAAGACGCGACACGATGTATTTTAGGTGATCGGGTGACACATGGACGAGCCGGCATGCAAATATACATCGGAGAGGGATGCTTGATCTTATAACTATACTGTTTATCATATAGATTGGCTAGCGCGAGCTCCTTCGGTAGCCCGTGCAGGTAACGCGTATACAGCTGAGTCCTCGTCTCTCTCTCTCTCTCTCTTCCTCTAGCCTCTTCCACCTCGCCCCCGCAAACGGTGCTCCCGCATGCGTGCCGCGTACCTACGTGTTATATATGCGTTGCACCACCACTACCAACACCAACACCAACAAGAACAGCAGCGCAGCATCGATGCACTCACTTGCATGCACCGCCTGGCTGGCTTGGCTGTGCAGCCTGCTGCTTGCCTGCCTGCCTGCCTGCCTGCCTGCCTCGCCTAACGCGAACTACGGGATATCTCGCAGAGCCGCGACCTTACTTTCCTCGATTCCTGGAAATCCAACGAGGGACCTTGGCGTGAGCCGCGTGGACTTTATTAAAAGCCAACCAACCAGCTCAATTCAAACGCGAAAACTCTTTCTTGCGGCAAAACATTATAATTATCCTTATGTGTATTATTATCAATTCTAAATTCGCTCTGTAAAATCAGTTGTAGCTCCTATACGCGGTATGCAAATAACCTGTAGGGCCAGTATGCATATATATATATTGCAATTGATGAAAGGAAGAATGAAATTGTTCTTGGAAGTTGGATTCATGGAGATGAAGGTAGAAAGGTGTTTCGCGCGAGGTTTTTCTACGAATTTGTCGGTGATTGGAAGGATTGCTCGTGCCAGGTTGTATGATATCAGGTGGAGGAGAAAGAAATAGGAGGGGGAGGTGAATGGGTGAAGAATGAACAATGCTCGATCCAAAAGGAGAAGCTTTAAATTGTGGGAGAGTAAGAGAGAGAGAGGGTGGTTATAGTGGTTGGCGTGTACCGAGAGAGCGGTCCGCGTCGGGTGTGCTTGGTGTGCTCGGTGTGCTAGTGTTAGGAATGCGGTACCACGGCTTGTCACAGAGGCACACAAGCGAGCAACCAAACACCAGTGCGCAACCTACATTATGCGCAGCCACGTGGTGCACGTAGCGCTGCACGCGGCTTTAAACTCTATATAGTATACGTACGTGTATCTCTCCTCTATTTATATTTATATACATATATTTTTTTGAAACTTAGCTATTGGTACCCATACAGCATCGAGTAACTTAGAGACATTTTTTAGATGTATTTTA
The DNA here is from genome assembly GCF_024137725.1 of Prorops nasuta. NCBI lineage: Eukaryota > Metazoa > Arthropoda > Insecta > Hymenoptera > Bethylidae > Prorops > Prorops nasuta. The sequence continues at coordinate 7,698,732 of NW_027116803.1, read as the reverse complement.
GTCAATTGAATGAATAAAAGATGTCCATAAGACAACTTTTAGTCAAGTGTTGTATATGGACAAGTCAAAGGTACCTCTGTGGATACAGTGTGGCCCCCTGTCAACTCCTATGTGCAACTCGACGCTCTATTACCACTGCTCCTGATGCAGATGACTTTTTTCTGCCAATTGACTTATCAGGATCGACGTCATCTTTCTGCCAGAGGGTTGCGTGCGTTGCAAAGAAATGGGGAGAAAATGTTCTTTGGATCATTGTTACGTAAATGAGTCGGGAAGAGCAGGGGAATCTGCTAATGGATCGATAAAAGGTTCGCAGTGCGTTGGATCACTATAGGAGGGATTCTTCTTCTTTTGTGGCGTTTCTTTTTGGTTAGCGGTCGCTGCGAGCAATTTGTATCCCGAGTAGAACAATGTTGGCCACTGTATCGATGCAGGATCTCCCCTTCCCCCCTCCTCCCTCTCCAACTCGCGCGCGCGCAAAGATCGCCTCTAGTCACGATTTAGTCAAGGATACGTTTAGATCGTTATCGTGCGCGCCCTCGTAAACGATCGTTTGCTCGAGCGAGCAAGCGAGCGAGCGAGCAACCTGGCTGGATGGCTGGCTAAGCTATCTGAAATAAGCAGCAGCAGCAATCGACTATACGGAAACGTCGATATATATACGTCGCGCGAATAACTCCGGTCAGCGTTCCGAGTTCCGAGTTCCGAGTAGAAGGCGCGAGGGGCGGGCCGAGAGTTTTGATTCGACCATCTTCGTAAAATGGACGGCAGCCGGAAGCCCTTCCAAGCCAACAACAGTCGTCCTTTCTATACGTGTATATTTCTGCTCTCTGTGCAGTTCCTACCAACAACAGGGATCACTCTTCGTCCTTCGCCCTTCGCCCTTTGCCCTCTTCCTCTTCTTCTGCCAAACTGCCAAACTCTCTTCTGCCTCGCCACCCGTGCATCCTGCATATACTGAGATATGCGTACGCAAACGTATACCCGCGTTCGATCACACTTTTATCTCAAAGAGCAAATAAGCCCTTATTCCTCTTATAGCTATATGATATACCGATTGCGGATCGCCGCGGCTACTTTTGCCTTCGAAGCGAGTCCCTTGACCCAATACGGCTCAGCTGTAGCTATTATTTTATAGCGAGTCACGTTGTGTAATTAATAAGAAACGGTTAATCGATGATTAGGTTGTTTGGAGCAACAGCCTGTACGACGATGCTCGCGATCGGCATTCTCTTCTAACATATTTCCTCTCTCCCTCTGTAACATCCTCAGCAACTTTTGCTTGTCCAGAGTTTTTCTTAACCTCTGATGGGAACAATATCTGGCGACATGAGAAAAGCAGCATAGGCCACGATAAACTTGACCCAGGCTTGCTGCTTCACCTAAAACCGGATCGTATGGTCGTACTATATATATATGTACGTGGCAAGAAACAATTTTTCATACTTAATTGGCCCTTCGTCGCGATTATCGATCGCTTCTGACACGTACGAGACGAGGGAATAATAATTATGAAATGTGCGAGCCGTCCTTGTATTTCAAGCAGATTTCGTTATTTCGACTAGTAGCACGTTATCTGTGTCTGTGTGGGTGTTTTAGAGAGAGAGAGAGAGAAAGTATAAAATGACACGATGCCACAATCGTTTCTCGATTACTCTATTACGGTTAGCACTGGAGAGGAAAGAGGGTTCGTGGGTGTATCGTCGATTCGAAATCCAAACATTTCTGTTAGATTTGCATAATAAAAGATCCCACCGTCAGTTATAATATCCTGGAACAACTCGCCGGAGCAAAGTATTTCAAGTTTGTCCATTCGAAAGTCCCATACGTGCTACGCTAGCTCCAAATAACTTTTTTTTGCTGCAAATCCCATCGCGATTCACCGTTGTATATTCATGAACACCTTAAAATTTAGTTGGATTGACAATTGCGACGAGTGTTCCCTACAGTAGCCAATATAAGGGATAAGTGAAATAGTAGCTGCAGAGCGAGGCCATCGATCATTGTATCGACCCAATTAATAATAGGTAATAGCCTACGTCAGACTGATTCTCTGTAATCGCGTTCCTTCGCCTTGATATTGATATTCCTTTTTTCATTTCGCGTCTATATCCTGTTACAAGTTTATTGCATTAACAGCGCACACACCAGTGACACCCAACACAGCCTTTCTCCCTTCTTCTTTTTTCTCTTCAGTCGCTTCAAACATTTTAAGTTGCTATATGAAAAGAGAGTAAAAGGCACGTTGCTACAACATCGTATCGGATATGTCAAAAGAGGACGGTTGCAGTTTCGCATAAAATTATTAAGAATGCCAAAAATTAATAAGCCGTATTATATTAAATCATATATATTTTTTGCAGTATCATCTAGTCGTAAGATTCAGAGTATTTTCTTTCATTCGTCATCGAAAGATTAACCAAAAGCTTTTTTATGTTTTTAACAAGTATATCGGTCCGTTACATTGTATGTGCTAGTTTTGTATAGTATAAATATATATATATATATATATGTGTGTGTGTATTGGAGGTCACCTATTCGAAGGATTCTATTATATACGCAGCGTAATTCTTGCTGCCATACGTCAGTCAAAGATTCGAGTCAATAATCCAGTTTTCAATTTGGAGAGTGATACGACAGGCCTTCTGCCGCTTTTATTCTTCTCCTCCTCACGACGACGGCGAAGACGACGAAGACGACAACGGTGAGCCACGTCGCGGCGAATGGATCGAGCTGAAATGAATCAGGATCGGGATTGGGATCGGGATGCGTGAAAACGAACCGCGTCTTCTGACTTTTTCTTCTTCTTCTTCTGCTTCTACATCTTTGCGTTTCTTTCACCAGAGACAGCGAATAAAACCACGAGAAATTGCTTTGGTTTTTTTTCATCTACTTCTCTCTCTCTCTCTCTCTCTCTCTCTGTCTTTCTTTTTCTCTCTCGCCCCTTCTATCCCTTACCTCTTAAAACGTCTTTACGTTTTTATCCTGTTTTCGCCTAGTTCAATAAACACACGAGGGTCAATAAAAAATATTTTAGAGGCGGTGTAAAAAGAGGGAAAGAGGGGAAAGGAAGGGGAGAAATCAGTTAAAATTAAAGAGTGGAATGGGATGGTGGTATACGGAGGTAGAGAATATGTTGCGAGCTTGAAAAATGTCATATCCGTCAGTGTCTGGCTTGAGACGGCAACCGGTTTCACAGCCATCACGGATAAAGTATTGTCCTCCGCGTAGCTATGGCAATTACAAGAACAACGATGTCAGCCAGCGTCCGGTTTACCTCTTTCTTCTTTCTTTTTCTTCTCGGTAGAAACAGTAATATTTTTGGTATTGCAATGTCAACTGAATCCCGCTCGTGTATGTGTGTGTGTATGTGTAATATTATCACTAATGCAGAGAAGAGAAGCGAGACGCGCGAGCCACAGGAAGGGGATGTTTGCAAAGTTTGCACGGTTCGGTTCGTTATTGCCCTAGCGTCCAATCGCCCAGCAATGCGTTCAATCTGCTCCGCTTATCCAGTCAATCGTAAAACCTCTCCTCTTTGCGTGCATGTCATTAGCTCTTTCTCGCTTCGTCTTATTATTCACAGTCGTATGGCGCACAAATTGTCGCTAATTACCGTGCTTTATCAATTATCACGGCTTGATTTCCATCGGAAAATCTAATTTTTTGTTGTCCATTGGGAAAGTGATTGGATTGACGTAGGAAAAAGGAGGGAATAGGGGGGGGGGAGATTCGGGGACGGACGAGGTCGGTCGTATTGGTGGTAGAGGGGTGGGTGTCAAAGATCTAGAGCAGATAAGAGTAGCTATATTGATGAGGTGGCTCGTCCGCGTATTGATTCTAGGCGAGGGTTTTGCCGGTCCCAGAGAACAAGCAAGCACCCTGCAGATCCCTTTTGCTACGCGCAAGGGTTGATAAGATCGGCCAGATAAGGCATGATTACACACCGACCACCGCCATCGCGTGTTCGCGAGTACGCTCCTTCTCCCTCTTCCTCTCCCTCTACCTTTATATACCTTACTCTTTAACCCCCTTTCTTCCCCAACCACACTGTGGAACGCGCTTCCTGACCCTTCGCCAGTAAACATTCACCCTCAAGCTTACGAGCTTTTTCCTTTCTCCTTCCTTTTTCCCCATCTATTCAGCAAATTCTCATTCTCCATTTTGCCAATACTTCAATTAATTCTTCCTCCTTGTTCTTTCACTTTTTCTCTCCTCTCTCTCTCTGTATATATATAATTGATTCACCGTGGGACACGCTCGAATCCTCCGTGTGCGTGAGTCACCCACCTTTCGAGAGAAATAACAGGAGAAGGGGGGAAAGGGAGAGGGGGGGGGGAGAAGAAGACCAGGGGATAAAAGAAGCAATTTTCTGTCCCTCGCGGCTTATGGATTGCGCGCACGGGTACTTAAAGAATCTTCAATAACTTGGGCATTAAGGTGAGCGAGTCTCCATTTTTCGTCAACAATGCACATCTCCAGGTATAGATAGCCTCTTCCCACTGGAATGCGTCCCGAGGGGTCCCGGGGATGCAATGTCATCTCCAGCCAGGGCTGGTCTGGGAAGGAGGTGGGGGGGGGGGGGGGGGGTTAAGTGGATCTTCAGAGACTCTGCTCCGGATGAGGCCCGTACTCTGCTGTATCGAACATATATACATAGGTACACGGTAACATAGCGCGGCAACAAAATCGTCGGATACTTTTTAAAGTCGTCTCTCTCTCGTCGTCCCTCCTCCATCTCTATAGACTGTCAATGGCCAAGTTTTCGAGAAAAGAGAGGGCGCAAGAGAAGAAATGTTTGGACTTCCTCATTGTAGCGTGCATCATAACAGTCTGACAAACGTGTATATAATGTATAGTAGTAATATGAGAGGAAACCATCGAAGGAGGCAACTGACAGCGAAAGAGAATCATGGAAATCATTCATCAAAGGTCAATGTTTATCACAGATAGGACTGCTAGATATTCAGCAGATTTGTAAATCGTGCCGCGATAAATGTCATGCTTGTGCATTTTACACGCCTCATTAATATCGCTTTCAATATACTAAATAAAATACTGCGCTTCTTACCTATATATATATATATATATATATATACATACACACACGTATAGATGGCAGAAATCCTTAGCATCGATTACCCACTCATAAATTTCCTCGTTGATTTGATATAGTAGCAGATAATCCCTATCAACAGCTACTTATCTTACGCATTTCATCGCAATTAAGATTAACATTACTATGGTATCACACGTTGGTTCTTTGACAGGAAAAAGTTCAATAAGGTAATTGTGGCTTTGAATTGTACAAGTTTCTTGAAATTCATTGTGCTCGTAAGTAGGTAAACACTGTATCTGTACTGTAGTATGGTAGTGCAAGAGAGAGAGAGAGAGAGAGAGAGAGAAGAAACACGAAATAAGCCGCGGTTACTTGGCGCGATCTATATAATAGATCCTTTTTTCGTTAAGTGTTTGCCACTCTTCGATTCATACGGATGGGATTATGCTCGAAGATATTTGGTATATGCCATATATATAGTGTGTATATATAAAAGGATGGATATAGGGGGGGGGGGGGGGATCTACACTACAGGTGCACTCGGGCCTATTTCGGATCACGGCAGGACAGCGCCCCCTCCCCAAACTTCTCTCACTCTATCCCGAGTGATTTTCCTTTCCCACCGGCTTCTTTCTTCTTCCTCGTCACTGAACCAAGTCTACTTGGAAGGAATAAGGATTATGGAGGGCCGATTTCACGCGAACCCGTGTCAAGCTTGGCTTCTTGATCCCACGAGTGCGAATGCATCGGATCGAAGCAACGACTACACCATCCACTTCTTCGCGTTATCCCCCCCCCCCCCCCCTCATACACTTCTCTTGCCTTTTTTTCATTCCCTTTAAAAATAAGAAACTGCTCAGCGTACGTGTGCATTCTCTCGCTGAACCCTGCACATTTATCGAAGCCATCTCTCATTCCCCCCTCGATTCGCATTCGAGTCACCGCGTAAATTCACCAAGCTACCGACTCTACTGTTTCTCATAATTAGTTTCAACCTTTGACATTGACGAAACCCAAACATTTCCAGTGGCATGGAAGACAGAGGAGCAAAAAAAAAAAACAATATTTTATACTATATTTAAGCTGATAAGAGTAAGATTTTTTACCAAACGGTCGCACCACCGAAATAAATCATTGAGGGAACCGACGAGCTTGACTTTGCGGTCTTTTTTCCCAAAGTGGTGCGGTAATTTGGTAGATCGAGCGTTACAGGTGTGATATCTCTGCTTGTCTTTTTCAAAACTGTCGCTGCAGAGTGCGGCGAGGCGGGCGGGTACCAGCTGCGCCAACTGCAAAACTGCAACAACGACGCTTTGGCGGCGAAATCAAGCCGGTGAGCCAGTATGCAACGCCTGCGGTCTTTACTACAAATTGCACAACGTAAGTACACTCGTTCGTTTCTTTCACGATTTACTCGAAACTAAGTCGCCTCTTGAGAAAGGATACGGATGAAAATGCTTGTTTCCTCGATAGGATGTAGTAGATACGCTATACAGTGCATAGGAGTGTTTCCTTCTGTTGTGTAAACAATTAGGACGGGTTTCGGGTGCCGGACGTACGGGCGATGTTACATGTGTAGAGTTAGGGGGAGGGGGAGAGGGGTAGGCTGCTACCAGAGAGAGAAGAGAGCGTGGGTCGCGTGGGGTGAAGCGTGCTCAACGGCGTGTGACACAGGAAGCGTCGGAAGTGTACTCACTGCGTGCGAGCGAAATAAACAACCACGTCGACGAGGGTACTAGAAAACTCGACAAAGACACAATGCTGCAAATTAACAAGAGAGTTCCTTAACGCAACAGCGATATATCGGCCCAGCAACCCCACCCCTCGACATTTATCAATTTACATTCGCTGCTCGGCCTGCAAAACACAATCGCTATATAATACGCGAACGGTATACCTACTCCGATCCGTAGGCTAAAGCTGCAAATTTGCTGATAGCCAGTGGAGTTTCGCGCGGCGACGGAAATCCCGTCAGACTATCCGCGTGGGTGGAAGCGACCTTAATAAATGACCACTTCTCTCTCTCTCTCTCTCTCTCTCTCTCTCTCTTGCATCTCATCTCCTCTTGGCACGCCGCGCGCCACGCTTCGATGCCTTTGGCAATTTTTGCAAATCTCCAACCGGCCAAAAATAGTTTATTCCGCTCTCAACGTTTCTTCCCCTTGTGAGCGGGGAATTGACAAATTTCTAGAAGGGGAGGGGAGCTAGGTGGATGGTTGCGGAGAATTGAGTTTCACGGCGGTGATACTAGAATCGGGACCGACAATGGCAATTCGATATTTATCGTTGAAGAGTGAACTCATGCGACACACGAGTATCTTTGACGAAGACTCGGAGGTGGCGCCGCGTTGTGCCGTACCAACCGACCTTTTGCCTCCGCGCCGTCCTTCGAAAAGAAAGCTTCTCTCTTACATAGTTTCTCTATTATAGGCAGCCATACAACTAATGACAGGGCTTTTGTCAACTTCCGCTTTCTTTCGCAAACAGTTTCCTTGCGCACGAAAAACTCTCGCTGTCTCTTGTACCTCGAGGACCCTCTGCTCTCATTCTCCGAAAGACTGAAATTGATACTCGACATCCCCCCCCCCCCTTTTCCCTGTTTTCTCCTTCACTCTAATACCCGACATAAAAATCTCGATTTATCGGACCAACGGAAACGGAAACAAAACTACTGCGACAATTCTTCCATTGAGAGAAAACAAGACACGAAACTTGTTAGAGTGTGTCGATCTCTTCTCGCTCGCTCTCAATATGCAAAAGTATCGTTCTCTCTTTCAAAGAACATTCTTGTTTTTCCATAACAACGTTGATTATGACATTGATCTTGAAAGACAAAAGCCTGACAAAGAATGGTTGCTTTTCCCACGCAATTACCAACGTTTACCGCACTGTAAAACCTCCAAGATCCTGGAATATTTACGCCATATACGGGTCACTGGATGCGAGAAGAAGCAATTCTCAGTGGGGAAAACAGAGTAAATCTTTTCATTAGTTTTTCCACCAATTATGACTATATAAATCGTAAGCAGTATAACTACTATCCCGCTAAACTCTACATTAATGGGAGGTCGTCGGAAGAAAACGGTCGAAGAAAGCTGAGGAAAAGGATGAGTTTGGGAATGAGGGAGTTCGGAGCGAGACATCAACAGCTGCAGCAGGGGTGAGAGGTGGAGGGAGTGCTCGGAGACAGATCCGTATCGAAGCGTCTACCAGCGGATCAAGATCCTCGATCCCACTTGGTGCAATCTCTTCTCGCGCTGCTGCATCGCACACACGCGCATCATAGATCTGCCCGATAAAATATCAAGCAGAGTTCCTTATGGCAGAGGGGGGAGGGCGCGGAAATGAGAGAATGCACTGGTTCGTAGGGGAAAAAAAGGGCGAAGGGAGGTACGGTGGGTGGCGCGGCCGAGCGAAGCGCACAGTCATTTGCGGTGCGCGCTAATTGGCTCGCGATTTCTCCGGCCGCGGCGCTCGCCGTACGACATTCGTCACGTTTCCTACAGTAGCCTCACTGTCTACTTCCGATACTAACCGAGCGAACCGCCAAACAAACCTCGCACTGTTTTACACCACTAACTCATTCCTGGTGCATGCGCGTTTCTCTATCCGTGCGATTCCCCCAATTTACAGAAACGACCCTTCTCTCCTCGCTCGCAAATATATCCAGATGTATTATCGTTGGAGTTAATCTAGTCTCGGGATCTTCGCTAATGGATATGCTTTTCTATACGGTCGCTCTTTTCGTGAAGAAAAATGCGAGTATTATTTATATAAATATGTGGAAAGTATTTCTCTCTCTCTCTCTCTCTCTCTCTGTGATGGAGCACTGCGCGAGTTTCTTTTGTTCGCGATGGCACACACGGGTGACGGGTGCAGGAATGGCGGGATATATATACTCGATAGTTTGCGTGGTTCGGTTGAGCCCGTTGAGCCTGCGCTTTGTTTTATCGGATTCGATCTGTGAAAGAAGATGGCCGATGTGGTCATTGGCCAATGGACGCGAGGAGGGTTGGGAGGTGGAGGACGAGGACGGGATCTCGTACAATACCACCATCGCGGTACACTGGGTAATACCGTGCGCGCATAAAGGCCAACCCAGACACGTTTCCTGGTAATCATTAATTAAGCGAGCCGAAGGGAAGCTCGCTAAATACTCGCGACACGAGACACGCGGCAACCAATAAATTCTCCATCGTCCGCGGTCCAAACTTTTCACAGTCCTCCGACTCCTTTAATTCCTATGGCTATATACGGTACACTATATATATATATATATAGCTTTTCTGGCATAAGTCGCCTATCGCATTCCTGCCACATTCATCGAAAATCATTCGAGGAATGTACCTATACGTGCAGTGTCCTCAGAATTCATCTTTTTTGGTATTGGTGTGCAGGGGGGGGGGGGAGAGAGAATTTTTAAGCAAATGATCCGGAAGGAGGAGGAAATGATGGAATTGCTATGGAAATAGGGGGGGGGGCGAAGGGGGATTAAGGCATTGGAAATGTTTGATTTGCCGTTAAAGTCGATCTTATTCTCCGGGAGAGTGGATGATGGTGTGTCGCCCGCTGGGAATGCCTGCGGCTGCTTCCGTTCTCGAAATCCTCTCTCTCTCTCCGAAGAGAGAGATTGGAGATAGGTAGCAGTCGAAGAGACGGAAGGCAGGAGGGGCGGGGGGAGAAGAGCGACAGATCTGGCATCGTTAAGATAGAGCAGGCCGATAGCAATCGTAGCTCTAGACCCACACACGCTCCCCCCAAAATACATGGATTATTCTCCGAGCGAACACCAAGCTACCGGGTGTTCCAAATATGCTAATCGCTCCTTCAAATCCAAAGATTCAACCTTCGCTCTCTAACCCTGCTCTTCGGCCTGATACTTTCTTACTTTTTATTCCTTCCCTTTTACAATCTTTCAATTTCAATAATAAGAGTCGAAAGATATTCCAGTGACTCATTTCGTGCGCAAGCCACAGTTCCTCAGCAAAATTCAGGGTATTTTCGCTCTCTCGTCATCCGTAACTCGATATACGAATTCTCGCGAGTCGCCGGTTGGTCCTACGAACCGTTCGGGGAAGGATACCATGCTTTTCTCTATGTTACGATACACATGCACGGTATACCGTGCATGGCCTTGGAGGAGGCGAAGAAGAAGAAGAAGGACGGGGCCGAATGGCAGGCAGCCGAAGCTCCTAGTGTTACATTCTCCTTGGATGATCCTAGAGGCGATGATCGAATCGACGTTTTACCTCGAATTCGACTCGATCGTTACGGTTAAGAAGGATCGAGGATCGAGGAGGGAATTTTTGTTCAATTAAGTGGAATGTTTAGCACGAGGCTCGCTTTCCTTCCGTTCATTGTCGAAAGCGATGAAAATAAGGGACCACGCACCGCACACACCACTCGCGATTTCCGTCCAATCGGCACACGCGTCACGTTCGCGCCGTTAAACCACAGATAAATCTCGACGCGCTCCTATCGATCTTTCAGCCCTCCTATTCCGCAGCTCCTCGATCTCTACTCTGGCTGGTCACTCTACGACCACGCGTGATCCACTCGCAAAATTCAGCATCCATAGGTTAAATCGAGATCAATCGATAAAAATCTTAAATCTAAATTTTCTCTACCCTCCCTCTCTACTCCAAATCCCTTCCGATGGTTTGTAAAAGTGATCTTTGATTTATATCGAAGAAATGTTTATAACGACCCCCCCCCCCCCTCTACGTATGTGCAGGAGGATCGAAGCATTCTCTCATTCATTGACCCCTGTTCCTCGACACGTCGCATCAGGTATTCAAGCGGTGTGCGGTTGCATCGTGTGTGACCACATCAATCTGCATTCGAATCTCCCCTCTCTCGTTCTATCCCTTCTGTTTCACTGGCTCTGTCCCTCTCGCAGTAAGCCTCGCGTCTCTTCTTTTGTTTGCACCTCGCACTTTCGGACAGTCGCAGACTTAAGCGACTGGTTCCTATTAAAGCCGCTTGTATTGTATTCAAATTGATTCGAGCTTTCGCTGTTTCGGGCTTATATGCGTTACGTGCCGCGCGCGACTTCCCTCATTAGACTTGCCTTCTCTCTCGCGGCTCGTACGGTAGCTTCGGTACCTCGAATGGACTCGGCTGGACTCGCCGGCGGTGCTCTCCTTTTTCTCTCTCTCTCTCTCTCTCTCTCTCTCTCTCTCTCTCTCTCTCTCTCTTACACACGCAAAACCTTCTTTCGACAAATTCTCACGAACCGCGTGTCTCTTCGAAGCTCATCGAGAATTTCGAGATACGAACGTCCAGTTTATTTATTGTATTCCCATCGTGCGATGATAACGAGTCGAGTCTGTACATTGTATATTAGAATCGTATCGCGATATTTTTCCGAAAATTCGTGTTTTTCCTGACGAGATAAGAATAAAAGGACACTGCGAGGTTTTTGGTAGCGAAAAGAGTGGGGATAAGTTTGAAGATCCGTGGTAAAGGACTGGCGCCTCGAAATGTTGGAGTCTCGTCGGTTTCCTTTGGTACTATCGACCTCCCGTGTCAGTTGACTAATTCGGGCAAATTCGGCCAATTGCGTAATTCCGAAAAGAGTCGTTGACCGTCTGGTCCTGGGTGGTGGCCGGCGATTCTGCGACGAACGCGTTCAAGGAGTCGGAGGTTGGGGATGGTACGATGTGCGCGCGCCCACCTCCGCTATATATATGTATAGCATACATACGTACGCGCGGCGTCTCTCCTCGCCTCTCTTGTTTTTCTGCACAAAACGCAATACCGGGAATCTCTTCCTTAAGTTGGCAGTTGCGTCACGTCGCGGCAACTACAAAGGAAAAGCAATGCTTATACGTATATATACACTTCACCCCCGCTCGCTCTTCCAACTTCAGATATTCCCCCCCCCCCCCTTCTTCTTCCACTCTCACCGATGCATCGTATGTATAATCCTCGCTCGCATATATATATATATCTACTCATTTTCCTAACTCGACAACCCACCATAATTCAACGTTCCACTTTAAAACGGATTCAATTCTGATACGATTAATTTCGCTGCGCTACATTTTCTTTTTCCTTCGATTCTCTCTCTCTCTCTCTAATGTGAACTAGACGATTTTTTTGATCCAACCGTATGGCAAAAGTAGTCTAACGGTATATAAATCTATTTTGATTTCACGTGATGTCGATGATCGTGCAACATTATCGATAGGTCGTTGATCCCTTTCGGGATTGGAGAGGCCGAGAGTTGGCGTGGCCATGCAGTGTCTTAGGACGAGAGAGAGAGAGAGAGAGAGAGAGAGAGCGGGTGACGTGGCTTCTAGAATTGAGTCCATCTTTTAAGAGGGCTAGCCAATTCCTTAATTACGAGGCACGAACGCGATGCAGAGACTACCGAGAATCTGAGGGTAAGCACAATTGCATTGTGCGTGCCGACACCGCGGAATCTACGCTATACGCACCCATTTTATTGCCCCCTATATTTTCCAATTTTCTCTCCTTTCTCCACTCTCTCCTCTATCTTTGTGCCATGTCACATATATACATGCCCCTAATTTTATAACCAAATGAAGACATAAAAAAAATTATTGGCTACGACTGTTACAGGTGAACCGACCATTGACGATGAAGAAGGAGGGTATACAGACGAGGAATCGGAAACTCTCGTCGAAGAGCAAAAAGAAGAAGGCTGGTGGTTGTTTGGGTCTCGGCGGTGTCATGGGTGACATGATAAAAGCCAGCGGCCACCTCGATCTCGATAACAAACCTTTCCACTCTGGCTTTGGATCACCGATGGGTGAGTTTCAAAGATGTAAGCACACGACAAACTATTCAACCTTCTCTTTCTCTCTCTCTCTCTCTCTCTCTCTCTCTCTTTATGTATATAATATAATGAGAACGATGTCTCAGTATTTATATATATATATATATAAGAATATCTTTCCGAATATTTCATCGGGAGGATTCTTTCATCGACCTATAACTAATCGAAGGGGAAATTGATTGTTTCAGGCGCATCGCAGCATCACCACACAATGCACCCAGCGATGCAACACTACATGTATCACACCGGCGTCGGTGTGGCTGGCGGACTTCACCAGGGATTCGCACCACCAGCACCTCCCGCTATCCATCCGCATTCGCACTCGCATTCCCATTCCCATCACATGACGAGTCTTCAGGGCCTGCAACTAGCCGCCACGACGAACGCAATGGTCAGTATATATATAGGATATAGAGTAACACACTCGATTCCGCCATTATTCACTCGAAAGGACAAAAGCCCATTTCTTGCCTTCGTGCACATTCGCCCAGTAAACTTGCCCGTATTTATTTAACGTATATATATATATATATATATATATAAGTTGCCCACTGTCTGAGAAAGGTTTTTCCACCTCCGTGGAAAAACTTTGAATTTCCCGCGGAGGTTCCGGGATGACCCGACGAACCAGAGGAATCCCATAAAGAGCGATAATATTTTTCTGCTTTCAGACCGGTTGGCGATCGGAGTACACATGAATCGCGAATGATTAGCAACTCTGGACGCAGCTCGACGCTACCTTCTAACTTTATTAAAGGTCTTCGTTCACCAACACGCGTGTACACCGATATAGGAGGATGAGACGTAGCGCTATACCAATTCACTCGTACACACACACACACACACACTCGCGCGCGAAGCTACGTCTGTTTTCATCCATTCTTCCTCGGCGTACCAGCCGAGAAAAGAGACGCGAGAGAGGCTGTTTGGTAAGAACAGAGTGAAAAGCGAGAGTATGTGCGAGGAGAGAGAGAGAGAGAGAGAGAGTGAGCGAATGAAAAAGGGGGGAAAAAAGTGAGCGAGCGCGATAAGCAGGATAAGCTCGCTGGACTGGGCTAGTCGAAGCGCGCGTGCACGCGAAAACGGACATTTTTCTACGAGTCTTATTAGCATGCACGTAATGCGACCTCTTTTTAATTAATTCATGTGTAAATATGTAAAGTTTACGTAGGGTCATCGAACCCCGGCCCCAAGTACAAACGAAGTCAGTTATTGTATCGAGTCTTAACTATGTTATTTCTGTAAATAAACAATATGCAAATATAAGAGATAAATATATATATATATATATATAAATATAAAAATATATGTAAATGAAAGATTAAAGAGAGTCGAGGAAAGAACGAGGGGGAGAGGGGGGATCGCGCACGCGCACGTCGTTTTCCTCGAAAAGTGGCAAGAGGAAGGAAAAGATCGAGAAACACGCGGAGGCTGGTTCTCTGGTCACGAGTAGCTGCTCGTTTCGCGAAGATGCTGATGAACAAAATGGAGCTGTATAGGCTACTCGATAGCTATGACGTCACAGGAGCGAGCGTATATTCAAGCTCGCCCGAATTATCGCGACGAGCGAAAATATAAGAAAGCATCGTGATCAGAGTTTGGTGCTGATTAGCCCCCCCCCCCCCCCATCGACCGTCATCCCTTGTTGCCCTTTTCGACCACCCCACACATGCCCGCTCCTACGCTTTTTCCTACGTGTTTGCGAAGCATTGAGCGATATCGTGCAATTTCAATGGTTTATTAAGGGAAAATTTGTAATAAAAGAGGTGCTGGGTAACCGGATTCCCGATCGTCTTCGCACGGTAATTTCTCGCTGCATCCGCGAGTTCTCCACGAATATCGAAGGATTTTCTTTCGGTGCGTCGCGTCCCTGGGGTCTGCCGGTTTACTCGAACGACGCGCGGATTGCTGGATTCCAATGATTTCCCGCCAATTTCCGTTCGAACGATATATATATATATATGTGTGTGGTGTGTATCCAGGAGGAATTGCCGTGACGAAGCATCGTTCTCTCATCGTTCCACATCGTTTCGTGTGTCGTACCGATTAGCTATGTAGAGCGTATGCATACAAAATATACATATTATAAATATAGAGTTACATTCGTAAATTTTGACGAAAGTCCAGCGACCGGTAAAATTATCGATATCCACTTTTAAAATCAATCCTTGGGAAATCCACGCGCGAGCGTAATTTATTAATAACTGATTAGTCAGCGGTACGTATGACGATGGAGTGCGTGTGTGTATGTGTATGTGTGAACGAGAGAGAGAGAGAGAGAGAGAGAGCGAGCATAAGAGGTGCGCTGGTCCATTAACATTGTAATACGAAGCGTTGTATGCTCGAGAGCCAAACACAGAAACAAATATATAGGAAGACGAAGAAAAATTAGGTCAAATGTGTACATTTTGTATCTTTGAGAGATTGCGCATCGTTATTATTGTAATAATAGTATATATGTATATTATTATACACATACACACACACACACACACACAGACAGATATTTACGAGCTATCTCTCGGTAAACGAACGCCCAGCGACTCAATTGATTGTGCATAATTAGCCGATGATTGCCCAGATGCATTTGCAAATATACGTATATATGTGTACACATGTGTGTGTGTGCGTGCAGTGTGTGTTATATACGCATATGTATGTATGTATAAACAGTAAAGGATGGTAATGATTATCGTGACGAAGCTATTACGCGTAATCGAAATAATTACTGGATAATTAATTGTGAGACTCACATGATTTGAGTTAAAGCAACATTGTGATTTTCGATTGTAGAAGTTTATCACTCGATATGTTTTATCGATAGACGCAAATATTATTCTCGATTTGTACCAGTATGGCGAGGGATCGCCCGTGGTCCAAGTCTATTATTCGCCTCTCCCTCTTTCTTCTCTTCTCTCGTCACACGCGCGCACACACACACAGACACCACCTTTCAACCCTCCAGCTCTCCAGCTCCCATCCGACTTTGAATATATCGTATTTCTCTCCCTCCTCTTACCTTTCGTCCCTGTTACCTCTACTCTGCATTTCGTCCTTGGCTCCAAGTAATAGAAACTACTCTCGAGGAGACTAAAAATGTGACTAATATGTAAAAGAAGAAAAGAAGAAGAAAAAAGACAGGAAGAAGGAGGAGTCGATAGGGAGTGTGCGATTTCCCAAAAGACTGATGATCACAGCGGAATTTGTGCGAAAATCGCGAAAACAGTCATTGAGATGAACGAAAGTTGGAGAAAAGAGTTGCGGCGAGAGAGATCGATATCGAGATGATATATATATATATATATATGTATGTCTCTATGTGACGTCGGTTAGGGCACGCGCGAACCAGCCTACGCGCAACTTGAAAAAAAGATGGAGAGGCAGGTATATATTAATAGTATTATTAGGGTGTAGCGCGTAGCGTGTAAAAACATTATGATTTTTAAGCGAGGAACGTACGCTATGATTGAACAATTAATAAGAGACGAGTCGAGTGGTCGTTGATGTAAAACGACTGGAACCGCGACACGGATATGTGGTGTAAAAAGCGACATTGTAAAATATCATTGTAAAAAAGGTTTTAACTTAAAATAAATTAAATAATAAATCATCCATGGATTCGGCAGTTTTATCTGAAAACTTTACCATCTTCATTTACACAACTCCAAATCACATTTCTTTCCCAGCAACTTTACTTTTTAATAATATGGTTAAGAGACATCCAAGCTATATATATGTGCATGCATGTGTGCGAGAGATTATCAAGGAAAACAAATCAAAATTTGCTGATCGAATATCGACTCGAAGCAACGATTCCATCGTGCTTTGATCCCAGATGAGATAAGGAGAAGGTAATGACTTCAAATTGGTGAAAAATAAGAAGGTATATATATGTATATATAAAGATCGAGGTAAGAGAGTGACAAATATCGGTAAACGTTCGAAAGGTTTGTAGCGGCTCATTTTGCACTATTCCTTAAATCACGACGTTGAGAGAGATGGGATAATCGGGTGTAAAATCTGCAGGAGAGAGAAAGAGAGAGAGGTGAACGAGGGGTAGTAAAGCAGTTTATTATTCAGTGAACCAATCAGCTTATAGCTATCTGACTTTCCGTTTCTCTCGCGACAGGGGGAAAAGCGGGGGAAGCGGGTTCGCGGGAACAAAACGATCGTCGATCGCGCCGAAGATTAGTGCCCCTTATTAATTAAGAGGTGTTACTTAATTAAGCCTTATCAAGAATACAAGGTGTTTACGTGTAAATCATAGTCACCGCGCTGAAGGAGATAACCGCCTATATGTGCCGCGATCTGATCGATTAACCGATTCTCATGCTTGACGATATTATCGATTTGCACGTCCATGCATGCATATGACAAACGAGCCGAACCGGATAACTGTATATATTTATATATATATATATATATATATATATATATATATGCGGCGATTTACGTGGGAGAGACATACACGCTCGTTTATTGTCCCTTCCTTCCTTTATTACAATTAACTGAGAAACTTTGGTCTTTCATTCTCATCCTCTTTGAAACTTGTATGTATACAAATCAACTTTAAAGATTTCCCATCAGTTTTACAATCCAGCCAACAGGTACAGGTATACATATATATATATATATATATATATAGAAGCTGTGTAGCGAAGAAAGAAAGCTCGGTCGCAACATTGTGTTAATATTAAATATAAATACAAGTGTAAATATGTAGAATCGATCGGTAGGTGGCTGTCGCACCCGAAGAAACGTCGATCGAGGGCTCGAATAGCGCTTTATCTTTCATACTTAATCAGAATTTAGACGAACTTGAATGAGAAACTATGCGAACAACGCGAAAGCTCGTTAAAACTCCCACGAAATAACTCGCAATCGGAGCCACGATCGAGTTTCCAGCAAACAAACGTTCGGCTTGTTCGTGTTGGATCGAGTTTGCTCGTTATATTATGTGCTGGCTGCATGGCAAACTTTAGTGTTTTTTCGAAGGAAGGACGGGAGGAAGAGGTTGGTATTCGTGATAGAATCGTAAAGTCTAGGAGCCAAGCTCAATATACATATACATATACATATATACATAGAAAGAACAGGAGGGAGCTGCACAACACTTTACCTACATTAAAGCTTATATGTATATCGTTATTGATTTACCGACATCACCGAGACACCAAATTTACAGGCCATATCCTCTCAAGGTCTCTGCTTCTACCTTCGTCACGCACGCACACTTCGTACATAACATATATATATATAGCATTATTAAAAATCATCTCGATTGTCCCCAAATACGATGGAAAAATCCAAATTGTATATATAGTAGGACGACTCGAGCTCGTCAAGGTTTAATTCCGCTTGGAGATCGAAAAGATGACGACGGATCCAGGGGCTCTTCTTCAAGTTCCATATACCACGTATATATACAGAATGTCGAAGAGCCGGCCGTCGCTAAGCGTCATGAAGTCTCCATGTTATCGAGTACTGTCCCAGTAGTACCCCTTGTTTCTGCGCAAATCCCTCGGAATCGGTTATGCCCTGGAAGGAAGCCATATGTATATAGCAGCGCATCATCGCAACTTCTTCTCCTTCTTCCTCATTTCACGGCGAATTAAATGTGCAGGCGAGGACGACGACGAGGATGACGATCGAGGCGGAGGACGCGCGCGCGAGGACTACGAGCAAGTTAAAGTTTAAGTCGAGGCAGCTGCAGACAACGGGACGGAGGTCAATCCACAACGGGATATATATACAGGATGGAATGGGATGGGACAGCCCGAGACAGTTGAGTCAGAAAAAAAGGGACAGCAATTCCGATTCGAGGCTTCATTGCCAACAGCCCGGGATATATAGCAACGTTCTCCTCTATAAAAGTGACCGGGATTTCGCGTAATCCCGTTTCTGGGATGAGCGGCATCCACCAAAACCCACTCGTCGAGAAAATTCCCCTTTGCTTTTCTTACTGGCAAAAGTCAAGAGTCGGGAAATTCGGTCTTTATCGCGCTCACCCTATGTGCTATATATATAGCTACGTCCGCCATATTCCGTCGCGTCGTTAAATCTGCTTCTTTTTTTCTCGATCGAGCGAGAATCCTTATCTCTCGCGCAGCGACGGCTCTGATCGAGATCCCGCGTGGACCACCTGACTTTTCATCAGATTTATTTGCTTCCTTCTGCTCCATCTATACAGCACAGTGTTGTTTTTAGGGAGAGAAGCCAAATTAGAGATTTTAGGGGTATGTGACAGGGAACAGAGGGGGGGGGGGGGGAGGTGATTGGTCGTAGCTACGACGATTCTCACGCTCTATCGAATCTGTTTACGTCCGGTCATTGATTCTAACGCCAATCTTGCCGCGAATGCCTACATATATATATATATATATATATATATACACGATCAATCCCGAAGCGGTAAAGCATCTCCCTCGATAGACTTATAGCAGAGCTTTGCAGCATCAGTCGAGTCGTTGCTACCATGCAGTCCGAGCAGCCGAGAGAGTGGCCGGGAACCGCGTAGGGTCAAACGGCGCTCGGGGGTCAAACTCACGTCGAGTGTGAAACTAAGGGATCTTCTCGGAAGCCCGCGGGGAATAAATCAACGATCGATCGCGAAATTTACCCCCTCCTCCCCCCCCCCCTTCTTGTCACGTCTCACCCTTGGACACACGAGTATTTTATCGTTCGGTATATATATATAATACTATACGCATCAGTCTCTGGCTCCTCCCAACAAGTGAAATGCTTTAAAATTAAATAACGACTAATACAGCTTGGATTCCAACGAGCTTCCGTCACGTGAAGCGGTCCTGATTTCCTATCGGAGCTACGATTATTAATAGGCGCACGCGACTTTATTGAGTCTCGCACGCAGCACGAGAAGAGAAGCTGACGAGCGACTCGGCGCTATATCGCTCGTCATCTGGATTTTTCACAATTCGCGACAACGTATATATATATTTCTCTTTTAACGAAACTTTGTTTTCTATATATAATTACTTGAAAGGGAAATTGAAATAAAATAGTGCGAAAGTAAATATTTTTGTTATTTATTGGAAATGGGGGGATGAGAGTATCGATATCTCCCTCTGGTCAAGTTTCTATATATATAAATTATTATTATTGTGTATAATATATAATATACAGATATTTCAGGGCAAAGATCGGGAAGCAGCGATCGATAGCTGCACACACACACACACGGCCCCTTATATTCCCTCCTCTCAAGTTGCTCAGCTTACGATCCAGGGAGCTTCGCGCCACTGCATGGACTCGTCTCATTCTTTTCGGGGCGTGTTCCTCGTGCTTTTCTTCAGGGCTATCCCTCTCTCTTTCTCTCTGTATGCACGTCGATTTATACGCTCGAATTAATCGCATCAGCGGCTGATCCCATCTCTCGACTAATCTAATTCCACGTCCAATCAACGCACCGAACCTTCCCCTCCCTACATATATATATATATATATACACATATATGCGAGAAGAGGTTGCTCAGTCCTTCTAACGGCAGGATCGTTCCACGCGCATCGAGAATCCGAGCAACGATTTAACGACTGAAATAAACGTTATCTTTCTGTTTACTACCCTTCTTCCTAAATATCTATATCCAAATATCTCTGTCTGCTCTCTTAACGCATACGTACATAAAGAAAGTATGGTAAACGATCGTTGTTCGACCGCTCCTGACATCGAGCTCCAGTGTCAATTCAGAGATGATTAGCGGTTAATGAAATGGATAAACATTGTATATGGTATGAGAATTTTGTGCAAAATTACTTTAATCTTTGATAATTTCAACGAAATGTTGAAATATTTATATTATTTTTGAGTAAAAGTACATTTTGTATTAGTAAAATTACATATAGATATAAGTAAAACACACACAACACACACACACACGACAATTGAATCATAAACCCATATGCAAATAGTAGTAAATTTGCTAGCTACATGTTCATTTATCTTGGATATTTTATTTACAAAGAATTTCTTTTATAGGGGAGAGTGGCCAGGGTAAAATGATCATGGTTTAATGAAAACTATTGACACTACTGATTTAAAAATGAATGAACATCAAAATATATAATTTAATATATTAAATGATGTGTATTTTGAAATATAAACATCTATTTTTAACGCGTAGAAAATTGTTAGCTACGATTGTATATTTTATCAACATTTCATATAACATAAGTGATTTTCAAATCTGATAGGAACACAATATGAAACAATTTTTCGATTCGTTTAACCGAATAACTCGTAATAATAAGTTTAAACTTTTATTTTATATTAAATTAATCGAAAATTTGCTTTTGAAAAATTTAAAGGTTCGATGAAAGATGCAGTAGAATGCATTAGGGGTAAAACGATCCCCTTAACCACCTTAACAGAATCATCGATAAGAAGCACTGCAAAATTTAAACTGCAATACCTATAATGGCCACCATGTAGAAATATAAAGTTATATGAACAGCCTTCGATTCTTACTTAACATTTTTGCCATGTTAAATCAAGAATAACGCCACTGCGATAGATTTTACTTCAGATGGATGATTTGACCCCACTCTGCCCTCCCAACTATAAGAATTTTCAATTTTTTAAATGTTTACAAATTTTTCTACATACAAACCTTTCTTCGATTCACACTAAACATTGTTGCAAATTGCACTTATGTTGCAATTCTAGATACATTTCTCACAGAGTGTAGCATATAGTACGGTGTTATCGGTGATCGAGTGCAAAATGGTGTATAGTGGTGGCGAAAGAAGAGGATGGCGAGGGGGGGAGGGGGAGGGGGGGGGGGAGGTGAAGAAGAAAGAGGCGAGTATAAGGTGCGGCCTCGAAAGCTCGTGGATGACCGACCAGTCATTGTTGCTTCATAAAGCGAGTGAATGCCCTCCTCCTGCTTCTCCTCAAGGGGTCTTCGAAAAACGATCAGGCTAATCGTTCGACGATTGTAATAGCTTTTCTTCACGGTCATTGTCCCCCGTCATCATCGGCAGGTCCAACGCACGCCACTCGCGCACCGTCTTCTTCTTACCTCACCGTACAACTCAACTCGATTTTTTATCAATTCTAACGCACAATACTAGCCTTGTACGCTCCGCACTGTTTCTACAGGATTTTCTCTTTGAATCACAGTTCTCTCTCTCTCTCTCTCTCTCTCTCTCTCTCGAACGAACAAACTGCGCGGAGAGGCTTGAGAAAGGGATTTTAAATGCACCGCGTGAGTATAACGAAGCCATTGAAAAATTTGTAAAATATCAGAGCGTTGCTATGTAATTTAACGAGGGGAGGAGGAGGGGGGTGGGGGGGGGAGGAGGAGGGGAGAGAAGACATTCGGGAAAACGTTCGAGATAAATGGATACAATGGAGGGATTAAGGGGTCCGGACGCACAGGAGGAGAGGAATCGGCTGGGTTCGGGCTCGGGTCGCGCACGGTGGCCGAGCGCGGTGTTCGCGTAACAGGATCAAGCCTGAAAATCCATGGCGCGACGAGCTCTTTCATTTGGCGAGCGCCAAAGAGAGCGTGAGAGAGAGAGGGGGGGGGGGGGGGGGTTGAGAGTTCCCCAAGTTGGAAAAGAGAGGAAGAAGACTGTCGGGCCGAGTCACGTCATGCAGGAAATCGCTTTTCGCCGTGGCAACACTAACGCTCCTTCACACACACACACACATAGGTGAACGCGCGCGCGCGAGCGCACCTGCTTTTTTTCCAGCTACCTTTGCTTTTTTGTGCGTGCAACGTCATTCGGCAAAAGTGGTTTCTACGTAGCATTGTCGATTAGGCCGGCTCGCGGCCGGATTATCGGGGCCCCACCGACGACAGTTTAAAAGCAATTGAAGGTCCCCCCCCCCCCTCTCTCTGCAAGGTTTTCACTACTGGACCACGAAATCTCGTCGGTGCCTCGTTTGCAAATAAGATTTCTCGCTGCAATGCATTTAGCCCATCACCAGTCATCCTCCACTCGACTCCGATGCCAAGCGGCTTAATGGATCGTTTTCTCGTCTTCTTCATTTTCTTCTTAAGCACCCCCCCCCCCCCCCCTCCCCCATTCCTCTTCTATACACACCATTATACCTCTTTCTCACGACTCTTTCCCGCATTTCGCTCTCGATTTTTTTGATCGTACAACGACACAATAACATATACTATACCTGCATGCGTTATTGCGGTACATAAAACTTCACCCCTCCCCCCTTCGTTCCCTCCAAAAACCAATGTTCCAACTACGTTGTTCCTCGCTCCAATCGGCCATTGCTGCAATTTTGACGCCTCTGAATATTCAAAGGATGCTTTTGTGCTAAAAACACACATATATATATACAACATAGGGAGTTTCCTCCGATCGAGCAAAACGATAAAAAGTTTTCGAACGTCCAGCCCCCGACTAGCCACGCTGTAATGAGTGAAATTGCTTAATTAGGAGAATTGTATGTAAAAATGGTGGCGTGGAGGGGTAAGAGGGGGAGAAAGCAGAGCTGAAAGCAGAGCTGAGAGCAGAGAGCTGAAAGGTATTTTACGGCTAGGGCGGAAGTTGCGATGGAATTTAGCGCTCGGTTTATGAAGACGTGTCGGAACCTGAGGACGTAGGCGTCGGAAAGACGGGCTACGCACTAAGAAGAGGCTACCCACTATATAGTTAGACACTCATAAAGTCTCCGCGTAAATTATTCGCCGAGCTGACGAGCACCGGCCAACCGTTCGCGATGGTCCGGTCCACCTCCCTTCAACGCCTCGCCTTAACGGACCGAACCAGAAAACTTATTTGGAAAATGCAAATATATATATATATATATATATATATATACGTATGCTTATTGACATACTGAGAAATTGCAAAAATTCATATCCTCGCTGCACAATGCGAAACCTCCAAAAGTGAGACGATTGGGCGAACGTTATTGAATTAAATTTGTTGAACTATGTGGAAAATATTAGAGGAAATTTTTTTCTTTGAGATAAATAAGAATGAAAAGTGTTTATCGAGAGTGGGGGAGAATTTTGGAGAAATTTTAATATTTATATTGTGCTGCTCGTTGCGAGTGTAAGGAGGGGTGGGTGGTGGGGGCGTGGAAACGAGCCTTGTGCCACTATATACAGCGAAAAGTCAGCTGCTCTGTAAATATTGTTTATCGAGATGCCACGAAGGAAATGCATTTAACGTCGCCGCTTGAAAAAGAGCTTTTTGACGGCACGATCGATCAGAGATAATAACCATTTACTCCTTACGTAAATATATACATATATGATATATAGTATAGCGCAGCAGTGTTTTCGTCCATTGTTTCTAAATACTGATAATTCTCGATTTACCAAGGAGAGAGAGGGGGGAGGGAGGGTGTTGAAAAATTGAGCAGGGTGAAAAAAGAAGAGGCTAAGCGAGGCGAGGCAAGGCGAGAAGAGAGAATTGGCGCAAGGGGTGAGGGGGGGGGGAGAGAGAGAGTATGAGAGAGCGCGTTCTCTCGCGCGTTCCGCGAACAATGCGTCGCCTAATAGAAATCAAATCGCCTTACCATTTATAACAAGCGGGCATCTTTCAGTTGAGACTTTTGTTTCGTTCCCGCCCCCTTTTTGCTCTACCTCTCTCCCTCACCCCCACCCCGTCCGACCCTGATCTTCCCGCTTTTTTTTCGCCCATCACGGAATAATCGAACAAGATTGATGAGAGTGCCATGACTAGCGCTACGAAGAATATACTTTGCTTCTTCTCCCACCCACCCCCACACACTCTCTCTCTCTCTCTCTCTCTCTCTCTCTAATTTACTCACCGTGCCAGCTATACTCGAAATCCTCGACTCTCCTCCCGAGCGAAAATTGTTGAAAACTACACGTGTACACATCCATTTCGTTTAGAGATGGACGCGTAATCCAATCATTTGGTCAAAATAAAGCTTAATTTATTCTGGTCCTCTCCCCCTATGTACGTGTAAAAGAAATAACAATAATGGTAGAGAGTAGATATAGATATAAATTTAGCATAAACTGCACCTGGAAATATCGCTTATCCTCGCTTTCCCTATATTTTGTCGAAATCCAATTGACCGCGGTTACCGGCCGATCGAATATATATTTAATATAACGAGCGATGGTCGAGGGAACAATTAATCAAAAAGGAAAGGAACACTCCTGATTCCGGCGAGTCACAGCCGTCGCAGGAACCTATTTGGCCTTGCGCAATCGGGCTAGAATGCTTTAAAACTCCTCTTCGTTTAATGGCCAGAACATTTCAATTTCATGCTCGTTGAGGAAACTTTTATCCTGAAAAGTGGGTGTTTGCCCAGCTAAATGGAGAGCGGCAAGGATGATTCGTGTTTTGCGTCGAGGATGGATAAAACGGATGACTTATATATTCCTCTAATTTCCGCAAACAAGAATGCAGACCTTACTCGAGGTGCAGGGGTAAGAGATATAAGAATCGGGATCGCACATGGCAAGATGGAATATCGAATGTAACCGGATAGGTTTGGTGTTTGAAGGAGCCATAGGTATATGTATATACGTGCCACGTACGCGGACCCCTGGCGCGAAAGAACAACCAGCGAGAAAAATAGATGGGCTGCTAAGCATGCCACCCATGGTGCTCGCTGCTGAGTGCCTGCTCGCTTATTTCCCTCTTTACACCCTCCCCCTCCCTCAGCCACCAATGCTCCTTAATAACACGAAGCATTCTTAATTACACGTTTTCACCTATATACTCATCGATAAACTCGACATTGACTCGTATATACGTATCAACGGTGGGATCCTCGACACTGTTAAACTCGCGTGTGGTATACCTGTAGCTATATACATGATGTATATTCAATTGTGGATGAGAATTATCGCATCACGCAGCAAAAATTCGATTGTTCCGGAGTGTGCGATCGATCGATCGAACCCAACTGTGATTCCTCGTTAGTGTAATCCTTTATAGAATTTTGAGTGAAAGCTTCGTGCGGATTTGCAGAATCCAAGTCTGGCCGTCCGTCGGTATACCCGATAAAAGCGAAACGTGCAGTGTACCATTTCAAAGAAGGACTTTTTAAAGCCACGTTATTACTGCAGTTTCAACAATGACATCGACAGGTGTTTTCTGTAGGCTCACTCGAATCGATGGTGCAAAAGGTGGACGAAGATTTGTAAAAGTGTGTGTAGCTATATATATATATCAAGTTTTGACAGTGTTCTTCCATTTTCAAGGTTTGAGAAGGGAAGGGGGGTGGTGAGGCTAGTGTGTAATCGAGATGAGAGGGTGCTCGTCCCTCGAGGAGAAAATTGGAAGGGGGGATGGTGCGAGGACGAAACAAATAGGGGTGGGAGTACGTTCAGGGGGTGTCTCCTGGAGGTCGTTACGCGAGCGGTGCCAAGACGTATTACTTCCAGGCTCGGTATCCGGGCATTTGTCCAAGGTGACGCGTCCAGGAACCGAGTGGCACGTCGGGGGAGTCCCGCGCGAGGATTTAGTGCGTCGCGTCGACCGTTCTGCATCGTATCGTTCCAATACCCAATGTCCCTGGCTCTCGCAATCTCAGTCGGCTCAAGAACCGTTTTCTAATCGCTTCCGCCTTAGGCTTGGGGAATTCGAACCAACGACCACCCCCATCAGCCTCCAAATCGCTCCGAATCCTACGAAACATCCCAATGAAACCCATTACTGCCTTTAACTGTTCCCTCCTCCTTATACCCATCGAAATCTCCTCCACTTCTATACTTATTCAAGGATTACGTCGCTTTAATTACAGCCACATGCCATTTTATTGTAACGATTTGGCGTGCCAAGTTTCTCCATCCATTCAAACTTTCACGATTCTATCGTGCTGTCTCGAAATACACGTTTACTTTCTTTAACTTTGCCATCAGCCACACGATTTTAAGGGAAGTGATAATGATTGAACAGAAGACATATTTTTCTATCGAACCATTTATGAACTCGTAAGAAATTTTGGGAAAGCAAAAAACAGCAGAAATTTACCATGGTACGCAAAGAAAATATTCAACTGTTATATGAATAATGTTAATTTTGCAGAGGGGTTTGAAAAATATTCCACTACAAGCTTAAAATATTAAGGAACAGAGGTAGGATGATTCTTAACCGACCTTTATACCCACAAATTGTTAAAAATGGAAAATTCTAGGAGTTTGTCGGTCGATAAGAATAATGGTCGATGAAACGGTGCTTCCTAGGACAGAAACGAGTAATTAATAGAGGGGCGGTAATAAACTTACATGAAAATCATGTAGAATTGACATTTGCATACGCGACATAAATAAACGTATACATACGTATAGGTATAAGTGTTCGTACAGGGACGAAAATGTGGATGATGCATTCCTATAGAAAGTATATATATGTAATATACATAGAGTATTCATGGAAGGTATTACTGTACACGATCTATTGTCTTCCCTCGTTTAATCGATGGATTGAGTAACGTGTGAATAATTTGCTATTACCAACGCGTATATGAAACGTTGCTATAGGTTTGTATCGCGAATACACACATATCTATAGAAATGCATATGTACAGCGTTAGAGCATATAGCGAAGAATAAAAGTGTGCGCGCGTCTATAATAGCAAGCACGGTATTCCGAACGTTGCACGCTATTTTCCGTCAGCGTGAAGTCAGCGCGAGTAAAAGTATACGTGCACCGCTGCCGATCATGCGAGCCGATACGTAAATGAGCGTTGCAACCATAAAGTAAGAATATCCGATTCCGGAATAACAAAACAGCGGATTCCAGGTAACTAACTAACATAAATAAGCCAAGTATATTTATTGCGCCGCGCACTGGCCGGATAACGCATTTGCCAGTACTTGCCAGATTGCTTTTACATCCACAGAAATAATGCCATTTCTTGTAACTTTCTATAAGCCACTAGCCGAGTATGTATATAAGTATACGTACAACAAGCATATAGTAGCATTAGCCTCTGCATCATCTATACTATATATATATATATATACCAATAATAATAGATCGAGCTAGACACGAGCTGTCATAATTAAATCATTCCTCGATCATATTACACGTCTCTTATATTGCAGTGGAAATTTGCAAGAAATACAAAACAACGTACGAAAAATTATTGTCCACGTGCGACAAGCGGGCCGAGGAAGAAAGAAGCCGGATTGCAGGATATGTATATATAGTTGGATAGAGTGATAAATTCGAGATCGTGGCTGGATGGATCGATCGACGAGAATGTCTGCTCGGATTCGTTCGATCGATCCAGCTGGTCGATATGATAACGTGGCAGAAATTGGAGGAGTTTTCCATCGGTGCTGCGCGAGTTGGCTCGTCTCGATCTCCACCGTCCGTATATAAGTTTTCAAGGTAATTCGCGTATATACCGTCGTACTTGACCCCGAGGCTATTAATCTCGCGTGCCATCACCCCCTCGATCCTCGAAGGCGTTTCCAAACTAATATACGACGACACGACCCACGCCTCTATCGGCCTCAACCTAACGAGGACTGACTTTAACGGTTAAATAATATCGCTTCGAGCTCGCTTCGCCACCCTCTCTCTCTCTCTCTCTCTCTCTCTCTCTCTCTCTCTCTCTCTCTCTCGTTTCATCTCCATCTTATTCCTGCGCCATGAGAAAACGAGCAACTCCTTTGCAGAAATCAAGCCGATCGTGAGCGCGGAAACAGACTCTATTGTCTTATAAGATGTTTCCCTCCCTGCCTCTTATATAGCTATAGCGAAAACAAAGCTAAATCGCCTGCAAGTTTCGAGCAACGAGAATTCCTACAACTATATATCAGCTATATCTCTATATATATACTATGTAGTATAGCAGCTGCGAATGAAAGGAATGCCCCTTGGGGGGTGCTGCAAATTCCAGGGAGAGAGTATCGTTTAGGAAAACTCTCTTGAAATTGATAGAGGGACTGCCTGTAGATATATATATATATATATATATATATATTGATATAGATGATGGAAGGAGAGTTTGGGGATTTTGTGGTCGAGCGAGTACCTCGTTTCGCTCCTTTTAAACGCTCCGTCAGTTTTGCGCGAAGGTACAACCTGCAGCAACCTGTGCAACAACCTGCTGGCTCATCCAGCACATCGCTGCGCCTTTAACGACGGATGTACTCTCGGAACTTATGGTATATATACCCCATAACAGTACCAGAAATACAACCATATATATATATATATATATATATGTACTATACCATGCGCACGAGCAACCACTACGACTGCTCTTCAACAATGGCTCGTTCTCTACTCTCCGTGTAACACGTACGATCTTGGCTGTACGAAAAAATTAATAACATTATATATAGATATAGACGAGAATCAATTCAAGAATTAATTCATCGTCGAATTTCCTGCAGAGTAAATAGATGAAAAAGCATCGTTAGGAGTCATTAGCAGTGAAAATGATATAATTATTTTATGATTGAGCGATCCCGATGAAAAGTAAACTCTGAGAAAAAACACGACGGTGTCTATCGGTGAGTGGAACAATGAAACGGTTGCGGCTCGATTTCATCGTGCGAAGGGGTTCGAGAGATTCATTAACGGCCATTAATCTTGACGATGTGACACGGGATGGTTTGGTTACAGTTGAAGTGGGAATGACGATTATTAATTTCCAACGAGATAAGGCGAGTGCGGGAGAGAAGAAAGAAATAGTGGCGATAAAATGGCACGAATGTCTCTTACCCCCTCTCTCCTATATGTACATAAAATATATATAACTATATATATATATATATATTCTTTGGAGCCGCTCGGATCGAATGTGAATTTTCCGAGCTGAATGAACATTTTTCTTCGTGTATAAAAATATTGAGGGGAGAAGTGGGGAGCTTTTGGGGTGATAGAGCAACGCGTGGCTCGTCAGAAATGGCGATGAAGGAAAGACGAGTGGTCGAGGGAATAAAAAATGGATGAAATAGCAGTGAAATTATGAAGCGGGTCATAATTCGAGGGATCCGTTGGATCGCGGGCTCGTGGCCAGATGCAATCTCCCCTCCCCCCCCCCCCCTCTACTCTCCCCTCGCGCAACCCTTATTTCCTCCTTCCTTCCTCTTCTCGCGCAAAAATTGCTACTTAACCAGCACGTAACTCGTAAATCAGTTTCTTTCTTCGGCACGGGCGGCGCGGCGTTTCGCCTAATTAATTGGCAAACAACTTTATGAACTGCCTCGAGGATTTGCCCGTGTTGTTTTACCGCAGCTTCTCTCAAAACTTATTAAAGCGGAATGTCAGGCGACATATAAAAACTAATTATCAAATTTTACCTCACACACACACACACATATATATATATACAACTCTTGTATACTCGGTGGAATCTCGACGGATTTTACACAGGGACGAGCATACTGCAATTTCGACATAAATTTTTACCTTCCCCAAAGAATGTGTGATTTTAATTGCTGCACATTAATTACACTATGTATACACATATACACGTGATATAAATAACAATCGCGATGACTTCGAGAGTTCGGACTAAAATAATTTCTTCGTCTTATACACATATCCATTCAGCAAGTTTGTAAAAAATTTTCTGTCGTTACGATATTATCATAATCGTTGAATTTTTGCTTCTTGCACGTGCGCATCTCTGCATTATTACTATACATATGTATTAGTGTTGCGTATTAAATTGTCCCTCTGCCGAAGGCGCGGTTGCGTCTGTCCGTACAAAGCTTCGATAATTAGCTCAGCTGCGACGTTCAGCGATGGTGGTGGTGGTGGTAACGAGCGAGAAGGACGCGTGCCCTACATGCGTGTATATGCATGCACGTATACCGCACATATGGAAGAATGGTGGCAACGGTGGTCCCTGCGCGCGCGCGTCCGCATGGGTATAGGATAGGACGGGGTGCAGTTTCTCTCTGCAGTTGCCTGTGTGTGTGTGTGTGTGTGTGTGTGCTGAAACTGGCTGAAACTCTTTTATGCACCTGTCTCCCTGTCTCAACGTCTCGCCCTGACCGACGGATGCGCGCACCTTCATAAATACGATCGATGGATGCAACCCCACCCCTACCCCTCCCCCATACGCTCCTATACATTCTTATAACCAATCTCCTCTCTTCTCTCGTCCTTATCCCTCCTATATGTATATACATATATATATTATCCTGAAAACCTTACGGCGCGTACCCATTGAACTTTTCAAACAAGAGATTCTAAAATTCTAATTTCCTTCGCTTCGTCATATTTTTTCAAAGAGATGATCTCTCTCTGTATTATATATATATATATATATATATATATATAGTCACTTGTACCGAACGAACGGCGTTAATACGTAGCGGAGTTTACGTTTTCCAGCCGGTATATACGAATTAATAAAGATGCCAGTCGCTGTGACACTTTATAGCTATAACTTCCGTCGATTTCTTACGCAAGATAAGACGCATTTCCTTTATCGAGCGAGCGCCATCGGAAATTTGGGAATTTGCATTTCTCGCCTTTATATGAGGGAAAAAGGGTTTAATATTCATGTTGCGGATGCAACAACGCGTGGCATGGGAGGTGCAGACTGGAAATATATATTTTTTTACTTAATTGGTCGTTGGCAAAGTTCAACGATGCGAAGAAGGAGCTTGTCACTTTGACGTCTCGCTGACGCTATACGACTAAGCTACGCGCACCTATCACCTGCTCATAAACGATATATCTTGCACCAAACTCCTCGCATTTCTTTTCTAATCAGTGTAATCAGTCTTTCGACCACAACAGCTGCGCGCGCGTTTCTTCCTCTCTCGCCCCGTCTCTTCCATTCTTGTATATATACATATACTTAAACGGAGAGTTCCACCGAAATGTGCTTCGAGACGATGAAGCAAGAAAAGTCATTGGTAAAATTTTGCTACGCGAAAACCGATAGCTTCGAAACCTTTGCGTTAAAATTTCCACTTGCTCTTATATCATTTTCACCGATCTTATGAGTTTACCGCGTTGTCTTGCTGATATACATATATACTTTTATAAAAATTATTCATTTTAGAGACCGTGCAGGTCATTCAAAACAACTTTTGTTGGGTAATCAAGAAGATGCCTGATGAGCAACATTAATTATTTAAGTCGACGTTATAAAAGAAACAACTATAATATTTAAACAACATACAAAATGACCTATGGTCGAAGAAATGTAATTGTTTTTTTAAATTGTTTGGATGTTTATTGCATAATCATCTGGATTGAAAAAGGGACCTTTTTTTTATTAAAATGCAGAGTTACGCGTAAAAAGTAACATTAATTTTATCAGAATATATTGCTCATAACAGACAATAAAATAAATGTTTTATTTATTGTATTTAAAATTTGCAATTTAAGCACTACAAGTTTTTTTTATTATTTATATTCTAATATTCGCTCCATTCGGTTGAACAAAAAGATAGTAAATACTATAGAGCGTGTAACATGTATATACGTGATGCAGAAAAGTAAGTTTACTAAAATTGTCAAAAGATAAGATTATATAGCTACTGATAAAATTTTACGTTTCGCACGAAATTCATCAGTGTGATAAAAAAAATAGGATTGATAAATTTTATATATACATTAATGAAGCGCAGTGCTACAACAAATTTTTAAATACTATATTGTATAGATATAAATATTAAATATAGTTCTACATTGGAGGCTTTTGCAATATTTCTTACCTTGAATCACACAGACCCTCTCTTTATACGTTAGAATTCAACTCTGATACAAGTCCCCATCAAGCACGACTGCCTCAAACGAGCATTGTCAGTCACTGATCAACACTCGAGAATTTAACCTTTTCTCTAATTTTCTGAAATCACAGTCGCCCATTTCTAGCAGGTGTCAAACACTCTTTTCGACTTCCCAATACCCTGCACGCTTGAAACATTCAAGAAATGCAACTACGACTGCATCAAAACACGGAGGATATCTGTATCAGCGTTATTAGGTCTTTTTCTATCATATGTATATGCATGGAGAATTATGACAAATCTAAGAACATTAATCCAATCAACTTTAGCTTTATCGAGTTATTAATATAATACGAAAAATATTTACAAGCGAGAAATACGTAGCGATATCGATAGTTAGGATATTATTATTATTGGAGGATTGTACGCGATATTGTAATTAATTGGACGGCCATGGCCGTAGGCCTCCAGAGAGAGAGAGAGAGAGAGAGAGAGAGAGAGAGAGAGACAATTGACACCTGCCACTGCCCCTTCTAGATCTCTCTCGAAAGCGAGACTCTCCATATCCGACCTTGCGCTTTATACTCGCTCGATTAACGAGTCCGCCAAAGATGGCCAAGCCGCTCGCACGGATCCATAAGCTTTTTACATGTTCGCCAACAACTCACCCATTTTAGGTAATATCCAAACTCGTTCGGCAGCAACACCGCGCGTGCTTAATTAAAAATTGCAAATTTACTACGAGCGGACGTTAATTGCAAATTCCTAATTTATATTAATTAAAGACCTATACATATATAACAAGAGGACATTGACCAAAATAAATTGTAGCATGCGCGCAAGGTCACGAACAATTAATGGAGTCGAAAAGGATCGAGAGGAACTCTTTGGAGTAAACCGCACACCTGCTGCGGAACCAATGAATTACCGACCCTACTACTTAGCAAGTATCTACAAATTTGAGTAAATACCTTGCCATACAAAGCGCCTTATAATTACTCCAAAATTACAGCGTCGCGTCGTCCAAGCAAAAACGAAGAATTTTCATTCATTCATTTTGTAGCATGTAGAAAGATTAGCAACGTACTTGCCAAATTTTCAATCAATTTCAGCGATAAAACGATTCAGCTGCTCCTCTTCATCTATATATATATATATATAGATACACACGTATTATGTATGCACTATATGCATATATATATATATATAATATTTGCTCGACAGCTTCGAAACAGGCGGTTAAGGATCTGTAGCGATTTTCAGGTTACAAAGTAAGTCCGCGCGAGTGTACAGGGTACGCATAGGACGCTAGGAGGAAGAGGAAGAGGTACGGGCCCCGAAGAGCTATGAATCATTGAGAAAAATATGGTACTGCTGTGTTCTTTCTCAATACACGCGCATCAGGCAAGTTGGCAAAGTTAAAGCTATCCGCGCAAGCGAGCTTCGATAGCACAACACTCCTTGTTGCAAGAGTTGTAAACGATCGACCGAGTCCTTTGCATTGTGTTGTCTTTTGTCGTATTACACGTTCCACCATAAATAATACATGACGTCAGCGCCAGCGGAGAATCGTTCCTTCCTTCGTCTTTGCCTTTTCTCTCAGTTTCTTCGGGTTGAATCGAGTCAAGGATAAGCCAAATACCCCCTCCCTCTTCTACTCTTCTTTTTTTACACTCTCCTTTCCAATCGCGCAACAGACTCTCTCCGGACGGACCATCCGTGTTATCTCGTTGGCAAGTAATGTGCGGAAGAAAAGAATAAAGAGGATACGAGTAGAGTGATCCTACAGGAAGCGAAAGAATATCGGCAACCTTGATGAAATTGCACGAAAACTATCATTAAAGCCTAGGCGTATTAACCGAAGGATCCAACCAGTCGGTTATTTTGGATTAACGAATAAAAACGCGTTATCCGGTAATTCAGACTTGTATATATATATATAGTTTATTTTCCAGGTTTTATTGCTCGCAGGAGCGGGACTGTTTAGAGCGCGCACTGCTTGCGAGAACGTAGCGAGCAGAGGATGCGAAGAGAAGAAGCGGAGGTTCCGCAGACCGCGCCGAAGCCATGCAGGGACGCGACTCCTATATCCTATCCAGCCAGCGATGCGAACGCGGAGCGAGCCAGGAAAGCGAGGCTCCCCATATTCCCTATACGTTCCTCTTCGGCTTAGCCTGCGCCTATAGTGGGCAATCTTTGTAATTATAGAGCCCGCGTGCGTCCCATTACGTCCAGACTCTCGTGTAAACCTACCGTATAGGAAGATGAAGAGAGGGAGAGAGAGATGAGAAAAAGAGAAAACAAACAGCCGAGAGAGGAAAAGGGACAAAAGAAGGACGAAAAGTGGCAGCGAACGCGCTTTCGAGAGATTCGCGCTTCGAGTCTGGAAAAG
This sequence comes from Prorops nasuta, assembly GCF_024137725.1. Lineage (NCBI taxonomy): Eukaryota > Metazoa > Arthropoda > Insecta > Hymenoptera > Bethylidae > Prorops > Prorops nasuta. Next base: position 7,663,843 of record NW_027116803.1, on the reverse strand, counting down.
AGGAAGCTATTTCGTACGAGAGAGAGAGAGAGAGAGAGAGGCAAAGTATATATGTATGAATAGCTCAACGTCACTCGGCGTCGCATCGCGAATGGCGGGAAATTCAATTATCGTCGCTTTCGAGGGAAGAAAACGAAGAGAAAGAAAAGTCCAGTATGCGCGCGCGCGCGCGCGTTCCTCGATAATCAAACAAACGCTGGCGCATTTTCCTATTTCCGCAAGCCTCTACCAACGGCTATAGCGTCCGCGTTATACTCGTGAAAGGCAAAGTCTTAATTAAGTTTGCTGTTCTCTTTATTTGCATTCTCCTATTTTTCTTTCATACTTCGCCTTTTTGTTTGTTTTTGTTTTTTTTTTCGTTAAACGCGCAATCGTGATTGAAGCGCGTTTCCAATAGCGGTCGTAGCGCCGAGCGTTTAATCGACAGTTTACGCGTATCGAGTGGGTACGTGCGTCAGCAGTGCCGTGCTTTTGCCGTGTGGCAAGAGTCTCGAGCGTTGTTATAAATAATATGAAAGAGGGCAGTGCGAGCGTGGTGGTACAAGCAGTGCTTATATATGTAGTAGTGAAGCGAGCGAGTGGATGGCATGGCGTGGAACGATTCTTTTTCTTTGGTGCAGGAAGCTGTCACGGAGAGAGAGAGAGAGAGAGAGAGAGAGAGAGAGAGCCGACGGTGGTGGAGCAGCTAGCTCTCTCGACGCTAGCGTGGCGTGGCGTGGCGTGGCGTGGCAGTGTGGCAGCCGTGTATAATATAGCGAGCAGAACGAAGGAGAAACATAGCGTGGCGTAGCATGGAAGTCGCGTATGCAGCGAAAGGGTTTGGGTCGAGCGCGAGATACGCCCAGTACATGTCTCCTCTAATCTAATTTACTTCGGGTCAGATAAAAAACTCATTTACCGTGAGTCAGACGCTGCGCGACTCGCGCGCGCGCCGCTACGCACCGAGCGTCCATTGCCTTTGCTCGGGAATGCGTCTTTCTCTTCGCTCCGAACGGAAGCGTTTCCTCGAATCACGCGGACTCACCGGAAGCCGCTGCTGCAGTCGGGACTAGGGGCACCTCGTGGGTACCACTCGCCAAACTCCACGAACAATATATATGTATATCTTAAGGACGTTCCATCACACTCTCATCACGTGCTCCAAACCTAGCTACTATATATATAGTCCAATAAAGATTACCTGCTTACACGTGCAAAAAATAAACGCGAGAGTTTTATCGACCAACACCTTTGCAATTTGCGTGCGATATATTTTATGAGATTGGTCGTTAGTTTTTTTTCTCTATATAAATGAGAAGAAAGGGATCGAGAGAAGGTGGCTGGTGGATTCGCAGGTGTTTCTCGGAGGAGACGCGTACGTGGAATTCCAAGAAGAGGGACGCATATGAATTTGGATCGGGGCTTTTCCAATGGAGGACAAACGCTCGACCGTTGATACAGAGTTCGTAAGAGAGAGAGAGAGAGAGAGAGAGAGAGAGAGGTAGACGATCGTTTCGGTTCGAACACGAGCGAAATGAGGCCTCGTAAGTCAATCAGCCATAATTCGTACAATTGATATCACCTGCCCCGCACCCTGAAGACACTTTCCTCCGCACGCGCGCCTTCGCCTCTCGACCTGTATAGGTGTGCGAGTGCGCGTGGCCTTTGCCTCTGTAGTGGCGCATATACGTGGCGCTACTCGCTCCGCGCGATCAGGTGAACCCAAGATTCACCTGCCGACACACGGCAGCTGCGCAGGTGTAATCCACTCGCTTTTCTGGACGTTCGCTCGTCCTCCCTTATTCTATACACTCGTACAGTACACGCGTCAGCTACCACTACCAGCGCTCGCTTCTACTCGAAATTCTCGACGCACCACTCTTTCACCACTACCAACGACGCCATTACACGATATTTACGAGAACGCAGCGTCTCGAGCGACTCTCCAAAAATTCCTGCCATCGGTAAGTCTGATTGTCGAGGCTCAAACCTCGGCCATGCTTCTTAATTACGTCTCTCTATAAATTATTCCAGTTTCATTTTTGCTTTCAGTTGATTGGCCTGTGATAATGAAAATAAATTGTCTCGTCAGGAATCTTCCCTGCTGTGACTCCTCGTTTCTCTTTAAATTTATCACGGCTTTGTAAAAATCTCTGGATAATTTTGACACTCTATTGAAATATTTTTCTTTGTTTTTTTTCTATAATATATAAGAGCGGCGAGTGCAGGAACTGAAACGTGCTGGAGGAACTGCGACACGGTAGCTCGATCTGCATATTCAACGCGTATTTGTTCGACGAACGTTCAACGAGAACAGAGAAAGAGTGGAACACAGGGTGTGTACTGTGTGTCTGCCTTTCGCCAAGCAGGTGTGACGAAACATTTTTCAAATTGCGATATTCCAGCACTTTCTGTTTTCCGTCATTCGACATTTTAACGCTGCCTGATCGGTAGAACTAATTTGAAAAGCATATCTCTGTTCTTGATTCAAGCCAATCTTTCCCTCTATATTATGCATGGCTGTAAAAAAGGAGCCAAACGCGAGACATCGATGAAAGATTGCTCTCCGTTCATTCATGTTCTCACCGCTTTCGATTCTCCGCAATGTCGATTAGTTTCATAAATGTATATATATATATATACATAAGGATAATTTTGCAAAGGCACAAAAATGTCGAGTGCTGCAATGTATATACAGTTGCGTTGGAAGCAGGGCGATATATAAAGGTGAAACAAGCAGCGTGCGTGGTTAGAATCACTCACGCCTGACATTAAATATAAAATTATACCGACGCCAGTGAATGATAGAAAAGATACGAGAAACGATTGAGATGTTTCGTGTTTACCAACTATTTTCTCGTCCGTTGATCTTTCTACGGTTTGCCTGTTAAGGTGTGGAGGTATAAGGGGGGGGGGGGGGGAAGGATGGAGTTAAGAGCGGAATAGAAAGAAGGATCAGCAGCTGAATCTCGAGGAAGTAGAATTTAAGAACACCTGATGCGAGTTGCCAGGACAGAGAGTCTCTTCGAGAGAGAGAGAGAGAGAGAGAGAGAGAGAGAGAGGGCTACGCGCCGAGTTATGAAAGCAGCATTCGTAAGGATTCTCGAAAGCCCTTAACGACTCGCTAATCACCACTCTAAAAACCTACCACTCAAACTGCATTGCACACCATTTCCTCATAATCGCTTTAACCACTTTCTGCCCCGACCGGCTATACCCACTCGTTCTGATCGCAACTGCTTTGTTTACCGTCGATTATCATAACCCACGTGTCCATTTGGGTGCAGGCCGCGCGGCGAACCTCCCGAATTCCCTGGAATAATTTCGATCCCGATGGAATTGGCACGCGCGCACAATGGAGCGTATACTTTATATTCGTTGGTACGAATGTTCTCACTCGCTTGGAGTACCTATAGTGACGAGACTGGTTCGATAGAAAAACTACTTTGCAACCCACCCCTTCACCTCCCCCCCCCCCCCTCCTTTGCACGTACCTCTTTTGTCTCGTCGTAGTCATTTTGCTCGCAAAACTCTCCTGTATAATTTGCTATAGTTGGCCTTTTAACAATTCCACACCCTTGCTCTCCTTTTGTGTCCGATACGCGCTCTCCTTTCCATGCCTCCTTTTATTACCAATTACACAATGTATATTTCATTTTCTTCCCTATAGCTTCGTTCTTCAAACACCTGAGGTATGCGCGAGTGGAAGCCTTATACCCAGTCGATATTCAAAAATCTCTGCTACCTGATTAAACTGTGTATTATATTTAGAAATTGGTAAAATTGTAAAAAAATGTTGTAATTACAGAGCTATCAATCCTTACGTATCATTAGTTTGTAAATAGTTTAACTAGCGTGTAATTATGCAAATTGCAGCTAAACTAGTATTTCTAGTCGAAGCAGTTTGCCTACATGAATTTAATTTCTTTGATTCGCGTTAAAAACGATGATCGAGGGGAGGTATTTTTGCTTTCTCTCTCTCTCTCTCTCTCTCTCTCTCCCTCTCCCTCTCCCTCTCTTTCTCTCTGTCTGGCTGAATTTAAAGGCCGCAAGAGCACGAGGAGTGTATCAACGCCACCTCGGCGAAAAGGTAGTATCGTGGCAAAGAGACATCTCAATAAATAAGGTGTTAATTAAATGGGCATTTTGTTGAATTTATCCTCGGTGTGTGGCAAGAGCGTTGTCCATAAATAATCCAATATTTATAGTCCGAGTCCGTTTTATATATTTTATGCAGCTCAAGTTGGGGAAGGTAGTTTTACACTCGTAGCTCCGCATTTTCTCCTCGGCTACGCGTCCCATTGGACCTGGCTCTCTTGCCTCTGTTTGTACATCTACGTGTGTACACACACACACATATATATGTGCACACAGTGCACATTCAGCGGAAGAATGAACACCGACAGGATAACAGAAGGATTATAACGCGCCGGCTCCTTCTTCCTCTTCCCCGTGCAGGCCCGAGTGGCCAGCTTGCCCAGTTTGTGCCCAGCTTGCCCTCGCGTGGCTACTATAAATCTATGGAGAGTTATGGCACGCCCAGGTTTTGTCTTAATGGTCACCCGCGCGAATCCGCACGCCCCACGCACCAATCTCCTTTTTTAGGATACACCAGCAGATTTTCCCAAGGATGGCAATTAAAAAAAGGGACAGTAAAAGAGAGAAAGAGAGAGAGAGAGAGAGAGAGAGAAAACATTTCATATTTCACTCGAGTCATTTACGACTACCACGATGCGGTACCCCACTCGTGCATTACCGCAAGGGTACCACACGCAGAAATAGAAATATAATTAGGAGGTTACGTACAATGCTGAGCAACGAAGATGAGGTAAGAGAGCATCGTTCGATCGAATCGTAATAAAGGACTCGACGAGATATCGCTGGAATATCGTAATTTTGGAATGCGGTTTTCCGACAGGAAGCCTCGAAAGAGAGAGAGATGGGGAGAGTCTTGCCAGCCGCGTCGAATTTCACGAGGAGAGAGGAATCGTGTAAAGCCTGGTAGCGGCGTATAAATCGACGCACCTTAGATGCCTGATAGGACCAAGATTGGCCGCAGCGTGGCGAAAAGAATTTATTTTCTGCGGTCCTGCCACTCGTCCCTTCGGAGAAGAGATCCCGATTCCCGCGGGGCTGCGGCAGCCAGGGATCGACTCTCGACTATGGCGAACGTGGGACAAAAAGATGAGTCTCGCTCCGTAAGAATTAAAGAATCGATCTCTACTGCTTATTTCACCTTGGTCCTTGTACATACTCTATACATATAGCGAGTGGAATCGCGAGGGCCACGTGCTTAATTAGTCCGCGAAGATTCTTCTTGGAACAAATGACACGCGAGCTCTTGGTTTCGCTCGGAATTCGGATTCGATGGATAAGAGCGAGAGGAGAGCCTGAAGAGGCTATGTTGCTAAATAAGTCGTGTCCTGCTGGGGGGGGGGGGGGGGGGGGTCTCGAAGGATCTTCGAGTTCAGAACTCAGACCCAATATCCATGCATTGGACTTTGGAACCCAAAGGACCAATCAATGCAGCCGATTATGAATAATCGATCTGTCGACAGAACCAACGCAATGAACCAGCACCTACCCCCGATCTTTCTCATAATCGTGTAAAGTTGCATATCGCATCGCGGATAAATCAATCCTGGATCGTTAATTAGCCGTACTCGGATCCCTCAGGATATTACGTTATTGATCGTAGTTATAGAGGTTGAAAGAGGCGAGGTTGAAGGTTGTGGTATCCGGAGTGGCCGAGGCTCGTGGCAGAAGTGGAATAATTCAGTGATTCATCTTGCTTGCCGAGCGAAATGATCTATCGGGATCTCATCGATCTTTATTGGTCGATTACGGAGTGGCGAGCCACCGAGGAGCATCGTTTGAATTATGACGAGACCCATGCACGGTTCTACGTCTCTCGCACGAAACGGGAACCGGATAAGCTCGGGCGGTGGAACGGTTAATCATCGTTTCCGGTTTTCGTAGGTACCGCAAAGACGCGAGAGGCAATTTTTCGAGAGGATCGAGTGCCACGTGTGTGGAACGAGCTGTATCGAGGCTCGCTCGATGGCCGCCGAATCGAACGAGAGCAGACGTTGTTTCGTTCCTCTCATCTATATATATATATATATGTATATACTATATATCTCTTGTATTCTTGTGCCCCCCCCCCCCCTCTCCCCTCGCCACTCCTACTCCCTGTCGCTGATTTCCGAAGGATCCTCGCGCACTTGTCTGCTGTGCTCTCTCCGTTGCTCGGTGAGATTAAAAAGTTAATGGGGGGCGTGCTGTGGGGGCGTGCAGCGTATATACGCTCGGTGCCAGGATTTATGTCTGCACCACCAAGATATCGTTCCGCTCGAGCGCCAATAGGCAGCCACCCCACCACACCCCCACCCCCTTCTTCCAAATCTCTCCCTCCCCCAACCACGACTTGTATCAAAACCCATCGCCCCCCCCCTCCCCATCCTCCCGCACATCCTTTCGCTCCACTTGTACAAAACTTTTAACCAAACTCGATAAACTCTCCCGAACCTTTTTATCAGTCTCGCTTACCCATTGGGGACTAATTCCTACTGCCAGAGCGATAAATCGCGCGCGCGTCCTTGCTTCTTTCCTCGCCCTATACCTGCTCCGATTATCCTCCACTTTTCTAAAAAAAAAAAACTAAACTAGAGATAAATACGTAGCATTTTACGTAATACACAGAAATATAGACGAAGCGAGCCACTGTATAGCTGAGGAGAAAACGTATAAGTGGGGTCAGGAAATGGGCAGGAAGCAGAAGAGAGGCAAAGATCGATCGTCGGATCTGGAAAAGGAAAAAAAGAAGGTGCTGGAGAATTTTGCTACGAGTGCAGAGTCATCGGGTATAGAAAAAAGAAGAAATTGGAAAGAGCGTTTGATGGAATGGGAGTAGCTTGCGCTGTAGAGCTGCAGCAGCAGCTCAGCGGCCGGATGCTAGCTCGAGATCGAGCCACGCGTTCCTCGCTCCTCGTTTCTGGCCATCTACACTATTTTCTCATGATCGACCGAGCGGCGCAACCCACCCTCTCCCTCCGCCATTTAATTTTTTCCCCTTTTAATTGCCGATAATTTATATATATGAGAAATATTAGATTCGTGCGAAACTGTATTAAAGATGCTTCTCGAGCAGCTCGCAAGGGAGTTTGGGGGGGGAGGGGGGAGTTTGGTGGTATCGACGGAGGCCTGTAATTATTGCCAAATATGAAAACCGCGCGCAGCCCATAAGATTAATTCTTGCGAGAGATTGATGCCAGGACGGGATCGAAGGCTATCGGGAAGCGTTGTAGATATGCGTTGTATAGCGGCTCGGCGCTGGAACGCTGGAGCGCAGCGGCAAAAGGAGCTAGGGTGTCCGGTCCCCTTTTATCCCCTTTTATCCCTCTCATCCCTTTTATTCCTATCCTCCTTCGTGCATCGACAAAAAATTCCCGTTTCCCCAAACGATCAAATCCGCCTCCTTTAACAAGATTCGATCCTTCCGTCACACACATTAAGAATAATAATATGCCAATACTGTGAAATTATGGTGCAACGGCCGGTTAGTTGCTTCGTTGCAGCCTGCTTCCTCCCATCGCGCGGAACCCTGCATGGTCCTGGGACAAAATTCTTACCTGCCTTTTCCACACGCATATATGTGTGTGTGTGTGTGTGTGTGTGTGTATGTGTGTGGACACCGTACGCGAACCTCCCTGGCCAATATACATATATATATACCATTGCTGTCCTCCTCCACCCAACGCCGCGATATTAATTTATTTTATATATATATATATACTGTAACATAATGCTCATTTTAATTTCATCCTCTTCCCAAATTGCCAGCGAATAAAAAGCATGCGTCGAGAAGTTTTGGCGCGTAATTGGTTATTTGCAGAGCAGATCGACGCGTATTATGAGTGCTACCAGCCAGAGAGGATGCAAAAAGTTTGACGAGTATAAGGGAGAGAGTGGCGAACGAAAGGATGAGATTCAGTTGAAATTGGAGAAAATTACAGAACACCTCGTAAATACATCGTCCAGCTAAGTGGTTGATTGGAGATGGTATATACATATAGCCAATAGGATCGAGCCGACTACCGCTAAATTATAACTGGAAGCGTGCTTGCTGGGCTTTTGCCGGAGATTAGCTCTGGCGGTGCGCGAGACGCACGTTATCCGAGCGATCGCCAATCGCGATCTCGATTAGCTATATATACCTTGTGAATTAAGCTGCGTCGCTGAGTCTAGAGGACACCTTGAGTTTCATTGCTAAATCGGGTCTATATCGTATCTTCGGCCACCACACTGCTTTAAAAAAACGAACAATTGGAAAGAGTCGCGTTGACAATTTTTTAATCGTAATAAGCTATATATAGTCATAAATATATCATATTTACAAGCTGGGGTACCATAAGAAAGGAGACTCTTACGGAGGATCGATGGAGAACCGGAAGTACTGACAATGGATCAATCAAAGCGGTCGCGTTTCCTAGGAATCGATTACGGCGTATAATCGGCGGCGAGCTTGAAGCTCTTAATTAATTTTTCTCAAACGCTTCTCGAACTGCCATCGATCACCGAAGATCGAGGGACCGCCCATCGATCTTCTTCGCATTCACCAGCAGCCTCTCATCCTCATCCTGCTGCAGTCGTGCGAAAACGTAAGCGCAAGGAATTCTACGCCGCTCGATCGCCTTCCCACCACCCTGCCACCCCGCATTTTTATCCCTTCGCTGGTCCTACGAGGTCATAAGGCCGTCGATACCCCCCCCCCCCCCCCCGCCTCCTACACCCTCTTTCCATTTTCACGCTCCGTTCGCGTTGTCTAGGATAATCGATAGCGAAGAGGCCAGAGACTGTTTCGCGAAGAATTTACCTCTGAGCCCTCGCTAGGATTCGGTTCTGGAAAAAGGGATCGCGGACTGCGTTATATATATATATATATAAGAGTAGCTGGAGGAATAACGAAAGGAAGGAAGGAAGGAAGGAAGCAAAGAGTGTTTGGAAGAAAAAAAAAGGAGGAGGAATAGAGGCCTGGCGGTGGAGCAGCCCCCCAACCCTTCATTGGGGTGAGGCCTGGCCAACCCATCATTATCGACAATTTATCAATAGCCAATAATATTATATTAAAGCGGTTTGTACATCGGACCGCTGTGCCAAAGGCGCAACATCTCCGCTTAAAATTCGTTGTAGCAGTGTCCTAATATGGTAGGTCGATACGGTGCGGAAGAGGGGGAGGGGGGGGGCACGAGGTACAGCCTCTGCTCTTTTCTCTCGGCGCCTATGCCACGTATTTATGTTGCTTTAATCATAATGTTTATGTTTCGCGTTGGCTGCTCTCTCGCAAGGGAGCGGGTTTCTCACTGCCGAACGCTAGCTCGTTCGCTCCTCCAATCGTATGTAGGTGGTACATATATATATATATATATATATGGCGCGAGAATTCGACCAAAGATTCTTCCGTGACCGGATCACGCATGCGGGCCTACATTTATTGTTGCAATTCTTGTGCTCTTGAGAGATGGATGCACTGGAGTTTCTGACACGTAGGGAGCTGTAGGGTAATTGGGGGGGGGGGCGTTTCCCTTAAATATTAAATCTAGAGAGATCGGAGGAGAAGGGGGGGGGGGTGCAGATATTCCATTGTGGTAATAGGGAAATTAGGTTGAAACGCTCGTTGGGTAAACCTAAAGTATAAAAATAAGGAAGCGGCCAGGTCGACAGAAAAATGAGTCGGTTAACTCTCAGGAGCACGCTCCGACAGTATTCCAGTCATTACGATATTTACCGAAATCTCCAGAGTGGGGGTGCGTCCATAAACTCGTGAGTCGTGACGCGAAGCACCTAGCTCCACCCCCTCCCACCCTTATAACTGCAATATGCACCCCCTCATCTTGCTTTTTGTTTGCTCAGTCACCAGCTTCTTTAAATCCCATCCCCCTCGCAGGTTCTAAATTTCGATTTTTTTCTCGATAGGAGAAACAACTCCTCCACCCCCTTAACTCTCTCTCTCTCTCTCTCTCTTTCTCTCTCTCTCTATATATATATATATATATATAGTAAAGCAACGAGAAGCTTCTTTTTTTCAAACAATATAGTTTTGCAAAAAGATCACAATTGAATACCTTCTCCTCGTTATTATATACATCATCGCTATATTTTGCTAAGAAAATGTCTGTTGATGAAAAATTGGGTAAATTATTGCAAGTATATAGAGATGACTGATCGTTACTGTATAACACAAACGACGGGGAGCAGCTTTTTATCTTCAAAGTGACGAGTCGGCCCGCGCGATAAACTGATTCCTCCAGTGATTCGATTACTATCATTCGTCTCGGTAAATAACGAGACGTTATCGCGGCAGATAAGCCAGAGATTGGAAATATGACGAAAAGCACTCTTTATTCTCTCGTTGCTTCAATTCGACTCTCAATAATTCGAATATCATGTAGTTTTCATCGCTGTGCCACATGGGGAATGCCATTACTGACAATTGGTCCATGATTGGGGCAATATTGTAAAACAGACTACAGGGCTCCCGAAACTTGGCCAATGATTGGGCAAGTGTAAGAAAGCCAATTGTTGAATTACAGTAATGGCCCAAACGCTGGCGAACTTAGTTAAACCAAGAATAGGCTTACCATTGTTTGGCCAAGTATTGGCAATCCTGAGGTTATAATGTCAATGCTGGGACAATGCTGGGCTAATGCTGGGTTTAAAATTATTGATTCGCAGTTTACAATGTTTCTCGTTATTTCAAATTTCTTTATTTTTATCAATAGGAATTTGTAATTTTATTGTTATGTTCACACACAGGTGTTTTCTTTATTTCGAATAATCCACACAAAAAATTGGATTAATTAATTTATTTTTTATCATAATTATCGAAAAAAATATGCTAGTTAATTTTACCGCATTAACTTCTTTTTCTGCGATGAGACTCGAAACACCAATCAATTGCAATCGCATTCTGTGCTGTAGCACATTTTGTGACAAATAAGATTAAAATTAGACAAATCATAGATTAGCCGAGTGGACCAAACGTCGTCGGGCAGCTGAACTCTAGATTACAATGGTTGCAGGTTCGAGTCCGATCTCAGAAACAAATTTTCATGTGGTAAAATTAACTAATACATGTTATTAAATGATTATAGTAGACAAATATGAAAATAAAATAAATAAAATAATTGATTGCAACATTGTAAAAATTATTTATTGTATTGCTGGAAGCCTTTATTGGCCCAATGCTGGTAGCCGTTATTGGTCCAGCGTTATCATTCCATTAAAGAGCCAGCGATGAGCCAGTAATTGGCTGCCAGTTTCGCCCCAATGCTGGTTAATGGCCAACCAAGAATGGGCCAATATCTAGCGAACACTGGCTTCCTATATGCATGGGATTGTGGAACAAGTAAACGATAAGAGTCTAAGAAAAAATGATATAAGTTTTGGAAAGGGATTCTCGCGAACGCATCGAAGCAATGTTATTTCGACGCTGATGGAGAGAAAAGCAAGAAGTTTCCATTCTTTGCTCGCAGCGTATCAAGAGTCTCACGTAATTAGTTGCTGTGTTATCGCACGCTTGTCAGGAATTAGCATATAAGCGGGCGGAGCCGCGCGCAAACTTGCCAATTCCTGGGACATTGCAGTCGTACTTCTCCACTCGCCAGACAAGCGTTATACACAGATCTGTTTAATCCGTGTAAGCCAAAAGAGCTGTATACGTTATATTGAAATGTGTATCAGACACGAATATTATATAATTTCGATCGATAAGACCATGCGAAATAATAACAACGTGCATGTATATAATAACACTTGTAGAGTCGTGAAAAAAAAACTGTCGACTGTGATATAATGTAGCTGCATTAATCGTATAACGGCTAATAGAAGGAATAAGTTTCGAGTAGACGGAGAGATGTAGTTGGCAGCACCGCAGCCATTAGCATCGGTAATTATGTAATTTCGCATTTCAATAGGCACTGCCGCAGCTAGTACATATATATATATACATAACTACCGCACGGCAAGATTTTTGCGCGTCAGCGCACCGCGTTTTGCATATATGGCCGAGAGAGAGAGAGAGAGAGAGAGAGAGAGAGACGGTGATGAGTTTCACGCTCGCTCGAATAAAGAATCGTCCAATTGGCGGCGAGCGCGCTATATCTACGTATGTACGGTGGCAATGGTGGTTAGGGACAGTGTAAAGGGGGGGGGGGGGGGGGGGGAGTGGAGCAGACAAGAACCGAAGAGACCTCGACTACGAGTTTTACAAGAATTTAATAAGCCGTGAACGGCGCATACACATCCGCTGATTTGACAGGCGTTTGTCAGTTAATATAATCCTCCTGGAAGATTCCTAGCTCGCACAGTACAGGATACACACGCGTAGTACTCGCGAGCGCATTCCTCGGCTGTATTTACTCGTGCGTAGGGGGGGTGTATGAATATTTGAAAAACGTACAGTCCTCTGCAAGGAGGCCGGAGCCATAGACGCGCGCTCGCCGCTCATGCGAAAACTCCTCCGTGGCATTATCCCACTGCGGTAATTGCTTAATTACTCCCGAGACTCGATAATCGCTGCTTCTTTTCATCTCCATAGTCGAGACTGTAATATCGCGCGGCTTGTACGTTTACTCGAGCGAGCCTCGCGACTATTTTTACATTTTCACCGAGTTTCCTCTCTCTCTCTCTCTCTCTCTCTCTATATATATATATATATATATATGTGTGTGTGTGTTTTGATAACAGCAGGATAATTCTCTGATTTAATATTATTGGGCGTGTGCGAGACTATATATATGTATGGCGTTTCGGGACTGTGGAAAATATTTTACAAGAGGTTAATTGACATTTAATTATCGGAGCTGTTGGAATATATCGGTGTGGCACAAGGTGGATATAAATAAGAAGGTAGTAGCCGACGGGTACGTATAAAAGCGGAGTTACACGTAAAGTTGTCGTGTACGTCAGAGGGGGTAAGTTATGACTTAACGAGGGGTTAGCGTGATCTCGGTCAGTGGACAAGCCCCGTGAAAGCTTAGCGGCTCGTGTTTAAACGGCTGATTCTCCCGAACTTCGTCCTTCTGCATCAGGAATATATAATCGGTTAGAGCCACGCCGGAAGCTCGCACAGATTACGCGCCAGGGCCTACGTTACTCCGCTCGGCTATAACGTCCACCTAACCTTTAGCCGCGTACCGACAGCCACCCCCTTCACCCCCCTACACCCGCCAAACGGAACCTTCATTTTTAACATTCTACTTAAAAATCTACACACGCGAACGCCACCGCAGCCGAGATCGCTCTTTAGCCTTAAAATGCGACATTTCTTTCCGCGAATAAACATTCCTCCTTATTGCAGCAGCCTTGCACGTTTATTCCAGCTCGCGCAACCTCCGCGACACGCGTACTCGAAATGTCAAATTATTTTCTTCTCCCAAGGTCGTTTTACCGAAAATAGCGAGAATATCTATTCGCTCGAGCAGTCCCATGATCAAACTAGCTCCTATAAACGTCATTAATTACTTTGGTCGGAAAAAGTTGTAATTTCTGTTTTTCTGGGAAAAGCAAAACACAAAAGCTCCTTTTCCTCGGTACGCGCGGCAATCTTGCGTATAAGGACCAGCCGAGGCTACTCTGCAGAGGAAAGCTGGCTGCCTTTCCATTTCGGAGAAAGAGGGAATTAGCTAATTGCCAACTTTCCGAGGTATCCTGCGGCTTCTCGTGGTCGAGTCGGGAAGACAATATAGGAAGAGGGAGGTAGAGGAAAAAAAACAAAGCACGGAAAAGGAAAGAGACAGCGAGAGAGGAATCCTTTCGACGCTCTTATATATATGTATATATATATATATATAGTACAGTGCACTAGTGCACGCGCACTGCGTTTGTCCGGCCGTGAAGCGACGGGCTCGGCTCTCGAGCGGCTATCGTGAGCGTTTTTACGGTCCACGTACCCCCCAGCGAGCGAGCGAGCGAAGGAAGCGACGCACACGGAGGGGTCGGGGGTGGAAAAGTGGAAAAAAAAGGAAAAACGGGAGAAGAGGGTGAAACCGAGAGGAATGCGAGAAGAAATCTGGCGCAAGGTGCAAATCCATTGTCTCGGCCGGTGTCGTTTTCGGTTTGTCGCGACAAGGGCCGTGCACGGCCCGGCCGCTGGGCAGGGGGGAGGGGGGAAAAGGTGAGAGAAGGTAGCTGAAATGGAATGCGGCGAGGGGGGAGGCAAAGAGGGAAGAGGCCAGGCTCTCTCGTATATACCGATCCAGAAACATGAGTTAGTTTAGGGTTAGACCTTAAATCACGGCTCTGACCATTGTGCTGAAACCTACACGGCCGCTTATTCTCTTTTTCCCTCATAGTGCGTGGCAAAAACTCGAGTATTTCGGCTGCAACGATGCCGAAGAGAGCGGGGCGCCACGTCCAGGAGGGTCGGCACTCGGGACTCTGGAGGGCCTGCGCGGCCATCGCCAAAGACAATGCGACTAATCGACAGCGACAGCTGCTTACCTTGCTGTAATTCCACCAGATACCAGGATGGGGATGAACGAGTGTAGGGATGATGCGCGCCGCTGCGTGTGATAATAAAGAGAAAAACAAGAGGGATGTACACCCGGTAAAACTCGTTCTTAACGCTGATTATATTCGGACAGACTTTATTTTTCCACCTGTGTGCAAAGCCTAAAACAATTACCCTGCAATCTTCGCCCTATCAACACCCTCGTTTCACCCCTCTTCCCCTTATCTTCTCACCCCATTATGGAGGTTATTACAATCGCTTATTCCTATAACAGCAGTTTTATCTCCTTCTGCTGAACATTCTTTTATGAAAAGCCCAAGAAGCAGGCTTAAACGAAAGCTGACGGAATTAAAGCCCCGTTTAATAAAACTGCTAATTAATTGCTCCTACACAATATTTGCTTCTTTAATTTCGAGATATTTTACAGAGCGAAGGAAAGCGACTTTCTAACTGAAGGAGAAATTAACCAATTTTTGACGCTCAGTTGGCATTATGGCGTTCTGCGCTGCTTCTCCCTTTTTCTTCCTCGCGATACGTATATATATATATACTATACATATAGTTATAAAGAATGTATGTTTGTTTGAATTTCATGATATTCCCTCTAATTGGGTCCACCCAACTCGAGAGCGCAATTCGGTCCTATTTTTACTTCGGAAAAATGAGATACGCTTTCACGGAGCTGCTGTGTGCATTAAAGGAAAAAAAAATAAAGATGCTTATGATGGAAAAAGATTCCCAAGAT
The DNA here is from genome assembly GCF_024137725.1 of Prorops nasuta. Taxonomy (NCBI): domain Eukaryota; kingdom Metazoa; phylum Arthropoda; class Insecta; order Hymenoptera; family Bethylidae; genus Prorops; species Prorops nasuta. Next base: position 7,648,607 of record NW_027116803.1, on the reverse strand, counting down.
TTGGCGAATAATTTAATAAGAGCTGCACAATGAGATTTGAATAAGAATAATTCATGAGTGAAATAAAAAAGAGTGAAATATTTCCCAGAGCATCCAAGTGCACGTGTGTGTGTGTGTGTGTGTGTGTGTGTACCTGTGTGTTTATTTACACAAATAGAAACGGTAGAGCAAATAAATTTTTGTTCTAATCATATAATTACAGGAATCTAAGTTGTATGGAAGTAATCTGATCGAAAGGTCTCGGCGCGATCGCCATTACACCGAGGTTATTTCGGCCAGTTTGTCCTGGTTCTCTCACAGGACACGTATATACATATACAACGATTAGCACGTTTATTGGCTGAAGATTCGCATATTGTAGGATCGACTTTGAGCAGGAGCAGGTGCTGCACCAGGATGCGTGCCTATTTTAACAGTCAACTTTATTAAAATAATGCTTGTGCGCTTAATGTGACGATGAGTTAAAAGGTGGAGGGGTGGGGGGGGGGGGGCGGTTGAAAGACGCGCGCAGGTACGAGCTGGACACTGCGGCCGGCACGCAACGACCTATCTAACCGAGTTTTCGAGATAATTCGGCCGTTATCTGATGATAAATAGATATAGCCTTGATACGTCTACCTACCAACCTAGCTATACCGCTATATATGCATATATAGCTTGGCTGTGCCTCCCCTATACGCTTCTTCGCCCTCGCGCGCTGCTAATGGACGCCTCCGTTCGATATCATCGCTCGCCAGTCCTTCGCGCTATCACAACGTGAATAATTATCTTCCCGACAATGCTGGATCACAAGAGCGATATAAATATTTCTTTCGCGAGGACGCGCCATCCAGTTAAAACTTGCGAATCTCCTCTATTTTTCTCTCTCTCTCTCTCTCCTATTATGTATATATATATATATATATATAGTATATCGAAGAGCGATTGACACTCGAAGAAATTTTATCCTCGATTAACGCAATTAATTATGGGAGTTTGAGGGAAAAAACTGCGCGAGTAACGAGGACTAATCCGCGCGCCTTTTAACGCATATTATATATATATATATATATATATAGAGTGTGTACATAGAAAGACTGTTCCATAAAATGAATAATTTAGTCCCGGTAAGGCTAGCGAGTGCACGCCATAGCCCAACAAAAACTAATGCCTGCTCAGATAAATTAGCGATAAAGCAAAGAGATAATCATCTAGATAATTGACGCTAAGGCCGCACGCGATCCGTTTATCTGCCTTCTCACGGCTTCCATTTCAGATAATTCTCGATTTATCTGGGACGCCGAAAGACTCACCGCGATTTTCCTGCTTTTTTCCAAATAATTTAAATCCTTCGCGTGCTTTTTTATCGTCGCCGATCAAAAGCTCGTTGGAGAAATTAGTTCGCTCTCGATGAATAATTACTGGAGGATCGGCAAACACGATCGTCATGTGAGAGAAACTCTATATATATACTTATTATCATTATTATTACGCGATTACTATATATATATATATATATATATATATATATTGGCCTGCGAGGCAGAATGGCAAAGGTTTTTTGCTGCCCGAGTTTCGCTGTGTTGAATTACATCGCACGTCCCTATATATATATATATATATATATATATACACTTATTATTATTATTACGCGATTACTATATATATATATATATATATTGGCCTGCGAGGCAGAATGGCAAAGGTTTTTTGCTGACCGAGTTTCGCTGTGTTGAATTATATCGTACGTCCCTATATATATACATACATGCGTGTATATGTGTACCACTGTCGCGGTCCTACGTACACGTACGATGCAACTTTTTCACAAAGAGATTCGAACGACGAGATAGGGGAGCTTGTAGATAGGTGCGCGGACTGTTTTAAACTTTATTGTTTCGCTAAAATGCTCCAAGCACCACTTACGTTTTGCACGATTAACCCCATTGGCGAATACGTCAAGCCCAAGCCGAGTTTCGCGAAGCTTTTCAGAAAGCGATTCGGTTGTGTCAATTGCAGCATCAAGATTACCTATCTTTTAGCTTTAAGCGATCTTGCTCTATTCCATTTGATGCTTCAAACAGAGACACGCGAAACATCCCTTCTATTATCCTGCTACCAACAAGTTTTCATTTTGAAGAAAAGCCAGAGTCGGATCGTTATTCGCTTCCTGATGAAAGTTTTTTCAACGGTGACTCGTCATACGTGAAATATCCTCTCTATGATAAAGGGAGGCTATTGGATAAGGCTTCGCTACGCTCCGATGCTTGTGTAGGTAATACGTATATATATATATATGTATGTACATGTAGGTCTGAAAAGACGAGCTTTGTGGCGTTAATTGACAAGACCACCGCCGCACCACCGCACCGCCTCTTTTCAGTACCTTCCTCCTCATCATTCCCGTTCTTATATTCCTGGTCCTGATCCCGGTTCCGGAATCACCCCCCCCCCCCCTCCTCTACCCCTTCCAAGCTCTTTAACCGCGACGCCCACCACATTCCCCTCTTTCCATTCCGTTCCACACACAACATACACACACGCACACCCAACGCTACAAAATGGCGGAATTCCATTAATTCTTCAGGAAGAGAGGACCGCTCACACCTAAATCAATTTGACTCACGAGCTACCACCACCACCGATACACACTCTCATCTCGCGTGCTATTCGCAAGACCGAGATTACTCCTCGGAGATTTATGCACTAAAAGAGCTGAAAACAATCCCTACGATTCTCTCACGACTCTGCGAAAATTCAGCGGATCCCTCGCGTCACTCCTTCGCTCAATTGATTTCACGCCTGAAGAGAGAGAGAGGAAAATTTGTGAAAAGAGCAGCATAATCTCTCGGAATGGAATAGAGAGGGGGGGGGGGGGATTAATACTTTTGTGTTGCTCGAGGCTTATTTCCCCGGAAGACGTCCGAACTATATACACATAATAGTGTAATACGTAAGAGAGACACGAGCGCAAAAATGGAATAATCATGAGGGGCTAGCAGTAATAAAGTTAAGAGAGAGAGAGAGAGAGAGAGAGGAGAGATAGCTGTGTAGAGTAAGAAGAGATGCAGGCTCTTTGAGGCGGAGCTAGCATATCGGGAAACTGTGACTGACGTGGACGTGGAAATCATAGGGGACGTTTAGCTCCATGTGCACCTATATAAGAATGGAGAGAGCGCGGATGGCGAGATGGCTCATTGGAGGCTGGCACGAGCGATTGCTTATTGCCAGGTGCCATTGGCTGAGGCATTTCTGTATATTTAAGATCAAGCATCATGCATCAGCATTCTCTTGGATTCTCATCTCTCTCTCTCTCTCTCTCTCTCTCTCTCTATGCGAACGCCGTCGTAGCTCAGCTCCTATTCACTCGTTCGTTCATTCATTCATTCCGAGACATTGGTTAGATTCCATGCGACTAACGGTGTTCTCATCTACATCTCAGCTGCAACACTCTGTAAGACGCTTCGCTTTTACGTCTTAATTCCTTCGAGTGAACTCCCCCCCCGCGCGATCAGTCTTTCGATCCACCGACGATATACAACGCAAAGCACACTCCTTTCATTCTCCGTTATACACCAGATACATAACTGGCACGAACCATCCAGTGAGTCAAAGTATTAATCCTTTGATCAATTTTACGCGATACGCTGATTTATGCAATCAGATTTGTACAGATATATATTATGTAGATGGCAAAGTTTCGTCAAATATTTTTGGAGAGTGCGAGTATAGCTCCTTTTACAAACTGGGACTGTTTATGAACCGCGCAATCAAACTACAATTTAGTCCGAAATTTTGCAAAAAATTTTGATACTCTTTGTACATGTAATTGCAGGATTCAAATATTTTTGGAGAGTGCAAGTATATCGCTCCTTTTACAAGCCAGGACTGTTTATGAATTATAACGCGCAGTTGAGTACAATTTTGTCTGCAAAATTTCCCGAAAAATCATGGTACGTTTTGTAGATGTAGCTGCAGGATTCAAAGTGTATCGCAAAAGCGCAGTTGTCGCCGTAAGCATATATAGTGATACATACCTCATGTATACATAAAATACAGTAGAAGCTGGTAGAAAATGTAGCGCTTTGTGGATGAGTGCTTGGTGCAGCTGCGTGGCGATAAACGCGCGCGCGCGCATGCGTGCGTTGGTCCGATCGCGCATAACGAGCGACTGTCAATCGCGATCTATATAATTGCGGGCGAGCAACGGTAACGGCGGAGCAGAGCAATGTCTGCAATGGCACAAGATCGAGGGAGATGGGCAAGAGAGCGCGCGCGCGCCATCTCCGATACCGATCGCGCAGCCTGTTATTAAATCGTCCGCCGCGCTGAAAAACAGCCGATCGCCGATTGAGCGACGACAGTAATTGATTCCACTCGAGCTTCTCATTTTTTCTCACTCTCCCTCTCTCGATTTTTGCACCAATCAAAGATCGATTATTACATTGTACCGATTTTCCCATCGCGTAAATCGATCCTTTCCTATATCAATATTAATCTTGATAACATTTTGGTATTGACGAACGCGGGTCTTTCGGGTAAATTCGTGGAAAATCGTCGAGTGGTTCCGAAGAGGAAAATCGTTATGGAAATCTGTAGACTTTAGAGGCGACGGACGCGCGTGGACGAAGCTGTGAATTTTCCCACTCGACGAACCGATTTATCGGCATCGATGAGAAATTAACGGGCCATCGACCGCGCGCGGCGCGGCGCGTTCATAATTAATGCGCGCCGCAGAGATACAAACGAGCGAGCCGATTTTATCGCGGTCGCGCGTTAATTTTCCCTCGGCCCGCGTATATATATATATATATATATAGTACATGCGATCGTGCTCATCGAGGGAACAATCTTTCCCGTGATCTTGTATATTTTAGCGGACACAGCTTTTACTTTTAAGAAGATACTTTGATTAAAATTAGCCTCGATCGTTGGCTAATAATCGCGTATACCGATTGTCGGACGCCCGGCGACTTTCTTATTTCATTTTTCGGGAAGAACACGTTGATCGAGCGCTTTAATTTCAATCGATGGACGGGACGATGATAATTCCTCGCGGTAATGCATGTAACTACATGCTGAAGAGAGATCGGTGCGAGGAATTTGTTGTAACACACAGGGACTTGCACGTGTGTAACGGTGAGAATGCCGGGATATCCACGAGGTTAGTATAGCGCGGCGGAGATTAGTCGTTCGCTGTAATAAAAGGGTGGTTTGAAAATGACGCGTGTTTATCATTTGTTTGCGGAGGGATATCCGGTTGGCATATCGGAAGAGGCGAGTGGCGGTGATCGGCCAGCCGCGAAATGGATTTCTCCGGAGCGAATGTAAGAGGAGGAAAGAAATTCAGGAGGGGGGGGGGGGGGGGGGGAGATTAGTGGATGGAGAAAGGTTTACAGTCGAAGGGGTTAAAAAGTCGAGAATCCTGTGACGCTCGATGCACGTGTATCGTGCACTGCTGGATTTTCCTACCGGCGCGGCCGGCATCCGAAATATAGTGTAGTATATATATATATATATATATATAGATTATTCCGAGGGAGATGAGTGTGTATTTCGGGCAATATTCGCTTGTTTCGCACGCGCTTGTGTGTGTGTGTGCGTGTGTGAGAAGCGGCGGGGAGGGCCACGACGGAGCTTACTAGAGCGTTGAAAATTGAAAATTCAAAATGGCTGATATTTCCGCCCGACGGGACCGAAACAAAAAGTCGCCTGGCGTTCATTATGACATGCATCGCTGTACGCGCGTTGTGATTTGCACTGTTTCGTTGCAGAACGCATCGTTCTGTAAATCGGTGTGTGCGGCTAGCCTGCACCCCTCCCACCCTTAACTCCACTCGCATATATCTCCCCCCCTCTCCCACACACAACTACAGGAGAAGTTCGCGCAAGACAAAAAGACACGAACCGCTCGTCTAAAATTGTTCTACCGATTCTATTATACTCGAGTCTCTGCTCCCCTTTGCCACACGATCAATTGCAATACTCTCGTTTCTAATCGTAGCTCGATGAAATTGATTCGTTATTGCAACGAGACGTTTCGACGTAGCAAAATCGGTATGTGCCATTGACGATCAAACTAGAAGGACTGTTTCGAGGTTTGGAGTTTTTTAAACGCAACCTTGGCTAATGCGGATGTGTCGAACTTGACAGGAATTTTGCAATGTGAGAGATAATGGCGACGTATACCTATATATATATATATATATATATATATTCGCGAGGAAAAACACGAGGAGAGAGAGAGAGAGAGAGAGAGAGAGAGAGAGAGAGAGTTTTGCAGATTTTCCGGGAGAATCGTTAATGTCGAAGGGACGCGTGCTACGCGCGGTTCTATTGAAAGAAAAAGACGAGGAAGAAGATGGAGGGAGATAATATTGGGTAGGCGGTGGAAGCGGCATCACAGGCATAAATATTGGCAAGGAGAGAGGAGAGAAGAGGCAAAGTGGTGGAGAGAACGCGGCGCGCGGGCGTATCGACAGGCTTTTTGCGCTCGCTTTGACGCAGCGACGCGACGCGACGCTTTCAGAAATCTCTCGGGCGACACGCTCGATTAGCCGATCGAGGCCAGTACGGATCTCGTCAATAGGAGATAAAAGCTGTGCCAGCCACGCGTCGTTCGAACCAACGCGAGAGACCACCCAACACCCCCTCCCCCTATCCTCTTTTACGTCCCGTGATTTTTGCACAATGTGCGCCCGGACCGTCAGGCTTTGTTTTAAAATTATCAACGCGTCGCACAATCGCTCGACTCTTCCTCTGCTCTATCCTACATGTGCCACACACACTAAGTGTACTTGTATTCTCTCCCCCTCCCCTTGCTATCCACTCTCCACTTTTCACTTTTCACCCCCTCATCAGCTTCTATCGCGCTAACCTGCTCGTACCACCACCACCACACACCGGAATCCTTTATTCTCCTTTCACCATTATTCTCTATATAGCTACGAATTTAGCAGGAACTCTTGTGAAATTTTCTAAAGAGTCCATTTTTTCATTCTCTCTCCCTCTCTCTCTCTCTCTATATATATATATATATATATATATAGTGTGTGTTATTATTGTATCAGCGAATATATTGGCCACGTGACTAAACTGGCAAACTACTGACATGGGAGTAATTGAAAACAGTTTGGCAATATCCCGCGCGTACCAATGCGTTATTTTATCTTATATTTATTACGCGAAGCAAGGAATGCGCGAAGGATGATTTGAGAGACGGAAAAGGTTCGATCTATATACATATACTCCGATCGATAGGAAGATCGAGATCGCTCGATCGGTGCGCGAGCGAAGCGTGAAAGAAAAGTCACCGAGTTGCGTGTGTGGGTCGACCGGACGCACACCGAGCACAGAGGCTGCTGTGCAGCAGAGGCAAAAAAGCAGTGGGGCATAATGAGGCCCGACCAATCAATGCGCCATTAAATTACAAAGTGTGCGCGGCCTCGATCCTCGAATCTCGCTGCATTCTCCGCTCCACCTATAATTTGCCCATGCGCCACTCGTAAAAAGAGCGTCGCACGGTCAAAAACTTGGACCGATAAATTCTTGCGCCATTGAAATTTACGCCGCGATAGAAACTTTAAATTATCTTCTTTCCTTCTTCGTCGCACGCGTGTTTGCGTAGTTGCCACGAAAACAGAGCGAGAATCAAACGTACGCGGGTATTTTTCACCAGCGATCTTTCCGATCTATCGATAAATCGGTAATCTTGGAGGAAAACTGACGCGTGAGTTAAATATAAAAAACCAGAGAGGGTTGGAAAATCTCGGAGAACGATCGACGAGTGTATAATTGTTGGGAGCTGAAATATGTGGCATGTATACACGTTAACCGTTTATATATATATATGTATATGTAAGACGGTGTGTACGCTCGTTGGGTGGCAGGTGGCGCTTAAAAATCAACGGTCGGTTCCTCTTGGCATGCACCCCTCCCCCCTCCATATCTTATTTCGCTGGAATTTTGTCCAAAAGGAAGAGAGGAGGATAACGAACGGTGAGCGTATCTCGGGCCTTTGCATAACGAGCGGCAAAACGCGAACATTAGTACTGCGCGATTATACACATATATATATATATATGTTTTTTTTTAAATGCCGTTCCGGTGATCAGCTGCCGCCACCCTCCTTTTGCCAATAATAACCGCCACTGCCAGATAGGAACGCCGCAGGCTGCCACGCGAAACCATAAGTTTCAAACCTGCCAAAAGCTAACTTCCGATTACACCTTTGGGCCAAATTCGATTATACTCATTATCGCAGCACGCGCCTCTATACCTATATATATATATATATATATACTCTAACTATACCATAGTTCGTCAAATCTTGCCGAATCTCTGCTGATTTTCCTCATAAACGACTCGAGCAAAAAGAATCCAGATTCGCTGCTGTACGACTCTGTGTGTATATATATATATACTATACAAGATATAGCTAAAAACTCATTTTCTCTCCGATCGTTCCTTTTTCGTTTACCGGTCGAGGAGTGTGTAATTGGGAAAGTTGGCGTGTGTATATATATATATATATATATATTCTAGAGAGAGAGAGAGGGATTAGGGAGGTCGAGGTACTTGCGGCGGCGGTGGTGGAACACTGGTGGAAGAGTAGCGTGTCCGAGAAGCGTTTAAAAAGCTGCTGCTACGAGACAGGCGGTAAGGACCCCTGGAACGAGCTAATTATGAAATTATGATAATTCCCGCGTGGCCGGCGTTCCGCGTCGCCGGTTGCCGGGCTGCTGTCGCTGCTTCTGCTTATGCTTCTGCTCTTGCTTTTGCTTTTGCTCTTGCTCTTGCCTGTTTTGCCTCTACCACAACCCCCCCCCCCCTCCCACCTACCCTCTCTTATTCCTTTTTCCTCATCCTCAATTATTACTCCATTCCAATCTGGCTTTTCTCCATACATAATAAGTGTGTGTGTGTGTGTATATATATATATGGTCGCTCGATATTACAGTAGGAGAAACGCGTCTCGCGCTGTATACACGTATATACGTTATAGACTCGGCAAGAAAACAGAGAATGAGAAAAAGCAATTTGACGGGAATCCCAAAGTAATTAAAAGTATAATATCAGGCAGATAAAGATATATTGTGAACGAAGCGAGTGATTCGTGAGGAGCGCGAATATTTTTCACGCGAAAACTCATTCGCATGGGACACGTTTCCGGTGTACTCGGTGAAAAAGAAAGAAAAGAAGAGGAGGCAGAGAGAGAAGGAAAAAAAAATCGGGTCCCTAGTCGGTTGAGTGGTTTTGTTCTTTTTTCAAGGCAAAACACGCAGGGACGGCTCGCGCACTCGCGTGACCGACAGTCTCGCCTGGCTAGCTCCATCGCCATCGCCATCGCCATCCTGACTCCTTCGACCTCTTCTTCCTCCTCCTCCTCTTCCACTTTCCCCCACCCCACCCCACCCTCTAGCTCCCATTGTCCCCATTATTGCCATCGCTCTTATATATATGTATATACACTTTATACATATGTATAGGTGTATCCACAGGCAGCGCGCCACTTTACCACCCAATTCCATCCCCGTTAATGCGACACACCCTCTTCTATTTTTAATCAATCCCCCCCCCCCCCCCACTCACTTTTTTATCCCTCGCCCCGATCAAAGGAACCAACGCGCAACACCGAGCCTGACTTATTGCCACCGAAAACGCATAGCAATGAGAAGCTACTTTATACTATATATATATATATATATATATATGTACACTGCATATATAAAGTGGAGAACACAAAACGAGAGACTTATAAATCAAGTGAAAGATAAATATTCGTAATTACGTTAATAATTGTTTCGCGTACAGTGGCTAGAGATTATTGGCAAGATTATCGAGATTGGCGTAATCTGTTAATTGCTGGCAGCTCTCCGGCTAACTTTCCGCTTTTTGCCCTCGCCATTTTTCCAAGCAGACGAGGGGGACCGGAGGTGCGGATGACTTATTGAAACTGCGAACGCATGTGAAACGCCCGCAAAATGCATGAAAATGGAAATGTAACGCGTTCAACGACCCAGCAGCGCCCGCCGCACGAATGCAGAAGACATTGCACGTTTTTCATACTGATGCATACACACCACCGCGCAGACACGCGTGTATTATATAAAATAGCGCTCGCGGGGACTCTTTCTCAAGCACGCCGTATCGATCGTGCGGTGCGCGGCAAAATTGAAAAGAGAATATCGGCCCGAAAGGGAAAAACGCGGCTCTCCGGAGAGGAGCGACGCTGCTGCGTGCGTTATCGAATTTTTCGAGCGTCGGGTCAGGTTGGGTCGGACTCCGGGTGGAGGAAGGAATTAGCTATAGGACCAAACTCCGTCTCTCTCCAAGATGACTCGTCGTCGTGGTCGTGGGGATCGAGCGTGGCTCGCGCACCCCTCGTTGGAGCGCGCATTATGTAAAGCGCGCGACGGTTTATTTCGGCACGAGAGCCACGTCTAGCCTTATCAGATCGCGTGTTCACCGTCCAGAGTCTACAGTCCTGCCATTGCACGTTTCCCCGTGTGTGTGTGTGTGTGTGTGTGCGCGCGCGCGCGCACATTCGATGCTCGCTCGTCTCTCCGATGTAGGCCAGACAGCCTGCGGCCCTGCTGGCTGGCCACGTCGTCGTGCCCACCTTAGCCGATTAGCTGGCCAAAGGGCATTTTTCAAAGTCCCACAAAAGTACACGCCCTACACATCACGCGCTACCGTCGCGCACAAGCGATGATCGATGAGCTTTGCCTTCGCTCTCAACCTTCCAAAGGCGCGCGCGTCCTGCAGGAAATTTGATCTTTTCACCATAACGTAATCCAGTCTTCTTATATATTTACACAACAGTGTATACTATATACCCTCTGGAGAAACAACGAGAAAAGGTTTGCTCTAATTTATTCTCACCCTCGAACCTTAACCTTAGCCACGCGTTTCTGATATTATTCCTTCGTGTTCCTTAAGGATAATGCGTCGTCGAGGATTAAATTTCAGTGCAGAGTATAGGTATATACGTGCTTTGCACGGCTATCGAGTATACAGTGTAGGTGTCTTTGGTGGAGATTTCCAGTGTGTTTGTTAATGGGAATTTCAAAAGCAAAGTATCATCGACTGGACTGCAGGGGAGACACCTTAATAAAGCGAAACCGCAGTCGCGCGGTCGTAGAATCAACAAACGCCTTTACGGCCGGTACTTTGTAGTTGCTATATATATATATATAGGTATGTATCCAGTTGTGGCACACAGAAAATTGGAGGACGGCGGCCGGTCTCTCTGGTTGGCCTGGCTCGGCTTGCCTCTCTCCGTCCGCCTATCATTTCCATATTATTACGGTTCTTCACCTGTTTCCAAATGGCCCGAAGCCTCTCAAGAGCACACTGGACAATAGCAGAGAGAATGGCTTTCCAACCATTTCTGCCTTCCACCGGCAAACCAACCACCCTTCCCCCTCGCTTATTTCTACAATCAAATCAAACCGCTCGCGCGATCGCAGGATACTCAACTACGTGTTTATTAGCAAAGTATCAACGATTACATTAGGATTCATTTTTTCAAGAATGCTATGCGAGATAAATTGAGTAGGTTCTGCAAGTGATGAGAAATGAAAATTATCAATTAACGACGGTATTTAGTGCTGTATGGGTGGATGAACATTTTCATTCGCGAGTCGTGCAAATTCAATAAATTTCTATTCGCATCTACGCGTAAAAACGAGGCTGGAAAATGATCGATTTTTGCATTCATCGGATCGTCGCTAAAAGAAGAACGAGGCATGTGTATATATAGAGATAAGGTATGTAGAATGAGACAAAAGTAGACAATGTCGAGCTCGAGGCTCCGACGGTTATACACGTTACTCGCAAAACCTTTCATTACGCTTCTTTTGCATTGTTTTCTACGCGTATTATTGGCACGTAGTTCCACATCGACTGCCACCTCTCTCTCTCTCTCTCTCTCTCTCTCCATTTCCTATATGCACACTCCCTTATTCTCCCTTATAATAAATTCTGCATCGAACAGCCCTAGAGAGGCTTTTTTAACAAACCATCAAGCATCCCACGACACGAAGAGTCGAGCTACCGATTTTCCCGATGGGAATGCCACGTTCGCATGAATTCTTAATGAAACAAACGCGTTTTAAATCGTCGCGCGATGATAAAACGTCGGGGAGCTCTGGAAAGGACGTGCATGTACAGTAGTTTATAAGGGGAGGGGGTAAAAATATAGAAGAGAGGAAGGAGGAAACTATAGACATAATTAATCCGTATTACGAGCTGGTGTCCGATTCGAGAGATATGGAACGGTCCCCGGCTTGCGCGAAGGAGGAAGACGTGTGCAAAGGTTTATTTTATAAGACAGCCGAGGAGAAACACACATCGGGGATAACGAAAAGGACAGAGGGATTGAGGCGTAAAATCAGTAGGAGCGTAGCCATCAAAATGCTAATAAAGTTAATAGGCCGCGATAATCCGAGACCGAGAGGATTCTCGCCGCTCCACTTTTCGCATCTCACCGTGGAAGATTGCAGCGAGGATTGGGGGAATGGGGGAGGTATGGTATATGTGTGTGGTTGGATTCGCACATATATGCGTCTCTCTCTCTCTCTCTCTCTCTCTCTGCCAAAGCGTTTTAGAGGCATGCTCGTGTGCAATGGCCATAGCATCATCGACACGCTTGGAGATTCGAAGAAGAAGAATAATGACGAGTGACAGTTACGCGCGAATTAAAGTGCTCTCCGGTGTGTTTGGGTGTTACGAGCGGTGTGTCCTCTTCGACTGAGCTGACAGAGAGAGAGAGAGAGAGAGAGAGAGAGAGAGAGAGAGAGAGAGAGAGAGTAGCTAGGCGGCTCGGAGACACACTCTGTAGCTTATTTAAATAATAACGTCGCTGGCAGAGAGCAGTAACTTTTAAGAGGTGCCTGTCTCTTTTCCCCGTACATGGCATGACAAGATTAGATAAAAGCCCTCGGTGCATCCGCCACCAATGGCCTCACAAAACTCTCTCTCTCTCTCTCTCTCTCTCGCCCATATCACTTCGAAAAGGCACTTTATTCCTTATTCAAATTAGTTAAAGCTGCTTTGAATACAAGCGGACGCACGCTTAAATATCGAACGTTGCTATTACAATACAAAGGATTTCGGGAACGGGGGAATAGATCTGCCTGCCGGCCGTTTCCTTAACCCCCCAACCCACCACGTGTTACAGCCTCAGCCACACACTACCTCCATCTCCACTTACGACTTTTATTTAACCTACCGTTCCATGCCTCTTCTTCGCCGCAACGAATCTTTGTCTCCACCTGTGAACACCCTAAATCGATCAAGTGTCATCCCGCAAATTGATTGCCCATATCAGTTTCCCTCTATTTTATTGGAGATACAAAGGTCGCTTTTGAATTTACGGATAGAGAAAGAGAAAGAAGCTAAGTGGATTTTTGCAAATGGGCTAAAACGTCGTTGATCATAAAGGATCCCGTTCTCCTGGATAATGCACTGCGGAACAATGTTACATTATGTTATTGGAATTAAGAGTATTGATTAAAGACACGTTTTAAATTAACGATAAGTTTGTTTAACAATATTATGAATGATTTGTAGTTATTTGATCATTTGCATAATGGATGGAACAGAGTAACGTTTCTTGCATCGATGAGTGGGTTAATTACCTTCATTAATGTATATAAAAGCTGATTGATACAATTGATCGTTCAATATAATTTACATAAATATATATTCATAATTTTAGTTGGAAAAATAATTGAATGCACAAACGGTTATTAATTTAATTACTTTATCTTTAACTGTTGATGAATTTATGAATTTCTGCATTTTTATTTTGACCCAATAAATACGTTAGTGGGAATAACAAGTATTATCGTAATATTTAACAGTGCTTGATAGTATCCTGCATGCATATACAACCAGAATTCATTGGTTACTAACTGATTAAGTAGAACGAAAAGCAGTTGTGCATGTTTGTTGACTTCCTAAAACTGATTGTAGATTGAATGTTAATAATCAAATTAATTTCCCTGGTAACTCTCTTCACATTATCCCATTTTTCATTAGTATACAAATGAAGAATCACATTGTTGGAACACGAGCCATCATGGAACATCTTATTCCTCAATTTCCAAATAAATAAATAAAAAAATCCTTGAATTCTGACTATTCGCACTGCTTTTCATAAACAGTCTACATTTATACAAGTATAGCAATTTTCTAATTACTTTAATTAAAATAGTCGATGGGACTTTTTACGAAATTTCTCACAATCTTGTGGTTTTCCTAATAGATATATTCCTATACGAATAAAAAGTATTTCAAAGTTACCGCTCGCAAGTATACTTTCATTAGGTGTCAGATGGTCATTCGAAAACCTGTAATTTGCTCACTTCCTGTCACCGTAAAGTCATCTTCCTATTTTGCACTTCCTGCGTGGAACTCGCGCAGCTTGCATCGTTGCGACAGTTATAGCAGCGGCCCCCGTGCAGTAATAATGATTAATTTTTCAGTTTTAACCAAACCATTATCAATACGAATCGCGTACACGCCGATGATTTATTATTACTTTACTGGCTTGGCGATAATTATTATTAAGGGTGTTGAGGGAGCCACGTAGTAGTATATACATATATATACTAACACATATACAGAGAGTGGATGATTTATTCTTTAATTCGGGCATTACGCGTGATAGGATGAAAATGGCCGGAAGATGCAACAGGTTAAGGGGGCAATGGAGCTTTTGGTGTCGGTCGATCTAGAAAACATAACGCTCGGGGACTGCTTGAATTATGGGGAGGGGTGGGGTGTGCAAGAGCCGTTCGCGCGGCAACAAGAGAGCAACTTTAAACGGGCGATCACACGCGACTGATAATTGCACGGCGTATACTAACGGGATGGGAGGGGAGGAGAGGATGAGACGTGGATCTCCCCTTAAGGATTCGTTGCAAGGTTTATCGCGTATATAGCGACTGTTGGCCGCCGTCGCACAGCGCGCACACACACACACATATATATAGCGTGTGTGTGTGTGACGTAGGAATAATGATGGGCCGGTCCTGGGCAGAGTCTCAGGTCCCATGCATGCACCCAGCGAGATTCCACGGAACGATTGTCTCGCTAGCTCCGTTTCGATATTCCGTCGGGACCTATGCTGTGCGAGCTATACGAGAACTTCTCAGAAACGTCACTTATCAGTTTATTCAAAGCACCTTCGACTACCGGACCGCTAATCCTCTTTCATATGCTTTCATCTTATTCGCTGGAAGTCTCGGTCGATCTTCTTCCGAAAGCCACCACCCCCTCTGTAGTCTCTTTCATTTATCACTAACGAGTCGTCCTTTTCCAAGACCCTACGATCCGATCTTGTCGGATAAGACGGAATATAACAACGGGTAATTCATTCAGAGCCACCCTGAATTATGATCATGCGCGAAAGACAAATTCAATTAATTAATTTATCCTAATCTCCAGTTTATCTCGAGAATTACATTCGAATTGCACGAATTTTCGGAGATTCGCGTCTTCCCCGTTCCGTTCGTTGCATTTCGAGTTATCGATCCGTGGAAAAGCGCAATGATGGAAAGACGTTGCTTAAAAGAGTTATTACAGATAAGATCCGTGCGTGGTAAATGATGGATGTGAATGGAAAGTGTCTGTGAAATAATTAGTCCTGTGCACACACACACACACACATATATATATATAGTCGGGACACTAACGATTTGTTGAGATATTTCTTCGATAAGCAGACGCGTTGCAAAATCGAACCATTGGACCGGTCGTTATGTATACATATAGCACGTGGTATATATATACATAACACGGTTTATCTACGTGGGTTTTGGAAAATATCGCAAATTTCTCGTCAGCGTTCCATGGATGACTGTGTATTGATGAAGCAGCACTACAGCGTTTTCTTGCGTCGTGTCAGCGATCGATTCTGGTCACTGGGCATAATCAGCTATACATCTAAACTCTGCACTATACGACTTGGAGTTAACTGGTTGCATTTAAACGGATGTGCCTGACCATTTAGCGCCTATGCTGCGTTCGTTCATCTTTGCATGGATCTCATCAAACCTAAAACGATCGCAATCTCTGGCAGACACGTTAATGCACGTAGGTATAACGTACGTCCCCTGCGTATAGAGAGGACCCAATGCTAAAACTCTATGCAATGTTTACCATATAGGTGATTGCACACTTGTTCCCTTACCAGTTATCGATATATATTAATCTCTCTCTCTCTCTCTCTCTCTCTCTCTCTCTCTCTCTCTCTCTCTCTCTCTCTCTCTCTCTCTCTCTCTCTCTCTCTCTCTCTCTCTCTTCAAATACACCCCAGCCTTATTAGCCTATCACACATTCTTCTTCCTCGTCATCATCTTCCTATAGCTGATGCACGATCCACGATTAACCTGGTGTGAATATATATAACTTCTACTGTGTGTGGGTTCGTCCTATTCCTAATCTCTTAGTGTAAAACAACACTCGGTTCGGTACCAATCAATTTGATAGAAATTCAATTTTCTTTTCCTTATTCGAGCGATTTTCGCATCAGTTAAGATGTAGCCCCTCGCGTGGTGTGGAAGATAAACCTTTTTGAGATTGAGCAACGCGTTCATTCATGATAATCGTTAAAGGTGTAGCTTGAAATTGTAGTGAATAGAGAGAGAAAAGATTTTCCTGTGGTTTTCATTAATAAAGGGAAGGCTATCAGCATTGAATGATTTGGCAACGTTTTGGCATTGTAATTGGCGCATTGCTTTCGCGGTTGCTGCAATTAATAATTGCGCATCCGTTGTGTGGAAACTATATCCTTTGCCCAGGGCTTTGAAAATAAGCTTCGATGAGGGAACTAAAGGAGGGAGGGGGTTATTATTAACAATCACTTAGAATCAGAGGAGCGAAAACGTTCGAAAGGCACAATTTCACATTTAATTTGTAATTCGATCGTTTACGCTTTGCTTTTTTAATGATACACCCTCCCCCTCGTCCCATGCTCATTGCTATATCATTATTCGGCCCCGCAAGCCGATTCGCGAGACTTATGGAAATTTATGGTAATACTCGGCAGTAATTACGCACGTAATCAATTCTGGGAGAGTGCGGTATATATCGCGCGGGAGAGGCTAGCTGGTATCCTATGGGTGCACGGTCGTCCGGTGGGAGAGACTTTTTCCTCGACTCGTCCAGTGGTGCTTTTCGTCTGGTGAGTTGCACGTTGGCTGCACACACACACACACACACACACACGCGCCATTGCGTTCCGTGCCACGGCTCGTTCCTTGCCCAATCTCACCTGACTGGCAGAAATCGCTTCAGTCAGCAGCCAGACAGTACGTCAGCCGAGCCAACTAACAATAACTATAACTAGCAGTATTCTCTCTCGCTCTCTTTTTTCCAGCCATAGAGCGTTGATGCACCATGCACGTATACGCTGTGGCTCTCGCAGCTGCTTAATCACCCTCTTGCGCTTACGCTATTCTTTCAATTACCGCGGCGTGCACGGCACAGCTTATTCCTTGCAAAATCCCGGATCCTTCTTCCTCCATCGCGCATCGCGCAGGAAGTCCTTTCGCAACCACCCGACTACGTGTCGTCACACTTTTATTATCGCACCTCCTCCCAATCCTCTTTCTCGTTTCACAATTTCATCTTACGTTTTAATTAATAACACTGCAATGCGTGCACGACTCGCCTTGCCATCTCGCAATTCAAGTTCTTAGCCGTAGAACCTCTGTTTGCTCGCAACCTCTTCCTTTCCCTCGAGTTTTTCACCACGCATATAAGACTTTGTATAAATAATTCGATAGTGGAAATTAGAAAATTTCTTAAAATTGTGATTTCTTTCATTTATTCAACGTACGATGTTGGGTGCAGCAGTTTTGAACACGTTCAAGATTTTATATACAGTCGATGACATTGATTGAAAGATCCTTTGCAGCAACATTCCTATAATCAAACGGTGTTTTACCATTTCACTGAAAAAAAAAAAAACAGTTATTTTATTGCTACCTAAAAAAATTGGCAAACGATAGAAATAGAAAGTTCGTATATAGCTAGCACTGTTCGATTACCCAATCGAGACGCGAAATTCAGGATACGCGAGCGTAAAGGCACAATTGTTTCGTCATTGGAATATCTGGCAAGATCTCTCAATTAATTTTTGTCGGAGGTGCAACGTTCGGAGTGATCGGTATGTAGGACAAGGTGTGTGGAGGGTGGTTGGGGGAGACTCGACGAATTCTGGCGCCGGAGGATAAAAAGATCGTTGGGGGAGTATCGACAAATATAGCGACTAAAGGATGCGTGCTTGGTCGTTGGAGACAGAAGGGACGAAAGGTTTGGCATGCCAATGTTTTCGGAGGGGGGAATGCGGTCCGAGATCGCGGAAGACAAAAGGTGCTAACTCGATCGGCGACTTATTTGGCCAGGAGGGAATCGCGAATGAGTTAAGTTGGGGAATAGGTAGTTCGAGGGGTGTATATTTCTTCGTTCCTTCTGGCTCCTCGCAGCCGTTTTTCAACGGTCCATCGAGCTCGCGCGTCTGGCATCCGCGGAATGAAGAGGCTGCGCGCCATTTCTTCCAAGTTCGATAAAAAAGCTAAAGTCCCTGAGGTACACTGTTTCGACCTTTTCGATGCAAAACTATAGCGAGCCTCTTCGTCCCCCTCACCGAACATTTTGCTTTTTCGTTGATCGCTCGAAAATCCTCTTTATACCTGTAATAAAAAATAATGGATCCTTATACAAACGCAACTATATCCAGATCATAGTTTGGTTTCTCTATGTAGTGCTGGAAGAGAGCCGAGCATAGTCGTAGCTTTTTCATCAACAACGAAGCAATTTGTGCAGATGCTTGTATACGAGAGATCCGGTATAAGGAAAGGGTTAATTAGCTGGTTATATATGTATCATTGGTTGGATCAATCGGAGCAGCTCGAAATTCGCTAATTTATTTAAGTATGCGAAAAGCGTTAGCGATAAAAACTCAAAGTTGATTCTCCAAGACTCACGCATAGCCGCTCTCAATTAATTCAGCATTTAAATTGGGCGAAACGCGAGTCGACTGGTACAATGTTATTTAGACACCGAGTGCGTGTGTGCGTGTGCGTTGCAACAGTGTGTGTATGTAACGCGAGCCACTCACAAACCAAATGGACGAAATTGCTCAACTACATACATATATGTCTTATATACATATACTTAATAAATGATTCGATCTCTATCCTTTATCTTTTACCCTTTTCCACTTTTGCCATTTCTCTCTTCCTAGCTTCTGCACGTGTACGTGCATGTATATATATATATATATATATAGTATATATATGTGTGTATAGGTTCCTCCGTAAATTCAATCGTTAATTAAACGATCGACGCTTCGCGATTCCGAGCAACCGCAACCTCTCTTTAATGCAGTCGAAGCACGCGAGCTCGCGGGATGACCAGCTCCTAAGGAATTTTTTCCCAAGATCCGCATGATTCATCCAAAGGAGATTAGGCGGATTACCTTAAATAATTAGTTATATACTCAACGGTGCCACTCGAGGTGAATTTTCAAAAAAACTGTCAGTGGACAGACTAAACTAATTAATTGCAATGCTACGTTAATTGACTTTAAAAATTTCGCAAAATGTCCAACAAAGAAATAAAAAAAGTTTGCTTCTTCAGGGCGCGAGGTCGTTGGAACGTTCCGAGGGTGTCCTGTTCCAAACATCCTGCGTTATCAAGGTTCCAGCATATATATATACATACACAATATTAAAGGTTTTCGCGAGCGTCCACATATCGGATCGAAGTGTCAACGAAGAAGCAACGAGCGGTGTGCGGCGAGAACGGAGAACGGAGGCAGCTCAGGCAGCGGTTCGGCTTCAACCGAAGTTAGCATCTGCTCTCCGGGCCCGGTAATATGCGTGCCCGATATCGCGCTCGGGGATCTTAGATGCGTGTCGACGATATCACGCACTCGTGCACGCGCCTCCCATCCCCCACCCCCTCCTACCCTCCTGCCCCTCCTGCCAATCATCGTCGATATCACTGTAGGGTCCTGTACATATATATATATATATACATGCTTATAAGAGTAAGACACGGAGCAGAAGACTTTGGTCCACTTCGTCCGCTGGCTCATCATCCTCGAAACGATAATTGACTCGCGATAATAATAGCGGCGAGAAAGTACGGTGGATTTTTGCAACGGGAGGGAAAATGATCCAGGATCGATCTATCCGGTGAGCGTTATAATTAGGAGCGTGCGGTAACGGTTTTAGCCGAGGGTGCTTGCTGGCCGGCCGCAGTAGCCCTCGCCCTACTTCCGCCGCGAATACATTACACCGGATTGGCCGCTTTTTTGTCGCGACGTTTCATTAAGGTAGACTCACTCGCTGCGCGTATAGCGCGCGCGCGTACACCCGGCTGCGGCCCCTCCGGTCCCACCGCCGAGGCGGACCCTCGCGCGCGCCGCAACTGCCGACTGCCGAGCAACCACTCGGACGACGACTACCGGGATGACCAAGACGGAAGCTCGACGCCGATTCACTCCGACCGGCGAATTATTCGGAATAATAGGAGGAAACGGCGCGCGCGATCCTGCAGATCTCGATGCTCGATAACGACCGTTCGAACCTTTAATTAGATCGATGTTAATGCATTTCACACTTGTGGATTCGTTTCCGCACACCGAGCGCGGGATATCCTCGTCCTTTTCTTCCTGCGAGGTCGTCGCTTCGTTCCACCGTATACATATACGCAATGTGTTTATAGCTGCAGCGTGGGAGTCGAAGTTGTTTGATTTTTGGCGTGGAATGCGGAAGGGAGGGGAGCTAGAATTTCGAGGCAAGTTTCAGCAAAGCAGAGCATACATATATAGAAGAGGGCTGCACAGAAGAGTCCTCTGCGAGATAGGATATAGGAGTGGACGCAGTCGCGGTTGCCCTGTTATTAGGGACAATTTCCAATTGGCCCAAGGCGGCCTTCCCATCGTATACCGCGGTGCGGAGTCGACGAAGAATTGCGGCCTGAGGAGTGGAGGGGGTGCAGCACTGCGGCAGATCGAGACTGGATTGTATGCGCGCGTACATATATATATATATATATGTGTGTGTAAGTGTGTATAGTATGCATGGGCGTACATACGGCGAGGCAAGAGTTTCCTCGTAAGACACACCTTGGGGAGGCAAGGCACGTAATCTTATGTACCAGAGCCAGGGGTGATATTTGCGCTTCGAGATGGAGAGAGACGGAGCGTCCAAGAAGAAGGCCTTTTCTCTCCGTCCTCGTAATATAAACATATATCTGGCATAATAGTCGCTGCCTCTCCTCTCCACCCATGCAGCTTCGTTGCGCGCGCGCGCGCGCGCACACACACACATTTTCGAGAAGCTGGGTATGCACGCTAGAAGGAAAGTACACGCGCGGAAAGGCATTCCGCAGGTCCTCCGCAACCCCCTTCGGACAACGCACTCGTTATCCTCCTTTTCTCTTCCGCGGCTCCAATCTCTCCGTCCTCCTCCCACATTGCGGGCATATTTTATGATAAGCAGCGTTGCATTTTTGCCACGAGACCCCATGGAGAGAGCCAGGGGGCATGGGGGCAAACTCCCTCCATCTCCCCCCCCCCCCCCCTCCCCTCCTGCTCCACCACCACTCTTTTCCTCTCTATATAGCCACGACGAGAGGGTGGAGGATAAGCGTGCGCACACCAAAAGGAACGAGAGAGCCTCCTATTCTTTCCCCTTCTCCTCCCCCGACCTACCCATCTTTTTCGCTCTCTTCTCTCGCGGTGCGTGCGAGAGAGAGAGAGAGAGAGGGGTCGGCACGTATAATCATTGTGATTATCTTGTATTAGGTATTGACTACGGATTTGCATAATGGTACTTGCAGCTCGCTTGTTCGCTCCCTCCCTCGCGCGCCACTCGCTAAACCCCACCATTCCACCCTTCTTATCCACTGCACGAATTCCTACCCCTCTCTCTCTCTCCTCCACGTGCTATATATGTATACACATTTAGCCTCTTCCTCACTCCTCTCCATATATTCCTCCCCGCCCCTGGCACACACTATTTTTTTCTTCCCTTTTCCCCTTTTTTCTCCCCCTATCTCCCTGCGATCTCAAATCTCGTTAAACACCATTCTCCTCGAATTTTTTACTTTTCTCTCCCCCCCCCCCCCTCCCCCTCCTCTCTTCCGTCCCTCTTTAATCGATGCTGGCTAGAGAAACACTCGTTGATCACTCAAATTCTCGGTGTATGCTAATGTCAACACGATTGCACAGAGACCACCGTATCCACTCGGTAAAATTATTCCATATATATTAGCAACGATTTGTATGTAACTGTTGCATGCAAATTTGTTAGAAAAAATTTACATACCCCCCGAGAATGCCCCCCTCATTGAGAAATCCCTCCGTATATCGTAATTTACGAAGCTCTATCCAACTATTCTTCGTAACATGGTCGGTTTCCCAATGGATACTCGAGTCTATGCAACGCAGTGTGCGCGGTTGTACGTGCGATTGCACGGGGATCCGAGTAAGAGAGGGAGTATCAGAATTTCCGCAGGCTTTTTTCTATTATCATGCTTTTATGCTTGTGCAAAAGTACCTGCACTCTCGATCCATCCAAGTGTCCCTCGCTCGATCGAGCCTCGTATTTTAATATAATAAATTCATCGTGCAGATCCCGATACTGGATGATCCCCGGGATCCCCTTGAGCCGTGATGAGGAATGTGGGAGAAAATGGAGAAAGGAGGAGCAGAGAGCGGAAAGTGGAAGGTGTTCACGCTCATAATATGGCAGCAAAAGTGTTCAATTTGAATATAGCAGAGGACGTCGGACGATCGGCCAGTTTCTGGCTCCGCTAACCACAGGCTTCGAGGGTATATCGAATTTCGTCGGAAAGAGGAAGGCGGGAGTCTCGAAAAAAAGTGACGAACGCTGCTGTTGGGTGGACATTGTTGAGAACTTTGCTGCTGCAGGCGAATCAAAGCAAACCAGATTTATTGGCTGCACTCTCTCTCTCTCTCTCTCTCTCTCTCTCTTTCTCTCTGTTTACGCTCTCTCGACTCCCGCGCTCCGACGATTGCGTTGAAAAGAGGGAGTAGTCAGCAAAAAGCGCCAAATGGAGGAGCAAAAAAATTAATTACAATGCGGAGGTTTGCACGAGATTGTCCAATGGAGGAATACTCTACATATATATATATATATATATATACGTATTGCATATAAGTTAAATGTAAAAGGGAAGAAAAAAGCAGCATGGTGTGGTCATTGTCGTCGTGCAATGAGGATGACGGTGCTTCGGAGGGTGGCACGAGGGGGAGTGCAGGTGAGGAAGAACGGAGTTTGCGCGCTGACTGAAGCGTGACCAGCGAGTCCGAGATAAGGATCCCCTCGATCTGGATCGCAAAACTCATCCAGAGGTTTGGCGTCGACTCGGCTCGGGCCTTAGGGCCCCCGTAAGGCCCGTACGATAGTCCGAAAAGAATTAAGAGACGCACGATCGAATGGAGGCGAGCGAGACCGTATATACGTATATATATATATATATATATATATATACCGGAATTACTCTCCTGGTCTCTCTCCCTCTCTCTCTCTCTCTCCGCTCCTCCTGACGTTTTACGCACGGCGAGAGACACGAGCACTCGTGTCTGGCCTCCGTATGGGACACATGCACGAACATGCGCCTGCTGGAGGAGAGAGATTTTGATCTTTGTCTCTGAGAGTCGAAGCATATGGGACCTTGTCCGTGGGACCACCGAGTTATTTGAGCGCGGGGATCGCTCGCTAATTAGCGAGCTTGCAGCACCGTGAACCCAATTTCTGTCAGCCATCAGCCACAAGCTGTCCACTGCTCCTATATAGTCTCCTTCGCGATATACCTTTCCTCCTTCTCCAATTATCCGTTCTGCCATAGTCTTTCCTACACACATATGTGTGTGTGTGTGTGTGTGTATGTAAAGAGAATGCAATACCAAGGAACGTACATCGGGCCCATTTAAAATATTGATAATGCCGATGGAGATACGCGGTGATTGCGGTGACACGAGCGTTCGCAAGGTTATTCCAGGAAACAAGGCTCGGGCTGGCGGGAGGTGCAGGTTCGGCTAGGTAACGTGGGCAATGCATATAGGCATGCAGGAGAGCATGCCACGTCGTACGGCAATGCACGTAGGCGTGCTTATGTTTGCGAGTTAACCGCGAACGGTAGGCGTAGTCGCAGTTGCAGTCGCGGCCCAACCCGGACACGAGTCCCATCGCAATGTCTGGTTGCTTCTCTCTCTCTCTCTCTCTCTCTCTCTCAGTCTGGAGGTAAAAGAAGAGAGGATGATGACCGAGAGGAAGAAGAGGAATTAAGAATAAGAGGAAGAAGAAGTAGACGAAGAAGAAGAAGAGAAGAAGAGGAACGAGAGCATGGGGTCTCCTTTTGCCTATGGGCCTCTCACGGCTCGCACGGAGTAGCTAATACAAGCGACCATTACTCGGATGGTGAGCCAATGGAGAGGATCCCCACGCCCCCTTCGGACTCGCATCGCGAAAACGACATGCAAATACGCTTCCCCCGCGTGCCCCCCCCCCCCCTTCCCCTTAACTCCATCCAACCACTGTTTTTCTTCCTCTTCGACTCCTCCGCGCGCACAGTTCCCACACGATTTTCTTCCGAGCATTCCACGAAAGCCTATCCGCAACATTTCCCTCCCGTACGCGAGATATCGGATCTATCAAGCGCCTTTTCATCGGTTCGTCTTAAAAGGCTCAGCACTATACGTATATATATATATATATATACAGCATATCAGCCAAGGCAGCGGCGCGCGCGCGCGCGAGCGCAGGTGTTTGATCGGAGTACACGCGGCTCGGGAGAGCTTATCGTTCCAAGAATCCTCCTTCCCTCCCTGGGCCACCCAATTCCCCTGCACAAGAGGGTATACGCGTGCTGGTGCACGCTGGCGAACCGGCGAACGTCCGCTCGACTCTCTCTCTCTCTCTCTCTCTCTCTCGGCCGTGCAACAACGAGGGCAAGAGTTCGATTGAAAAAAGTGAGAGAGCTGACGCTGCTAAACAATGGTCCGATGATAAATACGACGCATTCCGGTAGCCCATTATAATCTTATTGTTGGACTTGTTTCTCGTGCGCAGGTGGCATCGGTGCTCGCTGCTGCTGGAGCGAGTGGAGAAGCGACGAACGCGGACGGATCGAGCGGAGAGGGAGAGAGAGAGAGAGAGAGAGAGAAGCATAAGAGAGAAATATATAAACGAGTACGGAGAAGCGAAGGAGCCAGAGGCATGCACCACGTAGCGAACGTGTTTCTTTCCCCCCTCCTCCACTTTCTTATCCCTCTTATCTCCCCCGCCCTTTCCCTAAAATTCTCTTCAACCCTTCTCCCTCCACAAGGAGCGAGTCCAGGGCACAGATGCCACCTCGGAGATACTCATATTATAAACTCCATTCCATTTGTAACGAGCTCCATCTATTTTGCCCTTCCGTAGTGACTCGTAGCCACTCGATGTACCACGCCACGACACTCCCCCCCCCCCCCCCCCCTCTCTTTATATATGTACACAACGTCAAACATGTAATACGATATACTCGCATTATCGTTCACGAACGACAACCCTCTCCATATTCCACATACTCGACTCTTTTGCGAATGAATAACTATATATACATCCACGCACCACAGCCGCCGAAAATCCACACTAATCGATGTTTCATCCCTTTGTCTCTCACCTCGTGCCCCGCTTTATAAATGTGCAAAAAAAAATTCTCGCGAGATTAATAATTGCACAAAAGAGTCATCCCCGAAGGATTCTGCCAGAAATATAGATGTGATTCACCGCGGTAGAACGAATGATGTTTATGAAAGTGGACAGATGTATATATATATATACATCAAAGGGATAAGACCGGGGTTGATGATTCTCCATTGGACGCGAGTTCGGAGAGTAAACGACGGGTGTGCAGGTGTTACTTGGTTGGAGGTACACGGAGAATGACGCGAGTTGCCGCGCGACCATAATGCAATAACGTCTCGATCCTTTTGCTCGTCCTCATCCTTGTCCCTATATAGCGACTCTAATAGGTATGGTAGTGAGTTTTGGCGAAGAGACATATTTCTCGGCGAGGTCGAGCACAAATCACGCGGTGCTACCCCCACCCCCACCTCCCTCCGCGTCTCTCCGACGGTCGTTACGAGGGGGGGGCAAGGGTCGTGAGAAACGTCCTTCCCGTTTTTTCCATCGAATATCGTCCGCTCGAGGAGAGATGTCACCCTCGCATTGTTTTAAAGAATTCCTAACGGGAGATGTTGTTGGTCGCTCAGGTAGACGAGTTTTACGAGCTCCCCGTCGTTGGCTCGCACTGGCACCTCTCGTAATTTCAAGGAAAACTCGAGGATGCCGTTAAATGTTAATTCAATTGGTCTAGCCCTCCCTTCGATCCTTCGATGGATCGCTTTCTAATCTCTCCCTCCCCCCCCCCTCTTTGCCATTGGGGGGGGGGGGGGGGGCAATTCCACTCTCTCAACTCGATAAGCGAGCAGCCGGTAAATTTCGAGTACACGAGCCACATAGCGCAGCTATGCGTGCAGGAGCAGTATATATACATATCGGCTGCGTCACGCGCATTCGTGGTAGTGGTCGAAGCTCTGTTAGAGCTCTGCTAAAGAACTTCTCAGGGTGTCGTCAAGAATCACTGCATCCTGGCGCAGGTAATAATTAGAAACGTCAGGCTCAGCCATGCAGAACAATTCACAAATCATGCCCAGGGAAGAACGAGAGAGAGAGAGAGAGAGAGAGAGAGAGAGACGAGAGAGCGGTTGGATGGATGGAATGGCAGGAAGTTTGCTGGAAAGGGGGAAGAGAATGGTGGTGGTGGTATAGGGTGTTCGAGAGAGAGAGAGAGAGAATGTTGCATTAATGTCAAATAGACCTGTGGTCAGTTCGGACGCGGCCGAACTAAATCTTCTTGACGTTTTTTTCCCGAAAAACACGACGCGAAACCTTCGCAGACAGGTAAGGATCGAGAGGCTTTTTGTCTTACGCCTCGACCCGAGAAAATAAAGTCTCCTCTTTATGCGACCCGAGATATCGACTGACAGGTAGTCCCCTACACACCAGACGCTGCGCTACGGCCACACCCCGCATAATTGTTCGATAAAGATTTGCGCCTGATATTGTTTACTCCGATCTTAATCACGTGAATCCACCTTCGGAGAGAGAGAGAATTTTGGCTACCGAATTCATATACACTTGCGAAGGAAATTTACATAAGAATAAATTTCTCATCTCCCGCCTTTTTACCGTATAAAATACAGATTCGAGCCAAAGGAGCCGCGGAACCATCTTCCGACTTTATTGGTACGACCAAGCGTCATTCCCCTTATGAGTAAAGAGAGAGAGAGAGAGAGAGAGAGAGAGGCGAGTGTGGGAATATGAAAATGAGTAGTGTAGGACAACGGTGGGTCCGCGCTGCAGGGGTTCAAAAAACCACTAATGTTTTCCAGACAAATTATAATAAATTGGGCAGCACACCTTGTTGGGAATACGCGAGCTACCGTAACTAAATATTACAGTAGGCATAAATAACCGCTGAGCGCTCTCTGTCCCAATTAAAGTGTCGTGGCTCAATTGTCGGTAACGAGATAAATTTTAGCGCGACCGCGCGGGCCTACCGAGCGAGTAAGTAGTTGGTTCCGTAAAAAGTAGCTGCCAGGCCATGGCTCATTGTTTTTTCGACGATATTTCGCGCCAGCCACGCAACGCTCGAGAGTCCTAAGCGTAATTGGAAGGAATCTCGTTTATATACAATCCGGAGTCGGTCTGCGGAGTCTCTCCGGCCGACTTCCGGTTTCGCGCCACTCGCTCGTAAAACACACACATACGGGCACGTGGAACGCAACCACTCGTCTACCACAGAAATTCTTCATTTACCATTCTTTCCTGCCGTATATATATATATATATATATACGAATCGTTATCGAAACCACTCAGCTTGAAAGCACAATCCTGATTTACCAATAAATAATTAATCATTCCTACAACCTACGCTATATCTTTCCATCGGACTATTAACGATAATCACCAACGCTAATAATTATCATCTTAAAATACGCTTGATTGATTTATGAATATTTCACCGGCCGCTGTCTCTCGAATCTCTTTCGATGGAAAAAAGAAATTTGCATGAAAGCTCGATACGAGAAATTAAACGATGCTAATTGCTGGAAATTGTACCTGCAACTATATATGTATATGCAATGTAAATAGGAGAGACGAGCACAGCTTAGAAACAAATTACGTATTAGCTGAAAAGGTAGAGGGATTTAATTAATTGGATCGAAAGCATCGTCCGGAAAAGGAGTGGGATATGTAAGTATGTATGTGTGCGTGTGTGTACAGAGGTGTCTGTGGAATATGCGAATATAAAGTTTTTCCCGCGAGCTCCACTGATGGATTTAATGAAAAATGGCATTCTTGGCGCGCTGGTAAGTGAGTTGGAGATTCATTTAAGCATTCCATTATCCGTGTGTGTGTGTGTGTGCTGTAGGGCAGAGGGAGAATGAGAGACAAAGAAAGAAAGAAAGAGAGAGAGAGCACGCGAGCAGCTCATTCGGTTAGACCAGGTGGAACCGAGTAATTACCGGTGTGCGCAGGATAATCAAACCCTTGGTACGGTCGCGCAATCCTGTTAAATGCGAGCGAATGGCTCTGCCAAGTGCTCTATTCGCCGTGCAGTCGCTCTAGCTCAGCCGCTTCCTTATTTCCCTCTTTCCTCGACATTCCTTCTCTTCCTCCGGGACTAACGAAAAATTATACCTCGCACCTGTGTACCGTACTCTCGTCAGCCAGTCGCCAGCATTTATTACACAAAATTTATTCACAGACTGCAATGTACACACTCGTGTTTACTTACGAGCATCGCCGAGGATCGCGAATTCGCAGCACTGCTATCATCCACCACCACCTGCCAACTCAAATTTCACTCAAACCTATATATGAGCATATCTACCTATATATATAGAACAATAAATGGAACGGTTCCCTTCAATTATATATTTCAGGCTTGTACGATATCGAATAGATGTTTCTCGCCAGAGTCTCGTATATATATATATATATATATATAGAATGTACGCGGGGGGCGATGAGCTAAGAAGATGAGACATTGGCTCTTTAAAATTCATTTCAACGACTCGGTGCTTTGACGGATGGAATTTTGCCGACGCGACTCGAGAGCGATTTCTCTCTTTCTATTAGGGAAATACGGGAGGAGGATCGTTCGCGGGTCGATGTAGAGGCCGGTATATATATAGAGGCGAGAAAATGCCAGAGCGAGCGAAGCCGTGCGTGCTCGCGCGCGCTCGCACTGTGCGACGGATAGAAAGAGCCTCCTCGGGAATGATAATGAATGAGAGATTGCCGCACTGAGATAATGCCTTTCTTTCTTCGCCAACTCCCCTCCCCCCCCCCCTCCACCTTCCCTTCATTCCACGCCAAACTTCATTACGCTCCTCAAATCTCAACTTTCGAGCAAGAAACCTCGTATTCCTTGCCACGTTGCATCATCGTATCTATATACTCATCTTCTTCGGATCTATTTACATATAAATAATTGTATCTTTTGATATTGTTATTCGAATATAACCTACAAGTATATATCGCTGCTGGATAAATGCTGGTTCATCGTTGCTATATTTTTCAAAGGGATAAAATGGACAATTTTGTTCGATCGTAATGCGAGTTAAAAATATTGCGTTGTATCGAGGCAGCAGTGTTTCTTTCGCTTGATTTAACGACGCACAATCCTTTTAAGCGGCTTCTCAGACTTGAGAAGATGCAAAGGTGGACCCCCCGGTGTTTTAACGGAATCCGATTGTGAGTGTTGCTGCTGCTGCTAGGGAAACAGTCGATGGAATGATCGGAATCGTCCTTCCTACCATTTCGTACTTGTCTCTCGCGTTTCATTATTTATCCTCGAATCCCGGATGAGGTGATCCAAACCCCAAAAGTATAGACCGGAATAGTCTATCCGTGCAACAACGTCGGTCGATCACTGTATAGTCCTCCTCGTCCATGCATGCCGTGGGAAGATTTTTTGTTCATCAACTTCCTCGCTATTTCTTCTCTCTCTCTCTCTCTCTCTCTCTGTCTCTCGTGTGTCTTGTATATATAGGACCCATCAGCTATCATCGCTATTCCAACGAATCTCCACTTTCTCCCTTATATACATATATTGTTTTTAATATTCCAGCCAAGATCCTCTTCATCGCGATTACTCGCGTATATATAACCTACCCGAATTTCTAACGCTAATTCAACTCTACCACCGTTTTATATCACTAACTGGAAATTTATTCTACGAAGGCTATATAGAGATTAAGGAAAAGTAGAAATATTCAAAGTTACAAGGTGAAATTGTTTTTATCGTACAACTTGGTTTCCTCGGATTAAATTTAACGTTGTTACACGAATTGATAATGGGTGTATAGGGTAGAGCAGGACTCGGAATTATTTGCACATTTCAGTTGTTTACTATAGTCATTTAGGAAATGCCTATTAGCGACTATATAGTTAATAGCTGAAATGTGCAAAAATTTCCGTGCCCTGAGGTATAGAGGATCCTGGTGCAGGATGGAGGAAGTAGGGTTTTCCGGATCTCGAGGATCGTGCTGCTTTTAAATGTTCAAAAGCAAAAATAAGTATGGCAAAAGAGAGAGGGAGAGAGAGAGAGAGAGGAGGATGAGGATAGAAGGTATTGGTTAGAAATGTGGTCCGGTATAGTCGTGTCCTTAATTGACAGGCAGTGGTCCTGCGTCCTTCGATTCGATGGCAGGACCTCGTTAGCGGTGGATCGGAGAGAGGCAGGATGGCATGGCAGTCGGGGAATACCATCTGCAGGTATAGCGGAATCCCTCGGAGGCCTCGGACCTCGATGTCGGGACGTCTCTAAATTAGTCCGGACACATTATCCTGGATAACGCGCCACCGCTGTGCCATGCCGCTGCCACCGAACGTTCGCCGCCACTCAAGGATAATCGATCTTCTCCCGGAATCGGCCACACACACAATACTAATAATAAATTCAATTACCTGCCATCCACCTCCCCTCGCTATAGCACCACCACCCTTCCTCTCCCTAATCTATCCTCTATGACCAAATAATGTACATACTCGCGCAATCTCATGCACATTGCACACTTACCAACAATTTATCAAACTACACCTATATATATAACAATAATCATCTTCCTGCAATATTGTCAATCGCGTAAAAAGAGTTTTGCTACATGTAAGAAACGTCGGAAGAAACACTCGCTAATTCCTACGAAACAATAATTATATTACTGCACAAGTATCAAGCTGTGCACGATCAGCTGTAAAATAGAAATCCCATTGTGGAAGCACTCGATATATATTTTCTATTTACAGCAAATGGGGCGAGTGCCACACGTTTCTCTTCGTCACCATAAGCTCCTATCAGCTCCTATACGTAGCGCGTATAATTAAAGTTTCATTGGATAGGAGTAAGAGCCATATATAAACAGCGTTACAACCGTTCGGCTAATTCTCCTTCGATAAGCATATAAATACACTCGACAGCGACGTACTACAAAGAATAAAAAAATAATATAAAAGAACGATTCTCGTTAAATATTATAGAAGGATCTGTCTTTAAAGTGCACGGTGAATGCATAATAGGAAATGCGGGATTGCATGGGTATAGGAGGTATGCGCTCATATATGCGTGTGCTCTGTTTGTTATGGTAAATCTATTGAATTGCGTGTGGTCAATTATAGTATGTTAAATAGAGAGCAACCGAGCACACACGGGGCCTATCGTAGTCAGCGTGACGTATCGTAGGACGGAATCTCCGAAAGCCAAGCGCGCTCCGTTCGCGCGGGAGCCCGTTTTGGTCTCTCTAATAACCCATTATACCCATCGCGACGCGTATTAGCTCCACGCCACCGGATCTTCCTTTCACCTACCAAATCTACCTATATATACATATGTGTGTGTGTGCATAAATTGATCGATATACCAACAACTCTGTCTTTTGCACTGTTTTTGTCAAAGTACCTATATATATAGGTAACAAAATTTTATTGTTTTGTGTAGGTGTATATGCCAAATTATACACACACTGAATGTTTATTGTATTTTATTTTTCAGGGTTATACTTTTTTATAGCATTGCGTTATTCGAGTAAGAAATCGGGAGAGGGAGGGAAGAAAGAGGATGATCGGGATGTGTGGAAGAGGACTGGTAGGCGGGTGGGTATAGAGTTAATTGTACGGACGGCTAATGGAGTTGGGGAAAAATGAAGCTGCACACCAGGTGGGTGGGTCCGTTTTAAATACATCAATTCACAGTGCTAAGTGAGGTCCAGCTTGGTGTAGGATCAGGTGAGAGATTGCCTGCCTTCTCTTCCTCTTCTTCTTTCCAGGGCGTGGGTCAAACGGTTAATTATTATATTGCTCATTATACGGACGATTTTTCATTCTTAGCGATGACCACCTAAACCCTCAATATTTTCTAACAATCTATTCTTCTCCTATCGCTATCGAGAGAACGAGCAATTATACTTGTCATTAGTTATAGAAAATTTGCATTTGTCTCGGAGGGGTAGAGAGAGAACATTGGGTGTTTGAAGGATTGCGTCAGTGACGCGTGGAGTACGTGTGGTAATGATAGTTTAACCAGTCCCATAGGAGGGGGGAGATTGGAAAAAGTAGATTGGAGGGTCGAGGGAAAATTGAGAGGCGTAGTCTTCCATTTCGACTTGAGGGAGGGGGAACACCCTTCGTAGAATATTTAACGATACTAGTGTGTAGTACATACACGTATATATGGTGGTATTGGTACAAACGTAAGGCGTAAGTTAAAGGAAGGCCGCGTGCGCGAGGAAGCGTGTCTTGTTTCCTTTTGGAAACGGCATACGTATATATATATATATATATATATATACGAGAGAACGATCCTTTATTTCTAGGAAGATGCCTCTTAAAAACGTGATCCACGCTGCATACTGAATCTCTTTCTCTTTGGCTTGTCCTTCCTAACCTTAACGGCTCGTGTCAAGCTGATTAGCCCTTGTTTACAATCGCGTTCCTCTGGCTGCTCGCCTGCCTACCTGCTGCCTGCCTGCCTGCCTGCCTATCTCTTTAACTCTCGCTCGACTCTCTCTCTGTCTCTTCCTATAGCCAGCAACTGCATACCTTCCTCACCGACACGAAAAACTAATGTCCCTCCTTGCCTTTTAAATCTGCAAAAACCATTCCACCCAATCATTTGTCGACTAACGAGCCAATATCAAAAGTTTCATCCCCAGGAGAAAAGCAATCTTTGCAACGTATTCTACGCGCGCGCACCTTCTCGTACGTCCTCTCCGACGGTAAAGACCGCGCTCTCGAGAGAGAATAAGAGCCTTGCAAAATTATCTGGAAAATATATATGAACATCTAGACGTAGCGTGGGCCGCGGTCGAACGAAACGGAAGGAAGAGAGAATAGTAAAAAGAATTTCGCAAGGGAGGTCAGTATTTCACTCTTTTGAAAATTCTCTTGTTTCTTCCAGCCTGCTGATTATAGATCAAGATTCGGCGTGACCACTAACAACGTAATTTAGAGATTCTTTATCGCGCCATCCTCCTTATTTATTCGAATAAAAACCTCGTTTCTCTCTCTATACATATATATAAATATGCTAGTCTGCATGTGTGATGTGGATGAGGTACGAGGTCTGCAACGTTCTCGGTACATTAGAGCAGAGGGACCAAGACGGGCGTAATGATTCTTATATAGCTTTAATTATTATTCCAAGTAGGCTCATTGAAGGAGCGCTCACTCGGAATAATTATTCATCGAGAATTATACGGCTTAGCCGTAATTAGGCTAGTGTCACTGCATCATTAATAATATAAATTAATTTTACTAGCTTTCACCTGGCGGTCATTAATCTTGGATACGTCAATCCGAGAGGAGTTTAAAGGAGCGTGCTCCTCGATAAAGCATTGCTTCCTTTTTATTTCGGAGTCGATTCATCAATGACGTCGTTTGCAGAGACGCCGTGACTGCCGGGCGAGAGAGAGAGGAGAAAAAGTCCAAGTGAAAAGTGAGGAGCAGGAGGACGAGGAGGGTGCGTGTAGCGAGATTTCGAAGAAACCTCGATAAACGCAGAGCTTCGGAAAACTACCGGCAGATGTCAGTGGCGCGAACGAATTTTGGCGGGAAAATCTGTCGAGCCCTCTAGCGGTGATTTCTCTCGATTTTCGAGGTTATAGTTTGGCGGGAAAACTATTCCGTCGCAGCTTCGCGTGTATTTTATGATTTGGTGTTCGAGCGAAATGGGAGAAAAGTGGGAGGGTTGGGTGTGTGTGTGTGTGTGTGAGAGAGAGAGAGAGAGAGAGAGAGAGATAGAGATGGGAATATAAAAGTGTAGGAGGCTGCGGTGGCAGAGAGAGCGGCAACGGTTTATTATTTCGTTTGCGGCGGCGAGGCAACCTTGTTAAGCTGCCGGGGGCCAATCGGAGGCGTGCTTCCATGGACGCCCCAGCAGTTGCACGACCAATCGGGACCCACGACTCTACGAACATGCTACATCGCGTGTCGAGGAGCACCTCCTCCTGCCAACGCTTTGCGATCGCGTGTACCTCTTTCGCCTCTTTGCCTCTTTGCCTCTTGCCTATGTTGTATACATGCATGTGTGTCTGTGTGCAGGTCTTCCTCCACACGCGCGCGCGCGCGCGCGCTTGGTTGCCTTTTCAACGCAACTCCATACAACCATATTTATATCTATCCTTATTATTACTTTGTACTGTACTCTCTCTCTCTCTCTCTCTCTCTCTCTCTATCCGAATACGTCACGTCTTTCACCCTTTAACCATTTTCCCCGTTTCTTCCATACGACCAACTCAACTTCAGGCTACCCTATACCATGTCAGAAAGAGAAAAACCACTGGAGGAGTGCACATTGTGAATTCTCAAAAGCACCTTTATGAACCTTTTAACGTGGATATGCTTTAATCACGCGACATTTCCAGCTTTATCGGCACGAGTCGCGATTCGTTGAATGAAAAATGCTTGAAATTAAAGATTTACGAGTTTAATGAGCGAAAACTTCCTTCGGCTTTTCCATATACGATTAATAAAAGTTTCTGTACACTCGGCGCTCTTTGCACATTGCACAAAAAAATCAAATTTCGAATTGGATCGCGTGTTATACATTGACGTAATCGCGTCACATAAGAAATTTCTTCATCGAACAAATTTCAAGCACTGCGCCGAGATTAATGGTTGAATTTGAATTGCGCTGTATTGTCAGGTTTCGTCATTACAGATTTGATTGGCCGTTATTAACGAATAGTCTGCCAATGGAAAATTATCTCTTCATCTTGGACGATACGTATAGGTATATACGCGAGCCAGTGTGTTTATGAAAGCGTTACTGGACAAGAAGATGGACTTGCGCAATGTACGCCATGTTGCGCAGCACTCTATTTTTCTTGGATCAGCAATTATAATAAAGCTTATTACGTTTATCGAAATTTTCATCCGAATTGCGAATTCTACACTAGCGACACGTGTCTTTCGACCATATTCCTCAATGATTGGTGAGTTTCTGAAAGAAACAAATGGAGTAACCAAAGGTTGAATCCCGTACATTAAATTTGGAACGCTAACGAATAATGTTAAGGTGAGAGGGAAGCTAAAGAATAATATACTATATATATATATATATATATATACCATAGGACATTTTGGTTTGCTGGACGACGAAGGGCTTCCGAGATCGGGGGAAACGATTCTCTGAATCAAGTGACACCTTGTGTGACGAGGGAGCACGCATCGAGTACTTGTTAATTCAGGAACGACAGTTCCGTAGGATGCCAATGCTTAATGGCTACACATTTTGAATAACGTTTTCGCACCTCCTGCTCGTCCCACCAAGCGAGCGAGCAACCTAACGACGAGACTCGAAACTCCATTTTTCAAAATTCACCACTATAGCTATAATCTCCTGCACCTTTCCTGCTGGAAATGTCACAGCGCTGATTGATCACGAGAGAGAGAGAGAGAGAGAGAGAGAGAGACGGCACGAACGTCGACCAGCGAAGAATTCTCCAAATCGACCAAACAAAAACTTCTCCCTGGCTTTATAAACAAGTCTATAAAAACTCTATAAAAAATCAAGAGGCTTAGTTAGATTTTAGCGCGGCGAGCAAACTGGACGAGTGTATCTCGTTGGCTCGCGAGCACGTAGTGGATGCTCGGTAAAATAGCTATAAAAGAAAAAAGAGGAGCTGCGAGGAGAGATGAGGTATATAATAAGGAATGAGACAAGAGGAAAAGTTATTATAGAGTTCTGAGTAATACGTGTGCGTTTCGTCGCGGAGTTATTGGTCGTAAAGGGCCTTTCCAACTTGTCCTGCACGTATAATAATAATGTACATACAATACTATACTGAGGTTTCCCTCGGTGGAAATGAGTGCTGCTCGATAAGAAGCGAGCAACGCGAGGAATTAAGACGCGAGATGCAACGCAATGGGGGAGGAAAATTCTTTGATTCCTTCGGTCTCATCCAAATACTCTCTTCGAACGTAATCTAACGGAAAGTTGGTTAACTTTGCCACCGTTGGTATACTATATATATAGCGATGGTGCGTGATGAGCCACTTTCGTCTTGGCCAAAGCAGTACGAAACAGACGTGGCACGCACAATCACAGAAAGCACGTGTTTCGAGGAAGCCAATTAGCATAATTCCAAGGAAATCATCTCCCATGCCCACCTTCGCCCGTCCAACCTCTCTCTCTCTCTTTCTCTCTCTCTCTCTCTATATATATATATATATATATACATGCACGCTTCAACAACTTTCACGATTTATACGAAAACTTTGAGAATTATTCCCGGAACATCAAACCACCATACGCCGTTCGCCGTTCTCCGTTCGCGTTCGCCACTGGCTTCTACTACTTGAAAATGAATCACGAGTGTGCTCTCTCTCTCTCTCTCTCTCTCTCTCTCTCTCTCTCTCTCTCTCTCTCTCTTTGCCAAGCAAAACTCTCCGAGTTTACCGAAACTACGGCCATTATGGTGCTTATTATTGCTATACCGTTTGAAAAACCACAACGAGCAGCGATTCAACCACGCTGGATAATTATTTACGTTTACAGCACGAAGCTCGCTCGTCATTTCCTGAGAATAAAATAATTCCTACGTTTCCGGCTCGCGCGAGCGAAGCAAGGAAAATTTTTGCAAATGTTGCCGCGACGCTGCTATAATTAATCGGTGCTTGTTCAGCATTTTATGAAGGCTGTTGGGTGAGAGAGAGAGAGAGAGAGAGAGAGAGAGGATGAAAGAATATATATATATATAGGAGTTAGACGCGCTTCACACGTGTCGCGTGACGGTCAGCTGTGAGAACGTGTGACTGTGAGACATAAGCCGACGAATTAATGGGTCTATTTTTTTATTCAGTGGCACACGAGGTACTTGGTCCGCGACTGCCTCGATTCTCCCCCTCCCCCCCTCCCCCTTCACCACCAACCCCCTCGCTCGCGACTCTTACCGTGTACTTTATTTTATTTTATAGGGCTGACCACGCACCGTACGAACCCTCTGCTCGCTATATGTATATATATACATATATATATATATATATAACGATCGAGAATCCTGATAGGAGACGGTAACGTTCGTTAATGTCGCACGAGGTTCGCGGTTTCGCGCGACTCTCACCCTCTCTCTCTCTCTCCCACCGGTTTAGCGTGCCCGGAACGGACGTCACTCACATCACGACGACGCTATTAATTCAGCCAGCAAAATCGACCGGATATGTCGATGCTTCCGATGATAAACTTATATAGCCACTTATGGGACACTGTCAACGAAAAATAACAACCATCTAATAACTGTCCACTGACAGAAATCGCCCAGTCATTCGAATTTCTCCCCTCTTCCATATATATATATATGCCAACACGAATATTTCCCAGTTTTCTTCACAATAATTATCGATCCTATATCCATGTATATATATATATATATATATATATATAATAAAGAAAAAAGGAAAATAAAAAGTATCTAGGTGCACGGTGGTAT
This sequence comes from Prorops nasuta, assembly GCF_024137725.1. NCBI lineage: Eukaryota > Metazoa > Arthropoda > Insecta > Hymenoptera > Bethylidae > Prorops > Prorops nasuta. The sequence goes on along the minus strand of NW_027116803.1, from coordinate 7,610,535 downwards.
ATATCGGTATCGCGGTGTTTCAATCGTTATACGAGCCAATTAAGTTTGTTCATAAATTAATTTTCACGCTCCCCAGTATATATACAGGGTGGCACGCGGACGCAGATAGATCAAGAGTAATTTATTCGCAACGAGGAGCAATAAATATAAGGAGTGTGCGCCAATGAAAAAAGCACCTAATGGCAATGTTAAAATTCAGTAGAATCGGTTTAGTCGAGAGCGATATAAGGCAAATCGGTGGTTTTCTCTGTGATTTATAAACTTGTTTTATCCGCCTCGAATGTTTTCTGTTTTTCAGGCTTTTGGTTTGTCAAGGCGATAGAGGCTGACACGCGAGTGTTGCGTTATTATGCTCTCTCGACTGCGTGCATCGAGCGATACAAACATCTACCACGAACTATGTATATACATTATATATATATATATATATGCTGTAACAGTGTGAGTTGCGTAAATAAGCTCACGGAGAGAATCTCGTATATATGTACACGTACCCTCCTAGTAACAATACTGGATCGGAATGCGACGCCGATGTAAAACTGCTAGTAGAATTAAATGGCCGCAATAAAGCTGCTATCTTTCTAATGAAAAGCGAGGAAGAGTGGCGCAGCCCGCAGGATTTCGTTGGGTGGACCAAATAAGCGAGAGATGGACCAGCAGTGCTCCTATTCTTTCCTCGACGCCGATTGAATTTCACAGGACGGCGCAGTGTGTGACTTTTTCCCCTAGCACCATCTCATCTAGTTCCATATCACTGCTTTATATATACGTATTAATTCTTCGTGCATTGATTCGCGAACGAAAGGAGCGTCGCGACGGAACGTCGGACAAAGGACTACGATATATATATATATATATATATATATGTTACTTTTTTCAACCACGTTCAACGTTTTCTCCTTCTCGTTCATCCCAACAGTTTATTCTCCGATCAAACAGAATAATGGAATCAGCCATGATCGCTTTACACGATCTCTGAGTTAGCGGGAGAAAGATGGCGAGGACGATGGAGCACTTTCTCGCTTGGCTCATTTGCTGGACGAATTATAAAGGACGAAGCGAAGGATCTAGGTCCGTGTATACGTTTCTCGGTTCGCGACGTGCGTCTCAACAACGACGACGACCTGTCTCCCCCTACCACCCTCTCTTTATTTAGGTAATCTTTCGTGAAGGAATTTAGTAACGGTCGGTCCGAGAAAGGGTATAAGGGTAGGGATAGTGGGGAGGGGTGCAGTTTTCGAGCAAAACAGGCGGAGATGAGAGTCATCGGCTCTCATCTGGCCGCGATAAAAAGCACCGGTGCCGAAAAGGTCGTTACGTAAATCCAGCCGGTAATTGGCCCGAGCTTATTGAAATGTACAACGGTCCGTGGATGACACTCTCCCAGGACCTCGCGTGCATTATTTCACATTGAGAATAATGTAATTCTGGTCACAGTGCGAGGGTAGGAGATTTTTATCTGGACCCTTACCCCCCCCCCCCCCCCCCCCACGACAAACGTTCGTCACACTCGTACAACGCGCGTACGTCCCCCCCCCCCCCTCCCCCCTCTACCTATCTCTCCCGCATGACTATACGAACAAACTTATGATTTGATCCTTCCTCTTCCTCTATACAGGGTGAGGCACTTAAGCCGCCCCAGAATATGGATGCAGAAAGGCGCGTATCTCTTCACCTATAAAAGATATTCAATTTTTGCATAGAACCTTTCTGAAAGCAAATAACAAGAGGCTTCGAAAATGTCCTATGGAAAAATTGAATATCTGTTACAGTTAAAGAGATACACCTCTTTTTCGGCATTCGTATTCTGGGGCGGCTTAAGTGCCTCACCCTGTATACTTGTGCCTCCCGACAGACAAACGTTACGACACCTTTATTCACCGTTAGTGAATATCGCTTTCAAATAATCTGCCCTTAACTTACCAAAACCTGAATTCTAATGAAGAAAGTCGACGTAGCGCGAGCTACGTAGCACGGGCTTGACACAACAGATTTTAGATTTCTTTACAAGTTCTGCCCCGAGGCGCTTGATCGTTTTTCGATAACCCCCATCCCTCTCTAATTTATACCAGTTGCGCGTATACGGTCCTATCAAGAACGGGAGATAACGTGAATTTCAATTAGAGAAAAAAAGGAAACAAAGAAAAATGCTTTGGCGAAAGAGATCTCTTTTCAAACCAGTTTCTCACTGTATACAGCTGTCTTTATCCTCGTGTACGTGAGATGCTCGCGCGACAAATTTGGAAATCTCACGCTTCGGAATTTATACATTACTCTTACATACGTATATATATATATATATATATATATATATATATAATTACACGAGGATTCTTGGTGAAGGAATATATATATATATGAAAGTTTGGACTACATGTCTCCTGCTGAACCGAATAGTCACGCGTGCTTGAATTTGCGTTTGGAGTAAAAGGAAAAAGTGCAAAGTTCAATGCTGGCGGTTTATCTTTCTCCGAAACACAACACTTGGCAGAAAGACGGGGACGGAATTACAATGGCAAGAGAGTGGCTAAGGTATGGGTGTACACGGACGGAGAGAGCTGGCATGATGACATGTAGCGCGCGTCATCCGCCGCCGCGTGTCCATATCGCAGTTGGTTTTGTAAGAATTTTCCAAGTGGAGAATAGAGGAGAGAGGAGAGAGGAGAGTGGATGGTTTATGGTTTATGCAGCGACCTCCGAAGGACCTCCTTCAGCTACAACTTTACCGTCCTCCCTCTCTCTCTCTATATATATATATATATATATATATATCACCCCTTCACCTCGGTCTCGGAACAACACCGAGGAGGAGCATAGCGATGCATCCATCCTCCTATATCCCCCTAAAAGCCCAAAAACATCGAGCATGACAAATAAAACAAGAAACACACGCAAAAAACCAATAGACCACGCATGCCTCGCGCACAAACACAGAAACGCCTGTCCACGAGAGTTCTTATCCGTTTCATCTGTCGCGCTTCTCTCCCTTACTTACCTTGAAAACAGCTGAAAATATTCGGATTAGCATATAGAGGAAGAAGGCGAATTAAAAGAAAACCAAAGCTTCCGATTGATCCGTTTAAATGTACGAAGAACTTGACAGAGTCATAGATCAACGTTATCATGAGCTTCATAATGCTAGCTCGCGGATGACGTCTCATCGAGACTCTCTTTCGGTCTCTCGTGTTTTGTGTATGGCGTGGATCATCCAGTTCAAACGATTTATTCAGCGAAGCTCCGAAACGACCAATAGAGACCCAAGAATCTTGTACATCTCGGGACACGAACATCGTTACTTTAAATCTGGGTACGATCAGGCCCCTTTTTCCAGCATCTTGCCATTCCACTGGATAACGGTGTGGTCCTCTTTCTCTTTCATAGAAATCAATTCTTCCACTTCTGACATTATTCTAGAGTATCCAAATCTTTATCACGTGGACATCTCTGAAAACAGTAACCGCAGTTACATTGAAATTTATAAACACTTTCAACGGGTATATAATTGAATTCTTTTATATATATATATACTTAATTATAGTCGTGTTACAAATGACGAAATTGTGAGATGTATGGATGATGACCAATCGTGCTTATGCAGTAATATGGAATATGATTATATATTATAATAAGAATTGGCACGTTAGAATTTCAAGTGTATGGTTCTTTCACTGGCGCAGTTCAACTGTATATATATATATATATATATATATATAGATTGCAGACACAGAGAGTCACGCACGTAGGTCGCTCGAGCTTATCGTCGCGTTCGCATCCGCCAAGGAGTCGGAGAAACGAATATAGAGAAAGCGAGGAAGAGGGAAAAAATACAAGATTCCCAGGATCACAGCGGTGGACTTGACGGGGACTCGTGTGCCTCGGCCAGTTATGCGGAAGAGAATTCGTGGGGTTCGAGTGTCGACTTCCGGTATATCATCGTTTATGTACAAGAAGAGGAATAAGAGGAGAAAAAAATAAGGCAAGAACGTTAAGGCGTATATGACGGAGGACAGCGGTTCGGAGAGGATTGAAATCCGGCTAATTAAATAATCCTGCGACGAAAAGGTCGCAACGGGTCGATAAGGGCATCGCATTCTAACAGAAGAAACAGGAGTCGTAACATGGCGATGGCGGTAAGGGCTGAATCGAGAAGTGGAGGAGCCGAGAGCAGTCTGCATGTATATTGGGACGGCCCGGCCGTTCCGCGCGTCGCCGTGAGGGAAAAGAAGAGAAACGAGGGTGAGAGAGAGAGAGAGAGAGAGAGAGAGAGAGGAAGAGAGGAAGGGAGCAGCAGGGCGGTGGTGGCGGAGCGGAGATGAGGGGAGGCTCGAACATCGGTTCGTGAGGCCACCAGCCGCTGGAATCCGAGATCGCGTCTGATCGCAATTAAGGCCCCGCTTGGAGCGCGGCTGTGAATATTTTATTCCACCATCGTCGTCGTCGTCGTCGTCGTCCTCTCTCTTCCCCATATGTGTGTGTGTGCCTACGTATATCCTTGCCCCGCGCTCGCGCTCCACCAAAAGGGACTCTTGCCCCCCGCACCCTTCCATCCGGTACCAAGAAGATACCCCGCGTTGCGCGTGGTGCACGCCCTTCCCACTCCTCTCCCCTCTGGGCCCGCAAGATGACTCCCCCCCCCCCCCCCCCCCTGAAGAAGTTGGAGAGTGGTGCACTGAGAGAGATAGCGAGAGGTAGGAGGACCCAATTCGAAACGAGCGAATTTGAATACGAGCGGCCAGCCTGAAACAATGGGGACATCCAAGGACCACACGGGATGCGAGCAAATGGTCGAACAACCGCAGGACATGCGTTCTCCGCCAACGGACTACCTTTCTCTCGATGCCCCAGGACTACCACTGTGAAAGCACTCCTTCTCTTTGCTCCCGTCTAATTCCTTCGGACCCTCCGCCGACTACCTTATTTTCTCACCTATGGCTATATATATATATATATATATATATATATATATGTATATACGTATACTGAAAACTCGATCGATCCATACCGATTTCATGCAATTTGGCGAACCGCGACCAACCGAACAAGGACCAAACCTTTTTTTTCCTCCCGTAATCGATACCGACCTATACGGGGACGCTATCGCTTCGATCCAACACGTGTAACGTACTACCGGACCGGGGCCGGATGATCGGCTGATATTTTCCCAGCGTCGCACGTCCGAGAAATTACAAAAGTCCTGCTGCACGTCTCTCGCGCGGCGTTATTAAGAAATTTATAAGAGACGATGGAAGAATTAATTTATACGGTAGGATTGTTAGAGGGGGTGGTAATGAGTGTGCGGTGGGTGATCGTGACAGTTTACGTGACAGACGGGGATACTTGTCAGGTTGATAGGGTGGTCCAACTTGGAAGGCTCCTCGAATAAATAGGCCGATCGTCGGGGAGGCCGGGAACCGCTTAAAAAGGACGACGGAGACACGGACCAACTGGGACAATTCACGTGGAATCGCTAACGAGCCTGCCAGACACACCCGAACGATCGATGACTTTGCGGCTCGAAATTTCCAGCCACCGCGGCACAAAGTGGTTCGTCCTGACGATATATAAGCTCGAGGAAAAATCCTGGGAAATCCTAGTGTAGGTTATTGACATTTTCAGCATATATATATATATATATATATATATATAAAGGTGGGAGAGAATACAAGAGCGGAGCGAAGAAATATAAAGGAAACGCGGTCGCGGCGGCGCGGTGGCGGCTACGGCAGCGGCGATAGGGCGAATCACGATCGTGCCAGAAGGAAACAAACGGCCGATCAGTTATTGCCGCATTTGCCGCACGGCACAAACGATCCCTGAATCGGCCTCGATGCTTCAAAGATCACCGCGTGACTTTGCTTGGAAGTTGACCCCGGAATAACTTCCCCGGATGGGCCCTGCGAGAATCTTTTGCAGCAAAGGGGTTAAGGAACGGGGTGAAGGGAGGGTCGGAGAGAAAGAGTGATAGTCGACGGAGGCGGTTCGAGATATCAGATCGAGTCCGGCTTCGACGAGGGGGGGGGGGGGGGTAGAAGGAAGATGAGGAAGAAAAAGACTGAGACGACGAAGAAGAAGAAGAAGAAGAAGCAGAAGAGGTGGGGGTGTAGAAGCGGAAGAAGAAAAGATGGCGTATCTCAGCCTTAGGAAGGACCCAGTAGCCGGTAGGGATGTTCTGGTAGGTGAGCACACAACGTTCACCATCGCTACCACATCGATTGATTGCTCCGATTGGCCCATTCCATCGATAAAAATCCTAGCTGACGCTACCACACTGATATCTTCCAAGCTTTTCTCTCTTTCCCCATTCCTCCGCTTCCCTCTCACTCTTTTCAACCACTAGCACCGACACCCTCCTCTCGCAATCTCAAAGAAGGATTCTATAGCACCGCTCGCAAACTCGTGTGTGCCACTTTGGAATTTAACCGAGACGAAACGTCGATCGGTAATTGGAGTCCCTGCTAGAGATGGAAAAATTCTCTTCTACCTCGATCGGGAGGGAATGCGGGAGAATTCATCGTGTTTGGTAGGCTACTCGCCATTTTCTAATCGATCAACCGGTGAATTACAGTCGTCGGAGAGAGTCAAGTTTTTCTACGTTTCACCGGGGGAAGAGAAAAGTGTGGGTTGGCGCAATGAGGATGGGAGAGCAGTAGCACAAGTGGCAAATCTCATCTCTTAGCTTAAGGTCCAACTACCTGCCTACCAAGTTGTTGCTGCCAAGAATTACAATGATCGATCGAGCCAGCGTACAAAGTCTCGAGAAGGCGCGTGTATTCGTTCCGACTATTTGTCAGGCTTCATACGTCTATCGCGTGTACATGTACGCGCATATACGTGCTGCGCGATCTGTCGCTCGCTTGAAAATCTTCCTAATGCAGTTCGCAACCCTGTCAAATTTCCGTCTCGGACCCAACGTCTTTACTTTTTCCATTCCCTTTCATCTCCCCCTCTTCGATGTACACTTTTTCTCACCATTTTTTACACCAACAGCTTTCTCAGGATTATCAGAGGACGCGTTAAAATGATCGATCGTCTCGAGGGGAAAAGTTTGCTCCTTGACAATGCGAGAATCGTGAAAAGTGTTTTCTCGCCACTTGTGTATCGAAAGGTAGCAAGGTTCTCTGCTGTTATAAAGAGGCATGCAAAGAGAGAGAGAGAGAGAGAGAGAGAACTGCTGAAAGAACAATGCATAAACGCTGAAACGCTGATGAATTATGCATGTTGGCACCTTGATTTTTCTTGGACTAGCTCGCGGCGAAGGAAGTATCGTCATATCAACGCCCTATTCGTGTCACATTCAACCAGTGTTTTTCACTTTTAATTATGACACGCGTTACATACCTTCAGCATCCATTGCCAGAAACACCTACACGGATCCAACTGTTTCTCATTTTTTTCGCTCGTCCATTCGAATTTAAAGCATCGGGGCTAACCAAGGACTATTACCTATATATGCATAGGTATCGATAAATCGAACAAAACTTCAGCTTAGCGATTATTCAAGAAGTAGACCGAGCTAAACAACACTCTATCGAAAGGTAAAACGAGACAACTGCACGATCTTAGCTGAGACCATACCAAAGTTAAGTTGGTTTATTGATGCCACCCTACGAGTTTTACCACTTTGACACAAACTTTCGAATCACAGATCGACTTGACCACTTTAGCCAAATCATTGTTCAGATGTAAAAAGAGATGAAAGAAATACCAATACGTTCCATCGTTAAAAGAATTCATTATAGTAAACCCTAAAGGAGATATCATTATACCTAAGCGATCGATATACAGCTTAGAAAAATCGACGACACTCATCAGGATCCTTCGATCTATTATACGAACTAGGAAAACTTTCGACTTCAACTTTCTGCCAACTCTTTTTTTTTTTTTTCTTTCTTTACGTTTAGCCATGGCCATTGAAATGTATCCGATAGCTTCAGGCGTTGCCATATCAAAAGTCCCGCGAGCACCTATTTCGATGCTAAATAAAAAAGCAATTCTCAACGCACCAAAGTGCAGGCAAGTGGGAAACTTTTCCTCAGCATCGTCTGAAATTAGCGATTGGTGTAATGAAAAGTATCGATCGTACCGTATAATTATTTCCGCGTGGCTTTTATATCGAACATTTACGATGAAATAAATCAGATTGGTCGGCGGAACGTTGCGCGTGAAGAGTAGGTGGAGCACCAAAGATCAAGGGTTAAGTATCGAACGCTATGTGCGAAAAAATATAATACATATAATATCCGTACGATTCATCTGCATCGAGCTCGTTGTTGAAAATTCCTTACAACAGTATATATATATATATATATATATAGAATCAAAAGGTGAAATTAGTAAGATATTTGAAAGTGGATTTATAAAGAAAGCGTTGTAGGGCATATTGGCGTTTGTACTTGCAAGTTAATTGTGCATACTGAGCAGAAGAAGAAGAAGAAGAAGAATAAGGATGACTGTCGCTGAAAGGAGTTCGGATCGAGGTGGTTTCTCACGTGTCGCGCACGCAGCGTTGGCTGGTGGGGAATGAGGAAGGGAAAGCTTGTACGTAGGAGGAAGAAAGAGAGAACGAAGAGTCGTAACAAGGAACCCCCCGTGGACGAACTAATTCTCCCGGATGACTGGCGCGAGCTACGGCCCTGCGGGGGTCTGAAACAATGTGCGCGCGAGAAACGGCCCAGCCAGGCTCTTGACTTGCTTTGGCCCGTTAAACCCCCCCCTCCACCACCCTCCTCTCTCTTTATATCCAGCCCTGCAGACTCCTTATCGCTCTCTCTCTCTCTCTCTCTCTCTCTCTGCCGGTCTATTTGCACCGCCAAACACCAATACCCCGAAACATCGCTTTCCACTCGACAACAACTATTCGCTGAATCACCTTGAGGCTCCGTATATGCGCGATGTGTCTCGTCCATCCGTGCAGCGACGTGTAAGAACGATCGCCTGGAAACCGATCGTTCCTCTCAGCAGCCACAACACTCCGAGCGAAATCTTCCCCATGATTAAAACTATTCCAACTTAATATATATATATATATATATATATATATAGAGAAGCTTCTCTTTGCCAAAATCCAACGATATATTACGACACACTTCTATATATATGTATGGATTATAATTGGTACAATTGTAATTTTTCACGCTCTATAGTATATGGAGTAATATAAGGAGATAGGGGGGGGGGGGGGGGGGGGATGTTATTTAAAAAAGCGGGCGAAGCAAAAATGGCGTATCATACCCGTTGCTGGTATCGCCGCGCGGCCGCGCGGGAAGCATTGAGAGACACCTGCCCCATGCAGCGAAATACATTGCATTAATGGTTCTTCCTGTAATTACTATTGTTTTTTGCATTATCACCTTAACTTAATCAAAAGTAGCAAGGCACTCGGCAAAAGTCATCATTTGCCGAGTGCGATCGAGCGAGAGGCGAATAACGCGCTAAATCTCATTTGATTTTCGTTTATTCTTTGGGCGCACGGTTCCTCTCCTTGCAAATATCAAGTTACTTCTTTGGAATCATGAATTTTCCTCGTTCTCGAATCGCGCCAAGAGGTGTCCGAGTATAAGTTTACTCGCGCGGTGCTCAATTGCACGGACATACACGGATGGAGGCTCGATAAGTTTGATTAATTAATGATAGAGGGGCATGGGGTTATTAGCCAGGTTGGTCGGAGCGGTGATAATTAGGGAAGAAAATATGAGGCGTTCGAACGACAGCTAGCTATAGGTATATGGCGAGGAGGAAGAGAGAGAGAGAGAGAGAGGAGTGGGCAGAGATAACGGGTGGCGTCGTTGAGGCTAGAAACCCGATCCGAGTCCACCCACCACTCGTCTAACGAATTCACGTCACGTAGAGGCGCGTATACACGCGTGCACGCTGCACCGCACCACGCGCTTCTATCGCAAATAGAAATCTAGCCGTTGCATAGCCCGGCGAGCCTATCGGGTCCACTTTTCGCCGAACTGGCACCCACCACCTCCACGCACCTTCGAGATCCCGTTTTCGGGACGCGTCCCGTCCAATCTCTCAACCTGCTCCTTTTTTCCCCCTCTTAACTTTCCTCTCGAAAGAAACCACCCTCGCGATAGCATCTCCACAATTGTCAGTAGTCTGAAATTAAACTTACCAATCCGGACATAGTATACTACAATCAATAAAAATCTTGTATTCTCTACTATACACCTATACATACATTCAAAACGTTTGTTTATTCAATGGTTAAAATTAAGCAATTGTGCAGGTTTGGTTGGCTCTCTATTAGGAAATTGGATTGCGGGATTTGGCAATGGAACGTTGTGTGGAGAGATCCGGAGCGATCCGAACGAAGAGACATTTGGCCAGTGGCGTTATATACATATATGTGCATGTATGTGGCCTGTAGAGAAACGCACGCATTGACGCGTCCGAGTGCGAGTAGCTGATAACTCTAAACGTTTAGAATCAGTGTGGAAATGATGTTGGAACTGTGGAGAGGCGCTTCGAGCGGGGCAGTAAGTACGGATCGGGCAAGGTGCTACATGCAAATACACGAGCCTAAAGTCGTATTACACCGAGAGTATCGATCGTTGCCACCGATTGGACATTTCGACACGGACCTTGCTAGTAAAAGGATCGACGAGCCTATCGACCATCGAGACGTATGTCCATTAACCTCGTTCTATTATGCACACACCCACACACAATGATCATCTTTTAAACGCTTTGTGTGTACCCTTTATAGACTTTTCACTCAAATTTCTATATTGCAAGTGTCAGACTTACGGCCGAAAATGTGGAAGAAGAAAATAGCAAGATTGCAGAGTATATTCAATGTGTTATTGTTAATTTGTACTTTGCACCACTTACAATTAAAATAACCTTTTAAAATAGTGCGATAACTTGAAAAAATGTGAATATCGTCAGTTCCTAGTGCGCGTGTTTTGTTTTTCTTGTGTATTCGCACTTTTCCTAACTTCTAGTCCCACAAGATACAGGCTTCGCCTGCGAAAAGAGGCGGCAAGTACATAAATCGTCTAGCGTAATTAATATAGTAAAATAAAATATTCGAATTAAAACAATTAGTGAAATTCAAATGTTAGACAAGTATTTACTTTTACCTTGGCAAAAGTTAAAATTTTGAAAAAATAATAGTAACACAAAAATTATTTGCTCGGGACCCGTGGTATGCAATCTTATCAAATAGCCATATTTTCTACTTTATATGATACAAACACTTTACACGCACTACGTACTAACGATAATCACGATTTTATCAATTATTACACTGCCTTTTAGAAGATAATTTAATGACAAAACGAGAAAAGTTCCACAGCAAAAACAACGCACCAGGCACTGACGTTTTTTAGTATTATTTCTTTGATCTCACTGTACTTTGAGGGATTTTCTGATTAAGAATATGGATAGAAGCAGGAATTTCGGGGAAATGATTGACGAGAAACGAGGAAAGTGCACCGGGGCGCGCGCTCGAAGAGCGGACAAACGTCCCGGCTGGCCCCGGTCGCGTTGGGAGGATTGGAAAAACCGTCGCGCGGCGGTCGTTTTCGCATTTGCCCGAGCACGTTCTTCCCGCTCCCGATGTCCCTCCGCCATGTTTCTTTTGGTTTTTTCGAAACGGCCGCGCCGCCACGGTTTTTCGAATCCCCTCAACGCGACCGGGGCCAGCCGGGACGTTTGTCCGCTCTTCGAGCAGCGCGCCCCGGTGCACTTTCCTCGTTTCTCGTCAATCATTTCCCCGAAATTCCTGCTTCTATCCATATTCTTAATCAGAAAATCCTGAAAAACGTCAGTGCCTGGTGTGTGCGTGGTGTGCGTGTGTGTCGAGACACTACCGTGTCTCTTGATGTGTGCAACGTTGTAAACTTTTATTTTTATGGGATCCGCTTGTACAGAGATCGTTTCTACAACCAAACACTACTCCGCGTCACCCCTCTCCGTTCAACCGATCTCGGTCGCGTCCGTCATCGCTTCTTGTCAACATTATTATCCGATCTTAATATTTCAACCGTCTCTACCTATACTATAGTGATTATTTACACAAGGTTAAGGATCTTTACTGGTCCACTCTGGAGCAATATAGCAGTCGGAATGTTTTTCTACTACAGACAAAATTGCCTTCAATCGGTGTTTCTTATACAGTTGTTACTTGGTCAGTCACATCGCTATAACACTATCAAAGCCTCGTTTCCTTTTTTTGAATATTCGTAGTTACAAAACATTCGAGTACCTTTGAAGTTTGTCTTATGTTTGCCAATCGCACTTATAGTTTCTCTTATAATATGTACACGTATATTCTCAAGAGTGATTCTACATATAGTGTGTGTTTACCTCTGGTGAGTGTTATTTTTCTTGTATAACATATACTATATATATATATATATATATATAGTACACGTAATACTGTGCAAGAGCCAAAGAAAAAGTCTAATATTATTATCTGCAACTTTTTATCGTACCGCAAAATATACAAGTACAGTTTGTACATACTTTATTCCCTTTTTCTCGTTTCCACTAAAAATTTGTACGCTATCTGAAGACAGATAAAAGATGAATGGTTGGCAATGTCAGAGTAAGAATAGGAGAATGGATAAAAATGGTAAATGTTTGTGTAGGCTCTTTGGAGAGTTATATCTACATCTGCGCGTTCTTCGCAAAGCAACAGCAGCAGCATACATATATCTCTCGGTACTGTTGCCCATTTTCGGGTAAATTCCTTCTATCCGGTCGAATGTACGTATACGTATACTGTGCTTCGCATTCTCTCTTTTCTGTCCAGAGAAGAAAGAGAAAAGGGGAGAGAAAGTATATAGGGGGGGGGGGGGGGGGAGAGAGAAGGAAAAGGGAGACGAGAGACGAATGGAGTCGAGTCGAAACGCGAGAGTCTCGCGCGCATCAACATGAGCATTATACTTGAAGCACTGCAAACGCTGCTGGACGAACCTGGTCATTTTATATATATATATATATATACACGCTGCTACCTTTTTATTCCGCTTTTTTCTTCCTCTTCTCTCCTCTTCCTCTTCCTCTTTCTCTTCTCGGAAGCTACTATATACAGCAGAGATTTTGACGATAAGGGGTGGATTCTGTGGCCGCACTTGTTCCATCACCGATCCATAAATCGAGCAATTTGTCGAGATGTCCGCGGGGTTTTGATCTCCACCGATTCGAATCTGGCCCAACGTTCCTCTCTCTCTCCCTCTCTCGATATACCCAAAGAGCCTGGCTGGCTGCGCCTGCCTACTTTCTGACCGCCAACCTTCCAGCCAGCTCGCCATGCTTTTTGCATAATTATGCCGGATGCGAATGTCGATATCGCGTGTCATCAAACGCCAAAGCTGGCGCGCTTCGTGCTTTAGATTGTGTCACGATGGTGTTCGACATAACTCATTCGCCCCAATACCAACTGCGCGGGATCCTTCCTTCTCTCCAACCGGTATACTCTTCCTGCTACTCGAGAAGCACACAGCGCAGCTTTTAGTCCGATATGTCCTCCTGTGGTTACGGAATGGAACCAACCGATGGTCCTTCGTCGCAGCTTTCGTGACATTTCATCCCCCACTACATTGTATATGTATATATATAGAGAGACTCGAAAACCGTACACTATTTTGCAGGAATAAATGAAATTATTAGAGAAAGAAGCGACGAAGGGGATGAAATATTCCACGAATCCATCATGAAGCTTTAAATCACTCGGGGACGGGAGGACCGTTTCCCAGTTGGACAAACGCGGAATACCGCTTGTTATATTATTAAAATTCCTCGACGAAAAAGCTGCCCAGGGAATTTCCGATTTTTTTTTTTCTCTCTTCTCTCGAATATACCCGCGGAGTTTTTGCTCCTTTTCGTCCTTTTTTCCAACGAGTTCATGAAAATGGCGTAGACTTGGTCGGGAAGTGCAGGTTTGCATCGCGGTAGAGGGCACCGCGGCCCCTTTGTGATGCGTGCCGGAATTCCAGCGTCAGAAAGCTACTTCATATAGTTCTGAGGCTGCAGAGTGGGACTGCTGGGCTCGCTTTATACACACGCCTATGTTTGGCCACCTTGTTCTTTTATTAGGCAGATCCCGCTGACATAGTCGGCGCGTTTTCACGGCTCCCCGAAGTCGGCATACAAAATCAGCCGCGATATTTAACCACTCGCTCTAAACTCTAATAACACATATATATATATATATATATATATGTACAGTGTAAAAACTTTGGATTTCCTCAAATATTCTTCGCTGGGTCATTCTTTCATGCAATATATATATATATATATAGATGCACCGTCCTCTTTTCTCGTATTACACGTGCAATAAAAGTATCGTTGGACGCGCAACATGACGAAGGATCGGGGAAAAATGTGACGATGGCCGATATGCAAAATTAGCTGAAGAAATAATGCACGTAATACGTGGTTCCTGTGTTACTGCATGGCTTCTTCTCCTCGAGAAATTATTTGTTTGTATTTTTTTGTGTACGCCGAGATTTAATGCGAGTCTCGTCGTGCGCATCTCGAATTAAACAGGTAATTTGATCGACTTTTACGTGGACAATCACGCTGCGGAGATCTCGCGTATATCGGAGGGGACTGCTATATTACAGTGGAATGGTATATAGGCTGTGCACGGTTCGTGTGGAAGGGAGGAAGATCGCGGCTCGGCGCGGCATTTAATATATAAATATGTAAATAATGCAGTGGCTCGGAGTATCTTTCATGCGACTGGCTCCTCCAGTGGTGGCAGTTAACTTATGGCAGGGACCAGGAAGACCCGAGTTTCCTTCCTTTTGCTCGCACACCCATAATGGCGTCACTGACTGCGAATCTATCGTCGCATTTCAACCCCCTACCACCAACGCCGGCAGCACCCCCTCCCCCCTCCCCCACACCTTCTCGACCACTTAGGACCTCGTTCGACATTAGCTTCATTCTCACTCATCCTTTCAAACAATATCCATATTCCAAATTGATATTTGCATAATTTCCAGAGACCACCGAGCGATCGCTAGCAGGGACGTTTACAGGACGTTTACAGAAGGTTGCTTTCTCACTCTCTCTCTCTCTCTCTCTCTCTCTCCCCCGAGTCATATCTCTATATATAGGAGTGTTCGCGCGAAGCACGTGTTTTGCCAGTTCCTATTGTTTCCTATATGATAAATGTAAATCCAGTTTTTCGCTCGCGTACCTCACCTCCAACACTGGTCAACTTCCTCCTGCACCCCCTTCCCCCCCCCCCTCCCCCCCTTCGCCCTACCTCCTCGTATTACTTTAACCCGATACCCACCACGATCCCTGCACGATACTTTTTCTTCTTCTTCTCGTTTTCATTACCTCGACTAAACCATAATTGCACAATTCACACTAAACTTTGTTGCTTCGTTATCTTTGATTTTCTTAACCAGCTGAAAAATTCCCATTATTTTTTTAATCCTCCTTTTAGTCGGGTATCTTATTTAATATTTCGTAAACGAGGAATTATATGTTTTGCCCTCCCAGGTAGTACGATAAAAAACCAATGCTGAGGAACGAAATGGCGGACAGTAAAATCTGCTTGAAATGAAAATATAAAATGCTGATGAAAATCATAATGAAATCTAAGGATAGCCTTGGTGCACTTCTTTTTATAATGAAAGTATGGACAAAGAGAGATTTTTAATAGGGCACTCGTAATCTTTGACCGAGCCAGCTCATCTCGCGCAACTCTGCTTTGTCATTGGCTTTTAATGATTCTCCACCCCCTCGCTCCGAGTCGTTTTCCTTTCTCGCACCTTTTGATGCTCTCGTATTCCACCGTCAGATAAGCAAACTTACTGTGTACGGACATAAGGGAAATTTTGCGAGGGGACAGTCCAAGGAACCTCGCAGATAATACCATTGTCATTTCCTTGATTATCTTCATGCTCTCTCATATTACTCTCGCCTTTATTATTCTTGTTAACGTTGTTGTTCCTCGTGTCACGGGCCCATAATCTAAGACAAATACCTTTACGCTTGCAAGCTTGCACCGTCCAGATAAAATGTTGTAAAACGCATAATTTGGCAAATTAAGCAGCTCGAAAGAAACTTTCTTCCCTTCTTCTTTTCCTCTTTCGCTGAAACATTGCAGAATTTCACAAACTGTCAAAGAACCCTCGCGTACATACCTGACGAATCGCGCATAATGCACAATTGGTGGTATCCTGACATTGTTGCAAATCACATATTAGTGCAATAAACGAAGGAAATTAAAGAGGTAGCCGTAAATACGCAAGTTTCGAGCGTGTCTCACTCGTTGGAGGAATAAAAAATGTGTAAACGGAGGATATAAAGAAAGGTTTCATCACTAAGATGCACGGCGTATAAAAGATCTTCTCACAGTGGAAAAAATCATCGCTTATGGGAGAAAAGAGGTTTGGTCGAGAGGGACCTTTTTCGCGATAGAGTACAGTCGCACGTGCAGCAGGAGGTCCTTAAAGACTCGCCTCGCACAATCATAAAGATACATAAAGAGCGCGGATATATATAAGTTGGTAGCTTCTGAAATCCGTGGCTGATCTTGAACCGATAGTGTTGGGAGACTCAGCGGGCAGCCTTGGCTACTATGGCACCAAACGATCTATGGTCGTGACGAGAATCCACGAACCATTACATCCAATGAACCTGCGCAATGTGTGCTATACTCTCTCTCTCTCTCTCTCTCTCTCTCTCTCTCTCTCTCTCTCTCTCTTAAAGCCTTTTTTCCAAAGACTCGAGAGAGTAGCCCAACGCAAAATATCTCCACTATTTTGATCGTACAATTTCCTACGCGTCTCTCCTATAACCAGACAACCACGTTAATTATTCGTTAACGATCCTCCACTCGCCCGAATCATTTAAATGTTTTCTCGAGAAATTTCTGAACAAACGTTGACCGAAAAAAAAAGAGAACTCGTGCTCCTCTCTATTGGAGTAGAAAATACGCGTAAGGTATATTAGTGGGAGCGACATTTAGCTGGCATAACGTCGAATCTGGACAGGTACCCTCGATCATTCTTATCGCTCTCGCAGGATCTTTCACGAGCGTTAAGAAAAATGTTTCCTCCGGACAATCACGGACAATGCGGACCCTACACCCACAAGTAAAATCGGAGACTCCTCTTGTAAAACAAATGAAGCACGCTTGACTTTTGACTTTGCTCGTTTTAAATTAATTAAAGATGGCTGCTTCGGCGTACCCTGTGTATACGTGGAATATTCGGTGGGAGAGATCGAGCGAGGCAATGCCAAAGAGATAAATTGAATAAATATATAAATAGTGGGTTTGGGGAGGGGGGGGGGGTGGGGACACGCAAGGACGGTTAAAGAGACGCGTACGAATTTCGCGTTACCTTAATCGGAGCGCATCGTGCTCTTTTCTTTGCAGCGCTGATGCATAAGCGCAGCTGGGATTAAACGAGAAGGTCCAAGATAGCTCCGTTTTATGGACTATACCACTCGTTCCTTGTACGTGAACTGAATCCATGCACACACTGCTCCGCTAGAACCGATTTTTCTTCGCTACACACCACGTGTCTCGGCCCATAGCCTCGTTTTCGAATCGTTCTCCCTTTCCGCGAAAACCTCGGAGATTGCGTTACTCTTGCACAAAGTGTCTTTCTCTCTACGCACATATATATGTGTGTATGTGTGTGTATGTGTGTGTAGCGAGAAATACGAGAGAAGAGAGGAAATATGACGGAAGCAACGGGTTGATTGGCACAAGTCCACGCGGTGTGTCCTGAAATCAGTTGGGTCAGAGAGGCAGAGACACTGAAAGAGAGGAGGTAATAGGATCCGCAGCTACGATCAAGAAGTTAGACACGATAAATCTAAAGGGGAATTAATTGCCGTTTGGTCCTGTCCAGAGTCTGGGTCCGGTCCGGATCCCATGCTTGCGCGCACTCTCCTCCTCGTCTCTTTCGAGATTTGTCTCTTTTCTCCACTGGTAGGGCAGAGCGAGAGAGAGAGAGAGAGAGAGAGAGGGGAGGGGGAGGCTCGAAAAGAGAGAGGCTCTCACTTGGAGTTGGTCCCGAGCTCACATTCTGTGTCCGTTCTCGGACCCTCCTTGCCTCCAACTGGTTGACATCCTACAAATAAAATCAGCTCGAGGAATGCTCGCGACGACACGGGGCCTGTGGGACCCCTTCGAGCGATCCAGCACTACTTGGCCACTCTCTCGAGAGCGAGAGGGACTATACGAAGCAGCGCAGGTGGGACAAGGATGGGCCCCACCATTCGACGTAATATATGGTAGCCTTAAGACAACGGTTAGGTATACCTGGATATCCTGCGGTACCCATCTCTGCCTCCTCCTACCTACACCATCACCACCACCGCAACCAACACGTAACATCAACAACAATAAGAGCAGCAGCAGCAGCAGCAGCAGCAACGCCAACCAAAACACATTACACGTATATATGTAGCTACGTGTCCCACGTGCGTGTAACCGCGCCTCTCCTTGCTAAAACCCTCTTCCACCCCCCCCCCCCTCCTTCTACCTCGTACCTCTTCTCCAACAACTTCGCAATACCCTAGCTCTCTTATATACACGGTTCTCTCTGTATAGCTGTTGCTGAAACTAGCCTACAGCCACCGTTCCTCGAATCCTTCCTACAGGCCTGCTTGCTTATATATATATACTACTTGCATCTCCACATTCGAATATATATATATATATGTATACCAAGTTGCATTGCTCCCGAGACTCTGCCATCATTTCAATTTAACTATCCTTCCAATTTCTCACCCTCCAAAACACTCTTCCTCCTCGGCTTCTCGTTCTTCATCCACACACGCCAACTCCAACGTCGAGCGATGATCATGAACAGCAGGACGATCAAGAGGATTTTCTTGGTTGGTACCATTAAAATTTCGACTATATCTATATAGGTATATAATATTGAAGTGGGGGCGAAGATAAAGTTGGATAGGGATTGACGCGAGTCTCGTTAAAGTAGGCAGGCAGCCCGGCCGATATATTCGCAGCCGTCGAGAATAAATCAGCGTACGGTGACCCATGGGACAAGGTGCAGCGAGTGTCAAGGCTACCTCGCTGATCGGTATCGAGCGAATTTTCAAATTCCACGCCACTCGCTCTTCTTTTTTCGAGGGATTCTCTTTTTTGACACAGAGTATCGATGTTCTTCTCACGGCTAAAAAAAGAGGAGGGATTGGAGCGAGGAGGGCCATCGATAAGATGGCTGCATAATTGAGGGGGCTGCGAGAGGAAAGAGAAGGCTGCTTCACTCTCCCCGTGGTTTGAAGAGGAAAGCCAAAGGGTTGGTACAGGTAGTGGAAGAGGGACGGCAACAACCTGGGAAACAAAAGGGCACGCTCTTCTTCGTGGTGGACCAACGGGGTTCAAGGGTAAAAAAACCCAACAAAAGTATGCGTGTGTGTGTGTGTGTGTGTATGAGAGAGAGAGAGAGAGAGAGAGAGAGAGAGAAATGAAAAAAGATATAGGAAAAAGAAGCGAAGAAGGAGAATGTTGTTCGCTGGTCGAGTTTGTCACCCAAGAAACGCTACATTATACCATTAAGGGTGTCTCTTAAATAGAAAAAGAGCAGGAGGGGGGGGGGGGGGGGAGAAAGTGGGCCGAGTTTTTCACGTGGCACAGATTTGCCAGAAGGAGCCCTAGCCCTTGCAGTGATTTACAATTGAATCGATTATTATGCAAGAGCCTCTTCCCCCGGGGTCCGGGTCCTTCTCCCGTACGTATACGCATTGCAATCAAAATTGATTGTGGGACAAGGTAGGTACGCTGATAAATTCTTCGCGTGCCTCTTAACGACAAGAGCAACAATATATACCAGTTACGGTACCGGGGCGTGCACGCAACTCGGCATTGGATTAATTATTCGTCGCAGTCATTGATTCATGATCTCAGTGGTAAATAAAGGTATCGCGAAAGGGTAAAAGTTATGGGAGAGCGCCGCTCGCCTGTTCAACGACGCTGGACTGCTCCAAGCAGCTATACACACATACATATATATATAGAGAGAAAGAGGGAGAAGGAAGAAGCAGAAGAAGAAGAAGAAGCAGCTTTAACAAATTCGTGTCTCGACGCAAAAGCTGGTTGTCAAACGAGATTCGCGGCAGGTACATTTTCTGACGGGACATTCCCTTGGGACAAAAAGTCCATCATATAGCGGCAAAATGTCCTCACACATCCAATTATCATAAAACGCTCCAGATGCTGACTGTGCCGGTTATGCGAGGCTCGACGAGCAACTATAAATTCTGCTTGCGTCCAAACGATACGTCCCTGTCGAATCCGCAGACCCGACTTTATTCCTGAATCCCTCTCGCAGTGCCGAGCTTGCTACTAGCTGCGGATCTTCCGAAGGACAGACGAGTAGCTGCAGAACGATCGGCATCCCACCTCTCTCTCTCTCTCTCTCTCTCGATTCTCCTTCTCCCACTCGAGTACTTGGTCCCCCTGATGGATTGACTCCAATAGCATCTCCGTCAAGCGTTAACGAACGTGGTGGTCCAAACCATGCGCGCGATTTATTCCTACCCAATTCATATACGAGTCCAAATAACCACCCTCGATCTTCCCCCTCCTCCCTCGGAAACAGATTTATCAAGTGGCTACGGTAAACAATCGTGACAAGCTATTCTAGGAATTGCTCGATCCAAAGAGACCATCGTTGATACGCGGACACCTACATATATATATATATATATCTCTCTATGCAGACCTATATAACATTCCGATTTCCCCCCACACCTTATAAGCGTAAACTTTTGACCGAATCTCTGCAAATCTCCTATTGGCCACTACCCAACGTCCCTCTCTCTCTCTCTCTCTCTCCATACTCCCTTATATACTATATATATATATATATATATAAAAGCAGCAACCTTTCCGGAGTACTCGAAACTATAGGACAATCCTGAAGAGTCTCGGCTGCCATTCTTCCGCAAATCATTCGATAAGTTTTCACGAAGAATATAAATAAGAGACGTACGCGTCAAAGGATGAAAAGTGTAGAGATTTACGCGGATAGACAGGTATATAGGAGGGAAAAAGATTGCTGTCGATAGCTGCCGAGAGGGTATACCTTCCAAGTTGCATGCATCGGCAGGCAACCCACGCGCATTGCACTCGCACGAAAACTTTAAAGAGCGTTCTCTGACTTCTCAGTCGATACTTAAATCACTCTGGTCACTCGATCAGCCTCGCGGCTCAGATTGATGTAAGGCCGTGTTTTACATTCAATTCAATTGGGCAAAAAACTCCTATCCATTGTGCCGCCGTCGACCTTCTTGGACGTTGGCCTCTCCTCTCTCTCTCTCTCTCTCTCTCTCTCTTATGGAGCAGAGTCTCGTCCCTCCCTTCGTTGCAGTTACAAACTAAACAAAATTCTAATTATACATAGAGCCTTTTCACCAAAATCCTCCCTCTTCCTCCCGTTGCACACTTAAAATTGACGAATTTATTCAACATTTTAAACATGACTTTGAATTTGACGAGACCTTGGAAGAAAATCTCAAGGACAACAATTACGCATTTGTACGATTCGATTATTCTGAAATTTTCGACAAATTCATCCATTAAAAATAAAGTTAACGGAGGGTGTAATTTGGTCCACAGTGTATATTGTCTATGAAGATATATATATATTTAACCAGTGTCCCACATAAAAGCTCAACTATATAGCTGAAAATAGTATGGAGAAGCTCGCTAGCGTGTGTCCCAGATCTTCGATTCCAGAGTTTTAATTAAGAGGAAAATGAGCGAAAGGGATAAAAAGTTAAGTGGTGTGTATAGGGAGGTTGTCGGCAGTCACGAGAGGTGTAATGATCGCACCTCGAGGCGTCGTTCTGTCTCGCCAAGCATGGGACCAATGAGACTGCTCAACTGGTTCTTTGCTCCGTTGATTGGGAGAAAGAAATCGGGGGGATCGCTAATTAGCGCGATTCCACGAATCGAGTCCGTTTTAACGTGCGATCTGCTACACATATCAAAGATGGTGCTGCAGTCAGATATACAAAGAGTAAAACGCATCATTCCAAGTATTCGAAAAATGTCTCATCGAGTCCGGTGGAATCGTTAAACGGGATTAGCGGGCCTATTATAAGAACGCGCGTACTCCCAGTCGAGGATGTATAAAGTGGAGAATGTAGAATTTTCTCAGAGAGCGCAGGGATAGAAACATATATATATATATATATGTATTGGTATATGTGCAGGAGGGGGGGTGCTGAGGAGTGGAGAAAGGTGCGGCTCGTGGATGGACTCGTCATCGAAGGCGTCAATCCGTCTCCGCGGGTGTACGTGGTACGTATGGAGAGACGAGATTTTGGGGCGGGAGGGGGAGGAAAGAGCGGTTGGTTAGGTTACTTTGGTGGAAGAGGGGGGGGGGGGGGGGAAGGTCCCAGTCCCGGTTGCGCCGAGAGATGTCGAGCTGGAGGAGAACAGCGATTTTTGGCCGGCGACGATGCAGGAATAAAACAAGGAGGACACTAATTAGCGATTCCAGGAACCGAGAACACGATTGTGGTACTATATACGACTGTGGAGCTGGTCGTCGTTCGCTCGCGGGGCCATAAGACGCCCGGGCGTTCGTGTGTGCTGTATCCAGCTGGAGGAGAGCTTGGGAAGGATGGGAATGGGTGATATGGAGGGGGGATGGGGGGGGGGGTCGGGGTAGAGAACCATCCGAAACATTCGGACCGCAGCTACGAGTGTCAACTCACGGAATGCATTACCCTTGACCCTTTCTCCACGCTGGATGCAATCCTACCTCTCCGTCTCCCCCCCCCCCCCCCCCCTCTCTCACCTCCTCTCTTACCAAACCCACCCTGTCAACCAGGAATTTTCTCCCGAATTCTTAATCCTGCCTGCATCACTGGCACGGCCGAGTAACCGATCTATCTACATCCTATATCTTCCTCGCTTAACGAATCCACTTACTTAATTTGACATATTCCGCCTCCTTTGCAATTAAATTCAATGTAAATAAATTGTCCACTGTCCCATTGGCTCTCTCATTTTTCACCATTGCAACCAGCCTGTCAATCATACCACTCGGACAACAACGTCGATGCTACATTCGAAAAGTATAGATCAACGCACAGCTTTGGAAAGCTGGAATCGATCACGGAGGAATTATTGCGTCTAACTTCATGCGAGTCGGATTGAATTTTTATTATTTGCCTGTCACTCTAATCAAACTCTTCTGCGACGCATAATCCAATCCTAAATTCCGCTGTATTACTTTACCTTCGTCAAACACGTCACGCGACCCTTAACGAAGAGAAGACACGCGGCATGCGTTATTTATCACAAGTATTTAGCGGTCTCCTATGTAACTCGACGGAAATCAATTTGGACGACGAATCAAAAGTCTTGATTGAAAACTCACCTGTATATAGGAAGATTCAGGGTAAAACTGAGTTTTACAAGAATTTCTTAATTTATAATTTTGTGCATTTAATTCAAAAAGAATCTTTTGAGAGTTTTTTTACATAGTAGTCAAATCAAAATTTGTTTCAGATACCAATTATTTGATTTAACATTTTATTCAAACCGTTCGTATAAAGTATAATCTTTGATTCTTAGAACCAAGAGTCCTCGTTTTGTCCCGCAGTCTCTTCTATCACACATACATACATATATAAATTTGTGCTGTATTCATATTTTATTCCACAACCCTCGCTTTATTTCATTACGTGACCCAGTCCTATACAGTGCACAATTGAATTTAAATAACATTATCGTGAATTAAAGCATTGTGTACATTTATGATTAGTCACTCGTTTGAGCAATACCGTACGTGTCAACTTAATTGCCCAAACGCACCTTCGACCATCCACTCGTACAACCATACAAAAAATACATACACATATAAATGACTAAAAAGGAAGAAAATAACACAGCTTGGCAATCCCGAGTTAAGAATGCGTTTTATAGAGATAGGACGAAAGTAATGGAGAAGAAAGCTCGTGTTCATTATCGAGAAATGCCTAGAGGCATTTAGTGGCTAGATAAAAACTGCTGCTTGAAAATGTTGCCACGTGCAATCGGCGAACGAAAAGATTCGTGTGAATCGTTTGGGGTAATAGTGTTATCAGACGCGGTTCGTGTAGAACACGATGTGTTCCTGATACGATGCCCGGGCTACCTGAGGCCAAGCTTATATACCGAGGTATATATATAGCAGTGTGCAGCGATGAGGGGAGAGAGCCGAGAATCCAATAGCATTCCGAACAAGTGCGGAGAAATCGAACAATTGAGCAACATAAATTCGCTTGGCTCATTGCCAAAAGTTTATCGAGCAAATGAAACGATCCTGGTTAGCCTTAACGAATCGCACGATGATAATGACTGGACTCTTATGTATAAATCAACATTAACCTATATCTATATATATATAAATATATAGATATATAACGTACGTGCTTCAAAGATCTCTCTGCTTGTGTATTGCTCTCTATTGCTATTAATATATATATATATATACAAACACAGGGATACGAATCTCTCTCGGCCACCGGACACTAAATTCGAAATCCTCGGACTAGCCGGATAAACTATTGACCATCCTGCCGAGTCACCCCTCCTCCCCCCGCGTCGGTACCAAAAAGCGACCGTTTCATTTAATTAAGACTTGTTTTTATTTTTCGTAAACTCGTTCGGGTATTTTCGGAAGATCCAGAGGGATTAACGTGCAAGATACTTGCTGGATTAATTTATCGACTTGTCTAACGTCATCAGAGATTTCTTACACGTCTTTATACCGAGCGAATATATAAGCCAGCTCGAGCGAGGCAGATTCCAGCAAATTTAACGGAAGATCGAGGCTACCGTCGATGAAACTGCGACGAGCCTATTTGATCGTAGATTTTACGTCGCTCGCTTCTTCCAACGTACGAGATCGTGATTCTTGCTGTGAAAATGGTATTTTCCGGGAAAAAGATGAATTCCTTGGGAATTTCGGTTAAATTATATATATATATATATATATATATATATATACCAAGGAGTTTACGAGGTAACAGATGTTTTCTGTGTTTAATAGTGGTACACGGGTTGGATCGCACGTGTAATAGTATTTATGGACGCGTGCAAGGGACAACTACCGGATTAATAATCGCCGATGGGCTTTCTTGGAAATGGTTGTCGTTGCTCGGCGCGGGTACCTTACGTCCGAGGTATAGGGCTTCGCCAATAAGGTAGTGTACATACATATACGTGCGTGGTGTGGTCACTAGCGTAGATCATCCAACGCTCGCGCTCCGTACTCCGTGGACGGAGACTGCAGGATAGAAACAAGTCCAAGTACCGAGTACCCATAGGCCATGGAACCGGTCGTTATAACCGCCAGGCAAATTCTCATCGAGGTCGTCATATCTCCTTTTGTATAAATGTGTATAATATTCCGACTATGGAGCGGATACTGTCGCCCGCGGTATTTGTTCCGCATTCGGTCGAGTTAACGTTTAGACCCTTCCAAGAGTTCGATCTCACACTAAAGTTAAGCACACATCAGCATTAGCAAAAACGGTCGATTCAGGATCTATTGGAAATCTAATTATGTACGTTAATTAATGAACAAAATGAAAAGAAGAAGAAACAGAGGGTGGGAGTAAAAAAAAGTGGCAAGGAGTGATAATGAGGAACGTGCGAACGAGTGTTCGACTCGATGGAATATCAATCGACGCTTCTCGACAAGATAGCGTGGATAACTGGTGGTTACACGTGGAAGAGGGGGGGGGGGGAGCGAGAGGGTGAGAGACGAAGCGAGAAGGAGGAAGGTAGAGGCAGATATATCCGAGGAGAGGGTTGCTCGTAGGCCCGTAGCAAGCGGCAGGTCCGCCTGATTCTGGGAAACGTGTCCTGGCAGCTTGTTAGGTGTCCCCAACAGTTCTCTAATATATGACTGGCACTCTCTCTCTCTCTCTCTCTCTCTCTCTCTCTCTCTCTCTCTCTCTCTCTCCTCTCTCAGCCTTTTTCGAGCTGGAAGAGGAGGAGGAGGCGGGAGGACCATGTGGATGGGAGGCGATGTGCATGAGAACCTACCAGGCCTGGACCAGTAGTTGGAATACCTTTGGCTTTACCTGTACACGCCACGAAGACAGCGTGGCACGTCCCACCACGAAGATCGACTGTGTTGTTTCACGAGGAAGAGAAAAAAAAATGGTCCATCCAATATCGTCGCAACAGTCATCTCACATTTACATCGTTCCATTGATTAATCGATCGATCTCGCTCTCGATAAGGTTTCTAATGAACGGTTCCTCTCTCCTCCGTCTCTCTCTCTCTCTCTCTCTCTCTCTCTATATATATATATATATATATATATATATATATATATATATATACGCTTGACATCTCTAGATTTCGATACCCTTTCGGTACTACCGGGTAAATTCATTGATAAGACGAGGGTCGCTCCGGCGGTACTATATATATAATGAATAATGAGAGCTAGGAGGAGGACCACCGATGATCCGGACGACAATCTGGAGTATATGTAAATGTTGCGGACAGATAGAGCATCTATCCACTCTCGTCGTAATAGGCCAGGCCAAATCTAAATTGTTCTTTGCAGGACCCCTGACAACCATGTAAAAAAACAGTCTCCGGATACGCTAGATATGACAAATGGGAATTAATCTATCAGATGCTTCGGGAGTTGCTTCACCGTGATCCGCTGAATCTATTATATATATATATATATATATATGTGTATGTGTGTATTGGAGAACGAGAGAAGAACGAAAGATCAAGGATGAGATCCTCAATGAGAAAGGGTATGAGAGTTAGATATACGCGAAAAGAGAGCAAAAACAAATAATTGGAAGATCGATCGATCATAGAGAGAGGAATCGAATTGGTGCGAAAAGGAGCCTGATGATGTTTAGTCACAAGGCATTGTTTCAATGACCCTCGGCCCCGCCCAGTAGGTGGCACCACCTTTCACATACTAATGAGCCAACCAGTTGGAAAGATCATCAACGAGCGTGCAGAGGGGGGGGGGGGGATGAGGTGTCGAGACAAGTCCGGATCTTTCGACTTATCCTTCATCGACCTCGCCTCTCACGAAAATCATTGGCAGGCATCGCATTGCTCTCGCAGAGTACACGCGTTTCGAATGATTCAAAGAAGGTGTAAATGGAAAAATCGATGCAACAATGCTGCGAGCAAACGTTGAAGAAACTTGCGTATATGGAACGTTCGAAAACGAGATGGCCATCTTCTTGCACAGATCCTGGATCACGAAGAAGACACCACAAGGACGACGAGTTATGATCAGAAAGGCGAGTATGGAGCCTGATTTCTCGCGTGAACCAAAAGACAGAGGAGGTGCACGATAGTGGTGCGATACACGTGCTTCCGATACAGTCGAGCGTACCCGAGTGGAGCCGAAGTGGCGCCAGCTAAGATGCGCCTTCGGAAATAATAATCAGGCGTGTAGCGTAGGTGAGGGATGTCCATCAATCCTGTTCGAAGCAACCTGGAGGACGACGGGACCTCCCGCGATCGCGTTTCTCATCTTCTCGCCCCCCCCCCCCCCCCCTCCCTCCCTCCAACTCTTCCACATGGCCACACGCGAACCAACACACTCGCAAATTCGCGTGTATCTCTTCCCTCGTTCGCACCGTGCGACTATTACTCTTATATGTATATATAGTATACGCTTACGCATTGCCAAAACCGTTTACTCTCGAACCCCGAAAGCGGATCATGGGACAGTTTACAGATAATCACTGCAAGATCAATAATGCAGACAAAACGAAATCTACAATTTTCTTTAATTCCTCATCCCTCTTCAACACGAGTTCTTATCTCTTCAGCAAGTGGCGTTTCTTCCGTTATCGTCTATCCTCTGTTAATATAACACTTTTGATCATCGTATCCAGTGATAAACAGTTTGTCTTTCGTTGGAACATAGCGAATCTCTGATAATACTGCAGGGAGTCCCTCGTCTGGCAGGTGTCCATATCCTAACTGATATGAAATGGAAGGCGAGCAGAGTGCAGTGCATCAGGAGTGATCCAGAGGGGGTGCAGGATACGTGGGTAGAACGAATGTGTTTGTAGGTGCGGATAGAGACATAAAGGTGGAAGATATCTTGATGAGTAGCGTTTATTCGAGCACACGGTCGACTCGCGATGTTAATGCATATATATAGCGCATGGAGTAGAGTTGAAACGTTAAGAGAGTACTGGTGCAGCTAGCATATGGAGATGATCGAGGAGTTATCCGTGACAGTAAAAGGAAAATTATACTGTCGATAAATCGAGGTATATCGACCAGTGAGCATATAAGCAGCATAATGCGAGTTTCGTGGTAGACAATGGACACTTACGGTCAGGGAATGCGATAACTTTATACGCGATCGGCTATAAGAGAGCGGAGGAGGTGTCGAGTCGACCAGTTAGATCAGGAATGAGTGTGTGAGAGTGTGTGAGAGAGAGAGAGAGAAAATTTGATAGGATGAGAGGCGCGAGTGAGAATGGGTGTATCGGGTGGGGGTAAAGAGAGAAGTCTCGAACTCTCGAGGCGTGGACGATCACGATTTACACATACAAAAACTTGCCGCGCGCGTCTACACCACGGTAATCAGGCCCATAAATCCAAGGCATAACCAACCTCTGACACAGATATTCTCTCTCGTTCTTTCTTTCCCACTGAAGGCGGCTTATCAGCCTTTCCTCCTCCCCCTCCCCCTCCTCCTCTCAACTCTCATATTCCACGCATCCTCGCTCTCGCACTTCTGCGATCCAGTGATTCTCCTCGATAACCCGATGCTTCGCACCCATTCAACCATTTCCTTTTAATTAGTACGCCGATTATATACGTACGCCAAATTATGTTTCTTGTATACCGAAACTATATGTAATCAACCGTAAAGCCATTGTGTCCTAATAAACTTTTTTACGAAAGATCCGATCGGTTATAACCCTATTTTTCTTTCACAATATCTTTTTTTATGGGCAAGAATTGCGTTGGTGAAATTTAATAGACGGACGATTGTTCGTCGAATAATGCGTCAAATCTACTGTATATTAGCTATAATTGCAAGTGTGAGAGTGAAATTGTGCATCGGCTCTTTATTGCGATAATTTGTCTTTAAAAGGTTTGATTCGTTCCAGCAATAAAAATAATATAAATAAGTTGGGAGCGTCGAGAGTGAAATGCTCGTAGAGTCTAGTTAATAACTCATTATGATGAATAATAGCAGGTGTCGTGTTCGAATAATGGTTTAACTGTGTTGGAGAAGAGCTTGATGAAGATTTGCTAATCTAAGAATGACGTGGGTAAATTTGATGATCGCGGAGAGGTGGGAAATGAGAAGAGGGGGGGGAGGTGGAGGAGGGGTGCTAAAAAGGGGTTGAAGGAGGAGAAAAATTAGCAAAGGCTCGATAACGCGAAGAGGAGGAGGAATGGAAAAAGTTTCATCTGGTGCGGATGATGATGGTTCTGCAGCGGATGGTTGGGAGGATTGGAGCGGGGCTGGGGAGGTGATTGTGATAGTGGCGACGATCGACGATGCTGGTGGTGGTGGCGCTGCCCAGGATGGGCGTGGTGATGCACGAGCTGCTATCGAACTGCTCTATCGCTAATAAATCTGCGCCTCAACTAGAATCTGCCCCGAGTTATACGGAGCTGCGGTAACGATGCATTGGCCAGCAACCAGCCTGATCCATCAAAAAACTTACGAGCCGCTCTCTCTCTCTCTCTCTCTCTCTCTCTCTCTCTCTCTCTCTCTTCCTTCCCTCTTTCCTCCTTTCTCCTTTTTTTATGCCGATCCTCTCGCATCTTTAATAAACCCAATCGCAATGCTCCAATATTTCATCATATTCCTCCAATCTCATTTTTACTACCTTTCTCCTGCATATTATAATGTTCCTTCAATCAGCCAAAATATCTTACAAAGTGCAAAAATGCTGCTTACAGCTACATCTTTCTTCACGCACATTTCTTAATTATTGTGTACGGTAAAGTGTGATTGGTAGAATTATGAATTTTGTGGGAAAAGTGTAACAGGGCGTTGCAGAAATTACGTGGATCCTTAATAGTGTCGTGTTTATGGTGTCTAACTGGATTGAATGTATTTGTATTGATATTAAGTAAAAAATTTATTTGGAAAATGCAGCGTTATATTTCAGTGGCGTATAATTTATTGATAAAAGTTAGCGTTTGCGTGGTTCCGAGAGAGTGAAAGCGAGGAAGAGGTACAGCCAGAGCCATCTGTTGGAGAGTGCCAGAACTTTCTCGCACTGAGAGAGTTATTGACCAACGGGCTCTTCCTCTCTTTCTCCTTCCTCCCCGCTAGCTATTTCATATCTTTTTTAAATTAATATTTAAAGAATATTATACACTTTAATCGAATTAATATCACAGGGTATAGATTTTCAAATATTTCCATTAATGTTTCATATATATATATATATATATATATATATAGTCTTTAATTAAGTTTGGAGCAACGACAAATTTCCATAATGGCAATTAAGTCGGAGAAATTATATGGAGAGGCAAGGCAAATGAGAAAAGGCGTAATTAAATTGTCAAGAGTAAATTTTGATAGATAAGAAAAATATATTCCAACGTGCGCGTAGCAATCGACCCGCGCAAATTAAAAGCAGCCAGGGTATGTACGAGCGCGTCGATGTCGGATTTGTCATTGATTCCTGGCAGTCTCCGAGACAGGGTAGCACACTGCCTAGGAAGTGGTTGAACCGTTTTGCCAGGACATCAATACTTCAACTGCACACTACGATTCTCCAAATCCAATCCGCTATCACCTTTCTGCAAACAAATTTTCTCCCATTTCCAGCGAAATTTCAACCACGCTCATTTATCTTTGAGTTTAATTCCATTAAGAGCGCTAACTTTGAAAAATAACTCTCCTTTTTCACTCGTATTTTCCACTGCTAAAAAGAATAAAATTCCCCAAAACTCACCTTTAAATTACCAATATATATACATATATATATATATATATATATTCCTTAAAGTACATCGAAATAATTGTACAATAAGAAAGTTGGAAAAAGCAAGTAAATTTGCAAGGTTCCATCAGATGTGTAGAAAAGAGAAAAAAAAGTAGGATCGAAGAGTTCGAGCAGGGGTGGAGGACAGCAAAAAGGGAAAATATGAGAAGAGTGTATAAGCAAGGAGGGGAGGGGGGGGGGGTGAAACTGTATCGGAAGATAATGAAGGGTTAGCGCTGCGTTCTTCCGACGTGGTTCGTTCGCCAGCAAGCAATATAAGTGCGTTGCTGCTGCTGCTTTGAACCAGATCAGTCGTACAACAGCAACAATAACACGAGGGAATTGCAAGAGTTTTAGATCCGGCTGATCGTTGCCCCGCGTATATATACGCGATCCTTTGACAAGTATCGGGCTAGTGAAAATAAAATCTCAGGCTTGTGGAGAGCCGAAGGAAAGATCGAGGGAACGATGCGAAGGCAAAATGTTTGAAAACTATCGAGATTACAGGCGAAAGAGTGAAGAAAGGGAGGGAGGGGGGGGGGGGGAGAATGATGCAAGCACATGGATAAACCGCGAGATGCTGCTCGGGCAAATAAATTTTTCGCGTAACCTGTACTAATAAAATGAGATAGCGGGAGTATATAGAGAGGCATCGACGCGATCCTGAAACAACTATACTTATCGGGGGGATCGTGCCTCGCAGGCTCTGATGGAATCCCGCGTTTTCAGTCCCGCTTCTGTAATTACTATCTTCCTTGCGTATATATACCCCGTATAAGGTGCATGTGTGTCTGTCTGTGCAGTGTAGCTATATATATATATATATATATATATATAGACCTAAGCTCTCTCCGAAACGAAAAAGAGACTTTGCAAATTCTTCAGCTACTAAACTGGAAAAGAAATCTAGCGATTAAGCAACTATTTATATAAAAGCTCGTATAAGAAACTCGATAAAAAGTAGAGGGAAAATTGGGTTAAATTGTGTAATATATATATACGTAGCACTGGCACGTAAATGGATTATTGTTGCAACGTGGAATCAAGCGCTGTAGGTCATGTACATTTAATGCAATGTTTAATACGCGATGCATTTGTAGACGGCAGCAGCGACGTTAACGTACGTACGGCGAACGCGATTCGAGCCGGTCGAACGACACATTTTTAAGCACGAAAGGAGAAAAAAATGGCGAGACGAAGGAATTTGATAAAGTTATCTTACTGCTCATGATTATTTTGCTGGGTTAAAGGCCTAAATTGCAAAAGCGTCGAAGCTTGTGACGAGGACATTATCGTATAGTATAGGTTTGCTGCTGTTCTACATGTATATATATATATATGTTTCATCGGCGTTTTTCCCATGGCACCTCCCCTCTGCTTATTCTGCCAACGAGCGGAATCACGATAAAACCATCGGACAATAATAAACAATGCGTGAAACGACAAGTACGTGGAGCGTAGCTATATATATAGTGTCGTATATAGGGCCGGTTTGCTCGGTCTGGTCACTCTGGTCAGCCTGGTCGGCCTGGCTATGGTGCATGGGACATTTCGCGAGATTCCTATCGGTCGAGCTGAGCCCGGTAGCCAGCGCGATCAATCATTCGAACCGGATAAAATATAAAATACGCCAGCAGCGGCAATGTGTTTGCCGTTTTATTTATTTGCACGGTCATGCAAGCCTCCGCGAAATTAACGTATTTTTTGCACGCGAGCCGCGAATGTGACGGCTCGACTGCCTCGGCTCGATCGCGATCGCCGGGATCGCCCTAAAGCTCCTCGGAGACCTGCTAGAGCTTCCAAACTGCACTTTTATATATATATATATATAACAACTTTAACTATATATGTACATCCACTGGTCGCGGTGGCGTTTCTCCTTTGGCTCGTTCGTGGTGACCCCTGAAGAAGTATCCGCCACGGCCGAGGATCGTAATGATGACTCTGTGGCCATCGTGATGGATGATACCGCTCCATCTTGCATCGCGATACCACTGCTACCAGTTGCTTATTAAACTGTTCGGTATTTCTGGTGGACGGCTAACAAGTAAAGATCGTCGTGCGAAGGAAGAGGACGAAGATGAAGAGTAGCGAGATGTACAGGGCGAAGAGGAGAAAGAAAAAGACGAAAAGTGACCCAATAAGTGGCGTGGACTGGCGTCGAGTAGGAACAAAATAAGATGGATGCTTCTTGGACATGTTTCGAACAGATTCGAGCGATGTACCAATATTTTTAATATAATATTGTCAATCCGTGTTAGCATAATAAATTAAGGCAGAATCATATTACGTTCGATTCGTATACATACTTTGCTCGATCAATTTCTAATTTTCTCCCGTGGCAGAATTTTCCAAGACGCGATAGCGAACGAAGGTGAAACATGGGAAAACTTATTGCCATTGTAGATTTTCCCCTGGCAAAGCTCGAGGGAGCCCAATGGAAAATCGATAATCATAGAGGACAGCGCAACAGTTCACATCCTTATTATCCTTATACCAGTTATCGAATTAGATGTTGCCTTAACTGGTATGTCTACACGTGGAGTATAGTTTTCACGTATATATATACCCAAGTCATAGGCGTATATACTCCTTTTCTATGCGAAATATCATAAAATAACTAAAAACACAGGAATTTTCCCTTGGAATCTCTCGAATAAATTAGTTTATTTACACGAACAAAACTTGAAGTCGAACAATAAATATTGCTTTCAACATATATATATATATATATATATTGAATTGCAATAAATTCTTATATTTTTATTATATTTGATAATTTTGTGGTTGGTATATGAGATAAATGATGACGAAGCGAGCAACGTTCATACTTGGTAGATTTTTTGTGAAAAAATTGCAAAAGGGTTATTCGTATATGTATATTAGGGTGGCTATAAAAAAAGACATTTTTTTCCGATGCTTTTATTTTGTTAAGAATGATGAAAAAAGAGGAATCAAAAATTTTTTAGATTTTTTTGAAGCCGTTAAATGGTGCTGATATCGTTTTTAAAATTAAAGATTTAGATTTATTGAAAACGATTTAACAAAATTATAAATTAATATTGTGCTGGATTAATGTTTTTTTTATTACATTTTCTTGTAATTTAACTAAAGGACTTTTCAAATCACAATATTAATTTATAATTTCGTTAAATCGTTTTCAATAAATCTAAATTTTTAATTTTAAAATCGATATTAGCACAATTTAACGGCTTCAAAAAATTCTATAAATTCGAGGATCTCTTTTTTTCATAATTTTTGACAAATTAAAAGCTTATTGGAATTTTGGTTTACATCTAACCTCGAAAAAGTGGAAGAACATCGGATTTTTAACATTAAAAACGATAACGGCACCATTTAACGGCTTAAAAAAAATCTAAAAAAATTCGATTTCTATTTTTTATCATTCTTAACAAAATAAAAGCACCGGAAATTTTTTTTTTTTTTTAATGGCCACCCTAATGTATATATATCTACATAGGACCCTCGTACTTGAGAATTTGTACAGCTCGCTAGAATGTTGTTGTGGAAGTTTCGAAGATAATACATCGGAGGTATGGATTCGAGGGGACAGGTGACGTACGCCGATGGATCGTTCCATCTTTCTTCGTGCCCTCTCTCTCTCTCTCTCTCGCTCTGTCGTTCCTCTGTGGCTCCTCTCTTCCTATCCGAAGCCAACTCTTGTATATCCTGCTCTTCGATCCCTCCCCCCTTACCTCGGTACCCCTTTCCAACAGCCCTGCAACAGCTTTGTCCTTCTTACTCCCAGTTTCGAGCTTGTTTCGCTCTTCTTATAATACTCGCGCGAAACTTACTTAACGATAGGGGCATCTCCCGAGATTACAGCTCACTCCTTACTACCTACAACGTACTTACGTTACTTTTAGAACTGCTTATTACTGTGATTACCGGCGCATAATGCAGCGATCCAGCGATCTACAATTTATTATTGAATTGCTATAATACGCTCGCGTCGTCGTTGCATTCTGTCTACAACCTGCGAACAACAAGAAAAGCTCGCGTTTCTATAGACCTCACTTCCAAACTTTCATGCAATTTTACCGATTCAAATATAAATCTACTGGAATATCCATACGTAACAAGGTATTGCCAGCTCGAAACAGTATCTTTTGTCAAGTTTATTTTCTCAAAAAGATTTTTCTTTTTATTTTAATCGATTGTGTGACAATATTTTATAATTGTATATATATATATATATATATATATATATAGCTATATGAGAATATGTCTTGATGGTGCGTTTATAAATGATGATGTGCGAATATAATACACAAGTGCCTTATTTTATTTTTATGCAACGAACTGTGCTCGTTCGGTTGATATATTTTGTTATTTAAATTTTTCTTTGCACAGCTACTGCATCTCTGCGCATAGGAGAAAGTATAAGAAATTATTTTGAAGGGGAGGTGCTCGCGTAAGATGTATGTGATGTTTGGTCCGTAGAGTTATATTGTAGAGCATACGCTTTACCATCTAGCCTATCCTTGCACTTGTGCAGTTTATACGATATAACGAGCGAATCGTTCGCTATAAAGTTGCTTTTTTGCTTTATTCCTGTGGCGCACACGTGAATTCCGGAAGAAGGCCTTAGGCCAGCGATATTTTCTTGCGCGAGTGTAAACCCTGTTATAGATTATACGTTAGTAAATACGCTAAGACTTAATATTTATTTACGTCCTTTTGCGCTATTACAAAGTTCACAAATATATTTAGACGTGCGCGTTCTGTAAAAAATTTACAGTATAATTTTCCAGACACTCATCGTTTTAAGCCTTTACCGCAAAATGATAAAAAACTGATTTCACGAAGAAATATAGTTTCGTTTTAATTATACAACGCAATAGCATTAAATATCTCTCTCCTTTCTTAGTATGTTTTTATAAATAATTATCAATCAAGAGACACGGTAGTGTCTCGAAGGCAAGTACATATAAAAGTACAGCCGACGCTACCGTGTAACTTATACAGCAAGTTATAAATCTTACAGGAGCAGTATTTAAAATTTAAGCGCTATGAAAAAGCTCGAAAGTTCAATATATCGAACTTACTGTCGATAAAGATGTGACGAATCGTGTATGGAATTGCGTGTAGGCGCGAAATGGAACAAGGAATTGTGAATTTGTGCAAGAATGAAGATAATAGTAGCATTCAGCAGAGACAATAGCTGCGCAACTGTTGAGTAATTCTTTTTAAAACCTTACTGCACCATTGGAAAAAATTGTGGGATCTAAGAGTAGCAGCCAATAACAAACACATCAGACATCGCTCCCTCGACTCAACAGTTGTCTCTCAGTCTCTGCTTGCTTAATGCTGTCAATGCAGAATGTAGCTCAATGCCGGACAATGCTAGTATAATGAAAGAATGTAGTTGACAAGAATGCTTTTAAAAACAATCTTCATTACATGTTTTTTTGTAATTTGATTGCGTATGATGATAATAAATCATTGACGCAGTTCGCAGTACGTTTAATATCATTTGTTTCAATTGCGGTGGTCATTATTGTTACAAGCTTTATTTTCATAACCTTAAATTGCTTTTTGTTTCAGATTATTTAAGAAGGAAGTTGTTACAAGTTCAATATTTGTTAAAATTAATTAAAAATGCAGCGAAACAAGATATTAGCTCCAATTCAATTAGATGCTGCCACAGCTATGAAGATTTGTAGCAATGGATCTATGTTTCAAGAAAAATTATTGTTGAAACGAACAGATTTATGGCATAAATTTACAATCGTAAAAGGCGCGAAATACGATAAGGAAATTGTATTAAACGCTATATTAAATGCTGTACAATCGGCAGAAATTATTCCTGTAAAGTATCAAATCTCTGGTGAAGATTCTTTCTTTATATCGAGAAACTGTGGACCAGCGATTGAAAAACTTTGCCAGAATAATTTAGTTGTCAAATGCTTCAATGGACATCCAATAATTCTTATTATAACTTTGGCATATGCGCTAATTCATGATTTAAAAGTTAATGTACAACAAGCGCTGTTCAGAGCTTTAACAAATAGGTATGATTCAGAAAACAAAGTCTTAAACTTAAAATGTTTTCACAAAGATCCGGATCTGGAGAAAGTAGCCTACTTTCCTGTAGCACAATCTAACATACTCTGTCATATATTGAAGTTAGCAAGTACTTCTGTGCGCAAAGTTGAACATATAAATTTACAGGATAACTGCTTAATAAGCCTTGCAGCGTTTGAAAGTTCGGATCTATTATCTATCAATTCCTTGGATTTGAGGTATAATAATTTATTAAATATGAGGACTCTTTCATCGTTAAGCAAGTTTCCCATATCAGTATTGTGGCTCGATGGTAACCCACTTTGTGAAAATTATTATACGTCAGGACAATATATAGAATCTGCAAGGAATTATTGTCCATCCTTAACTAAATTAGATGATGTAAATGTAGATATGTCTGGCTTGCCTCTTACTCGTATTAACTATTTTACAAATTCCAATCAACACAAATTGGTAAAGCAGTTCATAACGCATTTCTTTAATTTGTACGATCAAAATAATAGGGACACATTACTACGAGGTTTATATAAAAGAAATGCCTTCTATTCTTTAACTTATGGTATAACTTTTGAAATTGCAAGCAAGAAAGGCTTGATTCACATAACTGCAAGCAGAAACATACTTGACTTTACAGATAACAATTCAGTATTTCAATTCTTATTCTGTGGATCTGAAAAAATATTGTGTGAATTAGGAAACATGCCAAAAACATATCATTTTAGAGATTCTTTTCAATGTGACATGGTATACAGCGATGGTCAACATTTTATAATATCAGTATCAGGAATATTAAAAGTTTTATCCGCGGAATCACATTATCTGTCTTTCAATAGAACTTTTGTGCTTCTCGCTGCAGAAGACAATGAATTCATTATTACAAATGATATGTATCATTTAGATTTTGCTCCTGCCAATCCTTTAAGGGACACTATTATTAAAACTATTCCTTATTCCGAGTTAGAGCTTACATGTTTTAATTTAGGTGAGAGAACAGAAATGATCTATAAGCTTCAACATATTACTAGAATGTGTGCTGAGTGGTGTGAGAAATACTTGAAGAAAACTAATTTTGATATAAGAACAGCTATAAATAAGTTTTTAGAAGACTTTAGCTCTGATTCTTTACCACCAGAAGCTTTTCAAAAGTCAAAATACACTTAATTAAATGTAATATAATTCTTATAAGCAATATTAGTAATAAACATTGCGTACATTCTTTTTTATAAAAGTAAAATTTGTTGTTATGTATTTTGTTAGTACAACATTGCTATTCAATAATGATTTAATATTTTTCTTTTTACTAATATAATGGAAGTTTATAGACAGTTATAATTTTCTTTTGTCAATCATCACTATTGTATCGTTGGAGAGATATTGTTGCATAACTACTTGAGCCACCAAGAGATGGCAGAAGGAGGTTTTTCCCACAAGCGAAGGCGATAAAAGTGAAATCTTCGTATGTCGATAAATTTAAGTTTAATAAAAGTTTGAATGCAAAAAATATGCCGATGTAATAAATTATCAATACCTTGATATAAAAAAAGAAATCTAATTAAGGAAGGTATTTCTTATTTCTATCAATCCCACTGAGAAAAAATGTGATAGCAATGTGTCCGTATCTTTGATCATTAGCCGATAAGGTCAGGTTTGCATCAGATTTATCTTTTATTTAAAGTAAAAGTAAGAAAGGAGAATGTGTTTGAATAAAAAAAAACGATTCACGGGGCTATGCTGTAGCTATAGCACTGTTTTAACAAATTTTCATTATATAGAAAGTAGTAGAAATACAATTGTAAATATAAAAGAATTATTTAAACGATATCAATAAGCTAATTTACTTAGCTAAGTACAACGGTGTGTTAAGCATATGGCATTTAAGTAGTACCAGAATGATGGTTCTCTGTTCATCGAAAGGTTACATACTCAAGGATCGTATAATATAATCGTTACTATATAAGATCTTATGAATGAAATAAAATGTTTATAACTAGTCACGGCAGTGAGGGTAATCTCCTTACTGAATTTTTTGCATTGAAATATCAAAGAGAATCTCTTAGAAATAGGCCCTTTAATATCAAACACATAAATGCGTTCTATTTATAAAGATCTAATCTCATATATAATATAAATTGATGTAATATTGAATTTACCATTGAAGCTCGTTATTAAGATTATTAGACTAATAAGATTGCATAGCTGTGTTTAAAGTTTATGACTTTATAACAATTAGAAAATGGTAGAACGTGCAGGAGTTACAAGTACACATACAATCACTTTAATTACGTCAGTAGATATATTCGTAGTTATTGGAAGCTTTTACTTTGTCCAGCAATTCATAATGTAGATAATTACATTGTAATACATCTAACTTATCATACTTATTGCGGTTAATAAGTATTGATCATATATAGTGGTATGTACCATGTACCTACACGCCTGCCACAGCTCCGCAATGTAATA
Organism: Prorops nasuta; assembly: GCF_024137725.1. NCBI lineage: Eukaryota > Metazoa > Arthropoda > Insecta > Hymenoptera > Bethylidae > Prorops > Prorops nasuta. The sequence continues at coordinate 7,571,094 of NW_027116803.1, read as the reverse complement.
AATGCCTTTGGAGAGCGTTAGATTTTTCTGCTCTTCTATAAGATATCGACAGGATAATGCAAATGTATTTTTATCGATTCCTTTAAGCATATATATATGTAAATAATATAAAGCTGAAATTTATTCGCGAATACATGTAGAGTTGGCATAATTGAGCTTGGATAATCGTTAAGGAGGCAGTGGCGTGGCATAAATGTAGTAGGCGATCGAGCTAATTGGGTTAAAAGTTCAATTGAGAATATAAGAGCGAGAGTTGGAGGTGTAGAGAAGGATAAAACTGAAGGGTACCTGGGGTCATAAGTTTAACTTTACCGGTTGCCCGTAATCCTCCAGAAGAGAATCGTGACGTTCGACACAGCATAATTGCCAGTATCCTGTTTGTTTAAAGAAAAATTAATGCAAAGTTTTCGAGAATAATTTCACGCGACCGTATATACGTATATTCTTTACGACAATGATAGGAGAGGTGAATTATTGGTGAAATAATTTTTAACGACAACTATATAGTATATAGGTAATATTAAAGAAATATTAGCATATATATATATATATATATACATAATAGTTTGTGCAACAGTCGAATACACAATTAATCCAATATAAATTGTTATGCCACGTCTTACGCCGAATTTATCAGAGAGATCTTGGAGAAAATTTAGTAGAGAGATGCTGATGCTTCCTGTTGCGCAACAGGCAACTTCCCAGTCGAGAGAAAAGAACGAGTTAGAGGAATCCCTATGTGCGTGCAGGATACATGATGTGTAATGTAAAAAAGGCCTCACTGTAATGTGCGTTATAGGATCATAGAATGGTCGTTGAAGCAACAATTACAGGGCCTAGCAATGTGCGTAAGTAACAACGTAAAATAATTACTTCCTACTGTGAGAGACTCTTTACAGCTTCACATGAGAAAATTCAAGAGTTCAATGCGCAAGCGAGGGAGAAGAGCCAGCTCTCTTGGCTACGTCGTCGAGTGTCTTTCATCGTCTTAATGGTGAGCAGCGATCGAAAATTTTGAAAGCTTGAAAAAAGCTTCCGATACTAATCGTCTCGTAGTATAATTATTTATATTATGCCACACACACACACACACATACACATGGAAAATCAAATATCTCGATAGTTAGAACTCATTTAAAACGTTTCATCATCGAGATTTATTGCGCAAATTACGTGTTTAATTTATAAACTTTATCCGAAAGAATTGTACGTGGTATTAATTGCGGTTTAATTATATCGCATGTCAAAATTATACACGAGGGGGAAGGAAAAAAGCAGTTGTTGCAATTATATGCTCTATTAGCACACGTGATTTAACCAGTGATTACCTTACGTGAAGGTATGTAATATAAATTCGGCATTTCTGCGCGCATAAATTAATGGCCGCGCGGTGTACATTCTGCAGGATGATCGAAACGGCTGAAAAGTGAGATTTTTATCGAGCCTCTCTCGATGATATTAGATGGAAATATTCAAACGTTCTTGGAGAGAGTTATTATCTAATAGTTTAATTAACCTCGTGATATGTTAATGAGCGAGGAATGTGTGTTTACGAAAAAGAAACAGAGGGAAATCATAAAAATATTAGAGAAGTGTTGAAGGCGATGTTATCGCATAAAAGAATAGCGAGAAGAGAAGCAAACGAACGAAAGTAGACAATGATGAAATGATGGCTCATTAAGTCTTTATGGCTGCGAGACGTTCCTCTGCCAAACTGTATATATATATATATATATATGTCCGATGTATCGTATATGTATATGTACGTACGTACGCAGTGTTATTCGTACGGGCAAAATACCGTGGCTTTTTTTCGGAGATGCTTCGTGTCGATAACGCACAGTGGAGAAAGTAAAAACCACTGGGTCTAGTGGGCCTATATGCAAATTTTGTACACCAATCAAAATGGCAACTAAAGAAACGAGTCGAGCGTCTTCGCATTCTCTTCCTCACCCTTTTTACATTATTGATCTACCACTTTGATATGTGCCATGTATGTATATATATATATATATATATATATATATAATTATTTTCAGCTTTCGAGCGCGTGAAAAAAGTAACTGACGAGTTTACCGGAGTGAATTGGCGAGTGTTGTCGACCAATAGCCTCTCTCTCTCTCTCTCTCTCTCTCTCTCTCTCTCCCCCCCTTGAGAGCATGGGAAAACAAAAAGACAAGATTCACTTTACCGATTGTGATATCCTTGGGCCAGATACGAGGGAGGAGGCAACGACACATTCGTAATACCAACAGAAACCTACAATTTTTATCTTACGTCATTCGGAGATATTAAACTACCATTTATAGAGTATCATTTGCCAAAACGGTCGTTAACAGATGGAATGACAGGATACCTCCAACCGTGTTACACCTACTTTTATTAAAACCAATCACGCGGGCTAATTAGCGATTCTTTGATATCCGTCGTTCGTGTAAAAGAGGGGCTGGACAAAAGAGAAAGAAAAATACGGTTTAATGAAATTATCTTCTGGTGAGGAAATCGTTCAAAGGATTTGAGTAACGCCCGGTGGACTGGGCTGGTTCCCACGGATAACGTTATAATGACTTTTACGAAAGCGAGAAAATTCGCTCTTCTGCTCGACTTCCCATAAACAATATATATCTATACGCATGCTGCTTTATGGCAAAAATTAAGCAGATTTGTCAATCGTTTCCTTAAAAATATTTGCTACAAGGAAAAAGCTTATTCGCGGTATACACGTAACATGTTTAAAGAACATTCCTGAAATATTAAAAGTCGATTCGTGTACGAAGAAGAAATAAATTCAAATGAAAAACGAGACCAAAGAATGATTGCACAAATGTATGCATCCGATTAGAAAAGATTCTACGGTATTCTTCTCTCTCAGTTTTGACTAGCAGAGCTCTTCTCACGTTTTCCCCAAGACATTTTCAAGACCTTTTCGTCACTCTGTAATATACGTAAGAATCGAGGGAAGCATCTGCTGAGAAAAGCACTTTATATTCCACACTGTCTCTCTCTCTCTCTCTCTCTCTCTCTCTCTCTCTCTCTCTCTCTCTCTCTCTCTCTCTCTCGCCTGTGATCTCTAATATAAAAACAAAAAACACTCGTTAATATAACGAAGAACGTCTATATAGAGACGTTGACAATTGATATGTGCCCGGAAGAGAATGGTACATATACATATGTACATACAACTCGCCTGTCCATTAATCGTAAAAGAATGGAGAACGCTTTGCGTGCGAATGGATGCGAAGGGCGGATAACGGAAGATGATTGGAAGGATCGACACGGTGATTTGCATCGATTTACATAGGACCTTTGGGAAATGGATAGCAGGAAAATTCCAATTCTACACTCGAAGCTCTTTCGCCACGAGAGACAAGTCGAGCGAGAGTAGAAATAGCGGTTTCTCTCGTGGCAAATGAATCGATCGAACGGTCGATCGCAAATAATTGCGCAAAGTGGGTTTTTCGCAAGGATCATCCGTATATTTGCTACGGGTACGTTGGTGGGATGAGATGGAGGAGGGGAGGGGGGATGGGGGCAGTCGGCAAAGTTACAATTTTAGTAGAGCACGCGTTACTCCTGTCAGTGTGCCACTCTGCTATATTCCTTACGATTCTCGTACCATGCATTACACAGCACAGCGAGCATGTGTAAGTGCATCATCATGACTGTATATGTACACAAACCGCAACACACCATCATCGACTTACCACAGTCAGCGCTACTGCATGATTAAGAACAGCAAAATTGCACCATTTCTCGCTAATGAACGCTATTCCCTCCTGACTTGGTTTCCTCTAATCCTTAAACTCATTTATACTCGTACATCAGTCCTGTGGCCTCGCACGTGTAATATTCCAAACAAATATATAGTTACCTCATCTTCCAGTTCATTTGTCATTAGTCCAAGCTACGCTACAGACTTTTCTACTCGATTCCAGCAGCTTACATCTTTATTAGGACTATACCTTGGGCAAACCACCTGCGCTCACACGTATATATATATATATATATATATATATATACCAACGTAGCTTCCGATTTGCTCCAGAGCAAATCCCGTACTCGTGTCTCGATTCCTATATGATAGACGTATGTACCTCTTAACGCTCCACCGAATTTCTAATATCAGACACGCCCCCATGAAAAAGAAAAACCCATTTTCTTAATTTACACTCTATACAGCACGGCTATAGAAACATTGTCTCGTATTCTCCAGCCAATCGTACTTATGGGAGAGGAACCAGTAAACAGGGTTATTCGCGCAAAATGACGCAATGATTCGTTGAACGAGCGATGCAGACGGATAAGTTTTCAAATGACTCTGATGGCGTACCACTAATACTTTGCGCGCTGTCTGCACACTTTTTCTCCTCTCCCCGACAATTGCCATTGTGCGATGAATGACAAATGTAGATGGCGGCGGCATTGCTGAAGAGTACCGGCATTACCGCACCGCGTCATTTGGAGAACGTTTACCGCGACATAAATAAGGACGAATAGCGACGTCTTTGAACCGGGGCCCTCGGAGAGCTCCGTGGCCGAGTCCGTCCGTCCGTCCGTCCGTCCGCCACCAATTTCCTTTTCAATTTCTCATCCGACCGTGGCCAAGCCGCGTTCCAACCACCGTATTTGGCCAGCAGTCAATTACCCCGAGGAAAAATAAACTTTTGATTGACAGCGATGACTTTTCGCGAGTTACGGAGAAGAAGACGAAGAGTGAAAGATCGATTTGTTCTTTTTTACCGAGGGATATGCGCTGTAATTATGGATGTCTGCGCGTGTTTATTGTCGGTTCAAAGAGTCGGGTATTAATAATAATCGATCAGTGATCTTTTATCCCGTAGAAATTGCTTGCGTAATCTTGATTGAGTTGCTTCCCCGCGTATGTATTGAGATTTATAAAATATATAGAAAAAAGGGGGGGGGGGAGGGGGACTGGGACTTGTGTGCAGAACGACGCATGATCGGACCAGTGAGGATTTGGCGGATGCAAATAGAGTTATATATCCATGTATATATATATATATATACGTATACACACAAGTACGCGTGTTAAGCTGAGTGGAAGCAAGTGCGAGTCTTCTCCGAGTGCACATATATATATATATATATATATATAGGAGCTGAAGAGATGCCCTGCGGCTCCAAAGGACGCGAAACGAGGCGAAGCGGACGGGGACAAGAAGGCGCGAGTGAAAGTTTTGCTGGCTGTCTCTCCGACTCGCACGCTATGACCTACGATTATAAATCGTCTTCGAGTGTAGGAGCGCTGAAAAACAGATCCCATCTTGACAGCAGACTACTAATTATTTCCCGATCATACGGGAAGTCGTTATTAAAATCTTGCTATTATGATTACTTTAGCATCTAGTTACCATATAGCGAGCTACACGTTAAATACATATACCGGTTATATTTATTTTCCCGCGAAGCGCATTGTGCATTATGCCGTGATGGAAAGTGCGAGTTGACTACCAACTCCAGAGAGAGAAAGAGAGAGAGAGAGAGCGAATATTCCACAAGCTACCAGAGATATTATATAGAGTGCATGTGTATATACTGCAGAAGACGAGACGAGACGAGACGAGACGAGACGAGACGAGACGAGACGAGTCGAGAGACTGTCTGACGAGGTAGCACCATCACCCCCCCCCAGCTTGCTGTAATTTACGTAATCGACGAAATTCAGTTCCGTATTGAAAACCGTGGGTATCGTCACTCGACATTTTAATTTTCACACATCTCTTTTCCCAGAAGTCATTCTCGAAGAGACCCGATATACCTCTATATATATATATATATAGTTTCTTAAACTTGTTCTCCGGCAAAAGTGAATATTTAATTATTGTTTTTTCTTTAGGTATATAAATAGGCAATCGATCGTTTAAGATTTCGTTGAATCGTTTGGTGCGTTGGGTAGCCAAGGCCCAAGAGAGATTTTTTTTCCCATTTATTTATGCAAGATGACACACACCTGTTCTCGTCGCGCGCTCGTCCTCCGATATATTATGACGCGCTCAAGATTGGTCAACGAAAAGGTTCCTTTGGGCCGTTACGCAAGTTGAAAGGAGAGAAAGGTTGGGAGAGAGGGACAAGAGTTCTAGCAACGTTCGCCATGAGATTATTTCCTTTTTCGCACGAAGTTGCGTACACGCAGCGCGCGGCAGACAATAAGAACGCGATACGCGATATATACCCCTTATTGTATAATTAAGTCTTGGCGCAAAGTCTCCAATGCACTGTATATATATATATATATATATATATACGTATACTGACGGTGCACCGCGAATGCGCCAATTAATTCGCGAGAACCGCGCGTCGGGCCGGTTCGCGTTACGCACAGACGGCTGAAACGTTTCGAGATGGATCGAGGCTCGTAAAAGCGAAATTCCTCGATGAGGAAGCGCGAGCGCACCTTTTCTTCTTCGGCACCAATGCCGCCAATGCCACCAATGCCACACCGCGATCCACAACACGCTCGTACACTCATCGGCTCCTCTCTCATTCATCGCTCTCGTCTTATATAATTATTCAAAAGCTATCTCGCATTCTCGCGCCCAATTACTCCATTACGATTGCGCAACTCTCTCTCTCTCTCTCTTCCTCTCATTAGAAACGAGCGATCGTTATATTACAATCGAGCCGACTCTCCAATTCCGTTATTTATAATCGGATCATCCGAGCCATAGTATATAGCGCGCTAAGAAACATCTTTTTAGCGTTCAATTATATTACGGAGAAGCGTAGAATTTACGGTAGCACGTATATATAAAGCTGCAGCTGCTATTATTCAGACCGAGACAATAAGGGTCGATCACGATTTCAGATCGAGAAAGCCGTTGCATCGTGGGCTTTAATTAAACCTTCGCTAATTTTCCGCTCGAATAATTCGCGGCTCGTTTGCAATGATCGAAGAGAAGGAAAGTTTTAGCGTGGCTGACGCGTCGCCTCTCCTTCACCTTCGTTCGCTCATTTATGGGACAATCTTCCTGCATTATGCTCGCGACGTTTATTTTTAGCCAAATGTGTATCGTCTGCTCTGACATTGGCTATTATTATTATTTAATATGGTGTATATATATATATATAGTTACTGTATTTCGATTGGAAGGTGTCGCACCAAACTACCCTATTGGCACATGTACAGCCTTCGCAACGATCTTTATCACTTAAGTGGCTAAATTGCAACAGCCGACAAGTGCATTTCCGATAGACGCGCGCGCGCGCACGCGTCATTTTACCTCGATCAACAGAGATATTAGAGAAACGTACGTTTGACGTTATTTTTCACCTCTCTTTTATAATACAGTTATATACCAGCTGTGTTTCGCAACTGCATCGCTTAACGAATCATTGGCCTGAATTTGTAATAATGTTTATTTGCAATGAAAGGGGGGGGGGGGGGGGGTGATCGTTTCGATCAGAGGAACGAATCGTCGAACGCTCTAGGCTATATATATATATGTATGCGAATTAATAGAATTGTACATTCGATTCTTTCTTTTTTTCCCATTTTTTTTTGTTTGTCCTTTTACAACGCGTATACTTTTGCGCACATTTAGAAATAATCTTTCTGCGTCATCTCAAATCCTATCTAGATCCATCCGAGATTGGAATCTGGCGTATTGAAGAGTTTGACAAATCAGACGATTACAGACACGTGAAATTGGTACTGTCTTCGTGTAGGTTCGAAGGATGATCGAGAGACGTTTCGTTCGCCCGGGGGGAAGATGGACCCTCTCGAACGTAACGCACACATCGATAGGGTCAGTTTGCTTTCACTTTCTCACGTGCGCCAGCCGCCAAGGCGCTATAGCGACGCGTCGTCACGAAGAGCATCAACCACGCGAAATATAAAGCAATTGACTCTTTCCTCTCTTTTTTTCTCTACTTTTTCATCTATGCATGTATATGTGTGATCCTTGTCTCATTCCAAACTTTTCATCTGCAAATACTTTTATTTTTTTATAAAAAAAGTCACCATGACGAAAAAGCAAAGCATACACTTTCTTCCTCATCCTGATATTATAGTCTTAATTTACAAGTTTTCCAATTTATCCTCACTGTCCCTTTCATAACTTTTCTTTTTCCTCCTAACTTGCATCAACATCAAACGAAATATAAAACACAAATTTTCTTTGCCAAGAAATTTACTCTTCATCCCATTCTTCCAGGCCCTCGCTTCGTAGCACTGTCGTTTCCCACCTCATCTTTTCTCCTAGTTTAATTATCCTCTAAAAGATTATTTACTAGGTGAATCGTATCCTCGTTTCCATTATCGAGATTTATTCGAGGAACCAAAGCTGCGTTGGTACCGCGTCTGCTGTTTTGTAACCACCGAACGGTCCTCCAGATAATCTACATATACATATATATATATATATATGTATATACACGTTAATGTTCGCGGAACGACAAATGAAAATGTCATCAAAAGCATCGAATTGCGCTTGACGGAGATTCCAGGCGCCACCTACGATGCCAATCTTTCACCGGGTGGGAAAATGCTAAATGTGCATAATGTGCATTCGCCTAACGGGACACAATTCTGCCGCTATAGGAATTCATTTAATTCGCCTCCGAGAAAAATTCCTATATATTAGCCACCTACGGAAATGGTTGGGGAATCGTTGCGACCATGGAAAATGAAGGAAGATAGAAAGGAATCTGTCGGAAAGGGAAAGATAATACACGCTATACTTGAAACCATATATATATATATATATATAGGTACCATGAAGAAGAAATGAAAATTTTCAAAGTTTCTCCATCGATCCGATCCCAAGCAAATCCAAGATTGATCACGTGCTCGGATGCATGAACAATAAATGAATCTGCAAAATAGTCGTACGTTATTCATCATTATAGTGTCATCGTAATAGTTTCTCGCAAGCACACAGCATGCAGCGAATCAGGAAGAGAGTGCATGCTGCGCATGTGCTCGCTATGCTCGCTCGGGATGAAAATCGATATTAGGCGGTTATGTATATATTATATACTTTCTTCCGGAGCGGAAATGAACGGTTATCGAGGCGCATCTGGTGAAACTCCTGCACCACGTCCTTTTTCGGTTGTAATATTGCAAGGCGCGCAAACGGCCGCCACCAATATGATTGGCCATGAACGCCATGCACTATTCTCGAGAATGTTGAAATCTCGCCGCATAGAACGCACAATGCCGCGCTCCACAAACCACCGTTCCTCTGTATAGGATCGCCAACAATTCTAATTGCTAATTAGCGAGTAAAATCCGAATTAACGAATGAAGCTATTGATCGAGCAACCGTGCCGTTTATCGTTGAGATATATAATTACCTTTCGTTAGAGAGAATTTAATTATTTTTCCATTTTACACTGAATATTAGCATTCATATATATATATATATATATATATATATAGATATTGCTCGGAGGATTGGAATAACATTTATTAGTTGCATCGCATTCGAGACATGCTCCGTGAAAGAGGCTATCTTGATAGAGACGAGGCCTTTTTCACGGATAACGATCGCGGAGTGGACCTGGCAATAGCTTATTGGTTCAGCATTCGTATGCCAATGGAGATATAATATATGACATAATAATAATAATAAAGCGTTAAAGGTCTCGATTGAGTTGGGAAGAAAAGTGCAATGGCCAGTATGATATAACTGCAGGAATATTCATGTGGAAGCATGCGCATGCATCGATTAAGTGCATGAGTGCAGGGTGAAAGAAAAGCTCCGGCGTGATCTTTTGCACTTTGATGCCCCATCGTTTATTCGCGTACACACAAAGACACGTATAGGAAAAGAAGAGGCAGCACTGCGCTATACGCGCGACAAGGCGAATTAACTGTAAATAATTCGAAGAAATTCTGCCAGCTTTCCCTCGTCGTCGTCGTCGTCGTAAGGTGCGTCGTTACGAACACACACGTATATATACCTTGCGTAACGTCGGTTCATAGGTCAGAACTGTAAAATATCGATTTGTTAGAAATTCTTCTCACGTTTTTATCTTTCCCTCGCACTTATATATATTCCACATTTGCTTATCTCCGCGCTATCACGAGCAAAACCGTAATACAGAAGATTCCACGAGTTGAGAAGAATTCGCTTTTCCATTTGGTAGTCGGAGTGAGTTTACGAGTCACGAATCGGTTCGGAATCAGAGAGGATCTTTCCTCCGCGAATAATTTCTGCGGAGGTCTATACAATGTATCTATCTGGCGTATTATATATATATATATATATATATATATATACTTCATTCTGCTCGTTTATCTCTCTCTCTCTCTCTCCTCTCTTCCTTCCTTCCGTTGTACACTCGGCTTTCGTGTCACGTAAGGAGAGAAATTCCAAATGGCGTTATATAAACGATTTTAGAAAATCATCCGTCAAAATGAGTCCTGATCCTTGGCAATAAATTTGATCGGTGCTTGGCTCCGTGATAGTACCGGTGGCTTTTTCCTCGGTCCTATTCCGTACGTTCACTCGTGGGACCATAAATCGTGTCTCGGTGAAGAAAACTTGCCATGAAGGAGGAGAGGAAGAGGAAGAAGAAGAAGACCCAGTTGGTGCATAGGTTGAATGTACACGTGGCATAGAGAGACCGGAGAGGACCTTCGAAGCAGGGAAGTCGAGAGAATCTCGTACTTTCACTATCGCAAAACGAAGTAGAGGAGAGAGATGATAATTGCAACGCTGGAAATTGAAGGGAGATGCAAAAGTGGAAAAGAGTGGGAGGAAAAGGAAGCCAGCTCGTTTATTAACCATTCTTCAAGGCTGATCCACCGACACCACCGGAGGTACGCATCAAGGCTCTTGCACCAATCCACTTTCCTATATATATATATATATATTATACTTGGCGGGGGAAGTATAGCTAGGTACACTAAACTATAGAAGCGAATACGTTTAACACCTTAAGAAACCTTGCAAGAACCTCGACAACGTGGTTCATGCAGCGCACGATTATTCATTTTACCGCCCACTTGTTTCTTATTGTTAATATGAAAGCATCCTTTGACAATTATTTTTTTATCACGATTGCAGATTCGAAGTCGCGATAGATTCTTCAGGATTTTCCGATCGTTTTGCGAAATCAAAGGGGTGAAACTTTGAAACGCGAGGGTTCAACGCGGATCTTGAGGACGATCATTTCGATTGGATAGGTCAGAGAGGTATAAGGTAAGGCGCGCGAGCCTTGCTGAATCATTTCGATCTATATATATATATATATATATATATATATTTACTTGACAAGAGCCGGGACATTCGCCGAGTTCCAGATGATGGCATATAGGATCAGAAGAGGCTGAACGTATAATTGTATAGTGCTACGGTTATAGTATTGCTATCGTGCTCGCTCGGTAAACCCATCAAATGAGATTCCGCGCGCTGGAAAAAATGTATCGCGGGGACCTTTGACCTTTTCCACTTTCTCCGAGGATCCAGTCGCGATAACGAACGCCTAAACGTCTCTGGTTGACCGGGAATCACGATTATAACGAAAAAATAGCACTCCTCGCGTAAAACCTACAATATCGCGTAATAGAAAGCATTCAATTAACACCGATTCTTGTTATTACGGTAAAGATTATACCAGAAACGTTCGGAATGATCCTTCTTCGTTACTGCATGCGTGGAAAAGCTAAAGTAGCTGTATGTATAGGGGGAGAGGGAATAAAAATGATGATTTGCGACTCTCATTAAAATACATAGCCTTGTTTCTCCATTCAGAGCTATATAGGCACGCCATATACGTAAAGCCTTTCTTCTCTCGCTGTATACGCAATGTTGCAAGAAAAAATTACTCATTGTCATTGAATATTATTAATTATCATCCTATCATTGCTCGCGCGCGCGCGCGAGCCCGTGTACCTAAAAATTACGAGCGAAGAAATCTCACGCTTCTCTCATCGCTAATGTTGGAATTTTTTCACCAAACGATATCTCTCACGCTTGTATCGAATGGAGAAGGGGAAACGACTGGCGGATGAATTTCGATTTCAATGTTGCTCGACTTTTACGGTTAAAAGCTATACGTTATGAAATTAGCCGGAGCAAAGTGAAGAAATATATATACATGTGCGAGTCACGTATGAAGAATTGGATTGGAAGTGTAAGGGAAAGGATGGGATTTCTATTAGTGACAAGATAAAGCAAGTGGTATGCTCGATGGCGGCCCGGAGGAAGCGGATCAAGCTCCTGGTATGATAATAAGTAGAAAAATCTCAATGGAGTAGACGAATGAGGAGTCTAGTTGTATATATATAGGTATATACATCAGTTCGTAGCACTTGCTATACTGCGAGCCAAAGTTGACTATTCCTGCAGAGTGCAGAGTTGGACGTTGCGGAGCGTGGAGTATAGTCTAAAAGAGTGGCGGTTGGTCGCGTCCAAGACAACTTTCGCCCTCCAAGGCTGAGAAGATTCCTCCGGTGATGCGAGATGCCCCGTATGCACCGTTTACGCGTCTGTACCAGCAATTCGCATCGCGCGTAATAAAGCTTCACCACCGACCATCGACCCACTTTTTTTTATACAATAAATATCTCTCTTCTTAATTACTTTACGCTAGGATTCTCTCAAACTATATATGTATATATATATATATATATATATGTATATATACGATGAAGAGGAATGCTGGCGAGCGATCGTGTTGGCTCATCCGTGCATCGTGGAACCAAGAGATCCAGCGCTTCTTCCTTCGGGTTTCTATTTAGTACATATATAATAGTTAAGAGATATTCGTGGAAATTTTAGTATAGTAAAATTCCATGCACAATTATCTTCTTTGTTAATTATTATTAAAATGTATTGTGAAATACGAGATGAATAAGAACGTTGGGGGGGGTTCATTTATATATTAATTCATTTTAATCAAAACATTTGTACAAGGAGACTATTTAATTCGAAACTTGAATTCGATATATTACTGGATCATCTCGTGTATATAATATTTAATAAAATTGTAGAATTTTCCTCTGCTTATATGTTAATTATAATACTGTAACTATATACTTACCGTTATAGAATTGAATTGTATATATATATTGTCTAATGAAAAAGTGGAATATTGACGCATGAAAATGAAAAGAGACAATGAGCAGCGACTCCCTCGAAGGCCGAACGGATCTTGGCGAAGAAGCGATGCCCCCGGAAGTGAAAAATCAAAGCGGAAGTACCATCGGCATTCCGGTCTCTTAAGAATTCCCCTCTCACATTGGACCTTTCCATCTCGCACTTGACTCACCGTCGAATATACGTGCAGTATACGTGCACGTGTACGTGTACGTCGTTAATTTTACTCGAGCAGAAACTTTCGAAGCTGCACGAGTCAAAGCAACGAGTTGGCAAATGTCACCCTGCAAAACTCATTTCCCTCTTCTTCCGAGAGACAAGCGTGGCAGGGTGCATGAATACACACACATACATTCCAACTTTATCATCATCAAATTGATTCAACTTTGCGAAACTCGCTGCAGCCAGTAGACGCAGAATCAAACGCAAAAAGGGAGAAAATTGCACGCGTAGAATTTCGATGGAACGACGACGAGGACTCTGATGTCGAGGGTTCCAGTGGGCTTGGAGATTCGTGGAAGCATTATTGCTAAATTCCCTCAAGAGTTTTTCGCGAATTCTCCTTTAAAGTATCGCGAAACGATAGCTGGCGACGTAGCTGGTTAGTCGGTGTTTCGCTCGTTTCGCGCTTGCGAAATTTCGATTGTCGAGGTTCGACCTCGATCTTCGTGGGGCAACAAGTGAATCGACCACGTGACTCGCCGCCGATCCTTCGTCGTTTCCGCGATACATCTTCATCCGCGACTTTCGATCCTACAATATTACGACCAGCCGCACTTCTCTTGTACCTGGCAGAGTTAGTCTATGCTTCCACCTTGCATTCTTCTTCTTCTTCTTCTTCTTCCGCAAGGACCACCAGTCGCCCTTCCTCTTCTCGTCCCAGATCCATCCTCCTCGATGCAGCATCGCTCGATCGAAGAACGCGACATTGATGTACGAGCCAATACGAGGCTAGAATCACATTTCAGCAGACAGAAATGACGTGTTGCAATCGCTGAGATCTCTGCTGCTTCTCTCTACCAGGAAGTAGAATTATTTCAGCAACGCGACATGAAAGTTGTTTTCAGACTCTCGATACATCGAGTGTATATACGGTAGGTTACGCTTGCTTTCCTATACAGTTGGATAGATTCAATAGCAGCTGGCCCGCTGCTGGTTCGACCGGCGAACTCTGCCAATTAAAATGCTGCTGGAGTGTGAACAAAAATGAAGATGGTATAATGGTGGTAGCTGAATAATGATATATATATATATACAGATCGTTGTAGTGGAGTCTCGAAGGATCACGATGCTCGTTAAAGTCGAGCCTGTAAAAGCGACTCTCTCGTCGCTCGTTGACACATGGTGTACCAGCGAAGAATTAACCAACTCGCGCGCGCGGTTCTCCAAGGGAGAGAAGATTTGCTGGGAGACATTTGTGGAATCCAGAATGTTGCGGTGACGGTGACGCGCGGCGGGATAATGGAAGAGGGAAGTGAGGCAACGGAAAGTATATATATATATATAGCGTGCTGAAGAAAAAGAGGTAGCGCTGGAGAGGCAGACACGGTGACGCGCACTCCTCTTGCTCTTGCCAGTGCTCCACTGTTGCTGACCTGTCGTGCCAACGAGGTCACTCTAAATTTCGCTCCAGCGCCCAGAGATACGGATCCAAAGTATTTTGCGGCAGTGGAATGCAGCTTTGGTGAACGTCATATATGCATATGGCACCAGATTCGTAAAGCGAGGATCGCGCTCCAGCTCTGCAACCTTCCTCGTTTTAACTATATATATATATATATGTATACAATAGCATAGTTACATCTTCCAAGCGACTCCGTATTGTTGGAATGCAGCTCACTCTTAGCATCGGCACAGCACTCCTTCTCGATGAACCTTCGAGAGATCTCGTCTCGACTCTCGACTCGACTCGACTCGTTCGATCGTTCCACTAGGCAAAAGGGCACCGGCTCGAGAACACCGCTAGGTGTGCTTACATTCAGCGCTCCTGTGGATGATCCTGCAGCTATATACAGAGATTCACCCTATATATCATTTATAGATGCAACAATCAGCAATAATTATAACTCGCTTCGGTATATCTCTCCGCGTATATGCCACTAAGAGCGTAGCTGAGACACGCGTGTCTCCCACTCTGCGCCTTTCAAATTGCACATATATAGATATTTCCGATCCAAATCCTATTCTTAGAGATTATCCTGACCGAAAACGAAAGACTCGGTGAAAGTTGTATAAAGAATGTTCGATCGATGCAAGTTGTGCAAATTTATTTTTAAATGTGATAAAAAATGGCCAAACTCTCTTTCTTCGTATGTTTTATGGGCGAATAAGAGTCTTTGGTTTTTTCGCTGATGATATGGTAATTTTTATGGTACGATCCCGAGGCGCATTGTTTTCAATGGAATTTAAATAGCGAGGAACGACGCGTATAGATGAGAGAAAAGAACGAGTGGTCGTCGTAAACTCGTAAATGTCAACAGTGGCTATTGAGTCATTGAGAAGGAAGAGGCATCGAGTGCTTGTCTATGGATACACTGGATACACAGTGTTTTGTGGTTGACGCTCATTCGTCAACGTACTTGTGCAAACTTGTCAATATTTTCCAAAACGGTATTTACGATATCTCGACGTTGTGTGCCAGTATATATATATATATATATATAGTATAGGGCCGCGAGAGAGCTCATCTATTGCCTCGCTATATATATATATATGCTGCGCGCTGTAACTCGGTGTAAAAGATTACTCGGCGAGCTAAATGCGAGTCACGAACGACATTCGTCTGAAAGTGATTTTACGGTAGCGGCCGAAAGCGAAGCATGCCCTCGCTCGTCTTCTTCTCCCCTGTCCCATATACGTTCCACACACGAATGTATGTACGTGGTGCATGTACACCGTACGAGTAGACAACATCCCACTCCGTCCCCAATAGTGAGGAAACGTTGAACGCTCGACGCTTATTATGTCGCGAATAGCAAAAATCTCCCAAGCCATTCACTCCTTTCCTATATATCTTCCTCTCCTACTCCTCGATCGTTAAGTACGAATAGAAATGGAAAACTCCACATTCCGCATATCATTGATTATCGAGAGTCTAATTTAACCAGTTTCTGCGTAAAGCCCTGACCAGAGTAAACGCAAACGTGCAAGGATTTCACTTTCTGATTTAGGCCTGGCAATAATAAAGAATGATGCAAACTTGTAATGACCGGCGTGCATCGCATGCATACGGACACGAAAAATCGCAGAAATATAGCTGAAGATATTTCCGATCTGTATATAATAGCGAGACGTATACTGAAGAGGAAAGAAGAGGATAAAAAAGAATGAATAGAGGAAATGGTGAATTTTGCGATGATCTTTATTAAGGGCAGCATCGATGTCTTATATGGGATATTAGAGGAATTATGGTAGTAATGGTTGGTTATAGAGTTAATCAAAGTCAAAGTCGAAATGGAAAGCATTACGGATGCCGATGAAGGATCCTGGTAAAGTGACGTAATTCATCGTTGTTACTCTCTCTCTCTTTCTCTCTTTCTCGATCCCTGCTGGTTCCCCGAGGTATGTAGTACGTTCTCTTCCGAAGTGTGGGGGAAGAGCGAGAGAGAGTTGGAGAAGAAGAAGGCTCTCCCCCACCTGGTGGAGTCTGTTGGCCTGGTAAGCACACCTTAGTCCGTAGGTAGGTGGATAGGTAGGATCATCCTCACGCGCGAGAGAGGTTGCACATCTCCCCGTCCCGGTCGGTCTTCTCTTCTCATCCGGACGTTCACCGTTCACCACAGTCGCAGTCGCATCTAAGATTCCCTTCGCGAAGGTAACGCGCGACAGTGAACCACCAAGGAGGCGCCAACCGATCGTCTTTCAGGATCGGGACTATATTCATAGTATCGAAACTCTCTCAACTGGAACTTGCGCACCGATTGCAACCAATTATCCAAACAGCATGAATACTCCGAAGAATTATCTGCCTTTGTTGCTCGGTACGTCTCTCGCACACCTCAAACTAACTCTTCCCCTCGTCCTACATACATATAGCGATAAGAACGTCACGCACGTTCCTGACTGCCGCACCACCACGTGCAACTGAAGACACGATCACACTAATTTTTTTATTATCCGGTGCTTCATTCTTCTAGATCCTCTTCTTCTTCTTCCCGCAATCTTATCCCATAGATCGCCTTTTAACCAAATTCAATCGTGCAACCTGCTGCTTTTTTCACCAATTTCTCCATTTCCCTCGTATATATATATATATATATATATATATATATATATATATGTATGGTTTATAGCAATCTTGATAACCGATACCGGCGGGGCTTGGGTAATATTGGGGACGAGAGTGCAAAGATCGATAGATGTTTGAGCAACGCCACGGAGATAGAGCAACCGTTTTCGAAATACTAGAATAAATATCTGATTTGACGGTGAGGAAAAGCGCGGATGGAAATTCCTTGAACTCTTTTTGGATTGCCGGAGGATAGCGGGATGTGTGGGTGCGTGCGTGCAGTCACGATTGCACGGATAGCAAAGGTTTCTTATTCAGTTGGATGGGACCGGATAGAAAGGTGTATGCGTATCCGTTGGAGCGAGATTGGCAGCAACGATGCGGCTAAATCGACGTCGACCGTGCTAAAGATACATTTTCCTCTTTATCTCGTGGAAAGAACGAGAGTGTTCTCGTGACGAAAAATCGTTAAGAATTAATCAAAGTCGAACTCTTGGTTCTTCTTCGATTTCTATTATATATATATATATATAGATGCATGCAAAAGAATACGAGGGAAAAATCTCTGCTCGATCGGACGTATAATCCTCGAATAACCGATTCGTCTATTGCATCGGTACAGTCGTTTTCCTTGGTCATGAGAAAGCAAATCTTACGTAATAGTAATTGAAATCTTTCCATAAGGCTTCCCGATGGCCGATAATACTACCAATCTTTACGACTCTGTTTTGTTTAGCTGTGGTGTTATGGAGCTGCGTTCTGGGTCTTCAACGACCTCCGCCGAGATATTCCCAGCAGTATATGCCCGAAACTTCTTTCACCTGCCGCAACAAAATAGTAGGAAGTTATTATGCAGATCCAGAAACCGACTGCCAGTTGTTCCACGTATGTGTATCCGTGGCTGGTAGCATTCAGGATTACAAGTACGATGTCTTCCGTATCTTTCTCTCGAACGTTTTCGAATAAAATTTTATTGGTGTTGTATATATATATATATATATATATATATATATATATAGAGTATATATACGCGTCACATTGCTATTGACCGAAGATTTTTCTCCATTCAGATTCCTGTGTCCGAACGACACCGCGTTCGATCAGGAGAGTCAGACCTGCGCCGATTGGTACGACGTAGACTGCGAGGCAGCCACCCTCTATTACGCCAGTGACAATTTCGATCTCTACCGAATTGGATCCGGATTGGAGTCTCTTCACTACGACAGCATTCGTAGCGACGCGGAACCTCAGGATCATCTGCAACGCAGCGAAAGCAGCGACCCAGTACGGTCGTCCGCCAATACGCTCAACCGCGTGCAACCGTCCAACAACTATCAAACCAGTGCTAATAACAATAATAATAATAACAATCGTGACATTCTGCGCGGCAGCAGCAGCGGCAACTTTTACAACAACCGCCAGAACGGCAAGGAGGACGATTACGAGAGTGAAAAATCTTACAAGGATGACGTCACGGAGAACAAGAAGAAACCCGGCATCAGGAAGATTAGTAGAAAGCAACAATACAGCGGAGTCAATAGCAACAATTATTCGCCGAGCACAAGCACGCCAGCCCCGGTAGTCGCCAGCAACAATCAGAATGCCTACAGCCCGACTTATTACAACAATTACAACAACCACAGAACGGCCGAACAACAACAGGGCAAAGGCCAAACCACTCAGAAGTACACGAGCGCACCGGCCTCCTCGACCTACAGACCCACTACCAATTATCAAGACACTTACAGCACCTACCACGCACCTGTGACCACTGCCAGGACCACCGTCTACCATTCCTACAATACTAACGGCAACGGCAACAATCAGCAATACGTTCAGAGCACCACTGCCAGACCGCTCAATTACAACGCAAAGAACAACTATCAGCCTTACACCGGACAGTACACTCAGTCCACCACCATCCAACCCACCACCAATTATCAAGCAAACGACTTTAACAATTATCAACAGCGAAATTACAACAACATTCAACGCACCAGTAGCAGCACTGTTTACCAAACCACTACGTTGGCGCCCGTCTATTACGATACCAACAGCTACTACAATAACAACAACAACAACAATGGCCAGTACAGGCACAGCAGCGGCAGCTCCACCAGGCAAGAGCCATCTCAAACAACTGCCAAATATTTCCCCAATTATACCGGTAGTACCGGCTACGTACCAACCACTTACAGCCCAGTGACAAAGAAATTCCCTACTGTTGACAACAGCGTTGCTCAAACATCCACCAGAAACAACGATCGCTACAATTCCCAAACCACCGACAATGGACAACAGTACTACGAGAAGAACAGCCAACCGGCTAGAACCTCTACTGCCCAGTACTACGACAGCACAAAGGCACCGAAGAAAGCCACCCAGTACAACAATTACGATTCGTCCAACACCGGAAAATATTACGTCGAATCTAGCACCGCCAATTACGACTTTGGACGATCCTCCGCTGCTATTGGATTTAGCCCATCGAGCATCAATCACTTGGCGGAGACACCGAGAACTACCACTCCTGTGCCAAGGTAACCAGTAACGACCCATCTCTTTCTCTCGTATATGTATTATTCTCTTATTCGTTTCTTCCCCCCTTTCCTCGCATTTTACGAACCTCTCTAACTTACCCCGTCACTTTTATACAAACGTGTTTTGCTTTTTTCTCGCAGGCGAGCAGTCAGCGCTACGACCTACAACCCAACCAATTTCAATACAAACACTCAGCAGAGATCTTCCCCGAACCCAACAACACCACGCGCTACAACCTACGTCAGTGGATCGGCCAGACCGTTCACCTCGACGACAAGATTTTTGGATAACACAACAGCCAAGCCTAAGTCTGGAAAGAAGAACGATTACGATTACGCGTATTACGATAATGCGGCCCCGCTGGAATACGACGCCCTTGAGGACGCGGGAAATAAGGAATCGTCGAAAATTACGAGAAATTAATTTATTTTTTACACTGAATGTATTTTCTTTTCTCAAATCATTCCTCCATTCATCGTCGCTCATTGTGATTATCGTGTGGTACGCTGAATTGCTTCTTCGAGCGAATTTCGCTAAATCGTCGAAAGATTAACTTTCTGTAAAAAAAAAACAACAGTTTATTTCTTAGATATAAGTATACTCGACAGCCATCGTGCAAGCAAAACTCCTCCTCGAACCTCGTGTCTTAGCGACAAAGTCGAGTCGGATGAGGACAATTTTACATCGAACGCCGACTTTTTTCCGGAGGAACGAAAATCTTTAATGTCTCCTACTCGTTTATCGGCACTTTGTGCTGTCTCCTTTTTTTTAAATTTATTTTCTTTCTTCACTGTTATTCTTTTTCACAATTCTATACACGATCGCATAAATTAATTTACGAAAAGATTTTATACCTTTCGAGAATACGCGAGAGTTGTCCTCCAAAGCAATATATTATTTAAAAATAAACCCACATAGTTCACATAGTGTCGAAAGCGTTCCTAAAACCATCCAACGTACCAAACTAAGTCCGGGAATGTGGTAGGAACGTTTCCGATACGACGTGTGTGCCATGTGAGAAATAGCGCTAGAAGACAAACGGAAACATTAAACGTGATAAAAAATCAATGATTCCAGTAAAATGAATACTAGAACATTTCGCGATTCACTCTATGCATTATCTCGATGTTACAGAGCGGTTAGATAGAAATTGAAGGAGTAGTGCGACGGTTTTCAATTAAAAGCGCACGAATCGTGTTCAAAGCTGCAGTCGTATTGGTATATTTGTATCGTTACCATTACCATGTGTACTGAATGTATATATATTTTATATATTTTAATTAAAAAATTTATAATTGAACGCATTCTGAACTCTCTCTCTCTCTCTCTCTCTCTCTCTCTCTCTACTTTTAATCACCAAATTTCAACCTCGTATACAGCCCCATTAAAATGTTTCAGATCTGAACTTGGTTTTTGCACTGCGTACTTTCACTTATATTCATTTCCATTTAAACGTCTTACTATTACTTATTATAGAAAAGCTAATTGGTTTCAATGATGAAAAAAGAGTCAACCCGAAACTAAAACTTTCACAAAATTGAGGTTTTTAAAACTTATTCCTCAAAATAATATGCAGAATATCTGACTTTCATAAATTCCGAAATGATATAAAGAATAAAAAAATATAATATGAAAAAAATATCACAGAAAAAATTCAGGAATGGATAGAGGAAGAAAAATTTGTCAATTTCTGTTTATAATATTTTACATAATGTATTCGTATATTAAAAAATAATCTGAAATAAGATAACTCATCCGCACAAATCTGCACTTCATAATATATGTATATATTAACATACGGACGATAATATTAATTCAGCTACTTCGGAGTCTTGGCAAAGTACTGTTAATTGCATCGTAACTTGACTATCGGTCAGTGCTAATCTAGCTCTTGCTAAAATTTCTTTGCCACCCCTGAAAACTCCGCATAACAATAAAGTATGGGCCACCGTTCCTGCCGCTACTCGATCGGTACGCTCAGCAGCATCCAAACCCAAAAATCCAGTCAAGCTTTGAACAGCACCTTCCAAGCTCGTTACGTTCGCCCCCAAAGCGAAGGTCTCCTCCATTTTTGAGAAACCCTTCGATGTCGCCACTTCCCATAAACTGCCAAAATCTGTTCCCCGGTTTGCACTTCCTTGCATTTGATCTGCTAAAGTTACTTCCAGATCCTCCAACTAAAACAGATAAAATAAATTTGTTTATTCGAACAAAATAACGCACTACTTTTATCAATATCAATTGTTTTACCATATATTCGTCATTGTATCCTTGATCCGCATCTGGTACACCTGTAACAGGATCGCAATCTCTGGCCATGAAACGTAGAGTTGTAGGAATGGTAGCGATACTGGCTTGCACGTCTTCTGGATATTTTAATACTGTATAAGTTGTTCCCGGCTCGTTGTATGGCAAACGTGCACAGGGAATTTCTCGCATAATTTCATATCTATTTGGAAGAAAAGAAATTTAAAATTAAAATTGGTACGTTATCAAACCTAATAGAAATAAAATTTATATTTAATTCAGCTACCCTTCGGGAACTTCGATGGAAACTTTAACGTCTTCGAGCAGCTGATCGCACAAAGTATTAACGCAATCAAATTGCAGAACTAAATATTCGGAGAACGTGTGTTTTATGCATTTAACATTATATTCCGTTTCGGATTCGGTAAGCTCGAACACCGGGGATGATTTGATGAGCGTCAAGTTGTTGATAAATGGTTGGAGATGTGAAACTTGGGATAATTTCTCCATAAAGCTCTCTTCTCGAGTTAAACGATTCTGTTGTTGTTTCACCGTCGTATGAATTTCTATCGGTTGAGGCTCCTCGACGGTCTGAGCAGCTGGTATTTGTGAGATATCAAAAGGCTCGTCCATACTGGATTTGATGTAATTGCGCAAAGCCCTTTCCAAACTCGGAACGGATAACAGAGGTGGCTGAACCAGTGGTAGTATGGTTGGGTCGCTTTTTTGTTGTAGTATCGTGCAGTAATATGCGGCACGATCGCGTACCTCGTCATCTGAGTCCAATTGGCAGCGGGATAGAAGCACTAGAATATTTGGGAGGAGGGGCGGACAAGCTGCTGCGAAACGAGCCAAAGCTGTAACTGCGGCTGCACGTACGCTGGCGCTTTCCAAAATAACGCGATTGTAAATAAATCGAATGTATCTCGATGGTTGCTTGGATGTTGGACCTTCCTGACCGAGTAAATGTAAGATACGAACAGCCAGAGAAGTATGCTCGCAATCTTCAATGAATTCGCAAAGATGCGCGAGACCAGCCTCCTTTGCTTCAGCATTTCCTTCCATCACGGCTATGATAGTGTCAGCAATCGCTGCTTTATACTCTAATCCTCCTTCATCACGCAACATTGCGGATAAGAAATTCATAAGAACTGCATGCTTGCGTGGAAACTTTTGACACAAAGCTCTGCAAAAAATATATACTATAACGTAAAATTATTCATAAAATAAAGCATAGAGTACTTACCTTATAGCTTGTACCACTACGACTTTAAACTCATCAGAAATTTCTGATACGAACGTAGCAATTTGCTTCATCAGACGATCCACAGAGCTCTCAGCGCCGGTCTTTAAAAGTGTCGTAATTGCCAAAGTGGCGATCGATCTGTTGGAATCTGTGATGAGATTTTCCAAATCTAAATTGCAAGCAGTCACTGCTGTTGGATGTGTCATTGCAACTTTATTTAAGGTTCTCACTGCAGCAAAACGAAGTGCTGGCTTTGGTGAGCTACAAAATAATTGCAAAACACTGATAGCTGGTGTTATTTCTCTTGCACCACTTTGCCCCAGATTTACCAATGCGTGTGCTGCTTCATAAACTACCATTTCTGATTTATGACGGAAACATGCTTCGATGAATCCCAATAGTTCACTGGCTACATTCTTATCCGCTTCGTCTAGTAATTTACAAGCCATTCGTATCAACATACATGCTGCATAGGGACTTTTAGGGCTACTTCTCATCAATTTTAATACCAACTTTATAACTGCATGCTTATCTGATTTTCTAGCTTGATATAAAACTCCCAATGCATGATATTGTACCATAACATTGTTTGAATTTAATGCTTCCTGAGCTTCGTTAGCCCACCTTCTAGCTACATCCCCTGAAATCGCTGTCAAATGCAAAGAGGAGACTAAAGCAGCACTCGATACTGCAGCTGATCTATCAACAATAGCTTGTTTCATGTAACGCTCTATTGCTGTTAGCATACCAGCATCAGTTATGGTACATAATGCTCTGATTGCAGCAGCTCTATATAAATCTTCCTTCCCAGTCATATCTTTCGTCAAACTAGAGGTTACAATAATTACATCCTCAGCCAAAGAGCTTAATTCTTTGATCCCAAGATATACCAATCTCCTTAATATAACATCTCTGGATTGAAATAATTTTGTCATTGCGAAAAAGGCATCTGTAGCCTCTGTGGTACCCAACTGCTCTCCTTGATTTATCAGGTACAGAATCTTGGTTAGAATGTGTGCGCATTTTCTAGGATTTACAGGAGTGTCGTTGAATATACGAGCTTCTTGTAATACTGTGGTCTTTTCCAGGTTTTGAAAAGGATTACCACCACCTGTTTTCAAATATGGCATGGTTAACAAATGTACTCAATTCGAATAATTATAAATCTAAACAACGACCGAGGAATATTTGTTAAAGAGGTTGGAGCTCCGCAATTACATAAATACAATCGACTATGAGCAACGACACGTGTACAAACTCTGTTTACATTAATATTAAAAGTAATTTGTTTACAAATAACTGTCAATCAAAATAACCTCTTTAATATTTCTCCTCGATTAATCGAACTACACTGAGCGATTTTAGTCACAAAATTAAGAAGTGTATTTATTAACAATTACCATCTTCCTCTTCCTTTTTATCACGTTTAAATGCATTCATCTTCTTAAACTATTTTTAAAAACTGTTTAAAGTGTGGACACGTCACCGAACCTTCCCAATAATCCCTGCCTGCTGGCCTGCTCACTGCTGGCTGACAGATTGTATTGGATCGTGTATGTATGCAGTAATGCACTATGTAGTTAATGTACCACTGTATCAGTATACATATGTAGAGTTGTAGGTGTGGGCCACTGTGGGCCGTGTAGGTATGTAGTACCAGATATGAGCATAAATCTACCTTATCTCCTCAGCTTAGAAGAGAATTACTAGATTACTTTCTAGAGGACACTCCAAAAAAAATAACGCGTAAAAAAGCACATGGCGGTAAGTTCAATTACCAACTGCTATCAAAATCAATCGTTGTACAAGATCAAATGTTCAAATTTAAAATACAAGATTTTTCCATATAGAGGATAGAACAATAAGTTCAGTAATTAACATCAAAATAAATAACAAATTGTTCTTTGATATCATACAGACTAAATAAAAATATTGGTGGATAGATTGATTTACATTAAATTTTGCGTAATTAATTTTACAAATTTGATTTTGTAGGATGCAGATACAGAAACAGCTTTTTATAACGGTGTTTAATGAACGTGATAAATCAATCACGTGTCCAGTGAGGGTCAGCGGTAAACAAGAGCGGAGTGCGTAGTATAGTATATCATATATGCACTTACACCTCTACCGTTCTTTGATTATATAAGATAAGGCGAACGTGTTTATTTCGCTTGGTAGCGAGATACGTGAATAAATTACCATAAGCTTCAAAAGAGATAAAATTGTAATTTCAATATATTTTTACAAAACTTAAAATAAAAACTTTTCAATGAATTCCATTCCCTCTTTTTTCTATTGATTATACTTTAACAATAGCTTTTCCTGTATTCTCTCCATGCATCATATCCATAAAAGCTTTGTAAGTATTTTCAAATCCATTTGTTGTGGTTTCTTTATATTTCAACTTTCCATCTTTAATCCATTGCAAATTTTTATTGATGCCTTCCATCCACCTATTCTGCCAGCGATTAACAATGAATCCTTCCATTTTTAACTGCTTTGAGACTACAGCTATTTGCAAGATACTGGCTTTAGGCAATGATGAGAAATTTTCATTGTAAGACGAAATACTACCACAAACTGATATTCGGCCAAAATTGTTCATTTGGTAAATGACAGTACTTGAAATTTCACCTCCTACCTATTATTTTAACACAATTGCTTAATTTTTAGCAATAATTATTTATAACAAATTTTTGACCACTTACGTTATCAAAATAGCAGTCTACACCTTGAGGTGCTGCTTCCCTCAAAGCTTTAGCAATATTCTCTGTTTTATAATTAATAGCAGCATCAAACCCTAGTTCTTGCACAAGATATTTACATTTTTCATCTGATCCAGCAATTCCAATGACAGTCATGTCAAGAACGTGTTTTGCTATTTGGCCAACATGAGAGCCAACAGCTCCAGCTGCTCCACTCACCACAAGAGTCTCACCAACTTTTGGTTGACAAATTTCAAGAAAGCCAAAGTATGCTGTGTTCCTATGAAAGAATTTTAAATTATTCAGTAACATATACAAATATACCAACTATGATAAACATAAATTCAATGAATGAGAAAAAGAATTTCTACCCTGGCATTCCTAATACACCTAGACATAAGGATGAAGATAAATTTCCTATATCAGGTAATATATATGGTTTTTGCTTGAGAAGATTTAATTCAACGCCATTAGGACTAACCACAGTATGTGTTCTCCAGCCAAAATATCCCATAACTTTTTTACCAACCGGATAATCAGGATTTTTAGATTCTAATATTTTCCCAACTTGACCACCGATCATTGTAGATCCAAGTGGCAGAGTGGTGGTATAAACTCTCATATAAGGATCCACAGATAAATACTCTGCCTCAACAAGATACTCTAAAGAAAAATTGTTTGCATTTTAATCAAAAATTCAAAAGTTAAATTTTATTTTTAGATTAGAAACTAAACTGGTG
Organism: Prorops nasuta; assembly: GCF_024137725.1. Classification (NCBI taxonomy): domain Eukaryota; kingdom Metazoa; phylum Arthropoda; class Insecta; order Hymenoptera; family Bethylidae; genus Prorops; species Prorops nasuta. The sequence goes on along the minus strand of NW_027116803.1, from coordinate 7,544,317 downwards.
AACGATTTGCACAAAATTAACTAACTTGAAATTTAATAATTAGGGGTTTTTATGTTGTAATTATATCATTCTCGTTAATATGTTTTTATACCTCCATCGTTAATCGGTGGTAATTCCTCTTCAACTAATTTCAAATCTGATGGTTTTGGTTCCTTTTCAAAGTGCTGGACTATCACGAATCTTTTTGCTTTCACCATTATTGTATGGGAAGAAACGGAATTAATAAAAAATAATTCGTGAAAGATACAGAAAAATATGTTGTTAAAGCAATTTGTTGGAAATTGAACTTTGGAGTAAGTTGAATGTTTCAGACGTCTAAGATTTTGATTCAATGCTTACTGCTTAGTGGTCAAGAGGCACTTATATATATATGTACAATTCGCGCGCTATTAAAAGTAGGGAAGTTCGGAGGGAAGGGGGACCGGAGAAGATCCATTGACCAATTGAATCATTTGAATCATACCATCACATTCAGTCCCTTGCGACGCTAGCGCTTCATTCTTCAAGATTATTAGTAATTAATTTAGATTTATTAAATGATTATAGATCAATTCGCGCAATTATTATACATAATCTATTGATAGGTTTTTCCAGAGCAAGTTTTAGATTTACATTCATCATGAAACTTTGTGGCTTATCAAAAATAAAATATGTCAACAATATAATACTGTAATACAATCCATTTTTATCTACAAATTATTCTCACCTGTGACACATTTAAAGTAAGATCGATTATGATCGAGATAAATTTATTATAATTTAAAATGCTTTTCTTGCATTCCGACAAGATGACGCGATATGCATTAAAACATAATTTACATTATAGCTTAATAGATAATTTCGTGAACTTGGCGCTAATAAAATTAGCACTTCCAGCTCTATTTGTAACAATATGATCCTACAAATAATAAGTAGTCTCAAAAATTTGGAAGTTCTAATGGTTTTTATTTTACTATCCAAGCAATCGCGTTACAACATTCCATATGTTCATACGAAATAAATATGATTTGGTGTTACAGAAATTTTTACTGAATAAAAATAATACTCCTAATATTTAAGTGTCTAATTGAAAAAGTATGGAGAGGTTTTTTTTAAAATTATAATATAAAAAATAGTACAATCTGTGTCGACCTCTTATACTTTTTATGCCCCCTAATAATTCTGCATAATCCATACGTATGTTAAATTTCAAAGTCTAAGTTGCTCTATATCTACTTATATAGTCATGCACCGACATTATTGGTACTCAATTCTGTATTCATAGTACAATGAGCATTAGATGGAAAGACATTTCTTTTACGTAAATTAATATGCAATCTATAAACATATCTAATATATGATTTATCCTCTTTTACTTCATCAGTATTTTTTATAAGTAGATTTGTCTTTTTCTATTCGTAATTAACGCAAAGAATTCATTTTTAATGATTTGAAAGTTCCATTTTATGACAATTTTGGTGTTTAAGTAAAACACCATGTACTTATTTAACATGATTTTATCCATTGATATTTAAGTGGCAATTGTCTGTTTTACAAATTATAATAATACTAATATAAATCATTAGTTACACTGGCAAGAACATAAAAAATTTAAGTGTTCTAACTAAAGTTAAACAAATTATTTTGTAAATTCTTTAAAACTTTTAAGATCTTTTGAAAGACATTAGGAGCTACATAAAGAGCTTATTTTTATTGTCATAAAATGAAACTCAACAAGAATTCTTCGTACTAGCAGGGCTATCACCAATGCACATTGGTTTATTATTTAAATATGGGGACTCAGCTATCTATACAGTTCAATGATTTAACTAAGTTTTACATTTATAATAATAAATGCTGTCATATGCAATTTATACCGTTTTTACCATGCTTTCTTAGTAAAGTTGTGTACTTAAACCATTGAGTTTTGTATGGAGTTAACATGATATGCTGCGTTTAGCCCCACAGGTCAATAAGTATTTTCATAAAATCATATATTATTTTATAACATTCAATTGCTTTAATATTATATGGATTTTCTTGTAGAATACTCTTCAACATTTCACTTTAAACTACTATATATTTTATGTCAGTCTATGCAAATTGTGCAAGTTTATTCTTAGGATTACAATATATATATATATATATATATATATATATAAATTCGGAATATATGATCCAGATCATTTTTCTGATAATATGTAATTTAATCCGTCCTAACACTTTGATAAATATATATATGATATATATATTTTTAAAATAAAATAAATTAATTTATGCTACATTTACAAATATAAGTCTATATACAATTTTTTCTCACTTAAAGATAGTTTAAATGGCAACAAAGTAAATTATACTCCAAATAGTTTTAAAATAATCTATCAATAATTATTGCTTTTTGAAAACTCTTGAAGTTTTTCTACCAGAAATTACATTTAGAAGCTGTAGTATTTACAAATTTTCGAGATTGTAGCTTTAAAAAATTCTCTGAGTACAAAACAACTCACGTAAATACAGTTAAATTATAATATTTAAAAAATAATGTTAAAATTATAAAAAAGTCAGTTCAATCAATCTGGTTTGTGAATAGTTTTCAAAGATGTTAAGACTTAATTGAAATTAGAAAAGTCTGTTTTTAGCTTAATTGAAGGAGCCGAGATCTTAATTTGTGGTTTTACAGAATCAACAGGTTTTGAATGTCTCTGGACTTGTTGCTGATTACATTTTACTGCATTTTCCAATTTGATTTTCAATTCAGTTGACTGAGACATTAAAGTTTTAAATTCCTGTAAACAAGATAAAACAAAAAATAAACTAGCATCTTTGAAAAATATAATTTTAATAGTTTAGAAAAATAACAATCATACTTGAGGATATTTAGGACCAATTTTATTTAGCCACTGAAAACTTTGTTGATGAAGATTCAACTGATACTTTGTAGCATTTTGAAGTTGATCACTTTCCAATAAATAATTAATTAAGATTGGCACTAATAATGTTAACATCTGAATACCTGGAAACATAAAAAATTTATCTTAGTACATTTTTGAGGCTTGTACAATTTACACAAAACAGCTGAAACAGAACCAATAGAAGATAATATATCATTTTTATATTAAGCAGTTCTGCATTACCTTGCAAAAGATCTCCTGAATAGCATGTAACATATGTTTTATTTCTTTTTGTTCAATAAAATAGTGATAGTTACTGATACTTACGATTAGATAATTCCACGAGTCCAATTAGAGCTTCCACGGTGCTAATACATTCAAGTGTGAATAGTAACTCGATTTCGCTCACAACTTGCTTACTTTTATCGCTGTATAAATATTCCACCAATCTTGGAGCGAGGGCATGAATATAGGGTGTACTAATGATACGCTCTGGATGCAAAAATATCGTTCTGAGTGTTTGAACGCATTTTAATTTAACCTGCAACGATTTAATTAATTATACAACAGTGCTGAATATAAAAGCGCTGGCTTTGTAAACACTACAAAAATTCACGTACACTCACCAATATATTTTCAGATTGAAAAGCGTGTCTGAAATGATTGATGCATGGAAATTGTAAATTCGGTGCACTCACTACTTCCGGTAACGCGTGAAGGACAAAAACAGCGATACCAAGCAACATGGCTTTCTCATCCATTTTGGTTTCCTCGTTTCCGGTTTTTGCAAGATCGATAATTTTTGCGAGGGAGCTTTGTAACAAGGCAGTCCACTGTTCCTGACATCGCTGGTCGCGAGAATATTTATTGACGATTAAACTTTTTAAACAGTGCAGAGCTGCGTGAATAGGTGCTTCTGATCCAGTTTTCAAAATATCATTCTCAGTACGAACTGCAGTTTCTCTTATAACTCCAGTCGCTAAATACAATAATGTTGGTAAGATCGCTACAGCTCCATGCGGTGAACAAAGTGTTGGAAGAGATTCCATAATGCCAAGTGCTGATGCAATTAATTTCCCACTATCCTCCGACGGAGAATATTTTTTTCGTGACAAAATAGCTGTGGTACCGGCAGGATTGGGATTTAATGCTGGTATCTGTCTAACTAATAAACAAAGGCATACTTCTAAAACAGCAAAAACCAAAGACTTGCCCGGCACAAGCTCCCCGCTCTCTTCGCCTTCTCCTAAAAAGTCTATCTTCAATATTTCCTCAGTTTTTCCTAACATATTCATATCTACTGCCTCATTATTCTCTTGTTCACTTAAATTTAGTTCTGAAATTATTAAACAATTATTAAAATACTATTCTTTCGTGATCATACAGAAATAATTACCGTTCAATTTAGCTCTCTTCCTGTCAATAAGATCTTCTTGTGCAGCTTTCATAACTTGTTTCAATACTTCCATTATGATAATTTGAATCCTATAATTTTCTCTGGTTAATAGTAATCTATGCAAAACATTCGACAATTCGATTGGAAGTGAACGATCTTTGATTAAAACTCTACGGGACCAAGTGGAATCAAGAAGAGTGTATAAAGCATTGAGACAAGCTTCGATATTCTGTACACATTCAGAAGACCGTGGGCTACACAAAGCTTCCATACAAATTCCAAAAAGAAGATGAAATCGTTCTGCATTTGAATCCATCTTGGCGGCTGTATCATTATTATTATTATTATTAGATACAGTAGATTCTTTTGTTTCATTGCTGACATCTTCCTTTCCAAATCCACGAGCATTTAACCACAATGTCGCTGCATACAGAATAGGGGCCCATGATTCAGCATAATGAGGTCTAGCCGATTCCATAGTGTCCGTTGTGTAAAATGCACCGCCATCGTGAGGTAGTTGGCTAGAAAATTCTGGTGGCAAAGAGAGTAGAGCGTGATCTCGTAAAGCAGCCAACCAATATTGGCTGAGGCTCAGAAGCTCCGGTTGTACCAAACTTAGCAAACTTTCAGTTTGAAATTCAAAGTCACCAAAATCTTCATCACAACCAGTGGCTACTGAATTTGCATTTTTCATGGAAGACTCCTTATTAGTAAATGTTGATCCATCTTTTATCATAGCTACAACATAGACCTCTGCCCATGCCTTTAAAATGGCCAGTCTCTCGAGAGTCGATAAACTTTCATTATAGAGCTGAGGGCGCATGTGGCCCTCCCTCAATTTTTCTAATGACGACACCAGCAGTTGATGTACCCTACGAAGGTCATTCAAATCTCTAGCAACACCACTCCCAATCCAAGCACTGCACGCCTCGCAAGCAGCAGCTGTGACATGAGATGCTGTTTCTGCAGAAAATGCAGGACGTAATGCAGCTCCGACCTGTAAAAATCATTATACATATATGTTTCACAAAACAGATAATTATTAAACAATCCTGATTACCTGTGCTTGAAATTGCTCCAATAATAGATGCCCAGGGAATTCTGGTTCAGGTACTTTAGCAAACTCTTCTATAATCTCCTGTAAAGTTTTGAGACCTTCCAGACGCAATGGATCGCAGTCACTGGTCGCAGCAATAAATGCCATTCGCACTAAATCTGATAGATGCAATACTAAGAAATCACCTTTTCCTTTAGTCAATTGCATTTCTTTGGCTAGAGACAAATCGAAATGAGCCTGCTTGTCATGTACGCAAGTAGCGACTATACGTCTCACGCATTGTGCTGCAAAAACTCTTGTTGGCCATCGTGGTGTAATCGCCGGTCGCTGCTTCGATGACTCTTCGGCATGAAATTCTGCTTGATCGTCATCCCCCTCTGCCTCCGCGTTCTCGTTATCTGCAGCGTTATCTTCTGTATTAATCACACTTGCTTCCTCAGGAGTACTGGATTCTAAGTAAAAAAGAATTTGCATTAAAATATTGGTATGAAAAAAATTATAGTTTGACAGAATTTTGTATTTACCCGACGCAATAGTCAATACATCCTTGCATAGAGACAACCACTGTGACAAATTATCTGCAGCCAAAATTTGAAGCATACTCGTCAGAGTATCATGAATATCTTTAATCAGTTTACTATCCGTTTCTGTATCCAACATACTGAACAGAACTCCAGGGAGGCCTGTTTCTGTTATTATCAAGCCCTCAACTACATTTGTATCTCTACTTTCGTTAGCTAACGTCATAGCGTGCTCGCAAACTTCCTTTGCTTCACGCTGCGCAAGTTGTCGAAGACACGAAATTGCAGCTTTACGCAATAAAAGGTGATTGCTGGATAAAGTTCGCTAAAATAAAAAAGCAATATAATTCAGACATCCATTACAAACAAAAATGAAACAACATTCTTAAATATGCTTACGCATAATGTAGGAACTAGAGAAGATAAATTAACGTGTCTAGGTGCGAAGAGATGCAATTGCTGAAGACAGCCAGTTGCTTCAGCTTGCACGAGAGGATCTTGATGATCTTGCATTATGGCACAGGCACACAGGAAAGATGATCTGGCCATGCAGACAGTCGATGTGTTACCTACAATATAATTACAGTTTTAATTATTCTTACTTATTGAAAATCCACGAATTTGTGAAAAAGTATACCTTGTAATTCTGGGCCTATCGTTGTGATAATAGCAGACAGGACTTTGCCTATGCATTGATGGACGTCGATATAAGATTGCGGCACATTGAGTAATAGAGTCAATGTCAAAGATAATGTAGGTTCTACATAACCACGAAACATTGGTCCCCCTGAATCTGCTATTAATGAAAGAGCATGCAGCGCCCACACTTGCACTACAGGAGATGAATTATCTTGTGCTAGTGCGAGCAAAATACTGACACTGGTATTCAAATGCTGACTGGATCCCATACCACCCACATATTTATGCAGACATCCTAAAGCCAAGGAATGTCCTGTTCGACTAACTACGTCACGTGCAGATTTAAGACGATCGAAACTAGTTTGGGCCAACTCTGCTGTAAATTTCGGGTCAGATATTACTTGTGCCATTCTTCCAACAGCTTCCCCAGCCGCCCAACGTAAAATGGAATTACTGCTAATCAGCGTACTCTGTCATTTGACAATTTTTATAATCAATAATTAATTAGCATCAGTTATTGGGAAGAAATTTCTAAAGATTTAAACTTACGATAATCAGATTTGTTGCTGATTTCTTGACGTCTTCTTGACCGAAACTTGTTTTAGCTTCATTCAATCCTTTTAACCCACTAAGCACGGCAGTGAAAACGTTCATTTGAATCGCTTCTTGTCTGCCAGATTTTGTATGCTTTATACATTCGCCAAAATGGTCCAACATTTGTAATTTATGCTTATTTGCAACGCGAGGAAAAATTTGACCGAACAAAGAGACCGATAAATCGATAACAGCTACACCTAAGGGCAATGGTCCAGGAATAGTTTCATCCTAAAATATATGCATTGTCAATTAGTTTATTTATGGATGCTTATCGAGAAATTTCTGTTATAATTACTTGAGGTACGGGTCGATAAAGGCAACATGAATTATGCTCCAGTGCTCCGGAGCCTGCTGCACTGTTTGGCTGTAGCTATAAATAGAAATACATTTTATGAACTCTCAATATGAAATATTAAAAGTATTTAACGTAATTAAACCTGAATAAAAAATGAAAAGAAAAAAGAAAAATACAACAATAATAAATAAAAACAAATATTTATCGCCGCAGTAAACATTTACAAGCATGTTACTCACATGTTCTAAATCTGCTTTTCTATTTGGTTCCATCTAAACACGAATGAATGCATGTAACAGGCCTTTTTAGTACTTAGCTATCTTTGTTAGTATTAAAACAGAACGACTCTGGTAATTTAAATTAAAGTTAATAGAAGCACATTCACCAAACCCTTGATAATATTAATAATTATAATCACCTGGTCTTCTATAGTCCGGTGATCAGTCTCTTGTAACCAGGTACCGAGAATCACAGAATCATTGGCGTGGCATACTGCACGTAACAAGGAAGTAGTCGTATTTCCAGGATTTTCAGTCAAAGTGAATTCTGATACTAGCATTCGTAATAAATGTGTGTATGACCCTAAAGAAATATTTTGATGTTAATAAATGAGAGAAATGATGCATTTAACTTTATATATTTTAGTTATTTAATGCTTTTATTACCCTCAAAGGTTTGAGGTGGTAGTAACAGCAAAGTTTCATATAACCTTAAACGAACCATCGCTGCAGGGGCTTTCAATTGTTGTCCATAATTTTTCAGCACGGTAGACAGGCTATAATATATATAATTAAATATTTAACATATATCTCTCTAACACATATCTTTAATATTTTAAAACATACTTAGCTAACATTGCCAATGCCGATTCGATTGGGGTTAAAAGTCGTCTTGTTATATCGTCATTGAGTAATTCTGGGCAATGAAGGAGGAAGCTGTGCATTGCCGAAAGTGCACCTGCACGACCTTCCAAAGTGACTTGCCAAGTGAATGCGTCACCACGTGCCTTTTCACTTTCGAGCTCTTTATTGGATCGAGGGAAAGAATTTCTCCACAATAGCAACATTCTTGGCAAAAGACCTTTAACGACAGCTGTACCTAAAGTCATGATAGCACCAATCAGTAGCCAACCAGCATGAGTTCTATTTAACGAAAGTCGACTGTTCTGGCTCGCACTTCGCAGGAGTTCCTCTGCTGTATTGAAAATAATTTTTCCTTTTGTATGTGGAACACCAAGAGGGGACAAACGTACGCTGCCTAAAACAGCGGCTAGGGCTCCGCTGTACCCAGCGATTGCCTCTGGTGAGCTTCGCATATTTTCAATTCCATCCACGCAACGATCGATCAAAGGTGTTATTTGACTTGGCACAGCAACGCAAATGCAACGTAAACACCAGGCAGCTGCTAACCTTGCTGCTTGACATGGGTGGACCAGAACTGCCATGATGGTATCTATCAAACCTAAATGAGAGGTATTAGTATACAAAAATCACAGTCAATAAATTTGGAATTAATATGAACATACTCAATGATTGATCGGACAACAAATTGGATGCTGTGGTTCCTAGACCCAATATTAAATTTCCCATCTCGTGTAAAGCGCAAACCAACAAATGCTGACTGAAAAGGGTCTCCTGATTGCAGTCTTTTGCATTTTCAGGACTGAAATCTGAAGGGACACAATTTAGTTTTTATTAGAGTTTAATATTAAGTGTATTATTCTAATTATATTTACCAATGGAGTTCATTTGTTTCAGAATGATGTGTGATATTTCTTTGCAAGCAGCAGCTTGAGCTCCTTCACTTAATAATTTTCCAATAGTACCTCGTAATATGAAATTAACGCATTTTCTGGAATAAACAGCGTCAACGTGTGAACTGGCTGCTTTCGGATTCGTTACAAGATCTAAAACGTGTGCAATCAGTGCACCGATATTTCGTTCTAGCCATGTTCCTCCCAACATTTGAACAAAAACTACATATGCCTTCAAATATTCATAATATTAATTTTCTTTCTTTTATCATATATATATATATATATCACTTTAATTACACTTTAGCAATTACTTACGTGCGTAACTCCAACTCGTACTTCTCTGTTTATACCGGAAGTGCCTTTAATTATTTCACCTGTACCCTTCAAAAATCCTACTCCACCTCTTAAGAATCCCGACATTAATATATTCAACACTTCATCAAGCGAAGCCATTTTTACAGCTTTTGTTTGTGCAGCTAATTACAAAAAATTTAAATTATCTGATATTGCTTAAAAATGGTTTTGAATTTATGTTAGTTTTAAATTACCTGTAGGACTCTTTCCTTTTGGAGCTGGCAACTGAGTCATAGCAACTAAAGAACCTAAAAGTTTTGATACAGCACATCGTACTTCATAATTTGATCCTTCAAAAGCACGAAAGCACAAGGTTGCCAAACTCTCAATCTCAGTTGTATATAAAAATGGAGCATGATTGAGCATCTCTAACAAGCATTTGGCAGCGGCACACCTTACTGCCATCACTCTATCAGTTAAATAATGCCTTGATACTTTGTAAATTTCTTTATGTACATTGGTAATAGCAGATCCCATTCCAGCGCAAACCTATTTGAACAAATTTTACAAATAAGATTGTAATAAAAAAAATAGACACAAAAGTAAAAGAAAGATTTGTATACCTTTTCCAAGGTATACATAATTTCTATTCGAGTTTGGGACTCTGCAGAACGTAGAGATTTTATTAAAATCTGCACAGTTTCCTCATATGACCTACCCATCATTCTACCTAATTTCTCATACATACACCCAACACAACATATTGCAGCTCTGCAAAAATGAGCAATTATGAAAAGCATACTGTTTTAATAAACCAATTGACAAATTTTAATATAAAAAAATTCTTACAATTTAGTTGGAAGAAAACTGGGAGAATCATCTTTGTTTCTGAGAATATCATTACATTTGTTTACTGTGTCAAAAAGCAAAAATGTATCTCCAACACTAAATAATGTGGCTAGACATCTTGCTATTAAACGACGAGTAGGTGGTCCAGGGGCACCTTGCATGTGTTTTGTCAATTGTTCTACTAATTTTTGTTGGCATCCTTTAATATCACTCTAAAAAATGAAAAAATTTCTTTTACCTGCAAGATTTCTTTTACAGTATAATTATAAATACTTTCAAAATAACGGTACCTTCTGTGCAGCAACCAGGACTTTATCTAGAAACCTTAGCCACTCAAAAATGAAAACTGGACGTTTTGCCTCTGGGATCTGGTTCAAAGCATCCTCATTGAGGGTCAGGCTATGACTCAGCTCCATCATGATTTCAATCTACTTTATTTCAATAGAATATTGATTCATTTATTATGTTCCTGTGATTCATATGATATTAGTAAAATACTCAAATAATTATCAAGTACAAACTTTCAAATATGGAATAAATTTTAACAAGTACTATAAACATTGCTCTTCTGCATAAATTAATATACAGTTTTGGAAACATGAGTCTTATATCTTTGTACTATTTTTAATAAAAATTATAAGCTACTACTTGGAAAACTGCGATATTTATATTGGGCTAAGAATAAGTTTAGGTACTTGTACAGATTTTACGCAATAGACTCATTTTTAAAGAAAACGAACTTGATAAATACATACCATAAACCTTTTATCGAGTTTATCAGCGTACGAAGCGTGGCTTAATTTTTTATATTAGCATCTAGTAGTCTGTTTCACTTTCGCAAAACACAGAAATCGTTAGCCAAGTATTAATAATGCACATCAGAAAAACAGATCTTCGTTCGAACGTAGTCTCTCCGTCATCATATTTCCTAATTAAATTTTCCACGTTAATTGACTACAATATTGTGCAAGAATCAGAGTGACAGGAGTCTGCATAGGGACTCCGCGCACAGAATGCAATGGCAAGTGTGCAACACCAGTTCTTGCTCCGTTTGTATGACAAATTCTCCACTCAGAGTGTCTCAGAGCACTCTGTCCAATCTCCAGTCAATTTAGGTTAGGATAACTCAGTGGGTATGTATGTATTCCATGATAATTGTATAATTAGCCGCGCGCACGCGCGCGCAAATGGCGGAGGCCCGCGGGAAACTGTCAAGAAAGTCAAGTTGCACTCGCATAAAGGAATCTTCTCTCATTTTCTTCATCGATTTGCGAAAGAGCGCCTTCCGGTGGAAAATCCTTGAAACAAAAATGGCGCGTAAATCAAACGTCAAGTGTAAGTAACTCAAATAAAGCAACGATACAACCCAAAACGTGTTATCCTTCCTTTAGAACAGAATGTTTTAACTTTATAATTATGCACAAGAGCGCAAAAATTATTATTTAATTAATAAACGGATGAAATTTTCAGTCAAAGAAAAGATTCTTCCCATAAAATGGCATAGAATATAAGGCTAACGTGGTTATTGCAGCAGGGTGAATTAAATAGCGCAGTAATAGTATGTTTACGATTTTTCAATTATTACTTCATAAATTGTCGTTTTTTTTTTTACCTCTCGACTTGTTCTTCCAACCTGTACTCAAGTCTTTTAGCTATCCATATAATTTGAATTCGTTATGATTCTAATTGTCGAGGAGTCGCATTACTCTTTTTTTTGCAAGATTACCTGATACCTCATGAATATTAAAATACGCTGTGACATTTACGCGTATTTAATACGATTATACAGTGATCTATTTGCCCGAAGTTTTGTCTTCGCTCCATCCTAGAAAAAGCCAAATGATCCACTATCTTGATAATTGTTTTTTGCAGGTTTTAATTCGACAGGCAGCCAGCATGATGAGCCAACGACGAACGAATATGTCAGATTTACGTCAAAAATAAACAATTGACCGTGCTAAGGATTTTCGACGAAATTTGTCAAACGCATAATATAGTATATACTCCTGACATTCATGATAAGTCTACACATTTATAAATTTATATAATTAGAAAATTAAAATTATTGAAAGAAAATCATATAAGGCATAGGTGATGCACGAGAGGTTTGAAATGAGCCATTTTAAAACAATTCCAAGTAAATTAGAGGAGTATATATGTTTCCTTAATAAAACAGTTACCAGCTACAGATTTCTTTGAAAAATATCTCAAGAGCGAGACTCGCATAGTCAGTTTAAATTCATAAATTGCGAAACGAGTTAAGTGGGAAATGAAGAAATTGATTTGGTGTATCAAGAATGTGAAATTCTACAAATGCAGATCGTAGCTTTCCATTCATCTACATTCTATACAGACGCCGAGGTTTAATGCTCTTGAGTAATTGTATATTTTTACACATAGTAGGCCTTTACCCTGTCCGACCTTGATGGTTAAACCGATGCACCTCGCTGGTAATCTCTAGTTTTCCATCAGGAGTTCTTTCGTGACCGTTCAAATCGAATGTAGTCCGCAGACACATACGTGTCTTAAAGAAAAATGTCTCTGAATACCCTTGCAACCCTTAGAACGCCAGAAATTTTTCATAAAAAAAAACAAATGAAAATTTAAATTTAATTAATACTTATATATATAATAATGTTGGTACTGTGTGTGTGTGCCGCGTCTCCAAAGTTTTACGTGACCCAAATATGAACTAGTCCTGCGGTCCAAGGGTACGTGTTAAGGGGCAATCATCGTGTTCACTACAACGCGTTCTCCAATTCTCTGACTGTATCACTGATCTACGATTCTCTTAATACTAGAATTTGATTAAAAATATTACAATTGCTATAAATCAGACGATGACCTATTTTGAAATGGCTGCAATTAAAATCTGGTGGATTCCAAAGGTCAAACGATTTTCGCTATAGGACAACGAATACAAATAACCCCGTGTGATACGATGTGTGTGCATTCGGTACTTTGATAATGATTTCCATGATGATGACATTTAAAAAGAACACGTTTATTCGAATTCTGATATAAAACACTCGTCTTGTAAATATTTAATGATGAGATACTGGTATTAATAGAAAACATATAAATCGCTTGCACAGTTTAGTCGCTATGATGAAAACATGCATTATGGTTATTGATGAGTTGGATTAACGAGTCAAGGAGTGCTCGAGATTAAATGTTTATTTGATCGGGCAATTAGCTTCTTACATGAAATCAGCTATTTTTCTAATTAATTTATAATATTAATTTTAGACCATTATTTTACACTGACTAAGCAAGCTGGTCTTTGCAGCGGTAAAATCAATATGGATGCTCTAATAATAACCGCTGATTCGGATATAATAATGAATGATCTCTTAGCCTAAGAGGTTATATTGCCAAATGGAATTCGAATGGTCATCGTAATTAAGATTTCTCTCATCAACCCTTTTCGTAATCGTGTTTATATAATTTTATGGTTCATTAACCGGCTGTGAGTGTTATTCTTTCTCGCCCCCCCCCTCTCTCTCTCTCTTTCACTATATATGCTCCGTTTCTTTCTCTGCTCGAAGATTTTGAAATAAAGAACGAAAGGGAGGGGGGGGGGGGAGTGTCTGAGAGGGAGAGAAGAGACTTTCGGATTATATATGGACTGTGTTATTGATATACCTATATACATATAAATGAGGCCCATTTAGACGTATTTTCATATTTCCAGAAATGTCTGATTACATTTATAGTCCGGAAATCAATTAAAGGGTGTAACGTAATGATTGCAATAATTTATGACGTCACAGGTCTCGTGAAAAAATCTCAAAAAACGCACATGCTCCTCCGAGTGAGTTAGAAGCACATTCATATAGTTAAGTTCCAGGAATATTCCTGAAACGTTCCAACGTGTCAAATTGAGTCCGGGAACGTGTCAGAAACGTTCCTGACACTATGTAGCCTGTAACTTCTTAATAAACCACTAGAATAATTTAAATAGGACTCGAAGAATGTCAATAGGACAATGTTTGAGGGAAAAATTCCATTAGATTTGTGCGGTCGATTCGTTAGAGCCTCTATATTCATCTAGAAAGTATGAATATGAGGTTATATTGATAGAATCGTAGGCAAACAATGAAAAAGATCCACGGGACAATGTCGTCAGAGAATTTAGCATGAAAATGGCCAGTGCCACGAAAAACTTGTCTGTTTTACGTTGATGTGACAAACGAATGAGACGTCGATGATCTTCTTGGCGTTTTTTCTCGGTAGTTGACATTATTATTATCAACCAAAGATCACACTTAACGATTCTTTTTTGCCAACCCACGCAAATGACGAAACCCGCTAGTCACCTCTGTTTTCCCTCCCAGCCACCACTCTTTATTAAATTCTCATTAAAAAGTTCGCGTACCTCTCGAAACCATGAGTTTAATTGGTTTCGATTATTGCTTTGGTGCGGCAAAAACAAAAAAAAAGAAGAAGAAGAAAAAAAAAGAGAAAGAAAGAAAAACGTGTAATGCAATCATTTGGTATCAGGTATTAGTCGTGGAGAAGACCTCGTTGCATTTGAGGCAGCAAGTCCATTGGTATATATATATATATATATATATATATATATATATATATACCATTGCTAAGTATAGACAAGAAAAATTGGCTTTTACTTATTGTAATCTACCGAATTTATTGCATTGGCTTTTCTCGCGATATATTTCGCAGGATCGGTCAACAACTTTGAGCAAAACCACAAATATTTCACTTATCCAACGAATGACAGGCGCCTGCGTCTGTAAATAATATTTAGCGTGTTCACGTCAGAAATAAATTTTTTCAATCAGAGCTTGGCTGCTTAATTTGAGGCACGAAATAATTGTTTATCCTACAGCCATTCTATCTTAATACTACATGACTAGTGAAATTATAATCGTCATTTTCAATGTATCGCTTTATGTTAGCTCGTATATCGCGTGTGTGGTTCGATAATTATGCGGTTAACGTTAATACAAAAATTAATCTGAACATTTTCTCACGTTTTCATCCACTCGAATCTTAATCGGCATTCATAGTTGGAATTTTTCTATCCACAAACAAATTGCAAAGTTGCAGAAACTGATAATTTTTTGTATTTGGAATATTGCGATAACAATGGATACGAGGCAAAAAATGAGAAACGTTAAATCTAAAAAAATCAATTTGTTAGTCTATTTGAAAATTATACAGGGGCTAATACTGTCTGGTTTTCTAAAAAATGGTCAATGGTATACCTGATATATATAAAAGGAAAAAGGAAAAGAAAAATTATTCAAAATCTACATTATTTCTAAACTTCGTTCGTTTGGCAAAGCAATATATCAGAGAGTCTCGTATATATAATGTAAAAAAGGAATTTTTTTAAATAACACTGATGCGATACTCGGCATTTTGAGCGAGTGTAGCAATAAAGTAGCAAAAACGTTATCAATCCAGATTAAAAGAATTCTTGAAATGAATTCCTGAGAGTTTATAGCGTCCCTCTCTGTTTCACGGTGGTAAATAGGGCTCTTTTGCAGCACGAATGACGATTTAATAAAGTAGAGGTCAATGTAATAGTGACTAAACGATGAATATTGCTCGCGAAAAAAGACTCATATTTCATGATCCGTACTTCCTCGGAACCTCGACTGCTGAGTTATTATGCGCGAGTTTTTTCGCCTGGACCTTTGCATTCTAATGAGCGATATGCAGGAGCGAAAAAACTCAGGCATAAATTACCGGCTTTTCGGAAACATCGATGACGAAAAAGCTTTGTGCCAAAATAGAGGTTGGCTCAATCTCGTTGGAAAAAAAGGTGACACGCTTTGATTATATATTGGTTCTCGGATGGATTCTAAGAATTTGACGCTCTCTTCTAAAGAATTGAAATAAAGAGAAGCGACAAGTTTGAGGGGAGGGGGTTGGGGGGGGGCAGGGAGAATGGTAAACAGAGGAAGAATCGATCAGTTTGCCCGAGCCTTGACTGGACCACCTGGACCAACGGTACGAGACAGCTGGGAAACTTTTCAGACTTTTGCGTTCCATGCAACATATATATATATATATATATATAACAGTGCAATAAATAATAGCTTAATCAAACTAAAATCTAACGCAATGCAAAAAACCGCGCAAGCCTCCGGAAAATCATTTGTAACATTATACCGACAGTAATGAAGTTTTTCAGACGTCGCTCATCTCTTCCTTGACTCGACTTCAGGGTGGAGGAAACGCATCTCTCGCTGGGAGGGATTCGTAATAGAGACGAAAAAAGAAAGAGAAAAAATAACAACAGCTAGTGCACGCTATATATCTATACGAAGAGAGAAAGAGAGAGTGAGAGAAAAAAAGACGAAGCGCGTGCGTGCAGCGCGTGCGAATTCATTAAATATTCAAAGTTTGATGAGCGAGCCGCGAGCGGCTAAAAAGTGCAAGGAAACACGGAAACAAACAAATGGCGCTGCGGATATTATGGCGAAGTCGACGAAAGAAAAGTTGCCCGATCGAGTTGCGCCACGAATTGCGTCATTTTCACCTAAATATTTCGCTAATCGCTCCAGCTGCCTCAAATTTATCGTAATCTCCACTGCTTTTCACCCGCCGCCATTTTCCATTCTCCTCGCACCTTATTTTTCATCTTTATATGCGTATATGCAGTTTGAAATGTCATCGCATCTTTGAATCGCGAAAATTTCAGTCGAAAAGTCAATAATTTGCATTTTCCAGATTTTTCCTGATTTTTCATCGAATCTCGCTGCTTTTTCTTCGCGATAAAAGCAATAAAAGTATATCGAACACGTTTTTTTCAGCATCTCCACTGCATCGAACAGACCTTTGATAATCTATGAAATGTTAATCGTTAGAAAGAAACTTTGTCGTCAAGCGCAGAGCTTTATAAATATTGATGACAGTTTGCATACGTTTACATGCTCATCGTCTTCTCTCACAGACATCTTCCGGCTAATTATGATATGTATGAGTTAAGGTTAATTTCTATAATAACGCATAAACCAGTACATATACGATCGATAAATCCTCCAAGCACACCTAATTCAACATTTCTCTTAATTAAATCACCACTCAACCTTTACTGATATATAAATAAAATTATCCAATTCACAGCCAAAATTTAACCCGCGATTTCCTGAAAACCTAACCTATAAATTTACAGTTTTTAAAGTTTGCTTGCAAGGTCTACGGTGCGCGATGAGGTTATGAATATTTTCTTCGATCACTAGATTTATCCTTGATGATCGAGTCAAGTTTGCTTATCGTCGGATTTCGATAGCAATTAAGAAGCTTGAAGATATATAATCCATAAAGAATAAACTTGTCGACCAGTTCGAGCGATTGTTATATTTGCAATATAGAATGAAAATAAGCGATAATTTATGGGGGTGGATTATTAGCGAATAGGAAGTCGAAGGATAAAGATTTATAAAAAATGAAATGCAAATCGGTTGCTGAAAAAATAGATTGATCACTTTTGAATAATTAGATATGTTTTTTTTCAACTTGTGATAACTTAGGAAGCTGGAGGAAAACGTTGTACGAAATTCTGAAAACCAGTTGACGAGACCCATGTATACATTGATAAATTTGGATTAAGGACGAGGTGTTTGTTTAAAATATAGTTGGACGATAAGGAAAGAGTTTGTCAAAATCCAGCAAGCTATAAGTATGCTAATGAATATTATAGCGAGCGAAAAATGTAGCCTTCGGCGGCCATCCGCGTTTTTTTTCCATCTACAACTCTTTCTCGTTTTTACCAATAGTGACACGAGTTTCAGAGCGAGGAGAAGAAAGGTCATCGGAACGCGCGAGAAAATTTGGGCAAAAATCAATCGAGCTGCAGTGACGCAGATTCCAAGACGTTTTTTTCTATAGAAACCCTAAAAAGCGGCTCTTTTTCGTCGTCGCGAGATAAGTCGAATTTATAATTGGCCAAACACACAGCGATACCGAGAACCGCCAATGAAAAAGTTCAATTTGCACGTTGAAATTGGTGTGACGAAAGACGACGGCCGGGGCGTGCCATTCAAGTTCGGCCGATTCGACACTTGTACCTATATATATATATGTATAGTCACGTGACTGTTGGAACACGTGCAACAAATTAAAAGTTCCTCTTTGTGCCACGGGCCAGACAAGTGCATTATAGAATATAGAATATAATAAGACCAAAGCCCATTTTCCCGTTCCACCCATAAAAACTCAACGAAGCAACCTGCGTTCGACGAATATTTACCGGTGAAAGTTTTTCCAGCGAATAATTCCTTCGAGGAAAGAATAAGAAAACGCTCTATTATTAACGATACAGACCTGCATTATAAGCTCCGAAAATCCATCTCACATATTACGTAACATATTCATATGGGAATAAAGAAATTAAAGCGATTTCTATATGCATTTCCACGAGCAATTCTTCCCTCGCGAGCGAGGCGTTCGATCGGTCCATTTTCTTTTCCTCCTTTTCTTTCAGCGCCGATAGACATAATTACCCAGGTGAGTATAGCTTTTAAACGCGCCTTAACAAGCTTTTGCAATATATCGTAATAGCCGATGATTAGTCAAGCGAATTTGATGGATTTCCCAAAGCACCGTTCGAAATAAGCTAAAACGCTCTATCGCTTGTTTCACGCTAATTATTGCAATCCGACTGATATTTTTTGCCTGTAATAGTCGAAAGGAAGATGGCGGCTGGGATTATAGGAGGACGAAGAATACATTTTTATAATTGCTTTTTTATTGAAATTTGCTGAAAGTAACGATCGATTAATATTAATAATACGATTGCAAAAGGCGTTGACCCCGGTGATATCGGTATCGGTATTGGTACATATTGGATAGCTGCATAGCTTAATGGCAGCAGTTAAACGGTAAGGTTACCTGAAAGCAGTTCAATTAGTTGTCTGCCCGGTTTATGCAACAACGACTTTTAGGTCGATCGGGAGTTCCAATCCTTTCGATATATATTATCTTCACTGCTGCAGCAATATAGTTTAGTATATAGTACACAGGGTTGAAAAAAAACCTAAGGTTCCCAGGTGCAACTTGTGTCCAAAAGGCTGCATATCGACTGTTCGTATATCATTGCAGCTTTCTTCAAGGTTTCTTCCTCGATGATGCGCAAGAGTTCAGCATTTTTCTCTCTCTCTCTCTCTCTCTCTCGCAGTATTATGATTTCCCTGAGAGAGGGGAGAGATTTACCGAGCCTAACGTATACGTCTTCGAGAGTCTCGCCCAAGAGTGACGCGGAGCCAAGAGTCAAGATTAAGGGGGGGGGGGGGGGGGAGGGGTAGGTAGGTAGACAGTGGTCCAGAAATCGATAGCTTGGAGGAAAAAGAGTCGGACGGAGCTCGCAAGGCAGGCAAATGGCAAAATTGATGAGGCTTATGCAAATGCTTGAAATCTCGGGGCGATTAAGAAGGTGGCCGTACTACTTTCGGGCTCACCTACTGAATCCTCGCGCTAGCCATTAACTAAGTTATGGCCTTTGTGACACCAAAAAGTTTCAAGGTGCCGATAAAGATTGACCGAATGTTTAAAAATGTTCCTGGACAATTGGCATGACGCATTTGCCAGTGTTTTTTTCGTCAGTCTCCCGAATTGTTCTTTAAATATACATATATATATATATATATATATAAATAAGCGAAGAATGAGTCTCCGCGAGTAAATCTTTATTTTCGAACAGGGGATGAAACGGTGGTTCGTCGTTTTCTACATCGAGCGCTATTATTCTGCTTCTAAAAATACAATAAGCCCATGAATAATGGTATATTATATATATATATATATAGTATATTTTAAATATTTCACTCAATCTCCGGCCTTGTCACGCATGAACAGGTATACGCAACGCGATGCGAAAACATTTTTTCTATTAAGCCGTAGACCAAGAGGAAAAATGATTTGTACATTTATGGTCGACCGTGCACGATAAACAAGCGGATCGAACAACCCTGAGAGCAATCGTCGGGAAAACAAGTGAGTATAGTCTCCGAACGGGAGCTCTACGAGTTTTTTCAATTAATCTACGAAGATGTTACCTAACTCACGCGACCGATGGATTTTAAGCAGCTCCACGTGTGCCTCGAGAGTTCCAGTCGACCAATTGATCGAGGAAAAAGTGAAGATGCTGCGGTCAGAAAGAGGGGAGGGGGGAGGGCACTCGGATAATTATAAATATTCTGGTTGGAGCGAGAGAGAAAAAATAGATCGTGGCAATTTTACGTGGTTGGAAAAAGTGACATAATAGCAATGACATTTCTCAAATCTAGCTCGCCTTGCCTGCGTTCATTGACAGTATATACCTACCGCCGTTCTCTAATCTACAAAAAATAAATTGCAAGTGATCTCAGTTCCTAACCTCCCTAAGCAGGCAGGAGTCTAGAAAACACACACACTCCCTTCTGCAACTCATTAAAGAATTCCAATCTCGATTGATTTACCTTTGGAAATAAATTCTAAATTTATTCCAAAATGCGTAAACATATATATATATATATGAAATAGATATATAGGTATTTGTATATTACCGATTTAGAATTTGAGGAATTTGGAAGGGTTCAGAGGCCCCAACGATGATGTATGGCCGAAAAAGTTTGGGAAAAAATGATTCAGGGCCGGGCAAAGGTAAAAGTGTAATCCTCGTTCGATGACGCGCTAGAATATTTGGTAAACATTTCTGGCCACATCCATCTTGTTCCACTCAACGTCCGTCTTTCAGCCACTCTGATCGCCGAACCGGGGAAAAAAGCCAATTTCAATAAGTTCTTCATTAAAGTAAAAAAATTCCGCACAAAATTATGCAGATTGCCGATCAATGCCAACAATGAGATTATTGTTATGACAAAATATCCCACAGTCATTATAATAATATATATTATATCATCGGACCAGGGGGAGTGCTTTGGAATCGTCCAAATATTCCGTGAGTTTCGCGATTGCATAAGGCTATACTTCTTCGTATATACAGCTGCGAGAATAAGGTATACTCTTTCGATCGAGGCGAAATCCACGCGGAAGGATTTTTTACCGAGCCACCCAATGGCGAATAATTAGGATGATTTTTATCGAGGCAGCCACGCAGGGCTAAAAGCACGATCGAGTTATGAATCCTCGAGGTGAAAAAGGAGTCTGGACGACTGCATAATGACGATCGATCGAATCAATTATCGATTAAGTAAATGGAGATAGAGTTGCATAATAGATATCGATCGTTTCAGGTTTTCGCTAATGTAAGCATCGATCCTGCACTCTGCAATGGTGGAGAACCGTTATTAACGATCGATGAAGTCGTCGGGAGTCTCGACGTGTCGCGTCCAACGATCGATCGATCGATCGTTCTATTCGAGACGCGAGTAATGATCGAGGATCGATGATCCAAGGTGGATCGAGAGGGACACGGCGTCGCCGTTGAGGACTCTGCTGTCTTGCGCGATTCTTTCTTCTTTTTCTCTTTTTTTTTTTCTTTTCGTCCCACTGCGCTGTCGCGGCGTTCGCGCCTCCTTATCCATGCATGCACCGCCGCGACCCTGATCGATACGAGCTCCTCGGTTCTCCGCAACCCGGTGACCTTGAGATCTGCATCTAACTCTGACGTCAGAAGGCGACAGAGTCGCGATAGAAGCAGCTAGAACCTCTTCAGCGATACCGCTGGCTCTTGTGCTCTTCTGCTTCTTATCTCCACTTCCGCTAGATAAGCGCAATCACTTTTTTGGTCCCCGTTCGTGGACCCCTCCGCAACGACCCGGTAAACAAACGCGTAGATACACGCGTTCGTCCAAATCGTTCGACGAGCGCTTCGAATATTTACGCCAAATTTGTTCTTCCATTTTTTTTCTACCGTCACCTTTCTTCAGCTTCTAACACGTACCCATTTACAATTTTACCTATTTATTTTCTTGTCACTTTATTAGCGCTAAACGTATATACCGAGGAGTTTATTACGCGTGTTTACGTTTAGAAGGGGTTGATTGATCGTTACGAGTGACAGGTTTAGTGTTAAAAAGTATCAGGATGCTGGTCACGCGCGCGTATTTTATATATATATATATATATATATATATATGTGTGTGTGTGTATAATCCACCACCAAACAATGTGTCTATGTGTGAACTGCTAATTACTTTTTTATACAGAGTCAAGAATCTGATTCGTTGGTCTGGCTCGTTTGGAGGATTCCTAAAAGTATCTCGATTCTTTTGTAAACTCGTAACTTATACACAAGATGCAGCTGAATATCGAATTTAATTGATTTCGAGAAACTCTATATAGCTTCTGAGATTCGTCACTTTGTTTTTTTTTTTTTTTGTAAAATTTGTAAATATAATTATTCATGGGGCAGCAGTTGATTGGGAAGTCGATACATTATTGCGATTTATGGCACTATAGTGCTACTGGTGGGTTAAGCTGGCTGCAGCGATGAAAACAACGATCGAAGTTACGGTGGAGGATGATGCTAATTAACGTTCGAAGAATTAGTGTTTGTGCATTTCTTATACAGTCTTTTTCTCAATGTTGCAAGTCAAGATCAATTAATACACTAACGCAGCAACAATGAAATAAAATCACCACGCTGAATTCGTGTAATTACAAAGTGTTGTCGTGATAACAGCACTGCGTTTTATTACTAACGTCAGTGTCGTAAGAGAGGAGAGAGAAAAAAATCACTATCCCCTTCCATTTGTCCAAGAACCCCACCAGATTTTCCACGACCAATAATTGTAAAAATTCACTCTCGACATTTCTCCAATATATATATACAAAACACAACGTCACGTGGTCGAAGGTAAGTTCGAGAAAATTCTGTGATATTGTCAAATGATGCAAGTGTGAATTCTGGCGAAAAACGTGCAACCTGTCATGTTAGCACGAGTTCTGATTAATCGAAGAGGGGGGGGGGGGGTGGGGGAGGAACTGTTGGGGTGTTATCTTAGGTAGAAATGGATCTTGTTTGATGCGAGGTATTGTCGATCATCGGGGGTAGATTCGGAGGATATTCTTGGGCCGTTGGGAGGACGTTGGACGATGGTTGCAGGCCAGGCGCGATTCGCAGGCGTATCGAGGCCCGAGGAGAGTCCGATTGGATGGTGGAAGTGGAGGGTCGCGCGCGGCCGGTTCGCGGGGGTTTCTCAACGGCGGTATAAAGCAGACTCCGCTGGCTCTCGCGCGCACTGATACGGGAAAGACATAGGCCCACAGGCCTCGCGCGCAATCGCATCAACCACTCGAATCGAGATCCTCGCGATCGAGAAACCTCGAAACTCTCGCGATCTGCTCAGTGAAGAACTAACGAGTACGTGACCTTCGAGTCTCCTCTACCAACCCCTTTCTCTATCTTCGTACACGCCTCTCCCTTACTCTTTCTCTACTTTCCATTTTTACTCGCGCGAAAAACTCTCATCAAGGACTAAAGTGAACAAGTGTTAACCACCAGCCACTGGCCTTAGGCCTAAGGCTCACCGTCCTCAGGGTAAGTAATCGTTTTTATCCCCTCTCCCCCTTAATCTCTACAAATATATTTATCTAGGGTTTCTGAAACTTTCTTAAAAATAAAAAAGTGACGGTTTATTGTATTGGCGATTGATCGTTAAGTTTTCTAGTCGATTCGGCTATGGCTCATTTTTATATATTTGTATTGGTAGAGACAATTGATAGCGCTTTGGAAATATTTATTCAAGTAAAGAATAATAATATTCGGAGACTCCGATAGCTGCACGAGCGATGTCTCGTCGATATATGTATATGTATGGGACTCTCTATTCTCACCAAAGCGTTAAAATCACCGGTAACAGGTGTTTTTCAATTTTGTCCCGTTCAAATATTTAACAAACCACCGACGAACGTTCTCCTCACTGCTATTAAATACAATTTGACTACTGAATAATTCCAACTATTAAAAGAACAGACTCTAATATTGACCGAACTTTCTCGTCTCTGTCGGAGGATATGTCATTGGTTTTTCCAGCTAAAAATTAATGCAGCTACAAAACGAAAATAATACAAATTTACACGAAATAAGTATTTGGTCAAATACTATTAAAATCAATCAGAGTAATTAATAAATTCAATCATCGACCTCTTATTGGTTTTATGATGTTTTCACTTTATAAGTGTGGTTTATTAAAACTTAAAATTACACGATCTTTTGAAAATTTAAAGGATTCTCGTACATTTTCACAGACGCCATGGTACTAGTCAATATATAGTTGGTATAATTAAAATCTAATATAACCGAACTCTATGCTTCTTATTGTCAACTACCATTAAATTTGAGTTAAAAACCCTCGTAATGAAGCTAAAAACTTAATAAAATTAGCTGCTGAATAATCACAATAACTGCCGAGACTTTAATAAGAAAAGAAATAAATGAAAATGATATGATTAATGATTTTAAAAGACAAAGGTTACCAAAAAAGCTGATGAGTGAGAAATACTTTACATTATAACTATGCGCAAAAGTGGACTTTGCCAGTCGAGATCTTCGTTTAATTTACAGTGACAACACAAAGTGTAGTATCTGGGACCGTTTAATGAGCAATAATTTGTATGACAAAAAGAAATGGGAAAAAGCAATTTTTTAAAAAATATTTTTTGACGATTTTGGGGTAGATTTTTCAAAGAGCGATTAAAGTTTGTATTTATTTCTGTAATTACTGGCTTAGAGTCGTTAATTATAGTATTATTATCAATAATATTATTATCTTAATACATACACACTTCTATGCTAAATTAAGACTTTTATTTGACACTGGTGGCAGCAGTTAAAAGCGATAGGTCGGTCACAGAGATGAATATTGAGGGTACGTGAAAGATTTAACGTTTCGAAAAAAACCTGATTTATATAGCGAGTTCCAAATCAACGAATTTGACCATGCACTTCGTTAAGAGATACAAAAGTAATTTTGCTTCCTGAGGAAAAAAAGCATGCTCGACTATTTGCAAAACAATGTTAATGGGGAATTAGCGAGGAATAATTAGTAAGCAAGAGCGATTTATGCAATTGACGATGCTTTCGCAATATCGCTCATGTCTTCGTTATATCTCGACCATTTAAAGATGATTCGAAATTTCCATTATCGTTCACCATTGTTTACAAGACGTCAAGTTCAGTTATTAAAAGCTGGTTTATACGAATGTACCATTAGGTTCTATAGTTATTACTTCCTATTTCCTCTTTCCCCTTTATTTATTTCCTTCTCATTTTATTCTCGCCTTCCTCTCTCTCTCTCTCTCTCTCTCTCTCTCTTTCTCAAACACCCATGTTACTTACTATCTGTATCTACTTCAGCTTCTCTTTTCACCATTTTTACTTGGATTCAATCTTCATTCATTCTTTCTCCTCTCTGGCTTTCACATTTTCTACTGGCACGTTCCCTCTTTCCATTTCGCATTTTCCTCAGTTTTTATCTAACAGGTTGACAGTCCACCGACCACATGCGGTCTGTAGACTGAAAGTACCATCAGTCCACAGACCATATGTGGTCTCTTCGTCGATAGAATTGTCAGACTTTTTAGAGCTATGGGCGTAGATAAAACGGCGTTTATTTGACACGAACTTGACAGGAATTATCCTAGAGAACACAAAAAGTGCTGGGACATGGAGAAGAGATGTACAATTTTCTGAAAAAATACATTTGTACTGTGAACCTGTTAATTCCATATGCACATACAATCGTTTGACTTTTCTTTTTATACCGATTCTATATCGTACACCTTTCCTTCACCTTTCGTCTCTTTATCGACAGTTCAAGTTCATCCATGCATTTCCTATTCAGCTTATTTTATTCCCAATGATACAAAGGACGAATCGACCAACGAGGCTCCACACGTGTCACTGAAATATCATTGAATAACATTTACAATGCTAATCTCGAAGTCACGCAATTTTTCATCAAATATCAGTGATTTCTCTGCAAAAAACGCTCCTTTACTTAAGTATATCCTTTATCGTTGTCAAATAAATTAACACTAATAAATTTGTTAATATTGTTAAATAAAAACAATGGGGAAGAAGAAAAAAATTTCTCAAGTCAATAATCTCGTTTAAATATTATGTGTCTTCCGTGTACTATCGTAGGTTTCGATTAAATCAAGAAAAATGATTAATTATCCACACACACATTCCGTAAATAAACTAATCTTATCATTTTTTTCGCTCCCATGACCGCGCGAGGACTACCATGCACGAGCGTGCTTTTCTTCGGCGATTCGTGCGTGGACCTTTAGAGATGGGGCGGTAATCGTTGAACAGATAAAAGATTTTTACGCAATCGTCACTCGTCGAATGAATCGTATCGGTAGTTTTTCTAAGAATTCTCGATTCACGCTGCCTCACTGCTACAATTGAAAATTGTTCTCCAATTGATTTAAATAATTAATCAGAGTTATCTCCCGTCCTTTCTCCCATTTATTAAGCAATACAGCCTTCTTTATTCTCACGTAATTTTAAATTGATAACAATACTTTATTATTATATATATATATAGCTGGACACTCGCCAATGAATCCTATCGAGAATAATTTTTCCAATCAGGAATCTTTCACCCACATCGATATATATGAATAATAAAAAATTTCTTTGTTCTTTTAATATGCAAACTATTATATTGGTTTAACATGGAAGATTATCAGGGAGTCGACGATCCCTGAAAGTTTCCTATTGGTGCTTAGGATTTTTTCGAGTAATCTGCCTCAGTTTACTCGATCGGAAATGGCAAATCGTAAATCATTAGGACTATATTGTCAGCCTCCGATCGATTAAAACATGTCAAGAGCACGCTTGTTCCTATTATCAATCACACTGGTAACATTAACGATCCCGATAGACGCGCATATGTTACCTCCGCTATCTCCCATCGACTTCTCGAGTTACACTCGCCGAAGGATGCGCGAGTCGCTCCGCGATACTGTAATTAATAGTTTCAACAGAGTGTCAATTTTATTATCTTCATAATTCAATGACTCTTGTACATTCCACTTTCCCAACATTCCGCATGCATCTACTTTCTTCCAAACAATCTCTCACGAACCTTTGTCCCCAATATTTAATAATGATTTATATTTTCAATCCAGAGAAACTAACAAACTCCATTCAATAAAATTATCCACGGTCATTATCAATTTTTTCAACGTTTCGAGCAATCTGAGCAAGTTATAATTGCTCAATTCAATGATTTTTCTCGATTATATTGGCGTTGTTATCTCTTCGGGTTATTTAACGACTTACATTGATTGTAAACATTGCTATTCGGTTTTATATATATATATATATATATATATATACGTTATTATTATTATATATCAGTCGTTTGATAATCTAAATATGGAAGAATTTTTCGTTCGCAATTAAAAATTTATTTTTTTAAAGATTTTAAGTAATTGTCTTTTTTAACCAGTCGTACACTTTAGTATACGCAACTGTTTTATACGTTTATACGACTCCATATTGCAGAAAATATGAAATGTCATCCATCGTGCGATTATTAAAAAAGGTTTTCTCAACTAACATTCGACGATAATAATAGTTGAACCAAAGGAAATATACACACATGTCAATCCATCCTTTGGTATTAAACCGTTTCATATAAGAGTTTCAACATTTACATTGCAAATGCTCTTCGATTTGCTCCAAGCTGCATTCAAAGCTGTCGCAAATGTTTCACTGAACGATTAGTTTCATCTTATTGTCCTTTACCAACATTCACTACTATTTTTCATCAAAATTCTCTTCACAGGATTTCCAAACAATTTACCCATTTTCCTCTGCAAAAATTCTCTTATTTCAGCTTCTTGTTCCTTTTATTTCACATCCAATAAAACCTTGGTCGATTCGCAGTATGTAAAAATCACTATAATTATATATAATTAATCAAACTTTCGAACAACTCGAAGAGATTGGTTCTACAATGATAGGGAGCAAATATATAGATATAGTATCCTATGCAAAAAGGTGAGAGTCAGCTTGGTCAAGTGTGTACAATGAATTCTCTCAGTCCTCTTACACGCGTTCTTCGATAATATATATATATATATATATAAAAGGATAAAAAAGATATGTAATAACAATTGCGTTTCTCCGTATCAATGAGAGTGTGCATTAATGAGATGATCGAGCGATGTTTGTTAGTTGATTTTCGATGTTTTGATGGATGCTTAATGCGATGACGAAAAAATGTTGGATGGTATTAGTCACGAAGGGGCATCCTCGGGGACGCGTGCATGTTAAACTGTTTTCTTGCCGTATATCGATACTTTCTGACGGGGACGGCCTATTTCACATTTGCATTGCTAATTAAAAACCACGTACTCTCCTTGCTACGCGAACGCGCTTGGAAAACCTCACGGAAAACAGACGCGGAAGTACCGAAGCATCTCCTTTAATTTCTCCCTTCTCCACTCGATCGTCTCTCAACAAAATTTCACTTCTCTCGGCAGCAAACTTCTCAAACAAATTATATCACATGACCACTCTCACCTTACAAATTATACGCACGTCGACTTTTGTTTTTTAAGCCAGAGAAAGAAATGAGATTTAATGACGTTGTTGATCTAGCTACTGAAAGTAATTGGGGATTCGAATATTTGTCGAGATACAGAAAACATTGGATAATTGAGATGTATTTATTTTCGTGGAAAATATATGCAGTGTCTTTGAAATATTGAGTGTTTGGGATATTTTTCGTCGAAGCGTATAAAGAGTGTAAGGAATGATCGGAATGTTCGTTTTGCGAAGAGGAGGAAAAATATTGAAAGATTGTGGCACTTTTTTAACGCCTGAGAAATACTGAATTATTGGAGTCTATTCTCTTTCGAGGCTTTTGGACGTTTCTATAGAAATGATACTGTACGCCAGCATATTTGTCTCTTGTCATGTATGACAGAATGACGCGTCGAGTAGTTGAGAAAAAAACTATGAGAGAGTGTATCTCGCATAAACACCCGAATTAGTTATCCTTCCTGTCATTAATAATTATGCTACACGTGCAGAGATTGGGTCGTAAGAAATCCAGCTGCTTAAATTTTTATTGCTACCGAAGCTCGTTCCTTCGTTACTTATTAATCCGCGTGTCTCGCTAGTCTCTCGACCGTATAATAATATTGAATTCTAAAAATTATGTTCCTGGTGTGATCTAATGGATGCAAGATCATTGCGACACTTCAACTTTTTTCTTTCTCGCATATACGATGATGGTCATCGTTATAACTCATGGAGTTTCTTTTAATATATTATATATACTATAAATTTTGTCTCAATATTATTATATGCATATTATAATGTTTTAATTCTTTTGTTTTTCAGAGCGAGCCCCCGACATATTTAATTGGTTGCGAATTCTGCAAGACTTTTGGAGAACCAAGAAAAAGCTGCAACCATGAAGAGCGCCATTCCTCTTCAACAATTCAAAAGTAAGTGATTATTATTAATCTGCGTGAATTGTTCGAATTTTCAAGTTTGTCAATTTGTTGCTTCTGATAACTTTGATTACCTTTTTTCAACCCTGTACGATCGTCCTTGATTAATCTTCGTGAGTCAGTATAGCGACGAGACACACTGAAACGGGGTGAAAAACCAAAGTCATTCTTTGTTTTTCTTCCAAGAATGTACTCGATGTTGAAAAATGGCGAGTACGCAACTCGTCCCGAGACATAAACCTTCTCCGCTGACCTGTTTATCACTTGTTTATTAACCAGTACCAGACAAATAAACACGTGTAAACGTGAAAAGTTGACGGCCTACATTTACACATGTAATATAGCATTGTATTTCATTATTTAGTATTTAATTTACAAGCTCAAAGTTCCATCGAAAAACCTTCTCCAATTTTTTCTCTCGAATAAACAAATTTTGTTTGCTCCTTATTTTCCCATAAATACGATTCTTTATCTGGCGCCTCTGCATCGAGAAAAAAGCGAAGCGAGGCGAGGCGAGGCGAGGCGAGGCTCGTCGTTATAAACAAAGTAAATACTAGGAATGATATTACGTGGAAAGGCTTTGTGAATTCCAAAAGTTTTTCGAGCAGCAACCCACTGAATTTCTAAATCTTAAATGTTTCACCGAAAAGCTATATTTTCACTGAAATAACAAGAAAATTGTTATTCCTATAAGTAAGATTTTTCACCTGGTGCTGGAGGGGAACATTTCAGAAGAGATTCTTGTACGTTCTCCAGTTCAATCATTAACATCGAACGACACAAAGAATTTTAGTTTACTTAAACCCGCGAAGCTTTAAAATCTCAACGTTGCATCAAAAGCAGTGATAAGCTTTTCACTGATATAATTGAACAAAATTTCTTTCTTCTTTTATTTTCGCCTATATAATTACGACTCTCATTGTCCGGCGTCTCGCGATCGAGAAAAATGTGAGACGAAGTTCGTTCGTCCATCCCCCCTCCGAGTTTCCACTCACATCGGTATAGCGTAAAAGCGATTGCGCAGCAACAAGAGCTACATGGAGTTTTTCGAGCCGCAGTTCATCGAGTTGATAAGAAACATAAATTGCGCAATCGGTCCATCGGAGTTTTCACAAAAATCTCATTATCGGTGATAAATGAGGATTTTTCGGTTCCTTCGGAGGAGGGGGTCCATCGGTGAAGAGAGAAGGATGAGGAATAGGGGGATGGAGGGGGAGAAAAGGGTGAACCGTTAGCAGAATCAGTGCAGCGCGTTAAGAATTAGAAATGTACGAGTGAATGAGATGAGATACGGGACGAATGTGAATGAGACGCGGCGAGCAGCGCGATCGGAATCTTTTCTGACGGAGTTTCAAGGTCACGGTCAGGTGGGAGATGCTCGAGTCGATTTCGCAACAGCGATCGTCGGGTCGCGATTACACAAGAGCGATCGAGTCAGGACTCTGTCAGGAGCGAAAGTAGAAAAGCACTCAGGCGTGCAGTGAAAACGATCCGCTCTTGACCTTTCGTTACGTCATAGAAAACTTCATCCTCGAATCAACGCCGTGCGATATAATAAGCTCCTCTTCAAAAATCTCTAAGAAATTCTTCCGAGCAACCATCGAGTCAAACTGCACCTATATTAGATATATATATTTTCACTCGAGGCAAATTCTTCTGTTTGGTGAAAAAGAAAAAATCATGAAATGAGATTCTACAGCTGCTTACATAACCTCAAAATTACGCGCTGCGGCGGTTGGCGAACGAGGGGGTCGTTGACCTCCGTTGAAATAAATGATTATAAATCACTGGTCAGCGTTTGGAATGATTTCGACATAACTGGCCGAGGATCGTGACTATGCGAATGTGAAAGGTTTTCGCGCGGTTTATTGCAGGACTTTAGCGGGAAGTCATTTAAAATGACTCTAACGAGTGGTACCGCGCCCCTTCTCGCGCGGCTTACATAAACCGCGCCGATGTAGTCTCGATTTTTCCGCAATCCTTCCACTTGGAAACCTTAAGGCTATAGCTTCCATCGATATATACCGCTTATACCATGGTTTTTCCCCATTTCCATCGCTTTTCACCACGTGCCTGCCTGGTCTCATTCATGCTCAACCTCTTTCATTATGCAACGTTATCCAATTCGGTGAACAACGCTGAATTACGAACTCGAGTAATTTCTATTGCTGTAATTTCGTACGTAATAAACGTGTGAAATAAATCAGCCGTGTTTTCGATGTGATCGTTCCTTTGCTGAAAGACCTGCACTATTGTTTTTTCTTCGACCCTCTTCTATAGAGATTGGCTAAGAGACCCGGAAAGATCTTGCACGTCGCAAAAACAATCTCTATATATATTAGGAATCCAATAAGATTTGGTAATAAATTATTATTAAATTATAACATAATTTGGTTTTTCTTCAAACTTGTTCACGTCCGATCGATCGATAGGATCGAATCGTTGCAATTACGATATGTACATAAACGAGATGATCGTCCACTTTAACTTTAATTGATTAATTCGATTACGAGGATTTTTTGCGAGTCGCCAGTGAATCGAGCCATCAATTATTTAGCGATCTGCACAGAGCTAATATAGCCATTAGATTTAATAGCCATGCATACATATATACGATCGTCTCCGGGTGGCCTAGCGCTTTTTGCAAAAATCAGAATTTCAGTAGTAAAAGTCGTCCAGGTCGGTCAGTGGTGATTTCTGGATTAGTCGGACGCTCCGATCGAATCGAGATTGGAGCGATGCGACGGAACGATTGTGCGAGTTGAGAATGCAAATTGCAGATTTTTTGTTTATCGCGTTCTCACACGGACACGCATCTAATATTCTTCGATGCTTCGATCAGTCCACAGTTAAAGTTATTATTTTTGACCTGTTGAACCTGCCGAGTCCCTGATCCTCTCCAAGTCATCGTCAATGAATTCGCTAAACTTCCGTCAATGGCACAAAGTTTCCTCGTAGCTTCTTCTTTTCATAAAACTAATTTATGATCCTTCTTTTATGATCGGGGGGGGGGGGGGGGAATGGAGAAACAGTTTCAGTGCGTCAGTCCATCGGACGACGTACCATTCTTTTTTTGATCATTGACCAGCTGACTAGAAAATCACCGAATTATCGTTCTGACGTAACGAGCAGAGTCAGTGACCTTTGTTTAATCCGAAATATACTCGTGAATTCTGTGACGATAAATTTCGGTTACGCGTTTATGGTTTATCAACGCGAGCAGGCCCGAGGCGTGATCACTGATGAAAAACCAGCATAATTAGTGGGTTAAAATGTCACGATGTGTGTATAACCTTTCCGACTTACAATTGTATAAGGTCAATGGCCTTGGATTATAATTCATCATTCAGTGATTTTAGCTATATATATGTATATATGTAGGTAAAGCACGAGCCGTGTCAGAATTTCACGCACCGTCCGAAATCATTTTTTTATTATAGGAAAAGAAACGTTTAAGGTGGAGAGAGAACCTTGAAGAGAGGATCGAATATGCTTTGGGTTAAAATGATGAAACTGCTCGAGGTATAATATAAAACAATATTGATGGTCGGCGATTCGATTAGACCTCTCATAGAAGCAATGGTCGAGCACACGCGCGTTTCAAATATTCCACATCAGATGTTTGATCAAATTCGAAGGACCCAAATTTATCAAAGTCATCTATGTTGAATGGGCCATTCGAGCAAAAAATTGTGTTTATATGTGGGAATTATGAAATTATTTGTGACTTTTTAAAAAGAATTTATGGGGAGATCGACCTTGATTCGGGAAGTTTGCATAAATAGGAATTAACATGGTTTTTTCTCGAAAACATTGCTCGTGCCCTTTGGCGAAATTTTCAGGGATTTTGCCATTTTTCTTTATCATCCTTCGCCTACACCGAAATCCCTGCGATTTCGTTTGTGCGCGAACCGTATATAGGGTCCTTGATTGGGATTTCATTGTGTCACCCCGAGAGCAGAAACTGAGTCAAGGTAAACGGCTATCTAACTCAGGTCCAATCGGGGCGAGTTCGCCCTGATCTTTGACCCTGCAAAACTCAAATGCAAATCGATGGAAGTTCAAAATTCTGCCCAATTTCTTTTCTCCGGTTAGACCGAGGAGAAACTCCTTGCACTATCGACTTTTGCGATCGATATATATCGATATTAATTAGAGGGTCGTAAAAACTTATCAAATCTGATACACAAAACCCACTCTATTTAGCATATATATATATATATAGTATATAGAATTTTCTAAAGGCTCTAATGAATATCATGGAATTTCACCCATTTAACATATTATTATTAAAAATTCAACGATATATATATATAATTGAATATTATTGACAAAATATCCATAAAGTTTCGTAGGATTATTCCTTAGTATACGTATCTACATATATGTATATCGTATAGAGGATGAATCATGGTAATTATTAATCGATAATTACACAGAGGTCGAAAAATTGTGAATGATGCCCTTTGGATCAACGTTAGAGGTCGATACAAGTTCGCTTCAAGTACGCGTTCCAATTCATGTGTATCGTTCGCAGTAATCGTAGCATTTACAGCATCCCGTCAAGGAAGTCTGAGGAAAAAATTGATTATTCAATAATTTCGATCAAGATCGTTGCTTGCGCAATCGGATATCGACCCAGGTGTGCAATAAATTTTTCGATCGCTCCACATATGTTCTTGGAGAACCTCGACGATTCAATAACATGCATCAGGCCAAGAGGAAAGGGAGGAGCGATGAGATTATCGTGTTTGACATTCCGGGCTCGTCTTTGAAAAATTACGTCAGTATTGCGTTTCGCATATGACATTGTTGCTTGTCGAAGGCTGAACAGTCTTATGTATATCGTTCCCGGATAAACAATTGTCGAGTGCGTCTTATGTTGCGTCTGCCAATGTTGACCGGAGGGAATTCACAGTTTCAGGGATGATTTGCTTTTGTGAAAAGAGTGTTTGTTTGGACGTCAAAGGGAAAATTGTTTATAGAGGGAAATTATCTACTTGGCCTCCATCTTGGAAATACAATTCACACCTTTTTCAGACCTTTCCTTATAACTTTGAGAAGTCGCGTGATATGAAAACATGCCCAAAGGGATTTCCCAAGTTTAGGAATTTTTTGATGCACAATAGCCGCCATATTGGAATCACGGATGAAAGGGGAAAAAACGAGTCGTGATAAGTCGGGTATGGTGCACGAGTTTAAAGAGGCAATTCATTATCTCGAGAGAGTACATCGTGTAACTAATAAGGGAAAGGGCAGAACGAGTTGTGGGGAATCCCCTGCTCGCACGGGATTCCCTTCTTTTAAATTAAAAATGCAACGAGAAGACTCTGTAGCTTCTCGACCACGTTGAGAGATCGCGTGACGCGAGGATCTGCCACAGAGGGGAATAAATTGTAAAAAAAGAAATAATCCTTTTCTGGACAATTCAAGTATACGAAATGGCACAACTGTTGTGGATTTATTTTCTCTCTCGCGAGAGAGAGAGAGAGAGAGAGAGAGAGAGAGAGAGAGAAAGAGTGTATCGTATGGACGAGAAAGAGCAACACGAGTCTCGGGGAATCCCCTGCTATCACGCGGGATTCCTCCTTGGGAGAAAGAATTGGAACGCGAAGATTGACGTCTTTGGGACGGTGCAGCCTTCCCTTAGCACGTGGAGGAGAGGTCGTCAAACCGGCTGGGCCCAATTTCCATAATTTAACGACCATTCGAACACGTGTCCCACAATATCGCTACAACCTCCCCTTTCCCCCTCTTTTTATGTATTTCCTACAAAAGAAGGCATAAAAAACCCTCGCGAACGGCGTCATTGATGTCCAGCGATCAAGGGTGCCAGATAAAGATAATCTTTCCTTCGTGTATACATATACATGAACCTTATACTTTGTACACTTTATAATTTATTCATTACTTATTTCTTTCCCTTTATTTCAATGTTATTTTCATTTTAAATCGATCCTATCTTAATATTTTATCGTACTTATGCTTCAAGTTTAAACCTCGACTCCTTATTTCAATCAACTGCTTACGGATAACCTTTGCTCGATTTATTTAATTTTTCATAAACCTATATATAATTGTTACATCTTTTTTGTCTGCAAAATTCGAACAATACACTCGAGTCACAATTACTATATAATTGCCTTGTAATTCAGAGTCGAGAAAATTAGTTTACGAGTCGTTTGTACAATTGATGATTTCTTTGTTACAGAATGCATAATTTTATTTATGGTGGGCACCATTTGCAGTGCGTTAGCTTACGCACTGTACATCATAAATCCAATCAAGATCATCCTGGAATATGTAAGTACTGTTCGATTACACATATTACACTGATCAGCTTACTTATATACAATTTCAACTGCATTCGAGTTATCTCATCACTTTCACGCATAATACTTGCTCATATTTTTCCCTCGATACGACTATATACTTATATATGTATACTCGAACAATCTCTCGATGCAACATTAAACGTTACATGAGAGAAACAATCTTGGACTAATTTATATGTAGGTTTTAAAAATTGCTTTTTTTATTCGAAAATTTCTATCATAGAAAATGCAAATGGCGCCAGGCTCGCTGTTATTTACTTTATGGAAAAAACCACCTATCGACGTTTACATCAAAGTGTACATATTCAACATAACGAACCCTGTGGAATTCCTGAACGGCGAGGAAAAACTAAAGGTTCAGGAAATCGGTCCTTACGTCTATCAGTGAGTATTCCTGAAAAAAAAAGGAAAACGCATAAACAAATTTTCCTGCAATTTTCACTCGATTTACTCTTTCCAGGGAATTTCTGGAAAATGAGAATATCACGTGGAACGATAATGGGACCATCTCGTACAGCCCGAAGAGATCGGTTTTCTACGTACCGGAAATGTCAGTGGGTGACCCGGAAGTCGATCTGATCAACGTACCAAACATTCCAATGCTGGTAATTAAACGTTTTATTTAAATCAGAAGAAACGCTCTGCAATGGAAACATTGCCTTTTAACTAGTTACGAGCAAAAGCTCTCAGATGTAATTGCTCGTCGATGTAAACGATTTTCCGGAAAACATGGAGAATTTTCACGCGAACAGTAGCACCGGTCTTCCTCGTCGATCGCTAGAAAATTCTCTCGTTCGCATCGAGAGATCCAACGGCGCAGGATCGAATAATGTATGCGAAAAGTGTATCGACGGTGAAAAAAGATCCTCCGGTAATTTTCCATCAGGATTTTAATGCGAGGCATTGACGCCGCGCAACAGATCCCGATGGCCATATATATATATATATATGGATCAGTGTTGAGTCACACACGTGGTTACGCAAAAGTCACCCATACACCCAAAATACACGCTTCGCTTCTGCTATTAATGACGAAAAATGGCGAAAGAAAGAAATATATTTCAGATTGTTGAGGTGAAAAAAGAAACCGATCGAGCGTGCGATTTTCTTCATCGCGTTACGCGAGGATTTTCAATCGACTCGTCAATCTTCTTTCATTACAACGATCGGACAAATTGAATGACGGTTCATTAGGCAGGCGTGATTATTCCTTGCAAATGATAAATGAAAAATAGTTTCCATCCGTTCGTTCCCATTAGAATCAATAAAAATAACTGGATCTCCGCGGTATATATGTATGTATATATGTGTGTATACAAATGGACGGTTGCACGAAGCTGGCAGCGGTGTTTGTTCGGACCTCGACGTTTAGATTTTTGTTACGTGCGAGGAGGCGTAATGCGGGGCTTTTTTTCACATCGTCTCTTAATTCTAGCGCGAGTGGCAAAAACTCGGGGTTAAAAGTTTCGTTGCTAACCGGTCGCGCGACGAGGCAATATTTTTTGCCGAAAAAACAACAACGAAATTGCACCGGAACGGCTTATTAGGATGAGTCGTTGGATATTAGCTGGAGCAGGGTGCAGGGTGCAGGGACGATCGGTTAATTGTTCTCTCGCACGGTTCTCCATTTGGCAAAGCGAACAAAGGAAAGGCAAAAACTTGTTTGCCTTTCCATACTAAATAATATTGTAGATTTTCTTCCGGCAATTATACGGGGTTAACCTTAAATCATCAGTGGGACAAGGCGTTAATAGGGGGCAACGATTTTCTCGCATTATCTCTGCGATTAGCGATCGACCACTCTTCACCTCCCGCGCGTCATATATATAATAACTTGGTTAAGTGCTCCTTTATCTTATCGCATCACAGCTGCTTAAGTAGTAGTAGTATAGTCGCTCGTATATCATTAATCATCCGTATAAGCACTTTTTTATTTTATTATCTTTACAATATTAACCTTTTACCTGCTACTCCTTAATAGCTCCAGTAACTGTAATAGGCTGCGTCGCGTTTACTCGAACATCCACTTAATTACGTCAATTACGCCGCGCATCTATTATTAATCAAACATCCAAAATGTTCTATTAAGTAATGGCACTCGTTGGACTAATCGAGATCATACTTAGCGACATGTTTTAGTGTACCTGTAGCTGCAATGTTCGTTCGATATAGTTTTAATTAGATTATTTACGCATCTATTATTAAAGGCGCATCGACTGTTAAATAAATATAGTTACACGGATAATTAATCATCCGTAAAAGCAATTTTTTATTTAATTAGCTTGGTAATATTAACCTTTCGTGCGTATACTTATACTACTAGGTATAATAGCTCCAATAACTGTAACGTTCATTTGCTCGCTTTTAATTATATTATTTACCATAGATTCTTCTCGTTTACTTTACAGTAATTTATGCAAGTTTTTTGCAATATTCTTCTTTTTCCAATGAAGATTAGATTGATCCTGACAGACGTTCAGTGTATGGAGAAAAGTATAGACGTGTTTGTCAGATGAAGCGTCCGGTTAACGGGGCTAGATAAGAGCTGTTTCTTTGAAAATAACGAGGTGGGATCTGCGCTGACGATCTTAAAATATTTTTATTGCGATTGGAAAATAAAAGAGTTAGCGTTCGGTTAGATTCGACTCTTTTTTCTTTCTTCCTCTCGCTCGCTCGCGTTACCAGAACGCGCCAGATTCTGTAAGCTGGACCGGTTTCTGTTTCTGGACGTTTTCCTTGTAGCGTTCCTTGGCCCTTGACCGTTTCTTCACCCGATCGCGATTTACTCTTATTTTATCCTGCTTACGTCAAGAATCTCAGTCTACCCCCAACTCTGTACCTTCGACATATCGATGATAATAAAAAATATTTTAACACTCGTCATATTATTCCCCTTCTCCATCCATGCATGTATATATATATATATATATAGATTGGTGAAAAATTATTATTATTATTCCGAGATTCTATACTTAATCTTCGAGTTCTCAGCTTTTTGCCACCTCCTGTCAATGATACTTATTACGATTCCTTTCAGGGAAAAATGAAATTGCATAAGAATACGCAATTATCAGCACGTTAGACTAATTAATCTTCTATGAAGCTGCAATTATTAGCTTATAATTGGCCACACTTTGCATTCACGCGGAGATGCCATTATTCTTACCAGTTTCACTCCTGATTAAATAATCCAATCTCGATGAGTGTATAGCTATATTCGTATGCGTCGTTTGAATAATTTTTGCAAAGATTCACTTTACTATATATATACTTGCTGCTTTTTCGCAAAATCTTTCTTTCTTTCTCCTGGTGTACATATATATATATATATATATATATATATATATATATGAAAAAAAAGGAGAAAAATTGTTGCTACATCGCAGATCCGGCGAGGATCGTAAAAATGTTTAATATACCTGCGAGAGGATCATAGCTGCGCAAATGAAGCTTTATTTACAACCTAGAAATCTTTAATGTATATTTTTCCAATTACAGGGAATCTCTTCTGCGCTGCACGATGCCGGATTTTTAATTAATTATCCACTGGCTAGACTGGCTCATATGCTCGACAGCAAACCAATCCTAAACATCACTGTTTACGATTATCTTTGGGGATACGAGGATAACCTGGTTCGATTGGCCAGTGGAATCGTACCGAACTTTATCAACTTCCGGAAATTTGGTCTGCTCGACAGGGTGAGTTGAATAAATTCATTCATTCCTAATATTCAGCTGTGGATGAAAATGTGGAAAGACGGTAAATAAATCGAAGACGTGTAGAACTCGTTGGAAAACAGAAGTTACCGTGATAAAAATGGTCGAGCTAAGAGAAGTTGAGAATAGTCGATGGATAAAGTGATATGCAGTTGTTGGCGGTTTGAAAAAAGACAAAAAATTCCGGTA
This sequence comes from Prorops nasuta, assembly GCF_024137725.1. Lineage (NCBI taxonomy): Eukaryota > Metazoa > Arthropoda > Insecta > Hymenoptera > Bethylidae > Prorops > Prorops nasuta. The sequence continues at coordinate 7,504,401 of NW_027116803.1, read as the reverse complement.
TCTGTGTGATCGCGAGGAAAACTTGGGGTGCTGGTATAACGTAGCCTCAGCTATGTGTATACATATATATATATATATATATAAAGGTGGCTTATACTCGGAAACAGGTCTCAATCTTCCGGATGAAAAACGGATCGCGATCATAAATAATGCTTCTATCCTCACTATGTATCCCGAGTGGCTGAACGAATTTGCATGATTTCTTATCGCGAAGACAGTATAGTGGACGAAAGAAAAATATAAAAAAGAAACAAGAGAAACGTCTCTCGCATGCAGGAGCGCGTGAACGAGAAGCAAACAGAGCGACAGAGCTTTAATCGATCGTAAAAATGTTAATCAAATGAATTCCTCTTTTTCTTTTTCACCGCAAAACTAAATTCAGAATTAGAATATTTATAGATTAGAATCTGCAAAACACTGTAGCCACTCTATAAATAATAATAATGGATAGGCTGCTGCCCATGCAAGCATTTAATTATCGCACTTGCTCCGATCGATTCCTTATCGAGCATTTCCGAATGATATTTTTCATCAGTTTCCTCATTCATCGTCATTCGCGATCGATCGTCAGCATCGTTCATAAATCAAGAATCCCAGTCGGAATTGACGAACGGTGCGCTGTCGCGTTTTATTGCTTATAAAATCTCTGCCTATAAAAATTAATTATTCTCACTTTTTTTCACCGTTGTAATTCAAATGAGCATTGTAATATTAACCCTCGGCCATTCTCCTCACGTTGCACGTCGCGTGTGCGTTCTCTCACTTTTTTGCGCCTTGCCTGCCCTCGTTTGCAGGAAAATATATAGGTTAGACTCGGGCCACGACGAAGATCGATTTCAGCGACGATATAACTTTCACGTTTCTCCTGCATAGATTTTCATAAAATCTCCATGAGACGAGGCATTTTGATTTTTTCTTTTTTCACACACAGATGTACGACGAAGGTAGCAACATCATTAGTATGAACGTTCGCAAGAACGAAAATATGACTGATGAGAATGGACGCTACTTGAGCATCTCGACTTACAATGGCAGTCCTGGATTGGCCCACTGGGGATACAAAACTCCTGAGAATAACGAGACTATTCCAGAGTGAGTATACCATTATCTCGTTGAGAATTTATCTAATAACGATGTACAAGCTTCCGAAACCTTATCTTATCCGAAACTAAAGGGAGGGCAGCCCGTACTTGAACTGCAAAGTGTAAATAAATTGACAAATACAGAAACTACGAGCGATGAGTCGACAAAAATGATTCCTCATCGTTCTCGTCAACTTGGAATCGTGCCGATATAAGAGAGAATTAACTTATAAAATGATTCTACGGAAAATTATACACGTGGAGAGACCAGCAGGCCCGGCAGGTGCTAAATGCTTAGAATAAATTCAAATCTTTCCGCGGCTTTTATCTTTCGGAAAGGTGCTAATTGGCTTTTACAATACTTCCACCACTGAAATAGAAGAAACTCAAACAATGCGTAATAAAAGTTGCGGGATTTTCACGATGATCTCAACGATTCCGAGATTTTCCGCGAGTATTAACATCCGATTTCTCGCGACACGGCCTCTTATAAAACAATCAATGTTTATTAACACGTCTGTCCTTTCTGCGTCAATTCTTCCGGCAAAAAAAACCTACCTACATATATACTACCTACTCGGTACGGTTCCGCCTAATCGATGAATCTTCGGTCGAAGGGTCATCGATTGGTCACCGATCGAGATCGAACGTAATTAAATCAACTGCGTTAAATAATAATTTGTCTCTGTTTCTTGCAGGAACACAATTTGCAATAGAATTCAAGGTGCCACGGAGGGTGTAGTTTTCCCGCGAAATTTGGATAAACACGCGGTCTTCCGAGTGTTCCGGAAGGCTTTTTGCCGACCATTACCGATCGTGTTCAGAAAGGAAGTCTCGACCAAGTCCGGCCTGCCCGGCTATCTCTACTCTCTCTCCGACGATTTTCTCGATCCTCCCGAACAGAATCCGGAAAATGAGTGCTACTGCAGAAAAATGAAAAAATGCCTGAAGAAGGGACTCTCCGATTTAACTCCCTGCTACTACAGTGAGTATCTTTGGAAATCTCTTTTAAAGTACAATTTCCACGCAAAATTCATCTATACCAATTCCTGATACGACAGGAATTTCATCACGCACGAGAATTTTTCCAAACTTACCTAAACCGTCCGCTGTGGATCCTCCGCGAGGTTTTACCTCAAACTAAACTCGAATGTGGACTCACGCTCGATAAAACCGAAAAAGGTTAGACTGAACTTTCAAGAGTCGACTCTCGCTATAAACTCGCAAAGGCTAGAAAAAAGTCGTAAGAGTTTTTTCTTCTTAAAGACTATATGTATCTCCTCAATTATCAATAAGAATCCATCCTCTTGCCGCGCATCCATTTGGCTTCGGTACATAATTTCTTCGTGATTAATCACGCAAGGACCTTCCAACAAGGGACAATGATTACCTTGGTACTCGCGACCCGATCCTTGCAATACCAAATCGATAATTATCGATCTCTTATCAACACAATTTCGTCATGCTCGTGTTACCAGCAAACTATTATTATTATTATTCACCAGTCACTCGTACATCGCTTTCTTACTGCACGATTCTCGACGATCACTTCTTTTTTCTTTCAGACATCCCAGCGGCAGTATCCTTGCCACACTTTTTGTACGCCGATCCGAGTCTTCTGGAAGCTGTGGAAGGCCTGCATCCGGATCCAAAAAAGCATTTGTCGGCTATAATTTTGCAACCGGTAAGTGCACATTGCAGTATAGGCCTATCGGACGGTCGGTTATGTAAATGGGAATGTATCTTTCGGAGATTGGAGGGATCTACGTCGTATGTACATACATACATGCGTACGAAGTACGTATATACACGTGCATGGCTCAATTTTCCTCAAACTCTTTTCTCCTCTGCGCGCAACGAGTGGAGTGCGCGAGGAATTTCTGGGGCTCGTATCGAGTTTGGTTCGCGTTAGCCCATTGATTGCGTAACTCTGTCGTTGCAGGATTATCTAACGATTGTATAACGCGATAGAGACACGCGCATTCTTAACGGGCTTAAGTGCGTTGACCCAGGCACGGATCCCTCCCACCTGAAAATTCACTTTCTATCCCGAGCTGTCGCGCGCCCGCGCGATGTACAACGAACATCCCCTTATAGTACCGATTACCGATATACATATACAGTCACTTATTGTCCAACGCACCATCGATGATAATACACAAGGATCCGGTTTTTCACCGTTCCCCAATATCGTCTAATATATAGGTACTGTCGCGATAAGCCACTTGCGTAATTTCATAAACGACCTCAAATACTCCCATTTGCTAATCCAATAACCCACGAGCCTTTCACTCGTCCCCCTCTAATTTCTTCCTCGATGAAAATTCCTGTGACGTCATCTTGGGTCATCGCTACCACTTCTCTCTCATTGCTGTTAGAATGATTTATATAGATATTTTTATGTGTGGGTGTATGTGCATAGAAAGGTTGGAAGGAGTATAAGGTGCTGTAACAAAACGGGTCACTGATTTCTTAACCATTTTCCAACGATTCGAGGAATTCTCAAATTTCCCTTTTTGTGAAATTATTTCTGATCCAACAACTGCACGGGCTTGCGCAGTATATCATAATAAAGCTTATGTTAATTTCAGGCGATCGGCATCCCAATACAAGTCAACTCGAGGATACAGACGAATCTCGTTATGCAGAATACGTCCTACAACTCCAGGATCGTGCAATTCAACGACTTGACGATTCCACTCTTCTGGACCGATCTGGTGAGTCAATGCAAGATGCAACTTGTGGAAGCCTGTTCGACCTTCCATTTCCCTTCTTTTCCTTCCTTTTTCTTTCTCCTGCTCACCTCACCTTCCGAACGCTCCATAAATCACTCGCGAATTATCCAATCGCCTCCAGGTCATCGGCAATCGAATCGCTATAAAACTCGCGATCATTAAGAATCTTCACTTGCAATTTCTCCAACTTTTTAGCAAAACCAAATAAATCTATTTTTATAAAAACTTGCAGATATCAACCGGGTCTGTCAATTGATTCATTAAAATGCATTATGTGAATGGACTGTAATTAATTTTCAAGAAAATTGGAAGAATACAATGTAGTTGTTTGATTCTCCTAAAAGTATCACTCGGTCTATAATAATACACTTTATAAGAAATTAATATTGCACACCGGTAGTGCGTGGTTTATTTAGCTTCCACGAAAGCTCGTTATCTATTTATCTTTCTTTCTAATCGCCCTAAGCAATTTTTTTCTCATTTCCACAGTACATACCGGAGATGCCGAGTGACCTTGAATTTTTGATGAAACTGATCCTGCAAGTGATGCCAGTGGTGCAGACAGTGTTGATCTGCGCGCTGGCCATCGCAGGTGTTACGACGTTCCTCCTTTCACTGATCGGAACCATGTGGGTGCTGAATCAGCAGCAACATCATCTCCATAATCAGGAAGACGAGGTTCTCAGGCGAGACAGTACCGACCTGAGAATACCCCTCGGCTATGGACAATACAGCGCCATCAGGATTTTACCAGCCATCAAGAAGATAACCTCGAAATCGGATCTCTTCGGCTAATCGCGATGCGATCCCTCTCTCGAGGAACCACACGCTCATCAGCATTGCGCGCAAAAAGGGACCATTTTTGGCAACGAGGTCCAGCCGGACCGTGTCCATAAAATCCTGCACTCCCTCACGATTCCTTTCGATAAATCGGAAATAAGCGTGGCGCTTTCTGACGATGCTTCTTGCGGCTAAAGCGAATCGGTAGTATTGTTTACTTTTTATATTACGTCACTCGCTGGAACCCGGAGAATTCTCTCGAGTTACGAAGCATCTTCCTATATCGATCCCGACACTTGTTTCTCAGCTTTTTCTTGCCTCAGCTTCGCTCTTGACCCGATTCTCCGCGTTCTGGCTCCGCTCTTACACCGCTCGAGTTTCGCTTCTTCGGCAGTGGCCATCCGGAACATCTCCCCTCGTTTATATTGAAAAGAAAACGATGGTAGATTATTAGTCGTCGCGCGCGATCGAAGGTAAAGCGATGATTAATCTTTTGCCGAGGGCTCTGCCAACCTTGGTACCTCTCAATATATACATACATATATATATATATATATATGCTATTTTTTTATATAAATAGAAATGTAAGAGTACGTTTAAATATAATTGGTTTAAAAATATTTTCAATTTATCACGGGGATCACGCATCATTCATTCGCTCGTTACGACAAAAATCTTGTTTCATTCCGATCATATTCGTTCTCTATCTGTTATGTTGTTTTTAAGATTATCTTTTTTTTTTGTATTAAGATTTAGGTCAAGCGTTTGTTGCCTCGTGTTAGTATATGCTTTTGTCGTTGCATTTGTTTTCTAGTGCGACTTGCTCCTCGCGCTCGAAAGGACGAAGATCCTGATCTGATTTGTTCACTCCCTTTTCTCATCATCCATCTCGTGAATCTCGTCGTGCGCGAGGGAGGCACGATAGGGCTCAAATTTTGCAACGATTAGCTTTTACGTACACTCCGTAATTTATGAGTATTATATTATAATCGAATGAGCGATGATTATTATCACTTCTCCTTTACTTGCGACTAGAGTCGCATTTTATTCCAGTGTATTAAACAGTAATCGCGTGTCGATGGGCATACGTAAATTATTTAAGCCTTTCCCCATAGGATTTATAGATATTACGAGCTGCATAAGTTATAATTTTTTCCACGTATCTCTATGAGTGCTCCGCGTCTACTATGTATTAGTTAGATTGATAAAATGATAAAATAATATCAATTTTATCAAATATCTCTCGTCCAGGCTCCTCTCTTTTATGTTATAAAATTTATATCTGTTATTATATAGCTTAAGATATATTTTCAGTAGGCATTTCTCAATTATTTTTTTATAATCCAGCTGTTCCATCATCGGCAGCTATCATTGACACTAGTGACAACTGCTGTGTGCGTATAAGTAATTGGAAAACTAGTTAAATTTTTATTATTCATCGTTGAATATTAAATATTGATTATCGTAAAGCCATGTACGCAGCCCTATTGGTTGCCCTTTTTATAAATTTACGAGCGATGCTTTGATTCTCCATAACCATGCGAGAAAAGTGGCTTAGAGCAATATTAATGTTAAAGAAATGTATTTCAGGGAATCTATCGTTTTATACATTTTTTTTTTTTTTTTTTCTGTTGATTACTAGTAGCAGAAAACCTTATTTTACGGGTATGTGAAAATACAAAATGAGACTGATAAGGGCTAACACAGCCCCGTTTATTATACCTGTAGGAAATACGAAAAGAATAATACGAATTTCTTCTTATTAATTTTAGTGAATTTAATTATTGCAGTGCAAAGATAGTTAACTGTTTCAATGTCTTTCAATTTGCAGTGAAATAATTTAACATATTAGTCGTTCAGTATTGGCACACGCAGTCGACTAATTTACATTTAGCTTTCTTTTATTACCAAACTACATAGTGTCAATGAATATATTTTATGGTTGTCGGTTAACATATATTTATAGTATTTATTCCCATGTCATTAAAAAATTATTCCTCAGTAACGTCAAGATTGTATTGACTTTTGGATATTTTTATCGAGCATTTTTGAAATTTATAAATTTAGACTAATGTAAAAAGCGATCTGGTCAGCCAATTCTTAAAGGAAAAATTCGAAAATATTTTAGTTTATACTACAATTATCTAGAAGTACCAAAATAAACGTCTTATAAAAAACATGTATATATAGTGTATATTTAATTATTGCTCTTCGATTCCTAAATATAATTAGTCAAAATCTGGTATGCTATCATATGAAAAGTTATATAATTAACATTTTATTTGTTTATAACAGTCAATATATAGCATTTATATTATTTACAAGAAACAATTTATATTATAATATATACAAGTCATATAAAAATATTAAATTTGATAATCTTTCGGTTGATTTTACAAATCATTGATCTTTCGATAAACCAGCTCCATTTCGGGTCGATTTTTTACTGATTTATTGGCACACCATTTACCAAGGACTATTAAGTTACTGTAAACTTGTAGATTCTGTTCTCCTGCATTTTTGTCAACTAATAAAGGAAGATCCTTATCACTCCAACTGTCAATAAAATCTTTCAGATATTTATTTTCTGGACGGGTATCATCGTAAGCGGCAAGTCCAGTGGCCAGCTCATATAAAACAATACCATAACTATAAGTGTCCACTTTGGTTGACAGGATTTTTCCACGTAAAAATTCATCTGGTAAGTAAGGTCGTGTGCCATGGATTTTGCTCACTTGCTAAAAATATAAACAAATAAATATAAAACAGGAATTACTTTCTCTGTGCTTTGATTCTTAATATCTGAATAAATTATTCTTACTTTCGTACAATCCATCTGAGGACCTTCTCTAGCTAAACCAAAATCTCCAATTCTGGGCTCAAAATTTTTATCTAATAATATATTTGCGCTTTTAATGTCACCATGAATCAAAGGTTTATCTCCAACAGTGTGTAAGTACTGTAAACCTCTTGCAGTTCCTTTAGCTATTTCATGCCTCTGTGCCCAATTTAATGGTGTAAGCTTGCGTTTTAAAAGTAATCTATCTGCCAACGAACCATTGTGCATTAATTGATATACTAAACAAGGAGCATCACCTCTCAAACTATAAGCATATAATGACAGTATATTGTCATGTGGTATTGAATTCAAAATTTTTATTTCCTTCAGAGATTGTTGAAGTTGAATTATATAACTTTCGTCAGATTCGAATCCTCTTCTGTCAATTCTTTTTACAGCAACATCAGTATTTTTCCATAAACCCTTATAAACAGTTCCAAATCCTCCTCTACCAAGAACATTGTGTTTACTCCATTCATTTGTTGCTAAAGTTAGCTCGCTAAACGGTATATGAGGTAAAGTTGCTTCAGGTTTCTTAGGTGTTATACTATTGGTATTATTTGTATTTAGAGCTATGGGAGAAAAAAATCCCTGAACTGGAGTTACTACTGATAGATTGTTTGAATTGCTTGTTTGTGGCTGCTTAACTTGAAGCAAATGATTATTCAAAATCTTTAAGGACTCTTCTTTCGTAGCTTCATTTTTAATTATCTTAACTTTATGTGCTCCAGGCGAAAGAGGAATATTTTCATTAAAATTTTGTGCTCCAATTTTTAGCTCTTTAGGGGTTTTGTTTTGCCAATGAGTAAGAATCTTCTGAAGATTGCCTTCCCCTTCGAAAATAAGTTTGTGATATTTTTCTTCAACGAAAGGCTTTAATGGCATCATTGCTTGATAATGCTTCATTCTTGATAATAGAACAAACAATTCTAAAATAGTATGATTATAATGTCCCCACATTGTAAGCAATTCATCCGAAGGATCCTTTTCCCTTTTCAAACTCTGTATTGTTTGAAAATCATATTGCATCCATTGGCCTTTAACAAAATAAATTGAAATTAATTAACAGTGAAATTAAAATTAAACTCTAGTGAAACAATAGATCGATATTTTATGTATATACCAGCAAGTTCTTCCCATTTGTTATGTTGATTCATTATTGTGCAGAATTGCACCCTCGGAGAATATGGCAGTTCATAAATATATTTGATTTCTTCATTGCTGGTAAAGAGAGCCATGATGATTAATCTTATTGAATAAACAATAAGATTGTTAAATGAATGGTTAGAAATTTTAATAAAACATTGACAGTTTTGCGTAACTTATTGTGTCACATTCACGAAACATTCTATCAGCTGGCAGCTGCTCTGCTGCTATACTATACACTGAAAATAAAATGGTAACTTCTACTCGCGAGTCTTGACCATAGGGATGGCAGATTCCAGCTATTAGCAACGAAAATGAAGTTAGCCGTTAGTCAGCCGCACTATCGATAATTTGAAGGAAAGGGGTATGTGTAGTACACACACAGATATGCCTGGTCAGCATTGTTCAGTATATACATACATAGGTGTGATTTGGACTCCAATGTATGTATGTACCCTTTTCCTTCAAATTCTCGTAACTTCATTTTCGTTGCTAATAACTGGAATCTGGCATCCTTCAGACAGACGACGACACTGTCGAGCAAATAACTATACTTGATCAACTTGATGATGAGTCAGCGTTGCCAGCGTTGTCAACTCCGCCATTTTGAATTTGAATTGTGCTACCTACGCTGTTTACAAATCTACTATAGGATATTATGCTACGGTTGGCAAGGCTGTGATGAGCCTAGGGATGGCCACAACAACAATTGGATTTTGGATACTCTTCTTCATTCAAATTTAAAAGAATCATAAACTATTCCGATATTTTTTATATGCACGAGAAATCGTAAATCCCTCACCAACTTGTCAATTTTAATCCGAAATTCGATTATGGTTATTGGAAGGATTAGATTAAAATCTAGGAAATTTTCGTTAGACCACCGGTTGCGATTGCATCACTCCAAAATCCAATTGCGAATCGGAAACGTTCTCGGTGTCCCGCCGTATTCAAAATGGCGGAGTTGGCAACGCTGCGGTGTATAGGCCGGTACTCCGTCCGTAGTCCGTAGGTAGGTAGTCGGTTTCGGTAGCAGGTTAACCCAGAACAGAGGTAGGACACTCAGCTACCCCCACCCTTTCTTATTTGTCACCCTAGGCTCGAAGGCAATCTTTAGCCAACCTAAAATCCTGAGCAATATAATTGGCAGCACTGCGTAGATGGCGTTATTGCGCTTCTTTAGAATTTGATGCCCATTTGAATAATATTTTTGTTTACTCTTGTTTTTTCAGGCATTCTTTGATATATTTTTTTACTATAGTATCAAATCATTCAATAATTTGATTAAGCTATTTGATTAATTCTTATTAATTACGGTCAATTTAGGTAAAGTTTAATAATAATCTATCAGTCTTATCGGACCCAGTCTTCTAAGATATTTATATATTATAACGAGTCCTTCTGTCTTCCCATTATATAAAATTGTCAAGTATGATTTCCGATGGCTATAATCGTCCCGGTACAGGGAAGAATAGTGCTCCTCATTAAAGTAGGAGTGTTGGGCGCCAGATCAGATTTCATGATCAAACCATCCAGAAATTCACTTCGACATTCTTCCATCTCCAGCTAGTCAGGATATTGTCTTTGGTAGAGGGGCAGGGTTAGAAGGATGAGACAACCACAGGACTAGGTACTTGCGCATTTAAACGAAATAAGCACTAGATAATACTGGGGTCATACGATTTATTCTTATCGCCAATTTTCCCCATAATCAGTCTTCTAAATACCATTCTCAGTATAATCACTCTCTTTCTCACCTTCGCACATACACCGTCATACACACAAACATACATACAGTCGTACATAGGCTCGCGGGTCAAAGGAGCGGGGATTCTTCATGAATCTATTTCTCCTGCGTCCCTCCGCATGACGAGAAACTCCCGATCTCGGGGAATGAGTCGTCCCATATTATAATCAGCCACGTCCCGTAGGAGGCTTTCTCGACGAGCCAGATCATCTCGAATCGCAGGGGAGGCCCTAGGCACTCACCCCCTAATTGTACCGTTCAGAGGGGCCCCGCCAAGAAGAGATGCTCGGAGAGAGGTTCGCGACAAGGTCAGCCAATACCCCAACCGACTCCAAACTTTGGCAGCGCCGAGGCACCGACTCCCTACCCTCCTCTCCGATCGGACATCCCGAACCGGGTTGAAATCGAGATGACCGGCTCGCGCTCTCCACTATTGACCAACCGACGGTCCTCCTTCTCCCCCATCTAAACGGAAAAGGCACGATTCCTTCCCACGGGAGAATTATTCTACCTACACCTTTCGGCTGGGGAATACCTGGGGAGTGGTGTCCCGAGTCATCTCGACGGCCCTGAGACGAGGGGACCTCTACACCCTCTCGCCAACTCCCGATTACTCTCACCCACACACCCGAGTGATTCTCCATAAGGGACAATTCCTCGTCGGAGAGGTCACTCTCGGGAAAGATGTGGGGAACATGACGGGGAGCCCCGTATCGAGAGTGAACCGGAACACCTCCCCCCTCCTGGGCCAGTTCACCCAGCTAGCCTCGCCATGCGGAGTACATCCGAAAATTACACCACCCTACCTTACTCAAACTCGGTCCGGAGGAATCCTTTGGTCGGCTCGAACACCCAACTCCTCGCAGCTACCGACCTTTTCATCTATCGGTGGCCTGGTACAATCCTCGGACGTCTCCTTTCCTCCTCCGCCGAACTCCTACACCTCGGACTGGCTCTCCATCTCGGATCCTGGACGATCCTGCTCGATCTCCTGAGCCATCCGCTCCGCTCCCTGTCTCCAATCGAAGAGAACTACTCTCCTGCTCTCAATAGTCTCATTCCCCACTTGATTCTTCCCCACTCCGCTCCTACTTATTCCGGGATCGGATCGATCTAATCTAGTCATTCGCGGGTCCTTTTTCCGCGGCCCAATTATTGGCTGATTATCATACCACTCTTCTAGCGGCGACAGGTGTGGGGCCGCCTACCAATTGAAAAGCCCATGTTTTCAGGATGGGTTCTTGGCTGGTAGAATCTTCTCGTAGATCTTTCCGTCGTATCTTTTCGGATGGGAGTGGGTACTGGGGGGCCTTTCGCTCAAGGTTTTTTTTCTCCTAAATTCCTCTTCTCGTCATTGTGGTCATCCGTTGCTGATGCCTATTCTATGTCCCATACTACTACTTATCCACCCCCGCACCTAGAACCGCGAGCCGCCGTCTACTATCCTGCTCATTCATTCTACATACATGTCTTTCCCCTTTCTTCTTAGTATACGGAACAACATCCATTTCTGGCACTCGAAGTGCTGGCTCGACACAATCTTAGATAATTACAATAAATCGTGGGGGGTGAAAGGAGGGAGAGTCGGTGGATTTATTATGTTCCCCTCTCGTTACCGAATTCCGTTTCGAACTAACACATTGGGACGGGGAGACTCCAAAAACCGCGTCACAATATATACATTAAAAATTAATGTTACAGAAAATTTAAACAATTATATTGAATATAAAAAAATCAAATAGAATACATTTTTTAAATTTATAACAATTTATGAGAAAAAATATTTTATTTCTTATATTTATCATTTATTAGCTACCACCTATATATAATTTTTGTTATATGTTTGACGTTCAACACGCAAAATTATTGAAAATATCGCCATCGAAGGGTGAAAAATAGACAAAAATTAACTTGTAGGTGAGAGTGGGGCAAAATGATCCCATGCCGAATAATTTAAAATAATGAATTTATATTTATAGATACGATAGACAAAAGCTATAATACTTTCTATAAAAAAGTAGAAAGCATATTTTAGTGCTAACATTCTGAATTTTATGAAAAGAAAACGTGTTATTCAAGTATAATAATCGCTTAAAGCGCAAAAAGCGTGAAAAAAGTACACTGGATCCAATCTTCTCAATAAGTCTCGTTTTTAAACTGTTTGTTGTATGAAAAATACATTCTTTGTCATCATCGTTACTACTTTTTGAGCACCGGCTGCTTCTTACAAATGAATCCACTGGGATCGTTTTGCCCAAAATGAGCTGCCCATCTATCATAGAATCTTAAAATTTTACCAAAGCCGATTTTAAATTAATTTTAAGAGGAAATAAAAGTTAATACCTATTACGATTTACCCAATTTTGCGATTTGAAAAGTATCCCCACATTTATTTCCTATATGATTCAAAAATCGCTTATCTTACAGAAAAATGATGAAAAACATAAATGCCGCTAACAATTTTTTACGTATTAAAAATAGACATTACAATATTATATTATTGTGTACTTAGAAGTTTATATTTTAATATTGATTAATGTTTAAACGAATAGTATCAATAGTTTCTATAAAACCCTCAGGGATCATTTTACCCCGAGTGATCATTTTGCCCAACTCTCCCCTAAATATTTCGAAAGCTAACGGAAAAGCATAATACCAATTCGAAGTATAAAATAAATATTCCAGGTACAATATAGCGTCAGGAAGTACTTACCATCTTCGAGTCAATATACAGGGTGTATCAGCAATGATGCTTTTAATTTTAACCATATATTCTTGAGCATAAACTAAGTCGAAAAGTCCTGTACTATAAGGTCCGGAAAAGCATCATTGCTGAGATAAATCAATTTTAAACCGATAAATCAGGGATTTGATTCAACGGAAAAATTACTTTCATTTCACTTTCGTTGACAGTTCCCCTTCAAAAAAAAAGAAATTTGTACTTCTCCGCCGATCAGTATTGTCGTACACGCATATACACACACGCACGCAACTACGCCGATTATTAATATTATCTCCTAATGTTTTACATTCCTGATCCTGATGCTGATGAAATTCATTTTCTGCCTATTTTTAAAACGATCCTCGATAGCACCCATTTGGTTGAAAAATCTGGAGAATAATACGGCGTTATTCGTAGATTAATTTTTAAGTCGCTTTATCTTTTCGGTGGCGCGGTATATGAACTGCTCTAAGGTAGTCAAAATATAAGTATTTTATTATAAAAGCTATTATAAGAAATTGTATGTTTTTCTGTTTTTGGAGGTCTCAATGTTTTATCAGATAGAACAGTTTGCTGCATCATTGTAAGATCAAAATGACTCGAAAATGGATTCTCAAGTAAGGCCATAGTCCACAAGAAATTTCAATCTAAGAGAGTGGAGAACTTGAGAGATCCCTTTAAAAACGAATTAGCCATTTTTTCATTTTATGAAGGGACAAGCCACAAAATTAAAAATAATTTTTTCTTTATGTCGTAGATTGTCCACAGTTTTTGCCTTTTTGCATAGTGTCTGCCTAAATGGACTAGCCAATAAAATTAGCCAATTGCTAGATCAGATTCTAGTTTATAGTGACTATAAGTTGATATGGTCACCAAAGAGAAATATTTTACAATTCACCAAGCAAATCGTAATAAAGTGAAGAGAAAAACATATGCATATACTAATTTATCTTTGAAATCTTTTTATACCTAAGAGCGTGCAAAGACTGAATAATAATCTACAGCATTAACAAAAAATTATTTTTAATTTTTTGGCTTGTCTCTTCAGAAAATGAAAAAAGGCTTATTTATTCTTAAAGGGATCCCTCAACCTCTCAATTTAGATTGAAATTTCCAGAGAAGACTATGGCCTTACTTGAAAATCTATTACCGAGTCATTTTGATCTTCCAATGATGCACACAGCAAACTGCTCTATCTGATAAAACAGTAAGATTTTTAAAAACAGAAAAAAAAATTTCTTATTATAGCTTTATTAATATAATACTTAATTCTTGACTACCTTAGAACAGTTCATATGTCGTGTCACCGCAAAGATAAAACGCCTTGAAATTAATCTACAAATAACGCCGTATTATTCTTTAGACTTTTCAATTATGAAATGGATGCTGTCGAGGATCCTTTTAAAAATAGGCAGAAAATGAATTTCATCAACAACAGGATCAGAAATGTAGGACATTAGGAGGTAATATTAATAATCGGCGTAGTTGCGTGCGTGTGTGTATACGGATCGGCAGAGAAGTACAAACTTCTTTTGTTTTTTAAAGGGGAACTGTCAACGAAAGTGAAATGAAAGTAATTTTTCCGTTGAATCAAATCCCTGATTTATCGGTTTAAAATTGATTCATCTCAGCAATGATGCTTTTCCAGACCTTATAGTATAGGACTGTTTGTCTTAGTTTAGTCCCAAGAATACGTTGTTAAAATTAAATGCATCATTGCTGATACACCCTGTATAATATACTAATGATTGAAAGGATGCATCGAGTGGCAAAAATGTAATTCCAACAAATTTCCTATAAATGGAGGAATATAAATTTTCATAAGAACCAAATTACCTCTGCTTTTAATCTACTTAAAGTACGTAAAGGCATATTTTTCCGATTTAAAAAAAAAGTTGAATATAAATAATTATTTTTTATTCCTATCAGTAATTACAAAAAAGGGAGCCTATATTGCACTTTGGCAGAATTCACTGATTGAGTTTTTGTTAGAAAGAAACAAACGTTCTTAGAATTGTATATAAAAGATTATTTTGACAAAACTTTAATAGTAAAACGGAGACATATTTGAAATTTGACTTAGTCGCGCTATTACAATTATTCCAAGGAATCTTCTAAAATTTTAAGAATATCTACTTCTTTCTAGAGTAAAATTGCTCAGTGAATTTTTTCAAAGTGCGATAAAGTTTCTGTTCGATCTTTACATGGTAACAGATCGAATCCCGGCTTTTTTTCAGGTAATCGATATTAGTGGCGTAGTAATCGATTATAAATCATTGGCAAGAATTGGTTTTCGTTACACTACAAGAGTCAATTCCCTGAAACATATGCCGAAAGCAGATATCTTCTTGGTAATAGCCCTTCAATCAAGACGTCCCCGAGCACCTTAACCCGATTGAAAAGACGAATTACCTACCGATAATTGAAATATCGAAGTAATAAGCGAGCTCGGTTCCCCTTGAAGCTTTAAACTTTTGATCATACCGCAGCGCGGTTTTTTGTAAAGTTATAAGGCCCGGTCTTAAACGAATACGAGTGATTCCGCAACCTGGCTGCTCGCAAAAGACATAAGGCCCGATTCTAAACGAATACAAATGGTTCGACAGCTCGGCTGTTTGGAAAAATGACGTAACTCGTGCTAAACGATAATATATACGAAATGTGGAATGATTCGCCAATTGAATGCGAAAGTGCGTAACAAACATTGTAACCGGCATACGGCTTAATTCATTGCACGATCGTATATCATTTGTAATCGTGATTAGTGTAAAAGGTGTATAAAACAATGAAAAGAGTTTTTTGTGCTTTCGGACTTTTTTTTCGTAATTTGTATACATTTTATTTATTTAAAAACTAAGCAGTTCCGTCAAGCGGAGTTGCCCCTCAAGCATAGCCTTCTTTGCTATTGAAGAGTTTCTATTTTTTTAAATTATAGATGGGTAATAAAATACATATAATTACACAGGACAACAAAATTAGGGATTTTAAAAGTTGTTTGAGACTTCGAAGTATAATTTTATGTAAATTTTCTCGCTGAATCCAAATTTGGTTCTAAAATTATTACATCATCTGCACTTTTCAAGATATTAAAATTTTCAGATGTAAAAAAAATGTGTTTGGGTATGTTGATTAATCTACAATGTTACCAGCATTAATTATGCTGCGCAACTCTATATTTTTCCAAATAGTACTTGATTAGACGTTTAAAAAAATATTGTGTTCATAGCGATGTCTGTTTTACATACTTAGATATATCAATCAAAATTGCTATGATAAAAACACGATTCTTAATGCCAATGCGACTATGGAACAATTTTCGGTTCTTTTGTTATGCTTAAAATGAAGAAGAAAGTATCATATATCTTTTAATTACAAATCATCACCCTACAAAAAAAATATTTTCTTCTTATTTTGACGTAAACAAAAGAACCGAAGATTGTTCCATGATTATATTGGCCTTAAAAATTGTTTTTTATTTGAGAATTTAAAAAAAAAATGAAAAATGATGTTCACTTTGAAAAACTAAAAATTTTACTTTGATTCGATGTAAAATAAATAGATAATAGGGAAATTATTATTTCATATTTTTTTACAAATAAAATTCAATTCAAGATGAGGAAATTGGCATGCCGAACATTGAAATATCTTACTTCTTCTTTTAAATATAAACATTTAAAATCTCGGAATCGTTAAAGCGTTGAATTTTCAACAATTCACAAGTTTTTTTAGAATTAATGAAAAATTCTACAAATTTACACTGAAGTTTATATCAAAAAGTTCTACACAGTAAACAATTTTCAAGAAAATAAAAAGTAGTTTGTTTCTGAGCTCCGTGATTTGATGAGGAATGCCCCATGTTTCAATTAGAACGTTTAATCGGAGTAATAACATTAAAGGACAACCTTTAAAATATTTTATATATTCTTTTATTGTAATCATTTAAATAAATTTATGATATGTAGAATAGTTAGTTGCAATTCATTTAAACGATTTTCGGTTCTTATAATATTTTGGTATTCAGTTTTCATTAAAGCTGGCTGCTTTCACCATATTATCGCATCAAACTAAAAGCATTGGATTTTTAATTATTTTGTTACTTTAATTATATTTTTTACTTTTCATTATAGATACCATTTTGTCTCAAATAATTTTATTCATTACGTTTAATACAACTAAATTAAACGAAATTTGGTAATATTCCTATAGTGAATTATGCTATAGTCAAGTAACAAGATATCGTCCTTACTAACCTAACGTGACCATTTTTCACCCAACGCATCAAGCACTGCTACAGTTGAGCCCAATAATCTGGCGTCAGGCGAGGGGAAGCCGGAGATAAAGGGGCAAGGGGTATCTAGGGAATTTACGGGTTATATACAATTCTAGTTCCCTAACTTTACATTTGTCCACTTTTGAAATGTCAATTAAATGTAAACAAAATTTACAGTTTTTAAATCTAAGTTACGGAAAAGTTTAAGAAAAGATTATAATGAAGAACAGGAAAAGAGAGGATATCAGATGAGTTTGATTAATTATTATAAATATGTGAAAATATATTTGTAGATTGTTAAGAAGATATGCTTTGTGGTTATTTGATTTTAATTACAGGTTAAATTATGCGTTTTATCTCAACTTGGATGAGGAAGGATTAATTTATCAAAACTTCTAATGGGATTTTGACATCTAAATACATTTTATTATGATAAAGAAGGTTAGATTGGTTATTACATCCATTCATGTTAATTGGAAACATAATTTGAAGATTAATTGATAAAAATGAAAGGTAAGTTAACTTTAATGTTGTTAAAAATGAAATTAACTCTGTGGTTGTATTAATGTATAAGTTTTATTTTTTGGTTTCTCACCATGACATATAATACATAATTATTATATATGTATTTAACTTTAAAATTACAGTAAAAATTTATAATTACATTTAATATTGCAGGGCATAACCATTTGCGGCAATCACCTCTTCCAAACGGCGTGGAAAAGATTGGACAAGATTTTGGCAAATCTGTGGTTCGTTTCTTAACTCTTCCCATACTCTTCTTACGTGACACCTTAGCTCATGTTTGGTCCTCTCTTGTTCTGGTCTCCAGCGTTTCACCATTATACCCCAGACATTTTCTATTAAATTGAGATCTGGGGATCTCGATGGCCAAATCATCCTTTCAATTTCAGGATGCTCTGCAAACCATTCACGTGTCATTTTGGATGTGTGCACACTGGAGTTATCCTGGACAAATTGGATCATTGGTAAGTCTTGGACCGGATACATCCTTCTGACACTAGGCAGCATATGATTTTCTAGGATGCTTGTATACACTGCTGAATTCATCTTAGTGTCAATTTCAATTAAATCACCCACACCGTCTCCTGAAATCCAACCCCAATAAGCAATAGTTATCCTATTATTTCTGTTCATAGGTAGGACATATTTATCATTAAATCTGGTTCCATCCGGTCGCCAAACATGTATCCTCCCATCTTCAGAAGATTGAAACACCTTCTCATCAGTCCAGATAACTTTACGCCAGAATTCATCTCCTTTGCTCAAGTGCTCCAAGGCAAATCCAACTCTGTCCTCTCTGTGCTGAGCTGATAATTTTATTTTGTGCACAGCATGGTGGCAATGGATTCCAGCTTCGTGCAACCTTCTGCGTACAGTCATCTTTGATATGTTCAGGTCTAATTTTCTTAATATGCTTGACGTAGGCTGGAAAGGATCTTCGTTCATTGTATCTACAATTTTTCTATTCTCCTCTTGCGATGTTAATCTGGGTCTTTTGTTATTTTTCCTTCTATCTTCCAATCCTGAATATCCCTCTTCTCTATATCTTTTAATCCATTTATTAATCGTAGACTTATGCAGCTGCAGCTGATCAGATATATCCACTGAGCTCATTCCTGCTTTCCAAAAACCAATGACTTCTCCTTTCTTTATTGAAGTTTCACTATTAATTGACATCTTTTGAAGTTTTAATTTTTAGAGAAACGATTATTGAACTGTGTAACACCTTTTGAGAGAAAACAAAACACAACAATAAAAGAAACGAAACGATAAAACAAATAACAATCAAGTCGATTTTCGTTTCTTTTATTGTTGTGTTTTGTTTTCTCTCAAAAGGTGTTACACAGTTCAATAATCGTTTCTCTAAAAATTAAAACTTCAAAAGATGTCAATTAATAGTGAAACTTCAATAAAGAAAGGAGAAGTCATTGGTTTTTGGAAAGCAGGAATGAGCTCAGTGGATATATCTGATCAGCTGCAGCTGCATAAGTCTACGATTAATAAATGGATTAAAAGATATAGAGAAGAGGGATATTCAGGATTGGAAGATAGAAGGAAAAATAACAAAAGACCCAGATTAACATCGCAAGAGGAGAATAGAAAAATTGTAGATACAATGAACGAAGATCCTTTCCAGCCTACGTCAAGCATATTAAGAAAATTAGACCTGAACATATCAAAGATGACTGTACGCAGAAGGTTGCACGAAGCTGGAATCCATTGCCACCATGCTGTGCACAAAATAAAATTATCAGCTCAGCACAGAGAGGACAGAGTTGGATTTGCCTTGGAGCACTTGAGCAAAGGAGATGAATTCTGGCGTAAAGTTATCTGGACTGATGAGAAGGTGTTTCAATCTTCTGAAGATGGGAGGATACATGTTTGGCGACCGGATGGAACCAGATTTAATGATAAATATGTCCTACCTATGAACAGAAATAATAGGATAACTATTGCTTATTGGGGTTGGATTTCAGGAGACGGTGTGGGTGATTTAATTGAAATTGACACTAAGATGAATTCAGCAGTGTATACAAGCATCCTAGAAAATCATATGCTGCCTAGTGTCAGAAGGATGTATCCGGTCCAAGACTTACCAATGATCCAATTTGTCCAGGATAACTCCAGTGTGCACACATCCAAAATGACACGTGAATGGTTTGCAGAGCATCCTGAAATTGAAAGGATGATTTGGCCATCGAGATCCCCAGATCTCAATTTAATAGAAAATGTCTGGGGTATAATGGTGAAACGCTGGAGACCAGAACAAGAGAGGACCAAACATGAGCTAAGGTGTCACGTAAGAAGAGTATGGGAAGAGTTAAGAAACGAACCACAGATTTGCCAAAATCTTGTCCAATCTTTTCCACGCCGTTTGGAAGAGGTGATTGCCGCAAATGGTTATGCCCTGCAATATTAAATGTAATTATAAATTTTTACTGTAATTTTAAAGTTAAATACATATATAATAATTATGTATTATATGTCATGGTGAGAAACCAAAAAATAAAACTTATACATTAATACAACCACAGAGTTAATTTCATTTTTAACAACATTAAAGTTAACTTACCTTTCATTTTTATCAATTAATCTTCAAATTATGTTTCCAATTAACATGAATGGATGTAATAACCAATCTAACCTTCTTTATCATAATAAAATGTATTTAGATGTCAAAATCCCATTAGAAGTTTTGATAAATTAATCCTTCCTCATCCAAGTTGAGATAAAACGCATAATTTAACCTGTAATTAAAATCAAATAACCACAAAGCATATCTTCTTAACAATCTACAAATATATTTTCACATATTTATAATAATTAATCAAACTCATCTGATATCCTCTCTTTTCCTGTTCTTCATTATAATCTTTTCTTAAACTTTTCCGTAACTTAGATTTAAAAACTGTAAATTTTGTTTACATTTAATTGACATTTCAAAAGTGGACAAATGTAAAGTTAGGGAACTAGAATTGTATATAACCCGTAAATTCCCTAGATACCCCTTGCCCCTTTATCTCCGGCTTCCCCTCGCCTGACGCCAGATTATTGGGCTCAACTGTACCAACTTAAATACTGTATTTTCCTCAATTTTAACTTTTTTTAGTTGGCTAAGAATTGCCTTCGGTACAAATAATTCGAGCCTTCGAGGCTTGAGTGTCCAGCCCCTGACCCAGAACAGGTACAGCAGAGAGCTCAGAGCAGCAATAAGCACTATGAATAATTGTGTTGTATATTCGTGTTGATTTTACATTTTTCATTTACTTTACAACTACACCACATTGCCGTAAATTAATTCATAAATAAAAGATTCATAGAAGTTCCATCGACAGCAATACACGATTATACTAAATACGCGAATCTTTCGTGGTTGCAACATTGATAAATCAAATATTGTTAACTCCAATAAATAATGGAAGCGATAGAACAAGTATTGCATAAAATAAGAGTTCCTCAAAGAGGGGATAAAATCTATAAAGATGAATGTGTTTATTCTTTTGATACACCAGTAAGTTATCAATTACTTGATATAAATTTTATTACTAAATTTGGATAGCTAAATGATAGAAGTAATAATAAAATGTAATATTTTTGGTATATTTAAAGTTTCATTCTTTTTAAATCAAATTTTATGACAGTAATTTGAATACATTGTTCTTTTTTATACATGTTCAATTACTCTACACTAATTATAATGATTTACAAACTACTTTGTAACAGGATTCGGCTACTGGCTTATATTGCAATCTTACTTCATTTCTGGGATTTGGGCAAGACTATATTCTTCAATATTATGAGCTAACCAATAACCCAATATTTTTGCATATAAAACGTACTAAAAAAGAAGTAAGTAACAAAATAATTATAATATAATGCTATTGTTTAACATGATTAATATTTTAATAATATTTAATTATTTTAAAAGGTATTATCAGATCATCAAAGAGATGGTCCAGAGAAAAAAATTACACGGCTAGCTATTGGTACTGCAGGAGGATTTACTCCTGATCAACAAAAATATATTTATGAAGAAACCTATCAAATAATTATTTTACCTAAATTTGTTACTATTCCTTATCCTACGGATGGATTACCTAATGTAGTAAGTATTATCTTATAATTTAATAAAACAGTAATAATATATTTCTATATTTTCAAGCTGGAAGATGCAGTAAAAGCTGTTTTGGAAGCTGATTCTGCTTCAAAAGTAGCTGAAATGGAAGCTTTATCAGGTACCTGGGATGGTGAAGTTAGAACAGTCTCAAAGTATGTTATACAAAAATTAAATTTTAAATGAACTTTACATATCAATCATTTTAATGCTATCAATAGGATATATAAACTATTAATATATTTTATTTATAGACATGCTCAAAATTTGGCTCAATTAGACAATGGGAAAAAAATCCCACCTTTTGGATGGAAATGTGGAAAATGTGAACTCACTCAAAATTTGTGGCTTAATTTATCAGATGGCAGTATTTTTTGTGGGCGAAAGTACTTTGATGGGACAGGTGGAAATGAACATGCTGTTGAACATTATAAAGCTACTGGATATCCTCTTGCAGTTAAACTAGGAACTATTACAAAGGAAAGAAAAGCTGATGTGTTTTCCTACGAGGAAGACGATATGGTTGAGGATCCATACTTAGATGTACATTTAGCACATTGGGGTATTAATATTGCTGATATGGAAAAGACAGAAAAATCTATGTTGGAACTAGAATTGGATCTTAATCAAAAGTTTGGAGAGTGGGTGGCACTTCAAGAGGCTGCCAGTAAACTGACACCATTGCATGGACCAGGTTATACAGGATTAGCAAATCTTGGAAATTCATGCTACTTAAACAGTGTAGTACAGATGCTTTTTGTTATACCAGATTTCGTGAAAAGGTATGTTTCCTTTTAAAAATCAGTTAAAGTATCTTATTAACTGGAAAATAATGCAGTTATTAAAAGTTTACTCTTAGATTTGTAGATCGAGCTCCTGAAATATTTAAACAGAACTATACTGATCCAGCAAATGATTTGAATGTACAAATGTAAATAATTTAAATATTTCTCTTTAACTTTAAACTCTATAAAAACCTGTGTTACAAAAAGAAATTTTCAGGGCTAAATTAGGATTTGGATTACTTTCTGGTAAATATTCAATTCCGCCTCAAACAAATTCTGATGAGGACTCAAGGCAAGGAATTCCACCAAGGATGTTCAAGACATTAATTGGCCGCGAGTTTCCGGAATTTGCATCTAATCGACAACAAGACGCTCAAGAATTTTTTCTTCACCTCATTAATATATTAGAAGTAATTCCTATGTTTCACAAGTTCGCGCTAGTATTTTCATTCAACCATAGTACTTATTAACTTTCTTATCCAACATTAGATTACATTAGAATTAAATTTTGAGCTTAAACGTAAACTTAACATGAGATTGCTAATATCCGGAAATTCATCGAACAGCGTCACAGTCATCATCAAGTAAATCCCGCCGAATGCTTTAAATTCAAAGTGGAGGAACGGTATCAGTGCAGTCAGTCTCGCAAAGTTAAATATACGCATCGGCCCGAGTATTTATTACCACTTCCTATTCCAATGGAAGCAGCAATTAATAAGGTTTATTTTCATCGTTTTATTTAATACTCTATTCTGAAAGATATAGTGTTTAATATATAATATTTTTAGGAAGAAGTCGCTGCATACGAAAACATAAAAAAGGAAACTGAAGAAAAGGGCCAAAAGTTGGACGCCAATTCCACTGTAAGGAGTCGAATAAAGTTGGCATCTTGTTTGGAAACATTTATAAGATCTGAAAATGTCGAGCAGTTTTATAGTTCTGCTCTAAATGAAAAAACTACAGCGCAAAAGTTAGTTGTCTGTTATTACTTATTTCTCTATTAACTGCAAAAATAAAAAAATTAATTGTAAATATATTAAAGGACAACAAGACTGGCAAGTTTCCCAGACTATCTCCTAATACATTTAAGGAAATTCACTGTGAAAGAAGATTGGACTCCAATTAAGTTAGATGTAGCAGTAGAAATGCCTGATACATTGGATTTAAGCTTGCTACGTGGTTCAGGATTGCGAACTGATGAAGAGCTGTTACCTGAAACAGATGGATCTATGCCTTCTCCATTTTTGTACGATGAAGCTGTTTTTAATCAGTTAATGGATATGGGATTTTCACCAGATGCTTGTAAAAGGGCTCTTTACTTCACTGAGAATCACGGATTGGAAACTGCAACAAATTGGTTGATGGAACACATCTCAGACTCAAATTTAAACGAGCCTTTTGTACCGCCGGGTGTTGATATTAAAACAGGTACAATTTTCAGTACTAATGCATTCCTTGTTAAAATTACGTATTTTTTTTATTTATGATATACATTTTAGATAAGAATAAGTTTATGCCAAATGAGGATGCCTTGGTTACTGTGATGAGTCTAGGATTTCGAAAGGATCAAGCTACAAAAGCTCTTAAAGCAACGGATAATAATCTGGAAAGAGCAGTTGATTGGATATTTAGCCATTTACAAGAACTTGATGATGGAATGGAAGAAGAAGTCCCTCAGCAAAATGATTCTTTCAGGGATGGTGGCAGTTGTAAGTGTATTATAAATAGTGAGATAAAAATTAAAGAAATGATTGTCCTTGTGCAGTTCTTTAATTGAAAAGTATGCATTATTCTAGATTATAAACTGATTGGATTTATATCACATATGGGTACATCAACAATGGTAGGGCATTATGTTTGCCATCTATTGAAGGATGAACGATGGGTTATTTACAATGATGATAAAGTATGTATTTTAATGTTTGACCCAAGTGTATAATTTAATGTTAATGAAATCTATTTTTTTAATTTTTCATTAATTTCTCAGGTTGCTTTATCGGAAAATCCACCAAAAGAATTAGGATACATATATTTATATCAACGTGTGGAATAAAGAATTAAAACTTGTTTTGTAAAAAAAGTATATAATAAATATTGTATTGCTCTTTAATAATAAAATGAATACCTCAAAGAAATATTTTATAAGCGTACGAGGGCTGATATTTTTTAGTTCAATCTTTATTTGAAGTTTATAGATACTAATTAGTCAAAAATAAGTAATCTCTAGAATCATTGAAAATACCACTTTATTGAAGAAAATGGCACAATTTTGCAGGTATTAATAATAGATTCATGCAATTGCTCAGAGTTATCTGTTTCTTAATTGCCCATTATTAATTTAATTTCGTTTGATTTGTATGTGTGGTATTTATTACCTTCTTATATTATACAATAAATGCAGAATATAAAATCTTTATCAATTCTCTTATCTTAGAGATAATACTTCTTATATTTTAAAAAATGCATTAAGCAAAAAATTATATAAATATTAACAGCTTTCATTTCATTCAAAAACTTAGTTAAATCTCAGTTGAGTAACTCGGTATAATATAGTTTATGTGACTTCAACTGTACATAACTAAGTCGCACATCTAAGATTGAATTGCAATTTCTATTGAAAAGAAAGCTACTATTATTTCACATCATTTGAAGTGGTAAATTTTTTAAATGCCACCAGTTTTTAAGATTAGAATAATATCTTATTAAGTACATTTGCAGAAAATATAACATTTTAGGAAGGTTTGTGCCAATGTAGCTAGGCAATCATAAGCAAAAAATTATAAATAGACGAATCTTTAAATTAATATAAATTTACATTAATCTTATACTTTCCATGTTACTTTACCTTTTAGAAATGTAAGTAAAAGCATTAAGTACGAAATTAATCAGGTAAGTATACACCAAAAGTGTTAGAGTTTAAATATATATGCACAATCAATTCGAGCATTTATAGTACAAAAAAAATTGGAAATAGTTTAATCAACAGTTTTGAATATTAATGTTTAGAGCAAATCGATAATTAAGGCACAGAAATTTATACCTTTTTTAGTACTTCAAAAATATGTACTATGCACAAGGCAATTATTTTTCAATGTACAAGGTGTTCGTAACACAATTTTCCAGCTGATTATTTTAAAACCAAATAGATTTTGAAAAAATTGTTTTAAACAAAAGTTTTATGACTTACAGGGGGACATCAGGTAGTATCATTGGTTTGATTTTGAGATGATATTTGAAGGTCGTACAAAGGTCATCTTGATTGTTTTAAATGGAGTATCCTATGTACATTTTACATATGCCTATAGCTTATCTCAAGAGCTCTCTAAAACACTATATAAATATATCATTTTCCCAAACCGTTTACTAGATATTTAAGTTTATAATTGTAACTAGGTGTATTTTTGACTAAAGGCAGCGTGTGCGTAACGCCGCCCTATATACATATGCATAATCGCTCATCTACTTGTAATTTCAAACAGAAATATCTAGTAAATAATTTAGGAAAATGATATGCTCATATAATGCATTGGAAAGCTCTTGAGATAAGCTATAAAAATATGTAAAAACATATAGGGTGTTCCATTTAAATCAATCAAGATGATGTTCAAATATCATCTCAAAATCGAACCAATAATACTATCTGATATCCCCCTTTAAGTCATAAAACTTTTAGTTGAAACATTTTTTTCCAAATTCGTTTGATTTTAAGAATAATCAGCTGGAAATTTGAGTCGTGAATATCATGTATATGCAGTCATTTAGGCACGATTGTAGTAGATATCTTACATACTAAAAACGCATTATATAAATATTTAAAAAATTTAAATATTTATGATACAATATACAGTTCAATTGAGGAAAAATAGACATATACTCTGAGAATATTATAATATTGTAAAAATTTGTGACCAATATGATCTTACGTTGCTTACGTAATATTTCATTTTTTTCTTATAAGAATTAACTAGCAGTTCTCATTTCCAATCTTGGCCCTGCAGCTTCTTCTATTATACCAACAGATGGTGGAATCGCATAAATAACATTATCTCCATCTTTTTTAAACAAGGGTTCAGTAATGCCCGGCATTACTTCAATCTGCAGTACTTTACTCTTATTACCTAACATACATTTAAATTGAACATTAACTGTGACTTGAAGGTCCGTTCCTCGTAATCTGAAAGTGCATAAATAATAAAGAAAATATTATAACCTTTAGTTAATTTTTAAAGTTACTTGAAATAATTTGCATATCAACTTACTGATAATATCTATTACTTAAAATACCAACAAGCTCCCCAACTCTGTCCTCTTTAGCCAAAATAGAGATAACAAGATCATTTCCACGATTGGAATGAATAGTTATCAGCTGATCCCTTCCAGGAGATACACTGAGGCCTGTAATTTCAGCAATTGGCATCCCCTTCTTCATACTTTTAAACTTGGAGTTTTCCAATTTATACATTGCATGCTCTGTAATGACCAATACCCGATCAGCTTGCTTGTAAAATCTAGAAATAAAATTAACACTGATTATTTTCTTAAAGCTTCTTTAATGGAGTATGATATAAATAATATTTACCTATTAGTTTTTCTAATAAATGCACTAAATAGCACTGTTTTAAAATGATCAGTATTTCGTATATTATTAATTGAAGAATTAAAAATATCGCTATGAGGATTTTCATCTGGCTTTGATAAATAGTTTCCTTCCCAACGTCTATCTTGGCCCCAGTAAAAACGTTTTGAACGTAATACCGCGCCTGCTGCCATCTTCGGTAAAGATTTTATGAAAACAAATTGGATTAAACAAAATACAAATTTCTTATCTTGCTTATAAAACCTCGTTTTATGTCTGCATACCTTTATTCTCAACTGCGGCCAATCTTCTCTTGGTATAACTTTCAACACCATCCAAGCTCTCCATCTTGCGTATATGGCTTTCAAAGCAGGTACTACATGTCGTACAGCAAAATTTTCACGAGGCCAAGTCTTACTTTTTCCATAGTCGCGCAATTTATTGGCATTATGAAAAATAAGCTGCAAATCTTTAATATAGGAATATCGTTTGTATCGTCGGTAATGTTCCATTATAACTAACACTGCTTTCATTTTCTTATATTGCTGGCGGCATACATATCCACGCCATTGTTTTTGTAAGAGAACCACAATGTTTGGAATAAGTTTACTACGTGCCTATAATTTAATAATTTAGTTTGCAAATCTTAACTTTCAAAAATTTAATTTTCAATGATTTAATGCTTACATACCTTTTCTAATGCAAAGAGAGTTCTTGGAGAACGAATAAAAACTTTGGTATGGCCATATTTAACATCATTGGAGAAGCCTTTTTCATCCAGCAATTTGCCTACACCATCTTTGTCACTACCTCGTTTTAAGTTTGGCCACGTATACCGTGATATCATTTTATATCTGAAGGAAATAAGTAAAGTAAAATTCATTAAACATTTCTTTTAATATATGAAAATATTAATTTGTACCTTTTTAAAAATTTATCGTATCGTTGTCTATAGACGAAACCTGCTCGCCTGACTAAAATATTTTCTACTAGTCCGAGATACCTAACTTGATGATTTACTCTTTCTTCGTCAAATACAACTGGTGACTTTATTTCATTAGGCTTTATGCAACGAACATAAAATGGCTCTTTGCTCGCTAAATTTTTAACAAGCGCAATCATGGAATTACGGAAGAGAGTTCCAGCAGTCAATGGACGTTTAGTAGTCTAAAAACATATCAACATAGCGATAAAATCTTTCATGTTTTAATCATTTAAATCATTATATCACCACAAACCTTTGTTATATCTTGTGCACCTTCAGGCCACATATCGCTGATAGTAGAATTATTACTTGTATAAAGCAAACGTTTAAAATCTTGAAATAAAGTATCTTTATTTTTGTCTAAGAAACCATTAATATTGTAGATTACATCGCCAGCATAGTGTTTAATTTTAAATTGTATTTTATGCTGTAAATTTTTATCCATAGGTTTTAATTGTCTTGAGGTATAATGCTTATGATCAACCAATTTTTTATCCATTGCATCAAGAAGCATCTAGCAAAGCAAAAGTTCAATAATATGCACGTGTAAAACTTAAATATTTAGAAAGTAAAACTTAAAGTTCTTTTTACCTCATCTGTCACTTTGCCAACATTAAGACAGGCTTCGTCCATTATTGATAATATACCCTTATGGGGCTCTTCCACAAGATTACAAATTATTTGGTTATTAAAATATTTGATATTTTCCCAAGCAATTCCTTCCTTCTTGTATTCTTCTTGCTCTTGTTTCAATACTAGTTCTATAAAAAGCTGTTGTAATTTCTCATTGCAATAATTTATACAAAATTGCTCAAAGCTATTCAAATCAAATATTTCAAATCCATAAATATCAAGCACACCAATTAAAGTTCTGTATCTTTTGTAAGCTGCAGAATCATCAGTTACATTCACAAAATTGTTAATCCGTGCTACAATCCAAGAAAACAATCTTTCATATACAGCCTGTAACAAAATTTGAATAACTAAAGAATATCAATCTGACGAATAACAGTCATTTTTTATAATTATACCCTACTGTAATTTAATTAAATATGTATATATATATATATATATATATATAAATTAAAACGCAAAGAAAAACTAAATGCATAATTTGAAGACTCCAATTGAGCGAATGTTAACCCTTTAAGGACAGGAAAGTCATTGTTTTACCTATAAAGTTCAACACCGTAATTTTCAAATTATTCGGCGCAGAAAAATATATGAGATAATGTTTCTGGTAGAAAAAATTTTGCTCTTTCCAGTAATGCTTTCGAAATTGGCTTATGTTTCGAAGTTAAAAAGTTATAATAAGATGTTTTATAACAAAAAAAAAAAAACAGAAATTGTACACGTTTTATGTTTTAAATTCACTGATTTGAAAAGGGAAAATGGTTGCCCAGGCCATCGCGAATGGCAAAGTGTCATAGATATCTTTACTAATGAATTATCTAGTTGTTATTTTGTATTGAATATGGAAGCTTTAAAATTAATACTTATACATCTGAAAACCCTTGATTAATTTGTGTGGATGACGATTTTTTTTTCAAATTCAAAAACAAAAGATTCAAGACTAGAAAAAGGATATTCAATAATACCCTTCAGTTTGACCTTGAACTTAATAAAAAATATTAACTTGATTTCGAAATAACCTTTATTATTAAATTCAAGGTCAGACTGAAGGGTATATTAAATATTCTTTTTCTAGTCTTGAATCTTTCGTATTTGAAGCTTAAAAAAAAGCGTCATCCACAGAAATTAATCAATGGTTTTCGGATGTTTAAGTATTAATTTTCAAGCTTCTATATTCAATACAAAATAATAATTATATAATTTATTAATACAGATATTTATGTCAGTTTCAAGCTTCTATTCGCGATGCACTAGTTAACCGTTTTCCCTTTTCAAATTGTGAATTAAAAAAAAAACGTGTAACATTTCCATTTGTTTAAAAAAAAACTTATAATAACTTTTTAATTTCGAAGCGTAAGCCAATTTCGATAGCACCATTAGAATGAGTAGACTTTTTATATCTGAAACATTAGCTGATGTTTTTCTAGACCAAGTAATTTAAAAATTACAGTGTTGAACTTTGGGTAAAAAAAAATGGCTTTTCCGTCCTTAAAGGGTTAAGTAAAAGAAGTTCAATAAATAGGATACGTAACCTGGAGAAGTTAATTATGCAAAAATATATGATTATTAATGAAAAAGTTGCATTTGAATAAGTTTTCTATCACTTCAACCAAAATATTGACAAAAGATCTGTGATTAGAACATAGTTCATGACCTGATCATAAATTTATTTCATGGATGAAAAATGTGATAAAAAATTAGTCTTTTGTAATTAATATGATTTTATTTTATTTTAAACTTAATTAATGTCATTTTGTAATTATTTTAGCTCTTATGTAAAGCTTCAATGTGTATCTTTCACTAGAAACCCAACATTTTGCATATTCTTTTTATATTTTAGTTTAATATTGAGTGCAATGTAAAGATCGTTCTTAATTGATCAAACACAAGTGCCTTGACTCTACTTAATACAAGATTTGCTAATAAATTCATAACATTTTGTTTTGTATTATTTACCTTAGCTAAAGCATCCCTCCCATATTCAGCCTCCAATAAATTATGATCTTTCTGCATCACTTCTCCTCCAGCAGCAATAACTCTTCGAGATAAAGCTGTACTTAACTCATTTTCACCAATGGATAATAAACTAGCTGTGTCCTTCAATGCTGTATTATTTTTAATTGATAGTTTATCTCCATCCAGGAAAAATGTGATGTTACCCTGTAATAAAATATATGTGTATACACAAAATGTTTAGGTCTGTATTTATAAATATACTTTGAAGTAAAGGAAGTTTATAATCTTCAGTTTAAGTAACATATATTATAGTGTTGAAGGTTCTCTTAAGGGTTGAGTGATGATTATAAATATAGCCATTAGTCAAACTATGTTGCACGAGGTTTATAAGCTTGAATTACCAGATGCAGTATACCAGCTACAATGCTCCAAGTTGTTGATATCTCATTTTGTGAAAATCCAAGATTACTCATAGCTGTATTCACCATCTTATAATCACTTCTATCTGTTGTACTAGGTTTATTATCGTTTCCATGTCCAGAATAATAATATGCAGTCGCATCTCTCACAAGTTTTAATTTGTTTAGTTCAGTCTCACTGCTACCATTAATTAGCTAAAAATTTTCATTAGAAAGTTTAAATGCTTAATAATTGCATTAACATTGATGATGCTAATAATGAAATATATTTTGAATTATTTACCTGATAAAAACAATGAAAGTTCCTTTCTCCTTTTTGCTGGTACACTACTCTTGACTTTTCAAGCAAATAGTTTGTAATATGTCCCCCTATTGGATCTCCTTTATAGTCAAAATTAATATCCATATACTTTCCAAATCTAGATGAATTATCGTTTCTTTTTGTTTTTGCATTACCAAATGCTTCAAGTATAGAATTTGATTGTATAAGAACATTCTTCACTCTAAAATTGTTTGACCATTATTAATTTATTATTCTTCACAGAATATCAATGAATGAGTCTTTTTGTTATTAAATTAAGAAAAATATAATGAAAACCTTTCAATTTCATGTTGACCACTGAGATTTGTAACAGCAGCTATATATTTCATAATAATTTTGCTAGCCTCAGTTTTGCCAGATCCTGATTCTCCACTGATAACAATACAAGTATCACGACGTTGTTGTTTCATTTCTCTATGAACTGCATCAGCAATGGCAAAAATATGTGGGGAATTTTCAAATAATTCTCTATCTATAAATGAAGAAAATACATATAACATTAACTTTTATGTCATTAAAAGTAAACTTAGTTTATTGCAGTTCCTGAACCATACATACCTTTATATTTATTAATGTGTTCTGCATCATAAATATTAGTAGTCCGAAAAGGATTTACGCTAACACAAACTTCCCCTATGTAGGTATAAATTTTTCCACCATTAAATCTACAACATATAATACAAGAAATAAACATTTAATACAGTTGATTAACTGATTTACACTTCTATTGATGAATAAAAATGATTATTTTTAATAAATAATTTGCCATAATTAATTTTTAGTTGAAAAACATACTTTAGACTGTTATATGTCTGTTTTTTTATTTCATTACGTATTTTCTTTAATCTTTCTTTGTATCCCTCTATATTTTTCCATAGTATTTTATGTGTTTTGCTATACTATTTTTACTTATTTTTTGTTAAGTAATAAGAGTTAAAATATAAAGCTCTTGTCAATCAGTATTCCCATTAATTTTCTTACAATTTTGTTAATCCAAACAGTATTCTTCAGAAATTTAAAAACATTTTGGAGTGATCAGATAATATCTTTATTTAAAA
This sequence comes from Prorops nasuta, assembly GCF_024137725.1. Lineage (NCBI taxonomy): Eukaryota > Metazoa > Arthropoda > Insecta > Hymenoptera > Bethylidae > Prorops > Prorops nasuta. Next base: position 7,471,707 of record NW_027116803.1, on the reverse strand, counting down.
CTTCACGTTTGCGGTATTTTTGCCATGATAATAATTTATCCCGCTTCTAAGAATATACGCGAACACATATTTTATCCTTTTTCAACTATTTCTATTCCTACCACATCCTTTATTAGGTGAAAATCTATCAAAAATATCAACACCATAATTTATTCTCCAAAACTACGGATATTGGCCTAATACTAATGTTTTTTAAACTGACGGTTTCAATAAAAAAATGGTTCTTTCTTTCTTGGAATTTTATTTAAATTATTTACTATTCTATGACAAATTTTACGATAAAATTTATGCGTGAGTCATATTAGGTACAGAGACTGCGGTCATCCACAAAAATAGTGTAAATCTTGCACTGAGCATTTATTAAATCAAGTAACCACGATGAGAAAATTACTATTCTGCTGAATGATCCATGAAAGTCTTATAGCAAGTATCTGTAAATAAAATTAGCATCTATACATATATTAAATAATATTAGATGCGAACAATAAACAATGCAAGTATACAGTTTGTGTAGCTGATTCAGGGAAAACTGTTATCGATAAGTAGTAAAGAAACGATAAGATATGAGCCGATATCACGATTTAAGAGTTTTCAATTCAATTTTTAATAAAAAATGGAATTTGGACAATTAAAACAGGGGACAATTTTCAAGTGTTGATTTGGCGGAATAATTTAAAATAGGGAAGAGAAGATTAAGCCGGTGGATACACTGGATACTGTGATACCGGATAAGCCCCCGCCCTCTGGGTAGTAAATTTATAAAGTATAAAAATTCGGGACGCGCGCGTAATCATCATAAAACACCTGTCAGAAACTCAACTTAGCTAAATTAAGTATTATCAACAGAAATGGATTGTCTGACAATGATTCGATCAAAGAAAAGCAAGCTTACCTGACACGTAGATTATCGACCACCCTTTCCACGGTGATTTCATCCAAGAGAATGAAATCGCCAACTCCAACCTCTTCTTGTGTTGCCATTTTATTGTCGATGGATTGTTTTATATATATAAAAATATAAAATATTGACTCATTTGATTCGGAGCATTTTTCGCGTGGCGCAACACTGTGGAGGTCACTGGACGACTGTTATGACCAACTATGACCGTGGCTTACCTTACCGCAGTATACAGGCGATCACTCTTAACCTGCTTACTGCTTAACCGATACTGGTAACTGCTGGTAACTGGCTGCCGCTAAAACTAAAACGAGTCAACGAGGAGTTCTTGGATCACGTCACCCCCTTCTTAACTTTTTACATATGACTCAACATTCAACCTTAAGAACTCCCAAGAAACGTACAAGAATGTATAGTAACTTAAACGTATCAGAGTCAGTCGAAATTATTACCTATATATAACGGCGATTGATTGTACATATGACTTGATCAAAACTTTCTCATCGATACTGAAGTTAAATTTCGGTCGAAGCAATTATTCTTCAGAAGGAATCACACATTTCTTTCCTAGCGCATCTTTAACCGGTGTTTAGGGCGAAAATCAAAATATATTAATATCTTATTTGTACTCCAAGTTTAATCGCTCTATGAATTTTTTCGTTTGAATTAAATTCTCCGGGATAACAGGTTTTTTTTTTAAAGATATCTAATCTTTTGTTATTCAATTAGCAATATATACTCAAATAAATTGTTACGAATGCATTAAACAATTACTACTATTTAAAGCAATTTGTGCCTTTTCTTTACGAATCTTAGTCTCAACCTTTACTTTTGAAAAATTGGAAACTTAACAAATTCCTAGATGTAACAAGTTGTATTAAAGATTATAATCATGTGATTGCGATTTGTAAATCACTTATAATGTTTATAATCACATTATGATGGTTTGTGATGTGCACATATACATGTTACTACATACTGATCTGATACTTATAACTTTAAGTAATACTGAAATACAATATTCAGTAATTGTTCTGTGATATTTATAATTTTGCTGCATACCAACACGACGCCATGGGAATGAGAATGTGTTGTAAAGTAAGATGTATGTGTATTATCAGCATTATCTATTGGTAAATTTTTTATCTTTTGAATGACTCTTCTCGTATACGTATACGGTTATATGTACCTTCACTTCATTTTACTGGGTTAGGTATGTTTTAGTGATGTTTGCTAAGCTACCATTCACTAAGTGCTAATCTATGCTGCACAATCTTCAATTAGAGCTGCAATCCGAATTACGTATAAAGTAAATAGAATGTGCAGTTTATATTACGATTATTATAGAACATAAATGTTTTATATGCGCTTATGCATAATTCGAGATAGATCATAAACTCGTTAGCAGCACTAGCCATTCGCATCGAAATATTTGGAACATGCACAGCATGAACTGCTAAGTGCTGATTCCTAGTCGCCATTTTGCGTTAACAGTTAGTGCGGCCGTGTGTGTTCCAAAATTCACTGCCACTGCCCACTACTGCCGGTACTGCGAATATCATTCTATCTTCATTTTTATGTTTCATTATCGAAAAAGGTTGCATTTAAGTAGAAAAATAGTTTTGAAGCTGCTACTGAAACAATGTGATGTGATTAGTCAAATAGGTACGGCTTTTTCAAATTGAAAAATCATATTGAGTACTTCTGTTGTATCAACTCCGGCCGAAACTGTATGTAGTATGTATGTATGTACTAATGTACTAAATGCAACCAACCAAAGATTTTGCAGTATATAGAGACCATATAGAGACCGTGCACACCAACACAATGATAACGAAGTGTCAATGTATAACTGTATACGTATAAATAAATTACACTCAAAAATACACTCAAAAACTGCGAAAATTGACCGATAGTTTGCGCTGATAGTATGCATATACTATATACACCAATATACATTCTTATCTCACTGTCATTGTGCTAGTGTGCACGGTCTCTATATATACATATAACTGACGCAACTGGCGGTATTAACAATGAATTCTGGAACACGGCACGACTCACGAAGTCACGACTGTGGCTGCATGCATGTATACATTGCACCTGTGTGTGTGTGGGCTATGACTCTGTGAGTCCTGTGACCTGAGTGGGCTGAGTGAGACCTCCTCGGTCGGCTCGGTCGGACACCTGGTAGTATCATCACTATCATCATCAGATCAGCTCAGTGCTCAGTCTCGCTCGCACTCACTCAGTAGGATATCTTTTTTCAGTTCTCTTTCACCACTCTCACCTCTCCTGTGAGACTTGGGGGTTGGGCATGCGCAAAACTACCGATGACGTATTAGTTATTCACTTTTATTTTTAGGCACGTCCTATACCTTTTCTACTTTACACTGACTGGACCTACACTTATACAAATCCACTAAAATTATCACATGCTAATAGTACACTTGCATAATGTGAGTTTTTTTTAATGGTTTACTGTAGAGTGCTGTAGAGTAGTAGTGATTAGTGTATACTGGTGTATACTAAATAGCAGACTAGTAGTAGGCAGTAGTAGGGTAGTAGGTGTGTAGAGGAAAGCTGCAGAAAGAGGAAACCCCCAAATATATCGCAATTTCAAAGTTCAATTTTGTCCATTTTGAGTATAGGAAGGTCGGAACTTGGGTCGACCGTAAATAAGATTTCTTTAAATGATCAATATAAATATGACGGCCAACAAAACTTATTTTATTGTAAACAGTGTGAATAAACCAGTTAAAAATTCTAAGACATCATTGCCGGCTATATTTTGGAAGAAGCTGGAGATAAATGAGTGGACATTTACGCTTTCGTTGTTTACTATTGCTACATCTATTATTGTAGTAAAGCTATTTGCTTATTATGGTGAGTTGTCTTCATTATATTTCAACTATTTCATAAAATATGTTTAATAGTTCTTTAGTATTATCATATTACTGATGAATGATTTTTTCTTATTATTGTACAGTCATAATAGATTATAAATCTTTCCATATTTTTCTAGGTAATATTTTTACTTGGTCACCAAATAATATACTTCAGTTATTTTCTGAGTTTAAAAAATTATATGAAGAAATAATACCCATGGTACAACTTCCTATGCTGCAAAAATATACCTGGATAATGAAAGTGTTAATGACTGGGTTTGCAATGATGGTCTTCTCCTGTTATATTATTTACAAGGACAGTAGTATTCCTGGTGTGAATCCACCTTTTCCATTCAGCCCATCTAAGAGGATGTATGTTTGGTTATTGTATATTTAAGTAGCTTCTAAATATAAATTTGATAATGATTAAAATAATAAGATTTTTATTTTTTCTTTTTAGGAAGCCTGAAACTTCCAGAATTCAGTCAAATTATATTGCTGTAATATTAATAGGTATATTAACTTCCATTTATACGTACCTTTCAGTTATGTAAAATTCTATGTTATTTTATTTATCTTTGTAATATTTATTTATTTGTTTACAAAAAAATCGTATTATGAAATTATGACTTTACAAATAATGATACATTTTTTTGTCGCTGCTATGGATATTGCATTTTAATGCTTGTCAATTGAAAGTTATTCGTTGGTTAAGAAGTTTATTGAACTACCTGGCAAAGACTAATATTTTATATTGGATGAGATATTTAATATGCTCCAGATTTAGAATGTAAAGTTTCAGTTATCTGTGAAATCTAAAAGGCATCTGTTCTTTGCATAAAGCCCATCTTTTAATGCAATTAGAGAGTAGCTCCAAGAAAGTCCTATGCAAAAAGGTGATATATTTAATATTTAACAAGAGAAATATTTTCTTATGTCTACGCTTCTATGCTATGGGGCTTGTTAAATGCCTTACCCTGTACATACTTCTATATATATATATATATATATATATATATATTTATATATTTATATATTATACACGTGCATAATGTTAAGTACAATAAACATTTCTTTAGTATTACAAAATATTTATGATATGTAGACTTTGCCCTTAAGATACTCCAGAGTATAAATTCAACTAGATATATATCTTCTCAACTATTATAATTAAAAAAATTTTCCATTAGATATTTACGAATTCAAGTATTAAGACTTTGAAAAGATGTTATGAAAAATTTTGGTATCACTTATAGTTACGGAGATACATGTCTTTATGCATCTATGCACTGAGTCACATAACTGACAGGCCCTATATATATATATATATATATATTTAATAATAATGAATGAATATACAAAAAATAATTAACAGTTTTTGTTTAGTACAAAATATTTATATTCTGTTTGTATAAGCTATATCTTGTATCACAGTCAACAAGTTGCTTTATGTTCCTGTATTAAAAAGCTGTTTTTAATAAAGATATACATATCTATAAAAAAAAATATTTGTATTAATCTATACTTATAAATATGGTATACAGCAATTACTGTATTAATTGCATAGAATGTATAATTGGATAGACAAAAGATAGAAGTATCATTATGATGTGTAATTTAAGTCGGATTTAAAAAGCTAACTAGGCTCAATGTTTGCACCACACAATAGCTTCTCTCATATAGGGATTTTGCTTTTGACGTAGAACACGACGCGGAAAAGTACAGGAAATTTCGCCTAACCAATTTACAGTTTTTAAGATTAATTTCTGTTTCCACGTTGGTTAATACCACAAGTTATATTAAACAATGAATAATAAAATTGTTAAAATTTATAATCAAGAAGACTTTAATAGGATAACCAAAGGCATTAAAGTTGCACAATGTATGCAATCGCAACAGCCGTCTGGTAAGCGTTGCACACATGTTTATTCCTCCAATTATGAAGATTGACTATTATTTAATAAATTATCATAGTCAATAATTAAATATAATAGAGTTACATAGTTCATTTTTGTAGTTTTAGATACGGAGAAAATACTAACGCAGCTAGAAGATTTGGTAGTTTCTGATTCTCTTAGTTGTTCATTTTGTAACACCAGCTTTGAGGATAAAGCTCAACAAAGGCTCCATTATAAATTAGATTGGCACCGTTATAATTTAAAGCAACGCTTAAACGGTCTAAAATCTATAAGTGAGGATGGGTTTAGTCTTTTAGCTGATACAGGTATTCATTTAGTAACTCCGCTTAAAATTACGCAGTTCTTATCAGTAGAGTTGTTACTTTTTTCTATTCTTCTCTTTTTCTTCTCTCAAAGGTGATGTTTCAAGTTTATCGGGAAGTGATATAGAATCTGAAAACGAGGATGAAACTGGAACTTCTGAGACAGGGGGCTCTCCCAGTTGTCATTCGAAAAGTAATGAAGGAAAAAGTAAAAACAATTATGCACCTAATAAAATTAAGAAACAAGAAAAAAGAGGAAAAAGCCTAGATTCCGATAGCTCTGATACAGAATGCAATGAAGAAATAATAAAAAGCAAAAAGATACAGGCTTTATTAGCTGTTGCTAGTCGACATTCTAAAGTATTTTTTGAAAATGATGATGGCAATATATTCAGTATATACAGGTGCTTACTTCACAGCAAAAAGGTCTGTTACCTAGTAGAATATTTTTCCTAAACCTGTACAGGGTATGACAGTTGAAACTACCTAGAGCATAGATGCAATAGGACATGTATCTTTGTAACTATAAGAGATATTAAAATTTTGCCTAAATCTTTTTGAACAAGCCTTACTATTAGCATTTAGAAGAGATTTATACAAAAATTTTCATGATTATAAAAGTTACAGAGGTTTATGGCTACTTGCTTCAATGCTGTAGGGTCTTTTAATATACAGACCCTATATAATACCTATTATGAGCAGTAGTGATAATATAGGAGATTATGATCCTGTAATTTGATCTACTTTATTAGAGTCACTTGGCATTTTCATACTTTCAAGATCAGGAGAGATGCACTTAAATTTTAGGAAATTCCTGAAGTTGACAATGAGATGATAGCACAGGCCTTGGATAGTGGTAAGAAGACAACATGGACAGTTATTATGGTTGGGGGTGGCCATTTTGCAGCAGCTGTATTCCAAGGTACTAATTTGTACCAGTTAAATATAAATTGTAAGAAAGAAATATTTTTACTCTTGCTTTTATCTGTAATTATAGACGGTGAGCCAGTGGTACATAAAACTTTTCATTCATATACTGTGCGTGCAAAGCAGGGTGGAGCTCAGAGTACTCGTGATAATCGAACATCTGGTAGTTACCCTAAGAGTGCTGGTGCCAGTTTGAGACGGTTTAATGAAATGGCATTTACACAGGTGTGTGCAAAAGACAGCTTAAAGTAATGAAAAGTATGTGTAATCATAGCTACTAATATTATTCATCATTTTTTTAGCATGTGCAGGAAATCTTGGAGTCGTGGTCAGTGCTTATCAATAACTCATCTCTAATTTTGTACAGAGCAGTTGGGCCACATAATCGTTCTGTATTATTTGGAGGTAAAAATTCACCCTTAGATAAAAGTGATTCCAGGCTACGACCACTGCCGTTTCCTACTCGTAGAGCGACATTTAGCGAGGTTAAGCGCGTATATGACATATTGACCACCATGGAGATTTATGGTATAGTTAAAGATATTATCATATAATTTATTAAAACTCTTTATTGGGTAGTTAATGTTTCCAAATATTTTAGGCTCAGCCTCTGATTTTACTGATAGCTTTCCTATTTCTCCGCGTCAACCTTTAAGAAAAAAAACTTCGAAGCTCGATGTGATAGAAAATTCTGGCACAGAAAGTGTAATAGATATTGATGGTAGAGAAACTTGTGAAGATAATGAAAAATTTAGGCCAAATGTTCAGAGCTCTCCTGAACGGCAACATAAGAGTATTAAAATGCACATTGATCGGGCCAAACCTAGAAAGAGTCCAAGTCGCCCTTTACCTGGTGTGTAATTATGATATAATGATTGTATAATAAGTGTAACTAATATTAATATATTTTAATATTTACTCTTTTTAGAAATTGTTGCAAGATTGGCTCAGTCATCTTCAGAGTCGGAGTTTGATTCAAGGAATTCATTAAATATTGAAGTGGAGTTCCCTCTTTCTGAACAAAATTTAGAGATAGATTTCAATGAGCATTTGCTTGCTTTTCAGGACACAGCCCCAAGATACATGAAAAATAAGAAAACCCGACGACAGAAAAGGAAAGTCAAAAGACAATCCATAGGAGACCCAGAGATTGAAATCATATTGAATGCAAAAGTTAAATTGTGGGATGCATGTAAGTTGGGTGATAATGATCTATTGTCGTCGGTGATTAATGAATTGAAAGATGAAGTGAAGAAATGTGAAGAAGCAGAAGAAGAGGTGAATAAAGGAGATGGGGATGTTGTAACTAGTAATTTGGTTTCTATGAATAGTATAATAAAATTAGTAAATGATAGTAATGAGGAAGGCAATACCATGTTACATTTAGCTGCTGAAGGAGGACATTTAAAATTGGTTTGGTGAGTATTCTTAATAAGATAGTCAATTTAATTTATATTTTAATTGATATATCTGATAAGTAGGCTTTTATTGGAGGCTGGATCAAATCCATGCAATAAAAATAAAAAATCTCAAACACCGTATGTAGCGGCAACTGATAAGGAAACTAGGAACATTTTTCGAAAATTTATGGGCATCAATCCTGATAAATTTAATTATTCTAAGGTAAGCAATATTGTTTCTCATAGGGTAACACTGATAAATTTGACATTAAAATTGTATTTCTGTAGTCTCAGATACCAGGTCCAATAACTGAAGAATTAGAACAGAAATATTTAGAGAAGAAAAAACAATTGAAAAAGCATAAGCGAGAAAAGGATAAAATTAGGAAGAAAGAGTTTGAGACAAAAAAACAAGAGGAGGAGGCAAAGCAACGATTTCTTAATCTTAGTGATAGAGAGAAGGTAAATGATTTAATGTGAAAATGCAATAAGTATGTGAAGCAGGAAATGATTTACGATTATTTCATTTTAGAGAGCAATGGCCGCTGAGCAACGTATTTTGAAACAAGGTGGTAATTTAATGTCACGCTGTTTTCAGTGTGCTGTTGATATGACTGGCCAAGTGCCTTTTGAATATAATGCTAATCGATTTTGTTCAATGCCTTGTCTGAAAGAACATCGTCTTCGGAATAAATTCATTGCTTGATACTATAGTTTGTATATTTAGATAAATAATAATTTATAACCAAACTTTGGTATTAAATAATATTCAGATAGATGAATGAAATCAAAACTTTGAAAGAATTGGTAAAATGTTTTTATATGTGTGTGTGTATATATATATATAAGTATTTATTATGAAATATGTACTTGTGCATTTATATTGAATAACCAATTTAGAATACATAGTTACCGCGATATTCTATATGTGACATATGTCCGGCTTTTTAAATGATAAAAGTATTTGTTGTTTAATTTTATGAAATATGAGCTCTAATATTCAATATCATTTTATGCAACTTAAGATTTGTTTCATTACAAGATTTAACAGAGAATTAGCTGTTAAGAATAACTGACCAATGTGTGTTCAAAATTGTTCACAACAGCTTTCCTTTTTGGAGCCATGCTGCCAATTGTTATACAGTGATATTAGAAAGCTCAATTTGTCCTATCGTCCAAAAAATAAATAAATAAAAATAAAGTTTATGTACGTAAAAATGAATAAAAATGTGTTTCATTTGATTTTACAATACACCATCATCAAGAGACACGATAGTGTCTCGACGGCAGGTACATATATATATATATATATATATATATATACATATATGTATGTAAGGACTTATCTCAGATCAATTGTTTTACTTTAATCTTTAATACAATGCTTAGCTCGATCTTCGCCTTAGGTAAGTGGTAAGCTGAAATTCGAGCTTAGCTCCGTCTAATGGTACGGGCCTCGGTTTCAGGCACTAATTATCTAGTAACTTCTGTATGAAGTTGAACCTCCTCACCTTGTCCAGTCTTCATGGTTTCAGAAATAAATTCACTAGCTGGAAAGAATATCCGGGGAACTCGTGATGTATTCTTCGTCCAAAGATTCCGAGTAATTCATAAAACAACCCCTTACTATCCTAATACGTTCTGTACAGAAATAGTTATATTCATAATTTGGATAACTCTGATAGTTATATAGATACGTATCTTCTTTCATCTATACTCTGAATCGTTTTAACTGGCACACAGACCACGAATGTTTATACTATATTTTATTATGTGGTATTATTCTAAAAAATAGTTTAAGTAAAGAATAGTTTTATAATGTTTATAAAAAACATATTGCTGGTTAGAATCTGTCTCTAATTTAGTATGAATTTTATTTTATATAATTTTATTTCCTTTCGTAAAGAAAATATACTAGATACAGAGCAGAAAAGGCCTAGCGGTACAACCATTGCAGTATAGCATTTATTTATTATATAGGGGGGTATGTAATGTACAAATGATTTGTATTTCAATTTCAGATCATTCTCATTGCTGACAGGAGTAATTTAACTATAACGTTATTATTTTAAACTTATATTCTATTATTAAAATCCTCTTATTATAATTTTTACTCTTATTATTATTATTATTATATTATTGTAATTGTTAATGTTATTATTATCATCATTATGGATCGATTACTGTTCACAAATGATTTAAGTTTGCTTGATTTTATAGCTAAAATGGTTTGGCACTTAGATTTATGATTGCACTATAATATATATAGTATTGAAGCCGAGAGAAAACACATATCATACTATTGCAGCGCAAAATTGCGTTGGTATGCACAACATTAATCAAATTGACGAGTGATTTTGAATAAAGGAGGAAAAAGTCGAATGATTCGTTGAAGGTAAACGCTGTACGAAATTAAATATTGAAAGCAAAATTGTTAACTTTCAACGATAAATTGTTTGCTTTGACGCAGGTGAGTTATAAAATCTGAAAGAAAACGCGAATTCGCTCGATAAAGCGTTGGCCACATTGGTTAAGGCACGGTGTATAATGTGTGATTTATAATATAGCGTATGGTCACAGGACCAAAGATTAAAGTGCCAAAATTGATGCGTAGGTACGTATATAGCGTTTCGACGCGAAGACACGAGAAAGAAAAATGTGTTAATTATCTCACGTTTCCTCTCGGATGTAGTGCAGGCAGGCACTACAGTGATTAAGGGGAGTATGGTTTGGCTAGTGTGAAACGCATTTATCCCACTATAGTTACGTTATAGTTCTCTAAAAAGATGGTTCAAACGATATACTTTCCTCAACGAAAAGAATACGTTTTCATAAAAACTTGCAATATTCAGCTACAAGCATGTTAATTAAAAACGCATGTAGCAGCATTTTTGAATAATCAAATGTACATGTATATACTATATTCTCTATACAAACGAATGGTTAGAATTTAAGCATGCGTGTAGCTAACCGATCGCGCGCAAAGTACAGGGCACTTGGTAAAAGCGTCATCTAATTGGACAGAATCATCGGGGGTCTGTCGCACGTTCAAACAAGGCCGAAATCTGTGTGGACGGTTACGTCACAGTTGTTCGGTTTTTCCGCAGCGGCCATGTTGACTTCAACCAGAGTATCCACGCTATTGATGGGGCATCCCTTCAAAATTTTTTGAGCTGCCAAACTCGTAAACTGAAGCTGCATATCGCTCAGGCTTGGGTAAGAGTATAGATCCCCACGACTGACAGTCTTCTCGAGATTCGGTTCGGATCCTTGAGGCGCTCTTTGCTTGGTGGTCTCCAGATTTTCGATGTAGACGTTGTTGAAGGATCCGCCGAAGTTATCGAAGGATTTTGTCGGCGAGGGGGGATTCGAAGCGATGTTGTTCTTCGAACCAGGGCGCAGCAGGTTTCTGTAGCTGAGCGCGTCCTTCGACAAGGACAAACTGAGCTTGCGCGAGTTGTTCATAGCGTCATTCGTGTTCTTCGAGCTGGTCAGCGAAGTAACCGGATGTTCCTGGGCCAATGCGTTCTTCTCCACGTTATTCACCGTGGCCTCCATCAAATGAGCCTGACTGTTGTTGAGCCGATTGGTCAATTTCAGTTTGTTCGGTGCGTCCTCCTCCATCTTGGGCTTGTTCTCCTTGTCAGACTCGCACTGAACCATCGGTTTCTGATCTTTGCTCGCGTACAACGAGGACGGCCTCTCGAGCTTGCACGGTTTATTAAGCTTCTCGTCCTCCAGTTTGCTCTTGAAGAGCTTCTCCTCTTCCGCCAGCATTGTCTTGAAAGCTTTCTCACTGACCAGTTCTCGTTCCTGTTTCTCCTGGCAGCCAACAGTCTCCTTATCAGCTTTGGTTTTAACGGTGCCATTCTCGAAAGTGATGACCGATCTCATTGGCGAATTGTTCTGATGCACGTAGATCTTGGTCCCTGGCGAACCGGATATGGTGGTCGTACTGGTGGAATTGGAGGCCAGTGTTACGCTATTCTGAACGGTTCGCTGTTCGTGACTGGGGCTTACTGGACTAAGATTCGTCGATACTTGAAGGGTGATAGAGTTCTGTGCCTCCTGCAGTGGTGTCAGCGAACCTTGCTGAATCATTTTCAAGGGCGACGATTTGGCCGGCAGTGATGCCGTCTTCAGGGGGGACGACGACAGTTTACTGCTGGAAATCGACTTTCCACTAGACAAGGTGGAATGAGCGGAAGACGTCTTTTGCAGAACCTGAAATAGTTACGTTGTTATTAGTGTATGTAATGTATACGTATATATGGTTGGTGCGAGTTGGTGTGTGTGTGTGTGTGTGTGTGACGATTCCATAAAAATATATATATAAATATAGATTCGACAGAAGACACACGGACCTTGTGCTGTGGCGATCCATTGATAGATTTGGTTCCGCTGGCAGTGGAGTCGTGGCTGGGTCTTCTAGAGTTTGACTGCCTCGTGCTGGACCGACCCACGATGGTGTTTTTGGCAGGACTGGCATTACTGGTTCTAACAGAGCCCGAGCTTCCACCGCTACGACTCGGCGAAGAATTGCTGGAATTCTTGCCATTTTGTTGCTGGCCACGGCTCTGGTAGGGCTCCTGATTCGTCGGGAGTACCGATGCTCTGGAGGTGCACCTACTTAGGCTAGAACACTTTGACCTTGGTAGGGTGGAGCAAGGTGATCTGTGTCTTCGGGAGCTCCTTGGGGTCGAGTTAGCCAATAGACTAGAAGAATCACCGCTGGCTTGGCGTCGATGTCGTCTCGGCAAGGTAGCTGATCTCACCGAGCTGGAATCGTCCCAAACTTGAAAACTGGCCTGCGATTGGTCCAAGCCTTCCATCATCTGAAAATCATCGTACTCTCCTTCAGTATTGCTCTGGTCGAGCCTCCTTCGTCCTTTCGAGCAGCTTAGATTACATATAGTCTTAATGTTTATAGCAACGAAAGGTGTATACTAACGGAGGGACTGGCAGGTCTGGTCTGTGTCGCCACGCTGTGCAGATGAACAACGCGCGGATTGAACCATTCCGTGGGTGGATATTGGGCGCTGAACGTACCCATCAACGGTACTCCTTTCCTTCTTGTACTGCGTCTAAATAGCCTGGACAGCAAGCCAATTTTTTCTGAAAAAATCCCAGAAAAACCTTCAAGCACGAAACGTCGACAACAGTCCTAAGGTTCCTCTCCGACCTTACTGGGAAAATCGAGGAAGGGTCTGTCAGCTACGGGCGACTACACGAAGAAGCTTTTCCAATTTCTCCATGTACATTGCAATTACCGGACAAACTATATACACACGTAATTACATTGATTTTCGACGTGAAAAAAGCTGTGTGCTGATAAATTAATAATTGGTATATACGAATTGAGTGCACTGTATAAAAAACAGGATTGAGTTTATCGATGAAAGGAAGCTTTTGAAAGATGTATGAAAATTTGATGCTAATGAGGTAGTAATCACCCATCACCAAAGCAACCCTCCCCCGATTGGACTCACTAGTTGGACTGTGAGGTGCGCTATCGGTGCTGGCATATTCTGCGCTGGAGGAAGTGTCGCTCCTCTCGGGTCTTCGTGGCAAGGAGCGCGAACTTCCGCTTCTGTGCAGGCGTCTCGCTGATCCCCATAATCGGAGAGAATGTCGCCTCTCCAAACGACCGGGCATCGACCGGCATCGGGCGAACAGTACTTTGTCATTTGGATTGCCTGACGAAAAATACAACATTATTATTATTATAGACTTTATATTCGAGCAATCATTATTTTATTGCCAATTCTTCGATATTTAAACTCATTATTTTATCAATTTTGTCGATGGTATATAATTGAAGCACTATATAGTGTATAGCATCAAGAAATAATTTTAGAAACGTTTTTGACGCTATATATACAGACCGAGGTAAGAACTCTGAACAATCTTATAAAGCATCATCGTAAAGTTATTATAGAAACGTGGATTTTTCTGTAGAAAATTGTCAGATGAGAAGCAACTTAAATAACTGAGCACACTAATTAAAATTGTGCATTTTTCACTTAAAAGAATAGTCTTCTGGTCTGAACCGGAAGTTTATGGTACCACCGAATAAAAAGGTATACTCCAAGAACCTATAATAATGCTATTTTTTAAAATATCCAAAAAATTAATTTTCTTCAATTTGAACAGGTTGGATGGGTACATAGATATATAGTTTAATATATCTCTGTGTTATTTAAATTCTGGTAACAGTATACACGTTTTATCAGCGTGAGAGAGAAATGGAGAAAGAAGAGTTCGCACACACACACAACGTCCGAATGAAATATATCTCGAAAGACAGAGAGAATAACTCATAGCTGAGTGTGTTTGCTCATTGTACTGGATCGTTTTGGCGTGTATAACGGTAGGCTGGGTCGTGACCGATAGTTAATATATCGCGGTTGTACTAAACGCTTTCCGGGCAACGGCGCGCCAGCCAGACTCACGCGCACTTTCCTCCGTATCTTCCTCGTACGTACAAGGTTTGCGTGTCCATCCTCTCTCACCGGTCTCTCACCTCTCTCCGTCCTACGCTATCGCTCCTCGAGCGCGGCAAGAAAGACCATCGAGGCTTCCTCCTCGGCACAACACTCTTGTACCACGTGTTTCAGTTTCTTCTTTCCCCCGGACTTTCCCGCCTTTTTTTAAACTCAATTACTTTCGAAATGCTCGAATAAATAACACGCCAGTTTTATTATAAAGCGTATATATATATATATATATAGTGATAATGATTCGTAACGGAGTATATATATATAGCTATAAGTTTCGCAGACTCACGAGTCTCTTTGCTTTATCCAGCAGTTAGAAAGGTTGCACACGGAGATCTCTTTCGTTAAGCTTCACTCGAGTGCATAATTTTCTTTTGGTTTTGATGTGTCTGACAGCGAGTCGATGCAAGCTGCGGATCCCTTTCTATTCCATCCATCAAACTGTTATGGCAGTGTTGCAATGACACGAATCAATATGACCGATTTATCATTGAAATCCATCTAGCTTGTCGAGTGTGGGCAAGTAACAATGGTCAACGACGCGAATAACGATAGGTCCATTCTTCGAACCACCGGACGACTTTCATCGGCAAACTTCGGAGAATGTTTCTCTAATTTTCTCGATCGATTAATTGGCCAAGTTGCGTGGATGCCGAACGAAAGACTGGTCGAGGAAATTGTTGAAAATAAAAGAGGCTCTGCTCGCGAGTTTAGCGGACCATTGACCGTATACTCTCGGCGGCTCCACTTTCTTCCTTCGTTTCTATATATATATAGAGATACACGTGGATTATTCCTGTCCCCATGTGAAATCTCGAAATTCCACCTGTCCGTGTGTATATCGGTACACGTGTTATATACGGATTATCTTATCTCCCGCGAGAAAAACTGTACTTGGCTGTCTGCTCGCGAAAGTTTAAACATCTGGAAAAACCGAAGGAGAGTCTATATAGATATATGTGTATACGAAGGGAGGGAGATCCGAGAGATTGGCGAGTACGATTCTTAAAATGTCGAAAGAAAAACAGAAGAATTGACTTACCTCCGCAGATGACATCGGCCAAATTGGTTTGAACGGCTTGATGAGTGACGTCACCGTCCCTCAGGGTGAGCATCTCGCCATGAACGAGAGCCACGGCCTCGTCGTTGCTCATGAGCATCCCACCCTGTCCCCTGTTCCCGTTGACCTCTCTGGAGCACCGTCTCGAGCCGATCGAGTCCCGGCGGAGCCTCTTGGTTTCCGGAGTGACCACGAAGTACCCCTGCGAGGTGTGATAAATCTTCCGCTCCTGCATGAGCTTCGCGAGAGCGTCGTAGACGAGCTCGCGGCTCGGACGCTGCATCGCGGGGAAAGCGTTCCTCAGGGCTGACCTTAGAGTGTCCAAGGTCGCCGCTTGTCGTTGCGAGGTCAGCTCCAGGATCGCCCAGCAGAGGGCTTCCGGCAGGGGGGTGAATTGACCTTGAGCGATTGGAGCCACCAGGCAGTCCTCGATGTCACCTGTAACCGAACGTAAACATAAAGCGTCGATCGCTGAGTCGTAGTAACAACCTCTTCTTGTACCTCGAAGATCTCTCAATTTCTCGTACATCTGTAATGCTTATATATATTATACGCTACACGTTTATTCGCGCGAGTCTCTTCAACGTCAGTGACTATATATATATATATATATATATACATGTACGTCTCCCTTAAAATTCAAACAATGATAAGTCAAGCTGGGCTAATTGAATTGTTTTCGATTGCTGACGAAACCACCCACGCGATACACTGTATATATATGTTGGAGAGATCGGATGTTATTCGCGAGACTCCTTCGTAAAGAAAGGTTTGGTGTATGTGTGGAAGCTTCCATGTTGTGTATATATATATATATATATATATACTCACTCGGATCATCGAGGAAGAGAGTAGCGAGTCTCGCACGAGTATCGAGTTTAGCCGCGAGTCAAATCGATAAGGTTCCTATTAGGAATAATTGTAAATAAGTTACAGGTATAATTATTATTATACTATTTTCTTGGACGATCGTTGCTTTATTATTATCGCTGCTTGGGGAGTCGTACGAGCGAATGCTTCTCGTTCGAAGGGTTTGAACACTGAAGGATCTTTGTGCGTTCTCCAGCTGTATTTACATTATGTGTATCGCTATAAGTGGAAGCTCGTTATGCGTGTATATATGCTCTGGGATCGCACGTACGTACAACATGCAACAGCTGACACCCCACGATCCTTTCTAACCCGATTCAGATGCTTCGGGTTTTCACGCGTGTCCGTGTCTATGTACACACACACACACACATATTCAAGACACACCAGTCGCTAGGGGTCCGATCTGCAAAATAATTCATTAACCAACACCTTATCCAAAGCGTTATCCAATACACTTAACCGAGTATCGAGTTTCACGCTTCCGTCTCTCTTTCTTAGAAACCCATTGGAAATATCGAATAATCGAAATCTGGCGGAATATCAAAGGAAGATTGAATTTCATAGCTGTACAGAGAAGAAGGAAATGAGAGGATTCAGCCGAGCGGAGAGAGAGAAGAATGTATAAGGATAGCGCGCGCGCGTGTGTTGTGGGTGTAGTTCATCGCGTACTTTCCTGCCGTATCATGGTGAAACTTTTAGCCGTTCTGCTATTAAATTATCGCTTTTAAGTAGCGACATTATTAGTCTCTCTCTCTCTCTCTCTCTCTCTCTCTCTCTCTCTCTCTCTCTCTCTCTCTCTCTCTGTCGTTAGACTTCAGGGCTTTCGACGTCCACTCGACGGCTTTCGTGGCCCATTAAACACGGCGAAATTCTCGATGCGTACGCGAGTACGTGGATTAACTGGGATGTTTAACAGTTGTCACACGCCTCTATTGTTAAATTATAGCGCATTACGCACGATGAAAGTAGGAATTATATCTCGACAAGCCGTAAATTGATGCTGATGAGGGAAAACGAGTCGAGCGGAGGCGTATCATCTAATAATAAAGGACACTTGGGACACCCGTCCAATCCAATCGAGCTTTGTTTTCTTTCCTCTGCACTGTGCGCTTTACGGTCTTTGTATACACTTGCTATCAATAACGCGTCGTATGGAAGATAAGTTATCGGTGCCAGCTGATGACGCTTTTAGAATTCACTTATTGGAAATGAAAGACACTGACAAAATATTGCAATGAAATTAATTTCTTTTAAGGTTTCTAGACAGTATGTTGAAAAGATGATTTTTTTAATTATGCCAAATTAATCAATTTAAATTCATTTTCCAGCGTTTATATTATCTCTCTTGTCTCTAATTTTTTCCTCTCTCTATATATAAGCAACCATTTTTCAATCTTCTTGACGCTTCACGTACACTGCTACAATGAACTAATCTATGAAATTATTTCTTTCTTAGTTTCCAATTTATGATTAATTCTTATGTTATATTTATTTCAACTGTTACTGGCAGTCGATCTATATGAGAGGAATAAAAAAACTCTTGAAAATCAAATTCTCAAAATTGTTACTAATATGAAATCGTCTGATAAAGTTTTCGTATCACTTTCACCTTCTTGTCATTCGCGAAATAAATTTTTAATGTGTTATCGTTTCATTTCCCTTTAAAGCTATACAGTCTCAATGCGTAGAAATTTGATTAGGGCCTAGACTAATTTTCATATGACTTTACAGCATATTTTTATAAATCTGTTCGTTATATATATGTATATAAAAGTGGAAATTTCAGTGAAAGAGAAGCGGATTGGTTGATTGACGGTGATGTTAGTGTGGCTTCTGCTTTAAAAGGGACAGAGGGGGAAACTGTTTCCACGGTGAAGCAAGGGAATATCGATGCAGCCGATCGATATCACGGCTTTTGCCGTTTTGCCGTCGAGCCTCTTCGCGCTTTTCGCGAGATTTATCTGCTCGATTTTGCGCTGTGATAAATTTGCCCACGGCCCCTGGAATTCCAGTATCACCGATTCCGTCTTTACGGCCCACGAAGCACTACTAGCCGTTCGACAACGATCTTTACCCCCCCCCCCCCCCTCTCCCCTCCTTCCCCTCTTCCGTCTCTCTTTCTCCCACGGAGTCCATTCAAAACAGCTGATATTCCGATGTGATAAGATTACGTACATTTTCGCGCCAGCCTCTCTTCCTGCACCCGCTTCGAATCCATTTTAACACCCGTTATACGTAAATATAGTTTGTCCATGCCCACGGATAATAAAAGGTTTTCCTAGCTCAGCGGCTTTTCAATAATATTTACCATAATTATTTGTAATTAATTGGCGAGGTTGGAGAAAATTTGGAAAAGTATAGCATATAGTGTGGAATGTAAAATAAAATAAATCTGTAATCGTTGTTAATAATTGGAGCATTTGGCTATTATATATAGTAAAAGTAATGAATTAAATGCAATAAATACTGTCGAACTTGAAACTGTGAGACTCTAAATTAAATTATAAAGTACAACATATACAGGTGTATGGCGAACGTTAGAAAAGAACAGTTTACTCGTGCGGTTCAATTCTTGTAAATCCAATCTTATATTTCAAGAAATTTTTGCAATTTTAAACCCTAAAAATATATACCACAATAGTTGCATGACAATATTAGAGAGGCGCGACTATAAATGTAATAACTAATTGTAAAAAACATTAAACAACACACAGACAATTTTAACCCCCTTGTTCCTCCTCTCCCTTTCTCTCGCGAAACCCATTCAAAACAGCCGATACTCCCATGCGATAAGATTCCATTTTTGCGCGAACCTCTTCCTGCACCCGCTTCGAGTCCACTTTAACAGCCGTTAAACATTCGTAAAAATACTTTATCCACGTCCAACGTTGATAAAACGATTCCCAGAAAGTCGAATAATTTAACACTATATATAGTGACTATCGTCGTTTCTTTAACAAATTGACAAAGTGAAAGAACATTTTAGCAGTGGCAAACAATTGCAGGACATAATTAGCGAAGCGCGAGGATACATACGAAATCGTAAGGAAGATCGTGGAGGAAGGACAGGTCGAGTCGTGGAATTATCTCACGCGATGTTGAGGAGGAGAATCGTAAACGTATAGGGGATGCCGCTGCTGATCGAATCGGTATGGGTATATGGCGTGCGCGTATATAAAGAATTGGCGTTGCATAAATCGTGATCAATAATAATTAATTGAGACATCGCGTTTCGGAGTTTACATGCATCAGAGGGGAGAGGGAATATAATGGAGGAGGTAAAACCGATTGGAGTTTCTATATAGTCTACAAGAAAGGGACTGCAGCTAGGCAATAAGAACTGTAACCACAGGTACTTGTGGTAATTGCGTTGCATGTAGTCGTGTTTTCAGATTTCAGCCTCCTTCCTTCCTCGCCTCAGTGGTTCCCACCTCCGACGAGCCTCGGCCGCTCCACCGCGGCGTCCGCGTCCACCGCAACTGGATTAAATGCAAATCGCCCACTCCTCTCCTCGCTCCTAACTCGATTCGATCAAACCTTGCGCAGTCTGCAGGATTTTTCCCGAAACCACAACCGGTATTAATGATTTATTTATTGCTATTGTGTGTATTTTGGGAGAAAAGACTCGAGCGAGATGGAATAAATTGCGAATGGATCGGGGGTTCGCGGGGGGAGAGAGGGAGAATCGGTGGATTCGGCTGTATAATTTGTCATGCTTGAGAAAGGAATCGCCGCGGTTGGCATACTTTGGGAGGAAATTGAAGTTTTTGTTCCTCCAGTCACGTTTCCGGTGGTCCACGACTCGGCGAGTTTCGTGCGCTCCACGACAGCCGGTCCACGCCCACGTAAAACGGAATATGGATTATTCTAAGCTCGGGAAAGGCCTCGAAATTCCCGCGGTATTTCTACCAATCGTGATTCGAATAATCAATGAAATTCTGGGCGAGAGAGTGAGAGAAGAACAAAAAAATCTATGGAAAGAAGCAAGGTTTATGGCGAGATGGAATGGAGGCGTCGTGTCTTATGGTCTTTGCGAGGAACCACGTGGGATTCATCCCCCCCCCCCCCCCTCCCCCACAATAGAATAAAACATTTAGGTACTCCTCGTGCTATAAAATTACACGCATCTCCCTCCTTGAGAGTTCTCCACTTTTTTTCTTCGAATATCTCATCGAGAGTATAGTGGCTGCGCTTGGAAGCGAGCATTTAAAGATTTGTAGAATATTCTTTCAAGTTTTTTCTATTTATCGCTATTGGTGTCTTTGTATATATATATATATATATATAACGCTTCAAGGTTGAAAAGGCAATATAGGAAGAAAGCAGGAAAAACACGTACGAAGAGCTTAACGGTATAGCGTATAGTTGATTGTTATTCGGTTTATTGCGGTCGTTTAGCGATTTCTCCAGGTGGACGCGGGGACGTAGACAACGGCGAGG
Source organism: Prorops nasuta (assembly GCF_024137725.1). Classification (NCBI taxonomy): domain Eukaryota; kingdom Metazoa; phylum Arthropoda; class Insecta; order Hymenoptera; family Bethylidae; genus Prorops; species Prorops nasuta. Next base: position 7,450,503 of record NW_027116803.1, on the reverse strand, counting down.
ATCGTCTTTTGCGGAGCAGAGGATTCCGGAAGAGGCAAAAACGATATTAGGTTTCGCATATAAAACGATAGAACGAATGTGCAATCACCATTTACGGTTAAGCCATCAAGGAGGCTTGTTTATTAAACTCAGCGGCGTCGCGTATAAGCAATCAGAGTTAAAAAGGAGCAAGAAATACATTTTATGGCTTTATTGCAATGAGGACGGAGCAACGTTTATCTCATCGTCAAAGTGTGACAGATGGCACGTGGACTTTCTTAATAACGCCCGCCCGCCCGCGTGGCCCGGGCTATACATATATATATATATATATATATATATATATAGTGGCCATCGAGTTGTCGATCCTATCTCGAGCGTACTCTGCAGCTCTTTAACGCAGTCGTCGCTTATTTCTTCCTGCGCATATTTTTCCAGGGGTTCGTCTTTAATTTCTCCACCCTAACGCGTCCCTGCAACCCCTATCCCGTAACTTCGTTTAGGCCAATGCATTTTAATCTTTCGGCAACCCTCGCCCTCCTTCGTCGACGTGTGCGGTTGTTATACAGGCCCCGGTATTATTACACGTGCACCATTATACCGAACCATTCATATCGATCGAATTATGACACTGTACACTTGTATAACTCGACTATTGCCGGAACATTCTTCGACCTTTATTCGACCAATCGAAATAAGTGACGCGATCTTTTTTTGTTTATTCTACACAGGTTTAAGTAGAAATTATTTTTTACAGCTATAGTTGCATTATTTTATTGATGCAAATTCGTTGTGGATCGATTGAAAAGATAAATTGCATATTAGATTTTTTGAATTAGTTGCAAAAGAGTCAAATATTTGACTAGAACCGTTATTTATTCATGATATACCGTCGAAGCTAGAAAGTCTTTCGTTTAAATACACATTGCACAATCAATCTATATTGGTATAATAAATTATGTGTGGACAATTTGCTCATACCCTTAAAACTTTCGTCACTTTTAATCGCCTGGTGTAAACATTAAGTACCTCGATTTACTCCTTCCTCGGTATTTAAGATCTCGTAAAAGATACTTTGATGCTTCGCGTGCTATACCGTTCAATTACAAATAATTATCGCCGGTATAGACATAATTCTCAAGAAACTGGCCATTTCTTTCCGCGGCAAATTATCTTCCCCTAATAAGACATTTGAATGCGATAAATTATTTCAGGGAGCTGCTTCGCGTGTAAATCTTGCCTTAACTCGCTTCCGATCTGCGAAAGAGAGAGAGAGAGAGAGAGGAGTGGGGATGACCATTGGAGATGAGGATCGGTAATAAAATCGGGAATTTGGATTTTTAGAAAGCAACGCGGAGAAAGAGTAGGTTTGCGAAAAAAAAGAAGGAGACGGTTTGTTTTTAGAGGAACGGTGGAAACGTGTGCGGAAAGGGGGATCATTAGTGACTCTTTGATCGAACCGTACAAACGTATATCAAAAAAGTCATAAAATCGTGCGCGTTTGCCATATGCGCAACGTCGCAGTTTTCTACGACGTAAAAGGCGAGCGTCGCGCGAAAAATATATTCCATCGCATGCCGATATAAACCTTGCGTATAGTGTCCCCTTCTGCTAGCTCTCGCTATATAAGCTGTGTTCTTCGAGGAAAACAAATATAAATCTATCTCTTCTTCAAATATTTCAATCTCGGAACAGCAGTATTAATTTGCGAAACAATTATAGAAATCTAGCGAGGAAATGCCGTTAGATAGAATTTTCTATAGGTTGTGTTACAAAGACAATTTCTATAGGCCAATAATGTACTATAGGTACACGGTATAATTGATAAAAGAAATTCTTCAGAGTTGAGTCGTTTTAGGGTCCAAAGCGCAGTTGTATCATTTTAAAAACGTTATATAGTGGTTTTATGACGAATAAAAGAAACAATTATATAAGCCAAGTATCGGAAAAGAATTTGCATGAAATGCTTAATTTAAGAACACTCGAAACGTTTTAGCTCCCTTTAATACTCCATAAATGTACAGGATACAAGTTGGCTCGATAAAATATATGACTGAAAAGTCATATTGTTGAACGCCATTCATAATTTAGCGCCTTTATGATCCGTCCTCTATTTAGGACGTATGACCGAAAGGGTTAAGAATTTGCAACACGCTTCCGTCATCCAAAGAATTATTCATCGACTGTGTGCGTTAAAACACTTTATTATTTCGTTAATTTTCATATCATGTACGTATATAAACAGTCGAAAGAATCCTTAATCGTTGTTATCCCATATGCAAGCCTAGTCCTTTATTACATCGAGAAGCTGACAAATATTTATTTTCCAGTGAGAAAATCGAGTGGGCGAGGATGGGGAAAGTTACCAAGCGACACTTGTCCAGCTGTTCATGAGGAAAACCATAAAGGTTCGCGAGGTTCTGCGATTTTGCGATCGGTAGCGAAACGCGATATTACCGCCGCGCGCATGTATCGCATTCGATTTCATCTAAGAATGGCCACTGCCCACACGATTTAAGACTTTACGACGTTGACCGGGAGCGGCGGGGTTGGAGAGGAGAAAGAGGAACGGGAACGGGAGGACCGAACATTCCACGGCACAAATGCCTTTACAAGCGTATAATACATGTGATTGCCGAGTAGCGAGTCATAACGCTAAACGCCACTCGAGAATTTCATCCTTCTCACGTACTATACGTCTCGGCTTGTATTTTAGCTGCGAACGCGTCGAGCAAAAAGAGGCAGATGCGCGAGGCGAGTCTCCGTTGATCATAAGAACGTCCATTGACAGAGTCACGAGTCTCTCCCTGTGTGTGACTGTATAACTGTAGCTGGTTAAGCAAATATAAACATTGGCAGGATTCGAATAAACAGCGAGCACAGTGGAATGTACGTGGCGTTCCCCCTCTTCTCCCTCGAGCGTTTATTTACCTCGTCGCGCGCGTCGGTTTATCCCCGCAGTCCAGAATCGCCAGCGCCGATCTACCATTCAATGGAAATGTTTATTCGTTGGGTGATTTTTCAGAAGGTGCACAAGACTCCCATTGACGAATCTTATTGGAATGGCTCGGGGTTTCGCTCGGTTTGCTCGTTAAAGGCGTTTCTCGCGGGATTATTGTTGGATTGGGGGAAGAGTTGGCAGAGAGATTTTGATCTGTCGATGATTCCGACGCATAACGACAACTGCGAAGGAACAGCGTAACTAGGTGAGTTGTTCGTGGCTGATGGTGTGTGGAGCGAGTTGTACTCGCCTGTCGTTCGCTTAAAGGTGCCATGAATCTTGTTATTCATTTTTTTCGTCTTGGGCGCATTAATCTCGTGTGATCCTTCAGGTATGACGATCCTTTAGCTCAATACATATTGCGTATCACAGAATTATGCAGATTCAGCATCAACACACCTGATTATTTCAGTGCCCTTTATAGATTTCATAAAAAGTTTGTTTAAGATATCAAATAATACCTTTCTCTGATCCAAATCAATTTAACTTGTTATTTTTTAGTACTTGTAGTTTTTGTTTTTTTATAAGATAAAGAAAATATTTTATTAAAACTATTCGAACAGGTATCAGTCAGGAAAATTGTTGTGCATAACATAGGAATGATTGTCGAGAGATATCACAAAAAATTAATCAGGTATCGACAATTATAAGTTTTCTATGACGTACAAATAGATTAGAGGAGTCGATTCACAAATTCCAGTTTAATCATCCATATCGAAATACAGCAATTCCACGAGCAGAAATATTTGGCCATTTGCCAAGGTGTCGTGTCAAGATTTCCCGAAATAGAACAAAAGCGTCCTGGTCGGTCTATGGTTTTTGTGATTATTCCACGCGTCTATCAAATTCCACGTATATTTCAAAGTCACCGTCTGGAATGCTTTTAACAAGGTGATCCGTTAACCAATTCTTGTCAGCCGCTTTGACAGGGTGCCAAGAAGCTTCATGACGGTTCTTCGCAATAACGCTAAAAGCTTTACTCGGTCGAACGCTCGCGTTGACTTTTTGCACAATTTAGCAAAAAACAAATTGTATTTTGTCAAATTAAACTCTGCACCGTTTTGATTGATGGAGTTGCGAGCAAGGTCATCCACCACGAATGTTCCTATATCAACTCGATCGAGGTACATGAGTGAGGTTTATCGAGAGATCGAGCCAAGTTGAGGTAAATAGAGATAGCAGTGGGGTTAGGTTAGGTAAAATGATAATTTCGAGCCATTGACATTGGGATACTCGGACGCCCGCCGACATTGCTAATAATCGATGTAACCGAGCGGTTTAGGCTCGAGGCATCTGGAATTCTCGAAAGCACCGCTAACAATCGCATGCATAGGCTCAATTATGCGAGGATCGTTTGCCGCCTACACGTTCTCCAACACCGTAATCGCCAGAGACAAATCTATTAAACGGGCGTTCCGACTTTTCAATGCGCGCGCGCGATCGATGAATTAGCCACGATACTTAGTCAGGAATCTCAATTGCAATATTCTCAACACTGATCAATCCCTTTGATTAATGATTACAGCATTATTTTGCGCTTAATCGCGCGTCTAATCGTCCCATTCAATGTAGAAAAGGGATCGAGTACCGTTAAATCCCCGTAAGAAAAGATTTCGACGATTTTTAGAAGACCGCGCGTTGGCACACGAGTGTGATGATATATATAGAGATATTACGCGAGTGGAAAGTGGGAAAATGACGAGCCGGCTTCCGGAAGGGCTTCGTCGTCGATAGGTTAACCGGGGTTATTACGCGATTTACGGATATATGTTCCTAGAATAGCTTCTCCCTCGTGTTTTCTACGGGGTTTCTCTGTGTGCCAACCTGGAAGAGAGTCTCCCTCCCTCTCTCTCTCTCTCTCTCTCTCTCTCGAAAGTGCAACGCTTGTCACTGGGATGCGGCATGAAATACGAGCCGCGCTCTGCTAATAGTGCAGCAATGAATAGAAAACTGTACCACCACCACCCCCCTCCCCTCCCATAGCATTTCCTTGGCTGCCGCGCGTACGTGTTTCTCGCGTCTCTGAGTTATGAGCTATACGGACGATCACTGGATTATCCTTAGTTAGCAGTGTCACCTTGTTGCTCGGAGCAAGAGCACCCGAGCATCCTGAATAGAATTTATCGCAGCGTGAAACTGCGAAAAACGAAGGCCAACGACACAATGCTGAAAGATGTTTAAATGTAAATTCGTAAGAGCCGCTGTCAGTCGATTTTAATTCCGTATCAAAGTCGGTATATATATGTTTGAAAGGGAGAGAATATATCGCGTGGCACGGAGAAGTATTTTAACGAGAATTTCTCGAGGGGAAAGAACCTATTGAAATCTAGAAAGCTGTTGAAATAATCGTGCAGAAATGAATTTAAGGCGGTGCCGTGGTTTTTGCGTCTTTTTAATAGGCACATTCGTTGTTTGCTTGGTAATTGGACGTTTGACAATAATGCAAGTATTGTCCTTGCAGTTTCGTATCAGCGGGCTCATCTAAAAGGACGTCGCTGCTTGCCAGCTGTACGTAGGTGGATACACGAGTAACATTTATTAGAGGCGATTGTCAGCGGAGGGCCACTCGACTTTCGAGATATTCAATAAAGCGATCGGTGCAAAGCGAGCAAAACTATATATATATATATATATGTGTGTGTGTGTGTGTGCACCGGTCGCGAAATTCATTCTCGGTCCTCGACGGGGAGGAGGAGGATATATATATATATATATATATATATGTACTCTCCTCGTGGAGAGCTTTTCTCAGGTGCATAGCTGCTACCCGCGACGGCCACCACTGCTAAACGGGTCAACTCGAGAGCCGATAATGCTCACGTGGGAGAGGCCAGTTTCTCGATCTCGTTGAAAACAGCAAAACAGATCTTATCCGAGCCGCGCGGCTCGTTCGATAAAAAAACCGCTGCACGCAGTTTCTTCTGAGACAAATCAGCAACCTCATTTTTATACCTTTAATCGTTGCTGATCTAGAAATTTATTTCCATCGTGTATTATTTATCGAACAGCTATTTTGGAGAATTTTGATAAGACAATAGAGTATTATAAAGTCTAATGATTGTTTTTTTCTCTTCGTATTTGGAATAGGCGAGGTTCAACGAGAGGTTCGAGTAATTATATACATATCCGGAGATTACAGCGACTGGTTTGTGGAACGAAGGTTTTTCTATGTAGACGAGTGTCCTTGGGGAAGGACAGGAAGGTTTTTGACGCGACGGCTTCTCTTTTTGCCGCGTTCATCGTATATCGAGTTAAGGATTCCTCAGGATACACGATGTTTCCGTCACTTTTCATTTCTCGCGCGAGATTTGTATGGTTGTGCATATATATGTATACTTGATGTATACGCACACCTGCCAGGTAGCCCAGGCTTGGTCTCTCTCGGCAAGGCAAGAACGTCTATTATTAGCCGCTTGCACCTTTCTATCATTCCACGAGAGGCTTTTATTATAATGCGTGTCGCTCGCTACCTACGTAAGCTGCGCCCGATCCACACGTAGCTGTTGCGCCAGCAGCGACTGGCATTCGCTCGATTCGCCCACGTAGCTATCACTCTATAACCTGAAAACCTGTAACTGACTCGTCCTACTGAAAAAGCCAGAAAATTCATCTCGAATCTTTCACGTCGCTCCAGTCCGGCCGGCCGGCTTGTCCGCCTATCGAGCGCACCAATCATGATCATAATCCCGGTAATTTGTATTTCGGTCACTTTCACGACAAATCATTCCGACAAAAATATTACCCTTTCCCTTTGGAATTATCTCAATTGGCGAAATTGCACCAATCGTGTGGATACGTGTATATATAAGTGTGTGGTGTGTTTTTATCGCTCTATGTATAGTTTCGTGGGAGTATATAACGATGGGAGTGAGATAACGCGAACAGGAGAGTCGCAGAAGCGATATGAAGGAGAGTCTCTCTTTCAGTGGTCGGATGACACTTCCGGTTTACGATGAAACACGTACGTTCGAAAGGAGATAGAGGGGGGGGGGGGCACGTTTCATCTGTCGCTATCGGCGCTATTCATCGTGTTGAAGGATCTCCGCGGCTGATTTTATGGGTCAACTTTATCGGCTCATGGGAAATGGCAAAGACCACTTGCAAGGAATCACCTGGTAACAAGGTGACCTTTGAATCTGTGCGCGCTTTCAGACCACTCTGCTCCTCTACTCCTCTCGAGGTCGCTGTTATATGCAAATTCGAGACTCGCTCGATTCCGGAGCCCCGGGCACAAGCCTTGTCTCGCGCGCTCCATACTCGCTGCATATAAGCTTCCACGATCGTTCATCTTTATTTGGCAAATCAACCCACTTATCAGCGATAAACCAAATAACGCTGCAAAACGGATAAACTCGAGAATTCCCTCCTAAGGCTCTAGATAAACACTCGCTATATTTATGAATCCATCTAAAATGGGATTAAACTCTATATATATATATATATATATATATATATATATATATAGTTTGGTTAAATTTGCTTTGTATAAATTTCTTAAAATTACTCATCGTTGAGAACTTATGTTTCTTGACAGACTCGGCTAAAGTAATCGGTAATTGGTAATCAAATAGAGTCCTGGACAAAACTGAAGGTATTTATTGTCCATTTCCAGAAGATGCAGCGATCGATTCTCGCCATATCGAACAATTTCTACCACACAAATGAGTCTCTTTCACAAGATTTGTATACTGGACACTGTCGAAGGTCCTAATTTGTTTATAAGTTGCAAGAATTTACGGGACCCATAGAGCATCAAATGACTTAAACACATATTTTAGGTATTTTTTAGTCTATTGGATAATCAAAAGATTTCTATAGGGTAACTTTTAGTCAAGTGTGCTATATGGGGAGTTATATCTGTAGGAAAATTTTTTAGTTGAAAATGGCAAATTTTCGATTCGCCGAGAACGCACCACGTAAAGTCAGGAAACGCGTGGAAACCATTTGAAAGTTTACTCTTGCACGTAGATATATAGCTATGCAGGACCCCCCTTTCCCAACGAAAATGTTGGGTGAATGCAGATTCCATGCAAATTGCCAAGTAAAGACAGCGCTACGTATGCTATATACGCTGGCTTCTCTATCGCAAATGGCTGATCAACTAGAAATTCTTTAGTAGGAATTCTTCGTGTCCGGAACAGCCTCGTCCCATGTACGCGTAATGATGGATTATGTGGACGTTGGGGTAAATGGGTGGGGATGCATTAAATTTCCACCAAAGCAGCTATAGGTTATGGCAAGGATCAGCGGGAATGGTCGATTGTCACGAAGGACAAAAGCAGTCACGATCTTCCGCAGCTTGTTTCGACGCTCCAACCAAAGCACGTATATACAAGTATGTGCTATATCTCTTGCCCTTTCCGCGTCGGACAAATCGGACAAACTTGGCATCGCGTCACAATCGAAATAACCGCGGAATAAACTTGTTTCTCCTTGACACGCTACACACAAATGCGAGACCATATTATTCATTTCAACATATAATTATTTGTCGCTACCGCTTAAGAATTACTTCTCGAGAATACTTGGAACCATCGATGAAAGTCGGATGTGAAACGCGCCGCTGGTTGATCCATCGGGATGATAATAAAACTGCTTTTAACGAGGCAATAATGGTCAAGGGGCTGGATCGATTTCCATAAACCGGAAGAGGCGGTTGATCGAGCATTGTTCCGAGGTTTAATAAGGAGAGCGATGGGAGGAAGCCCGAAGGGAATGCAGAGATGTAGAGGAGCGAGGCAAAGAGTCGAGATGGATGTTCGATTTGACGTGAAATCGGTGCTAACAATATGCACGAGTTGCTTTCCAAAGGACACTTGCCCTTTTCGGAACGAGCGGCTTGTTTATATTTGCATTGAGATCTGACGTGGCCGAATGTAAATCTAGAATTGGCCGGAGTACTGTCCCCGTGCTATATATAGCTATGGCCAATGGGTAACCTTTGAGGGACTGCGATCACGACGCGAGTGATGAGAGTCGTGATCCTCCTGGAGAATTCCGCGATTGGATCCGGGTCGAGTCTGCGCTGCTGCACCGGGCTTGCCTCCACTTCGCCACGACGATCATCATCCTCGTCGGCTTAATGAATCTCGTCGCTTAAAGCCTCGTAAAGATCCTCTTCAGGATTCGCCATGACTGACTGCTCCTGCTCGATGATGCCTCTGATACGCTACTCTCGAGAGGATCTTTCTGCTCCTTGATAACCACTTCATCTCTTGAACTTGGCACCCCCCCCCCCCTCTAGATGCTAACTGGAGAAACGTCGAAAACTCGTAAACTCCAGATGATCCCCATTACTGTCATTATCGCTAATAACGATTACCCATTCTAATTGCCGATACGTGTGCTAGCCTCGTAAAAATCCTTGGCGTTCTTTATTATCGTACAACGAGCTGCACCGACAAGGATCTTACGGTACGGTGTGGCCATCGAAAACACGATCGTGTACTTGACCCTGCGAGCCTCTGGATAATTGAATCTAACAGCTGCTCTCCCACGATCCCATCATTCTTTCGAGGAAAGTAAAAGAGAAATTACTGGTCTCTTTCTCTCTCTCTCGTTTGGGAGGAACCACTTGCGCAACCCTGTACTTCATGGTTCGTTAAACTTTTGGTTGCAGCAGGAAAATGGAAAGTTTTCACTGCTAATCGATATTAGTTTGACCGGAAAACACAAATTGCTCCAAGAGATTTTACTCCGCGTTATGTACGTTATTGTGTTCCAGCTGTGTTACATATATATATACGACGCGGAAGACTTTGAAGTCTGTTTCATTCATACGTCCGACAGTTTACTCGGTCGATCTAGCATGGAGCAAGGTGCAACAATCGCAGCTGGGATCGTTGCTTAACGCGATTCTTCAACCGAGGAATTCCTCGTTATCTCATTTGAGATTAGCCCTAAGTAAAGTGCGACTAACAGCTGCATTAAACTGTTAAACGGTATATATATATACAAGCGTAAATCGGTTATATCTGGAAAAATATCCAATGGCTGTAAAGGTTTCATTTCCTTTTCTCAGCTTTCGAGACTCGCGTAAGATCTGCCGCCAATATTTCCTTAGTTTGCACACACTATATCTGATTCGATCGAGTATCGATAGGAAACTTGCACTTTCTTCGAATGCTTGGTCATCCGTGAAATTCGAAAAAAGCCAGACCTTTCGACAAGCGTAAGACAAAGTGTCTCGGGCCAATAATTGATTTATCTTAATAAAGAGTCGCACGCCTCGGGTGCTCGCGCTTGGAACTCTGTGGTAGACCGTTACACGAACCGCAGGCGATTCTTCCAAGGTTTACCTTTTATATAGGGTGACTCGGAAATTTTCCCACAGAATTTTTCTCCTTCGACTCGAAAATTCTAATATTTTATTTTCAAAAAAATTAGAAATTCTTAAATAATTGTTAAATTTAGAATATAAAAAAAAACAAAGCGAGTGATTGCACGTACAGAGATCTTTTCGCGAATTACCCTATACGTATGTATACATATATACAGGGTGAGACACTTAAGCCGCCCCAGAATATGGATGCAAAAAGGCGCGTATCTCTTCACCTATAAAAGATATTCAATTTTTGCATAAAACCTTTCTGAAAGCAAATAACAAGAGGCTTCGAAAATGTCCTATGGAAAAATTGAATATCTGTTATAGTTAAAGAGATACACCTCTTTCGGCATTCGTATTCTGGGGCGGCTTAAGTGCCTCACCCTGTAGAATTTGAGTAAAGAATAAAAAAAACTTGGAATCTCTCCGGACTGTCGCGTAATCAGGCAAATTCACTGGAGTGTCTCGTCACTGGTGGCTCCGTTGGCCAACGAGTTCCACGCGTTCCTGTGTTCGAGCAAAAAATGGGCTTTACGTAAAAAAATAATGACAGGCCTCGCCCGTCCAAGTGGCGTCGAATCACGCGATGCGTAATTATGAAATTGACGCTGAGCCGGTTGTTTCATTAACGAGGCAGCGATCGGTTTTTCAAAAATAACAAGAGCGACTTTTAACGATTAATCTCCGGAATTTTCTATATAATTTACGAAAGGAGACTGTGTTCAATTGTCTCTCGAGGACTCGGACCGTCATGCCGCGCCGCCGGAGGAAACTCCGGACGGTAGCAATAGGATCCCGTTATCTTAATGCACGATATTTCAGTATTAGAGCTGCTGAAGCATTAGGCCAAATAGCCGGGAAGATTGCTGGTAATTTTCAAGGGAGCGCATCCGTTCCAGTGAGGACTCGCGCGGTGATTTTGATTAATGGGGAGGACGTCTCGGAGCGGTTAACGATTGGCAATGAGTATAGCGTCGTGATTTGTCGAAGAGTCGGTATAGGGTGGTGGTGGTGGACGGGCCACGGACGGCGTAGGTTTAATTATCGCGCGCCAGCTTACGCAAAAACATCGCGGTGCATTTTGAACGATCGCTATCGATGCTCTCGTCGTACTACGGGCGGGACGACAAGGTTACGCGGTGGCGGCGCACAGCGCGCGGCGTCCAATTAAAATCGGTCGTGGTTCGCGCTATTTTTCACCAAAGGGGGAAAAAGGTCCGGACGGGGCCATGAGAATTGGCTCTTAGCCTGGATTCCGCCGGCCGTGACTGCAATGCGCGGCGAGACTCTGCTAAACAGTCTCTCCAGAAGTCTATATATATAATATATAGATACATATGTATACTAGAGACGTAGGGCTCGACCCCTTCCTGTCTCATTTATTTCGCTTTATTTCCCTTTGTTTCCTTGCTACAAATCGTCCTCCCCGCGTAATTCCTTCCAAGACTCGTTTCGATATGATCGGACCCCCCCCCCCTTCTATTTATTACTACGAGCAATTTTCAACCACCGCTCCAGATGAAGCTTTCGAATTTGCCAAGAAAACTCATGGACCGTTCGATATCGAGCTTTGCGATGCAATGGTGCAAAAGTGCAGGTAAAACCACTTTACGGTGCACTCGGAATAGAATAAAAGGGATTATATAGCCGCGGCTTGTATAACTGCGGTTGCAAATGGTTATAAATATAGTCATGATTAGTCTATATAAAAGCGATTTAATCTATACACGAACGGCCGTTACTTCTCCATATTTGTTCAATCTGTATGCTATACACGCTGTAAGATATCGATTATCAATAAATTATAGGATTTTTGTCGGTTCGCTGGAGGATTCGCACGTCACGCAAACGCCGATGGAAATGCCAGCTAGCAAAAGTCTTTGGAAATGCGGAAAAGAGACGCCGCGCTGTAAAGTGTCAGCCCCGCCCCCAGATCGACGGTAAAACTATGCTTGATCGGTAATTTATCAGTGTCCACGTGCGAATATACTATGTAGCATAATCTATTGCATTATCAAATATCTCCATTGCTTCACTCCAAGTTTGCAGCGATCACGATCGGTTCCCGTCGATGATGAGAAAATCTGCCTACGCGAACTACATTTTAGAAGCACGTTAAATAATTTTATGGACTCTTTGATTTTTTGAGATAAAATTTTTTTATGTTTTTTATAACGATAAATTTTATATAATGCAACAAAATCAAACTGGGGTAGAATATAAAGTTAAATTAAGTTTGGTTGTACGAATAATGCTACAATGCTCTTAAAATAAATCAAAGTTCGGACCAAGGAACCAATTGCAATTGTCAAAAAAATATAAACATTTGTGAATCTATTTTCAAATACTCGTAAATCTAATTACTACACATAAAAAAAATGTCAAACACGAAAATTTCGAATTTCGAATCCCAACGAGGATAAAACATTTTTATAATTCAGTTTATTTCAAAAAAATCTCGTCCTTTCTCGAATATTCGAAGCATTCCAACATTTTAAAAATTTCACAAAGTAGAATTATCGACATTTAAATACCATTCCAAAACAATATTAAAAACAATGCTCGAAAGATAGCTTAAAAAATTGTATTTTGTTACATTTGGATGTACAAGAAAAATTGAAACATTTAATTTTTCAAAGTTGAGTATTCCTAAGAATTATTTCTCAAATGTTTTCGATCGACATGAACAAGCGAGTTGATCCATATCTCCAGAACGTCTCCATAGGACAAAGTTGGTCCCCTTGGCTCGCTGCTTCTTCCATAATTTTCCAACTCTCTTCTTCGATCCATGCAGCATGGTTCCAAGCGTCACCTATCACTGGCTTTCTCACATAACACTTATTTTCCTCCAAGGAAGAGTTATGCACGATGGCGTCTACCGCTTTCGGACTCTAATAGGTTTTTGCTTGGTTCTCTCCAACTACCAGGACATAACGATCATTATTAATCAGGTTTCGTGCACTTTGTACTCGCGAGTCTCCCATCAGCTCGTACACGTTTCTTCTCGGAGCGAAGAAATCTTACATTGTTACGCGGCTTTTATTTAAATCACTCAGTAACGGAGGTTGTTCGAAATAGCATAAGCGGCCAGGCCAGAGTTGCCTATTCCAGAGATAATATTTATGCTAAATCTGGACGTTCCTCATCTGCCTGGCACGAGCACGTCTACTCGAAATGTCACGGGGAGCGAGTTTAACAAGATCCACTCGACGAGTCAACGAGTAATTATCTCATCTCTTGCAGAGTACGTCGTATTTATAGTCTGTTTATGCCACTTGCACTGCGGCAAATTGTTTCGTGTGCGGTGTGGCTGCTACGTCATTATGGTAAATAAATTTTGTTGAGAGAGTATATATATACAGATTGAGCGAGGATTCGGGCGAACCACGTTCGAATTAATTTCTTGCAGTATATATAAGTAGCACTGTTGCTTCCCTGTGATTCACGGTCGTCAACAGTTCTCCACATTGTGGATCTATCGAGGTGTCTGGAGAACCTGTCAATCGACGTGCATTTCACGAGCACTCGGCCAATTATCTATACAGCACATGGACAGTAAATAGTTTTTTCCTAAAACTAATTTGTGGACTTGCTAAAAAGCACCGAGGATCTTTTTAACACTGCACTCTCTTGGAAGAAAAAGACACAAATCCAAACCTTCCATCGAATCTACAAAAAACTCGTGCCAAATTATGCTTCTTATAGCTATTTGACAGAGAAAATAAATTAGTTTGTTTAAATAAATATTGCTCTGGATACGTTTATTGACACACTTACTTGGTTTTAATAAATAACAGATTGAATCCAATCAAAGGAAGCTTTTCAAATATGCGTATAATAATACTAAAAATATAACAATTAGTTGATAATTATGTAACCCAATGAACGTATTCGGAGCAACGTTTAATAGAAACAAAAAACATTTTTCCCTAGTGTACCTAAGTTAAATACGCAGAAATATTTGGTAGGTTCTTAGCTACTATATGAAGAGAAGGAGGAGGGGTATCAATTTACAGATTTGGCCTTTTAGTTCCCACAGACTCGAAACGAACTTAATCGAGCGATAATAGTAAAATCTCGAGATCGAACGTCGTGTAAGTTTCGCGCTAATATATGGCGTAAAACTATTAGACGTGAGTTATGGAGTGATGTATTTTTTGGCACGGGACTCTATAAATTATCGGGTGCGAAAGAGTATGTCTCTGTTGCATAAGGGGAGCGCGGGACAGTCTAACCGATGAGAAATGCGTTCGCCAGCCTATTGCGGTATTCGCGGTGCTACGGTGCATCGAGAGACACGTGGAATATCTGATTTACCCCCCCCCCCCCCCCCTATACCAACCACCACCAAACCGGTAGAAACATGCTTCGCAACTGGCTGAATTAACACCGTTCACGAAGCAGCAATAATTTTACCGCGCTACGATCGCCATTATGTGGACGATAATAATAGTCGATTTTATGACTGCTTATACAATTAATCGTCGTGATTCGAGCATTTTTTCCTTCGTCGAGAATCTCTCTCTCTCTCTCTCTCTCTCTCTCCCCAACAATAACACTGGGACTATCCTTCGTTTCTCTCAGTCTCTCCAATGCACATATATATATATATATATATATATATATATATATATATATATACAGTAAAATATATGGCGCAACGGAGTCTCGATCGCCAAGGGATATCGAAAGCTTGTCCGCGGGCGAATCACGAAATAGAAAATAAGAATGATCTATGGACATGGCTTACCACCTGGTTCGTTCCTAATGATTTCGTCATTTCGATCCGGATCTCGGCGAATCCCAATTCTGCTTTCTACGTGGACTCGACACGAGTGTAAAAACTTGGTACTGGACGATAAAGAGATAGTCGAGTATCTTTTGTCGTGCAGAAGGACGATAAACGAAAGGAGAGAGGAATAGTGCTTTGTTGCGTCGTGTCGCCTACCTTTATATGTATATACTACACTATAGAGTATAGGTTGGTTCGAGTAATGGAGAAGTGGAGGAGTATCAATAGTAAAAAGATATGACAAGGGATACGACCTACGTGATCCATGCTTCGAGTAGCCTCTCCTCCTCCAGTTGAGGTAGGTCATTCGGTGACACGGAAGTGAAGCACGAACAAGCGGCACACGCGAGTCTGCATGATTCTCTGCTTCGATTGGTCTCCGTTCCAGCGAAGGAACGAGGCCAGCGGAGCAGCACCACAGGTGAAATGTCACGGCGCGCACCGCCAGCTATGAAATTAACCAAGCAGAAATTAGTCCGTTCAAAGTTCGTTATTGAAATTCTATTACTCTTCAATGCTTGGAATCCGTCGAGGACCATGCACTTTGGCGCGGGAACGCCGCAGAAACGCGACTGACGTATCGATAAAACTGTCCGGACAGGACGATCAGTTCATAGATCGGAAAATTCACGCGGCGAAAGCTCCCGAGCCCAGGATTGATCTTCAATAATTGTATATATATATATATCTATATACCGAGGCTCGATCATTGAACGTAACGGTTTTACCCATATTTTTAATTTCTTAATTCATTACCCCCCCACACCTCAGCACTCGTTAAACCGACAAACGTTTGGCGTTTTAAGAAGCCGTCGTTAATCGACGGTTCACCACGAAACGTTCGACCACATTACGAATGTTAATCGCACCACTGACGTACCGCAGCTTTGCTACGCTGCGGTGTAAACAAATTACATGGTGTAGGGTCAACACTGGATTCAATAAAAGACGACACGTGGCATCGATCAAAAAACTCTGCACATTCGCGGCTTGTCATGCTTTCCTACATTAGCCTACATATGGGCCACATTACTAGACTTTACGATCGCGGGTAAAGGCGAACGTACCGTTTCACGAATCTCTTTGCCACGCCTATAATCTACGATCGTATATATATATATATATATATATATATATATATATATATAATATGTATACCAGCCGTATATATAGATAGGTGGTATAATTAACGGATCGGATTTCGCGACGTCATAATTTAACCCTTTCGTGCAAAAACCACTGGAGAATATGACGAATTCTGTTACCTTTTTTCAACACACCTTTCCCCGTGGAAGGATTGTCAGGGACTTTGGGAAAATCGGTGTCGACGTTCCAACTTCTAAACAGACTCGTCCTTAATTCACCTGGACGATTCTCACGCCTCGCCAATCATTTCTCAGCGAAATTCCTAGCGATATGCTCATTCGCCACGAGTCGTCCATTGTCCGAACGTCATATATCTCGCTCTGCGAAATTTCCGATGACGCTTTTCAGGATTGGCGCGATAAATAATTGCGATAATCCTTGTCCTGTGGAAGATAGGCCGCTGCTCCTACGTACATATATATATATATATATATATATGTAAAGAGAGATTGAGATTATTTACGGACTGGGTTATGGATAGTTGTTTTCAGCTGAATCGACCGAGGTCGTGGAAATTATACAAGTTATTTCGACCTTGGCTTCGGGTCTCTCTAAGAGTATTATATATATACATAGCTATCTCAACTTACTTAGCGTGCTTTATCGTCCTATACGCCTTCTTCTCACCCATCTCCATTTTCCTCCTTCATTTCGCCACTATATACACCAAACCACTCCTCGACCCGAGGATCTCACGCTAGCTTTCCGGGCCAGCCGGATCGAGCGTCCTCTTACAACTGTACAATTTGCCGACTCAGCACCTTAGCTCTGCATTCTTTCGATGCTTCTTCTTTATTCCCTTGCATGAAATAGCAACCAAACTCGATTGTATTCTAATTTTTCTAAATTTTTATCGTAATCTTTAACGAATCGCCAATAATTTCCGAAGGATTCGTCGCAAAATCGTAACGAGTCGAGTGGGACCGTCTACATATATATATATATGACAAGCTTGTACGAATTTTATTCTTGAGATTAGAAACGTGGAGATTTTATTGGTTAAAAACACTTTGATTTGTAATTTTTTGTGAGCAGAATTGATGCAGGCCGGTGTATGTCTGCAGCAATTTGGAAAAAGTGGCCATAGCGTTCCGTTATAACCGCGACGCACGCCCAAAACCAGTTAAAAGAAGACGAGAGAGAGAGAGAGAGAAAGGAAGAGAGAAAAAATGATTGGGAATACGACACATTGAGTCTCGCGCGTGTGGGTGGAATTATAATAAGTGTAGTAAATTCGAGATGTGATCTCGGGATTGCAATGTTTACTTGTCAACGAGAGAAAAAAACTAATTCACTGCTACTCTTATCCCACGCGGATCGCTAAAGCTGGCAGGCCGGAAATTCGCCTCCCCCCTACTCCCCCCATCTCTTTGTATTTCTTCCATTTTGTCCGTTTCTCTGAATACGATTTAAGATTCCGACTGAATCATTCATTATAGCCAAGATATCCGTGCGTTCAAAGACCTCGTAAAAGCACACACACACACACACACAGTTCAGTTACGTGGCTGGATGAAACGGAATTTATATTATTTATGTAGAAAAAATTAACATTTTCCTTATGTCAGTTTATGGTTTTGCTCAATTAAATAATTAAAGCGAGAGATATGGATAATGCAAATATTAAATTGATTTTACTAGACTGGCAGGAAAGGACGGGAAAATCTTTGGCGAAGGCGAGGATTATATACGTAAAGTGCCACTGGATTTGTAGAGGACATCGCTTTGGCCAAGGGAAGACATCGAAATCCACTTCTGCTTCATCCAACCCCCCCCCCCCCCTCCTTTTCTTTCTTACATCAAGCTGCAAAGCGCTTCTCAACAATCTCCATAAGTTCATGGACACAGCTATACAAACACGGCAGCTGCAGTGGATTCAACCGTGCAACGTCTCGACGCTTTCTTGCTTTCCCGCTTCTCATTAATATACAAGCAAATTAATCTCCGCGTCACTTTAGCATGAATTATGATAGGCCTTCTTTCTTCTTATAGCCGAGATTCCGTAGCCTCGGGCAAACCTCAATGTCTCCCAGACAGAACGCCTTTTCTCTCTCCTTGCAACGAGATTAAATTCCGATTTCTTGTATATATTATTATCGATCTTTGCTCGATTGCAAGTGGGAAAGACAAAATAAAAATTACGCAAAGTAATCACGAGAGACAGGAGACAATGAAAATTTAAAGTATCGATGATTTTTGGAGAAGAAAAGAAATTATTGAGTCATACGAATTTTTCTCTTACACTATAGGGTTGATCTAGTGTCAAAACAATAAACTATATGTGATCACTGGGAGAAATTTTAGTTATTATATTAATGAGAGAATTGCAGTACAAATCAATTAATTTTAATTTAAAGAATAAAACCCTTAAATATTGATC
Organism: Prorops nasuta; assembly: GCF_024137725.1. Lineage (NCBI taxonomy): Eukaryota > Metazoa > Arthropoda > Insecta > Hymenoptera > Bethylidae > Prorops > Prorops nasuta. Next base: position 7,431,881 of record NW_027116803.1, on the reverse strand, counting down.
AAATAAAAATTGTTAACCCTTGCAAATTCAAAATATTTAAGATTGAATCAATCTAATCGTCCTTTCGAGAAGATACAGAATAAATAGTGTACCATATAGATATTCAAAGAAAAATTATTTGCCCAATAATTATTTTTGCGATGCAACGCTGACGCATATGGGAAAAGGTTTCGCGAAGATGATGTGGAATATATATATATATATATATATATATATAGTATACTGAAGAATGAAAGGGGAGAGAGAGAGAGGTGGAACGGTCCAGTTCCCATGGATATATTCAGAGTGTACATATGGTTCAGCACGACTTGACGTTGCAGAAGATATTTGTTATTCATAAGGTGCACGCTGGTGGTGGAAATATGCTGAAAGTGTGTGGTGGTGGCTTCTAGAATAGACCAAACTGACCTGTACCACCGCGAGCGAACACTTGACACGAATTCTTGCGCCTGTAACGTGTCGTGGTACGCGATTAACATGTGGCACGCTCCAAACCTCACCCAACGAAATAGGAGAAACATGAAAAATCAAAGCTGTTGGCCAAAGCAATTCCCATTCCTGTCCACTTGAATCTTTCTGTTTCAAGGCTGGTTTCTTTTTTCCCCCAGACATTTCAGCTGCCAGCCATTAAAATCAATTAAACCTTTATACGTGTTCTGTGCCAAGAACAAACAAACTTTCCAACTTTTCAGCGTGTTCCATTCCCAGAGTGCAAATCTGTACCAATCTAAATATTTCCACGAACAACCGAAGAGTAATGGCACTTTTCAGAAGCGACACTCTCGATCCTGTAGAAAAAATTGTTTCAAGAAAAAGAGGAGAAAATGCAAAGATAAGGAATCCATTAGACTCGCAGCCAGGTCGTCGAGCGTTGTTGAAACATAAGCCGAGTTGCAGCACGTGGTGAAAATGGAAAAATGCGGGGCTTATATGCTCACGATACTGTGAAAATTGCTGATTCTTGTTAAGATGTAACGATAACTGAAATACGTTGGTCTCGAAAGTGAACTGACGTCGTTACACGCGCTATGGATATAAACAAGCAGCATTTTGCATCGGGTTCCACTATAACAAACGAGACCTTTCGCCAGTCTTTAAGTGTAACTTGCATCTTTTTCCGGGTAGGCCGGAATACCTTATCACTCGATATCCCCGCTATAATTACAAAGTACCGTAAACGACTCTTTGTAACGCCCAATCCTTCAATAACCGTTAATTAACCTTCCACGAGAGAAAAACTCCATTTGCACACCATCATTATCCATCCCGATTTTCAATTTTAATGAAAATATTTGCGATACATGATCAATTAATTCTCCCTCTCTCTCTCTCTCTCTCTCTTTACCTGAATAATGAGTCCGAGCGTTAATTAGGCACGCAGATAGGAATCTATCAATACTGTGCTTCGCGTATCGCTATAGTTTTATCGAGTTTGCTTATGGTGCATGCTTGATATACGATACGTGGCGGTAAATTAATAATAATAAACGACAAAGGCACGGATTGGGATAGAGTAATTAAGATGGCAAGATTTGTAGCGTGCTCGGCACGAAAATATATATAATAATGGTTATAATGGGAACTTTCGCTTTCGCGACAATACGCCATGCTTCTCTCGCGTATATCCTACGTAGCTTTTTCTCGTTTCGGCCAAAGCATCCTAAGGTCTTTAACACTACAATTTTCCTCTCGTTTTCTCGAATAAACATCGTGCAAAGCGATTCATCCGCGCGTATACGTAGCGTGTTTACCCGATCGGTTCGTTGGTCTCTTGCTTTCTAGGTTTCTCGCGGTCTCGATCCTGTGGTTTCTTTCTCGATGACTCTCGGCTCCCTTATTCCTATATATATATCTTAACTCGTTCCATTCAATTTTTCCATCTCTCCATCGCTCTGTCAAGCTTTGCTATACATATATATAACGTACATAGTTTGTCGATAATTTCGTCTCTGGTCCTTGTCCTCCCTCGCGGTAAATCCAGGTTTCGAGAGCGAGCATCGAACTTTGAACGAGAACGAGCGAGGAGTCTCAGGGTCGCCGCAAGGACCTTAAATCACCGACGTACGGATCGTCCGTCATTTTCAGACGTATTTGGCGCAACGATTAACCTATACCACAGATCGTCAATATAATTAATTCTCCATCGCTCCTCTAATTTACATTCTCTCCCTGCCGCATCATTAATAATTATTAATAACTTGGCAACCGTACGCGAGGCTGTAACATTTTCCCATTAAGGATATTATTAATTTCATCCTCTTATCTCTTATCAGTCCACCCACAGTCATCTGGGAAACGCAGTCTCGCACGTAAATGTGTGTGCACACCTTGAAGAGGCTATTCCTCGCTGAATTCTTATCGGGATCGGTGCGAGAAGAAGAAGAAGAAGAAGGAGCAATGTTTGCTCAATTTGCGCTCTGTACACTTTTTGACAATAATTCGCCACGGCGTGACGTAAGAATAAAAGCTTCGTGACGAACGGTTCGAGCCAGTCGTTTATGGTTTCTCGAGTTGCTCACGATCAAATCGCAAAGGATTTTTTAAAAAACCTATATATATACAGTGTCGCGGATCAAGTTTCACGACTAGCTCTTTCTCCCTCTGGTAGCACTCTCGATTTTCTCTATGTGTATGTGTGTGTGATTTACGTCCCGGCGCGTATAATGCATGCTAGAGTTCATATTTTGCCGAGTGCGCGCAAGGCGATTATAAGGAACCCTTGATAATTTTGCGAGAAAAGCTCGGTTGGTATAATATAACGAGCGAGGCCTGCGTTCCATCACGAGGTTTATCGCTTCGGGCCCGATCGACAAACCGATGCCGCCGGTTCAATTTACAAACGTTCCTCGATTGGTTCCACTCGCGATATTCCATTAAACCTGGCCCCTTTTAAAATAGTCTTAACGTCCTCCCTTATTCTCTTAGACTCCAAACACAAATTCACTGTAATTTTTAATCAGATTTACGAGTAGTGCATGACAAGGCCCTCGTGTATTATTCAAGCAATATTTTGGAATTTAGTGGAAAATTTTGGAAAAATTTTATAAAAGGTTTAGGGGGGAGGTAGCAGAAAAAATGGCAAGATGTATTTATACATATACATATATAACTGGAGGGATCTATCTTGACCGAACATGCGAGTTGCGAAAGGTTCCAAGAGGAATGCCAGCGAGGCCTCTGCCGCAGGTAAATCCAACGAGAGACGCTGGACTGCTCGGCTGGAGTCGATAAATCAGCCAAGAACGAACATAACGTTAGCAGTAGCAGCATTCCGTATCGATTGATTAAGTTGGTCGCTGCGAGTCGCGACAACCGACGCATTTCCAATGCATATTTCGAGCTCCGATCCATTATCCTCCACACCTTCGCTCGCTGTTCAACCTGCAATGCACCTCCCAGCTGTATACTTCCTAATTCCAACACTCTTCCTTGCAAATTAACCCAATTCTCACACAATTTTCTCATTAATTTCGCTATCGTTGTTTTCACTCGCCAATATTAAATCGCTTTTTCCGAGAAAAACATTTTCCTGATCCAAAATTCTCCAAGGAAATTCTTGTTTAGCAGCGATTCTTATATAAAAAGTTTTGGAATATCTCTTACGGGCATGTTTGATAACGATAACGTTCCTTATTACGCCCGGTAATCCCCAATAACACAGCTACTGTTCATCGGATAACAATAGCGTCGTAAATATGACTCTGTACCGCGCTACACGCTCCTCGAGCACCATTCGATCCTCGTATAAACGCACACAGACAGAGACAAGCGCGCCGTTGAACCGCGCTCGCCAGTCGCGTAATTTATGTAAGAAAAACTCCATTTACAAATATACATATATATGTGTGTGTATACGGGTGGAGAAGCAATGGTACACACATACTACCCACACATACGATCGCTGTACACATTAACCCGTATTATGACCTAATCGCGATACCTTGTACGTCAATAGTCCACTTAAAACGATTAGCACGACTATATTTTCCACTGATCCGATACGCCGGCGTTAATCTCACATGCAGCGTTGGCTGGAATTAACATGTTCTTTCCAAAAGCAGCCTCAAAGAAGCTTTATATATATATATATATATATGTATATTGGCGATAATTCGAAGCTGTCGAGGCTCGATAAGGGCAAAAGAAAGCGAGCTAGAAAAACGGGATAGGATAGAGATTAGTTCAGAAAGCGTGATGAACGCGCGTAAATAATCGCGATAGCGTATATATATATTATACAATGCGACACGATTGGCCTACCCTATTACGCCTATTGACGCACTGCAGATTCTTCCACTCGATAATTCAGCTCTTTCGAAAGTAACGCAAATCGGTAAACATCGGTCTTGCCTCCGACTCTGTATAATACTTGTGCACCTCGAAGAGCAATCTTCGCCCATTAACAGGAAGCGATTGTCCTATCGACATCCTCGTCGCGTTGGGATTATAAAATTCTCTAGAAATCACGGTTTTTTGGGAAAGTAGCGCGTATTATGCGTCACGCTTGCCGCAGCTTGTAATGGAGCGTGTATAACGTAACGTTGTTGAGGATAGCTGAAAATTCGTATAATCTTTGAAGTTTATAGGTAAAGTTAAATGGTCTATAGAGAAACAGAGTGGTGAATGCGTATGGTTATTACGGGCAAGCCGGTTTGGGGCTCGAGTGTGTATAAACACTGAATTGCAGGGATTGTTTCACGGGGGGATTTACCCCTCCCCCCTATATATATATATATATATATACAAGTGTCCGTGCAACACAATCGACCCGATTCGATCGATGTTTCCTGGTGGAGTTTCGCGTTAGTTTAGCCGGATATTATGGCGAATTAATCGAGGTGTCGCCGGGGGGTGTGAATTTCAGTTGAGGAGAATGAGAGAAAGGGGGTGGGGGTAGAAGAGATGAAAGCAGAAGGCGAGGACGCGCGGAGGGCGCAGACTGCTTGGAAAGGAAGAAGAAGAAGAAGAAGGAGAAGGAGAATCGCGCGCGGCAGCTCGGTCCGTGGCCCTTGGGCTATCGTTCAATCCGCGGATAATCATAAGGTCAGTCTCTCACGCTACACAGGGCTCTCGCATCTCACGATTTTGCAATTGACCGATCGAAATTAGCTGGCAGGGTATAACAGAGTTCGCGCGTGCTTGCCGGCTGTGATTATCTTTTCGAAACGCGAACAGTTTGGCGATAACTGAACATGGCTGCGATTCGAGCACGGCTCCTGAAAGATAAGACCCTCTGGCTCATATATATATATATATATATAGATTCACACTCTCCTTCCGCTTCTCTCTCGAGCTATTCTCCCAGACTCTATCTATACAGACCTTCGAGTTCTGCAGACGACATGCACACGAACGCTCTCTCTCTTCGTACATTTACAAGGGACTCTGAAATCACGGTGACATTTCCATGCGAACGATAAGCTCGACCAAACTTTCTCACCTGTCAAAATTGTTGCATAAAATCCAACGGTGAAACATACACGTCTCTGTGGACAAGAGTTATAGAGAGTCTTTGAGTTTTGAATTATGAATGCTTTGCAAACTGTGTCTGGCAGGAGGGATACTCTTTTACGAATGAACGAAGATTTTCCTAGTGATAAGCGAGTGGTTTGAAAATTCAATTAATATCTGTGGTATATATAAGAGAGAGAGAGAGAGAGAGAGAGAGAGAGAGGTGGGAATAATTTCCTAATGGAATAATGTGTACTTCTTGATAATAATAGATGACGAGAGGAAAGTCAGTTTGGACGTGTAAATAGGTTTAAGTATGATTATATATATATGCGTGTGTGTGTGTGTGTGTGTATACACGACGAGAGAGAATAGGATTACGCGTCCGTCCCAAGAGGACCAACGAGCGAGGCGCCAACGAAGCAATGACGGAATATGGAAGCGTGAGAGTAGGATTTCGCTAATATAGGTCGATTGTCTAGGAGTGATGTACGGCCTCGTGTTCTCACTAACGTTTTGCGACTTTGCTGCAGCGTAAAGTCGATTTATGGCCGCGCGGGGTCGTCAAAGGGTGTCCTCCAGCCAGAGGGGACTTGTCTCGGAGCAGCTATAACTATTACGATATGTGCGTAGTACAGACAATTCTCCTAGCTTGTATATATATATATATATATATATATATATATATGTATATATGTGTACCATAGCTGCATCCTCCAATATATTAGGTGGATGAAAGAGAACAAGCATCGTTGCTACTATAAAATAATATTCCTCATTTTCCAAGCATAATTAGTTTATACGATAAAATTGTTATCCTATCAGGTTCGAGGTTTTTGTTCCGCATATAGGGATGATCATGACGAGGATGAGAGTCTGATTGGTTTAAAGTGCTTATTATCATATTAACTGGATTATTGCAAGGGAGCGATCTTGTGTTTGGTAGAGAGAGAGAGAGAGAGAGAGAGAGAGAGAGAGAGAGAGAGAGGGACCAAGAGCGCGATCTTATTCTCACGGCCACACTGACCCGTCCGTGTTCGTACTGATTGTGCGAGCGTGAGAGGTCCTCGTGAGAGACAGCGAGACGCAATTTAACACCAGTAAACAGCTCGTAGGTGTACATAGAGTCGTGTGTACGCATTTCGAAGTGGTCCCACGCCCCCGCTCCCTCTTCTTCCCTTTTTCCTGTCCCCACCCCTGCAGCTGCAAAGTGGCCAAGGAGCATCATTGAATCAGCCATGGCACACGCGATCCTCCTGTATATATGTATATAGTATACGACACGCGCAGGGTTCGAAGCTTCGTGGTTTATTTGGCAAAGCAACATTCATGGAACTTTGGACCCTTTTGTCAGTCTTCGAGTGGCAACTTCCCGTTTCGATCCAACAAGTCCCCTACCTGCACGAATGTACCATATCCACGATGGATTCGAAGCTCCGCGTAACACGAATGACCTCGATCTTGACCACACATCGCGGATGAACCTACAACAATATTACGTACCTCTCGCGCGAAATACACCCACGAAAGAAAAGCAAGTGTCCGTATCTCCATGATATGCACATGCACCTAATGAATTCACCGATGCACCACGATTCCTTCCTTCTCCCCTCTTTGGCAATCGTTAATAGCGATTGTCCTTAATTAAATCCATCGCCATTGCGGGTGGGCTGTATTACACACAACGTTTCGAATAATATTTTTGTACACAATGAATCTGTGTGTGAATAGTGTGGAAGTAGGTCTCGTAGAGTGCAGTCAAGGGCCGGGCTCTGGCACACCTATCTCTCTTAAATCCGAATAGAAAAGAGTGTAGGTGTCGAAGGATGATATTGCGTTGAAAAACGGTTTTTCTCTGTTTTTAAATGTAACGCAGGTCGAGATGGATATATATATATGTGTGTGTGTTTTCCTTCCAGATGCCTCATCGGTGCAAGTTATCTTAACGCGACGAGGAAATGTAGGACTCGTGGGGAAATCGCTGTGTGGACCAAAAGATACATAAATAGGAATATGATAGCTGTAGGGAGAGAAATAGCGGACGGTAGATCAATGAGCAAAGTATCGAATTACGGAAGTTGACGATTTAAAAGTTTCAACTGCTCGATCGGCGATCGCTCGTTCACTGGAAGATCGTGAGTGGGTCAAGACACGAACCGTTTAACACTTATCGCCAGATGCTCGTTCGCCCGTTGCCAGTTGCCCGTAAATCGTGACCTGCCGATCTTGATTCGGTTTTTCTATTAAACGGCCACTTGGTCTCTTCGCGATCGTTTACAAATAAATTTCCTCTTGCCGCCCTTCAACGACCAATCCGCCACTAGCTTCCTCGCAATTTTTCATCTCAATCAGCACATACCTCTCTGGAATATAGTAATCAGTTGTATAATTAAATAATCCGCATACGTATATATATATATATATATATTAAATGTTTGAATTTTTCAAGAAAATTATCGTTTACACTTTTAAAGGTAATTTCAGAAGGAAATAATTTATCGCTATATATGCATATAATGAAATATTTATTTTCCACGTTAATCACATGCAATCTTCCCTAAATCTTTCGTAATTTACCGATCACGAAGAACCCTCCACGGTGTATAATTGACCGATCGTAGGTATATAGCAGCGGAATAAGTGGCGAGTCGAAGAATCGAGCAATAATGGCAGTAATATTAATTAATCGGATGTGTACGTGGGTACTCGACTATTAAATCCCCTTTTGTGCGCGCCTGCGCACGGTGGGAATAAGATTGGAATAAATTCTTTCGAGCGCTGCGTAACACGTGCATTGACTCGTTCAGCTTTATCGATCTAGTTTACAGAAATGGCCACGGCTATTAAATAGCTCTTTGCACGCCTTCCATACTGAAGCTAATTGCGGCCACTGCACCTCTTTCCAGCCGATTATTTGCACGAGAGATTTTCGCAGCGAGCGAGCGAGTAGCAAAGTGGCAGTTAATTTTAATCGGCGCGAAAAACGATCGTTTAAGAACGGTAGCGCGGGAATCTCGCCAAGGGATGAATCGCTCGAGCGCTGTCCGCTTTAAATCCGCTCGCTGGCGCTGCCTATAGCTCCTTACCGTCCAAGCTCGCGCAGCGTTATTAAGTAACGAGTAATTGCAGCAACAATAAATTAATCCTAAGCCTCCCTCGGACACGCCTACGAGGCTCTGCTAAAACGCCTAATCACACCGGCAACTACCAATTCTCCGATTCTAGTTAACTATACTCAATAAAGATAATTGCACACTCGATGCGTACCACCGTTTCATACTTTACGCCATATAAACAACGTTTTTTAACTCGGTGAGAATGGTCGATAAAATTAATTTAATGCGTCATTTTTTTATTAGAGAGGAAAAACTAGACTGTGAATATCGTTGACGAAAATTTAACCGTCGAACTTATTGTGCGATTTAGAAATTGAACACAGTTGCTATATATATATATATATATATGTATAATTTATATGAGTGAAATTTGGCATGGTAGGAATAAAAAGTGGTCCATATGGCAGGGGCTGCTTAAGCAAATAAAGTTGGACGGCTGGCAAACATGGCGTGTGTATCGAGTGAAATATTGATTTTACAGGAACGCCCGTCTAATGTAAAAGGAGCAGTGGCTAATATATTATACACGTTTTGCACGAGTTGGGACGGTGTGACTCGTTTTAATAATAAATTATAAATGGTTCGGATACATAAATATAGATATATGTATATACTGGATGGAAGGTTAATCCATGCTAAAATAGAGAAAACAGTAGGAAGTTTTAGAGAGAAAACTAATTAGAAAAAATAGATTATATATCAATTAAAAATATTTTAATTCGAGGTATTTTGCACAATTTTCCAAATTACAGTACAATATAATTTAACACTACTAAAATTTTTAAATAAAATCTATTGATTAATTCCATTTTATGATTCGTAGGGACCTCGATCTGAAATGACACTTTAAATGCGAGGTACAAAACTTCTTTCTTCTTTAGAATTCCATTTGACACGAATTAATAGCTCACCCAGTAGCATGTACGCTATAATAAAAAAACTCGAAGCATTTTTGCTCCAAGGCATAAGCACGTTTGGGTTTCAATTTTCATTTCATGGCTTGCATTTCAAGCATGACCGATGTATGACTGTTTACCATTTGCATTCCACATTTTTAATTGGCCTATACATTCGATATACTATTTATATACACGGTCATTATTATTGAATAAAGCGTGGAAGAGTCACGCCCGTTTCTACAACGAAAGATGAAAATTATAATAGCAACGGTACTTGCGGTTAATGACACGTTTTCCTTTTACTATATATATATATATATATATATATACTGATACCATCGATGAATAATTAATTTCTTTCGTCGCACTGTATTTTATTCTCGTCCGCAAAAATGAGGTTTTTTGGATGATGAGCAAAAAAAAATCAGTACTGGTTCATACAAAGGAGAGATTGAATTATTTAGGCGAGCACTTTCGATTTCCAAACACATCTCGTCTTTCGTGCATTGGAGATACGAGCTTTTTCAGTTTTACCTTGCAAAGTTGGGTAAAAAATGTTGCGCGCAGGAAGCGAATTAACTGCGACGATCATAGACGCGCCATTGATTTAATAGCCGCTGTAAATCGAGTTTTAGCATTGCTTGTTATCGATTAGCTATATATAGCCAAACGCGAAGCTTGTTTACCTCGAGTTTATTACTATGTAATACGTTTAGCGATTAGCCTTGTCCAGATTAGTTATCCTGTAAAAAGCTTTTTCGATTGTTATCAACTTTTTTAATGATATATATATATATATGACATAGTTTTATAAAAAATTATTTTTCAGTAACTTTTCATGTTAAACTCATGGTGAGATTTATTTTAGGTTGTATAGTAACCACTGTGGATATATAGTTATACGTACAATATTTACTGGTTAATGATTAAGTATTGTCAAGTTTGTGGTAAAATTTACCATTTGTTTGTTTTTATACAATTCCTCCGCCGATGCGTATACGTGGAAGTGTACGAGTGTGTGCACACAGGCACGGATGTTCATGCACGCACACCCACGTGCAATCGCATGCGCGGACACACTTCATAAAACATAAATAATGAAAATGCATCGAAGGAAAAATTATAAACATTAAGTGAAAATGGCAATAAAATAACATTTATTTTTAATGTTTCTGCTTTGCTGTCAGCTGCTTGTCTCGTTCAATTTACTTCTTGAAATAAATGATACTCAAAAACATTAAAAACACGATGACGTATAAAGTATTATAGGAGTCATTATTATACTTTATTACTTTCTTTCATCACTATGCTTCATGGTAAAAATTGTACGATTCTTCATGAAGTTGAACCATTGACTGATAATTTGTAGAATAATTTAAAAATAAAATTATTCATTTCTCTCCTTACTTTTTCCACTAAACAATTTAAACTATAAATTTCGAGAAATAGAAATCATTAGTAGTATATTCGTTCCTTGGGCACTCATACGTGGTTTTTGCAAAGATTTACTTGCTGCTTTTTTTAACAGGTAAAGCTTGATTTTTATGGGATTATACATTCTCACCTTGATGTTACTATATGTAAGTATGCACGGAAAGAATAACACTTTTCTATTTTAACTAGTATTTACAAAAAAAGCATGTAGTATTGAATGTTCAAATGTCTTTAAGCTTATAGAAAATTTAGCAGTAATTTTTTCTGAAAAATTCTTTTCATGCAGTAAAGTGAGTTATTTCTAGAAATCAGATCTAGTGTAAAACTTTAAAAAAATACGAGAATCTGTCAAAGACTACTATGATCGAAGAAACAGAACATTGTTTAAAAAAATAATTCAGAGATATATTTATATAGCAATTTATTGTAAAGAGAATATATAGCATATATATTACTACGTCAGTTTGGTACGGGGAATTCCCTGAAACGACGTACGCGACGGTAAGAATACTGGACTGGGACTGCGTTGCATCCCGCTGCTCGAGGAAAATAAAGAGTTCATACAAGTTGACTGTCCGCGAACCAGACGACGGAGCTATTACATATATATATATATATGTATATTTAGAATATATATACATGCGTGCACGAAACCCGCTCTATCAAGCGCAATGCTCTCCCGTGTTTGCCCATAGGCGCGGAAATCAACATTTTCCAAAACACTTTTCTCATCCCCGAAAGAAATATCTTCCCACTTTATTGTTTCAGCATTTCCAAACGACACAAGCTATATATATATATATATATATATATATATATAGATTAGAAAAAGCAATTAACGACCCATTAAAAATGAAGAACGATTAAAAGTACACCGATCGAATCCATCACATGCACGAAACAACAAAATTACAGCAGCTTTCTATCGAAGATTCCAATTAAACCATTAAAAAATTTGCTGTTCTAATTAAAAGAATAATAAGCGAGAATTTAAGAGGCGATTCTACGAGAGCTTCGTGCGAAAACTCAATTAAATCGCAATTTAGATTTCAGTCAATTTCGTCTTCTTCTATGACGATGCTTGCACGAGCACAATACACCATCTCATTAAGTCTTAATAACTATATCAAATTAGATACTAACTGACACCTGCATTAGACAGTTTCCAATGGGGAGGTGAACGAAATATACGCGAGGAGAGTATTATCGAGAAAGCAGTTTGTTTCTGTCTCGAGGAGCACTCGTAAATATTTATTATCAGCAAAGTGATTTAGCTTAGGCTGTTTAATTAAATTTCACAAACTGGGTTGCTTTTTAAAGAGGGGGGGGGGGGGGTGGAGGATAAAGAATAAGGATAAGGAACGAAGTGACGAAAGGAAAAGGGATATTTAGAAACGGAATGGAAATAATAAGATAGCTGCGCCATTGCGCGCGAGCTCGCGCGTGCATTAGCATAAGAAGTCCGGTATGCGAGATAGTGGCGCGTAGGCGTGTGTAGATAGGAGTAAGGGGCTGGGAGAAGCGAAGAGGAGAAAAAGTGTAGAAATGGATGGGGAAAGGTGAGACGGCGAGCGGTGCTAGGGGGGAGGGGGGTAGAGAGGAGGAAACGGGAGCACAAGGGAAGCCAGGACACGCGTGCAAATAGGAATCGTTGCCGATACCTTTACTGGATTCGACCAAGCGCGATAAGCCATTCCTGCATGCAGCCTCTTCGCATGTATATATTTCTCCCTCCAATGTCTTCCTATTTATATTCTATATTTATTCTAAACTTTAAGCGCGAGTCGAAGTAACTTTAATTGCAGCGATTCTCTCTCTCTCTCTCTCTCTCTCTATATATATATATATATATATATATGTATGTATTTATCGAGGAGGCTATCCAACATTTTCTTCATTATTAAATTAAATTCTATTTTAAGAATGCAATGGCGTGGATGTATATTAATGTCTTTCGCGTGTACTCTTATATATATATATATATGCTAAAGTAACGATCGACGAAGAAAAGCAAATGTTCCCGTCCAAGAAATATATATCTCAGATAAGTATCCATCTTCTAATTTGGCTGCCAATCGGCCAGCGGATCGGTATTTATCGTAAGCGCGCGGCTATCGTACCGCGTGTAATAGCGCCAGCATGAAACCGCGGCGCGCAGGGACAAGTTTATTAAGTCATGCCGGAGATACGGTACTTTCGATTAATCGCTGAACTCGACGCGCGATAATAATTATTATCCGGCAATTACGCGCTCGACAATTCTATAATTGGTCCCTTTAAAGCGAAACAGTTTGTCGCGTGTTACTGGGTAGAATGTAGCAGGAAGCAACATGGGATTTAAATTAAGAGGAAGGGAAATGGTGAAAGCATCGCTTCGAGTCTCGCAGCGCTGCGAAAAATTATTCTGCTCGCTTAGAGCTTTATAGCATCAATTTTATCTGCCTGCAACATTTATCTGTACGAGAGAATAATAATTATCGATCGCTAATAAATTTGATCCGATTATAACGATTATTTGTGTGTTTTGGGTGGAGGGGAATAGGAAGTAAAGTGAGATTTAAAGTTGGATGGAAATATTGAGAGAGTGTTGGTTCTTCGTTGAAAAATAAACTGTGCTTGTATCGTTTGAAATGAAGAATACTTAACTTTGTATAATATTTATTTGTGTGAATGAATGATTATTTATTTTTGTGAGATCGACAATTGTGTTTTATTGTGTATTATAGTATATTCTCATAGTTGCAGGGAGAATAAGCAACAGAATGGAATTTCGGTTGAGATTAGAACACAAATATTGAAAGATCATCGCATCAAAGTTGAAAAATATCATGTAAAATGGAAAATAGATTTATCTTCGAGTAGCATTTATCTAGAAACGAATAATGACTAACCTCTAAACTAAACAGGATTATAATTGAAAACATCAGTAGAAGAAAGTGTTAACTGACATTTTCAATCTTTCCAGTAAAATTGACATTACAAAGTTTCCACGTAGAATATGCCACGGTACATTCGAAATGACGCGATGACATTAAAAATCTTGCGGAAAACAATTAACTAACGTATACAAAACTTCTTCACACACACACAACCCAAGTATTGACATCTATACACAAACTTTTAAAACCATGCAATATATATTTTTTATTCAATAAAAAATAAATTAAAAGCTTCTTCCAGAAATATCTTTGACAATAATTTTTCCACTTTGGACGATTCTAGTTTGTCTCGCATTAGTTGGGAGAATAGGAAGCAAAACACACGGGGCTCGAGTATAAACTGTACAAAGACTAAGAGGGGGGGGGGGGGGGGGTGAGAGAGCATCAGCATCGCGTCCCAGTTGAAAAATAGGCTGTGTGCCGTTTAGAATGGAGAATGGGTTTATCTCGATGTAGCATTCCTAGGAATAAATAATCGCGCACGAGGTAAGTCGCGCGCGCGCGTCCCTCTTTGGAATGTGACGTTATAGGTTGGCGAGTCGGCGCCATTACGGTTCGCCTCGGTAAATCCTGGAAGGAGAGCGTCGCAAGCTCTTATATATATATATATACCTGGAGCTTCCAGCTTCCCTCGCAAGACACACAGAAACACAAGGAACGTTCAACGTGTGTGTGTGTCGAAAGTTGGAAGAAGCCCGATAAAGCAGGAAGACCGTATAGAGGCGCGTAAAGATAAGCACCTGATAAGTGGTTGCACGGTGTTGCAGCACTCCTCCGATCGGTCCCCGCGATCCTACCATATTCACACACACGCACACGTACACACGCTCCTCGACAATTGGCTCGCATTTTAATCCGCCCCTTTGATCCATCTCTCTGCCAAGCTCGATTAAGAATTAAGCTTGTTTACACGTGTACGTATATCCTGTGTGTGTGTGTGTGTGTGTTGTTCCTGTGAACCGAGTCCCCCCGCCCTACACACATACATACACAGAGGAACATACTTTATTCGCACGCGAGATACTTAACTCAATGGTAAGATTTATCGGACAGGTATACCTCTGCATCGGAAATTCTATTAAGAGTCTCTCCGCGGAGATTATTTCTCTATTAATTTATTTGTTCGTGTCGGTTGGATGACTGGCGAATTATTTAACATTTATTTGACAAGCGATAGATCAGGAGGCTGGCAACATTTAGCAAAGTAAGCTGGCGATAGATATAGCAGCCGACCAGTCGCTCTGCCGCGCGGCCGTGTGTGTGTACTGTTAGAGCAGAGAGCATCGAGCCATCGAGCAGCTCGAGTGGATCGTAACGCGGAAGTGTATAGTATAGCGCGTGCGCTAGAGCTGCCTCTTCTAAAGTTCATCCGCCATGGATAAAAATCCATTGTGTATACACGGTAAAGTCTGCCGGGAGAAAAGTACCAGATACCATCTTCCCCGGGGAGTCAAAGTTCCTTCGGGTTACGATGAATATAACATTTGGTGACCCGAGGAATAGTCACCGCGTCCCGATAGTCTGCCTTGCAAATTACTTCGTTTACCAACATCGGAGGACTCGATCCCCGAGATGTCGTGCGAGTCCTTTTATTTTCTCTCTCGAGAAAGAGAGAGAGAGAGAGAGAGAGAGAGAGAGACGGTACGATGCGTAAGAGGGTATATAGACACTCGACGATGAATTTTATTCGTCGAAAAGTGATTTCCAGACTATATACATGCCCTTATATTCTTATCGTCAACGGCCCATTCTGCATGGACTCTTATGGGAGCGATCAACCGCAAAAGTTCGTTAAAGAAAGTCATTACGTTGAAATTTATGGCTGCCATTACACTACTGTAACGTATGTTTATGTTTGCAGTGGTCTACTCACCGAGGCAAGTGATGGCGTGATCCGCTGGTGGTCGGAGGACGTTTCTTGCCCAAGCGGCTCTCAAAACTTCGAGGGCGCAGGGTGGACCACCGACCATTAACACACCTGGCGATACGTGACCCTTGTACCGCAATTGACGCGTAGCGTCCACCAGGGCAGAGTTCCACCAGCACTTGGAGTTTGCCTCCAAGAAGCTCTGTAACAACAACGAGAATTTTGTTTAAAAATATACACTGTAATGTCACTTAAATTAATAGACGTTTTTCTTTCGATATTTGCAAACGAGTGATTGTTTTAGGTATGAGTATCAGGAGAGGGATAAGTGTGATAAAAACATCTTTGTGTGTATAGGTATGTAGA
Source organism: Prorops nasuta (assembly GCF_024137725.1). Taxonomy (NCBI): domain Eukaryota; kingdom Metazoa; phylum Arthropoda; class Insecta; order Hymenoptera; family Bethylidae; genus Prorops; species Prorops nasuta. Next base: position 7,415,809 of record NW_027116803.1, on the reverse strand, counting down.
TAATGTGTTTGTTTATTCTTATAAAACTATTATTTTTTGTGAGAGCTAAAAACTTGAAATATATTTGCATATTTTACTACTATTTTTTAATCTTGTGAAAAGAGCAATATTTTTCTTAGCAATAGAAAATAATTCTTCGTAATTATATATATAATTACATTAACCGTGGTCCTTACGAAATATATTTTCAGTGTGAGTATATTCCTATGGCTATAGCCACTTTAAGTCGACACGTGGCAAAAGGAATTCCTGTACGCGAAGATCACGTGATTCCAACGATACGCGCGAGGGTGAAAGACGTGAAGGGCTTAAAAAATCTGCTGTCAGGCGCAAAAGGTCCTTCGAGGAGCGATCGATGCTTCGAAGAACCGAGCACAGCTTCCATAACGGTCCTTTCAAGATCCTGCATATCTGCAGTGTTTAACCGTGTGACTCTTCAAGATCATAGACGACAAGTTGATAATCTCGCTTATTTACATTTTATGTACATGAATAATGAACGACCCCCCCCCCCCCCAATCGTCTCTTACCCATAAAAAGCCACGTATTCTCTCAAAACTTTGATTCCTCCACTCTGTACATAGACACATGTACAATTCACAAATGCAATTTCTCTGCAGACAAAAATCAGTTACAAAAAAAGGAACCAAAGCACAGCATGGTATCATTATTTATAAAAAGTGCCCCAAGTACTCTGTCATTCCACGAAAAACCACAAAAGGGCGGTGAGAAATATCCGTGCAGTTAAATATTTATACTGATCCGAGTGGAGTTGAATTTACGAAAGGCAAATTAACTACCTCGACGTAACGAAAGATAGGGATGAATTATGGTCGTTCCTGGGGGATTCGATCGAATCACGCATGGTTACATCTGCTTGTACGGTGGACCACCATTGTGCACGAGGAGTTTTCGGAGCGTCGATCGATTTTTCGTCCATTCCGGCTAATTCGTAATTTAACGGATGACGAAGAGGGGGGGGGGGGGAGGGGGGATGGAGCGGCAACTATACTCGTTTAGGCGCATTGTCCGTTCGTCGAAGAGAGCATCAGGACTCTCTCCAACGGAGCACGCTGAACGGTTGGGACCTCTGTCGGAGTCGTCGGTGGAGGGGGGAGCCCCACGAGGGTGGCACACTTTCCGTCAGAGTTATGGCGAGGGTGAACGTTGAACAGCCCCACGCCGGCAAACACTTAGCGGCCCCGCAACGAGCGTCCCGCAGTATTTCAACCCATAAATCCAACGATTCTGTCCTCCGCCGTACGGTCATACCTCTTCCCGTGCCGTACCATTGTGTCCCACTCGTATAAAAGCCCAACGACCGATCTCCCTTTCACCGCGGTGAAAATCCGAAGAAAATACAGCTTACTCGAGATTATTCCACGGAAACTCGTCGTCGGAAAAATCGTCTTAAAGGATTTGTCGGGAAAAGCGAGACAGGTAAAATAGCGGAGGATGGTTAAACTGGATTCCGAAGAAGAGGAGAAGAGTTTCCCGAGGAGTCTCTTCGAGGTTAAATCTATCTTCTCCAGGGCCCAACGTGAAAAGGACTATATAGCATTGTTATTTGGATCGAAGGTGCGTGCGTTGGTGGCAAATAATGTATCGAGGCCCGGCCATTGATATCGGACCATCTGACGTGGCTTTATTTCAATGACCAGCAAGGATTCTCGCGATGCAATATGCAGCGTGTGTCTGGAGCCCGGCTGGAGTCGCTCGGCTGCTGCGGCACAAAGAGCTGCTTGTCGCTCACGAGAATCTCGCTTGGGATCGATGACAGACGTGTTTCGCCGTTTTGCCTCGTCCGCTCCTTCCCGACTAACAGGCGAAACTTGTCCGGCGCCATTCCCCCTCGCCACCTCCCCCCTCTAACCTCCACCAACGAAACTTCAATTACGTCAAACGTTATTGCACTGATTACACGGACGCAGCTCGACGTGCCTTTCTCAAAGGACTCTTTTCATCCCCCCTCCTCTTATACCCCCTTCATCGCGTTAACCGTGAATCATCATCACGGTGCACAAAGATCGAGAAACGGGCGTCTTTAACACTTACCGCCCAAGCGTGCTTGAAAACAATATTTTTTCAAGAAATTTCACAAACTTTTGACAAATCCATTATTTTCTGGGTGAATATTCATCGGACAAGATATTTATTCTTATATAACAAAGTACGTTTTAAAAAGATGTAATTGTGTGTGTGATAATTTGTTTCTTATTCTGGAAGCTATACGATCGAATATAGGGTGGAGGGGGGGGGGGTGGGGGTTATTGATCGATCTCTTAAACTCGAGGTAATCGGTAATGGTTAAATTGGTTAATTGGCTTCTCGCTTTAATTAGCTAAATGAAATAGCTACTTGGAATCCGAGCAGACGTTTGACCTAATAAGGAGTCGTTGAATTAGCGCCTCCTCGATGTGCCAGTCAGCAAATTGCGGCAACCGACTGCGATAAATCGTAATTGATACTCATCCCTGCGCGAAAATGTATTTCGAGTGAGCTAACGCGGTGCGAAAAGTGCTTCGTAACTTTCACCATTTCTAAAATCGACCTGATCCTATATATATATATATATATGTGTTAAAAAGAAAACACATCGATTTCAATTAACGGTTAGACCGCTTCGCTATTTATACTCAAAGAGTACTGCGCGTATAAAACGTAAACTCACACTTGTATACATGTGTATATGTATACGGCATAAATCGGTGGACGTCGATTAGAAGAAAGGAAAGCGAGCGTCTTTATACTTTTATCTTCTTTGGGGAATCGCGCTCCAGTTTTCGCCCCCACCACAAAAATTTGGACCGAGTGAAATTCGTAAAGAGTTTCTTTTTTCTCCAGATTTTCTAGAGCGAGCACGTCCCACACACACACACGCGTATGAATATTATACACAACCAACAGGGTTTCGGTTCGAATTTCACAGAGTCGAAAATCAGTTCGGTATATATAGTCCCTTGTATATATACCTTGAAGAGATAATAACTGGGCGAGGATCACCGGATAATACAATATTTGGTACTTTCTCTCGTGTACGTATGCACGGGTCATAATTTTATTTACACGCTTTTGCTTTCCAGTAAATTTCATCAAAACTGTAATAGCTATACATATACATACACAGAGATTAAGCGTTTTGGTCGTGGTACATCCTTAATGACTGAAAAAGACTTTTAGTCGTGACCTCGAAACTCTCGCTAGCGAAAAGTGTTTGACTGGCGGGTCTGCAGCCACCACACACACACATACACAAACATATACATATAGCATATTTAGAGAGGAAGGTTGAATCAACGAGATTGCTCATTGACGTTCGCCTCAGTATATATATATACACACACACACACACTATAGGAGCCCTATTTATTACGAACATCGACCATTAAAACTGACTGTCCAACTCGAAGCAATTGTCGCAATTTGCACACGAGAGCCACTCGAGAGATATTCACCGGTAACACGCGATGCGCGATGAAAAATTTCCGGCTGATCGAGCAAAGTGGGGGCGGGAAAACGCACGACTCATCCTTTTCCAAGCAGCCGTGTGTTTAGGATAGAAACACCGATCGAAGAAAGGATTCGGCTGCAAGAATTCTATCGCGAAACGTTCGATAATTTACGATCCCCCCTTCCCCCACCATCGTAGGATTTTTTCGCCGATAAAATTCTTGGACTTATCAATGAGAGTGGCGCTGCTAATGCAGCGAGGTGGTTGGCTCGGCGTAATTCGTAATATCGCTGCATGCACACATACAAGCATTTCCTCGGCTGCAGCGACGGCGGCAATGAACTTGCTACAGAGAGTCTTAAGGGTACACGGTCGTTGGCTGGCTGCTAATTATTATGCAATATTCTCGACGCGCGTTCGCTAGCACGCTTATCCTTTTAAAGCCATAGCCTGCACATATATATATATATATGTATCGTCGGCGATTCACTGAACACTCGCGCGGTGATCGCAAGAAACCATGCACCTTCGTGCAAATATGCATTCGACTGACGTAAGATTGTCCCATGTTCGCTGTATATACTGGATCCTCTCCACTTTAATTACCAATAACTAATTATGCATTTCTCAATTTCGACAAAAACTAAAGAGAGAGAGAGAGAGAGAGAGAGAGACGTATAATTGTTACTAATTAACGAGGTATGCGTAATTAATTGGATTTCCTGAAACGTTTCGAAAGAAATTAGAGGGTTCGTAGCAAATGCACGGGAGCTGTTCAAGTTTTCGAGCAATTTTTAGAACGTTGATTTATTCGGTACCAAATGCACACGGTGCAGTTTTTGCTTTGGTTCGCCATAAAGACGGAGGAGCCTCGTGGTTGGTGGTTTGCAAGGAAAGAACGGTACGTGGAATGATCGAACGATCGCGCACAATGGGACGCATCGGCCAAGTGAATCGGTGAATATCCCTTGAATAACAACGTGACATTTATTTATGTACCGATGGACGAGGCCCGTGTCGAAAGGGCTCGCACAATAAATTTAATTCGTGAAACTTGGCCGCGAACGCGAGGGAAAAGTGCGATAATTGTTACAACGTCATGGCCGCTTCCACGAGTCTCGGCTGCTATATCGAGGAGGATATACTATATATATATATAGGAACGAAGCTTGCAAGATTATAAATAAATGATTTGCCGAGGTGAAATGACTTTTTCTCTCAGCGCGAAATAATGATGCCTTAATGTTCCACTCCGTTCCGAGAGCATTATTCCTATTATTAAGATCGTTACTGCCTGTGTTATAACCAACGGTATAATAGCCGTGATATAATAATCTATCCTTACTTATGTTTCTTCTCCCGTCCCGTCTATGCTTAAGTGCAAAATTCTCTGTCGCTATCACTAACCATTTTTCTCACTTATATTTCCACGCGATATTGTACCCAGCTTATTGCGAGAAAATATCGAATGTTTTCAGTGTTTATTGCAAGCAAACCTTACGTAAATGGAGTTGGTGAATTTGTCGAATTATACGTGATTGGAAATGGATTTTTTTTTAATTTTTATCAAAACTTTCTATAAGATTAATATTTGTCGAGTTGAATATCTCGTGGATGGAGTTATTGTGTAAAGTTAAGGTGGATTTCTATTGAACGAATCTATTCGTATACTCGGATTCACTTATTCCATGGTATTAAGCTTGTACTCCGATTACAATCTGTAATTCTCTATGGTTTGTTTTAATCTGTTTCACTGGCCATTTTCAAGTTTTTCTCAGTGCGATAATTTCCAAGGCGAGGGGAGGGAGAGTGGAAAAACGAGTTTTGCACAGAGTGGATTTCGAGTTAAAAGTGGACACAGGTGCAAGTTGCAAATTTTCAGGTGCATCTCGGAGGCGCGAGAATCTTTTACGTGTGCACGGCACCCGAGACATTAGCATATAAATTATGTTATCGTAATTTATGCTTGCTGTCCGCGTACCCACGCACGCGCTGGGGGGCTGCTATTTAAAATTCGAGACGAGAGCGACGTGCGCTCTGGAACTTGTCGAGCGACAGCACCCCGATAAATAGACCGATTCCACGCCTGTCAGCCCGAGGGGATTGAGACGCCTCGCTCGCGAGCACTTTACTTTGTTCTTAACGCAGCACCTGCGCAACTGGACTGCTCGAATCAACGATAGCCATCGATCAGCAATTACCGATGAAAGATTAAAATAGAAGGAAATATACGTACGAGACTGTGTCGTGAATATGTGTAAACTAATTTTCTATTCTTTTCCAGATGGAGTTGAGAGTGCGGAGACGCCTCGCTCGCGAGCACTTTATTCTGTTTTTAATGCTGCATCTGCGCAACTAAATTCCTCGAATCAGCGATAGTCATCGATCAGCAATTGCTGCACGATAAAAGATTGTATAAAACAGAAGGAGAGACGCAAACTAATTTTCCATTCTTTTCCGGATGGAGTTGAGAGTGCGGAGACGCCTCGCTCGCGAGAACTTTATTTTCTTCTTAATGCTGCACCTACGCAACTAAATTCCCCGAATCAGCGATAGCCATGGATCAGCAATTATTGCATGATAAAAACGATCGTATAAAACAGAAGGAAAGACGCAAACTAATTTTCCACCATAATTTAAGACGTGGCTGATGTCGATCGTGGAGACGCCTCGCTCGCGAGGACTTTTCTTCGTTTTCAAAACTATAAATCCACGCAACTAGCTGGCCCAATTCAATGTAGAAAGAGATCAATCGAGTATTACCGAATGGCTATATTAAAATGGGAAACCGAGAGTGAGAGACGCGACAGCATGGAAGAAATCTAATTTCTCATTTTTGCGAAGAAGCATGATTTACGCGGGGCAGTAAAGCGATGATTTTAATTAGTAGGCCAGTAGATGGTTGGCGCGAGCGCATGGAGCAATAAAACTTTCGAGGCGAGCTGTATCGAAGTGTACTACGTAGCGCATCGCGAGATATTCAGACTGGGAAAAAAAGGAATGAATTTACAGCGGGGAGACGCAGAAACCGATTGCGGAGCGGAAAAAGTGCGGCGGTAACGAGGCCTGGCGTTGCAAGGCGGTTCTAGCTCGCTCGTAAACCTGAAACTTGAGGGCGATGGCGGACGGGGATGCAGAGAGCACGAGTATAGAAGCGGGAAAACAAATGCAAAAAGTCGTGTAGGAGAGGACGATGGGACTCTGTGCTCCAACTTCCTCCCACTTTTTGCAATTAAATCGACAAATAAACGCTGGAAAAAATGCCCAACTCGCGCTCCAAGCCGACAAACGAGTTCTGACGCGAGAAATAAGAGTCCCTTTGCTTTTGCGTGATTTACGCTGAAGCAGCAAGCTCTGATTTACAAAGTTGAAGAAGGCCACGCTGCGCCTTTAATTTCTACGCCAGAGAGAAAATCTAGCGGCAAAAAAGCGAACGTTCAATTTATCTTCCATCGTACAACGCGAGTATACTCTACTATAATTGATAGCTGTACGTATATATACATATATACATTGGTGTCATTTCAACAGAGAGGCCCATTTCAAGCCTTCAGGCTGCTATTTAAAGCAGGCCCGATCCGATTGATTAAGAGGAAACGATATTGGTCCAGTCAAATTAGCACAAAAATATCTACAAAAAATATCTTAAATTACTTTTCCTTCTTTCTTTTAATTTCGGCTAGCATTTATAGCACGATTATTCATTTTCGACTCTCGTTTGTCGACAGGTATTTAGAATTTTTTCAATATCTTACATTCCTTTGTTACGACGCACCCAGTTGGTAATTAGTACGAGAATTAATCGATTGATACATATCAATTGATAAAATGCCATAAACTCTTGATTTATTTATTCCTAGAAATTAACTCGAGACGGTACGGATAAACAGCATTCTATAAATTATTCGAAAAATGGAGTTTGAGCTTAGCAGATTAGAAACGACCATCGACAGTCGTGAAAATTAAATAAATAAATGCCTGATTTTTGAAAACAAGCCAAAAGGAAATATTATCTTAGCAATGTTCGTGCGAAAGATATAGTAGCATGTTAACTTTTTCATGAAATCACTTGGCACATCTGTATATATATAGAGACTACCGTACGTGTTTCTCTTAACCGCGTGAAAATTATCGATCGTTCAGGAAAATAACGATGCTGTTTCGATAGAGCGGGAAACCCTCGCAGCGAATTTTCCAGCAAAGCGTGGAGTTTTCAGCGGAGAACGAGAAGACGTGGGCGAAGGTTCGGAAAGCGGAACTGGTACGTGACAAAGTGGAGAAATAACAGTTGCGCGATAAGTTTATCAGAGTGCCATTGTTGGAGCGTGTCGCGATATTTGCAGAGGCGTTTTATAAGCGAAAGGCTCGCGCGTTGTATCGGGTTGAAAGTTTCGGAGCGCGCGACCAACAAGTCGCAGGGCTGGGGAGGACGTAGCCGACGTAGGGCGACGTAGCTCCCGTGCCATTAACGAGCGGACCGCGCGCGCGGTCGAGTAACAAAGCGAGCGATTGACTTACGCCCTGTTTTAACGAAGGTACCGTCCGTGCGTAAACTGAAATTATCGGCGAGTCAATAACGACGCACGTGGAATCGTATTAGACGCCGCGTGGAAATAAATCTTCCTCTTTCTTGCCCCCAAGATTTACCCTTTATGTCTTTACAAGCCTATAAATCTGCTATTTTTATGACAAAGAGCTCTTGATTTAAGCCTACCATTATCACACAGGTACCCTCGGCATTTTTCAACTACTCCAGCCTCCATGCACTCTCTCTCCAGTCCCCTTTGTCCTTCGAAAGCTTCGCCTCTTCGCGCATAGTTTCGCACAGTCTCGTTAGGCTCCTCCGCGTTCTTTACTCTCGTCAACTACACGTGAACATTGTGGCTTGTTTAATGGAGGGTGGAGGGAGGAGGAGGAAGAAGAAGAAGAAGAAGAAGAAGAAGAAGAGGAAGGTGTACGCTTTCGAACGGGTCGAATGGAAAGCACGGAGATCCGATGAAGAAAGTGAAACGGCGGATCGGTATCGAGTGTACATACACGTTGCACAGTCCGGGGGAGTGACCGTCAAAACGAATCTGTCCTTGGTCGACCGCAGCCGGAGTATCAACATCCCGCACGATTTTTCCTATCGAATAACGGGGGCTGTGCTCGATGCCACTGCTGCAGCTTAATGCACGAGTGAAAGTGCTGCAAACTGGTATTTTGTCCAAGACTTTGTCACTGTATCCTATATATATATATATATATATATATAAACACGCCATGCATGGTGTTTTTCATTCATGGCGAATTTCCTCTGGACCAATATATATATATATATATATATTCGATAAGGGTCCTCGACGACCTTCGGACCAACGGTCCTATTTTGTGAAAAAAAAAAGCGAATGTATTTTGGTCCCGCGATTGTTACAAGAGTTCTTGAAGAATACGTTGTAAAGTTTCACGAGGTAAAGCAATTTGCGAGGGGTGGCTTAATGGGCAAACTTATACTCGCTGGAGTAAACTTTCAAAGTCGATCTATAAGGCGTTAAGTGGAGGTTTTCGTTGAAAATAAATGAGAGACCGTATCGGATTACCGATTGGTTCGTTTATTATCACGACTTTCTCCGTGTTCCTTAATAACCCGTTCTGCCGCGCGAATCGGACAGGTTTTCAATGGGCAAAAACCTTTCCGTACACTCGACTACTTTGAACCACGCGCACCGTACACCACCCACTTTGCTAATATCCCGTTTGACAATCTTTCCTCGATAATAAACAAGCATAAACTATTTACGAAAATATCCCACGATACAAATTCCAAGTTTCTTTGTCAAGTATGTCCTTTAAAATTATATAGTGCTCGAGTTTTGTTTTGCTAGAAACATTTGGTACAAAGTTGCACTCTCGAGGAATATCGCGGAAAAACGGTGAGACTCTTGGAGAGTCGAGATAGGGTAGTTGGTAATCGCACACGCATATTTACGCGCAATAAATCGTGGTTGGCAAAAGGATGATACGAAGTTGAAATATTTACAAGCGATGAGAGGTTTGAATGGACGAAGAGCTAAAACGGGCCTTCGGGGGATAAGACTGCAGAGAACGAGTCGATTTAGTATAGGATTAGGGGCCGTGTTTGACGGATAAGACTGTGGGGGATGATGATGGGGGTGGGGATGGGGATGAAAATCTAGCTCGAAGCTTCGAGAGTCGGATGTTTCACAGGGCAAGGGTCATTTGGAAGACTACGATATCGTGCGCCAGGGGCAGTGCTCAACTCGGTAATTCACCGTAACCTACCAAGTGAGTTCTTCGCCTTCGAGGAGACCCTTATCTTTATGCATATTTCACGCTGATTTGCGCGGAGCGAGCGAACGCCCGCTCGCCGATCAAACAGACGCGAAATATACCCTTGCAAACCCCATCTGACATCTGTCTACGCACACTACTACCACCATTATTGCTATGACCAAATAGGAATAAGCCCTTTCTCAAAGCAACAAAAAACTTTCGTCAAACTCCAATTTAATTGCGAAATTTCTGATGCTTCGCAACTCGTTTTGTATCCTCTTGCAATACAACGCTGGTGATTTTTGCAACACCCTCTGTACGTGCACGGGGTTAAATTAAATCGGTATAATAAAACTAGTCGAGGAGGATGATAAAATAAATTGAATCCGGTATTTATGAAGCTATATCTTTATTGTTAACAACGGTGAAATATTGGCTTTAAACAGATCCATTATCGTATAATTGAATAGTAAGATTTACCGAGGCTTAAAATCAACGAGACTCGGATCGGTCGGGTTGGTTTATTTCGGAATGTCAGGAGGGCAGTTATGGGAGGTGATAATGCACCGCTGCTTATATTCAACGGGAGGTGGAGAATTTGTAAATTTCGTAACGCACCGCGACCGATTTAAGCGAGTTCCTCGTCCCGAAGGGGGATCCCTGGCACAATGCCAATTATACGCAAATTTGCTCGAGATGGAAAGCGATGTGCGAGAAGATTCGCATATTCGCAGCCTCGGCAACTCGATACTCGCCAGGCTCCCGTCTCTTCGAGCCACGTCTTAACTTATATACGAGTGGCAAAAATGGAAATTTATCTCATTTCTTCCAATGCTGCTTTGTCCTTATACGTCACGTATTTATTGTTTACTTAGAACGGAGGTCTTTCGCAACGGGAGAAATTCCCAATGACGAAATTATCGGGTTCTTTCGCTCAACTCGGTTTTACGAGGCTATATTGGATCGTGACGTAAGCTCTTGGGTCCACCCATATCGAGCTATTCTTCAGGAGAGAATAAGGTACAATCGTTGTCTTTGTACCAGAGTGGCTGATGCTCGATCGAGGAATCGGTGTGTGATTCTATCGATCGGTTGCCAATGTGCCACTGGAGGGTGCTTGAGATTACGTAATGGCGTACTAATGAAGGCAAGAAGCGAGAGGCGCGATTGCTTATTAGAAGCTAGCGTCGGTAGTTGCAGGAACGCTCGTGTAAATTTAAATAGGTACTTGTACTTAGGTTTTTTCCTATTAATAAGCGGCACTGGCTACCGTTGTACAATTTCCGGTTATGGAGGTCACTGAGTCATCATCTTGGACTCTTCATGCTCGAACGCCTTGCTTCATCCTCACCTTCGTTCCAACTTCCTCCTCCTCCTCCTCCTCCTCCTCCTCCTCCTCCTCGCTCATTTTCTCATTCTACACACTTTCCTCTCTCGTCTTTCGCTTCGCTCTGCGCGCAGAGAGACCCCCGTCAGCAGTCGTGCGGGACAATGTCAGACGTGTCGAATTTATCGAATCTCCGAATTACAAGCTCCACTCTTCTCTTTCTCTCGAATCTTCTGAAAGCCCAGTGGGCATCGACGATGGTCGCGTCGAATTGGCCAATCGGAATTTTTGCAGTGATTTTTTCGCTCTCCTCGCAGCATCGTTCGACTCTTGATGATACGAGCCACTTTGGGATGAAAGACGTCGAGACTTTTGAGAGAATACAGAAGCTCGACGGTTATTCTCGAAGGAATGGGACGATTAATACGCACTCCGTGTCAGGAGACGCAGCCATTCGCCATTAATGCCACTCCACAGTCCAACATTCGTGCCAATTTCGCTTTAAACACGAGGATTTTTAAATTTATCCGCATGAACGATTTTCAGCCAAGTATAGCTACTTTTTTATGCTATAGATTTTCGATATCTCAGAAATAATTCGCGATAACCATTCGATATGTACTGAAAATTGGCTCGACTCTTAAAATTGGAGTGGAAAAACAATTGAATTGCTTGGCAAAGTGCGCGAGTAATTGCAAAGTTTTGCGTAAATTTGGCACGATTTGTATATATATATATATATATACTATATATAAGAGAGACCGAACGTTTGTGCCTCTGCTAATAGCATATATTATTGGCATTGCACTACTGGCATTGCCCTTAATATCGTTCCTATATATATATATATACAGAGTTCAATCGTTTCTTTAACCTTCTCGTGCAAACCGCACCCTCTGATTTCTGTCTTATGTAGGACAGACTGTGCACTGCACATTAATACCTTGTTTATCTATATCGCTATCACTGACAATAACTACTCAGTTTCACAGCCTACAGCTGCTTCCATCTTCCGTTACCTCGTAATATACTTTCGGCACGATTTCACAAATGATCTTCTTACTTTCAACAGATACTACCCATATTTCTCCAAACCACAATTGCCACGCCCCCACTGTCAAATCTAAAGCCTACATTAGTCACGGGGATATGCAGAGGAATAAAGTTCCACCTTGCATAATATAATACCGAAAGTATAAATTATCCCAAAATGTTCGCAATATTATATTTCCCTCTGTTCCATTTTCTCCTAGCGCGAGATCAAAGTATGTAAAATTGCTGTGATTTTGTTAGAAATATCGTAAGATGGTCCCCAAGCCCACTCTTCGTTTCTCAATCAACAAAGGGTCAATGTTCTCAACGAATGACCCGTTGCAATGTATATATAATAATAGTGTGGCACGCTCGGTGCAATTGCACTAAATGTCTCTATTAAGGAATTTCTCCATTTACGTAAAATTACGATTGTGGCTTGGAGGCGTTTTATGGGGAACCTTGACTTTGGCGATTGCGTGGGAGGGGGCAGAGGGAAACGATAGAGAGATAATTGAAAATATTTGCCTAAAGATGTAACTCGCGCGGGGGGGGGGGGGGGGTTTAATATAGTGACTGGTGGCGAGGAATGCGCTGGGCCGTGTCTATTTAGCATTTGCAGGGGATTGCGCGGGAGTTTAAGCGCTAGGCACGACGGAGCAACGAGGCAATGGCCTCTTTACTGGTCTTCTGGAATACTATTTTAAGATCGATCGGGCATTTTTACTCGGTCCGCCGCAAACCATTTCCTGTCCTGCCGTTTTGCGACGACACTATATATACCTGAGGAAAAACTGACGTTTCAAAGGACGAGTACTTTAACGTCTCTTCAAGGTCAACGACAATTTATTCCTCGACCCCACTCGCTCCTTCGTCGAATAACTTTCCTCCAAATCCTTCCCCATTCTCACCTCGGGAAACTTTCGAAAGGGAAAAGATAACTTTCGAGATAAGAACTCGCGTTAAGGCCATATCGATTCTCGAAAGCTGTGTTGATTGCGGATATAGCTCGGCGAATCGTTCACCCCCTGTACAGACTAGACCCTCCAAAGCTCAGCCTTCTTATTTTTTCGTCGATATAACGTGTCTTATAACCTTTCGTCTATCCGAGCTTTTTAATTAATATATATATATATATATATATATATATATATATATGTATGTATATATAGCAATTTTTCAAGAATTTTTGTGCTGGAAGAAACGAATGAAACGTACTGCTTAAAGTTTTTTCAGAGGACTCTTAAATATCGTTTAGAATGAGAGGGAGAGAGGGAACTATATTTTATCATAATCCTACCAAGGATATAACTTGGATCGATAGATTTGCATTCCTTCACACCTCATATATCTTAATTAATTTATACCATAATTAACAGTACGTGTAAGTCGGGATAACGATCTCCGGCTGTTTATTAACACAGTAAATATTATTTTACGATGGAAACGAAGGAATTGGTTGGTGTGCAGCTAGCCGAGGCAATGTTTTTACCGTCGAAAGTCGATCCTATCTCGTGCTCGTTTCTGGGCCAACATAATAATCCAGAATAAATAATCTAATAGAACTACTATATCCAGTAAATTTAATTAATCTCACGATTTTGCTCCCCCTCCCCCCCCCCCCTCTTTCTCTCTTCTCTGCGACCTTGAAGCTCTAATAATTCCTCACAAATACAAGGTACGAGATAAAATAAAATCCCAAAGACTCGCATAATTTCCAATATTGCAATAACCATTCAAGCGTGGACAATGCCTATTCGAGGCACGCGAAATGGGTCCTTGATGAAATTATTGAAAGAAGAATTGGTTACATAGCGCGAGTAGCCTCTGCTGTAATACAAAAGAAACCAATAGAACGCGCCACTATGGTAAGAAGCATGCACGAGTGGACGAAAACTCGCTTGGCTATTGTTGAATATTCAACGATTCCACGAGTATATACTCGTAGCTTGGGTTTTCGTTGCAAAGTATGCGCGTCGTCGAAGGGTTCCAGTTGTGAATTTCTGTTTAAGAGCTGGCAGGCACTCTTTCGATCTGGAAGGGGAGGCTTTGCTAAAAAAAAAAAAACCTCGGAGCACCCTCCTTCGCTCGAAAGCCTCGCCTTCCGATTGGATTTTTTTTGACCAGCGTTCTACTCGATCCTATCGTATACGTGTGTGTATATATAGCACGCTATACCATCGCATTTTCTCTTCTTTCGGTCGACGAGGAACTCGAAGAAAGGGGCCAATAACTGTGCTATCGCGTAATTACGGACCTCCACTGGCATTGTTTCCCTGCATCAATTGCATAGCTCAGTTTCCCTAGAACCACCGAATTTCCAGCCTCCGATATCTCGCCTCGTCTTTCCAACTAGCTATCTTCGAAAGCTGTAAACAATTATTAGCCTATAAAACAGTCAGGTCGTGACAAAATTGATCCTACGCCAGATCTTTCCGTGTAATTGTACATTCAATTATTTTACCACGCGAATCCCTGGCACATCCGAACGAAGGCTATTTTCACCGGTCGATCGATCAATGATTTTACCTCGATCAGTGTCAGGCACAAGTTTTTCTCTTCGGTCTGCTGACACCTGCCTTTTTCTTTCCTCTTCGGGAGAGTCGCGCCTTGAATATTAATTATTCAGGTTATTAAGATATCAAGAGCCTCGGATAATGTTGTTAGAAGTGTACCGAGCGAACATTATTGAAAACCGTAAAGATTGCCAAACGATAACGAAGTAAAAGTTGTCGCGGAGCTGGAAAGAAGAACGACTCGCTGCTGGAATGGACATTGCAGTGTAGCTTCGCATTTCCCCGGTTGGTCGTGTTAATTCGCTCGTTAATTCATCGCCGAGAACGTGGTCTAATTTTATTGATATTGTATACGAAATTATCTCTCGTGTCGAAGATCTACGAGCAATAGTAACGGAATATATAGAAACATATATATATATATATATATATATATATACAAAACTACTCGCAGGAATAGATAAAACAAGTATATAGCTTCTGATTTCTCTGATCGGTCCAGTTAATTTTTTTCGTAAATTCACCTGGAAGAACGCAGTGTAATATTTATTAATATTACATGAAATTATCTCACGGGTCGAAAATCTACGAGCAATAGTAACAAGAATATATATATATATTTATATATATAGAGACATATATATACAAAACTACTCGCAGGAATAGATAAAACAAGTATCTTCTGATTACCCTGCTCGATCGTGTTAATTATTTTCGTAAATTCATCTGGAAGAATGCAGTGTAACAATTATTAATATTACACGAAATTATCTCTCGTGTCGAAAATATATATACGAACAACAATAGTATACGCGAGTCTGCATCCTATGCGAGGTAACCAAGGGCATTTTTCTCTGGTCGCTCCTTCGCCCATTTGGATTTGTGAAATTGCTCATAATTCATCACACCTTGACCAATCAGCGCCGGCATCGAGTCGCTCGCTCGCTACTCGCAATGGACAACCGAACAATGTACGATCGTTAGCTAGATAGAAATCGGGAACGGATCCTTTTCCACGAACCGGTCATATAAATCTAGAAATTTTCTCGCGTCCTGGCGCGACGCGCGATTATTTCGCATTAGAGGCTAATTCACGTCGCTGAGACTCGATGATAAAACGCGATCGCGACTATCCACAAGTGTCCTATATATATACATAATAAGAAACCGTATAAGAATCAGCTACTCAAGTGGGTGTTCTACCGCGCCGGGACGATAATTGACACGCGTGCGCGCGACTCCCGGAACAGCTTTCCACGCAGTCCTCGTAAAAAGGGGGGGGGGGGGGGGAAGAAGAAAAACAATGAGGAGTAAATCAGTTATGGACCGGGGATTTATCATTGAATTACCGATGTCAACCGCGTCAAAGTGGTGTTCGGCGGTAAATCATAAATAAAACCGGCGAGAGAATTTAGTCTCGGAGCGTTAAAGTTTTCGAGGCGTGTTTTGCCGGTTCGTGCGCGTATCATCTCGCTTCTTGACCTTTTGTTTGAGGCTCTAAACAGTGTGCGCGGTATGTGTATATATATATATATATATATAGAGGGTTAAAAGGAGAGAAAAGAAGAGTGGGTGAAGGGGGGTAGTGGTGGATGCGTGCGCGCGGTTGAAGAAGAGAGGAGAAGGAGGGGGAGAGGAGGGGGGAGGGTGCACGTGAAATACGATGCTCCTTGACTTACCTGAAACAAATTGTAACCTTTCTCGTATATCCACATTTCATCGGCTGGGTGTTCCTCCGGGCTGTCACGGTGAACCGCGGCGACGGCTGCAGCGGCGTTTAGGACCTGGGGTGGTGGTCCCCGGGTCAGTTGAATCGCCAAGGATCGCTGTAGCAGCAGAAGACATCGGGAAGGCCCGGCTCCTCCCGATCCAGCTCCCTCTCCCAACATCGAGGCCATTTCGAGAAGGGCCCCCGATGCTAACGATCTCGCCCGATCACCCTTCCTAGCATCGCACCATCTGCACAAAAATCAAAAGCAAAGTTTTTATTTATCTCGTCTGATATCTGCATCCCGACGATCGTTCCTTCGATTCGTGAAGTATATATATATATATATATGTATATGTGTACAGCGTCTGATTTTATCCTCGAAACTCTTGAATGGGACTTTTTCTTGGAGTGGAGCTTTTTTGTCCCTATAGCAAAAAGTTCTATGGGCTACAACGAGGCTTATTAGTGGCGGTGTAGTAAAGCTGGGATCAAATGACAGTGGCAGTTCCGACCGCAACTGGTTCGCCGCGTTTGTTCTTATCTCGAATTACGTGCGACCGGGGCAGATAACGAGAGGCGAGTTCGCTGTACCGTTATAGTGGAGTTTGCGAGGGACTCGCGCGTTCGGAGCAGGTAGATCGTGTAGCCTGGCAGGACGCGCGGCTCGCACACGCGATCGCGCAGAAGGATGTGAGAAAACAGAAAACTATCCTGCCTCCGGAAGGATTCGGCCCTTCTTACTTTCCTCTTCCCTTCAGCCACATTCGAGCGCGCGCTCTCTCTCTCTCTCTATTTTCTCCCTTTTATTAGAAAGCCGCTTCCCTGTCACGAACAACTCTAACCCTGATTTATCCAGAGTGTGCGCAGTTTTTTGTCAAATATCTACGATCTTCCTTGAAAACTTGATTCATGGATTTATAATTGTAAATTTATATTAAACTGAAAAACAATAAATTTTTAATACTTTTTTTTTCATGAAAATATCACCATGCAAATCCTTTGATATTGTTTATCATTTTTTTCTTATTCGAGCAATAAATTGTTTTATTATTGCGAGATAATTGTAGGAATCTCCTTTTTAATGAAATGCATAGTTTGTTAAATGATTTTAGCAAATAATTAACCGAAATTTGGCCATATACTTCTTGGTTGATATTCGGTATACGAGGTTAAATGTCACTGGTGGTTTTCTCGATTGGAGGTTGGATCCCCAGCTATAGAGTTGTCACGTTTTCCTTTATTGTATCAACGGACACTACGCTGGACGTCTAATTGATTTACACAACCCTCGGTCTGATGAGAGCCCCCAGAGAGGGTCCGGAGATGATGAGAGAAAAAGACCTTGAGAATTATTGATCAGCGTCAAAGTCTAACATTCTCCCCTCTTATTCCTACGATAATTCACACCACGTGAAATCTTTGTCTCTCTCTCTCTCTCTCTCTCTCTCTCTCTCTATTTATACAATTGCAATATGTATCCAAGTTAACGAATTCTCCCGAGAAAAATGAAGACTCGAACGACCCACTTCCAACCCGGAAAACAAACCAAATGTTCGGTTGAAATTAGCGTTAATTATCCATCCGTCCAATTATAATTGCGTTTTTGATTCGTCGGAGGGAGCAATTATTTGATCAACGGAATGCCGTTACGGGATTATAATGTAAGAAAGTGGACAGTGGAGAGACTAGGAGGTATTACTTTTAATTTGCCATTCGAAAGTTCTTTTCTACGAGAAATGATTGCCCGGCAAAATGAAGGAGTACCGATGGACTTCCGGTGGAACAATGCCATCATTTTTATGCCTCGCAATTAGAGAGGATTGTTCACGATAATTTATCATACAGCAACTATAGAGCATATACCTGCCTATTTCGGCAGCTGCGAAAATTAATTACGTTCAGTCAGGATTGACGACGTGAAATCTTCATCGACCGACTCGACGCATCGTTGCATTAGTCTCAGCTTCCAACTTATTATTCTTACGCGTGAAACCAATGCAATATCTCAGTGGTGAGAGAGTCTACTCCAGACGCGAGATTTGAAAGTGCGCGAATCTAAAGAAGCTGAAGATGGAAAAAATAGGAAGATGGTTGAATAAAACCGATCCGTTCGAACACGATACCACCGCATCTGGATCTGAATATCTCAAGAGATGTACGTTTATAAAAACCATATATATATACGCGTGTAGATAAGAAAACGAACGTTCTCATCTGGATCGATATTAAAGGGGACTAATGCCGATGAACGGATAGTCCAAAGTCTGGGAAAGCGATGGAAAGGATGTTACTCTGCAACGACGTCTATACAGTGATATCTCCAGTGGCGATGGCGAAGCGTTATGTTTTTCAAGAGTGGAGGATCCACAGGACGAGAGATGATAGATCGGATCGAGGAAGAACAATGCACCGATATCTCGGGTGGGGCAATTAACAGGGCGTTCGCTGTAATTTATCAGGAGGGATCTTGAGAAACGACACGCGGTTGCAGGCTTCCCCGCGAGTATCGAGCGTGGAGATAATTATTTCTCGAATGGGATAGCTCGAGAGGTGGGTGTCGAGAAATAAGCCGGCCGGGTAGACCTCGCGGTAGGACGTACGGCGCTTTTTGCGGATCGCTCGATCAACGTGATTTCACCTTGTACCAGTTAAGAGAGCGGAAGGTGCCCGACCGTGTTTCACGGAAAAAGGACTTCCTGTCGCGTGACTCATCGCCGTCTCTCTCAACCGCGCGCGAGCGCTAGAGCCAAAGGATACCATTACCGAGCGGAGGTAATGCTCCTATCGACCCCTAAACTCTCCCAAACGACCTTAACTCACTCCTCTCTGTAAGTACCTAAACTACCAATCGCATTAACAAATTGCTCCTCGCGAATTTACAACCTGAAATCCAGCAATTTCTTAATCAGACCAATTTACATAACCTCGTGAAATTGGAGAACGATTCTTCCGGGCCTTTTCCTCTTTTATACCTATATATATATATACTGTTATATATTCTTCTGATGATTGGCCGGAATACTCGAAATTTGGTCACGTGACTTTCGCCAAAACTTTCGATCCGGCTCATTGTTGGGTTCCGTTCGGACGAATTGGAAGTTGACAAATGAGAGGGGGAAGGAGGTCGAGGGAGGGTGGGGGAGGGGGAAATTAGATCGAGATTAAAAAGTTGATCAAAATCGTCCGCAGAAAACTGTCTTGGGCAATTGTCAGCGGTGGCGTGTAGCTTATTACCGGTTGTAATGATTGTGCTCGGTTCACCGCTACGTGAATAGGTACCACTCTTATGAAACATGAATACGGGTTTGATCTCGATAAAGCAGGGGTCACGACGTTGCCTTCCCTCTCTCTCTCTCTTCAGGTACCCTTTCCATCTCGCTCGAACCACAATAGACATGATTTGTCAATAAATGGACAAACGAAGAGTCCCGTGCGCACAGTCCACCTCTCCAGCACTCGAGGCAGATTTACCAAAAGTCGTAGCACTCTCTGTCGCAGGGTCTAGAATTGAAAATAAATGCAAAATGAATCCGGCTTGTAATGGGACCCCGGGGCTGGGAAGACTGCATTGCGGGAGAAGCGAGCGGAGAGCGGCGAGAATTCAAACGACTCGCGTACGTAAATGGTAACAACGTGTCCATGGGACCCCATAAGATAAGGGACCAGTACCATGACGCGCGCGCGAGTGGGTGTCCGTCTCGGAGTTCTCCAGCCTGGCGATGGAAAAAGTAGGCCGCACGGTTCACCTTCGGTCATAAAGAGCAACGTGTCTTGGGAAAGGCGCGAGATCGCGAGAGATCCACGGGCGAGATCGATCGATCCATCGATCCCTATCGGCTCCGCTTCTTTTCACCACTAACATAGTCGCCCTATACAAACAAGCGTGCAGCTTCGATAGCGAGTCGCACGTGCGCTATTCAATCCTACCAATATGCAAATCCATTCTCCCCCTGTCCCATCAATCTGCATCTTACCGCGCTTTTAACCGATGCTTATTTTATTACTTAACTTATTTCGCTACTGTTCCCCCATTCTTCATTCCGTTCGTATACACGCACGCGATTCCCGATAGAATCTCTTATCGAGACACGTTGGATTGGAGCATACAATAAGTGTTCCAGTTTCTGCTTTAGAATCAGTGTGGCGGTTCAAGAATTTCGAAGAGAGTACCGGAGTACACGGTGCACGGTTGAGGATTTTTCTTTGATCCACTTGGAAGGTGTCAATAAGATCTCCTTTCTTTGGTCATTCCTGAAGTAATTATCGAGGATCTTCGTTTGCTCGGCTCGGAACGATATATTATATGCCTCGTGTGTTTATGTATATACCTACATCAGCGAGATGCAAAAGGATGCATGAGAGGTGCGCTGCATGTGTAGAGAACCGTGGGTGGCTTCTTGATTTCGCTTACTTCACGCGTACTCGTTTCTTCACTTACATTTCATCCTTTCCATTTCGTCCGTCTGCCAGACCATTCTTAACTTATTCTACCTCCATATCTCCTTATTCGGTACAACGGACCTCCATTTCGTAAACCTTACAAGGGATGAGCCGCTAATGTGCATAAGCCCTCATTGTTTTACGATCGAGCATAAAGAAATCCGTGCGTCCAACCGATAAGTCACGATTGCTCTCTCGACAATTAACGCAGAATCCTGCAACTAATTTCGAATTCTCCAATTAAGTGCGATAATTACAAATCTTCTTCATATTCGCACGATATTTATTATATGGATACAGGCATATATAGAGTGATTTTATTAGAAAGCAAAGATTTTCGTTATATCAATGGGCGTCTTATGAATCAGGATGTGACACAAATTTACACGTTCGTGACGCGAAACGTCTGCTTCGATCTTCGCAACGAGCTGGAAGATTTTATTGGCGCGATCGATCCTTTCTCCATTCTAGCAGCTGCAATCGATGTCCGCTACTCTCGAGGTTGAGACTCGCGTGGCTGATGCCTCGACGGAGTGGTTGCTCGAGATTCGAATGACGTAATTATTAATATTCTTTCTCATCCATGCCACGCTGTCAATTTTCCCTAATAAACGATTACCAGTGTCAATTGTACACGCGATGAAGATTTTTATCTATGGAATATACCAAATGATTGGAAGAAACGGTAGCAGTGAATAACTCTTTTAACTTGTTATTATTTATTCTCAAAACATGCAAAGTGTACAAAATATAACAAAAATTTTCTATAGCAGTTCCTATATATCAAATCGAGGGTATATACAGTTAACGAGGATGAAACTGTTTTGGAAACGTAGGTCAGTGTTATTGTAGTTTCGCCAGGAAAAAGTCAAGGTAAGCGGAAAACGCGATGACTTTAATTACCCAATTTCTCTCTCGGATTTCTCGGCTGCTCTTCTCCACATTTATGGCTTCTCGTTTCGCTACTTGTCCGCTGTATTTGGCGTTCCATTAGGTCCTGGCGCGACGTGTTTGATCGGGCCCGTTATTCGGTTTAAGGGAACGCAGCCAGCCAAAGTGCTTTCTAGCCTTCTCTCGCCACAGCCGGTGCAACATCAAAGGGACCAACCAGTATTATGCATCGGTATAAACGGTAATCATGCAAAGAATCAACTTACTCCTATATACCGTACACGCAAAGATCAGAACACTGCAAAAATGTGTGGGACCACAGTCCGATACACGTAAAACACCTTCCACTCAATTTTTCCAACTTTCAAAACTCATTCTGTTCCAAAAAAAAGATGACGAGTGAAGTTTCCCGTATCTCTCCAAAAAATTCCAAGAACAAGAGATTGGTGGATAGAGCGTATAATATAGAGCGATAAAGAGGGAAGGAGACGGTGTGTGAGCATACGTATAATGAGCGAGGCAGCGTATTATTTTGCGCGCAGCGTGGATAAGCTTTATGAATACGCAGCGCCGCGAGGGTACATAACCCTTCGGTGTGTAGCGGCTGCACTGCAGAGGAGCGCTGTGTTCACCGCGCGGTTGCACGGACCACCCAGGACAACGACGCGCGCCTCTCTTGCTTGGCCGCCGCGGCAGTTGGCCATTCGTCCATTACGGGTATCGCTTGCGAGCTTACAACCAGCCAATATCTCCCCCCCCCCCCCCAAGCATCTCTCTCCTTTAATCTTTTCCTCTCCTTATTTCCTTATCGACACCCATGCGCACAAAATGCGCTGCTTCTATTCATTCCTGCCACCGCACACAGAGTCTCTGTCCGCGTCTCGTGTCTCGGCGTCCTCTCCGCTTACCCACCAAGGACGTCCATCACCCTCCTGCACTCTATTCCCCCCCCCCCCCCCCCCTCTCCCTTATTTCGATCCCATCGACGATTCATCGATATATACCACACTCACCAACACACCAGTGCCTCGTCGTAAATATTCCACGAATGGCATGTATACTTCCAACCACCATTTTTCTTACCCCCCCCCCCCCCTCTACTTTTCAAAGTCTCTCTATACTATAAGTGTAAATCAATCTTCCTCCGGACGAAAGGTCCTTTTTCCCCTTTGTGCAAACCTCGCAAATGTATAACTTATTCTTTCTACGCATCCATGATAAAATCCGTTCATCGACCGAGCTTCGTTGTCGCGCGCGATTCTTCGCGACGCATCGCGCAAAGTTTCCTCGAATTGTTTTATGCTCGAAAGGAGAATAAGCGGTGGATCGATGCAAAATACAGCAATGAGACGCGCGTTGCGCGCGCAGGTGTTTCCCGAAGCTGCCAGTTACCGTATCTTCGATCTGCGCGTGTTGAAACGATGCTGGATCATAGAGGAATGGAACGGAACAGCATCGCGCGCGTTCTTATTAGATCTATAGCTGCGCGGAACTATATATATATATATATATATATACACACACGAGAAAGATCCGAATCTGCAAGATACCCCAACCGATCATTTGACCAACATGATCTTGAATTTATCGCCTTCCCCCCCCCCCCCCCCCATCTCCCTTTGAACTCGCTAATTCATTCTTTAAGATCAAACCAGAAGATTGCTCGAAAGTATAATTAATGGATGTACTTACGAGATCCCGATAGCTCATTAATTTAATATTCCGCACTGTTTTCTCGCCTTATCGAAAATCATCAGACTCAAAGTCGTCCTTACGACGCTCGGAATGAATGATACTATATACACTGGTGAAAATGGTAACTCGTGGCGAAACAAGCAATTATATCGTTGGTAGCAACAGCCTCCGGAGTATTCGTATTCCGCGCGAGGAATATTCTCGCTTCTAACGCTCCCTCGACACTCTAATGCCTATTGTCTTGGCTGGTGAGTAAAAAAGAAAAAAAAGATCTACAAGAGCGGCGGCTTTCACGGTACACAGTTTGCTGTTTCTACACGCAGGCGCGAAAGTCGGAATTATCGATATCCGGAGAATCGCGGTTGGGAATCCAACGAGAGGAGAGACGACGTTTGTCCCTATGTATATATATATATATACTCGCGGTGCCGATATCAAACATTATCCCGGCCTGATTTTCACCTCGAAACTCTACGATATATATATATATATATATAGTCTGTAAAGAAGGAGTGAGAGAAAAAAATGAAGGAACACGAGGTACAATTGCGCGTTCCAACCGGGCTAGAACCGTCCATCTCGACTCTTGCGAATTATATTTTTCCTATATACCATTATGTATATATATATGTGTGTGGCATTCCACCTTGAGCAGCTACTTTGCTTCCTGGCGAGGCCTGATTCTCATGTGCGGCAGGCTGCGGGCCGATCGTGCGAGGGAGAAAAAGGCGAGGCGAATTCTCTCCTCCTGGCGCCATTATTATGATTATCATTAGTATCGATATTAGTAGCACATTATACGATACTTTGATTTATTAGAAATGTGAAAAGCAACACGCGAACCGCACGTACAATGCATTTCTCCTATTATGGAATATTATGTTTTATTTTTCAGACCTATACACTGAAAACGGTATTAGGTTCTTAATATATATATATGCTGGCGTGCTTTCATTCAATCTTAACGATAGCACGGAGGAAAGGGGTTTACCCGAGGTAATGATTCAATTGGCCCCTCTTGATGGGACTGTGTCTCTTGCTTCGAGTTGCTTATTGGATTTCCAGCGGTAATCGCGAGTGTCTTTGGAAAAAACTGCGCGGTTCCCATTGAGGTCCCATCGTATCAGCCATTAACTGCGTGCGCAAATAAGTTGGAATAGTTATGAGTGCTGGCATATATATATGTATATTGTATATATGCTACATGGAAGACGTGGCATGTGAGGAATTGTGAGAAAAGTTGCGGAGTGGCCGGAGGGAATAACGATTACGGACGTGGTTACACACGTAGGCACATGTTTCATAGGGTGCAGCTTGTGTGTGCGTGCATGCTGCGCACGTGGATTAGCGAGTAGGTGGAGGAGGTCATTCGTAATGACAAGCAACGGTAAAGCACGGGACCAAGAGAACTCCTCTCCGTTTAAGGATGTCAATTGCGAGTGAACGTTGACTGACCACCCATAGAAATCGTCTATATATATATATATATGAAAAAGCATCGGTCAAGGGAAACATCTATATATATATACCAATGTTTTTCACGATCCTCCATTGCAACAGAATAATTTTTAACAGCGTCACGCGATACGTTTTCCTCAGCATTGATCAATTTGATTTATTTGAGAAACGTTCGATGCTGAAGACACCGGAGCTCCTCTGGCATCGCTCACAAGTAGGTCTCCGCTGGTGATCGTCCTCGTGGAAATCGGGTCTTGCCACGAACAATGCACGCCGCTGATTTTTCAAGGCCTTTCGGTATTAGCCATTTTCCTTGATCCAATTCGGTACTTTTTCGTTATTAAAACTTTCTTCCTCGATTATTTATTCCCATATTACTCTCCTGCAGTCTTTCTCGATTATCTCTTCCGTTTCATTCCCAAACTCACTTTGCACGTGTATACGTTTCAAAGTATTTCACCTCGCCACGAAAGTACTTGATTAGTGTATTAGTGAATTAATTATGTTCTGCTGTGAAAAAGGAGAGAAAACATACAAAGTTGACGAGTAAATATACAGTTAAGTCTCAAAAGTTTGCAGAGTTTTAGCCACACGAAAATTCGATTCGTGCTCCGGAGACCAGGCAGCTATAAATAAATTTGAACGTTTCGCCAATTTCCCCCCTCGCCAACCGGTACATTGTCGCTCGTATTTATAATAATTCAATTAAGCCGTCTCGATAAGTTTTTAGCAATCTCGTCAGAGGCGAGCTTTATGCGTAATGCGACTGCGTGCTATTAATCAACGTTAGATACGCGGTAATTGTTATATCCAGAAGGCTATAAATTTCGTATAACCGTATAAGAGAAAGTAAAATGCTCGAGGGGTGTATCGCAGGAAAACGGCTTATTAAACGCGAGGAGTGGAAGTGTACGTGGGTGCACGGGGATTCATCGATTATTGATTAATGCGTGAAATGCACGGTTTCATTACCGTTGTTGTTCGTCGATTTATGACGAAATGGGTGTATGCGAACGTGAAAGACCAAGCTAAAAAAACAATAGGCAAGAATTAGGCAGCTTGGAAAAAGAGGTTGGAAGAATTTCACCATAATAAATTTCTAATCGAATTATTCAACTTAGGCTAATTTTTGCAGTCCAAGTTCAGGTATGAAAGAGACTTTCTACTTGGTTTGGGAATAATGTTTTGTGTCGAGGATCGTACAAAAGAATTCATAATGCATTGCACTGAAATTTATAATGCACATGTTAGCTATATATATATATATATATACGAGTGGTCGCAAGGTCGCGATTCTTTAGCTGCACGAAACACGTGACTCTCGGAAGAAAGTGGTTGGTTCCGTCGCAAAGGGTCATCGGCTGGGATCCTCTCGTCTTCGGCACAGCGGAGATCGTGAAATTCAGCAAGGGTCGCTTCCTCGGCATAATTGCACGCGTGCGCAACGGTGTGTTCGTCACACGCGATCGCTTCCCTCTGTATCGTTTCCTGCTCGGCCAATAACGGTGATGATGTCGAGTAATGAACGACGTGGACCACCGACTAATTACCATCGCGGCGTCATTCCCTAGAACCTCCGACGCAAACAAGAGACTATAAAATTACAAACATATTTTCACTTTCGATCCATCGACCCTTCTCGTTCATTCATCGACTCAATCATCACCGGAGAGACGTTTATTCCGATTCCTTCCGAGTGCAACGAAAAAGTTTCTATCGTCGAAGCAATGTTAATGACAGAGCGTCGAGGTTGATGGATTTTCTGCATATATGGTTGGACTCTCGAGGAAATGGTATTTTTCTTCAAGGTGCATCTATTGGATTTTGAGGGAATCGAGAAAGGAAACAGCGGATGGAGAGATGCAAAGAATGCAAAGGTTGTTGCTTATATATATATATATATATATATATACTAGACGATACATATAGACTGCGTGATTTTCATCGATACACGCGATCGTGCACCTCTCGATGATTATCGATCCTCACCAGAAGCGAGGCTGCTGCTGCAAAGGGTCTTATTATATTATGACAAATATACCAAGCCACCAGGTTTTCAGGCGATTTTCACTTTCCTCCTAATCTCTGCCACGTGATTGGAGACATGCGAGCCGGTCGACAGTGGAAAGTCAACTTTTTTCTCTTCCTCGTTCTCGGGAAGGATCAGGAAGAAAGTTAGCGTGTCGTGGGTGGAAAACAATCTCGCGTGCGTTTGTAACGAGAGCGGCCAGCGGCAGCCGATCATTAATATCGTCTGCAGAATGCCTCGTTAAGCTGCAGCAACGATTAATAGCATCGCTGAAGACGTATTAAGTCGATGAAATTGTCGATTCTCCCTGCACCGACTCGAAAACTTATGTCTCTCCTCGCCATGGGAGCAGCGTTATACAGCCTGTCGTTAATTCCCCGCAAAAAACCCGAATATCTCCATGCAATCTCTTAAAATCCGATCAGGGGGAGATCCTGAAGAGCCAACGTCTCTTAACAAGCTTTCCCCGATTTTAAGCTAGTGGACGATGCGAGAAACGCCAGTCACGATTGCTTCGCGAGATCGAGAATGAATTTTGAATCCATCGGAATGCGAACTCGATATTGTCCTTGTAGTCTCATTGGAAGAGTATACGTATATATATATATGACTACATCAGAATATTGGGTAATTCTAGAGATCTCTGAAAGTTTCTCCCTCAGCATCCAAAGACATCGAAATATGGACGCGACGGTGGGTGGTGGAAAAGGATCAGAAGTGAATTGGAGTATCGACGCGGGGAGCCGGAAAATGAAGTATTGGCACAGCACAGTGCACGTGATTAATTTTAGTCGTAGGATGAAGGAAAACTAGTGCTTATACTCGGCGACTAGTCCAATTACCGTTAGGCCTGAAACACACGGTGTCTTGTTGCTGCGCGCAGCTCGAAATGATTTATCGCTAACCGCTCTTGTGCGGCTGAATTTATTGGAGCAGCGTCATTCTTTATTCCGCCCAAGCGTTTTGCATGTCATTAACTCCCTGCTCGTTAAAGATAAGGCGAAAGCAATTAGAACTTCCATTACCCCTACGACGCAAGAAAAACAATTTCCTATATCTCGCTCGGTCAATTGTACTTGCGCTCGTTCGCGGATGTATACAGCGATGAAACTCGCTGATTCGTTGGAAAATCGAGTCTCTTGGATGTTCTAATTTCAATCAGCAATCTCATATACCATATGGCATATATATATATATATATATATATATATATATACGTTGATTGGAAGTTACAAGGAACGTCTTGAAATTCTTTTAATTTTCCACGAGTTGTATATCGGAATACCAGATGGAAAGTTGAATAATTCAAGGTGAAATATATAGAGAGCGACAGGTGAGTGGTTCTAGGGTGGTTCCATCAATCTGCCAATTTGTACGTTTAAGTTGGATCGCGCAGCTTTGTAATTCCTCTTTGGTACACGTTTCTATACGGTAAGGCGCTCGTTGGAGGCTCGGCGGTAAAACTGGTATTGGCCTAAAGTGGATGCAGCTTTATTGGCTTGTCGAGTTCACGGTGATTATTATGTACTATCCGGCATACCGTGCGTACCGTAAAGACGTGACTATACGCGCTTTATAGCTCACCTTTGGAACGCGCAACTATATTCTTGCTGAATTCTTATTCTTCGTTCCTTCCATTCCTGCTTACCGTTCCTTCGCTTCTAATGTTTATGCAAATATGCTGCCGTGCATCGTCTCTCCGTCACGCTCGATCCCTCAACCTCTCTTCCCTTAGCAACCCTTGGTCCCTCTTCAGTCAAGAACACGCTTATAACCGTGCACAGTGCATTTGCACCTTCGATTTCCGACTTTCTGCACGTTTTCTCCGGAATATAGGGTGGATCGTGATAATTTTTAATGGAATCAATAATGAACAAGGTTTTTGTTCAATGTTAAGGTCTGTGAATATAAGAGTAGTGGGATGGAACTTTATTTATAAACGTTAAACTTATGATTGTTTGCTAAATTTTCTGGAAAATATGATTTGGGTGAGGAGAACCCAATGGAACATACGAGGAAGATGTTTGGTCGATGTTAATGATCGTTGGATAAGAGGAGTGGGGGTGGAACCAATAAGATTATCGCGTGTGCGTTCCGAGTAACATTCGTGTATCTCGTTTGGTCGCAGAGATTATGGCTATCGCGTTTGTCCCGGACGATAATCACCGAGGGACGTAGGCAGGAAAACACTGGCAGAGGAGCAGCAGAAGAGGAGGAAGAAGAAGAAGCCCCGAGCAGCCGAAGCGGGATTTCATTGCTGAAACCGCTGCACGAGCGTCAGTCGAGCACGATTAACGGCAGTCCTGCGTAACATTTGATGAGATTTTTACATTCCACGTATCTCTCCTAATAAACCCTGAAGAACTCATCCTAAAATAGGTTTCTTCCTCGTTTTCGACGAAAGATTCTCCCTTTCCAAACTCTTCGTAGCCTCAACTGGGCAGAATGATGTATCTTTATATAATTCTCCGGAAAATGGAACCACTTGCACGGTTTTAAACGGAAATTAACTTTTTAAGAACGCTTTTAATTTTGAGATATTGAAAAGTGGTAGAGCCTCGGTTATCTGCTGTTACATTAGCTTCGTTGACATTGGCGAAGTTTCGAAATGAAGTTGCTTTGAAGTGGCGAGAACTTTAGCTCGTTGAAACTATCAGTAATCGAATCGGTGCCCCTCGTATAGTTATACGATTGCTCGCAAATGCATCGATACTGAGATAACACTGGTTCGACGTATATGTGTGTGTGTGTGTGTGTGTGTGTGTTCCTGGAGAAGAGAGTTACGCGACGAGAGTTCAGTGCCCCGGGTGATCAAAAGTGTACGAAATGCTCGACGAGTTTAAACGTTTGTTCCAATGGGAAAGTTTTCATGTTGGCCGCTGGAAAAGCGTGTAAAACGCGAGAGCAATTATCTTTGCTCGATCTTGATGTATTCATTGGTCGATCGACCCACGTTTAATAAACCAATCGAATTAGCCAATCTCCCGAACGTTTCGTTTCATCCCCGCAGATGCTGCGTTTTGATGCTGATGAATCGTGCGGAGGATTATGATTTTTCGAGATACTACATTTTTTGCACTCTCTTATCTGCTCGATAAACTATGATTGAATGCTGTTTTGTTAGAGGACCTAGTTTATAACACTATATAGGGGAATCAGTGCCTTTTTGCAATATTTTCTAATTCAAAAATCAAGTATATTATCCAAATTTTTATTCTATTATTTTCATTAATTTTTATTGGAATAAACATATTTTATTAATTGCTAGATCAAAAATTACTTCAAGAATAAACTCAGTCTGCTGTACTAAGTACTGAAGTAGTTTCATATTTTCAGAACTGTAACTCAACTTGCGATATATCTGTTTAAAAGAGAGAAAAACTGTTACTTTTCTATATTGATATCGTAAATGAAGCAAAATTCAGTAGTTAAAAAATAAATTTATTCGAAAGAAATAATTCATGTTGGCTATGAAATAAAAATTATTTTCATTAATGTATTCAGTAATTAAATACGATCGTTTAGACGCAGCTTGATATAATCTATATAGATATGAAGTTTTCAAGAGATTTAATCCGTCGGGTATACGTAATTAACGCAGCAAATACTTTCCCTCCACAAATTTCTTAAAAACTCTGAATTTCAACGTAAAATGAAGAAGAATATTTATACAGTTGCATTATTGATCAAAAAAAGTACGACTTTTGACCCGTGAAACTGAGTTCCGTCTCTAAAATGATCGATGGTCGTCTGTATTAAAAGAGAAAAGGGTATCGAGAGGGTGCGGAAGAGTTTAATTAGAGGAGTACTCGTCTTTGGCCTTAAATACGACCCCAGGGAAGAAGAGTATGGGAGGAGGAGGGGGGGGGGGGGGGGGGAATGCGAGTGTTTGTCGACGGTAGGGGGTGTAGTATATATATATATATATAGTGCAGAAGAGCAGGCGGAGATGGGAAAGCGCCGCCGGACGGTTCGGGTGTGGCAAGAGGCGAGTCCCCGTGGTCGAGCGATGCCCCTAGCCCGTGAGAGAGCAGCTGGAACCAAAGAAAGGAACGATCGAGAGATTCCTTATCCGAACTTCTAGTTGGCCAGCCGTTCCTGATAACTCGAGAACCGCGCGAGCGAGTCAACTCCTCTCGACTCCTCGCGAGTATATTATATATCGCGTCTCGAAAAGAAAAAATGGCCAATCAGCAGGTTCGATCGTCGAACAATTTGCTCTTTGATCGTCCCCTCCACCATCCTCTCGCTCCTTGATTGATTTTAAGTACCTCCGCTTTTTCCGTAAATTCACGTCATTTAACGTTGAACGCGTCGGATGAAGAGACCGATAAGGACATCGCTTTCGTCCGGCGCGCGCGCTATCTTCCCCCGAAGGGATTTTTCCTGTTTTTACAGCTGTTTTTCTCCTCTTGGATTTCCTAGTGGAGACGCGGAAGAGATGCGAGATTCGCGTCTGCTGCGAATGTGGCGCAAAACTTGCCAATGGGAAAGTAGCGCCGCGGCGAGATAAGGCATTTCTATAGCAAAGCGACTCGTGTCTCTACGCCGCACGAACGCGGAGGACAAAGCCGTTGCCACCACCGAGCATGGATCCTTATCGATCGGATCTCGCTACCAGCGATTATCCATTTAACGTTGAATTTCCATACGCCTCTCCGTCACTTTATTATGTACAGAAACCACGCGAGTCCTGCGCGCGAGCGTCGCTCAACCGTACATATACGCATTATACCTGGCAAACTGGGAAAGTGGCCATAAATTTGGAGAAAATCGACAATCAGATATGATTCTCCGAACAAATCCATCCATCAGCCCGGAGGAATGCTAATGATTTCATTACGCGGAGATCCTCGCTGACTGTGACCTTCGTAGCTATCTTTGCTAAACTCTCGAACAACCTTACAAAATTATTCAAAGAATCTTGCTACGAAATATGCATGCAGTGTGAGAGAAAACATGATGATTTTTTCCAGAGATTGAGAACGGGTTCCCACGATAGATTCGTTAATTGGATGATTCACGGGTTGACCTTGGGCAAATTGATAGAGGGGGGGGGGGGGGGAGGGAGGTTGTTGGAGGAAACGTAGGAGAGTCACGGTGGGTTGGTGGAGGTCTGCATGGGTAGCTAGGGGGTTAGGGTGTGGCCGATTGCGAGATAATGGTGGTTGGTAAGGGACGTTGCAGGAGGTAAAAGAGGAGGAGGAGAGGTGGGCTCCTCGACTCTTAGGGAGATCGATGCCCGTTGGCGAGAAGCCTCCGTTGTCTGCCATTCCTGCAGCATATAGTATATATATACCGTGTATATCTATAGAGCAGTGCGTGCACATGTATATACATAGCAACGTGGTGGACCAACCACGAGGAGATTTGCTCGCGCTATATCCACCAACGCTATCTTTAACCCCCACCCCCCCCCCCCTCTACAAAGTTACTATATACAACTCGCGACCACCTCGTCTTCCTCTCTGTCACCCTCGAGCGTCGTCTCCACCCTTTCACCCCGGCCGCCGACTCCTCCTCGATCCAATCCCCAAGGCCTAAACTCAAACGAGTTTCTCCGCCTTTCGCGCAACGGTCATCAGCCGGCATTAATTATAATTCTCACGCCCTCCTAACAATATCAATCACGAGTCAAAGCTCGCTGAGGAAAAAACGAACGGTCAAACTGGTTTTCTTCCGCGGCAAAAATCGACGAGCTAGGTATATATTTGTCGCGTGTTCACAGGGGATGCGTTTATACGCACAAATTAGAGTGGCGAAAGAAACTTGAAGTGGAAAAAGCGGTTAATCGCTGGATCGATCCGAGTAAAGAGGGCAAGGGAAGGAACGAAGAAACACCCCCGCAAGAAAGGCGGATGGTTATTGCCAAGGCGAATGGTGGAAAAAGAGTTGTGGTGACGCGGTGGGGGGGGGGGGGGGTGGCAGGAGGCTCTCTCGTCGCTCCTCGCGCGCCTCGCAGCTTCGAGCAGTTTGCAACGGATGGCAAAAGGAGAAGTTGGCGCGCTACGGTTTCTTCGGCGAGTGTCGGTTATGGCGATGCTATATATAATTGAATGGACTAGCCGATGGTCTATTCAGAGCCAAAGATCGGATCATCGCGGCGAGGAGGAACTACCAGACGGTCGGCGCTTTTTGCCGTTTATGCTATTTTACTAGCCGCCCGGAAGCATGCCACTCAACGATCTCGAATTACCGTTCGAGTGATACTCCCGACAAGAGCTTGCTATTCAACTTTATTGCGATTGACTTTAGCTTTTTCCTTCCATCTCCTCCTCTCCCGTAATAACAGCCTTAGAATTTCTCTTGCCAGAGGGATTCTGTACTGGCAGATTCAACAACGATCGTTAGTGCTAATTAAGCGCGTGAATTTGGAAATCTGCTTCTCGATTGCAAATGGATCCGTTTGTTTTTCTTATCGAAATTCGCTGTAATTGACTTTGGTTTAATTTCTTCTTTCTTTCGAGTCCTTGTAATGACAAACTTATCGAAATATACAAGAACGATCGTCCATCGTCTTATAGATATATACATATATATATATATATATTATAGATGCCATTAATTAGAAGAAAATTAGGGAAGAAAGTAGCAACGAAACGAACTTGACAATGAAACGTCGGTGGTTTTGACGTATCTGGCGTTGTAAAGTCGGTTGAACGCAGGGACCCTGACTGTTTATGTGGTAGTAAATGGGGGTCGGGAGAGAGGCTGGGAGCCCACCACGTACCGCAGGACCGAACGAGCACTCGAGTCTTTAAACGGAGTGCTTGGCCGTTGCTTCGAGCGACGAGGAAGCGTGTAAACACGCTGGTCCGTGCGTTCGCCTTCGTTACGACTCTGTGCGCGACGGACGGACGGTTCCTCTCGTTGCGGGGCACGCGGCAGGATTTTCCGCTCGATCGGATCGATCGCGGCTCGACGATTACGCGACTCCGAATGCTCGGGATAACCTCCTCCAACATGCCCCCCCCCCTCCCCCTCGTATCCTCCAGCCCCTCCACAACAACCGTTCAACATTAACTCCATGCCGCGGCGATAATTCCATTTGGATCTTGATTTAAATCAGCACGACGGCCCTTGATTACAGGCCGGCCGGCGCACCGAGACGAAACGCGATAACCAAGCAACGCTACGTCGGATTATCCACCTGAATATACTTGCCGCTCGCTCGCACACGTGCAAAACCTCGACCCTCGCGTCCATAACTCAGTCTTTCAGCTTTACCGCGAATTACCCCCTTCTTTATTAGCAATGCACCATCTTTTCTCTCGTATTTTTCTCACACCGTTTTAATCCACGCTATTTTTCCCGCAAGCGCGCGTTAACGTAATTAAATCTCCTCCAAATGGATGATAACTCGCTAAGATATATATAGGTATACCGTGTATCGCTCGTCCATCGGCGAATCGCTATCTCGCGATTTTCGTAGAGATAGTTGGCTTTATCGGAGCGTGAATATTTCTTTGTTTTTTTACCTTTGGAAAAGGACGTTGTGTCATGCAGTCGAAGCAGTTTGCGCGTGTCTTTCCGAGAGAGCGAGAAGGTTTAATTGCAAAGGATATTACGTAAAGGAGGAAAAGATTGCAACGCGTAAGAAAGCGTGGAATCGTGCGTTGTTCGGGTACGCGATATGCCACATCGATGTATCTGCCGATCTCAACCGATCTCGAACGACGATAACGATTCGATTCGACACGAATCCGTACATTTTAAGTGTTTCTTATACGTAGAGTGTGTTGTATGGAGACTGGTGCGGTTACCGATTTCTATAATTAAATTAGGTACAATTAAATCGGTGCTGTACGGACAATAGCCGATTTATGCCAAGAACCTTCACTATACCGGGCCAAAACTTCTCGTACAACTCCATCTTCACCGGAAATCATCGTGAAAGTCCTCCCTTCCGGCTTTCCCATTCAGCCTCGATGGAAAAACACTGGAAAAAATGGTTTCTCTCTTTTTCCGGCACTCGACCAGCCCTCCCCCCAGCCCCTTTACCTCTTTTTATTTATTAGACTATAATCCAATAACGCAGAAAACTATCGATCATAAATATTACAGTTTGACATAAATTACAAGGTCGCTACTGTGTCGATGCGTTGCGGAAGAAAAGGATCGAGGGTTGTACTTGGAAAACGCGAATATTATCACTGTTTATTAGTCGTTAATTACTAAATTAATTAGGCGTGAAGTGGGCTGAGTATCGACGGAGTGCATCCAGGCTCGTTAAAGCTTTACAATGTTGGTAAGGATAAGGGGGTCAGGTGGAATGATGGAGCGGTTGTTGGATGGGTGGAAAAAAGAAATTGTCTCGTAAATCGGTCGTATAACGAATAAGAGAGCATATCGTTCGAGTTTTCCATCGTAAATTTCGCGTAAATTTCGTTCCGGTGGCATAGGCGAGATGCATCGAGGAGAACGAAGTCTTCTCGGGTGGCTCGATGGATCCGGACGAGTGTCGGTCGGCTCTTAAGAGGTTCTTGCTGGCGATGCTGATGGGTGAACGGGTGGGGGTGGGTGAAAGGGAAAAGATATACATATATATATATAGAAAAGAAGAGAAAAGGGAGAGGTAGGAGGAGCGAGGGGTGGAAAGAGACGAATTCTCGGTCGTCAAACACGACGAGGCACGTCAGAGACGACATTGTCCTGCGACTATATACAGCACGTAAGGTCGCCATTGTTCTTCGTATTCGGAATGACAATGTCGCGGCATATGGCAGGGTCAGAGATTGTCTGCGTGAGCCAGTTAACTCGACTCGGCATTCTCTGCCTTTTCTTCATACTTTCTGGTACTTTCTACGTCCATTCTCCTCCCGTATACAGACGACACGCGACCGGCTACATCCTTGGTCCATCCGTCCTCCCGGTCCCTGCATGCCAACTGTGATACAGCACAAGACGTATATATATATATATATATATGCGCCTTTCCGTCTTGCTCCTCCTCCAAAGCGAAACTCTCTCCAGCTTTTCACGAATCTCCGTCGATTCTTCTCTTCCTCCCAGGAAATCGAAACCATTTTTCCAGGGAATTTTCATCTTGTTCATATTTATCTATATATCTTGTGTACGATGGAAGATTTTTATCGAGCATCGCGTTTAAATTCTGTACGCGCCGAGTTGAAACGTTCTCCGACATAAGATACTGTTTGTTTTCGAGGCAGACGCACGGAGAGATACATGGCAAATTAGCTTGGCTCCGAGAATGCGTCTGGGATCTTGCGCCAGCAAGGCGTGTATCTCACGTTCGATCGTCGATTTACCACCGAGTATGACTAAATTTGTAATTTCATAATTACACGATCGGTGCTAGAAACAATTAGTCGTCGATTAAATCTTGTTTGCCCACGGTAGCCTCATCTCTATGGTACATATTATATATATATATATATATATATATATATATAGATGTGTGCATACCGTATAGAGTCGTCCGAGACGATGACCCCGATCGAGCATCGCAAATGCAATTAAACGTACGAATCGGATGATAAATATTAAAGGCTGCAGATATTCCGTCGATTAAAGTACGCGCAATTAAAGACGCGAGCCTTATATATCAAGATCTTATATATAGCTATATATACTCTCGGGGCTTAAATTGTGTCCCGATGGAAAGCAGAACGCCCCGTTTTCCTTCATCGATCATTAGTCTTCGCGGATAAAGAATATTAAATATATACATTGCCCGAGAAAATATCGTCTCCTCGCGCGGTGTATACCAATTATCCACACTTTAATAAGAAATTTCACCAAAAACCTGTCGATTTTACCCAAAGTCGATTATATGCAAAGAGCTAATTAGGTTTTCGGCATGCTTTATCGTCGCGTTGGTATATCGAATCGAAAGCTTCTTTTGTCGGGACATAAACTTTTTCATCGAGAAAGCGAGTTTCGTGACTGGGACAAAGTATTTTATTGTGATAAAATCAAGGATAGTCTTGTGGGTCTTGCCGACATTTGCCACGGTTCTTTCGAGAAGAAAATGTTCACGAGCGGGAGGGAGGGAGAGAGAGAGAGAGAGAGAGAGAGAGAGAGAGGGAAGGTTGGCGATAATTAATCGGGTTCGATATACCTTGCCGAAAACGGTTCTCCATGCCGTAATGCATCGGTCGTTATGCAAGCCAGCACATGCCTATAAAAGGTGCACGTGCGGCCACTCTTTTCAATCATCGAATCTACATATATATATATATATATATATATATAGAATAGTGAAAAATTCGAGCGACTCATCCTGAAAACTCGACTCGTTACGGAAAATTAATAACAGGTTTCCCGATGCATTTTACAGACTCTCTCTCTCTCTCTCTCTCGTCTATGAACAACATAATTATATACATTAACCGTGCATATTACTTGCTTTATCGTGGTCATCTGCCTGCAAAATGAATAATCACAGCTCCAGCGTAATTAAGGATTAAAAGTGTTACCGTTCAATATTATTTCAACTTGATTGTTTGCAACTACCACTTAACGCATTCATATTTCATCCGAGTTCACAGCATGATTTATCCCTGGCTCTATTAATATTCATTAGTACCGTCGAGTCGTTAAAATTTTCAACATTCGACCGAGTCATCAAACTGCCTCGCGATTTGTTCCCCTCGTCCCATATTTATAGATGCATATTAATATATATATATATATATATATATATATATATATAAGTCGAGAGTGGTCGTATAAATTCTATTTGCAAATTATTTTTGCCAAAACGATCCTCCTCTTGATTTTGTAAAAATAAAATTCTTATCGTAGGTAATAAGTAAGAAGTTTATTTCACAATCGCAGAAATTTGTATGGAATTTAGAATAGTGTTCGATGTTGGTCGTATATAGCTAATTGGAATTAGGTTTCTCGTGGGTCACATAGAATCTCTCCACAGCAAGTAATTAATTTAACAGTCCGTATATACGTTTTTGCATGACTTGATGAATACGAGAGAAGAAAAAAGATTGCGTGAAACATGCGAGGAATGTAAATATATATATATATATATATATGATATCCTTGCACAAATTCGTCTACCTCTAAATATAGTTTAATTTCTCAGTTAATTTTATTTCGTCGTTATTCTCCACTGGTTAATTCCTTCATCGAATATTCTCCATGAGAATAAACGATAATGGAGAGAGTAAAGTTTGGACTATTGGGAGTTAATGGATAATAATTAATGAGAGAGGAACTGTGGTTGAGAACCCCTTGTGTATTCGAGTTGAAGCAGGCTCTGCGGAGACGATCGAGTAGGGCAAGGTGGAGGCTTGGGTGGCACACACACACACACACACACACACACTGGAGAACGTGCGGTCTCCCCCGTCCCCCGTATATATAGATACCGTATATACCAACCTAACCCAACATAATCCGAGGTCCCTCCGCGCAGCCAAAGCGAACGTTCTCACCGTTCGAAAACCGCATCGATGGACCTGTTTCCGCAGAAGCCACGCAAAATCCCTAAGCAATCGAGAGTTTGCGAACCTCTCACGCGCTCCTCATGCAGCTACTCTCTACCTGCGCGCACACCTCGACCACACGTCTCTCGGCAACATCTTACAAAACACAAACGACCCAACCTCCAGCAGCTCGGAATGGACGCTCGATTCAGCGGAATTCTATTTAAAGAACTGAACTTTACAAATCTCGCAGGCTCGTTTTATGCGTAATTAAAGCGATGAGCTCTGCACGGGCAACTCAACCGTTTATTATACATGCATATACTTTGTAGAATTATAATTACCGCTCTCATCTCGCGGTAATCAATAGCCCATCTCCCGCTGTGCGATGGAAACTACTAATTCGTAAAGTGAACGGGTCTCTGAGAAGATTTAGAAAACGCGCAGGCATAATTCCTTAGACGGACGCTGAACGTTCGATGCTGAAGAGAGGACTCTTTTATTTGCCGCCGGTCATTTGCACCAGAGGATATATCCGATATCGTTCGAAAGTGCTCGTATACGTGTATATATATATATATACGATATTCCTGATAGTTTTCAAAGTCCGTTTGTAAATAGGCTAGATGGCAGGCTGATAAAAGCGAAATTAGGTCGAGTTCTTATCGAGAACGAATATTCCGAGAGTCTCTGATGTTTGGTCTATTGTACACATCGATTTCGTGATGTTACTGAACGTCCCCGTAGTACCGTGACGTAGCAGGATGTTGGGCTAAGGGTCACCACCGGAGATAATCATCCGATCGTTGGATCGACCGATTCTCAGAGAATTTCTCGCACTCTCGAGTGTCTACATTTTTTCAACAGCCTAATCGAATCTCTGTATATGGAAAACACCGAGTTCCACTTACAATTTGTCTGGCGTTAAATGAATCCGGATAATTTTCAATGTATGAAAGTGCGGTAGTAGGTATATATATATATATAGATGCGAGAGGAAGAAGATTGTGGGATTCCTCGTACAGAGGCTGCATGGAAACGTAGCTTGTCCAGATGTTGGAGAACATCGAAGAAGAAGAATCGGCAGCGAGTATCATCGGCCAGAATCCACATGGGCGTTTTAATAAGCGAGTCGAGAGCTGAATATCTCACGTATGATGCTTAGGCTGCAGTTATATGCAGGTTGGCCCCGCCGTTGGCATGGAATAGGGTAATCTTGATATCTCTCCTGTGTGCGGGTGATACGCTGCTGCGGAAGTTCTTTTCCGAAGTGGGGGAGGTAGCTCGATGAGGTTTCGATGCCAATATCAAAAGCGACTGCTATATATATTCATTGGGAAACGTCGATCGTTGCTGATTGATTTCATCTGGTGAATCTTGGAGATGCAACATATTAAATGCACAAGTCGATCGACCCAATTAGGTGCACTCGCGCGGCAATAATAATTACACCGGCCCCAGTCTCCTCGTTATCGTTCACCGAAAGAGACGATCGATCGAACGGCCAAAGGCACCGATCGATGTTATTACCGTCCATCTCGCACGTACACACGCGCACACACGCACCTATACCCTCCTCCCCACTTACAAAAGAAACGCCTAAACGATCACAGATAAGTCGATCGTCCAGCAGCCCCAAGGTAACGAGTTATGAAATGCAATTTGCATACGACCGAGATTCGACCGTTGGTGAACCCGATGCGTCCAAGAAGCGGGCCGATCGCCAGAGATCGGCCGAGATCCCATGAAACCTGCAGCAGCTGCCGAATTCCTGGCAACCGCACATTTCTGGCACACCCAGACCAGACCAGAGAGTATATCCCACTCTCTCGTCGAAGCAGCAGACTTTTTTAAAACTGCATTCTTTCTCTTCGACCTGTCCCACCTCTTTTCCTTATAGATTCCCTCGATCGACTTCTTCCTCGCTTTCTTCGTTCGTTCTTTTTACCATCCCTCCCTGTGTTCCCATCTTATTCTCGCATTTCTCTTCAGCGTTTGAAAAGTCTGCGGAAAAATGGTACAAAAAACCAATTTTATGGAACGAGTCGATCTTATTACCAGGTTCTTCGCTGTAAACAAACCCGGTGGAGAACGTCGGGTATTTTTCTCTTCAGCCTCGAATCCAGAGTTTCCGGTTTAGCGACGCAATAATCGCGTTACGTTGATCGATGATCGCTTGCCCCTGCACGCGGAGCATTGGCTAATTATCACGGGAAATATTCATATCCATTAACTCCTAATCCTCAGAAGCGATGCGTTAATCCCGAGCGCCTGGGCTACGCGTATTAATTAAGCCGATTAATCATTATAATTTGAACACAATATCAACCGCCTCGATCGCTTAATCAAGCCTGCCGATTGCGGTACTCGAAATTTTATTGCGTCGTTATTCCCTGTTCCGCAAAACTTTTGCGCGAACTGTATAATATATAAAATACGATGTACACGTTATTGTGGTACTCTGGTTTTCTCCGTACCGAAAATTACAGGTTGCCCTTGAAAAGGGTGAAACGTTACTTTTATAGAGGACTCTCGGCTGAGAAGTTGACGTGAAAGCCACGTGGTAAGTGGTTGAGAAATTTAATTTGCAGGGAGAGGAATATGGTTGGTTCAATTAAGCGTTACGAGAATGCGCCGAAGGAGGAAAGGGGGATAGGTGAAGGGACCAAAGTTCTCCATGGTGTTGGACTCGGCAAAGAAGCGGCGAAGTGTGGTTTTTGCGAGGGAGGAAAGTGCGAGAGATTTTCCCGGAAGTTGTAAGAGCTAGGAATCTCGGTAGCCCACCGTGAGTGGCTCCTTTCTGACTTTCCGAGACGATCGGCGGCTGCCCGAGGCAGCTTTAAGTAATGCGAGGTCGCGACCTCGTCTTTAATCGCCGATTTATCGCGGAGACCACGAGGAAGATGAAACGAGCTTCTCTTCTTCGTCTCCTTTATCCTTCTCTTATATATATATATATATATATATATATATAAACTCCCCCAACCACCACCAGTTATACCGCTATTCTAATATTCCCATAGAACCGAAGCACGCACGACCGGTTGAAATAATTAATTCCGCTTACCGAACGTTCGAATAAATCGTCGGAGCGATATTTCAAAAATCTAGCCAGTCGTTGTCCTTTGTCACCTTTGCAAACTTCATCCTACCGATCAGAGACAGCTCCTCGACTTTTTACGACGATTCCTTTGAAACTTTCGTTTTCTCGATGAAAGCTGCAATGACGATTTTTTAACCGGTACATATATATATATATGCGATTTAACGTGGAATATTGAATTTTCACGGCTTCATTAGGACTTATTCACGGCGGATGAGTGGCGTTTTGTCGATCGCCGCTGGATACGCGGAATGGATAAGCGATTTGATCGAAAGGATCGTTAGATCGCAATATGTAAAACATATGGGGAAACTCGGAGTAAACTTGTAGCGCAATTATTTCCTCCATCGGATATCGCTTTGGCTACCTCGAGCACCTTTAATATTAGTCGGGAGTGTACATCCAAGCGTGGTCCACAGGGAGATAAACGAATTGTAATTAGAAATAACGATTGCGCTTGTTAAGTCATTTTTCACCTTGAATTTGCTCGCTGCTTCTCGATCGTTACGGATCATCGTGGGTGTGGTATGCCAGAGTGGAATGCGACTCGATTGGATTTCGGATGCTGCATACACGGGGCGACACGACACGTTCGATGCGTTCGAGCGTGACTAGTTAACAGAGTGTGTAGGTGAAAAACAAAATCCAACCGGAATTCTGACCTAGCAGAGATCGATCGAGTTCGATTGTCCGTTCGCTTTCGCGTTTCCAGTGAAATCACTCGGAAGTTGCTCGATACGTTGCCCTATCGCGGAAAGCACATCGTCGAATCTACGCGGTAATGATGTCTGCTAATGGCTTGCTTCTACCCCCCCCCCCTCCCTCCCACTCCTACCATTCTACCTTGCTTTTGCCTTACCTTACCTTGACTTCTAAACTTGCTTCATTTATTCTTATCCCATCGCTCCGTCTCGAACCTTGCATTCCCACCTTCGTTCGGGACTCACCGATCCACCCAAGAAACACGGTGAAAAATTTACGATCCATTTATTCTGTTAAAGATTACTGTCTATATATAGAAAATTATTATTCATCGAACTAATTTTGTGTGGAACGTGTTGCTAAAGCATTCCTATTAAAGTGTATATATAGATTTATTTATTAAATTTTGCTATCCCCAATTTTTACTGAGATATCTTTTATATAAATTTAAATAAAAGTCCATCGTATTTTTGGTATTCTGTATTATATATATTTGTCTAGTGATAATTGGAATCTGTATTTTTACTGATAAGTTTTCGTCAGGATTAAGTAGTACATTGGTCGTGTCACGAAAAAAAAAAAAATCTATTTATATAAGAGTCTTTCTAGTACAAGAAACACTAGATAAATTTCGGTTTTTTCATACGATGAAATGGTGCAAGGGCCTAAGATAAAATTTCAACTATATATCTAAGGATTATTGTCGCGATAATGTCGAGAGCTCGCGGGACTTTGTACGGACGCGGAAACGGGAATGACACGGAGCACCCACACACGTCGAGGAAAAGTCACGAAGCGGAGAGCCGATGAACTTGGAGAAGTTCTCCCGGTGGCCTGGAAGTTGCTTTCTCATAATTACATCCCGCGGCGGGAATGCATCTCGCTGGCTGGATATAGTGTTTGCAATGGAAGAAAGACGGCGCGGCGTCCCGTAATTCTTTCGCGGATTCTTCTTTCTCTCACCTGGTTTTATTGCTATTATAGTTAATTTATCGGCGTTGAATCGTTCCAGAATGGGATCGAGAGAGGAACTCTTAAGCTACGTTTCCACTCGCAACGTTCGATCGCTTAGAAAACTGTCGAGTGCACTGCACAAATTTCATATTTCTTTTTTTAAACAAAAATACTTCTGGTCACTTTGAGCGTGTTATAAAATGTGTTTCTTCCATTAGCAATTTTCTTTATTATAAGATGTTATTGTTTGAATTAATTGAAACACAGTTTCTATATAATTTATATAATTACACACACAAATTTATAATGGGAATAACGCATCTGATAATGTGTACAAATTTTGAATTCTTAGTTTATCCTAGCCTGCAACGATTTTTATCGTGAAAAATGATAAAATTGACCGATAGACAATGTTAAAAGTATGCATATGCAATACTTCACAGTAGCCTCACTGTCACTGTGTTAGTAAGCACAATCCCTACATAGGGTCACTCTATTTTCAATTTCCCAAGCAAAATCGATGCAAATTAGAATAGTATATTCGCAAACACATAAGAACTGATTAAGATTATCTTTTTAGCTAAGCTGCATACAAAAAATATCACCTAAAAATGTTTGG
Organism: Prorops nasuta; assembly: GCF_024137725.1. NCBI lineage: Eukaryota > Metazoa > Arthropoda > Insecta > Hymenoptera > Bethylidae > Prorops > Prorops nasuta. The sequence continues at coordinate 7,372,203 of NW_027116803.1, read as the reverse complement.
ACCGTTAATTGTGTCTCAATATTATACAAGTTTACGAAACAGCTACATCTCAGTATTCTGTGTGAACAAACGCTGCAAGTGGAAAAGTACCTTTAATTACTTTTCAAGTATACAATTTAATATACAGAATGTATCAATAGCAAATATAAACTTTTAAGGATGATCGAGTTATAGAGGAGTTAATTTTGATCAATTTTTGAATCAACAATGACCCACTGAGCTACCAAATATTCTTTAAACAAATTTGAAAATTCTATTTATTTCAGTGTGGCCGAGCCTTAATCTACACACCATACACGTGAAGACACCTGCGCTTTCCAAGTTAACGACTATTACACTCAACCTACTACTAAATGATAGATAACTTGACATAGTATTCCACCAGGTCGAGGACGAAAAATGTTCAAAAAAATGTTAGTCCACTGATCTATAGCTCTATAAGAAAATGGCTAAAAATGGCATAAATGACGACCCCTAAAAATGTTCACACGTGTCACATGATATACCTCGTACAATATCGTAAGGAGGATTCGCAGCCTTCGACCGTCCATAGCAATCACAGAAACTTTTTTGTCCCAGCATTTATAATAAGCTAGTTGCGCAATACACTCACGCTACGCACCAGCCGTTTGCGCAACCGCGGCGGCTTGTCCAGGAAAATATGTACTTTGCGTTTTATGGATAATAACTTTTTACTTGTCCAGCTACGGAAGGTTAAATTTCACGTAACTCGGCAGGACAGTGCTGTATTATTGCTGTAGTTGTCAACGGGAAAACGCGTAGAGTACGCTAGAGGCGTCTGAGTGGAAGAGCTACTGCATGCAGGAAACTCTGTGGAACGACGTACGACATGTTGCGAAAATAAGGTCGTTGCTTGTATCAAAAGCATTAGCAGAGTACAGCAATTAGTCGAGTGTTGTACTGCTGCGGTATATAACCGAGATTCTTTCGCGGACCTTTTCGCAATGCGCCAACTCTCCCGTCTAATCTATACTTATTTCATCTAAATTGCGAGACACTATCTGTCCTTATCTTCTTCAGCAATGGTGCATCCGAGGACGCGACAAAATCTAGCTCACCCAACTATGCAACCGTAAATCACTCAACTGCTTCGAATCTTTCGCAATTCTTGGCAGAAATTTATTCGAAAATGATGCGCAGATGTATATATATATATAACACTGTATATCGGTATAACGTTGGGAGAAGCGGATCTTGGTTCCTTCGGATCGACTGACCATATAGCAATTAAATATATGCAATTTGTAGTATAGGCTACGTCACGATCCTAATTATTGCTCGATAAAGATATGAGACGAGACGGGAGATTCGTTCCAATCAAAGATTTCGACGAATAATTTCAAGGGGCAGCTGATAATCTATGGACGAAAAGTAACGAAACATCTTTGTTGATTTGTCCCATATGTGATACGACGTAGTTGTGCTATAGGAAAGTTCGCAAAGTCACATAATGACTCGCGCTCCACCGACTAATTGACCCTTCACTTTTGCTCCACAATTCCTTCGAGAATTTCTTATTCCTGCACCCTAGACTCTTCTCTCATTCTCACGTCTTCTTCCAAGAGGAAGAATATGTGACGAGCGAACGAAATTTAAGCTTGCACTGCGATAACAGTCGGTCCAAGAAGCCAAAGGAGTCTGGGAAAGAATCCTGAAGAGCCGCGGCCAAAGAGATTCGAGCATCAAAGTAACGGCACAACTTACACACACACCTACGTCGCGTCTACCTCCTACCTATACATATATTCCTGCCAATTTATCCAAGCGGATGTTTGAAAATAAATTCCCACTTCGATCTCTCCCCCCTTAACATTAAACGCTGTATATGTTCAGCATTTAATCAACGAGTCGCGCTCTGTCTGTTTATCGCAATTGCGATTCCTTTGGCAAATATTGAATCCTCCATCCTCGAGACTCTACACTCCAATATGATATATGCATATGCACTTTCTGAGAATTCGTTTAACACAATAGGAACGAGCAACTCCCTCGAGTCTCTCCGGCTATTGTCATTTTCCTGAAAAGCTTTTTTCCTTCGACGTATACGTCGTTTCTCTTTGAATAAATATAAACTCGTGGTGTATCAAATAAGCACGAGGTCTCACTGATAAACCTCTTCGAGGAAATTATCACCGTTCCACTAATTCCCCAGAGGATATACCCATGCATCGAGCGCGTGTGTTTTGCAAGGTTCTTGGTGCTTTTGTATGGAAACGAGGCGAAAGGTCTCGGGTGTTTAGGTGGACACGGGGGTCCCGTCGAGGAATCGCAATTGCGCACGACCAATGTTTATCTAGCAAAGACGTAATAATACACGGGACAAACGAGAAATTTGCATTCTATTAACACCGCAACACGAGTCGCGACCCAGGCTAATGCGAAAAACTCTGCACGCGGGGGGGGGAAGAGTGACGTTGCAGAAGGCAGCAGCCAAACAGCGTAAGTGGAAAATAATACTTGATGACGTCACGGAAACATGTCGTTTAATTAAATCGACCCTAGCTCATTAACACCGCCAATGTCCCATCTGCAGTGTCCATTATTATAACGAAACAATTCCCCCTACACCTTATAATCCTTTACTCGCCATATTTGTTTCTATAACAGCCTCTCGTATGTACCAACGATATACAGAAGTACACAGATTCCGCTCCTTCATTTTTTAATCCGTCCAAAATTGGTCCGTTGGAGAACAAAGGGCCTTTATGGCAGGATTGTATCGATTGCGTTGGAAATCGAGTACCGTTTCCCACTTGACCCCTTAAGCATGAAACCCTTGTGTTGCACATATCGGGGATGCTTTTTTTGGCTGCTGGCATTTTGGCTCGAGAGCCGACGAAATTCGAGATGGCGATGACAACGGCACGTGTATCGTAGTCGAGGTTCGGAGTAACGGCACGGAGCTCAGCTGATTCGTGTATTGTGGGGAGAGTAGGTGTGCGCAAGTGTGTGTGTCTGCTGCGATATAGAAGAACTGGTGGGAACGAGCGAGAGGCACCGGCTAGAAGACGTACAGAGGGCGATCCTGCTACGACCGTTAGCGGGCTTCAAGGATATCCTGTGTCACGTGCAAAGCGAGCTGCGTGAATTACCAGGACGAGGAAGGAGGAGTCCGCTTCGTGGACTCGGTTAAGAGACTGCAGGGTCTACCGTTGCGGTAGAAACGATGACTCCAATCGCTCGGTCAAAACCCTCGTTAAACGCGACATTCCTGTGAACGTTCTCTCTCGATAAATATACCAAACTTCATCCGTAACGTGGAACGATGAAGTATAATATATGTCACGTGACTTATCGATGCAGTTTACGAGAGACGCATCAGGCAGGATTTGGTCACGCGTGGAGTAGCCTGAAATCGGTAGGAATATTAGGGTCCCGTGTTTTGGAGGATCGAGGTAAACGAATATCGCTTATCGTTTGTTCAGCTGAGAGATTGGGAAACAATAGAGAGGTCGATGACCCACGCGGTAGTCGGTATCTGGTTCCTCCCTGTGTCTCCCCAGCCCCTATTATGTTTGGCTGTGTACTTTGTACATGCAGCGAGATCCCTGTGGATATTTCTAGATTTTTCGTATGTATATTATTGTGCGTATCCGCAGCTGGACGAGAGAGCTCCCACAATAACGAAATGGGACACTCCATTAATCGTGGTGGAAACCGGAAAGCGAAGAGGTTACAGGGTTATCGGACCATTTGCTGAGGGAAAGAGAATTAGTTGCGACAAAACGAGACAATCTTGCTCGAAACGTTCCCTTCTTCTTGTGAAACTTCTTGAAATTATATATATATATATATAATCTAATATAGTGTACACTTTGTGGGACCTGCAGATGACGTCATTAGAGTCTCGTCTATATATATAGCACCTGATACTTTTCGTGCATAACAATGATCGTTTCTTTTCTCATTACTCGTTCCCACCTAGCAGAGAATCAGGCCAGGCAGAGCGTTGAATCTCTAGGAGGAAATTTATTGGTCGAACGAGTATAGTCAATGGCTGTGAAAATACGCTTTCTGCAAATAAAACGACTGGTTTTTAGAGTAGACAGGCCTAGTAGTAACTAATCCCATCCATTTGCATAGATTTAAGCTGGGATCGTTTGGTCGCTGCTGCGGAGAACGTCGATTTATGCATCCAGAAGATATTACTGATAGGGAAGCCACGAAGAAGAGGAATAAAGGGCGGAGGGAAGGAACATTTGGCGTTTTCACAGTTTCGGACCAAACGAACCGAAAGTTGCATCGGCCTGGAAGAGGTGGGGGGAAATTTACGGTGAATCTCGGTGAGAGACAAGAGTTTTCGAAAGGAACGCAATTGATGCTGCACTGCGCTATAATACCCACGTGTGTACATATATATATATATATATATATACACACCAACTAAGCAAACCATCGCTCTTAAAGTAGGTTCTCAGTCAGTCAATTTCGAGATGCCACGCTGTCCACTCCAGCTATTTTCCCCTTTCTTTCAGACCATCTTAAACATCGTTTATACACACACGGATATAAGTACCGAGGAAAGTAAGTTTCGGAAGAAGAAAAAAAAGCTCTCTTTCTTCAGCAAACATGTTTATTTTTTTCTACTTCAAACCGTGCGCGTGTGTGTCTCTCGATTCTGCTTTGCATATATATAGCTGTATATATACATCGAATGAGGGAAACGAGGCGTGGATAATTGGTGATTTTCGGGAGTTTCTCCGGCGCGGTCCAACGAGCTTACTCCCATTGTGAATGGGCCACAAAGGAGAAGGAAGAGAACGAGGCATTCGAACGCAGTTTTTGGCCAATTGACAGAAGTGAAAAGCGCAAAGTTTGCTCAACGTCTTGTTTTCGTGAAATTTGGTTACTCGGACGTTGGACGGGGGGGGAGGCGAGGGACGTACACGGCGAGACAAATAAAGGCGAGCGCCCGGCCGAGCGATTTTTCAAGCGTCAAAGAAGGACGCCTGGAGGCACGTTCTCCTTTTATCCGGAGTGTCATCTCGGGCCAGACGTGCGCCAAGTCGGCCGAGAAGGATCTCGAAGAGGAGGGGGGAACAAATCTACGCAATTATAAGGACGCCTTGGGTACATGTAACTTTCGTGGCCGCGCGGCTAAAAGCAAAAGCAAGAGTGAGCCGATGCCAGAAATCGGAGCCGCGCGCGAGGTACTCCGCAGAGTCCCGGGGCTTTCGAGATCCGTTTTGCGCGGAGAAAGCATGAAATTCGAAAGCCCTCGAAACTTGGCGAGTTTACCGCTGCCCCATTCGGTGCAGCAACCCGTGCGAGAACCATCGGATGCACCAATGACGATCTTGGCAAGTCTACCTCCGATCATCCCCTTTCTCTTCAGGATCTTATCGCGCGACTCTCTCCCTCGATCTCGAGTACCCTTCGTATCTGCAGAGTCCTACACGAAACACTCGTTCGACAAAATTCCATCTGCCGCATCGGTGAAATTAAAATTCCATCCCACTCGTCGGTGTACAAACGAGAACGTGCGAAATATCGAGGTAAAAGGACGAAGCTTCATCATCGTGGTTGTATAGGCAAGCCAAAGAGAGGAATTACTCTTACTTTTCATGGCGTAAACCGGATTGGAAAAGTGGGTCTGGATTCTAGCGAGAGGAGAATGAAAGAACGAGCGAGCTGCTCGGGGGTAATATAATTACAAGCTGCACGGGATCCCGTGTTAATGACAGCGTTCCGTGTTCGAGTGCGTTCAGGTGGATGTGTCTAGGAGGAAGAGGAGCCGTAACGGACCATGGTGAAGCAGAGCTAGCGAGCCATGGACGGTGCGTCTCGCCGGGAACAGCAACAAAACCGTATATATATATATATATATATAGCGAGTCTGAGTCATCGTAGAAAACCATAGGAATAAACCACAAAGATATCCAGCAGGAGAGCTTTCATCATCGAGCAAAGGAACGGTAGGAGTTGGGAGTGTAACTTGCAACATTCTTCTTCTTGCGATATTGCGAGAGAAGCGAGTATGATGGATGACTCGAATCGAGTGCAGCCAACAATCGGATCCTTTCCCATTGTCCTTTGCTTTTCCTCATGAAAGCACCCCCTCCTGATTCCCCTCGACACAGTTGCATATCTCACCACGACTGTGTTGCGTCTCTGCAAATAAGCTCTTCTTCTCCCAAGGTTTCAGCATCCTCACGCCCCTTCTTGCCCTCGAACACCCCTCCATCATTTTTCTCCCGGTAATAATATCCCTAACGGCGCATTAAAGCCAATTCAAATAGGAGCTAAAAAATCCCTACTCGACTTGGACTAACGATCAAACGTCCATTAGATAGTCATTAATCCAGTGTTTTCGTCCGCAGGCTGATTAACCCTGATGCTCCAGCTGGTAAACGTGTATAACCGAAGTAGTTCACTCCGTCCCCTCCTCTCTCTCTCTCTCTCTAATGTGAAATTCAATGAGAGAAAGAGAGAGAGAAATCCCTGGTTCATTGGTTAATGGATGAAAGATTATCCCAGAGGTATATATATATATATACAAGTGTTTAACTTTCGTTCATCGGACTAAATTTATTTTTCTTGGAGTAGAGGGGAGGGGGGGAGGGTATAAGATGAAAAAGTTCATTGTCCAAAAATGACTTTAATTTCGTTGGAGATCGGCGTAATTGCGGCTAATTAGCGGTTTCTCGCAGACCCTTCTCAAGCATTTTATCAGATTGAGCTCGCGCCACGGGGTTTCGCCAAGTCGGAAGGCCGTTTGATAGATTCTGAAGCGCGCACACGGTTCTCAGCAACGTAGTAGAAGATCTCACGTTAATGACAAGATGTGCCTTTGGTGCAGCGCGCAGGCACATCGTAAGACACGACACGTATATACGTCTAAGCAAGGTGAGAGACGAAATGGGGAGAAAACGGAGGAAGAGAAAGAGTGCTAAAGCTTTCTAAACAGCGAAACCGAGCGCTGCTCCAGAGGGAGGGAGAGAGAGAGAGAGAGAGAGAGAGAGAGAGAGAGAGAGAATAGTTTTCTGAAAATGTTCGTCAAAGACTGCAACGAACCAAACATGTTCCATGCGAGCATCGAGGAAAGATCGCTCTTGACAGGTCCGCTTTGCAGGAAGTAATAAAGGGGAAGGGTATAAATTTCGCGAAATAGCCTGTAAATTTCTTTGGCACAAGGAACCCTGCTGGTTTTACCTTTTCCATTATTATATCTATACTCTTCTCACTTAGCACTTGTAAGTTTTCTACTCGAACAGAAAAAAGAAGCTCTCGCGTGAAATTCGCGAGTTATCGCGCAAATGGGTCGTGGCGTGATTGGCTTAAAAGGTATACATATATATATATCTCAATCAATATAGCAGCGATCGTGCATGCGGTTAGCTTCGTTCGTTCCAAATAGAATTTCTAAAAGCATTCGCGCGCCACTCTGTATTTACCTTGCAAAAGGATGCAAACGAGTTTGCCCGATCTGTCTGTAATCTCGCGCCAGCGCCGATGGAAATGGAACGACCAGGTGTAAATAGCGTCAATCTCCTGGCAAATATAGCCTCTTAACGGCAATACTAGCTAATTCAAAGTAACTTACTCCGTGGAGCCTGTGTGCCAACCAACGACAATTATATCTCGCCATAAATTACATTAGGATCTACTAATACACAACACACGCGCGCTACGCACTGAGGATATTCACGATTTTTCAAGTTATCACACTGTATTTGAAAAGACTTTTTAGTTCAAGATTGAGAAAAGCATTGATACACGGCACAAGCAAACCACGCGCATTGACGTTTTTCACGATTATTTGTTCAATCTCCCAAAATACAATGTGAAATTGAACAAATAATCGTGAAAAACGCCAGTGTCTGATGCGTGTCTGTATTGTATAGAAACTTCAAAATTTATGGCTATTTAATACGATCGCGTACGACGGGCCACCGACAAATAAATTTTGCATTACTATTTTTTTTCAAACTTTTAACTTTTGCCAAGGTAAAACTATATACTTGCCTAACACTTGGATTTCACTAATTTTTTCAATTGTGAAATATTTTATTTTACTATATTAATTATGCTAGACGATTTATGTACTTGCCGCCTTTTTCACAAGCGAAACTCGTTTTTTGTACTATTATTTGTACCTTGTGTTTTCATAAATCCAAACAGTAGCTTTTACAATAAAAACAACTCGACTACTTTAGTCAAGAATAGAAGGAATAATTTTTTCTCGAAACTTGAAAATCTTGCGAGGAGCAACAACGAGTTGTAAAGCGTGACGATGCGTACAAATAGACTTACAAATGCGCATATGGGTAAAGGGGCATGGTACAAGTTAGCCATGAAGAACTGGACGATACAAAAGATATATATAGGCCCGAGGGTCGTATTTTTCGTGAAAAAATGCGAGAAGAAAAGCTCGCTTCTTCGTGATTACGCGGGAGATTACGGTGAGCGCCGTGAGAGAGAATCTTTGATGTATGGCAAAAGACGTGAAATTTATGCTAATCCAGAGGCAGACAAACTTATGCGTTTCTCCGTTCCAACGCACATAATGGTCGCAATTCGGATATTAGTCTCGATTTCTCCCCCACTCCCCAAGGCATATTTAACGTACGCTCACCAATAACGTTTCCATTTGACGGTCGAATCAAGTGCTTGGCAAATATTACAAATAATCACAGAGAGTTTACACTGTAATAAGAATTTTTTCAGCCGGACACACGCGACGTTCATTCGTATATTCAAACACGTATATGTATATATTGCGAAAGCGTTTCTTCCTACTGAATAATATGTTTGTAATTATTGCTTTTAAGGGGATAACAGGGGGAGAGGGGGGGGGGGATTTCCCGTTTTACGAGAAACATTGATGAAACGCGTAAGCTATATATATATATATATATATATATAGTATATAAACAGCATAAGAAGGTCCTTGTTATCAGTGGAGAGATTCGAGTTGTAGGTGGATCGACAGGTAAATACGTCGAGCGAGGCTTAGAAACCTCGTTCCACTTAAAGTTTAGCGATTCCGCAACTTGGATTCCGCGTATCGAAAGACGGCGTGCGTAACGAGCGGCGTGCATACGTAAATTATAATGAAATACGTGATCCATCTCGCTGACGGAGAAACTTGCGAGCGCGCGCGGCGCGTGCTGCATGCTTCTCGGTTCTCCCCCGATCCGTTTAATCCAATCGAAACTTTCAAATCGACGCGATGTCCGATTTTCGAGCCGCGTCAACACACGTACGGGCGGAATGCAACGGGTAATTATACTGAAAAATTGAGCAAAAAATAAGCATAAACTTGAAAATATCACGTGCCTGGACGATCCAGAAGGGATCGCTTGATATATATATATATATATATATATATTACGAGTAGGAACTAAATATGGCCTTCGTCTCGTTCTACATCGCCCGTGAAGAGCGGAGATATGTGTACGTATAGAGTCAGGGTATAATGTAACGTCGTAATGTATCTGACGCGACGTAATATAATACGCCATGGCTATGGTTATATATATGGCGTTACTATTTCACCAGAGTCACGATAAAATTTCACTCGCGCGCACTTGTCGTCGTCGTTGGACCTTCGCGATAATTCGAGAATCGCGGAAAGTTCGCAAACTGCCTGCGCCATGGTGCTGTAAAAATAGACCAAGGTTGTGACAATAAGAGAGACGCAATAACCTTTGACGATTTTCACTCTCTTTCTTTCGAGGTGCAGACTTTTCTCCCTTTCAATGTGTGTGTTTTTTTTTCACTCTCTCAACAATGACTGATTATCAAGTTGGCCCAATTAACCGAGTATATGGAAGGAAGCTCGGAGGAGTTGGTCAACGTTGCGGTGCGCGTTCTTCCAGGTTGATAGAGCCATTGCGAAAAACTAGCGGTCATAAATAAATCGTGGAAACCGTCCGGTGGTGGCTGACCTGGATTTCGAGGCCGAAAACTCTGTCGGTGACACGCGAGTAATTATCGACAGGAATGGGGAGCAGTTGTATACGTAGCGAGAGGACTGAGGAGACCGGTCTCGTTAATTGGGACAATACGAAGGAGTTTCCCTTCTGCCAATCGGACGAGTAGCATTAATAAGGCGAATCGCGTTGAATGGAGAACCAATCCCTCGCGCGCACAGTCTCCCTGCCACGCTTTTTCATCGCTCTTCCGTCGCGTTAATTGCCTCTGCTAATTCCGCTTTTCCTCTACTATATATATATATATATAGGATTCTCGTTCCTCCGAACCATCTCCCGTTTACGTTTCGACCATCCCATTCGTCATTCGAGCGATTCCAAAGAAAAGCCTTCGACCAATATATACATATATATAGCATATAAGGACTCAATTTACAAAACACCATTAATTCTCATCCAACGCTCATTTTCTTTCACCTTCCAATTACAAATGTCGCGTGGAGAGTCGTTACCATGCCAATAGTGTGATTTGGACAAAAACTGAGGTGCATCTATAATAAGCTGCAGATTAGCAATCGCAATTAACGTTGGATCACAGCGAAAGGATTATCCACTCGCGATATTGGCCAAAGCGAAGAATCAAGAGACCGACTCTCGATGGTGCGTTATATTATTCAAACGAGCCTTGTCATTTTCTTTTCAACGCCGGACGAGCATATGGTAGTCTTGGTGTCTTTGGATCGCGTAGGTGCGAGCGGATGAGACTCGACGGAGGAGGAGGTTCGTGGCAATTAGTCGAGGATCGATGAAAGGATCTCGACTTTGCGTGCTGCCAATCCAACACAACGGTCTCTCTCCTGCTGCAAGCGCACGCACGCATGTTCGCTATATATATATATATATATATACAGAGCTCCTTGTTCATCTCGCGGAACTGAACGAGCAATAGCAAAGAGCATCAACGACGACAGCCTCTTCCTCTTTGGCGTTCTGGTTTCTCGGATGGAGCATCGACCAGTCCCCCTTCCCCCTTACTTGGCCAATAACGCGTCTCTTACCGGTCGACGCTTGTCTCCGCCGCCTCGCCAGTCCTCTTCTTCTCTTTCCCTCGTAGAATCCAAGCGTAGGAGAAATTACGCCGGTCTTATTTGAAAAGCCGACGATCCTTCTCTCATTAGCCTCGTTATACCGCGACGGAAAACTCTCTCGCGCTCTATCGATCCCAGAGACACTCAAAATCGAACTACTTAACGAGATGTTTTGCGCTTAATCAGCCAATACCTCTGCTTCTTCTCTCTTGCTTCCGCAATTATTTCTGCTAATTAGTCTATTAACGGAGATCGCGTATAAACGGCTTAATCGAGGATCGCATGGATTAGCAAATACTGCCCTCGATGACTCTGCAAAAGTCTTAAGAATTCAGGGGAAAAACGTTTTCAGCCTTTCTGGAATAAACATGCACCGGATACTATATGTCGATGCAATGGATTTCTTCTCTGGGTTTCTTCATCCCGCAGGACCCAACTTTTGCGCGAGGCTCGCTCGAAATTACTGCCACGAGGACGGAGAAAAAATGGAGAATTCGATTATATACGGTTTCCTTGATAGTTTTAAAGTGTATTTGTATAGGAATGGACCGGCATGGAATTCCTATCGAGTTTTCGAACAATTAAACAAGGTTGATTGTGGTTTCCACGAGACGTTCACCGACAGAGCGATAGCATTGTTTACCGCTGGAACCGATCTCGCGTTCACGCTCGACTTCCCCTCGATTCACTTTCGATCGATTCACTCGCCTGTCCGAATTATTCCCTGCCATTTCCCGCCAATGACTCTATCCAACGACTTTTTGAACTTGAGCCAAGAAAAATCAACACCTTCGATCTTCGTCCGTTTTTCGACGTGAAAAACACTCGTGTTTTGCGTTACCTCGTGGTAGGAACAAGTGGCTCGCGACTATTGCGCAAGACTCTTCGAGAAATGGATCATTGTTCGATCCGAAGGTGTGTACATTGATCGAATGTAAACATTTGTTTCTCCGTGTAATTGTAATGGGAGATAGTATTTTTTAATGTCACGCTTTTTTGGGGAAATTAATTCTAATTATATCCAGCAAGGTTGTATCGTGTCAACGATTAATATTTATTTGGCAAATATGCACGAACAGAATTATCATGTTTTTATTAAGAAAATATAATTATCTCAATACTGTGTGTGTGTGTGTGTGTGGAATACAGAATTTATTCTTCATCTTCCTGAATAGATAAATAGCTTCTTGATTTAATTTTAAACGTTCTTGATTTAAGTGACTTGTAATTAATTTAATAAACGTTTACTAATTACAATCGTATAAAATTTACTTAGTGTCAAGTGATTCCATGATTTAATTAGTTCGTACACTCCTCGATTGATATTAATTAATATTTCTCTCCGTTTAGCAAACGTTGATTAAACGAATGAATTCACCTAAATTACAAGGACATTTAAGATTAAATTAATAAGCTTATATTATCGTTCGAGGAAGATAAAGAATAAATTCTCCATTTAATATACGGAGAAAATGATTTTCTTAATAATATAGTTTAATAATTTCTTCCGTCCATATATATATATATATATATATAATAAACAGGATGTAACTTTCGAGTCTAATCTATAGCAACATATACACACGCAATACAAGCTATAATCCGAGGCTCTCAATCAGAAACCAAACGAAGCATTTCACAAAAGCAACCCTATATAATTAATCACGTTACCCCGAAGCTAAAAATAATTCGGCGTGACTGACCAATCTCTCGACGTAAACACTGGCAGACAATCACGAGGGATGCTCGAGATCCATGCGGGGTGCTTACGTAAATCGCAATTACCTGCTGGAAAACTTTCGCATTTCGCAATTACATCTTTCCCGTATCGTTGTCAACCGACTGAAACTAATAAACGTTGGGGATTTTAATCAGAATGATATAAATAGAGATTTATAACCATCGTATTACGTCGATGGAGAAACGATCGATAAAACCTGAAGAAAAAAACACCAAACTACTGCCCACGATGAAATCGAGACCCTGAGAAGATTTTGAGAGAGAGAGAGAGAGAGAGAGAAATTCTTCGCTTTATCGAATCGCGAGGGGCGTTGCGAAAGAAAAAATGTCCGTTTGTAATTTGTGGAACAATGAAAGAATTGCGTGCATTGTTTACAGGGGAATGTCTCGGTTGGAAACGCGGGTAATTCTCGGCAAGAAAATGTAGGCAAAAAGATATAGCGACGACCTTCGACCCCCCGGAAGACTTTCGCGGTTCTGGCAGTTGTGTGATTCCCTTCCTCGCTACTCTATATGGACCCATAGGCATGCGATATATATATACACACTCCTCCCAAGAACAATAGCCATGCTCGTCCGTGAACACTTAGACACGGTCAAATTGCTGATTAACCGAGCAACGAGTTTTCCTACTCCGTTTCCCTTCGTTTCGTTTCGTTTCGGACGGAACCCCGTAACCGACAATAACTCCCGTTCCGCTACTAAGCAAGTAATCGGCAAATTTATGCGCATTCTCCAGCGAGCATGAATTATTCAAGGAAAACATTGATTTTATAGCTTAAACTCACATGTTGCATCGCCGAGTCTCGAGTATGTATACGGTTCCACTATAATTTATGCCAACTCTCTTCACACTCGAGAGTCTCGCGGCCTAAATCTTCAATAATAGTTATAAACGCGAGAATAAACGCCGTTTCGTGACATTATTCGCCGCACGATCGATAAGAAAATTTCGCAATAACGAGCTAAATAATTATAGCACGAGCGATGATGGAATTTTAGTTAATCGAGCGTCGCGAGTGCACAGCTTCCTTTATTATCTACCTATATACATATATATACACATCTTGTCTTCTCGAGATTTTCCTTCGACTTTTTCGGGCTATATACCATAAATGTATACGATGCTATATATACATATATATATAATAGCTTACAGGAGGGGCTAATCGAAGGTACATCGAGCAACCGCTGTCAATGATGCAGCGCACAAGAAATCAGATTAGTCGAGCACCGGAAGTTTAGATATATATATATATATATAAGTATATACGATCGCGTTTGAACGTCCATGCAATTAAGCTTATTCGAGTTTGCGATCGCCGAGCGATACGCTAATTGAAAAGATCGACCTTGGTTCGAGTGATTTCATATAGGATGAATCCGACACGTAACTCTGCAAAGATTCATCCGTGCGTACGTTTCTTCGATTCCGCTCGGTGGAAACTCGCTGTCGATCCTTCCGAAGCTACCTGTTTTACCGACAGAGTCGGAAGGACTCCCGACGCACAAGCCACTCGGATAAGAGCGAGAAAAACCGCAGCTATCGATCTCTACATAATTTCACCTTTGTTCAATTCCCTAGAAAATGATTTCCCTACTCTTCATCAACGCGCGATCGCCTTATATAATTTTTTCCTATACAAACGGATCGACTCTTCTCAATTCTCTCAAGATTTATTTCAACGTTCGCGCTGGAGACTGCAAAATCAGCTTTCGTTTTCCTATATTTACGTTTGTGTGCGTGTTATACATGCGCGAGTCTATGCAGAAAAGTCGATTCTTCGGGATTCGATGGAAGGCTCGAGTCGACCTTGAGAAACACGCGAGTCCCGCGCTAAAAGTCGAGAAAGTCTGGCGCTTCGTCACTCTCTTGACTCACATCGAAGGAAATCTATGTTTTTGCCAGCGGTGAACAGAACACCTGATTTCGAGGTCACGTACGCGTACAATTGGCTGCCACGGCAACCACCGCCATGGATTTCTTTTCTTTTCTTCTCTTTTTGCACACGAGAATCCTTCCCCACTCTACTCTATATCTATATATATATACACAATATGACTCCGCGACGGAGGAGACTTTAACGTTCCCGTGTTCCGTTTACATAAAATCACCCGCGTTACTCACGTTTGAGATTCGCTCGTGCGCCAAAGCTCGTGCAACGTACGATAACAGCGAAAGAGTTCAAAGAAATTTGCAGACTCCCCGCAGCTTAATGCACGCTCGTCCCCCTTTATTTTTCTTACACGACGCTCCGACAACTTTATCCGCATGCAAATATTATATTATCAACCCGTACTCCTTTATCGCGTCTCTTGTCACCGCGGAACAACTCGCTTTACGTTCCAGCAAAACAAAAACACTCGACATAATTTCCATCGCGCAATTTTGTATCGATGCCTCAAATTTCCTGTAGAAATATTCTTCGCGTTCTTCTTATCTCACAATATCTATATATATATATATATATATATATATATCAATTGCTTTGCGAAGTTCAGGGAGGCTGAAGAATATTGAAAGTTTTCAAAGGAGAATAACTCGATAAATGAAGGGTTGGAAAATGACTGCGTCTACCGAGTTTCTTCGCTCATTTCCACAGGAGCTGCCGAGGTTTTCAAGGACAAAGTTTCGAGACCACGCGATTCCAGGGATTAGCATGTAGCGCGTATGTTTATATACTTGGCGGGATAATAAGAGTATGAGGGATCGCGGTAATTTGGCCTCTCAACTTGCTCGCCAAGATTGATCGTTTGTGCATGGATGAGGCGGGAGGGGTGGTGACGTTGGTGTTGGGCCAACGGACGACTTGGAGGAGGGGGGGGGGGGGGACCTGTGATGGCACAGAACGCGTGACGACGCCGTAGTGCAAATTGAACAATATACATATATATATATATAGAGAGAGGATAGGAGAAATATAGTACGCGCATGGTAGAATAATGCGAACGGAGAAGAGTAGTCTGCGTCGCGTCTCGTCGCGTCGTCGCATCGGGTCAGCCAGCGTAGTCCCGAGGTCTGACCGCTCTTGACCTTAACGCGGGGGGAAGCTGGAATTTATCGTTGAAGGACTCGACGCTGGCACGCAACACTCCCGCGGCTCGCCGAGATCCTTCAACATCGCGAACACGCCTCCAAATGCCCCTACCAGTCCCTTTTTTAATCACCGCGATGGACGCATCAACGATATACATAAACAAACGCGCCTCTGGATCGAGCACCCTTCCAATTCTCACCGGAATTAGTCTTCGACTCGCGGTAAACACGAAAGCATTTTTTGCTCCAATTACAAACACGTTTGAACGATACGCGGACTCTGATGTGCGTGTACAAGAATTATAGCAAACTTACCGAACGGAGTATGAAATCGCATCCAAGGTCAATCGCAGTGGAGTAGATTTGGGTTAAATGCGGCGTCTTCTGGGAGAACCACTGCACAGATGCGGCAAAAGTGCCGAATTTTTCAGAGAACCACTGTGGACGGAGAGGAAGGTGGAGGATGCTGGTGAGAAAGGGAGAAGAAGAGGAGGAACGAGTTTTCACTTTTACGGAGGGCCTTGCGCACAGTCTCTTCTGGGTTCAAAGAGAGAGAGAGAGAGAGAGAGAGAGATATTGTGAGAAAAAGCACTGTACGGATCCAACGCCACGCCACTCCACGTCGCGTCGCGTCACGACACGAGAGTCTAAAGCAGAATTTCGAGAGCACGCGAGTTTTATCGCTGGACACACGCCGGATTGGGAAGCAAAGCGGGACGCGCGAGCGGAACCTGCGGAACTTGCCGAATGGTGCGAGTGTGCCGTGTGGTGGCGACTGGCGAGCGGGACTCGGCCGACTCACCGAATCAACCAACTCGGACTCGTCCGAGAGTCGAGTGGAAAAAAGTCTGCTCTTTAGACCGGTTCCTCCCTCTACCCTTCGATTCCGAAACACTCGGAGAGAACAATCAGGGACAGTCTCTCTCTCTCTCTCTCTCTCTCTCTCTCTCTCGAAGCTCCTCACTTTTTCCCCCAAACGTCTCGCGGAGGGCTCTTTCACGCGAATCCTCCGAAAAACCTCACTCCCGATTGAAAATCACAGCGCGATCCTCGACAATTGCCAGTTTTTCCACGAGCTCGATTCTATCCGGCTAATTATTCGCTCGGATCGAGTCGAGTGTCCTTGCACAGCGCAATAATCCTTCTCTTTTGCGAAACGTATGCTCTCTCTCGAATATCCTCGTTACGAGTGGGTTACTGGCCGGCTCTGAATCTTTTCTTTATTCTTGCCAAGTAATATTTCACCGTAACAGGTCCAGGTAACAGGTTCCGGCGAGGAATACACGTATACTCCTCGCAGCGCTTCTCCGCCCAGTCGAAGGATCCTTTCGAAGAGAGAGAGAGAGAGAGAGAGAGAGAGAGAGAGAGAGTGAAAGAAAAAAATATCCTTTCTTAGTCCTCGAGGATCCCGCTCCGCTCCACCCTCCACTGAGCGAGAGCGAGGCTTGGAGAGAGAAGAAGAGGGAAAGAGAGAGACGAACTTTTCGTGCAATGTTCAAAAATCCAACGAATTTCGGGAATCGTACGAACCGTCGACGCGAAGAGAGACGCGCTTTCCGGTGGTTGGCGATGGTATTAAGCGAGAGGGGCGGGAGGGGGGAGGAAGGGTGGCGTGAGAGCGTGGAGCGAGCGATGCGGCATGTTCCGAGTGAAAAACAGTGACAGGTGCATCGGATGCGGCTAGCCCGGTTGCCGGTTTCGTACTGAGGGGCGCCAGGACGCCGGCGACGGGACGATGCTACGACGAGAAACTGCGGCTGGCTGGGGCCAGTGGCGGCGGAGCCACTAAAAATTTCCTTCTCTCGAGAGAGGGGAACGGCGCACCGGGCCGCGCTCCCAGCGAAACGCTGCCGCGCTGCTGGAGACGGCCTGGCAGGAAAATAAGCGACTGCCGCCGCCGGTGCTCCCGCTTCCTCGAGGTGGGGATCGAATCCCACTCCGACCTCCGATATCCACCTCCACTCTGCTTCCATATCCGCACCAACTATCCCACAATCGGCGCTCTTGGGAGAGCGAGAGAGACTTGTTCCAACTCGGGCACACTCCGCACTTTGCAATTTCCAACGTTTCATCCCGATGGACGTTTCTGCCCGAGTTCCGGTCCCCCCCCCCCCCCCCCCCTCTTTATGTAGCACCACGCAAGACGACCAACCGATGATCCGCAGAAAAACATTTAATCGTCCTCGTTCCTCCTGAAAATCTCGCAGGACCACAAAAATCCATCGGTCCCGTGAAATCTCTTTCGCTACGATTTTACTCGGCTCCCACCTTTTTGTCGCAACGACGGATAATGTCTGCATCGCAGCGTCGACCGACGCGACCCTCGAAATTTCAACCGCTGCTCGAGAATTAAGCGATCGAAGAGAATCGCGCGCGTAGCGCTGTGGGAATAACGATGAGAATTGGACGTGAAGAATCTGGTATTCGCCACACCGCGGAGAGATTGTTCTCCGGCGCGAGTTCGCTCGGGATCGATAATATGGTAATGAGCGCCGATAACGTGACGGTAATGCGCAATTATGTCCGATGACTCGACGTACGTGGGCTTGATGATTTTCGAGCGATCTAATTTCATATCGACTGTGTGTGCTATAATTTATATAAGCTAATATATATAGTTGCGGGAAGGTTGGGTTCCTCATCTGGTTCCGGTAGGCTGATGCTGGCAGAACCGGACTGGGGCTGCAGGAACGACCGGCAAGAGCAGCCGATTCGCAGAAAAATCTAATAGTTCCTGTTCTTTGTGCTAAAAATCTTTGCTGGCTTATGCATATTCCCGAAGCGGTCTTCTTTCGTAAATCACTGCAGCGAGAGGCGAGCTTCTTGCTCGGTAAGAAATGGAAATCGACTGAATCGTTTGTACGACGCGGAACGATCCGTCGAGTGAACCAATGCACCGAGAATAACAGTTCATAGAGAGAGAGAGAGAGAGAGAGAGAGAGAGAGAGAGAATTTGGCGCCGTCTTCCCCCAAAGCCTCTGTAATCCAGCGCAGTCTCCATATTCGATGGATGCCAGACGGCCTGCTGGCATTCCAAACGCAAAACCGGACCGGGTCTCTCGCTCTACGCGAATATCTCTCTATATGTTCTCGGCGAAAAAGAAGAGTGCTTCTCGCAAGAATGCAACAGCCGTGCTAAAAATATACTTTCTGACAAATGCTTTTCGCCAAATTCCCCTCCACTCGTGCACTTTACCCCCTTTTTCTTTTCCAAGTATTTATTGTCAGCTGTTATATGGCCCAAGCCACTTCTAATCACTCCGCACGCGATCCATCATTCTTCGAGTATCCACAAATTCGCCCAATCACGATTGATCTTGTTCCTTTTCTCTTTTGATGAAATTGATTTATCAGGCTGGAAGCCACGTGGTAAATAAAATGATGTATCTTCTATGTGGATATATAGCTCGAGTTAACTACAATTTTTCAGCTACGTGATTGCAATGCGTAGCGTACAGAATAATTTAAAGAACGAAGTACTTTATGTTTTGGTAAATGATGAATATAAACTGATCTATATAAATATTTTTATATGTCAAATAATATCTCTTTGACTACATATGGTATACTAGAAGAAAATTAACTGAGTAATCAAGGAAAAAGAAAATAAAAGTCTGAAAAGATTCGTATAAGAATTCTATGAATTTTAGATTTTTCCAATCATACTGCAGTCTCCTATTAAATTAAAATCTGAATGCATACAGTGATATTGATTTCATCGAGTGTATAAATAAACAGAAATACACTAGCAAAACTACGCTTTTTATACTATTCTGTCAAATCTATCAGATGGTAAGAAATTTTTTAATTTGTTTAAATTATACTCTCTTGTAGCAAATTAAATTTTGAATACATTGGTAATAAGTTTATCAGGGAGTAAAATGTGATTAAAGAATATAAAACCAAGTCTTTCACTTCAAGGCGTGTCTTTGCTGATATTTATTTTTACTTAAATAATTGTCAATAAATATCATGAAACTGCTCGTCCATCCTTGACGTATAGTTAATTCCATCAAAGAATTTAATACGATACAAGACTGCATAATGTACAAAATTTAAAATATAACTAAAATAAACAAAGGGTTGTACGCAAAAGTATTATCATTTTACCTACTTTTAGTCAACTTATATATTCATCTCTTTCTAAAATTCATATCAGCCTAAAATGATCAAATATGATATGTTTGATTATTTATTCCTGGGCCACCTTGTGCTGTGTGCGAAATGTGGGCCTGAAAACTGGTGACTATATAACCTTGACTACATCTTCCACAGATTAATACCAAGTGCTGCGAAAACTTTCAGCTTTGTATTTTGTATAATTATTCTTCAGCAACATATCATTTAAAAACACTGTTTTCCTATGGATAATCGCAACAAAGATCTCGCAATTATATTTCCATTTCCAGCCAAAACCCTAAATTATACAGAGTTCAACACTGCCATATTTTTTCTAGCGCTTTATTTTTAATCCCCGGTTCGTTTCACCACTCGCGAGAAATTTTCTGCGCGTTTGGACACCGTAAGTGTGTTTATTCTCGCTAAATCACGCCTCGCCGTTTTTATGGTGATTCGGATCGTTGAGAAGAAAGAAAGATTTTTCAGCGAAGAAATATACGACGAGTGGAAGAAACTAGGGAGAAAAGAAACATGGCTCGACAGCTGTTTCATCGTCGAAAAAGAACGAAACGCGAGCGTTACTATAGCAAACTGCCATCGACGCGAGGCTTTTGCGCCTGTATGGGTGGGTGGGATTTCTGCGGATATAAAGGGAGTGATCGCAAAAGGGGACGAGGACCCTTTTCGTCGAGGGTTGCCTGATCGCTGCTGAATCAAAGTGAACCGAAATTTTAGTCGGAGCTCCAAGCCTTCGACTCAGCTCTGGGAAGCTGTCTGCTTAATACGACTACAACAGCAAACTTCCTCCAACATCATTATCAGCTGGCAAATAAAGGATCAATCGCTCCATCTTTCTTTGCTATCACGTCACCTATTATAGCATGGAATGATGCAAAAGTCTCGACTCCCTCAAATGATTAAATAAAAAATATGTCGAATTAAATATCTTATTCAAAAAATAGTACTTGGAAGAATCTATTTATTGCCTTTATCAAATTTGAACTTCTAATACAGTACAAAAGTCACATCAAAGATATCTATATAGAATTTTTAATGTAAAACGATATATACTCTTGTGTAAATTATCTTTAAAGTTTTGTAAAACACCTTTAAATTTTTTATTTCATACAGTTATTTACGAGTTATTTTGATTTGAAGTTGCATGTAAATTTGGGTTTTGCTGAGGTAGTATGCGTGATCCTCATGAATACACTCACGTATTCACTCTATTGTACTTATAGTTTGAAGTTAAAATATCTCGTAAACGACTGGATGGAATGATAAATTCGAAATATTTTTGGAAAACTCTTGTGATAACCTGCACAAGCATATCGAAACACAAATGTATTATTTTATTGAACAATGTCAAGGCAATATTAACGCGTCCTTCCTAGTGTACTTTAAAGCCAATAAATAAATTTTTTAAGCACTGTAACTTTTTTATGAAACATTTTTATTGAAAACGCTTCATTTTAGAGTTAATTGATTGAGTAGGCTTTTAGAACCCTTAATATATACTATCTTACACGTGTATATGCATAAACTAAGAAAAACGCATGGATTATTGAAATATACAAAATGTTACTTTATATTTTTTTCCTTCGTTTATTTGTCTTTAAAATATATATCATATTTGCTTAAAAAAATAACAAGCATAACAATGAAACCTGCAAATAAAAGATTTTTAACCAATCAATCACTTCTCGTTGTCATATCATATAACATAGTCCATTTATGTTTACATTCTAAAATGAGTTTTCATCCCGACTAAAATAATAAGTCCCACGGCTCCATAATGGACCAATTCTGCAGCTGGGCTTTTAACGTCACTCATCCATAAAGCTTTTGATCATCGTCCATTATCAATTCCTCCCCATAATGAATTCAAATAAATTCTGTTCCGAATTACTTAGGGTAGAATCACTCTGGCTACACATAAAAATCAAACATATAGCTTTCGAATATAATGGAAGATGTGATACTAAATCTAGGATAAACAAGAAAAATTCATCGATATCAATGGACGTTTTCAATTATTCATATTATTCGAGAATCATTGGTCAATTGGTCGGAGATCCAAGTTTGTTGAATGTATGGAGTAGAAAAGCAGCTTTCTGGAAAAGGTATGATAGGTATGTAATGGTATTGGTGCATGGAATACGTGCAGTGTGAAATGTGGCGAACGTTGGACGCAATTCTGATAATTAATTTCGCTATTTTTAGCAAACTAGCCCTCGCCCCGTGTGCCCATTTCACATTGCGATATCCAAAGGAATAAACGAATGAATATTATCCACATATATACATCACCCCTAAATTATGTTTTGTATGTATTACTATGTAGCATTAATAATACAATATTTACCACTGGTTTGATCGCCGGAGAATTAATTAAGAGAAATTAATGCGCATTGAAGTTGAACAATTTTGTAAGTTACGGCATTCCATGATTACAGTAAAGATAAGAAAGAAATGCGCGTAAAAAGACTCCGCAGAGTGAAAAATGTCAGGATGAATAAAGTCTTAAATATATAAGAATATTATTGATTGAATTTGAAGAAGCAATAATTTTCAACTAACGATATTCTTATGTTTTATGTTCCTTTCTTTATATTTTTCATTACGAAGTCTTTGAGGATCCAGGAGCCTGTATTATTGAAAACCAATACCACCGCGATGCGAAAAGCAAACACACACACACACAAACTCATAAACGCTTGCGTGTTAAAATACTAACCTATCTGAAGTCAGGAATGTAACGTTAGCGTTCCGCCATTTGTGCCGATCGTGAATTAAATCAGTAGAAAAGAGCCGAAAGGAAGTTCCGATGACATCAAACAATCATTTTCCACGCGTGGGATAGAAAGTTAACCATTTTCTCGCATACCTCTCCTTTACGATGACGATTTATCGTTTTCATTTCATGGAGAGTGCCTTGAAGACACGTATTTATAATTATAATACAATTTGAGTAATTCAGGGTAAAACAATGCTCAGTGACTGAATCTCTGGTTGAGGAGAGTGGAGAATTTAAATGTATTTATTTTATTTTATATTCATCTTGAATACTCGTTATTATATAGAACCACGCGATATATGGCATTGTTTTGGTGAAAACCGAAGTGAACATTGAAACTGAAGGCTCGTTTCGTTAAGTTCCGTTAACGGTAAGTGTAAGTGGTTTGCGTTATAAGGCTGAGAGAAAAAAAGTTTGAATGCAAAAAGGATACGATTCGAGGAGAGAAGGAAGGAAAGATATTGTCAATTATAATGAACACGTTTATTTAAAAATTATAACGTGAAAGTAATTTTATTAAAAGATTAACAATTGAACAATTTACAGGAGCAAAGGAAACTATAAACAAAAATTAAATGATCTGTCAATGAAAAAAAACTAACTTCAACTACATGAAAAAATTGTTAAATGTTCTTCGAATCCCGAAATTTGGATTTGAATAATTTTTTAAGTCGAAATTAAATTTTAAATACTTGCAACAAATCCGAAGAAGAAAATATTGTGAATGATATTGGTAACAATCAAGGTAATTTTGGTGTCATTTTGTTCCCCGTGTGCCATGTAAGGGTTAATAAAAATTCGAAGTCAGATCTGTTTACCTATATCTAAGGAATGGGACTCTTCCCTTGCATAAAAAGTTTATCTAAAATATTTTCCATTTGATGACGATTATTCCATTCTTTAGTACATACATGAATAAACAAAATCTAACGTTAAATAAAGTCACAAGCCTAATTTAAACACGCATCACATTATGTAAAGTTTGTAAAAATATACTTATACAAACAATAACTGCATAACATTAATTATCCATCAAACAAATCTCAACAACGTAAAAAATGAATAATTTGCACATTTATTAATATCTCAAAAGAGTGAATCAGCGAAATATTCGTACCGTGAGAACCGTCCTATACGTCGGTCGTTGCTTTACTAATGATAAAAAATCCTGCCACAAATTCGATTAAGATTGCATTCAAATCATATTATTTAAACAAAAGGAAAAGATATAAGGAAATGACTGGATATTTTCGATCCATCAATCTTCTCGTATATATATATATTTACCTATACTTTAAAACCTATATAGAGAAAAATGATTTCTCGTTATCGAAAAGTGGCCTTTATAACGTTATTCAATTGCAGTAGTTAATATTATATGTATATGTGCTATATATATATTCAAACGATTAATCAAAGTAATTAGGTGGATGGAAAAGGTGTGTGTAGGGAAATTAATCGTTGGTAGGTTGAAGAGCGAGTGTATATCAGGGTCTGATTTTCCGAACGAGAAAACTCGATGAAACGCGATGAAACGCGAGGAAAGATTGGAGATGGATGGTGGTAGAGGCACGAGTGGGCTTTGGTGTGCGAGTCAGCAAGGTAGTATTCTATATATATATATATATATATATATATACGTTGGCGAATGGGTTAAGAGAGTAGAAAAGAGCGAGTGTAGGTGGTAGTCGCGCGGCGAATAGCAAGGGTATCGATCTACCATGCGATCGAGTTTCTTTCAAATGGTCCAGACGTTTTACGTGCCGTCGCTGGACGTTTACAGTGAAATGCTGAGCAGCGACCGAGGCTGATTACCATTCGCCTCAATGAGACGCCTCGGTCGCGAGGATCTACGGTACCGCGGCGGAACCTGTTTCTGCTTCGCCCTAAACGTCCACGCAGATGCGTGTACATGCACTTGCCCGCTCGATCTTTCCTCTTTGCCAATATATATGTGTATGTATGTGTGTGTGTGTGTGTGTGGACGGTGTGCACACGCGTGCACACACTTGGAAATTTGTCCGTGACGAGCGTAACTTCGAGAACGGCACAATCAGGCGGAACGGTAATGCGATAAACGTGTTAAAGGTGACTCTTCTTCTTCTTTTTCTTCCTCTTCTTCTTTTATCCTCCGAGCCACCGTTAAATCCCCCAACACGCCTTTTAATTCGCCGCGAAATCGCACCCATTGAACCACCGAAAGACATCGAACATCCTTAATTAAATTCAAATTTAAAAGCCAGAGTAAATAAAGTTTCGTCAGTTGACGAATGAAATGCTCCGTGCAAATAGAGAGATTCGCGCTAATCATCGCTGATGTGCGTCAAAAGTATTCCAGTCCAATTCCGTTCCATTGATTAACACGTTGAACATTTGACACGTGTGGTTAACTGTAAATTCGCACAAGTGCAAATTATTGCGCGTTCCACTAACCAACGGTTAGCATTTGAAAAGCGAAGATATGTGCGGATACATAATTGGTAAAATTATTGGAAACTGGTGAGAAGCCCGTAGGAAATGGGGCTTGGAGTAAATAAGGCAGAGGTTTAGTGGCAATTGGAATATCGTGAGAGCACCTATATTTTGAGAATGTATTGGTATAGGAGCCATTGGCAGGATAATTGGCTAGTTTTGCTGCTTGCACCATCCTATCAATTGCAACACAATTGTCACGTTACGAGTCGTTATATTATAAAGAATGTATAAAAGCCAAACGTTCTCGATGGCCAATATATTATTAAATCTTGATTCACGTGGCTGGAAAGGGGGTTAATGACCTTTTGCCGGTAGGTTGTGCGATATTTACAAAAGTCTATGGCGAAGCTCGAGAAACGCGCATCACAATCCAATCTTGTACTTGGGTATATATATATATATATATATATATATATATGCATGTATATACCTGCAGTATATTGCAAGGATAATAACAATAGAGTCTTCTTCGAGCAGTAGTAGCCCTGGCTGTTTTCTTAGCCAGAGTAAGCATCTTACAAGCCAGTTACAAGTGTTAAAGGTTACTTCCTCTCTCCCTCTCTCTCTCTCTCTCTCTCTCTCTCTCTCCTTTTGCGACCTTTTCCACGTAGGCCACTTTACACCACAATACCTGACATATTTAATACCACCACAATTGCAACCCCCTGATGTATCTTGATTCGCTACCACGACTTATATATCGCTCGGATCCCATAACCAACTTTCAATATAACACTGTCAACTTCCCCCGTTAAACTACTCGAGATTTCATCGATTACAATAGAGGAATATCGTAGCTATGTTTGCACAACACAATAAAATACTTTTTCTCACTCTCTATTCATTTCCACTCCCAGTTACGTTTACTGTAAATCTACAGCGTCATTTGATTTTTCGTCCATTCTCTTTGTCGTCTTTAAGAACCACTAGCTGTTCGTTTATTTAAATTGCGCGGTTGTTTCACGACATGTAATATAGCATGTGTAACAGTAAAGAGTCAGAATGTGTTTTGTGAAATTGTAATTAAATTGTGAGATGAAGGGAGGGTCGTCAGACAGGTCTCTATCTGGATAATAATCGATATTGCATCTCATAATGAAAATTAATTCGTTGTGACTATATTTCGGATCTTGAAGCAACAATTCGGACACTGATATATGGTTTCGTTTATTCGTGCTAAATTGACTGAGATTTAGTTTTATAAAAGCCATCAACGTTCTTGCAAATAATATATTTCATTGTCAATGTCTCCCGTTTTGCTATACTGTTCAAAACGAAGGGCCAATCAATCCGTGGTCAAAGGTTGGTTGGGTGCAAGGGAACTTCTCCCTTTGCTCGACGCCTAGCCTCTCGAGCCTCTAGGGACTTTCGTTTGGGGGCTTTTGGCAGGTTTACACGTACGCCACAAAGCTCCTCGGCAAAAAGTCCCTAGCTTAGCGAACAGGGATTCTACGGCGCAAAATTCCCTAAGGTTTTGACGACTGGGAATCCTCTGGGATCCCCTGAATTGATTCTACTTCTTGTATGCAGCACTTTAAGTGCAAATTTTAAATTGTAAATTTTTATTTATTCGATAAAGCTTGAACCTTTCTGTCAAGTGACATAACTGCATTTTTATTTGTGAGCAGATTTTCCATTTTCTCAACAGATTTCCGGAACTACACCAGGGACACCATTCTCACACGAACCAAAAATGTATTTTAATTAATTGTTACATTTTTATATTTTGGCGTTGATTAAACTGTTTAATGATTTAATCGATCAATTATCGAATTATTTACTTCACACGCGGATTCGTCATTTGTATCGATACATACTATCTCATCCATGTAGCTAAATTGGTCATTTTGAGAAGAGAGTTGATTAACGTTTCGATAGATATAGTTGTAAACGCGTTCTCTCCTTTTTTGGCACCTAAGGCCGTTTGAGTTGCACAAATTCCGTGAAAGGGGAGAGAAGAGCTACCAAGAGGGAACTTGGATTTTCCTAGCACCGCAATGATTCTTGATGATTCCACGCGCAATTTAGCCGTCTCAAGCGTATCGGAAGATCCAAGCGTCTATTCTTTCGCTTCTATCGCCTGTAAATGTATGCGCTACATGTGCATATATACTATATATATATACCACGTTCGCCTTGCACTCCTTTGTTTCTCGTTCTCACATTTGGATAACGTCATTTCCGCATGGCGCATATTCCATTAGCAAATCCCTAACCGGATACGAGAGATAAGCAACACTTTTACAATTAACCCATTTCGCTCACTTAGTTTCAACAAAATTCCATCAAGACTCCAAATAATTATCCGTGTTCCACAGGGAAATTTAATCGTTTCAAATATTTTTCGAAATTCACTATAAAGTTTCACATTTAACGCTAAATTTATTCACACGACTCGCTCGGTGCAACAATGTTTCGAGAGAGAAATTTTGTCCATAGATTTTCACCAGGGTAAGAGATATATTTTCAGACATTTCAGAGGAGATACCGAAAGGGGCAGCGCACTTTGCTGCTTGACCAAGCTGGAAGCCACGCTTTATAGGGACACGACAAGTTCGTAACGAGGTTGCACGTTCGCCTTATTTACCTGACGATTCTCTCGAAACGGTGAGACTCGCTGGAAAAATTTGCATAAGCACCGTGGAGAAGAAAACAACGACCATAGGACGCCTTGGACGCAACGACGCGACGGGACGACCAAACTACGCCAGGTCGAAATTAGACTCCCCCCCCCCCCCCCCTCCTTAATCTTCATTTTACTCGCTCCTCTTACCAAACGATAAACCGTTCTAGTTTAATATTCTCGAAAACACGTTGTATACAATGCCTCACCGTGGGATCCACGTGAAACCTCACATTTCCATGCTTATCGCGCTATCTATCAAACCTCCGTCTGATCCCTTCTCACTATTATACTATATATACATATATTGTTGCATATCATCCAATCACGAAAAATCATCTCGATAAATTTATTTTCATACTGTGCCACTCGTCTATAGTGATTTACAGTTTGTGATGTATTGCTGATATAGTTTTTAAAAATTGTCTTCTCAATTACATATCACTTGACTTATTATTAGTGTCAATTGACGAAACTTGGTTATTTTTATGAGAAATTAGGCAACTATTTCTCTATAACGCGTTAATAATTAAAAAGGAAACTGAAGAGAGTATAAACTGTCCTCGATCGAGCAGACTTTCCTCTCAAAATTCTAATTAGTCCGAAAGCAAATGAACTTTCTCACCTCGAGAAATCTATTTCTCTTTTTACTTTTTACAAAGAAGATGGCGCATATGAAAGTCTTCAAGTTTCAACGCAGCTACCGGGTTAAGAGATTAATTTAACCCTGCGCTGATGACGTTCCTGGAGAAATACTAAATTTTCAAGCACGTTGACGTTAATGCAACGTGCGCTCACTTGGCTTTCTACGTCATTTGCCGTTCGAATAATCATGATACTACGCTCTATTCTCTAATACTTGTACTGTACAGCCTTATAAACACACGCAGATGACATATATATATATATATATATAAATAAATACGAATACATACCCTGGCAAACGATAGATTTTAATAGTACGTTGATTTATTCAGCCAAGGTTAAATGACACAAATGAGTCACGTTGAAATTAAAGGAAAGCCATATTTGGAAGAAAAATAATTGACCGAAGGATTCGCAATTGATATACCGTAAAAAATTCATCGGATTACTTATATATATATATATATATATAAAAGCGATGATTTATAATATTGCAGGAAATGGTCAGCGTGATTTTCATTAATCTAACGCGATAAGTTTTCGCGTAGATAGTGTCATTGGATATTAACTTGACGCTATTTCATGGAGATTTTTATCGAGCGAGATTCGCGTTATTAATTTAAGGAGCGTGTAGGGGTTATCTGCGCATATAACGTCGGATCGAAAAAATCTGCTGCTTATACGTTTTGATAAATGGGCCTAATGCACCTTTTGATATATGTGCTCGTTACACCAAATGTAGTTTGCAAGGCGTGTCGTCGTTCCCCATGCTTATATAGTCCCTGGCATACAGTGTATATATACCTATATACGTATATATATATATATATATATATATATAAGCAACTCGCGCCAACTTTATAGGCCAGTCACCTTGGGAAGGCAATCCAGATCAGGATAAACTGATAATCCAAGGAATGACGTGCATTATACCGGTCTCGCATTGAGAAATCGTCGAAACCTCCTCGCCAACTGGATGCAGGAGAGGCTACGACGTATCGCCAATCATTAGCATACGACAAATCTAACCACATTGGAAAGCAATAGTGAAACTAATTTCCAGTATCCGGAACAAATGATTTTTCACCTTCTTTCCCTCTTTTCCCGCAGCATCGAGGAAGAAAAATCCAGTGGGTTTACGTTTCTCCCAGTGTAATCGAAATAAGAAAACTCTCTGCTGTTTGTACAGTTTACACGAATTTCCTCTAAGCTCTCGCTACGTTTGATCCAAGAGTACATCGACTCTGGCTCGTGTCTCCACGCTTCAACTCGAGAGTCTCTCTTGATTTCTGTATTTAAAGCTCTGCATAATCCACTTGAACGCATGTCCCTCTTAATGCATATTTGCTGCGGACCGTTCAGTCTTGCGGTAGACGAGCCAGTATAACCATCATGGATTACCTTGGTCGCCAACGCCATAATTAATCCCAACAAAACTCCCATGAACCTCGCTCCAAACGTCCAACTTTACCCATTATTAAACCTCTGCATACCAGATAAATTCTCTCACGTGATGTTTGCTCAACGTGTCGCTTGATTCCCTATTTGCAAAGAAACCAAAATTTAGTCATTTCGACTCTTTACTGTAATTACTTCAAGCAACGCTGTATAGTCTTTCCAATGCTAGTATGAATAACTGAAAAACACTGTAATTAAGAAAATTCTCTTATAAATTAATTTTTAACATGATAACTATATACAAAATATGAAATTCAATTATTTTAAAAAATACTTGCATCAAAATTGTAAATGAATTTTTGTAATACGAAACAATGAAATAGAAAAATAATAATTAGATACAACGAGGAAACAAGTGTTGATGGACAGTAAATGTGATAAAATATTGAAGAACGTGCAACAATGGCTTACATAAATTCTGATAATTCTAATCTTTCTGTATTAATTTCTAATAACCATTGAAAACGAAAAGTTTTGAAGCAGTATATTCAAATGCCTTTCATTCATATAAACAATATTTAGCCCGAAGAGATCGCACATGTGGCAAACTTTCAAGAACAATGTAGCGTACGACTGGTCTCTCGACAACGTAACAATTCTCAATTATATAAAGCGATACGTTATTCCGCTAGCAAAATGACTAGCTCTTAATTATTATCGAGAAAAAATATCCTAAACTTTACACACCGTTGCATTTGCATAAGAGAAATCAATAGAGACGTCAAGATTTTTCTCTTTCATATATAAATGAATTTGAGTGGTTGCGAGAATACGACTTGTTACATATGATAATGATAATAAGCATTGATTGGCATCGATTACTTCCTAAACTTTAGTGCCTTCCTCGTCCCTTGGTTCTCCCCACTCCAAAATATAATACCTTCCCCCTCCATCGACAACACACAAAGCATAATCGACTCGCACAGTCGTCCCTACGCTCCAATGATTTTCGTCAGGTGCAACTAAATAACGCGTAACGCAGTCCCATACATCACACTTGACTAAAAGTTGTCTTATGGACATCTTTTAGTCATCCAATTGACTAAAAGACGCCTAAAGGATGTCTTTAAGTCATTTGGTGCTCTATGGGAGACGATTAAAGTACGTTTCCTCCCGATCGGAGAATTCCTGCAAGAAAATAATGGGAAAATCCTGTATAAATTATATAAAACTACGAGCAAATAGTTTTCCAGATGACGTAGCGTCGTCGGTCGAGCAGAGTTTATCGGGATGGAAAATGACTTGCTTCCTGATCGATATATTTTATTACATGGTATATTCGTCCAATGGCATTTAAATCGCGCGAGCTAATTAAAACGCGCCGTCTCCTTTCTCACCGTGCGACTACAAATTATTACCACTGCTATATATATATATATATGTGTGTATATACGTAGACGCGCGAGCAGCGTCCGTTGGGCCCGTGAGATATTGGAATTTCGTCCGTTTAATCGATTTGTAATTGCCTTGTAAACGTCCGTTTTAATTACGGCTATTTATTACATTACACATTTATGATTTGGTCTTTTAAAGAGGGGCAAAAAGAACTTGTTATATAGAAATTGGTGAAACTCTGGTTTATAGCGCGCGCGAGCGCGCGTGTGGCGAAGCGAAAGAGGGACAAGCGAAACGAATCGAAGGAGACGAAGAGCGTGCGAGAAGCGAGAAATCTATCGCGCCTATTGCTTCCTACACACGCGAATTAAACGATGCGTGTCGCTAGATTTATGCCGTATGAATATGTAGAGTTCGATTTACATGCAATATTTAAATGATTTTTCCAGCAGCCTTAGCAAGGCTGCCGTGACCAAATTGCAAAATTCAATCGGACGTTTGGACGTTTAATCGATCGCAGCTTCCGACTGCCTTTAGCTATGACCTTTAAATTCTTTGATTCTCCGATCGTGCGAATTAAATATAATACAACGTTTTTCAACGAATAATAATATTAATATAAATCGTTTCGTCGAGTTAAAAAATTTTCTTAACGTTAATCGAAACTTTCATTCGTAACGTCGTCGGTACGCGACTGGAGCCTCGTGAAATATTAAAAAAAATCGTCATTTTGCTCGTTATAGCGATACTTATAATTATCAAGAGAAACGGTATAGTGTCTCGAAGGTAAATATATACAGCAACACAAAAGTGTAATCGTTGGAATTTTGAAGTTGATTTATCTCCGCGAATTTTACATCGGCAAGGTTCAACCATAAAATTGTATGAATTATATTTCTAATGCAATATATAGAGTGTTATAATTTTCGAAATGTAACCTCGCGCTATCCAACGCGTTCCTGCGGTATACAAGTCGTTCTTGCCATTGACAGACCAAGGCCTTTTACTCATCATCGTCATTAATTATACGAACCTTCTGTTCGTCGTCAATCATTATGATCGCCGCGATGCTCCATCGCCTACTTGCTAACTACAATTTTCACTTATTCATTGCGCGATCGCAGTCATATTTTAAGAAAGCCTCGCGTATTATAAATAACGCATGGTTTATTCAGCTATGTCAACATAAACAACGTCAGTTATCTCCACGAGCGTAGATAACCAAATCGCGTAAAAATAATTCTAGTTTCGTTTATCTCTCCACATTTTTACCTCGAACCGATTTTTCGCTCGGGGTGCATCGACGTAACGATCCTCCGTCGTTAATAGACCAAGTTTCGTATAACGGTTGTGTTTTTTTAATTAGTGCAGCGTCCGAGGGGGAAAAATGCCTTGCCTCGTCCAATTAGCATAAGCGGCGCGCCGGTTTTCCAGACCAGTCAACGAAATTCCCGCGATTAGTTGTTTTGGTTACGGAACTGCGAAAGGAACAAAAATTATCATCCTCCGGCGTGTCGCGCGACCGGTTCGTAACGGCGCTCCACACTCTTGGATATAATTCGAGGGATGATTAGCATAAACGTCGCAGCCGGTTTTAAAGTCACCGATCACATACGTGTGTGGATCGAGGCAAAATTTTCGCAGAAAATCGGCCAATTTTCTGATCGCGTAATAAGAAGCGGCGCGCGCGAGTTATTCGTTGGATGTTCGAGAGGTCCTGAGGAGGGAAGGAGGGGGGGGGGGGAGGGTGGTATGGGTGAAAGTGACAAGAAAGACGCGGCATTGGCGAAATCGATCATTATCAAGTCCGGCAACCTTGAGCAAATTCTGCGCATCTTCGCGCACGCGGAATGACTGTGCGAGTCCCTCGCAGCAAATGAAAGTCACTGGAAGGAACATTAATTATTAGAAAGCTATTCTATTTTCCCTTTTAGATGCACGATTATTCCATACTTGCTATAAAGTACCTTAAAGTGCCTTAATTGCAGCGATAATCATGACATTTTAATTAGATACATTCAAGCAACGTATATATATATATATATATATATATATATAAACACGATGAAAATCTCTACTATTAAATTACACCTTCTCGGAATTCTCGAACAATTTATTTGTAAGAGTCGTGCGTTCGTTTCCCTCGAACAAATTAAGCTTTCGGAGCTAAAAAGCACTGACGCGTCGACCGATACCAGACCGCGGAACAGCCATGCGAGCCATGTCCGTCACGTGCTTTAGAACGCTTCGCCCGGAAAACTAGAACGGACGTTTAACGCGATCTGACAAATCGCCTTTTCCCAACGTGCTCTAATAGAGAAATTAAGGAGATATGAAAATTCACTTTATATTTCGCGAGAATCTAATTGATTTACGATTTTAATGCGAGGCATTATGTTTAAAATCTGCGCTATTGCTAGGAGCAGAAAATTACAAGGAAAACTTTTTATAATGTGAAAAGAAGTCTGCTATTAAATTCAGTAAATATGATTTTGGTGGTAATTTTTGCTTGTACTTCGACAGTGCCAAAAATTGCATATATAGCTATAGGTTAATTGTTGCAACGTGGCCAAGTTTACCGCATCTGATATAGAACTTAATTATTATTGCTACTAGGAAACCTAATTATCTTTTATAATTGAAGAATAAATATAAGCAAATTCAGACCATTATTTCTAGACGTGTTTTAGCTGCCGTGGTTATTTAATTTCACACGTTGGACCACATTCGCATTATTTATCGGTTTCTAAGTTTACTATAATAATTTTACCTTAAAGTAATTAAATAATATCTTTGCATAATTGTGAAAAGAAACGTGTTGTTAAAATAAAACAAATACATGTAAAGTTTAGGTGATCATTTTTATGAACTGTGTGCCAAATATTGTACGTAATGGCCTCAATTGATTGCTATAGCATAGTACAATTTACTTGATCCAAAAGAATTTATTATTCTTACCAATACAATTAACTGTTTTTTATAAAAGTTGAAAAAAACAAAATCGGACGATTAGCTGTCGACGCGTAGTTGCCATAATGTTTATTTAAATTCACACGTCGCTTTACTTGACAATATTAATCGGTTGCTAAGCATATAATACTCCCACTTAAATAACAACAACTGTAAATTATTTACCTTATCGAGTGAACTATAACGAACTAGCTACGGTGAAATTTACACCTTCAAATCGACGGACATCTATATTCGACCTGTCGGGGAATCGAGTTTGAAACACCATCAGCCTCGTGTATAACGTAAAAGAAAAAAGCGCCTGTGTAAGTGAGAGATTTACACTTGGCCAATGGCAATAATTTTTGGTCGACCATTCTGGAAACCACGTACCAGCTGTAACCTCGCATTACGAAACGCACTCTAAAAGAATTGACAGTACAGTCTCTAATAAAACTCTCACTTGAATAAATCTGGAATTGAATAAGAGTGGTGAACTGGTGAGACCAAATGCAACTGAACGCTTGGAACGAAAAAATCAACGTGGATCCAATGGAGAATGAAAATTTATATCGACAAAAATTCAAACCTGATTAATCGTTTCTGCTATTCGATGTAATAAACTGCGTTAGAGTAAGGATTCCGGATCCAGCTACGAGTGTGTGGATACAGACACACTCACACATATATACGCGGATAGTTTCGCTACATATATTACACCTTTGCCGGGGGTACTTTCTAAATGCAGATACAAGGATTACCCGGCGTTAATGAAGCTATCTCTGTCGGGAGTATGAGGACAGCTGATGTAAAAGTTCGTTAAATTCGCTCGCAAGAGCCGCCGAGGCATGTTAATTAAGATACTGGCTCATCCACCAACAGGTGGTAGAGAAGGGGGGGGGGGGATGGCACACCCGAGAGAGAATGCGTAATAAATTTACTGGCAAAAGAACCCTGGAGACTCTCGAGTTCTATGGCTTATCCATTAGAGGAAGTGACCTTGAACCACCAGATCTTCCGGATGAATAATGAACGTCTTCTGCAACTCCTTTCACGTTTCCACGTTAATTTATAAACGTACAACAATTAAGCTTTGCTGGAATATCCTCTCTTTATAGATTTTCTTATTTCAAACGTAAAATTAAAATGAAATTCTTGAAAATACAGCAGAAGAGAATAAATCTAAGAAAGGTTATGATCAAATAGATATCTTTGTTCAATTTACTCGATTGCATTATTATTCCGGAAAAAGTTATCAATTTCTTTTGTGCGATGTGAGAAAAAGGCTGTGATATGAAAATAGTATATATATGGAACACCTGTTGTTCCATCGAACAATCTTTCACAATTAACACCTCGTCGGTTCCATTATACGTTTGTCATGCTCGATCCTATCACGCTTTTCGCAAAAAGGCACGAGTGTCAATCATGAAGAAACGGTTCATCATTGATAGATTAATCTCATAAAGCCGATTGACGATGATTGATCGCTGGGCATTTGACTTTCAATTATTTTACCAATTGTTTATTTATCGTACGATGCAATTTAAAGGCGAGAGGGGAGGCGGGATAATTTTGCTGCAGGTCAAAGGTGAAAAATTATTATTCAGCGAGTTTGCGTATAGGACAGAAAAATAATAGCGACCAAAGTGTTGGTAGTTGCGCATTCCATCCTCTCCGCGGTAGAGTCATCGGACTCTCGTGCGAGACGAGGTTCCCGTCACGGTGACCCCCCTTCGTCCGCAGCTATCTTCCTCATCGTTCTACCTTATTATACGAATCGTCTACTGCGAAGAGATGGTCGCTCGCTGAAAAATCCCTCAACGTCGTCTTCAATGACTTTTGCCTCCATTTCGCACTGCTAACAGTCCTACGATTATATCGTTCCTGGAAAATGTCTTCATGGTCCAACTATATATACTATGTATAGTGGATTATTGGAGGATGTAGGAGAAAGGAGAGAGAGAGAGAGAGAGAGAGAGAGAGAGAGAGAAAACTGGTGGAAATTTGTCGAGGAGAGAAACAGAATTGTCGAAGACTGTCCCACGGTCGTCGCTCCAGAGAGATGATGATGACTCCGGCAACGTGCAGGTATTCGCAAGCGGGCGGCACACGATTATTATTTATGTAGAACGTAATTAAAAAAAAGGTACGGGTACCGTTGCGCGAACGATCGCGTTGCAGCTCTTTGCCGAAAACGCCAGGGGCGCAATCGCGTTCCCGCATACTTTCCATCGACATCGGCACCAACACCGGCGCAAAATGGATCTTTCTTATGATCGCGCCCCAGCAGAGTCCCATAACTTCCTGTTGCTGACACGTGAACTCCGGGGACTCCGAAACCCAAGCCCAGGGACGACCTCGGCCAGCCAACCACGTTATACGCCGCAGGCTTCACTCCTTTAACCAAGAAAATAATAAATAAACGAGGTGAAAGCTCCACACGACTTGTCCGCTCTCTGCGTTACACCATCATTTCGGACCTACGATGACACTCTGTCCTACTCCAACTTCCTTTCTCGTGTCTTCCGGAAATATTCCTTTAATCCTTCCCCCACCCCCTCTTTAAATCCTAACGAAAAAGCATGGAAGATTTGATATTTTCGATCCTATGCTATATATGATAGTACTGCAATTTCCGGTAAACAGATACAGCACGAAGAACGTGTAATTTTTTCAGGAATTCGCGTTCTCCAATTTCATTTCCCATCTTCCCCTGAAAAATTATTCTAAAACTCTCCTGCTTCTTTAGATAAGAGCGAAGAAGCATATGGAAGATTAAACACTTTCGATGCTACGCTTATCTGGAAAATCGTCCAGCATCTATATATATATATATATATATACAGTACTCTGCAGCAACTTCCGGTAAACCGGCAGAGTGCGGAGAGCGTGTAATCCTTTAAGGAATTACGATCGTTCGCATAAAGCAATCGTAAAGAGGTTGGCCACACTGATCGGCTCTAAGCCATTTATTTATTAGGATGATAATTGCATAAAGTATACGCGCGCGAAAGGAAACTATATTCCTTCCTAGATAAATATGTCTACGGCAATTAGGTGCCATTTTTCAAGCACTCGCTAAAATCTATCCAAGCGTTCGCTCTCTTGACACTCGAGTACGAGTGTATTTGATTCTTTCATGCCGGCAGCATTGCACTATCGCTATTAGTTAGTTGTAAGCTAGATTTATCACTCACGCGCCATTTCTCGTTTCATTACCTTTTATTATTACTGAAATATTCATTTCACCTCGACCACCGGTGCTTTATTATCACGAATATGATGTTTCCATCGCACTCAACAATTTGTCTCTCCTACTTGTTTCTCTTCCTATTTTACAGTCGATCTCTCGCTTGATATTTAACGGTTCGAGGAGTTACGACTGTTTACGCAAATCTAGCGAAGCCGAGGGAAGAGCTGTATTTCATTGGAGTAATAAATTTTCCAGCAGCATCAATAATATCGTTTTTCGCGATGATGAAAAATCGTCGATTAAATCGAAAGGTTCCCATATTGCAGCCAAAGGCTTCGCGATCCGACGAGGTACTGTATATAAATTGACGATCGGTATCGTGCATGGCGCGAGATCCTAAAAGCTGCGCGCTAATTGGCGGTACACGTGTGTTATCTGCTGCTTGTTGCCGAGGATCGATGTATGGATCAATGTCACGTGGGACGATCGATACTCTTCGTGTTTATATACATACACATATATATGTAGTCAGAGCGTATCAATTTACTCATAGCTCGTCCCGTGGCAGTAATATCGTTTTCCACGATGGGTAAAACGATCAACGCCCAACGGGAAGTTCCCATAGCGAAGAGTCGAGTGTCTCTGAAACGGTGGGATCTGGAATCCTGCCCCGGGGCCCCCGGGGGCCGTGTTCGTGAGATACCGAGGATGACGGCTAGCCGACGTGGAGGATCATCGGAGGAGGAAATCCGAAAAATTCCAGAGGAAGCTGCAATGGAAGATGCGATGAGGAATAAAGAGGCCCGGTGTGGCGTGGGGGAGAAAGAGCCGCGCGGAAAAGGTTATCCGCTTGCGCGTGCTTCGATAGCTGATGGGGTGGGGGAAGAAGGCCCGGGGACCCTACGGGCCCGGCTCGTTTAATCGAGAAAATAATAAACGAGGGGAAAGTCCGAGCGAGTTATCCCCTGCGCATGATTATGCCGTCGCGCGACTCCCACGTTATGCGCGCAAACCATTCCTCTAACCGTAATTTACAGCCGTTTGACATTATCCGTGGGCCCTGCCAGGCGTGACCTGACTCTTGTACTGCCTCTAAACCCCCACTACCCTTCTTTCTGACGCTTTTATCCTCCTGCAAACGACACAACGATCACTCTCCCATTTTTCACAATAACAATTAAATCTTTTGAAAAATTTCAAACCAGACGTAACCCCCCCCCCCCCCCTCCTTCCCCCTCCATATATTTATCTTCCTCTTTATAACCCTTGGTGTCGTTACAACAGTACTTCGCAACATTTATATAATGTATGCATTTTATTTGAGTAAATTATTTTATTTCTTTTCAATCTAAGAGACACGTTAGTTTATCGACGCGGCAAGTACATATATTTGTATACGTATATGTATAGTCGGGCGCTACCGTGTAACTTATACTGCAAATTTAGCCGTCCCAAATTTTAAATCAACATATCTCTGTAAATTAAGCATTGTCATGATTTAACCACAGCTGAGATTAAGAAGGTTTTCAAAGGGGTTTCGAATTAAACCTCGACAATTAAAACGGCTCACACACACACACACACACAATCCACAGATCTCATACTCTGTTGTCTATATATATACCGAAATATTACGATTTTTCTCCTTCTCCTTTAATCCTTAGCGGATGCCTTCGCCCTGACGCTTAGTCGCTTTGACGTCACTTTTCTACTGCTGCCCTGCTAAACCCATTTTTTACTTTAACAGTTTTGCTAACTTTTATCGATAATGACCTCATATATGTATTTAGTATTGTCTTAAATTATAATAATGAAGCACAAACGATCATTATGTTAAGTAAACTATTATAACACCATATTTATATAAGTTATTTTGTGTTATGTTAAAACCGACTTTAGTAAAATAATTATTTTTTATTATTAAAAATATAATATATTACAGTTACAACAAATTATTGCGTTGATACAATATACATATATATAACCCACGAAAAATCAGCTGCGCTAGTAAAAAAAGGCGGCAAGTGTACATAATTCGTCTAGCATAATTAATATAATAAAATAAAATATTTCAATTAAAAAAACTAGTGAAATCCAAATGTTAGGCAAGTATATATTTTTGCTTTGGAAAAAGTTAAAAATAAAAAAAAAAGTAACACAAAAGTTACTTGCTGGGGGCCCGTTGTATGTAATCGTATCAAATAGCTATATTTTGAACTTTATATAATACAAACACATCACACGCACCACGCACTAACGATAATCACAAATTGACTAATTATTACACTATATTTTAGAAGATAATATAATTATAAAACGAAAAAAGTTCGAATTCACAGCAGAAGCACAGAACGTGCACCAGGCACTGACATTTTTCGCGAATTATTAACATATTTCACTTTATTTTAAAAGATTTTTTAATTGTAAATTGTGGAAAGTACGAGTTCACATCACAAACACAGCATACGCGCTAAAAACTGACAATATTCACCACTTTTGAACTTATTAAAGAGTATTTTGATAAATTGTTTAGTCAAAAATTGAAAAAAGCACGAATTCCCAGCACAAGCACCAGGCACTGACGTTTTTCACGAATTCTTAACTCAGTTCAGTTTTCGGATTTGTGCGAGCAGGTTCTACCCTCTCCCCACCACCGCCTTCCCGCTTTCCGCCATGTTTCTTTTGGTTTGCCGAATCGGCCGCGCCGCGACCCGCCTTTCGAATTTTCCAACGGCGACCGGGCCCTTTTTTTCACTTTTTCTCACTTTTCGCGCGCCCTACTGCACTTTCCACGCCTCTCATCGATTATTTCGCCGAAATTCGTGCTTCTCTCCATTCAGAATCCAAAAGTATCCAAAAATACAGTGAAAAGAGTTAAGAATTCGTGAAAAACGTCAGTGCCTGGTGCTTGTGCTGTGCTTGTGTTGTGAATTCGTGCTTTTCTCAATTATAAATCAAATAATATCTCAAAATACACTCTAATAAGTTCAAAAGTCGTGAAAAACGTCAGTGCCTGCATGGTGCTTGTGCTGGAAATTCGTGATTCTCTCAATTCTTGACTGAATAATTTATCAAAATACTCTCTAATAAGTTCAAAAGTGGTGAATATTGTCAGTTTTTAGCGCGTATGCTGTGTTTGTGATGTGAACTCGTACTTTTCACAATTTACAATTAAAAAATCTTTTAAAATAAAGTGAAATAAGTTAATAATTTGTGAAAAATGTCAGTGCCTGGTGCACGTTCTGTGCTTCTGCTGTGAATTCTAAACTTTTCTCGTTTTATAATTATATTATCTTTTAAAATATAGTGTATAATAATTCGTAAATTCGTGATTATCGTTAGTGCGTAGTGCGTGTGATGTGTTTGTATTATATAAATTTCAAAATATATAACTATTTGATACGATTGCATACAATGAGCCCCCGGCAAGTAACTTTTGTGATAGTATTTTTTTTTTCTTTTTAATTTTAACTTTTTCCAAAGTAAAAATATATACTTGCCTAACATTTGGATTTCACTAGTTTCTTTAATTGAAATAATTTATTTTATTATATTTATTATGCTAGA
Source organism: Prorops nasuta (assembly GCF_024137725.1). Lineage (NCBI taxonomy): Eukaryota > Metazoa > Arthropoda > Insecta > Hymenoptera > Bethylidae > Prorops > Prorops nasuta. Next base: position 7,331,278 of record NW_027116803.1, on the reverse strand, counting down.
CCAATTATATGTACTTGCCGCCTTTTTTTAAAAGCGTAGCTAATTTTTCGTGTGATTAACGGGATCCCTCACGCGTGCTTTACCGACAGTACAAGTCAATAAACAATTCGTTTAATAAAAGTAAAATGCGAAGCAAATTGCAAAAACAGGCTTCTTTATGACAAGGCGCCAATTCTAACGAGTCTATCGAGCTTAAAAAAACTCAAATCGGATAAAGAATAACGCTGTACCACTGTCCCGCGTTCTTGAAGTGGAAATAACCAAAAGTAACCTCTCTTCAAGAACGCAGCACAATAGTACAGCGTTATTTTTCAACTAATTTGAGTGTTTTTAAGTTTGCTTGACTCGTTAGGACTGGCACATTGTTCTATAAACGCACGATAGTTCAATTTGCTTCGCATTTGAATTTTATTAAACTAACTGTTTATTGACTTGTACTGTCGGTAAAGCACGCGTGAGGGATCCCGTTAAGTCAGACACTAAGCGAAATTTAAATGCACTTCTTATTTTTAAAGGGTTTCTTCTTAATCTAATCATCTCTGTTTTTTATATTTTCGTGTGTTATAATTAATTTGTATGTGTGGTATTTAATTGTGGGACTTTCATTTAAGGTAGCTTTGTATATATATATATATATATATATACCTTGATTATAATTACACGCACGCCAATGAAGGTTTAAACAATTTAGCAAACAAGTGTATATGACACGGGTAATTAATTTTTCTCACGCGTTATGTTATGGAGTTAGTATAGAGATACTTAATCATGCTTATTGTTAAATATGCTAATAGTAATAAGACCCGACGCTGTTCCGTTTTAGTTGAAATTTTAGATGAAATTTAACTTGAAACAATTTGTTCCCTTTATATCTATAAATTATTAATATTATTATAGTTAACGCGTTATTAAATAATTGCTCTTAACTAATATGATATACAATTCTTAGCGACATCAATTTGCAACTATTATATGGAGTCCGCAATTTTATTTTATGGGTTAATAATCATATTATGTTTTTACATAAGAGATTATTATTTTTATATTTTTGTGTAAATGAAAAAAGAGAACACTTAAAAAGAGAACACTTAAAAAAAGAAAAATTATCAATGATAAGACAATTGCCGGAAGTTTAAGCCGGAAACTAAATTAAATCGTAATATTTGGGTATCAGATTACTATATTAAACTCACCTTTTTTATAATAATTATTTGTATATATCGAATAAGAAGAAATATTTTTACAAGTTATTATTTCCTTATCTTTTTTCAAATATTCGTATATTGTATATATAGATTTGCATTTTCCAAGACACAAGTTTTCAAAACCTTGTGATGTAGGATGGTGAACATACCTCAACGGTGCGCGTCCGGAAGTGGTAAGAACGTGAACCGCAGCTTATTATACCAAATTTCTCTCTCTCTCTCTCTCTCTCTCTCTCTCTCTCTCTCTCTCTCTCTATGAAATTGGCCAAAACGCAGTGAGTATAGTTCCGAAATTATTCTACCCACATGTATAGGTATTTTAAATATAGTACGTTAAACTGAAAATTTTACTCGCGAAAGTGCCGCAAAATTGGATTTTACTAATTAGCTTTCTCTCTCGTGCAATAGACCACGAAGATGACCTCCTTGCCGACGGAAGTCAAAGCGTGCCCTATCACTGCTGATCTTTCTTATCTTATCTGAAATTATCTTGAATTATTTACAAGTCCTTTTCCTTTTTTTCTGACACAACAGCTGACGCAACAAAAACCCACCGTATATATACATATACCATTAACTACAGATGGAGACTCAATATGTATACGATTAACAATTGGGTCAAACTTGAACGAGAATACTCTATTAACTAAAATTAGTTTAACGAAGAGTAGGACTGTTATATATAAAACTGTGATTATTTGGGCTACGAAGAAAACAAGATTAATCCTGACGTAAATTCTCGACAGACTTATTGTCGTTCGTTTGGAGGATGCAAGTTTATATCGAGTTACGGGATCTCGATGAGTTTTCTGTGCCAATTTAAATGGCCAGAGTGGGCAAGTTGTGTTCGCATGAATTTATTTCCCCTCGGACATCGACCGAATTGCGATTAATAACATTCTTATCGCGCGGATGGGAAAAAAACGGGCCACGTCGCCAAGAGCCAAGAACCAAAAGTCAAAGCGAGCTGGCCGAGACGGAGCGGTGCAGCAGGCATGCAGCTACGAAGGGAAGAGGAAGAAGAGCATCGCTCTCTGACCCGGATTCTTCTAAAGGAATACGTTGTATACAGGTGATAATTAGTACATTTTCATATCGAGCGATCCATGATTAGTCCTGCATTATTGTATTTTTTTAGTAGCATTAAAATTAAAGCATAAAATTACTGCGCAGTTTATAATACATTTTTAAACTTAATTATAAATTTTTATTAAATTTCTTGATTTACATCATTTATATTAGTAAGATTATATGTTTAAAGTTTTTTGGTTACAAATTTGTGTAAAATGATTACACAAATTTCTACAATTAATTTTTAATTGGGTAAATGTTACAAATTGATATGGTATAATTTTACATGCATTTTTTCAGTGTATAGGCCAAAGGTCAAATATCTTTACAATTTCTCATTAAGCATTGAAACTACCACTTGCTTTATACACTCTAAGATTATTATTTTTCATTTCAATTATATTCCACCATCACGAAAAACTTTCCATTCATCAAAAAATTCACTTTTAAATAATTACACACCAATAGTCGCGAAACTTGAAAGAAAAGTGATTCGGCAAGGAATTTTTCTAGTACTCGGTCATTCCACGCTTTGTTAAGTTTGCAGTGAACGACCTTTGCGCGTTTCACGCACGAATCTAAGTAAGACAAGCAAAGAATGTCACGTTTATTCTCCATTCCTCCTGTATTTATTCCACTCCATTGCATAATAATCGAAGAAAGAAATCCTAGATTAATCAGGTATAATATAGACATCGGTAAGAAACGACAGGGAAAGCATTCGAAATAAAATAAGTCATAAGAATTAAATGTTTAAATTTACATCAACTGCAGATTACAATCTCCTCGATGAAAAATGTACAACAAATCTCGCAAAACATACATTTCTATAATAAATTATTTCTAGTATATACATCAACATTTTATTTATAAAAATACAAAGAATTATCCAACTAGAAATGTTAAATCAAATAACATTATAGTAGAGATTCGGTAATCTATAAATACTTTGGTTTCTCTGTGTTGTGGTCGATCGTGGAAACTGAAAGCGACTGAAGCAAGCAACAGAGACGAGTGAAGAAGTTGAAGAAGGAAAGAAGCTAGGAGCAAGCAAGTATAAGCGAGTGAGCACACGAGCAGCTGGTTTGGTAGTACAAAACAACGACGGGAGCATCGGGAGTGTGGTGCTGTACGTAGGACTTTATAATAAAGGAAGCGGTGCACGCTACGTTGCGTACGTCCAGCTACTTCCGGTCCGTTTTGCTTTCCCACTGTCACGGAGGAAGGGGCGAATGGAGGAAAAGAGGTTCTCCACCACCAAAACCACGGACAAACTTAGCACGTGCAAACTCGGTTAATTACCCTTCAAATTACACCGGTAATATCCACAAAACCCAAGGTCACGCGAAACATCGTTTCATTCCGGTGAAAGCGAGCCTAATTTCATCATTAGACTGCCATCCGTCTCACTCGAATCCCTCCAGCTGCCTCTTCTCCCATTAACCACTTTCCGCCTTCTGGAAAAGCGCGCTCGTAAATCTTCACCTAGACTTTTTTATCGTCTATTAAAATCCTGGCGATTCATAGGTGTAGAAACGATCGCGGTAACAAATTTTATACAATTCTTCTCTTCGGCATAATTATATATATATATATATATATATATATATATATATATTCCCCACAATAAACCTATATCGCGTGAATCGATTAATTTTTGAGTCGATAACCAAATAGTTGTTATAAGAGGACTTTTGACATTCTAGAAAATTATGCTCGTGGAGATATATATGGTAGGTGGTGCTTGGGTAAACGTTTAAATTGAAGGTTTCGCGAGGCGGTGTCAAATTAGAGTGCAGCGACTCTGGTTGCGTGAAGGTAATTGTCGATAACCTTGGCATTGAAGTGTGTCCTTATCCAAGCCATCTCTTTCTCTTTCTGTCTTTCTTTCTTGGTGCGAACAGCTCCCATTCATTTAAGTGTCGCACGAGAGTAGTGACGACGGGACGGGACGGACGGGACCAGTGCGCGTGTATCGCCCGTTGTGTGCGTCGCGTCGCATCGTTTCTCCAGCGACTCGAGTATCACAGTTGCACGCTGTTGCGTTCTACCGTGTGGTCTCTTGTGTTCGTGTTCCGCTGTGTTGTTTACTACTCCCTTGCGACGCGAATCCGTCCCCTTCCCACCATGTTAAATTCCACGTTAATGCCTGCTACAATCATCGACGAATCAACTCGAAGAATTCTCGCGAAAACACTGGCACGATCTCAAATTAAGTTTACGTGTCTCGTTGAAGAGATTCATCCTCTTCGTCGCTGTTACATGTAAATAGCTTTGCTCGATAGTTTATTGAGTAAATGCCTAATTTTGAAGAAGTATTACCCCGCGCATTTGGAACGCATCAAGGTCAATCGAAACGTTGACAAATTTATTTGGTTGGAGTACCGGTATTCCTGGACCTCGCATGAGTGGGAGGGGGGGGGGGGGGGGGGGGGGAGAGGAGCGGAAGAGGAAGGCGCCCAGACGACTCGGACACCTTGCGACAAAGTCACTTTACGAGCTTGACTTTACGATATCTCGACGCTTTTTATGACCAGCTGAAAACGCACTCGTCTTGCCTCTTCGGAGGCTTCTGGGAACGTTCTTGGTGGCCGCTGTCATCCCCCCTCCATTCTTTCTGTTTTCTCACTTTCCTATATACCAAACTACCCATCTAGACACTCCCCAAAAACTTATTTTTCTTCGCTATTTTCATCGTTTCTTTTCAACAACTATTTCCGAATTTCTAGATTATTCGTAAACAATCCTATTAGCTTTCTTCAAGGATTAAAACTCGCCAAGAATGAAAGTAATATGATTTTAAGGACAATCCAAAGATTCGGTATTACCAGCGATACAAAGTCTACTTTTGGTCCATTCGGTTCCTGGCAATGGCAAAATTAGCATTTTACGATAGGTACTTTGAATCGAGGCCAAATTAAATAAAGTTTTTTTTTGCGATAACGCGTCGATATCTTCTCTGTTTTATCATGCTTCATTTTGGTTGAATAATGAGGTTTAAGAGCGTGCAATAGGAAGGAGAGGGAAGTTGAGAATTTGTCGTACGGAATAACGAGACGATATGGAGAATCCGTGAGGTCCATGATGGCTATGAAACGGCAAAACGAGAAGCACGCTCGATAAATCTCGCTAATGCCGACGATTAATCTCGGATGAGCCAACCGTCCTTCCGAAATGGATACTGCCGTCACGATCAGCCCCCTATCTTTCTCCTCCCGAAACATTTAACTTTTCCCAGAAACGTACCCATTGCAAATTACCTAAATGTCGTCCATGAAACTTTCCTTTCTACTATAATATAAGTTGCTGTATTTTTTCTTCTCGATCGAATCTCCCATTAAAATAATAATAGTCAAAGTTCAACGGATGTTGTAAAATGTATATAGAGCTATATTATTCTAGCCAGCGAATTTCTCATTTTCGATATGCTACTGAACGGGAATAAATTTGAATTTAAACGTTTAATGTGTACTCGAAGTCGACAATTGTTCTCGGTCAATGGCTGATATTTATGAATAAGTTTCCAGCAAAGTTCGCCATTAGGAACAAGTTTAAGTCACTTTGTGGGGTTCTTTATATATATAATAAAGGGGGAACGCTGGAGGGAAGACGGATTACGAGGTGCCGTTCCGTTGACTCGTACCAGTAACCGAAATATGAAAGCCCGTTAACTGTAATAAGGCAATTTTTCCTGGCTGAATAGAAGAGTCAAGGTGCACCAGGTTGCACGTTCGGAATGCAAGAAATTACAGCTCCTCCTTCGGCGATACCGCAATAATCGATAGTTGGACACAATTAAAAATTCGATAATTAATAAGTTACTCGATCTAACATTGCCAACGTCCCTAAAATACAAATAGGCTTCCTGGAAAATTCTCAAAGCCACGAATAATTCCAGCTACATTGTTTTGTTATCTAGAAAAGAACTAAATGAAAATTATTTAATTAACGCGTAAAAAAACTCTTGCAGATGCTCTTGATAATAACGCTGTCATAGGAAATGGGGAAAAAATTAAATTAACGATAAGTTTTTGAAAGTTACGTTTTTTAACAATAATACACAATTAGAATGTTATATCTATCCAATTCTGATTGCACAGTTCCCAAAAGAATACAATACCTCGTGCACTTTATAATTAAGTAAAATTTTATTTCCAAAATTTAAAATACGAATATTTTGCAATTAAAAATGCTGGTGCCAACTTCGTATATAATGACGAACGAGTTACCAATTATTGCCATCCTGGTTCTTTCAATAATAATAGTAGGATGAGATAATAATAATGTAACAATAATAAAAATCTGTATAGCGTCTGTTGGTACATACGAGTAATAGCATTGCAGAAGGTACAAAGCTCGAGCTAAGTCAGAGAGTTAATTGGTAACACGCCCCTCGGATTTATCTCCATTGAGCTTACGACAGGCCGACACGTCTCGCAAGGCCAACTGGGAAATTGAAAAGACGCTGTGCGTATGTACCTGGCAACTGCCCAGCAGTCTTCTTTCCACCGACCATTTGTAAATTCACAACACGCTTAAATAGTCGCTCTCCTCTCGTTAAACAAACCTTAATAATCCTACCCACTGAGTAATTAATGGCAGCATCATTATTAAACCCCATATACGCGTATTCACATATACAGGGTGTCCCATTATTAATTTACCACTCGACATCGCACGACAATTAAATCAGTCTAATTTAAAAACTAATCAAGCAACTTTATTTTTATAATTGCAATTAAATCATTATCATGGAAACGTACCAAGTTGTAAATGTAATTAATATTTATAAGAATATTGAGAGGAATTCCTGGGAACGGAAGTTGTCTTCTGCATGGTTATACATACGGTGCGATTATTGTAGAGAATGAAATTATTTCTCAATATTGTAAAAATATAGGAAGGAAGTAAGTAAGGAATCCAGCGGTTTCGGAAAAGGGAAAGTGCAGGCTGAGAGCGTTCTCCGAGTTATCAAAGGTCAGAGCGTCGTGGCTCTGTCGTATGTATATATGTATATATGTATGCACACTATAAAAATCGGTCCGAGTCGCTTCTGGGCAGCTTTCGAGGGACTTCCGCGAATTTGAGATAGCACCAGGCATTAAAGGCCTTATAGACGGATGGTAATCGGTATCGGTGAACGCCATCGGCCAACGGATTATGAGACTAGGACATTAAGCCGACGTTGCCGAGATAACAAGATCGACAACACCGAAGAAAGCCATTTTGATTTTTGAGCCAGCGCGAGAAAAGCGATTAAGCAGCCAGTGAAAGGGAACCACTCGCCTCTTAGAAAACCCACTCATCGGTAAAACACTTGAATTTCCTCGAAATTTACTACCATGAACAAAAAAATGTACAATCTCCTCTATCCCTCGTTATCATAAAATCTAATCTCACTGTGTATAATTAACGCTTCATTATCATACCAAAAACCATAAGAAATCTTACAAAAATATAACGACGTCTATCTTTTTCTCAAAGTAATAAAATCACTCGTCCATCTAGTCGCGTTAGAACCAGTGATAAAAATGTTCGTATCTTTAGTCCGATGCAAAATAAAGATTGCAATTGAATGGTCCAACGTAGAAAGCTCCATTTGTGGTGATTCGAGGACCAGAAAGTTCGATTCGAAAACCTGTGAAAATCTTCAAGAGTCGTATATTATCCGTATAGAAAATAGAAAAGTTAGAAGAGTTGACAGTTGACAATGTGGCTCGGATCATAATTGCCGAAGGTAGCATCGTGTTGACGTTGATTAAGATGTATTTTTTCTTTGAAACTGCGCAAGTTTATATAATTACTTTCACTGTGTGTAACGCGTATGGCGAGTCCGGCTTAGGCAGCTGAACGTTGTGTCGTAGCAGTTAAATCAAATCCGCCCGTGTTAGCTGTCAGTCCGTTGAGCGTCGATGATGCCAAAGGAGATTTCCACCTAATGCAAGCACGACCGCCACTGTACACGGAACTAAACTCCCTCGATCTACCAGTTTCATCCGAGTAAATCTAAATAGTCTCAGCATTTGGTCTCCCGCCGACCACCGCGCTGATAAGACTCACCGATAACCCTAATTGGTTAACCGATGATAATTGGCAGCTGCAATTTCAGCATCTCGCATCCCGTACGCTCTTTCGACATTAAAACTGTCAGCATTGCTCACATTTTACGACACCATTATCACACCCAGTCGAAATAAACCACGAAACGTTCAACTACCAAACGATAATAAGCAAATTATTCCCACAACTTTGTAGATTTTCACGAATTTCCAGGAATCGCCTCGCCTCTAAGTGGATAACGAAAGCTGCGATAAGGACTTATGTGGCAAATCAACAAGGATTATTCAGCTTTTTACCAAAATTTATCAACCTAAGTCACTAAGTGATTCGAAATTTACTGCTCGACCCTCGCGTTTCTATACCATTCCCGGAATCCTTTCCTCGGACAATTTTATTCTATAATCGAGCGGTCGATAAATATCGATTAATTTAATCAACGAGTCTCTCTCTCTCTCTCTCTCTCTCTCTCACTCCATCGTGCAACATGGCTTCAAAAATATAGCAGATTTAATTCTGATACCACGGACAGTCGTACTGCGAGTAATGAATAATTAATAAAAAAAATATGAATAGCGAGTTAATTTGATTTATAGCATGATTATTTATTATGCACACACACACACCCAGGTGTAACCTTTTCGGAGATTGATGCTTGTTGCGATAAATTATTGACAGAAATAATAATCATAGGATGAAATCTTAAGGAGAAACGTGGTCGTCCAGCGAGATAAACAAAACCACGTAACGTTTCGAGTGCTATTATTGCGAAGGAAGCAAGAAAAATTAGCAGGTTAATTTAGCCAATAAACCGAATATCATTCGTAATAAGAAAACCATTTTAAACCACTGGTTGTACAACGGAGAGCACGCTTCTTATTTATAGAATAATCAGATCACTATCGAGGTTATTGTATAATTGCAATGGGGTACGAACAGGTTCCCGAAATACATACAGGCTGATCTGATATGACAGTTTACACGGTTAGTGAATTCTTATATAAAACGGTGCGAAGAGCGTGAAACGTTGGACGACTCGTTGGGATAGGTTGACTGCTTTTCGAGTCTAACTACTTAAAAATGGTATATCACCTGTGTGTGTGTGTGTGTGTGTGTGTGTGTATGTTTATATCAATAGTTGAGATCTAGGATCTCGGAAGGAAAGAGGGACCGCGCGTGGTGGTGGTGCAGGAGTCGGATGCGTGAGAATTTCGCGCTTGAATTGCACCGTATAGGAGGGGGGGGGGGGGGGGGTCTAGGAGTCAGGATTAAAGCAGCGAGCACTAGCTGCAGGCAAGGAGCAAAAGAAGCCCGTGGCCACGGCGCGCGGCGTGCGCGAGATTCGAGATCCTAGATCCCACATAACAAAGGGAGAACGTTGGCCGCGCGACCAACGACGTCGTGCACCGGTGAAAGTCTCTCGCCTTCTTGTGAAAATCTTGCGGCTCCTCGGGGAAAGGAACACGAGCTTCGAGCACCCGCGCTCTCTCGCGATCAGAGTTGCTCTCTCAAGGCAGCAACCGGACGGCTGGTCGGTGTGCTGCATGGGTACTCGGTGTAGGAATATTCCACCCCCACCAACATCCGCATCCGCGTCAGACACGTCGGAAGCGCGTCTCGACCATTCCAGTTAACGCTCTTTGCTCCGTCGTCCCCTATTTTCTTATTTCGCTATACGCTAAATCCAATTATATACTTGATTCGTCTCAGTGTACTTTGTTCAACCCCAGAGATCTCAATACTCTCGAAGAGTCCATTGAATTCCAACGAACCTTCGTTTGAATGTTGGACAAATTATACGAGAGACTCGATAACTTTCCTTTCTCGCTAACTCGACGTCGTTTATGTATATGCCATGGGTAATTAGAAGAAATAAAATTGCACTTATTCCCACGGTGTACCGTTATGAAGTAGATGGAGCAATTTTCTTGCCGAAGAGTGAGATTCGTCGCGTGTGTATATATATATATATATATATATATGCATGGGCATAGAGAATAGTGTCACGTTTATTAATAAATTGAGATGCGCTTGGTGGTATACGCGGAGGCACACTTGTTGCATCGCGCAGGATATATCGGGGGGTGCGGGCTATTGTACCGGGACTACCTTCACCTATTTTGCTTCCACCCACGCGTCCCTCCGTCTCTCCCACACCAATCTATAGACTTTTAACGTTTCCACGAACGCCACAACGACCGATACTGCGAACCTTGGCGTTTCATTACGTAATTACGTCTAGGGTAGAAACATGCGTGCATCGACTTAATTAATCGATTAATTTCATCAAGCGTGTCTATATGTTTACATGCACCAAGCGTATATATACGGACAAAGGTAAATAGAGCTGTAACGTAGCCAGTGGGATGGAAAAAAAAACAGGCTTGATTTACGAGCTTCGTAGATTAAAATTCGTACTTGGAATAAATGATTCTATATATATAATGCAGGTTCTTGATAAATAATAATTTGTGTTTCGGAATACGTGTAACGTAGGTAGCGAAATGAACAATCGGAGTGATTATCCCGTGTAACGCGGCTCTGGATTTTTACGCGTGAAAAACTGTATCGCGATGGTTCGTGGGTTGACATCGGGGATAACGTTTGCGTTACGAAAATGGACGTGGCGAGTTAGGGACACCTGGCTACAGTCGCCATCAACGCGAGTCTCTCCTTATTATCTCTCTCTCTCTCTCTCTCTCTCTCTCTCTCGCAAGAGCACTCTACAGTAGTACTATAAATAACCAAGAGTGCCCCTTAACTCGCCCAACCAAATTTGTCAGCTCCTATCACGTCTCGACTCGTGCCTCGATCGGCCGCACTGGAATTCAACTGGCTTTTGTAAAAGACGTAAAGTTGCAGCACTGCGCAGAGCGAAACCGAAGCGTTCGATGCTCCTGAGAAGCCGGATAAAGCGAGATCATTCTGCGCGAATGTCATCTTCGAATGCGGGATGATAAAACGGGAGATAAAAATCATTACAAGCGTCCTTCGTGGTCTCGTTCAACGACCTGTCCATTCACTTTGGCTGTACCGGTTTTTCACGAGTCCAGCCTCTGGAGAACGTCATCTCTGCATCGACCAACCTTCCACGCTCGATCGAATTATTTCGCCTCAATTTCCTTCGTCGCTAAACGATACCAGTGACAGATATCAGTTAGTTATGATTTTTGGCGTTTAACGAGGGTGGATCTAGATACGTAACGAATCAGCTTGAAGCAATTGTTTTATTCTTGTCAAACTCGCTTCATTGTCATTATTTTATGGAGTGTCCACATATATGGAATGTTATCCAGACTCGATGGGCGATGAGTTTGCGTTGCTCTGTTCTGTTGCAAGTCTGGATCTTTCCCGAGGGGTTCCTTGGAAAGACCATAATGTGTGTATCAACGTGCCAAGTTAGTTTTACTCGACACCCGATAGAACTATCTCACCTTAGTATCTTGTGCAACCACCACGTGTTAAGAAACAAGGAAAATTAGAGGAATCGTACCCTAAATTATATACTTTGTATCAACGCGAACTTGTAACACAATGAGAACGTGCTCGCCATTTCTTATAACAATCCAGCAGACGTAATGTGTAGGGCGTACCACTTTGCTCTAAGATTGCAATAACGGCACAACAGAGATTTCAGTATTTTAAAATATTAATAAAAGTAAATATTATTAATTTTATGCAACTGAATCTAGCATTAAAAAAATTATATTAACATTGTGCAGTTTGTAGTATAAACATGTTTTTTTTTACTATCAAATAACGAGATTACGTGTAAATTAGACTTAATTTTAACCAGTGCTCACTATTTTCTTCAACAACTTGTGTAGGTTCCACTATATATTAGAGTGATACAAGGATACAATCACTACTAATCAATAATTAGAAAAACTAAGGATCAATTTCATTTAACAGTGTAACATGTGAGATAAGATCGTCGCGTAGGTTCAACTAATATTTACAAATGTTTGAATCGTGTTTTTATTGTAATCACCGAGTGATATATCGTTTTATCAGTCTATACACATAATTTCGAACATAAATTCTCTTATCGACTCATGCAAGGACAGCTTCTTCCGTATAAAATTATTGGATCCACACTGGTAGGGTCAACCTTGCTCGAAACTCGATTGAATTATTCGCTTAATTTCGTTCACCTTTATACGAAAGCTACACAACAACACAACAATTACCCAGCACTTATATAAGAAATTCCTGAAATAATAATCCTTTGTAGGAACGAGCCACGTTGGCCACACTGGCCACGTTTGGTGGCCCGGCCGATCTCGCTGGACACTCGTAAAACTGCTGGCGCGTTTCTTCTTTCGCGAGGCGCTTCTTACGTGACTTCCACGGGGGCAAGGTCGCATTCCCTTGACGTAAGATGAAGCAACCACGAAATATGTGCCGAGACACTCCTATTGTATTTCACTCTCTTACCAATTCGACTCGCAAGCTAATTTCCTTGGCGCATAAATATCCTCCGTCCGTTCTCCAAAAGGACTTTTCGCTCTCTTGCGCAAAAATTATTTTCAAATAAATACAGCAGAATTATTTCTGCGTTGGAACTGGAGATTTTGACGTGGAGTCTCGAGTCCATTTGCAGTGGAGAATTCGTCAGAGTCGCTTCTGACGAATACAGCGTAGCGATCGATATCCTCCTGTTCGGTGTACGATGGGTGCAGAATTTTGATACAGCAGCGGACGCGCGGATGAGCAGCAGAAGCAGCAGCGATATTGGTCGGTGCAGCGGCAAGTTCGTTGCACTTTGACGCGGAGGCCAAAGCCCAAAGAGGAGGAGGGGGGGTAGAAGATAGGTGGATGGTACCTCGAATCGGTCACTGGCGCCAAATCTCGTAAAAAGCTTCGTTCCCCCCTAACGACGCTGGTGGCTCGTAAGTGAAGAAAGTATGCTTTAAACTCGTCCGGTCTCTCCATCCCTATGGTCCGCACGTCCTATAACTTCATGGCCATGGTCCGCCATACTCGAAGAAGGAAGGAAACGTTTACCCATGCACCGAAGCTACGCGCACCACCTTTGCGCGATCTTTTACGGTTCGCCAGATTCGTGGGTGGCCATCTCTCGGCAAATTAACCGCCATTTTTCTTCCCTGCTCATTTATATTTTGCGAGGCCAACTCTGTAAAAGCGAAAATCCTCCGATGGTTCCGCAATGCAAAAAACTGTGCGTAGAATCCAGAAATATATCGCCGGCGCGATATACATATAGAAAAGAAATGGACGGGCGTCGTCATAAGGGAATTACGTGATTGGCAAATTTATTTCCTTCGTCTATAGGCACACCGATTGCTATAATCCTCCTACGGTATATATATATATATATATATATACTTTGTGGCAGAATGAGTCAGCGGTTTGCCATCAGGATCTATTACCTTTATTTCGCAATGTAGCAGCGCAGACTTTAATTGTTTAATCTTTGATCGCGTCTGACGAATTTTCCCTAATGGATAATTCTATCGTAACCTAGCTTATTACGTAACAAGTATTTTTGACGTTTTACCGAAGAGTTTGGGGGATAATAATGATGGATCGATCTTTCATTGCGTGAAAAATATAGCGGAGAGAGAACGGAATGCCGAGTTGAATCGGCTGGAAGTAGTAATAAGGATTGATACGGGCAAATTGGCCTGGTCATAATTCAAGGTCGACGGAAGATCGGCAATTTCTCGGAGTTACGCTTATATATACAAATATAGCTACAGCTCGGGATTTATTTTCGCAAGTCGAAATTTATGCGAGCGCGCGACAGACGAAGAAAGCAGACGGGGGACGAGGAGGGTCTTTGGAAAGTGGTTAAAGATTCGTAAATAAAATTCATGCGGAGTATCCGCATGTTTATAGAGAGCTTTTTTCGATGTGTGGTAGGAAAATTCTCGCGGGACGCTCTCTACAAAGGCGCAAAGCTGTGTGGATCGTAAACAGATTTTTACGACTCGTCGTAAATATACAAGCAAGCACTCGCGTGCATTCTTAAGCTTACCTAAGGCTGGTATGTACTTCCTTTTATCGACATATACGTAGGATTATACAGTAGGTATATACAGGTATCCATAGACTGTAAGTTTGGCCACGGCTCGCTTTTCTTCGGCCAAATTATCCCCCAAAGAAAACAATTATATATAGCTTAAGCTCGAACGATGCTAAAATGCCACGTGCTTGCATTTGCCCGAACCAACAAAAATATATTGTATACACTATATCGTGTAATTTACCTTGCAATCTCACAATTTTCGATCGATCAACCGTATCCAATTCATTATACAGAATTTCCGGTACTCGAAACTTTGAAGATTCGCCACTGTAGCACTATATATATATATATATATATATATAGAAAAGAATGGGTTTCCTGAAGCATGTATAAGAGCAATCGAGAAAATGCGAGCCGAGTGCATCATTGATAGGGATTTCCATTCGCTTCCCCTTCATCGCGAGAAGGATGTAAAGACCATTATTTTCGCTATTAAGATCGCCATTATTAGGCTTTTTCTCCATGGATGCTCGGCAGAATTTTTCCTCTCGGAGGATCTGACATGGCGCTAAATGCTACGTTAGCGAGAGTTTAGAGCGTGCGATTAAAACGGGAAACAATGCGAAGAGGAGTTTTGGGAAAAAATGGCGAGCGATGAGGTTTAGCGATTGGGAGCTACTCGAGGAGTTTGTCGAGAGAGATGGCCGATTGGGAGTGATCCCCAGGCGATCTATTGTCCGGTACTGTATATTTCCGCGGATCGATCTGTCTAGATCGTGAATGCAGGGGGACCGAAGGGTACTACGAGTGCCGCAATGCATCATTTTCCTCGCTTCCGCAACGAGGAGAAAACTCCGGAGCTTCTATCGACACGCAAACTCTTCCCTTATTTCTGCCCCCCCCCCCCCCATCCCCTCTTCCCCACTCACCCCAATCTGTTTTTTCCCTCCTCTTTCCATATCCTCGCCAGGATCAATATGAGACGAACTTTGCTTTTATACACAAGCGGAGGGGGGGGGGGGGGGGTTCCAATAACCCCCCCCCCCTTCCTACTTTTAAACAAACCGACTAAGATACCGCATCTCTCCTCATCAAACCCTTGGAAAACAAACGAAACCCGAGTCTCCGGATTACGACTTCGCCATTGGAATAAAATTACTACCTAATCGTAAAATGGTCCTAGAATGTTATACTTTGTTGGTAAAATGTAACGTTCCTTTGGTTTCTTTATCTGTCCATATACATCTACAGCAGTAGCATAAAATTATTAGCTCTTTAATTTGTAGAGTCAAAGATTTGGACAAGTTGATATATATATATATATAGAGTCTTTTGATTCCGGTATTTAGAGTGTCAAAGGAAAGCTGGTCTGGCGTTGATGAATTACTGTTAGAAATGCATGTAACATATTAGTAATCACGAATGTCGAGTGAACTGTGTATAGATATGGCGTTACAGGTGAAGCGAGGTGTAGAGGGTTCTCCAAGCTGCGTGCGCATACCTTGTCACGTGTTACGAATTACTGGTTACATAAAAGGGGGTCCGTTGGTTAAAAACCAAATTTATATATAGTCTCTTGCGAACGGATAAAATGCATGGAAAAGAAGAGGAAGAAAGAAAACTAAAAGTAAGACTAAATTTATTCCAATCGGAAGGGTATAAATCATAACATTTGCACATACCAGTCATACCACCTAAGCCGAGTTTTATAAGAGTATCACATTTGATATTTCGCGTCAATCAGGTGGCAATTGTAAATCGATTAAGCACGCGACTTTACGCGTCTGGTTTCTTACGCAATCCCGAAGCTTATAGGAATCTATTTAAAGACCAATGGGGTTTCAAGCGTAACAGCAGCTCATGGAAGTTGCAAAATCGCCGTGGAATTCCGCGTGGCTCGCGCGACGCTTTTGCGCTGCGACGAAGAAATTAGGCTAAACCCTTATAAGGCTCGGAATCAGCAGCGTTTATTTTCCTTTTCCTCGGCTCGTAAGTGGACGTCGTCGGTGCGAATTATTTACGCGAAAACCCGACAAACGGGACAAGGTTCGAGGCCGTGAAAAAATTACGTTGGACGCACGAAATATCGTCGGACGAGGCACCGCGAGATTGCGTGGTATCTTCATTTTAATTAAGGAGCTTAATTACACACATTAATCGAGCCGGTGAGTGTGCGAAAAGGCGAATTCTATAAATCTTCCGCAGGCCACTCGAACGATGAGCGCGAGAAAGCAATTTATTATTTTCCCTTTGAATTGGAATTAAGTGCAGTGAGGAACGTACCAGTTGGTCGATTTGTGATAGATCGAGCTGCTCGGTGTCCGAATAAATGGCCGGAAGATGGAGTGCTGCTTGATTTTTCGCTGCTTTATGGGATTTGGGCGAACGATAAGTATATATATACAAAGAGAGAGTTTGTGGGAATTTCTGATACGGATTGTACGGGCCAGAGGCGCGCAGGAAGGACCAATCGTTGTTTAAATTGGCCGAGCTGCGAGCTGCTTATTCCGGAGGATGGAAAGAAAGGTAACTCTGTGCGGTATATATAGCGCATAAAAACGTGTACAAGCACACGCTATATAGCTATACACATGTGCAAGACGCAGGTACGAAAGGTATTGTTCGTCGCGTTTCACTTTCACGTGGCGTCCGCGCGTAGGGGCGTAATTCACGCGTGGCTGCTTAATTGTGTGCGTGCGTGGGCGTGCGTGCACGACGAGCCGGTAATCGCGGCACTGGGTAACATATGCGCGATTACGTTACGTCTCGTGGCCCTTGCCAAGATGAGGCGAGAACGCGCGCCAGGAATCCAGCGTGGATTCCGTCGAACCCGCAGCGAGCATTGCACGTTTGGTGCTCGCGCTGAGAGCCTCGGATCCTTTTACCAAAAGGGATTTCATCATCTTCCCATTACATCCACCAACGACCAAAACGGACGCACTTGCGATCCAATAAAACAGCGTTCGCCAAATATTTGACGATAATGACACAATTATCGTATAAAACTATACAGTACTCGAGTGAAGAAAATAAAAACAACGAAGAGATCGGTTGGAAAGAGCGTAACCGAGCAAAGTTGATTGTGGGTAATGAAACGATTCTTTTGGGAGGTATAATGAAATAACTTGGGCAAGATTTTACCTGGGTATTGAATAATACCAAAGGAATTATAGTTTTTAGTATTCTAATGACAAGCTTCTGTATAGTTTTGCAAGCAACGATTGCAAGATTCTCTCTTTAATTCTCGTCTGCATCCTCGCGAATGACGTTACGACCGAGAAGAAGGATTTTGGCGGAAGAAACGTTTAAACTGTGTCACAAGGGAAGGTGGATTTCCGAAGACTCCGTTCTCTCCTCCGTAATGCGAGCTGATGGGACACGAAGAAAAGATCGCATCGTGGGTGATGCAACCGCAGGTGTTCATCAAACGTAATAGCCCACTGCGTTAACCACAGAAATAAATGAAACTCGTTCCTCGAGTCTCGAGTCTCGCGTCTCGCGTCGCCCTACCACGTGGTCCTGCACAGATTCTCTCCGTTCGATATAAAAGCGCGTGGGCAGCCGTGGAATGCGTTTTCATTTGCACGACATATAAGCGTTGAAACGTGCAAATTATCTTCATCCGTGGGGTGCGTCCCCCTGGAGCCCCGTGCACAGTGACCTTCCTCTATCACTGGAATGTCAACAATTACCTTGATTGTAATCATAACAGATTTCTTGCCTCTTTCGGAGAAATACATTTTTCCTCCGGTATAGATAATACACGTGCATCAAATACGAGAGGAGTCTTGACTGTGTTGGTATATAGAGTAATAATTAAGGAAAAGAGTGATTTGTGGAGAGAGGCTGCAAAATGTCAAAGAAAAGCCGATCGGTCGTGGATAAGGTTCGAGTAATCGAAGAAGCCCGAAGATTAATTGGCTCGTAGTCGAAGGAATAGCTCTCTGTGGATTTGCGTGTACGTATATAAGTGTAAGCAATGCTCGGGGTCTTGTCTATTAACGGAGAAGAGACTCGAACCGCAGGATATCGCAGCTTAGCACTGCCGAGTAGTGCCGAGATGCTATTCGCTACGTAGCTGCTAATTAGTTTATTGCCAGCAGCAAAAAGATCACCAAAAAGGATCTTCCGCCTATACCCCTCGCGTGAATTACATTATCATCTATTTCCACGAAACGCCAAGGTTGCCAACTCTCTCCCCCCTCCTTCTTCCTTTCTGTATAAGAAACACACAAAATATCTTTTCTCTCGAAGAAGAACCTCGCACAGGAGATGTACGAAATTACTGCGAGGAATTCGGTGGTAAAATAAGCGTTCATCGAAGAGAGGATTAAAGGAGCGTTGATAAAAAATTAGAATCGAGAGGCAGAAATTACCGGTGACTTCCGCAATGGACCCCGGAAGACGCAGAGTATTGTATTAAAGAACCTGAAGAGACACGTCGATTTGGAAGCTTTTGTTATTGTTGTAGTTTTTTTTTTTTTTTTTTTTTTTTTTAACGCTCTCGTAGGTAAAGAATACCGAGAAGACGTTGGATGGCGGTATTTGTTGCGAAGTCGCGTATGTACGAGCGTGAGAACGCCAGTTTACGCGAGCCAAGCATGACGAGGATCATCCGCGAAACGGACGGAGGTAGAGGAAGATGCCAACTGCGCTGCTTCGCTTGCTTGTTTCACTCGTGGCGCGTGTATTCGCATTCGCCTGCTGCTTTCGATAGAAATCGTGTCCTTTTATACTCGGCTGATAGACTTTGCTTTGGTCTCACTACATATATGTGTATACTATATGCGTATACTATATATAAATGCCTCTAACAATGAAAAGACACGGTATACACACGCGACTAAAATCATATAGGAAACTAACAAAGTACTCGTGATCATTACTATCGCTTGTGAGTCTTTGAAATAATCAAATGAAATTTTATAATTAAGAGTATAGTTATTTTATAGATCTTTTTCTAATATTAATGTATTAGAGAAAGAATTTAGTTTATGCTGCATTTTTATTTCTGGAATTGAAGTCGTTTTGGGAACAGATTTTTCCTTTATTTTTAATTAATTTTTCGAGGAAGAAGAAGAAGATGCTAAGAGATCGCTTATCATTCTGTATCCAGTTTCGCGAGAAATCGTTTCGTTTCCAAGCGTAAATAACTATATATTTAACCGTTTTCACAGGAACATCAATAATCGACCCTCCCCATGCACGTTCTTCGAAGCTACTAGTTTGAAATCTTCTCAATTGTTTGCAAAAGCAATGTACATCCACTCGCGGCATAACCTTATATAAGTAAGCGACACACTTGTATTAAGGAGGAATGCTGTGCATGCGCCTTAATTGGTCCCAGGGACCGCGCAAGTTATTTCATTACCGCCTGAATCACAACCGCTCGAGAATTACAGATGTAGCTGGACTCGTTGGAGCATCAGGCACGACTAAATTTTCTTTTCTCACTTACGTACAAACATAAATCAAGATGATTGATCGGAAAATCGAGTAAAACATCGCTATCGTTTTATAGCATTCCTACCACTTTCTTTCACAAATCAAACTACATCCTATTTCACGATAAATCCTCCCTCCTCTGTCGTCTATAATTAAGTAATTAAAATTATTAGATTTTTATGGATTAAAGTGGAATATCATGGCATTTATTTCATTAGTTTTTATGTTCCCCTAAGTAGGGTGGCTTTCATCAGCACCATCTTGTTTTTAAACCTGCAAGCGAATTAAGGATCCACTTAAAGTTATGGGAAGAACTTGGTTTACCAGCTGTCGGTAGCTGGGAAATCTGTAAAGGAGACTTCTTTCCTCCTACTACTCTTAGCTGATAACGCTGATAAGAGCTGATAGAGCTAAATACCGTTAGATGTTTACAACTTTCTTCTCTTATCTTAACCACTACAAACTTTGTAGTTTCATCATGCTCGTCAAGCCAAAGTGTTAATTTATTTTTAAAACAGCCTCTTGTGTTTCCAATTGAAAAGGTAAATAGATTTTCATTTAAACACTTAGATATGACTTTAAAAAATTTTAAATTCAATCAGAGACGACTCATTAAAGTTTGAGAAAAGAAAATTTGGTGATTTTAAGACATATACACCTAATTAGTAAATAAAAATCGTATTTAGAGCGAGGCTTCTATATCGATAATAGGTGTCGCTGTCCTCTTGTTATTTTTTACCCAGGATACACACAGCAGAATCCCCAACAATACCCCAGCAACGAAACCAGAGAAAATATAATTTACACGTGACTGTTTTTAATATCTTTCATGCGCAGACAATGTAAATAAATGTATTATTTTTAATACTACATTCAACGGAGCTTTCTGACAAAAGGTTTGTTTGATAACTCACTTAAAATGATTGCAGCACATATTTTTCATCATTGCATCACCAAAAATACTATTCCACATTTCCATTCAATAATTAATTACATGAGTATTATATTATTTCCTTCTGTCTTTGGATGTAACGTGTTAACAGGTAGAGCGAAAACCTTGACTTCTTAAACAAACAAGGAGTTCGATGAAAGAAAATCCTATTATCTTTCATGTTATTCCTGTCTTTCGTCCCTGCACAATTTATCAAAGATTATAAGTAAATAAAGTAACTTTACCTAAACACAATTTTGATGAACGAAACTTAGTAAGAACACTTTAACTAAAAATATTAATACTAATAAAACTGAAATAAAATATAATTAGTTTTTAAGTGACAAAAATTTCTGTTTAATCAAAAGCAAAAATATATAAATATAGGTAATTAATGTGTGTAACAATAACGGTATACGAAATAGAACTCTAAAAATCCTTAAATGTGTGTATTGCACGAGTATTGTATTGCCTTCATTGCATCCTGTAACATTGAAAATAAATATTATTGAAATATTTCATCGAATCTCTGTCAGTGTTAATTACTACAATTATTTATATACGAATATTTGATTAATAGTGTCGGTGCATGATCACAGACTCCAGCCATAGTATTCCGAATGGAATCTGAAACACAATGGCATCGCGACGTAAAGCGAGAAAAGCCATAGAAGAAAAAAATTCGTCGATAGCAGTGGAAACTAAATTACGAGTAGACGAAGCAACGTCTCATTTAAAGAATGGGAACTGCAATAAAGCCATCTCTTTGTACAATCAAGTAAGTTTTATAAAACAAATAAACTCTGAAGGTGGATAACCCACGTTTTATGTAAAATTATATTTAACTTTGAACAAATAAATGAAAAGATTGTTCTTTATTTAGTACTAATTATTATTTTTAACGAGCTATCCTGGCAGCGTAAATCGAAAGTCGATCAGAAGCGAGCATTTTAGCAATAAAGCAGAAGGCAATGCTGCTATTAAATAACGCGTAATTAATTTAATCTCTGCGCGTAACTGGAAAGCCTTTGAAAATTGAGCATATTAACCGAGCGTTTACCGACTTCATCCGTACAATAAGGCGATAATACTCGGCGATATAAACATTTCCAAGCAATGTTTAAATAAAATCATTTTACGTAATAATAATTCATTTTCAATTAAGCTAAAAATAAAGTTGATTTTTAACATTTTATTGCCTGATTTTACGATGGTATATATATATATATATATATATATATATATATATATATGGAAAAAGAACGAATGCAAGAATGTTTTGGGTGAAAAACCTATTGGATTATCCGTCTTTATATTTGAAAACTATTGAATATTTTAATACTGCACAAATCAAGTGAGGAAATAAAATACAGAAAGAAGAGGCATACCAGTTGTTGAAGAAGATATTTAAGCGAGTTGTTCAGGAGAGTAACAGAGGGTAAGCGCTTTCGAACGAAACGAGGATGAAGACTGAAAAGTGGAGAAGTATTTCGGGTATCCCAGGTTCGTTTCCTTGGACGACGGTATTTATGGATTCACACTAGCTCCCAGAAAGTGTTGAACATGACGCATTGTTGACTGTTACTACGGTAACAGCTCACCTGCGAAGGTGTCGATAAACACGCATTGCCACCACCAACTCTACCATTTCTTCTGCTTCGCCTTCTTCAGCACCATTTCATTTCAACCCTTACCCTTCCACCGTCCAAAGCTATTCCACCATTCCCACTCGCGAAGACCAGTACGCTAAATCCAAGATATTGAAAAATTCTGCCTTACAACGATTACTACCTATTTATATATAAAATTTAATAACAACGAGATTATTCCTTTCAAAACTACATATTATCGAGCCAAAATTTAAGCTGTAATTTCTACGTTTAAAATCCAAGTGAATTTCGAGATTTGATTCTTGAGTTGAGAAATGCTCTGCGTTATTGACTGATCAGTGTACCGGAGGAATTTTCGAAATAAATAAAGAATCGAGAGGGTTGTATATCGATCAACGTAGGTTGAATTTGTATAAAAGTGGAAGAGGAAGTGGGAGAAATGTCGGAAGACATCGTGGATGATTACAAAGGGAACTCGAGTGCTGTGGATCATCAAGTAATGGACATTCTGAATCCGACGATGCACGAACACGATCTGCTGCAGAGTTACGTGCGAATAGGGGTGGAGAGTAATGGAGATTCCAGGCAAGTTGAGAATCCAATCGAGCAGGCGTCAATGTTGAAGCGAGCACCAGCCAGTGGGTCCAGTTCCAAGGATGATCGAGATGGGAGCTCGAAAAATGATCGATCGGAGAAGAGAGGCAAGAAGAAGGAGAGGGAGAAGGCTGCAGCTGCGGAGTCGAAAAAGAAGGATAGACCGAAATCGAGGGACAATTTGGACACTGAGATAAAGCTGCAGAAATCGAGGAAGAGCTGACGCCGACGAAATAACGCGGTCAATCGACAGGAAGAGGTATACACGGACAAGGATCGTGCTGCAGCTGTAAATATGGGCAGTAAGGACATCAAGCAGTCCCTCAAGATGAAACGGAAACAGGATCGAAGCAAGAACCTTCAAATTCCCGAGGAAGCTGAACCTGCTGCTATTTTGGAGCTGGGAATTCGCGAGATGAAATTTGGCAACGTCGACGTTGCTATTAATTGCATAAATAAGGTGGAATCAAAAATAATCTTTTTCCACCAGAATTCTCTTTTTTTTTTTTTCTTTTTTTTTTTTTTAATTCTTTAAGAGTTTTCAGGGATTTTCATAAGTGTTATCTTTCTATATATATATATATATATATATATATATAAAGCTGTGGAAACATGGGGAAAATTCATATGTAGCGATTCCATGTCAAATCACCGAGACAATAGATTCGATTGTTTTTTATTTTCTTGAGAATTTCTTTGTTTTTATGATTTATCGAAATACGCTTGTTCGCATTATTTTAGAGCTTTTCGTTGATCCTAAAGGGAGTTGAGAAATTTTAATCTTTTTGAGCTTTTAAATCCTTCTAAAGTTTTCGAAAGTGAAGATATTCTTATCGGCACAACGCCTTTTTTCATTGCGAATTATTATTTTTTATACAAAATGAAACCATTGCTATTAGTTACTTCCATTTTTTGTCGGATGTAAGCAAAAATGTATGTTTTTGGAAACACCCATAAGACTTCGTATATTTTTTGATAAAAACTTGACAAATATCTTTATTAATTATAATTATCGTAAGACCACCGTGATCGTAGAACGATGTTTATCCATCTTCTTTTCATTCAACTAAAACCCAATAATTTTTTTCTATTTAAAAACTAATTACCTCTCAAGGAACATAATTTTGTGAATCAATTATATAAAGGAAAAGGAGATGAACAAACATTGTAAATCCATAATGAAGCAAAAACATTACAATTTATAAAATTGAAAACTTTTTGAAATATTAACGAAAAACTCTAAAAATGTAAAAACTGCAGTGCCTTACGACAAGTTCTACAAAGTATAAAATTCTAAAGTAAAACAATAAAGATGAGGTCCTCGAGCTTGATAATTTAATTAGAGTTCCCTATATAACATAAAAGTTTTTCTAACTAACTATAAGAAGAACTAGAAACATTAATTATATGAATTTTTATTTGCAAAGGCACTGGAGTTAAGCCCGAACGACAGGAATGCACTGATCTCAAGGAGCAGGTGTTACCTTTTATTGGGAGATGCACAGAAAGCGTTGGAGGACGCCGAATCAGCGCTAGAAGGTAAATTAAAAGAGTCCAACACTGCCAGAGCAATCTACTACAAAGCTGAGGCCTTGTATCACCTTGGCGACTATGAGATGAGCCTCGTCTACTACTACCGTGGAATGAGAATACGTCCAGAGTTCGGTCAATTTCGTCTTGGCATTCAAAAGGCCAAGGATGCTATACAAAACATATTGCGCAGCAAATAATCCACCACGTGCCTTACAATAATCAAATTTGTCCATGTAACAAATATACAGTTATCTTTTGCACTATGCTTGATTTACAAAATATTTCTCTTAATGTTGTAATAAAGCGTAATTTGTAAAGATGTAACGAAATATAGAAGAAGAGTACATGAATATAGTTTCAGAGAAACGACTAATTACTATACAATAATGATACAGCACCTTTTATAATTAGTAATTAAAAACTATTTCTGATACTCTATATTTTAGGTAGTACTATTTATTGAATAAAGTTCGTTTCGTTACAATACGAATATAGTATTTTGGTGGTTGATATTTATTTCTTCTTATCAAACTAATGTATAAATACTGTGTATGTGTGTGTTCAATTTTCGTTTGATACGGTTGAAAGTCGTCAACAAATAAACGTGACATTGGTATTAAAGTAAACGTCAAAGCCAAACTTTCATATTAGGTAAGTGGTTTTTTTTTCACTATAATAAAAATCTTTTATATTAAAATACGTAATT
The DNA here is from genome assembly GCF_024137725.1 of Prorops nasuta. Lineage (NCBI taxonomy): Eukaryota > Metazoa > Arthropoda > Insecta > Hymenoptera > Bethylidae > Prorops > Prorops nasuta. Next base: position 7,306,134 of record NW_027116803.1, on the reverse strand, counting down.
TCATAGTGGTGTGACAAATTTGACAAAGGCTTAGATTCAATTGTTACAATTGCGACGTTCGTGAAATTCAGATGCGTCCAATTTATTAGGCGTTGGCTAAAAAAAGACTCGGCTCCTTTAAAAAAAAATACTTGAAACGACTGTTTTTCTGATTTGTTTGAAAAAGAAACTGATTTTGACATTGTGTGTAGCAAACCTTATCGTAAAGGCGAAGATGAGTAGTACACTACATTTACTATTATAAATATGAGTAGAAAACTTGTGCAAATAATAATTATTACTTTAATTGCTTTATTAATTATTTGAATAAAATTCTAACAATTGTGACCCTGAATACTGTCACGATTAATCCCCCTGTGTGTTGATCGTTACCTTTACACTTTACAGTAAAATCTGCAATTACCAATGAAACGTTGAGCATTGAATATATGTATATATATATATATATATATATATATATATATATATATATATATATATATCATTTTGTTTATTCAATAGCTGATTTGTTCAACCATTCTGCACCAAAACGTTATAATTTGCGAGCTCTCCGAATAAAATGTTACATTAAGTTAAAACTAATTTCCAACTATTAACACACCTCTCCTGCAATATATTTAAGCGAAATGAGTGTTATCAAATGATTATACGAATATAAACATCGTACATATACACAATACCAAGCCGAACTCCTAAGTGCATATCGCGTTATATCGATTTTAGCGTTAAGTGGAGAAAATTTATAATCGTCTTAAAACTCATAATATTCCAGCCTCGTGACGCATTCAAAGCAGAGTTAACAAAATTTCACATGTAAAACACAGTGCGAAATGGCTCGGGGAACTCGCAGAGCCATGCAGGCTGACAATAGCCGAGAGTCCACTCGGAAGGCACACACCGATCGGATCGGACAATTTTTATCGCTGGTTGGAAAATTGCAGCGGCAATTTTACGGTGTCGCACGAATAGAGCCGTTACCAACGCAGCGTCGAGCAAATTTAATTTGGCACAGTGAATAAAATGTGAAAAGTTGATCGATCGACCGGACTATTTCGCGCGGAGTATGGGTTATCGATAAATGGACGCAGGTGGTCTTTTTTTAGGTTACAGAATCGGGAGATATCTTTGCAAGATTCGACAAGAAAATTGTGGGAGGAGGAGGGGGGGGGGTGGTGGTGAGAGCATCGGAGACCGGGAGAGATTAGCGAGACTTTCATGGGACTCGCGAGCGAGGCGTCTCTCGCTCGTTAGCCTTCAGTCAAGTGGAAATAAGCCATGGGAGAATTCGAGGGGTGGTGTAAGGCGCGATGGTAAGGGAAAATAGGGGCAGGTGTATGGGTGTATAGAGGGGCACGAGAAGAGGGATGGAATGGTGTGCGCGGTTGTCGTGGATGCGCATTGGACAGGACTGAGCAAGTTTGGTTTGCGCTTGCCAACACCGTCGTCCGTCGCTCTCTCCTCTGTCTTTCGATTACTCCGCTTCTCCGTTTTGCTCTCCGCCGTTGTTTCTCCGTTGGTTGCACCGTTCAGTGCTGCTTGCTGGCCGCCAGTACGTGCTCGCGCCTTCCACGCGGGAACACCTGTTTGCTCCCGACTGTCCCGAGCACACAACCGAACGAACAACCAGCCCCTGTAGAAAATAACGCGCGGAAAACGCGTCGAAAGCGAGCAACTTTTTCCACCGAGCATCGAATGGGCCCGCGCGCGATTCCACGTGCACCCCCGTGAAGGTATTATATATATAACAATCATCAACTATAGCTCGACACAGGTTCATTCATCAAAGGCAAACGACGAGAGTCGTTTGACAATTAATCATCGAACGATTCATTTCTCGCGGAATTTTATATCTACTGTGACCACTGGTGAAAGAATCGGGAGAGAAATATTTAAGAGGATAAGGAGAGAGGGATTTAGAGATCGTTTGGGATTTCAACCACGTGCCTCGTATTCACCGGTTACGTGTAAGAAACAATAAGCGTCTTATTATCCGTTACTGTAAATTTCTTCCCTACCACCACCCCCCCCCCCTTTTTACCACGTGTAATAACGATATTTCTCAACCCATTTCTTTACTTGGCCTTTTCGTGCATGCTCGATGAAAAAAAAGCCCTGATATTATTTCTTCCCCCTTTTCAATATCACGCTGTGAGAATAATCTTACTTGCTCAGCTCTTCCTCCTCGGTCTCCCCCGAATTAGATGAAAAGAAATTATTCTTTATTTGTGCGCCTGATTATACCACACCCCTGCAATCATCTATTCCAAAAATATTCTATGGGTAATTTATCCAATTCAAGCGTCAAAAGTTTTTCCCCTGCTTTTTTTTGTACGTGCTCTGAAAAAATATTTTCAATTGTTTCATTTGTGATGTTGGGTCATTTTTTTCTGTTGCTTTGTATTTAGATTTTTGGTTTATGGTATATGTAAAGAGTTCGGTGCACTCGTGCAAATTTAATCGGTAAATATTGCCTGTTGCACATTTTGTCAAGTGCTAGTTGCCTCCATTCGCCCTCTTTCACCAATCAATAATTGTCTTTGTTGAAATTTTCTCAAACTTTTTGATTAGATTCGATTAATGCTTTTAAATTTTATTTTTGATTATTATCTAGTATAGTGTGGAGATAATTAAGGGGGAATAAAGTTTGTATTCGTCAAGGATTTTGGAGAAATGGGGGAGTTGTAATATCAAGGAAACTATGTTTATTCGACAGCTTCGACTATCTTTTGATTCGAACATTTTCAAACATAGTTCCTCAATTCTTTAACTTCTCTTTCCCCTTTCACCACTTCTATATGATCATATAGGTGGGCAACTTCCGGTCCCGCAAAACTTTACGACTAACAGGATGTTTTGAACTTTTAAGCTCGTACATCGTGACATCCTTGAACGATGCACGACTGTATTATTTGCCAGCTTGGAGTTTCTTCCAACTTTATCACATACTCCGCAATCTTATCGTTTTATCGTGCCTGTATATTTATATATCATTCTAAATTTTTACGTGTACCATAAATCTGTCGGTGTCGATAGAAATTTAAATATAGGACCTTTGATATGTTCTTATATCAACGACTTGACAATTTGTTAACTATTCTCTACCCCCTCCCCCTCCTCTCCCTCTCTCTCTCTCTCTCTCTCTCGCAAGAAAAATAAACTTTAACAGTGATTTATAAGTGGAAAAATATGCGAGTATAATTCAATTTAGGTTTTACTCAATTCCAGGAGTTTCTGGCATTTTTCAGTGATTTTATAAGAAATTAGGTAAACTGGAAAGAAAGTAGGTAAAGAATTTTTCAAGTTTCTTTTGCAGAATTAATCGCATTAACTAAATAGTCGGAAAAGAGTAGAATACACGTATTCAGTCCAAGCACACGTAACGTATACTGGTGACAGTTTCAATTGGTCCCCTACTTAGATCGTGCTCGATCTAGAAGGCCTGTTAGCGATGAAACTGCAATGGTCCGTGAACAAGCAAACGTATCAGCTAGCAGAGTGAAAAGTTTTCCAGAATTTACGTTAACCTTGCGAAGAAATTTTATACCCTTGTGAATCGAAACACCTATTGAATTACCAGACAAAACGAATATATTTATCGCTCGTTATCGAAAAACTTTCAAGGTTTCTTTAAACAAAAATTAAGGTGAAGTGGAGCAAATGCGCAGTTGCATGGAGCAAGGCGCGTTCATTTTGTTTCCTTTGGCTAAAATGCAGCGAGATTCGATAGAAATTAAATTAAATTTTATTAGAAAAAAATATGAAGAGCTAACTTTCCACTGTAATTAAATTAGTTTTTATCAGAAAATTCTCTTTTAAAAAATGATTAACGCACTTGCCAGGTAATACTGCGATGTGCACTTTCCCCACTTCATTTAAGCTCCATTCTTCTCTTGATTTCCAAGAAATTTTATTCCAAGTAATTTGTTAAGAATCCTTGGAGAGCAGGATGCTTCTGGAATTACGAGAAAAAAATGAATGTATTTATCGTTCATGATAGAAAAACTCTTGCAAAGTTTCCTTATAAAACAATTAATTGTGTTTTTTCCCCTATTGCTTTTCACGAGTTTTAAGTAAACAGTCGATTATTGACGGAAGAGTGGGGTAGCATGGATTGATTAAAGGGAATAATTTGATAAGAATTGAACGGTGCAGTTGTGCCATAGAAAATACCAACTTTCATACATATGTATATATATGTAACGAGAAATGATGCGACGGACTTAAATACATTTGGCAGCCCAATCTCGCGTAGTTCGCATTATTTATCGTGAAATTAATGTTTGCGATATAAATAGCAGTTTCCAGAAGAATGCTCAAGATCGATAGTTACTGTTTCACTCGATAAAGGCTTGTCTTTCAAGCCCCACTGAGTTTTATATCAGAACATCAGGCTTAAGGGACTTTTACACTTGATCCTCGAACACAATTGAATTATCAGTGAAATAAAACGACAATTCATAGATAAACAAATTTTTCAGTTACAATTTTCAAACTGCTTCCTCCGTATTTTTCCCTACAAATCCTGCAAGTCAAAATAAACGGAAAGTCAGATTTTAATATAACCGATAGAAATGTCAATGTAGTTAAGAATTAAAATTGCAGTATAATTAAACATTAAAGAGGATATGCGAATACCTCGTTCTTCAAGATCGAAATTACCTGCTCGATTAGTGGAATACGAACCAGACGAAGTTTTGGACGGATCGTGAAATGAAATTTAGCAGAATAACAGCAATAACTGGCTGTACTAAAATTGGATTATTTTGAAGGGAAAAAAAAACAATCTCTGCTAGAGATTTGTTTTATTTGATTGGTTGAAGCATATTGAAGGGAAGATTAATCGGAGCATTACGAAGTTGTAAAATTGACGAAAAGGTATGAGAAAGGGCAAATAAAGTAAAGCGAGGAACGGGAGACGTATCGGCATAAGGCGAAAGTGGGCGACGATAGAATTTAGGACAAATCCAGAAGGGAGAAAAGAAGAGATAGGGAAAGAGAGAGAGAGAGAGAGACAGAGAGAGGTGGGTCGAGAGAAAAATGAAGAGACTAAAACGATGTCTTCAATTTAAACGGATACGCAAACGAGGCGCTGTAAATATTAAGATTGCAGCTGCTATATTATTTGTGGAGGTTACCATTGAGATGGATTTATGGTAACCCCCCTACCCCTTGCTCGTACTTTTGTCGCGAGTCTGAATGGACATGAGAGAGAGAGAGAGAGAGAGAGAGAGAGAGAGAGAGAGAAGCTTCTTCTATGAGTTAATACGTCTGGCTTCACACTGTTCGTATTGAGGCCTGAAAACGTCGAATCGGAAAAAGAGATCTTGCGAGAAAGAAATATATACATAGAGTAGGAGGGGGTAGTAAAATAAATATATAAAAAGAGAGAGAAGTGAGCAGGAAAAATTGAGACGATACTCGATCACCGTACAAAACGAGTAAGTATTTTTTCACCTTCAGACTAATCGAATTAGTGAAAATTCATGGTTTTCTCCTACGCACAGCGCTATTATTCTGTCGCATCCTGCTATCCCGCCTCCCTGCAATTCGCTTCCTGACAAAATATCATTCTACGTTCCATCTCGTTCCCATTGACCTGATTATTCTTCTATTATTCTATTCTTTCCTCTTCTTCGTTTTAATTTACCTCGCAAGAATTTTTTTCTTTAACAACAGTTTCTTCGACTTCAAAAACCGGGCAAAGCTAAAACATTATTTTTTCATGGTAACACGGTTGGCGATTTGCTGAGGTTTTAACTTTGGAATAGGGAACACACAAACTGGGAAAAGAATTAAGAATGAATAATTAAGAGATTAGTTAGCACTGAAGAAGTTTAGTATCTTCTGGTTTCACAAGGAATTATTGCAATTGAATGGAGGATGAGAATAATGCTGGATTAAAGGCTTATGTTCATAGAGTTATTCGGGTACGTGTGCAATAGAAATAAGGACTATGAAAAGGATTAAAATTATGAGCTTTACAAATTCACTGGAATTTATTCTTTTCCTTTACATACTCGTGCACATTGTTCTGCTTTTCTAATTTCAATTGCTGTTATAGACATTGAAAAATCAGATTTGTTTTAAATAAATAATGTTTTTCTATTTTGAAATTTGTACACAAAATACTCTTCATTATTCTTTTTAACGTCTCGTAATATTTTTAGTGACTATTTTCCTTGGAAATAAATATTTTTCTACCGACACAATGAAAGAAACGCATCCACCGATACAGCTTCATTTCAATACTATCAGTAGAGTTTACTTAAATTGAAGTCATCCTTTGAACTGGAAACTATATATATTTAGTAAATGAGAGGTGAGGTTAATACGTAAATTTAATATAATTCAAAGTTTAATTGACTTGAATGAAGCGACGAAATATCTATACGAATGTTAATAGGTCTCACTTATAAATGAAGCTACATAGAGAATATTCTATCATTGTAAAGAGTAAACGTCCTTAATTGAATGGATAGAATTAATTAAAATGAAAAGTGTTTCAACGATAAATATCGACGAGCCAAACAACTTACATGGAATATCGGATAAAAGTATTATCTACTGTTCGGCCTATGCAAGCCATTCTTTTTACTTACTTTGTGATAAAATTAATTTAAGTAGAAACTGGTAGACAGTATACACAATTAACTCCAAGGTGCAAGGCGCGAGTAAAAATAATCTCACGTGTTAACGTTAAATTAAAGGAGAAAATTACTGTTCTTAAGAGCTTATGTAAGAAATAATTGGTGAATCGAGTTTATTTTTAAGGGGGGAGTATAAAAATGTTTTGATGCTGGAAAATCGTATTATTATAATTTCATAGGAAGTTTAAATAGGATGCATGGGAGTAACGTAATGTGCGCTTCAGTCTGCAGTGGGCAAAGTATAGAAAGAGGGAGGAAGGGCGAAGCAGAAAGGGATGGAAAATGGGGTGGGTAGCACTAGCGGTAGAGAACTTAATTGCAATACGTGCTGCCTTCAGTAGACACGCTTGTTCGCGTTTGTTGCATTACGCGATTAAGCAATTGGATCCCAATAAAGATCCATACTCGCCTAAACAAAACAAACGAAACATCCCCATCATCCATTAACAATATGGAAATTATTGTTCCCATCGATCACACTCGATATTCCTCTTTTTCTCTTATCTACTTTATCAATGAGAATTTGTCCTTCTCAGTAAATCACTTTTCTATTACCTCGGATATAGATCGATGATCTATATATGGTTGATCGATATCCTCGTCGATCTGTCAGTTTTATCCCTGAAAAAGCCTGTCGTATTTTCGATTTATTCCTCTCCAATTTATATTATAATTTACTCGAGTTTCATCCCGTTTAGTTACAGTCCTCTTTATTTTTTTTTTTTTTTTTTATTTGCCTTTTTGTACGAAGAAAAATAAGATATAGAGACAGATGTCACGGCGATAAATTCACAAATGTGTACAAAGTACCAATCGTGGAGTAAAAAGAAACTATATCAATGCTGGGCGAGTCCTCGTTGTAAAAAGTTTTGCAAAATTTTGGCATTAGAGCACCGATCGATGTTTTCGAGGACACATTTTATTTCTTCTCCTGCCATTTCTTACTTCACGTGACGACCAGTTTAAAACTTAAATTGGAACAAGGAATTACATAGTAGTTGAATTATTCGAACGTGAAACGTGTGAATCACGCGGGAGAAATCAAATCTTTGCCATGGAGTTAATTCTTTTTTTTCCCAATTGGAAATAATTCCATATAAATATATTGCGCTTCACTTTCTTTCTACAAGTGGACCTTATAGCTGCAGATAATAATAATAAGAGTTGGCGAGTTAAACTAAAAGGGATTCATATTCCATCTACTACTGCTTCGTTCAAAATCTAATTCATCTCATACTTATAATTCAGCAAGAGAAGCATAAAAAATGCTACGTTGAAAATTGTATATAGGAAGGAAGAAGATATTCCTTTAAAGTAGAATTTCAGGCATCGCTAGTTCAAAATGTAACAAAGAGACACAGTTTCATCCATTTACTTCTTTTAATCTCCCACTTTTTTTTTAACACTGAAAACTAAGCAGCGCAGTATGCCCCAATTTAACAAAAGAGAATATAATAATAAAATAATATGACGCCTCGTTAAAATTATTCATTAAAAATTCTATAAAATTCATAAGAGTGGAATAAAATTGTACCAACTTGACACCTGTAAAATGATAAGAACGCTTTGAAGCATGATGAGACAATACTCATTTTTGGGTAAAGAAAAAAATCATCGCGTTATTAAAGTGCACCAGGAAGATTTTCATTGTCGAAATTGAGTTGGGCATTGGGTTAAAGTTCATTGTTTCGTGTATCCGAGAAACAAGAACAGGGCACGACCCATGATCAAGAGGGTTGCTTTGTTATAGCTATATACAGATATGTCAAAACTAGAGGCGTTACTCTCCACGACTCTTGCTTTAACAATGAAAGCCTTCAAATCTTCACTGGTACATAAGACGCGTTTCCCTTTATTGATCTAGTATGATAATTCTTGCGAGATAGGCATTCATTGTTCTTCTCAGTTTCTATGTTCGTGGCATCAATAATATGGTTTAAACTTTATTATTCGCGATAAAGCTTCATTTCTCTCTCCCTCAAAATGATTAAATTGTCAACCAAATTTTAACTACGCTCCCATAAAACCTAATTGCCAAGTTCCAAGAAAAGTTTTGATTTACTCGTCATGGCAGCTGTTTATCCAATGTAAAAAATTGTTCATGAGTCATAGAAATTTTCCAGTTTTTCATGGAATAAGGGGGGAGGGGTGTGAGATTCCACTTCTGTACTGCAGGCGTTTGATTGGTGAGATTCCAGGGCAAACGGTAGTTCGAAGCTAGCCACTACCCTGGGAAGGGACTGGAAGCCCAGGCTACTAATCTTTCCATGGTCGTGTATAACGTACAATCAAGTACTATTCAAGAAATAGTGTGACGTCGTTCGATCTTCCTCTGACTTTTAATTAGGTTCAAATCGAAACGCATCAAAGACTCAAAGAATCCTTCCACCCATATAACTTATTCATCCCTCGCAATACGTCATCTGGCTTCCATCAAGGAACCATCAATTCCATTGATAAATCGAAATCATACCCTCAACAATTCAAAAGGGGCAGCATTATTCCAAATAGACTCGCTCTACTATAAATCAAACGTGCAATACTATTAGTATCATTGATAAAAATGACAGCTAATCGCAGTACCACAGCTAAACAATTTTGCAAATTACAAAGTTTGATTACATCCTGTTTTTAATGAGTTATTGGGGCTTGATAAATCTCTGTGTATTGTTGTGCTGAACAATCTCGTGGTCCGAAGTGGAGTTATTGTTCTTTCTTTTCAATACGAAAAGCCAGTAGAAATGGAATGCTTTATTCAGTCTCATATACCAAACTCTTGCCAGCAGTTTGTATTCCAGAAAATATTACTTTTTTATCTTATGCTTTCTTTAATTCTTTTTTTTAAGAAATGTTTGATTTGTCTATTAAGAATTTATTGAATTGTGTTTATATTTTGCATATAATTATAATAGTAGTTCGTGTACGAGAATCACTGCAAGAGCAAGTAGAAATCGACCGTCTCGTTCAGACTCACGAGAGGCAAAATCGCGCGACTCGCGAGGGTCAGGCTCGGTTCTAGTAGAAATGGACCGCTTTGTTCAGTCTCGTTCGAGTTAAATTCGCAGCGAGACTCTCGATAAAATTTCGTCCTGAAAATATTGAATTTTCCAGCACGTTTTGCAACAATTCCATATATAGTCTGGTGTTAATTATAAAAGTGCATTATTCATGGGCATATCATGAGCCAGAAATTTGTTGTCGATGGAGGTGATGAAGTGCGCCCTGATGTGACAGATCATTATTAGCCCCGCCAATGAGAATTTCTGCAGTCGTCCCGCTGCTGCATCTCCTCTCTATATAATTGTACAGCTGATGCATTTCAAGGTTCCAATGAATTATTAAACAGTAAAATACGCATCGTTCCGGGCTTGATGCTACCATCAAACACCACATTATTAACATTATAAGTGTACACACGTACATTTTACGTGCCACTGCACAAAAAGTTCTAATGAAACCCAGTCTCGAATAACTTTATACATGACAATGTTTTTTATAGGGCCTAAAGTCTATATTTGATATAAGTCGTGTTTATTTTGAGCTTACAGGCACGCTGCACCCCCTCTCTATCCATTAATGTTTATAACAATTTTAAATACACATTTGGCTAATACTACAGGGTCTGTCGGAAAATTCGTATCAAGAGGCGGAGACTTTCCCCCACTCCAAGCCCTGTACAGGGGGCTAAGCGTGCAATAAGCCTCGGAGAAAGAGAGAGAGAGAGAGAGAGAGCAAAGCTACTCATATCGCTTCTCTGTCACTCTTAATAGACTATATTTTTCAAACGCAGATTGATAAAATTCATTGACTGATCTCTGCCTCTCGCTCGCTTCTATTTGCTTCTCTTTCTAGCAGTCAATGAATTTGATCAATTTGTGTTTCAAAAAGAGAAGCTACTAAGAGAGACAGAGAAGCAACACGAGCAGCATTGCTCTCTTTCCCCATTCAGTAGTTCCTTGTCCCTCTCTCTCTCTCTCTCTCTCTCTCTCTTCGGCCAATCACGCTCTCAGTCCCTACTACGAAGCTGGAAGCAAGTACTTCCGCCTATTGATACGAATTATCTGATGGACCCTGTATGTAGAGAAAAAGATTGTTAATAAAGTCCATAGTATCGTTTGCACATTAACACCAAAAAGAATGGAGGAACGAACAAAATATATCAAGTATGTCATTAAAACCTCTTTGATTGGATGCAAGTAGTTGCGATATGGCACCGCGCAACGGGTCCTGCGTGACGGAAGCAGGCTCGATTCGGAGCCTCTCGTCGGAGGATATGACGGCGGCTGCAAAGTCCAGAAGAAAAAAATCCTGCTGGGCACGAGCAACCGATCCTGCGAGGAAAACGGGTCGTCGTCTCCAATTGCTGCAGTTGCTCGCACTGCCCTTCATTCCAATTCTAGCGTTGATCATCCAAACGGCCACTACGCTTCACGAGATTCTTATATACCGCCAGGAAGTTTCTGAGATCGAGACTCAGGTAAAGTCGTTAAATTTATATATATAGCACGTGGACTTTTGTTTCTTTTCTGCAATTATTTAAATTTATTTTTCACTTGTTTTTGCTCTGTCCACATTTTTCTTCTTTCTCCCTCCTCTTTATTATAAATATTTGCTCTAGTTTGCTCTCCGCACAAGACCAGAATAGTCCATTGATTCTTCGCCAAAATGCATTCAAGCTACGAAGCAACGAATAGACTTTGTCAAATTTAATCACTGATGGCTGACGTAAGATCGTTTATCTTGTTGCAACGAATCGATCAATGGAATTACACTCACTTGTCGAAATATTGAAATAGTGATGGGACTGACAGGGTAAGATAAATTTAAGAAACAGACAAACAAAGAAAAAACACAGTCAATTAGATAATGTTGGTATAATTCAAGGAGGATTGATTATAGTGCAAAGGGAGAGGAGACGAGTAAATGCACCACACCTTTATTCAAGTGCACGCTCGATCCTCTCTTCAACGATATATATATATATATATATATATATATGTACACCACTGGACACTATTATCATTTCGTTTCATTGCTAAAAAATGTTGAAGAGATGACTCGTTTTATCAAAAAATTCCAATTGCACGAAATTTCATTCTAACCGAAGAATTGAGACACTCTGTTTTTGAGAGTTATGTAAAATGGAGATTAGCACGAAGTTATAGGTAGACTTTTAAACTGGATTTATTACTTGTTTATGAAATGGAGAACGTAACGCGTGTACTTTTTCTGATGGATGTTCGTTTAAAGCTTTATTTGCCAGGGATACGCGAAAATGCACTTTCCTGATAAAAGATTGGAGAGAGTTCGGATATCGCGCGCGGCTTCGAAAGAGACGATTTGGATTAAATGCGATTACGGGATCGAGCTCATGAGAGCTCTGATGAAAGTGGCACGAAATCTGCGAATTGTCGCGGTGAGCTAGAAAATCCTCGTAAAACTGTCGCAACACACTCATCAAATTCTCACAAGCGTCTATCCAATTACTAATTATCAACTGATATAGTAGGTATTGTTCGCACGTCAGTTTGATTATTTTATCACTTTTTTCGCGAGAATTCTTTCCACTCTATGGTTTGGAGTTTTAATTGAAAAAAGAAATTCTATATATAGAGTCAGGAAATAATGTAAAATTTCGTTGGTGTGGCTCTTGTTGACATCACGTACTTGACAGAAAATTACTGCGATTGTTATAGGCGCGAACAAATATTATACTTTGGTGTCTTTCACCAGAGCTTCGGTGGAAGCTTTGTTCTTTCGAGCAGGCAAAACGTGATTTTGTTTATTTACAAGCGGAAAACGTGCATTCGATATTCGAGTAATCCTATAGGACGTGGCGATTCTCATAACTATAGTTACAGTGGTATATCCTTTGTTAGAGGTTTGTTGTAACATGGTCGTAATTACATTTGGATCACTGTACAAAGGCTGTGATGGGAAATTGAATATCGATTCATGAAGTATTAGACGATCGATAAACACCCCGTGCTATAATGATTTCTCATGTGAAAATGCTGGATTTCTCTTCCCTTTGCCTCTAACTTTAAAGTGCTTTCAGAAATGGTGCATGGAAAGCTTTAAAATAATATTGAAAGAGGATAAGGTTGATGTAGATCATGTGTATATAGTAATAGTGGCCTTGACCTAGGTATACTATATAGGTACCGTTGGTTCAACTATTATTCTCCAATGAAAATTGGAAAAGAAAAGAGGCTTTGACCATTGGCTAATATTTACAGTGGGTAGAAATATATGTGTTCGATGGCACTTTTATTTGCCATTCTCCAAGGCTTTACCTGTCCAAGCAATTCATATATATAGCTTCATCCTGTGTGTCATAATTAAAATTTATAAGAAACGTGTAAACCTCGTTTAAATGATCTCATTGTCCTTTTCCCATCAGACTACATTTGAGTCTGTCATAAACATTTAATATTTCTACAATGAAAAGTCATTAATTAATTTCATCGTTATTTGTTTCCCCTTTGCACACAGCGTAATAATTAAAACAATCGTAAAAGTCAAATCTCTGTGATTTCATTCGAAAATGAGGTGCTTTTATGTGAAATAAAATTTGATAATTATAAATAATCGTAAACACAGTAGTGGATCTTAAATATTTTTACAAAGAATTGCATTTAATTATTCTTAATTCACGGGTGTTTATACTGATATAGTATATGATATCAGGAACCTCGTATTCATTTCCTTTTGTGCAAAATTCTGAAGACTTTTGAAAAGAAGGATTGAAACATTCCAACGAAGGCCATTAAGGTACTTGGAAATACAAGTAGGTACTTGGTTTAAACTTCCAAGTACACGCCACTCTATTCTGTCCACTTTATCTCGGTGCTTCACACAATTAGTCCTATCTCCTGCCGGAAGTTGCTTCGGATACTGGAATGACACAGAGTCATTATAGCCTGTCTACTTTTTCTTCGCTCTTCAGTTTCCTTTGTAAATAGAAAAACGTTGGTGAAGCAAAATAAAAGAGACGAGTAAAAAAAGCCATCAACATTTAAATTTCCAAGCATTTTCATCTCACGTTAATAAATTGCATTGTCATATTAATTATTGGAACTAATTTAATTACGATTTAATTTCAGGTAACAATAGCAACAGATTTGGGCAAAGTGGTGACACGAATGCAGCTGGAGAGGTCCGAGGTGGCTTTTTTCATCTACACAAATGGCAGCACTTTACGGTAACTGATGTTTTCCAAAACTCGATTGACCCAACTTTCATAGATTTTATTCATCTCGTTGCAATTTGGTGATTTACGCCAAATTTAACTCTATAATATCACTGCGCAGTGATTCGTTATTCGTTCGAGCTGAACATTCTTCCTATCCCAATAATTCGAATGAAAGTATCATAATTTTCAATTGCAAAATTATTCTTTGTCCATTTGTTCATGCTAATTGAGAAATCAGAAATGAGGTATCTTGAGAGTGTTGTATAAATTGATGATCGGAAATAAGAGTGATTTCCATGTGCGTTATGCAATAATTATTTCAAAGTACGCAGCTCGCAGCGTGGTAAAGCGAGCTTTATAATTTGGATGCGATCTGTTAAACTCGCTGATCTTCCGTGTAAACGTGACCCAGGGTCTGGTAGCAAGGCATTTTAGCCACTGGAACGAACCCTTTAACTTATCGACCAATGAAAACAGATGGGTCGGACGGTTCTCCTAATGAAGAACCAATACGATCCTCCCGAAGCCTAGCTTCCTTTTGCAAAGCAACAATGTACACGGAATACTCGAGCAGCAGAAAAACTCTCTCGCTTAATCAATTTAACTTCTTCCCCTCAATGGGGCTCTCTTTTTCTTCCTTCCACCTTACGATAGGATTTCGTTTCAATTGATTCGAGATCAGCGATTTCTCGCCTATCCGCAATTTCTCGCATTTTCACCTCTCCCACCTTATCGTCCGGCGAGATTGAGTTTTATTCAGCCTACCAGTACGTCTAATTTCATTTTATCAATCCTCAATCACCGAAGCGAGAAACGCGATATGATCACATCCTTTTTTACCTCGAGGATTCAGTACAACGTGTTCCAATGGGTTTTATTTGCCTTTCCAGATCGAACCTGACGCAGAGATTTGCCATAACGGATCAGGCACTCAACAACATGACCACGTGGCCGTTGGTCTCCGTTCCGAGGGACGACGAAGAAAAGGCCCAGAAGAATGACATACTCAGCAAGGAAGCTTTCCAAGCACGCTTGGAGGATTTCAGGTAACGCGCGCGGGCTCGAAGGGCGAAATGTAGCACGATGCTGCGACTTCCTCGTTTGTGTGCTATGACGTCACTGGGCATTGTTTGTGACGTCATTAAGAGAAACGAGTTGGCAAGCTCGAATCAAAAATTTATGGCCAGGCTAATTATAAGCGTCCCTCGACGAATTACTTTTTAAATAGATTCATGAAAAAAGCAGATTCTCAATGCGGGCCATCGGGAATCGTGTAACCTTGTTGAATTTTTAGCCCCAAATAAATTGGGAGCCCCCCCCCCCCCCCTCCCTCTTTCTCACTACCACCGCACTAACTCCATCATTTATTTGTCGCCACGGTCATCACTCTGTTTGAAAATGATGGAAAAACTGGAAAAATCTAATTCAATTTGCATATCTACCTTTTGGATATTCTTTTGGTCCATTGGGAATGCGAAGTCTGCATAGCTGCTTTTGCGCTTGTTGAATTTCTCTCCGCAAGCCCGATAATGGATTCGTTCGCTCGTCAATAATTTTGAGGTCTTCGACTTTGTCCGGCTACAAATATAAGTTTCGCGCAATCTCAATGGACATATTCACGAATTAATTAACAACTACCCCAATTAGTTGGAACGAGCTTTTGTACCAAACTAGCGTTAGCTATATAATTGATCAACTAATGCCAAAGTTGTATGGCAATCTCGCAGAACTTGCTACAAAAATTACGCAATAAAACTAATTGACCGGTATTCGTATATAAACTAATTAATCTACAATAACACGATCGAGTATTTATTCGCTGAAACATCGATATGGGAGCTTATTAAGCCTTTTCTTGTTTTCTCTACGCTTAGCTTTACTCCGTTCCTTTCTGGAAGTGTTTTTTTATTCACGAGGAAATAGTTTAATGATTCTAGAAAGAATTGTAGAAAAATAGCTGGCAATATTTGTGACTGACCTATCGAAAACAATAAACAATTCATTCGACTAATGGAATCTTCACGTTTCTTTTTTCCTGGGCTAATTGTAAGGGGTGAATATTTTTTAATCGTATATAGCTCGTATATGAAAGCACGAAGTGTAATTATTGGCCTGATAAAATTACTCGCGGATTAGATAGTATTTAATGTCGTTGCGTGACGGATCGTAATTAATTTGACGTTTGGATAAAATATGAATATCTAGAGAAATGAAATGTAGGGGACAAGTTGAACTACATAAAATGTCATCGTGCAACGTATCAGAGAAGTGAATGGAAACGACTCTTTGCCTTTAATTTATTTCTCCATTTCAGTTTATTTCACAGAACACTGGTAAATAAATAGTTTATGTCTATATAACTTCCGGAATTCCAAATCCTGTGTTGTATTTTAAATAATTGAAAAAATCATCTACTCGTGAGATTGAAATTTGCTTTAACCCATGGCAACTATAGAAATTAGTTTACGTGAATATAAAACACACACGAATCAAATGCATCATATATATATATATATATCAAGGAGTATTTATAGGAAGCACGTTTATCATTCCGCGAAAGTAAAAACGACGAGGAATTTTTTATTACTCGCGCGTACGTCCAATAAATCGATAGTACAATAGAGTATCGACATAAAGGATGATGTGCAAAATTATTAGAAGACTCATGATGTACATAATTAGCAGTTTTTATTATAAACATATTTATTATACATCAATTTCTTAGTTGATCATTAATGTGACACTGATGAAATTTTGGAAGAACATACACGTGGCATTTTTAGTGTTGTCAGGAGCTATAAATGATTAAAGATTCGTTCAATTTTTAATGGGTATAAATCTTTATGAAAGATCCTTATATAACAAGTGGATTTCTACATCGAAATGAACCGATGGCGGACAGCCAACAATCCTGGAATATTCCAACCTTGAGAAATAAGCTCCTGCGTTACGTATATTTGCAGACTAACAGGTCCTTGTGTCGATAATGAAATTCTAAACGCCATCGTGTTTGCCTCTTCCTCCCTGTGTATATAGCCTTGAGTTTTAAAAATAGACAAAAAAAAATCTATAAAAACAATTAAAACACAATACTGTCATCAAACTTTTCATCTATCAAAAATATTAAAAGCAGCTGCGTTTGTCCTAAAATCTTTAGAATTTTAAAGTGTCCTTTCAATCAACTTTCATTTGTATTAGGCGTTCAATATTTTTCAAGCTCACAGAGGCAAAGATTTAACGTTAAAGCTTACGTCGAAAATTTTGCGTAGGGGTGTAAATTCCAGCGCCGAATCGAAAAAGCTTTCCATGTTTGCCTTCGATGATATGAACGATGGATGATGAGGTTACCACACATGAGCGGGTGACCGCTCATTTGGAGCAGTGAGCTATATTTTTAGACCCTCTCTTTGGTTAAAACACGTTCGATATCTCACACTTTCGTGTCACCTGGATCAGTTTCCCCTTGTAACTCCGAAGGTCTGCTCATTAGGGTTATTATCGATGGACACGTGTAAACTCCAAGTTCAATACGTCATGCTGATATACGAAAACTGTACAAAATACAATTATATGTCTATTTTATGTATATATAGCCAATCGATCAATTGTTTAATTCGTAGAAAGAAAATCTATTCGGAAGGGAGCAGCATTGCTGAAGTAATGGCTTGGTACACGAGTGTAAACGCTGCAATGTTGGATCATCTGACGAATCAGATCAAAGAGACCGATAACAGTGGCGTTTGGAGGTGAGTTCGTTACAAGAGAGTCAACAATTTTCACACTCTCGAAAAAGAGTATCTATTTCTTCTTATTCGAGAAGTATTAATCAAGTGTCAATCCTTTAATGAGTCCCTTCAACGAGCCATATAATAATTCACGTTGATAAAAATTGCAAAATCATTCTTAAGAATCAGGATTTTTTTCTCAGATACCTCATAGCTTTCAAGAATCTACTAAGGAGTATAGAAAGCTTGGGAATTGCCTCGGTTTACGGGATCAATTATTTTGGTCGAGGAACACTTCCAAATGATAATTACATCAGTTACGTACGACACGAGGCATTGGGCTATGATTTGCTAAACGGTTCTCTCACCTACGTTCCAACACTGAAACGATTATACGCGGAGCTTACGCGTAGCATGCCTGATTACGATAGAATTAAATCCAGGTATTGAAATCTCGACCGTATAGCTTAGTTGATATAATCCAATATGATCCTTACTAAACCGTTCCTCTCACATTTCTAATATATAATTCCCACAGGCGAGACGAGATCTTGAAAAACCAAAAACGAATGATAAGCGTGGATGATGCCATTGCTTACTTCGACTCTATGGCCACCTACATAGACGAGCTACGAAAGCTTCAACGAGAACTGCGTCACATGATAAAGTAATTACTCTTCGAAAATCAGAATCATAAATTTCTCAGGAAATAAATAACGTTGCACGGAGCGAAATACTCTGCTGAAATTCGTGATCCAGATTGATGTGTCCACACGGGCAAACTTTCGAAAGATCGATATTTATGTGCTTGCACGTATTTTTGCAGGGAATACGTGAACAAGAATCTGAAGGACGCCACGAACAAAGAAGTTGCTGGTATAGCTATACTTGCCATTGTTTTGCTTATATCTCCAGTTATTATTATGCTTGTTCGCACCGCAGTGGGAACCATACAGGTTGGTATCTTTTATTTATCAAAGAAAGTTTATTCGTGTCTCGATGGTTAAATAGAAGAGGAGTGAAGGAACGGTAATGGAATTATCTTAAGGTGGGCGATTTGCGAGCTTATTTTGTCTCGACTACCTCGCGTGGAAGAAATTTTCGTGAGCTTTTCTGGCTTTTGTTCTCCGCGGAATCTTGCAGACATCGATATGCGAGCGCCATTACTCCCAATAAAAAGAATATCCCGCGCGCTTCAGACTCAATTTACCTTCAATTGGATTACAATTCGATGACATAATTCTCCTTCCACCGTTCCATAGTTTCCTTCTGCCCCTCGCCCTATTAATAAAACCAGCCACAGGGACTGGGTCAAATGTTATTTGATCTCCTCCATCTATCATATCGTATTATAACATCTGCAGTTCTCGAATTCGCTTATCCAACTCCATTCGACTTTATTAAGTAACCAACTTTGATAGAACAATGAATATTAGGATTATTACCCTCCTACCTATGCTCGTTGGGAAAAATGCTGATTACTCTTGATACAAATGCACTCTCGTTGCTTTCAGATCTATGCGTCCAATCTGGCGGAGAAAGCTCGAGAATTGAAGAAGGAAAAGAAGAAGAGCGACTCTCTATTATTTCAGATGTTACCACCCAGCGTTGCACAGCAATTAAAGCAAACTCAGCAGGTATTTTTGATCCTTTCAACGCTCGGTATAATTTATCAAACATCACTGTATATATATATATATATATATATACATAAGCCACGATAGTATAGGGATAATGGTAGCGGTGCTTGATTAAGATTTCAAGCGAATTGGGGAGTTCCGGAAATTCCATGGTTTGCATCCGGCTGCTACTATAATCTCCTCTACCACATGCATGTGTAGATTGAGTATTCCACGGCTAGCAGGAATATTCGTATACTGCACACACGAGACCATATAGTGCTCTGTCTGGTCCTATCCCATATCCAATAACCAAAACTATGCACGTGTATGCTTCATAGCTAGACAAACATAAACGTGTTTTTATACCACTAGCACATACCCAAACTCTACTCGAATGTGATTTATATCGGGATACTCGATCTATAACACGAGAGAATTTTAGTCAATTGCAAAATTTCTACAATGTCCTAACTCCATCAGGTACCCGCAGAGTATTACGAAGCTGTTACTGTTTACTTCAGCGATATCGTAGGTTTTACCGAAATAGCAGCGGAGAACTCTCCCCTCGAGGTCAGTATAATTTTGAAATTCACAAAGTACAGTCGCCTCGAGAGTCCAGATTAAAGGATGCGTGTTTCTCTTTGAACAACAGGTGGTGACCTTCCTCAACTCGATTTACAAGTTGTTCGACGCCCGAATCGAGTGTTACGACGTTTACAAAGTTGAAACCATCGGCGACTCCTACATGGTCGCTTCTGGCCTACCAGTTAGAAATGGTAAAAGCACCAGACCCTCGCCGTCTTGATCCCCAATGTGCCCTGCATCCTTGGACCATGCTGCGGAGCGAAATCTCTCGGGTTTGCTATTTGAAAATAACGTAAAGAGCCGCTTCGCAGCGATTATTTATTTCGTACGACTGCACGATCCATATTGCGAATTTTATACACTTAGGAGAGACCGGAGTCAGTTTTAACAAAACGAGAGTCACATTTTTTCCGAGGATCCTACTGATGTTAAAAATTTCACAAAAATTATGATACTTATACTGCATATTTATTTTTATTGAGCTGATATTTTAATTAATCCGTATGTGCAAACGATTGATTTAGTACCATGTGTAATTTGTTACATTCGACACTAAGTGGATTTTAATTCTAACACATTGATAGCAACTGTTACGTACACGTTATTCCCATAGTGTATGCATGGACGCGAGAGTAGTTGAAGATGCTTCGGTAAACCGAGTATGTTATCTAAAGGTTAACATTACAGTAAGGAACGAAATTTACAGTAAATTAACAAAATAACAACGATTAACCGTTTTATAAAAATTATATTCTCTTTGTAGAAAACAATTTTATTTCTTGTAACATTTTAATGTTTGCTTTATCAGAATGATACTTATTGCAATATGTAATGAATTATTGTTGACGCGATAAAAGCATCTACCATTTCCTTATCCAATTAGCACCTTACAAACGGCACCAGTTTATTTGTTACAATTGAAACTCTCTCTCTCTCTTCTCATTCTAAAATATTACGTAATAAAAGTTCGTCAATGTAATTTTATATTTAAAAATCGCTCGACATTGAAAAATTTACTCCAATAAATGATGATTCCACTCATGTTTCGAATGTCAACATTTGCACAATAGTAACTGAGCAATTCAAAGTTAAAGAGCAAGTGACATATTTACAAAAGAGTTCAGAAAACCAATCTTCTCATTTCTACAAACAGTGTCTTACGATTTGCAGCTACAAACTATTGAAACTACAGCTTCTTATATTAATATCGAAGAGAAGTACTGAACCACATTTTAAATTTCTTGAATAGATAGAGCCACAAATTTGAATGTTACAATTGATTCCAGTCTCCCCTACATGTATATAGTATATCTATATATAGTTCTCTGTCAGCACAATTAATTTAATTCCATTCAGCGATATTTTCTTAATGCGTTTGATGCTCTTCAACCAGGTGATAAGCACGTTTCGGAAATAGCAACGATGGCTCTCGACCTGCTGGCAGCTTCGTCGGTTTTTCAAGTCCCAAAGCGGCCGGGCGAAAGGCTTCAGATACGAAGCGGGGCTCACACTGGTCCGGTCGTGGCAGGAATAGTAGGAAGCAAAATGCCACGTTATTGTCTCTTCGGCGATACGGTAAATACCGCCAGTCGCATGGAATCCACTGGCGAAGGTATCTCCATTTCTCTCTTATCTCTCTAATTATACGTCTATATATACATACACATATATAGACCTCTCACTGTAAAAGAAGCTTTAACGAAAGAATCGTACAGCCCTCAGAATCCATATTAGTCTGGAGATGAAAAAAGCCTTGGACGAAGTGGGTGGATTTAAAATGGAGCATCGTGGCCTAGTGGACGTCAAGGTAGGACGAGTTTGTTTTCTTAAAAATCTGATATTGGTGCTCCTTAAAATTCATCGTACATGTATACATAAGAATAAATAATTCGAGTGTCATAATATACGCAGAAAAATTGTACAAGTAGCAGTGAATCGTCTGATTTGCATCATATAGGGCAAAGGAATGATGGACACATATTGGCTAGAGTGCAAGGATGGAGGAATAGCAAGGGCAGCTGAACTAGATGTTCCGACATTCTTCGAGGACGTTCGGCCAGTATTTATGCGCCGACTCAGAGAGGAGGGCACTCTCTGATGCGAACCTTACTCCAGAAGGGATCTCTGGTACCTGAACAGACGGCCGAATCCGTGCATCATCCGCCTGTCTCAACCGAACCTGATAGATCACCTGAAGAGAATTCCAGCGGCCGGAACCGGCTTCCGAAAGAATCGACTGTCCCATCCAAATTTGCACATAACACCGGTGAAAGTGGCGCCACGCTCTCAATCGAGCGTCGAGTCGCAGGACTCCGTTGGTACCTACGACGGTACCAGGTCCACCACTCCCTGTCCTGTTAGTTACTCGCCGAGTCAACGAAGTCGTTACTCCCAACCGAACCTACCAACCCTCCTCGTGTCCTACGAGAGGAAAACTAGCGGCTCCTCCGATAGAAGGATTCGAATGTCCCAACCGACCTTGAACTCCAGCTTCAGTGGTATCAATTTCCTCGGGATGAACCGCGGTGGTACCAAGCTGTCCTACAGCAGCCTCAGGGCCGCAGCTTCCGGTGACAACAGCATAAACGAGGAAGAAAGACTCTCGACACCGAACGTTCACACCTTGATGTGCAGCAGTGCTGGAAGTGCAGCCAGTGCGATAAGCGAAGGAGGAGCACCAGCTTTCCCCGAGAGGTCGTCGTCCAGACTCTCCCAACCGGATGTAGGAAGAATCCTCAGGCATGAAATACCAGCCAAACGCGAACGTCTCTCGCAACCAACCCTGGTAACCGGTGATTATTATCCTGTGCGAGGCCAGCAGAGACTCTCCCAACCTTGTCTCACGGCTTCGAAGGAACTGCCGACCATCCTCCACTCACCACTCAAGCATAAAAGATTCTGCCCTCCACCGGCTACAGCCATCACCCAACGCGACCGGCTCTATCAACTTGACTTTGGAGCCTCCAGATACAGGAACCTCAAGGACATCAATAGTTCCACCAGCAAGTTCAATCGCGACAGGTTCTCCATTCCCGAACTCGAGACTCAGAATGATCTGAGACTGATGGCGGGAACGCCTAAGCAGAGATTCAGTCTCGATAGCCAATTGAGGAGGGAGAGCAACAAGTCCGTTCTACTACCGATCGCGAGTTCTCCAATTTCCGAGCATCAGACTAAGATAGAGGAAGCTGGTACCAGTACCATTACTACCGCTACCACCAACGGGACCACTACGACAACGGTGAACGTCCCGAAGAAAGGCAGGAACCCAGCAGTTGGCTTGGGAAGCGTTATCGTGGCGAGCACATCGCCGATCTTTCCACCTGACGAACGCCAGATACTTTCACCGTTTGCGCAGGTCTTCGCACAAACAGCCACCACCACATTAGCGCCCCAGTCTAAACCCGCTGGTACCGCCGCTTTTCCGGCGCCTACATCCTCCGCCGCCTCCAGTTTATCCGGTGTTCTCGGCAAGGTCGGTTTGGTCGTAGGCAACAAACCATCCGCCATTGTCCCTCCGCTTCCCATCAGGGAGAGGATGTCGGTTCCGGAAATCAGGATCTCTAGTCTGCGTCGTTTGCTGGATCCTCCGACCAGACAGAGGCACAGTATCACCGGTAATCTCAAGCAGAGTCTTCTTTCCCCTGGCAGAGCCCACGAGATCGTGAGGAAGCCCAGGTACTCCGTCGACGAAGCCCTCGAAAGGCTCAGGAGGGAAGAGGAGAATGAGATCAACGAGGAGGAGAACCGTCGTAGGGCACGGAATATCCTCATAGAAGAACCGAAACACATTCAGCGACACTATTCTTACACCTATGATACCAAGGATGAAGGGACGATACTGGGGAAAATGAGCAGCGTGCCGCGCAAAAAGTACCTTGAGAGCAACTTTGACGAGAACGAGCAGGTCATCACTACTGTCATTGAAACGGATGTGCCTATCTTTCTAGCGCCCAGTCCGAAGCACGCGAAGAAGACTCAGGTGCTGCACACCAGCGAAACTTCAAAATGGCTGAAAAAGTGCTTGGCGAATGATGGTAGAAAACTTGCTCGACAAAATCTCTTCGAGGGTGAGAAAGAGCTTTCCAAGGTTAAGAGGAAAAATAGCAGGAAAATCTCACTGGAGTCCCTCGAGATGCAAAAACAAATGTCCGAGAAAAAAATTCGATCGAGATCCATGGGCAGCAGCGAGAGAAGTCCTTTATCCAAGATCTCTGCCACCAACGTCGACCTTAAAGAAACCTACGTACGAATCGTGGATTCCGATAGCAACCAGCAAAACAAATACCAAGTCTCTATCGAATCCAATTGGGCAAAGAACGATCTAAAATCCATGTATGATGCAACCCAAGAGGACATGGTGGATTCCGATGATTCAACGTCCATCTAAAAATTTTAAGGTCTCCAATAATTTTATCGTACCTTTCAAATTTTTACTCTTTTCAAATTTCCAAGATTAGCCTCAGTTTTTTGCAGTATTACGAATGTTTTCTATAACTGTATTTACAAGTAATAATAAGAATGACGTTTCTTCATCGTGTATTGAGAAAGATAAACAATATTTAACAAATTCTTTGCAAACTAGTGATTTCCGTTTTTTCTTTTCTTCCATTGCGCAGAAATATATTTCTCTCAAAGAGAACAAAAAAAATATTACTATTTCAGTATGCGTAAGAAATAAATATAAATATATGTATAAATATGCATCGTATTTAGTGATTATTGTAAAAAGAAAACCTAAAACATATAAAATGCAACCGAAATAAATTATTTTTAATGTGGTAAAATACGTTTATATATATATATATATATAGAAAATAAGACCTCTGACATAATTAATCTTTATGCCTGCATATATACGGGGTCTAAAAGACTCCAGGCCCCGCTTCAAATGAATTTGAAAGATTAGTAAACAGACATTATTTTCTTATTTCTACTTTACGACAGAACAATTAAATGTATTTAGTTTAAATTAATTTTTTGTTCATATTAGACTTATTCAATGAATTAAATATTATAAATTCAAAAATTGTGTTAAAGATTTATTTTTTTTAAGGTTTTTTCTTCAGTATTTGTATATATCATTATTTCAGTATTTTTACTAATAATATTTTTTGACGTTAATCAAGGTAGATATTTTTTGTCAGGTTCTTTCCTTTCCAAAAAAACGCTCCTTAACTTCATTCTCCAAAAGAGATTCCCTTTTCCCATACCAATTCCCTTTCACCCTCAACAGCCAGTAGTAAGAGCAGCGATGTGCTCAAGAATGAATGACGTAGCACAAGTTTTGTTCGTTTCTTGTTTCTTTGTTACTTTTCGAAATAATTATTTGTTTTTGCTCCAAGAATAAATTAGGATTATAAAGTAAAAAAAATATACAGTCTTTGCTCTGTTCAAGCCCATTGCAGTGTCCTTCATGAGGTACTCCTGTTATCACAAAAAGTAATGGATCTAAAGGAGTAGGTACCTCGAAAATATCTTTTTTCTAAAAATATACATTTACCCTATTTCATTTCTCATGCTCTCTTATCAATATTTTGTCAACCAATTAAAATTGTTTTTTAATTATTATTAAACACATATTTCTATAGTAGATTATTTGAAAAATAGGCTGGTCTAGCTTTTTTAAATAGTAATATAAGATATCATTTTATTTATGCTTTTTACCTCTACGTTTATCAATTTGCGTTAATATCAGGTTTTTCTGATAGAAACAAGTTAATTTAAAATACGCAGAATATTTTTATGATTTCTGTCAAATGCATATTCTTGTAGCAAATTAGCTGCAAAATACGCTAGTATAGCTTTTATTAAGATAAACAAACACTTTATTAATGTATTTCAATTTTTGAGTTAACAATTTCTGTTCAATAGTAATTATCCTATATTGTGGATTGTATGAAATTACGTTTAAAAAAATTGGACAAAAAGGTCACGTCCCTTAAAAAAATTATATTGGTGTATTTTGTAGTTAATTTACTACTAAAATATGTACTTAATATAAATTTAAAAAAATGTATATTATAATAAACGTGATTCTATTAGAAATCACTCTGCTTTTGACACATCTTATTACAGATCTCGCTTATCCCCAACGTGCACCGAAGCTTACCGAACTCACCCGATTAGCCGAAGCTTTTTACATGCTATGTAGTAGTGTGACTCGTAAATTGGTTCACACAGACAGGAGCTCTGTGTGTAAGTATCACGTGTTGCTGTACTCAAGGAAACGTACTGGCGATCCGAAATACCCACGAGTTGACATCACCAGGGATAGTAAGAAATTGTAAAAAACACATCATCAAGATACAGAATGAAATGTTTTTGGTGGGGCATAAAAACGAATAAAGCATTGATGATTCGTAAAATTCATTTAACGTGATCAACATGAACATTGTAAAATATTATTTACATAAAATATATATAAATATCAATCTGTGTATAGGATATCCATTAATGTAACTTGAAATGTATAAAAAGTTTATAAACATTATTTTAACCTTTTCGCACCGAAGACCATATAATTTCGAAAACCTCGAAAACTGCCCGTCTTATGGGCGTACTCAATAGCAAAATAGCACGTCGCGAAAGGGCTAAATGTAAAAGTTAATAGCAATTAAGCTTTGAAACGTAATCTTTTTAAGGCCATCTTCGATGCAGCGCATTTAGCCGTTTTTTTAGTTTTACCAAAACCATGAAATACTCTCTTTTTTCCATAAATAGTAACTTCTAAAGGAACCATTATAGTATCATTTTTCTCGATTTTCACAGCCGATCTGAAATTCAATATTTAATCTTAATATAGTAAGAATGTTAAATAAATTAAAACAAAGAGTAATTAATTATATAAAGAATTACCCAAATGACGGATTTGCTCCAACTGTCTCATACAAAGCTCTGATTGGTTGCTTTGGTACATCAATGCTAAATGTAACTGTAAGACGTAATATGATATAAAATATTTATATATATATTCGCATAGAACAATTATATAACAATCAAATTTTTTGGTAAACTTACGAATCTCTTTTTGCATAAGATTGTACACTATATCCCATACTTGACGGATATTTTTATCACTGTCGAGGTAAATAGCACCTACCATTGATTCGAACAAATCGCTCAATATTTTTGGCACATCAACGTATTCAGCTAAATTGCAATCATCCTCTTCTGATAAAATCAATAGCAACTGAAAATAATATCATGACACAAAACAAAATGAAATCGGTTTAATCATTGCCTAAGTTACCTCATCATCGACTATGTGATTCCTTTGAACTTGAAATTTTACAAATCGATCGATCACATCATTTAGTGCTGGAGCATAAGCTAAAAGACCCGTATGCAATCCGTATTTCACAGTCAGACATGCAAATGTTATGTTATTAACTAACGCAGATCTCAAATCAGTAAGGGCACCAGGGGTTAAATTCCCACAATTTTCATATATATAACCAGTAATTAAAAAATCTAAAATTTTCAATATAATGGTAAAAATTATTAATCTTAAAAAACACAATGCAATCATGTAATGCGATTTACCAAGTAAAGCATCGCCAAGAAATTCCAATCTTTGATAACACTCGGTTATGTTTCTTCCAGAGTATGAAGGGTGGGCTAAAGCCTAAAAAATAGAAAAGAGTTTTACACTATAGACATTATAATCAGTTATTATCACAAATAATAATACTTACCTGTAATAGAAATGCTCGATTTTTAAACGTATAGCCTATTCTTTTTTCAATTAATTCAGCAAAAGGTAAATGGGCGTCGATTGAAGAAGCTGCGATGTCACATTCAACTGACTCATTAAATAATTTTCGAGCATCTACATTTACAGGTAAAATACCAAACCACGATAACAATGTGGTTGCTGCTATAATACCAGAGGTCTGCAATAAATGTTTGTGTTAAAACTGTTTCCAATATAAATTGTGCTCTTTTAATCTATCAAGCCTTTTACCCTTGCAGGGAATGGTCGTAGATAATTGCAAATAAAAATTGCTTGAAACGGAAAGGGACAAAACGTAAAGAGAAATCTGACATTCTCCATTGCATATCGTTATAACTTACTTGAAGAGCATATCAAAACACTAGTTAACCTACGATTTAATCGAAGCATTTAAAATCACACCTATGTGTGACATATCGGCTCTCACTACGGTAATATGCATGACCGTCACGCGTTTTTGCTCTCATATATTTTATTGACACTACAAATATCTCGTAAGTAGTTAAATAGTATTTCAATATAACACACATATAACAATATGCAATGAAGAATGGTACACAGGCTCCATTAAAGCTATTCAGAGGACTTTCGCCAGGGCTTTAAATCGTTATGACGGATCGTAACTGTGCACTATTATTCATCCCCCTTGAAGTAAAGTTTATTGCAACATGCTTTATTACAACCGCTACCTACAAAGTAGCGAAGAGAGGTGGAATAAAAATAGACTTCTTATATTATATCAATAGATTCATTTATAGACTTACCGTAAGATAAACGCCGATTAAAGCTTCAACAGAGTCTGCTACTAGCTTATCCGATACTATTTGCTCTCCTACGTAATGCTCCATACCCGTTGGAGTATCAGCTGGTCCATATTCAATCATCTTTTGTCTCATTAAATCTATGTTATGTTCATCGACCATTCCTAGGAGCCTTAATTCTATTGGAACTTTTACCTCATGCAGTACGCTTGCTGACACCTACAAGAAATAATTGTATGAATTATTTTACGTAAGATTAGGTAAAACACTAATAGACTAACATTTTTTAAAATGTTAATAACTGTACTAATTAAGAAACAAACCTCTTGATCTAAAATTTCTTTCTGCCATGTTCGAAAAGTAGTAAATGCAGGAGGAATGAACGTGCTTTGTGGAACGAAATCGTCAACTTTCATTCTTCCTGGAATTTTTTTATTTTTACCACAATAATATAAATTTTTATTGCCGATGATTTTTCCTTTCAGGGCAGTTAAGCGACCTTCATTATACGTAGGAAAAATATGAAATAGATATAAGGAAATTATATATTTTAAAAATGCATCTCCCATGGTTTCTAGGCGCTCCAAATCGAATACATCTAGGCCACTAATTGTAAGAGCCTGAAATACAAAAATATATTATTTCTTATAATATACTGACTGATAAGAGCTACAGAAGAAATTTTACCTGCATAATTTCTATTGGGCTTGGACCAGAATTATTTTCAACATTTAGTAATCGTATATTCGGTGATGGTGCCTTTTGTCTTTCGAAATAATCTATAGATTTATGACGGACCTTTTAGAAAAACCCGAGTAAATATAATTAACTAAACATTTACAGTCTTTTTATAAATTAATCAAAATTAATTTCTTACATTTCTTATAATTCCACCCGAAGAAATAAATTGATTAAAATATTCAATTTCGATTAATTGAACTTTATGAGCATTTCTATATAAATCGGTTGGTTCTTTCTGGCTTGGCCATGGGCATGTATTATTTTCGGTTTCTAGTACTATAACAAACAGAGCACACACATATTTGGATAGTGCTATTTAATATATTGTTTAATTCACATTGATTTACGCATATAAAATATATGTATACCGTCGATCTCTGGTCCATTTGTCTCTGGTTCCGTATCAATGCTTTGAAAACTGTCATCATTCATTGACGTTTCACTGGATTCTTTTTCTTCTTCATCCTTTGACGATATGACCAATGCTGGCCAACTTTCATGGTATATCTTTCCTAACCTGGCCTCTTTACAAATTATAATTCTTAGATCTTCTGCAATTAAGAGCTGAGATAATCTATGTAGAATTGAAGGTAACATTGTTGCTTTTAACCAGTATAAAGCTGGAAATTTAAGACGATTGCACAATTCGGGTACTAAATGCTCTTCAAAATCTTCGAGAAGATCAGCCCGTTTTCTTTTACTCATGTGTCGTCCTAAACTCCTGAAATTCATTAAATTTACCATAAAAAGATAATCTTTAAACATTTAATAAGAAACTATTAATAACTATTTTTGATTTATTTAAATACATTAGAATTAGAAGGCGTCTATTTGTTTATCTTTTACCTTGGCTTAATAAAGTTAATTTTCATTGATACTGGTTTAACTTCCAACATAAACTGATCACCATTTTTTATGACAATCTGGTGCCTTTCTTTGTAGTACTCGGCGTAAGTTAAAAAATTTTCAGTAGGAAAACAAGATTTTGGTGTTAAATCGTTACAAACTTCTGTTACAATGTAAACATTAGTTGAACCTCTATAATTGGGTGTTACCAATGCCCACTCATAATCATTATAATCAATGTCCTCAGGTTTTACTGATTCAATAGTTTCAATTTTTTGATGATTGTTTACAACATCCCAATCAATCTCCCGAGCATCTTTCACTGCAAAAATATTTCTACTAAAAATTATTTCTAATTTTAATAAATAGTTTACTCACGTGGTACGATAAGATAGCAATTTTCAAGATTATCATGATCAAAAACCATGAACGACTTGAGAAGTCCTAAAATCTCATTAAAGATTAATGCATGAAACACTTGTAATTTGTTTATTTCATTTGCATTAAGCATGATAGTAGCAAAATTATCTTGTATTCTAACTTGAAGTTCTCCAACATTCATAAAAAGTGGAAATTTTGGAAGCTAAAAAGTAAATAAAATTGTATCATTTCCTTCGTAATACTGAAAATAGAAAATTAATACCATTGGTAAAGGTTTGGTGGAAAGAATTCCGTAACAGGACGATTCACGTAGCAGCTTAAAGAATTTCAAGTGCCGATTATCTTCGGGTTCAGAATATTTTGGTTCAGCAGCTATTACATGCAAAAATAACTGTTTTCCTTCTTGTGGATATGCTTCATATAATGCTTGCGGAAACTAAAAAAAAATAAATAAAAAATAGGGAGTTAATACAAAATTAAAGAGAGATAAAAAATCAATTCCTTTGTTAGACCGAGCTTTCTTTCGTATTCTACTATGTTCTGGTTTGATTTTATAAGCATAGAGTAAAGAAAAATATTTCTTTTATCAAAATTGCAAATCAAAGTATCCAGGGCTATAATCTACAAACAAAACCTAAGTTTAGCAATCCTAACTAAGATCTTTCTTTCTGTTTCTCTTTCAACAGCCTAGTTTTAACTTATGATACAAAGCTTAATTCGGTCTTCGTTTTAAGTAATTGTTAAGCTGATATTCCGGCTTTAGTTCCGTTTATAGATATAGGCCTATAATTTTTGTAAATTCTATACAATTTAATCACAAAATGGAAATAACGTTTTATAGGCTTATAACAAGAGAACTAAATAAAATCATTGTTTATACCATCATTTTGTGAGTACGTTTCTTTTTATAAGTTCCAGCAATATCGTCTGGATCTTCTTCCCAAAACGGTAACAAATCATCGCTGTCTACGAAATTCGATTTGTACGGTAATAAGTGATCTGTGAGCTCGCCAGCTTTATGTAACTCAATACACGCTTTCATAGCTACTGATCTTTTTGCTGCATCGATTGAAGGCATCGGGTCCCCAAAAATTGTGTGTTTTACTTGCGATAGATTAGGAAATCGTAAAGAAACCTGTAGAAAAATTTGTATTATTTTATTAGATTCTGTTCCATCACTTAGATGTAAACCCCGTAACTTACCTGGAACGGCGGGTTTGATGTGTCATTGTTTCTATACAAAATCCATGTTGGCACCAAACGTACGAATTTATTTATAAACAGAGACGTACAGTATTTATTTATTACGCTGATAGCGGAGACTTCTGTTATACTACTTCTTACTCCATCCTTACTTATGACAGAATAAGGCTTTATTTCATAATCCTCATATAAACCTTCTTTTATCTCGGCATCTGATGGTAATATACGCTCATCACTTTTGCCGAACAAGCACTAAATTAAACAGAATATTATACAAATGCGTGCATTTTTTTTAGAAAAAGTAACAAATTTACCCATTTTAAAATGTTTTCTACAATCTTAAAATTTTGGTATTTCTCCAAGTAATCTTTTTCATTTTCATTTAACAGTATAATATAATTGCTGCTCGAATGTCTTGCTCGACCTTTACTTTGAATATAAGATCTTATATCTTCTGGAGGATCATATTGTATTATTAATGTACACATTGGTATGTCCACTCCTTCTTCTACACAATTTGTTGCCACTAAGCAATTTGTAATTCCGTTGCGAAACCTATTATCAGATATTTAAATTAATATTTAATTAAATCTTGCAAAAACTCATTAATGTACCTTTTCATGGCATTCCTGTTCCATTTTGCATGACACAAACCTTCCCTACTACTTTTATAAGGATCATTATTGTATCCTATTATAAAGTCTGGTACCAAAAATGCATAATCCTCGTCATTTAAACTTAATTGCTAAAAATTGTAAAGCCATGAGACTTTAATGGAAAGAATATAACAATGAAATAAAGATTTATTTGTACCTTTAATATTTGGAATAACGTCATTGTAGTAAATCTTCTTTTTGTAAATATAATACAACAAAATTTTTTACTGGTTTTAGTATCATTAAATTGTTTTAATGTTGCAATCAACTTTTTAATTTTATCTGATGAATAGCTGGTAAAGAGTTTTCTTATTATTATCTCTTAATTTATGCGGGACACAGTACTTAAGAGCATCTCTCATACCGAGATTATAGAACGAAAATATGTGTTAATGAAATTACGTTATTTAAAAGGTCGATTTCAATTTCATTTAGTCCTTTCGTGATACCACTTACTACTCTTTATCGTTAAAATGGTCAGTTTTTCAAAAAAATTATAAATTTGTGTAAATAAATACTTGTATATTATGATAAAGATTGATAAGTGATAAAAACGGATTATTTTATTACAAGGAGGAATTCCTAATAAATCTAACAAGCTAAAGAAAATGAGATCCAACCAAAAATAACTCTATACAGTTAACTTACTTTTCTAAAAAATAATTCTATACCATGACAATGCTGAAATGAAATTGAAATTGATCTTCTAATAGCGTTACGTTTTAAGCATGCATTTTCGTCTTGTAATGTCGAAACGAGGAGTCTTCTTAATCCATTCCAAAGCATCGCAGTAAAAAAAATTATCTCTTTAGCGTTTAGAATAATCCATTTTTTAAATAGGATACTTTAAAATCACTTTCTATTCGCACCTAGGTGTTATGCAAAAAGTTTATAATACTCATAGTTACGGAGATAAGCGGTTTTTACGTCCAAGCTAAAGTGATTTAAGTACATAAGGTAATACATGAACATATACTATATTAGATTTGTTCGTTTTAGCTGCACTTTCTGTACTTTCAGTAGATTGATCTTTGTGTAGTTCGACATTGTCAAAACTGCAAGAAGTGTAGAAAGTGCACCTAAAATAATTAAATCCACGCAGCATATTATAGCTTTTATTAGAAGAATCATGTACCTGTAAATAATCTTAGCTTCATCAGAAACGTTCATCACATTGTGAAATAATTTTTTAATTTTAACAAACTGGGATATTATATATTCAAAAACATATATTGTTTCCTATAAGAAGCATTATTTAATATTTCACTTAACAAAAAAATCTACATGTATTCTGTACTTACTTCAGCTGGATTATTACGTTTCAAGCTTTCAAGCTGAATTATATGAAGTAATAATGCTTTGCAACCTCCGAAAAGACCTAAAATTCATGGTATAATTTTTTAGTTTGATTTTAAAAATAAATACAATCTGTGTGTGTGTGTATATATTTACCCATTTCCTCGGTAGCATATTTAACATTATCTAAAATACTAGTTAACTTTGAATTAACAGTTTTGGGTTGAAATTCTTTGCTTGACTCATCATAACTCACTGAGGATTTTATTGTTATTAATTTCAATAATGCAATAATATCTTCTAGCCACAAACTATATTCTCTAACATTATCTGGTAAGGTATATGAACTGTAAGTTACAATATTTTCATTGGGGTTGGTAGCATAAGTCTTAACAATGTCTTCAGAATCAACAGTAGCTATTTTGGCATGAAAAGTTGTTTCAAGTTCCTAAAGGATATATAATCATAATAGCAATGTTCTGCATAATATTATCTTGATTATATTATTATTATGTATTTTACCCTTATTTCCACATCAACTTTACTAGGCTTCACATTTTTATTCAGAAGAGTTGCAGATAATGCCAGTACCCTTGGTCTCTCTGTTTTTGTACATTTTTCAAATAACTGCATAATAGAGCGCATTGGATGATCATTTACTGCTCTATGACATTCATCAAAAATTAATAAATTAATTCTTTCCAGGTGAAAATAACCATGGACTATCATATCTAATAAAATTTGAGCTGTCAATACTAGAACCTATAACATAATTGAGAAACCAATTACATAAATCAACAGAGATATCAGATAATATTAATAAAAATGAAATTTTTATTGTACTAAAACCACTATTCATAACATCAGTAATTAAACTTTTGAAAAAGGCTCTACTGCTACAATGTTACCCCCTGTTTACCAAAAACAAAGGAAACAAATATTAGGTTTTTTGAACAACATAGAATATTGTTTTTTTTTTAATTAAATAATCATAAACTTAAAATTAAATAAAATTAATCTATATAAAACATATAGATATCCTGAATAGTTTCTGATTCATTTTTATCCAATGAAAATAGTTTTCATATTACCTACAGCATTATCTTAATCACAAATTATAATTTTCATAATTTTTTTAAAGAATCTCAGTAAAATTCTATGATTATTAATTCCTAATGGTTTCTTTATAAATGTCATTTCCAAAAGTGGAAAAAAAAAGTCTTTGCAACTACAAATTGCAGAACGAATAACTATACTTTCTGAAGGTACACATTTTAAATATGCTCCTTTCTACTTTCTTTAACTAACAATTTGTTTCCTATTTAACTACCTGATGTTTTTCCAGTTCCTGAAGCCAGTCTTCCTGATTCCAATAATCACATTTCATATCACCACTGTATGCACCACATGAAAACCCAGTAAATCTTTCAATATAACTACTTTGCTGAGTAACCAATGCAACAGAATTGACTGCAAATATTGTTCTTTTTCCACCTTCACTGTATGGTCTGAATAGAAATTTAAAATTATTTATATTGAAGATTAATAATGGTTACAATAAATACTAAACATTTAATATGTATTACTTCATAATATCCTTGCTCAGACCCTTTATTAACATTATTGATATGAATGTTTTTCCCGATCCAGTTGGCAGATAAACTATTGTGTTCTGTTCAAGAGCTTTCTCATAAAGATCTATTTGATATGGTCGTGGCTCAAGCTGATTTTCCTCCATGATTCTAAAAGTATTAAAAAGATATTTAATAATCCACTACACAAACATTATCATCTAAACTACCAAGCTCTAAATATCATTTTTACATTAGTCTTTTGTTTACAAATATAAATCTTATACTTTACAAAAGCTATAAGAGATAACTATGAGTTAAATGAACACATCTATTTAGTATGATAATTTGAATGATGCAATTTAGTAAGCTGACGGTGTTAATAAAGATGAATTGATAGTTTCTTTCTTTTTATGGTCCTACTTACCCTCAATTTCCAACCTATAAAGTACAGGAATGTTACTAATACTTACTATTGGGAAATGTTTTAAAAACGCTACGGCGCAAACGCAAATCCACAAATACAAGCAAGTGGAAGTAATGCAACTGAGTCAAATTAAGTGAAGTGACACACCACACAGTGAAAAGTTTAAAATCAGCGAAATCTGATCTGAATCACGCTGCTGCTGGTCTGGAGGCCTGAGGCACGTCGGACACTCGGACGTCCGACTCCGATCCAACAGTCATCAACAGTGTCCAATCACCAATGGTGTCCAACACCGCACGGCGCGCACGACATACCGCGACCACTACCAAAGCAGCCACATTGCCACTGTGCCAGAAATTCCTCTTTTTATAGCCAAAATACAATCACGTATTCTGTGTAAATACATATAGTGTATGTAAATTGTATGATATCTGATTGTGTGTGTATTACTGTGTGTTTGTGTAGGTCAGGCCAAGCCAGATCGGAGCACTGGGCCACTGGACAGTCTAATACATATTTGATACTAGTAGATTCCCGAACGCAGCCTTAGAGAGTTTGAAACATTTCAAATACAGTATTTAATTTCAAATCAAGTGTTAACTGGTGTTAATTTATTGCATAAAAACATGATTACCTCCCGTTTTATTTGCCTCATGCGGCAAAGTAACAGACATAATATAATCAATACATTTAATAAAAATACAGTTAAAAATTTCCATCATAATTCAATAACAACACAGTCCGGTGCTATACTTCCGGAGCCGGAAAGGGCTAGATTTGGCTTCTACGGAGTCATTACTAGTGTTATTGTTGGTTTAATAACTGGAGCAACTTTTAGTAAATACATGGCCAATTTTTTGGAAGAAAATGATCTTTTTGTTCCAACAGATGACGATGACGACGACGATTAAATTGTTTATAGCTTATTAAAATTATAATTAGTAAGTTCTTTAACAATATTGTAGCTAATTTATTATTTTATATTTCCACTACAAACATATGTATATTTTTCAGGAAAGAATTGAAAGTGATTACAAACCCAACTTCGCTAGCGAAATACTCATATTATGATTATTACTCAGTCAAAATTTATTTAATGTAAATATTTAAAAAACTTGAGCTAAACATTATGAAATTTAGTGGTATTTATTTTACAAAAGCTATGCTTAGATTAAGGTATAATGACTATAGAGACAGATAATTTTAACCCTATCAGTCATATCTTCTTAAATTAGAAAATCATAGTATAAAACTTGAAAATTATTATATACTTGTCTTTAAGAAAAATTTTAGAATACTTTTTTGTTTAAGAAAAATATTTACATACTCCAAATTTCTGAGGACCTGATAGGATTTATAAGTAATTCTTAATTACATAGGACAGACACACTGTGAAAATTAGCATCATTAACTGACTACGCAGTGACCGAAAGGGTTAAACGGTTTTAAGTAATAAAATTCTTGTTATAAGAAAGTGATTCTGTAAATAAAGTTAGTAATCAAATGTAAAAGAATTGTTTTAAATAATTATTTTTTCATTTATAAGTATTCTAATAAAAATTTTATTATACACATAATTATTTCTGTTCTAAGTTCATCGTACAACATACAAATTGGTGATAAATTAAAAAATTCAACATTTAAAATATAAATTAACAGATTTCTAACAATTGTTTTAATAAATATATA
This sequence comes from Prorops nasuta, assembly GCF_024137725.1. Lineage (NCBI taxonomy): Eukaryota > Metazoa > Arthropoda > Insecta > Hymenoptera > Bethylidae > Prorops > Prorops nasuta. Next base: position 7,269,054 of record NW_027116803.1, on the reverse strand, counting down.
AGTATATTAATATAATTGTGCAGAAATTTATAGACATATGTCTATTTAACTGTTAAAAAACTGGAACAGCTATGACTATGTTAAATAATAATTATCATTTATCAATACTAAATACATTATTCACTATGATTTATTTATAGATAGAAAAAATTAACAAACTTCATCTTAGCCAGTGTCTATATATATTACATGCAGTTTTAACTTAAGTATATTATCATTATTCAGGAGGTCTTTTGTGTTGCCCCCATCCATGAAAGCATTTTGAAAATCTTCGCGACTCCTTATTCTTGGCTGTCAAGAAAAGTTTCCGTGCTTTTTCAGGTTGTTTCACGCGTAAATGTTGTATATACACCTAGAGAAATATACATCACAATTTTGTAATTAAATCAATTTATACATTAGAATCATTTAGTCGTAAATTATTTCTATAATTTAATATTTACTTGTGCTGATTTATAAGCAAGTTTAATTTCAACTTCAGAACATCGGGCACCTAACCAAAGAAATACTTGTTCACCATTGTCCAATATCATTATATCATCATCTGCTAAATCATCCTAAAAATGCAAAATAATTTATTACATACTTTTGATTTCAAAATGATGAATGTCACATCAAAACTATAGATTACCTGACAAAAATCTGTGCATTTTTCACTGATGGTAAAGTATCCTTTCTCATTGGAGCATCTAAACAATCTAGTATAATTCATGTATTCCGCATCGGTATCGTAGGGTTTTTTGCCACCAAGACCAACCCAAAAGAAATTATCCGGCTCTTCGCCTTCATTTAGTACTTGCAAACTTATCCAAGGCTGTATAAAATAGCTTGCATTAGATATTTATTATATACATATAGACATATCAGGCAGAACAATGTTCAACATACATTATTAAACATTTCTTCAGCAATTTCTTCAATAAGTCGAGCCTCTTCTGGGTCTGCTTTAGAGCCAATCCACACATATACAATTCCAGTCTCATCATCATTATTAAATGGCACATTTAAAAGATAGCTACAATAAAATTTAATTAATAAAAAACTAAACTAGGAAATACATCAAGTTGATGTACCAAATTATTTTACCAAAAAGAAGAATTTAATAAACTAGCATCTGCTGGTATTTGTATTAATCTAGTACATAATGCGCTTCCATTGCTGCGCAGATGAAAGAATTCAACTTTACTGGAGCCAGAAGGTTTAGGTTGTTTACGTTTACCTTGATGTATTATAAATTTTTTCCGAAAATGTGCTAAAAATTTTAAGTTCTCTTGCTGTTGGTGCGTTCTGACTACTTCCAATTTATCTCCAAAAAGTGATTTGAATTTCTTTTGTAAGCTAAAATGATATTGTGTAAAATATAAAACTAAATAAAAAACCATATAATATACTGCAAATATACCTGAATGTAAACGTGAGCCAACCCATATTTCCAGCATCTCTTCCTTGCCAAAAATAAACCATACATTGGTAATCATCTTCGTATTGCTCATTTCCGTCTTCCGTTTCCATTATATCTAAAGGCTACCAGAGAGTCGATAAGTATAAAATAAATAGCAATCTACTAATTAATAAATTTTTATAAACATTTGTATTGACATACCATCCAATATCGACAAATAAATACATAACAATCGGCACTATAAAAGTGCCCCAATTCTTCTTCAGGAAGACGTACAAATTTTCTACCTTCAAGTACTAAAGCATCCATTGCTTCTAAATCGTCATTCCATTCTGTCATAAGTTGTTGCGCTTCTGTAACCGACATTATCGGTTGACGAGGCATAAAAAGCGCAGCTAGATCTGCCTGTGAGCATATATTTGTAGTGTTAATTGTTATTAAATAATATCATTGAAATTTATATATTCTTCATTTACTTTAGTTTCTTGTTGCTTGGCCCATTTAGTTAAATCTGCACCGGTTTTGGCTACTGACTCGGCAGTTCTTGTAAAATCAACTGCGATAACTTCATCCCAGCCAGTAAATTTGGATTTAAATATCTAAATAAATAGTTTTTATAAATCAAGTGTAACAGAACACCTGGATCAGTCAAATATCTCTAATATTAAGGATGAGATCTACCAAGCTCTATTAAATTAATAAAGGCGTGGTCTGTGTAATATAGGATTACAATATGCTTAAAAGAACTTGAAAGGTCGCGTGTCTTAAGCGTTTCTTGAAAAAGTCCATGACGAAATTATTTTTAATATTTTGACAATCCTATTAAATGGTGCTATTGCTCTGAATTTAAAAAGTCAATTAAAGATGACCTTTGTGTCTCCTTGAAATTTTTTAACGGAGTCTATTTTTTATAGCGAAACTAGAATCTTCACATTAAAATATATTTGTTTTGCTTAAACCTTTTTTCCATTCATGATAGATGACGCAAAATAGTTCAAAATGTAAGTGCTGTCTCGCCTTAAGGGTGGTTGGTTTCGGTAGTCCCCTTCTTACTTTTGTTACTTACATTTGATTTACGAGTAACTTTTTAATTAACTTTTGGAGAAATCCTACGCAGTTCAAAGCTTTATCAGGGTCAATTTGAACATAAGCATTTCTTATTAGCTCGATCATCCATACGTGAATTATTTTATCAATGATGATTGTTACCTATTACTAAGCGTAAGCTTTTATACAATCACAATATTATATACCGACTAGCTTTCAGGCAAATGCCGCTTATACAAATGGATTAACGTATATTGAACAGTTTAGAAACATTCCAATAATTTTAGCGCACATTTCCTTACATCTATATATATATATATATATAATTCGATTAAAATCATTTTAAATTAATTCTGGTACAAACACAGTAGTAATAAATAATGAAGATTTTATTTGGTAGAAAAATTGAAGTAGTTTTCATTTATATCGCAAATGGTGAGAAAATCTTAATGGTAAAGTTGATTGTTATGCTCATCATTTACTAGAAAGGGAGTAGTGATTGCACATTTCCTCTGATAAGTGATGCAATAACTCAATATAGAGGGAACTGTAGAGCCAAAATAAGGGCCGTCGAAACACAGTTATTGGAAAAGCTAATGAAATAACTACATTAGAAACAGCTATTTATAAACCATATATTAGTACCTAGGGCATTTACACTTTAACTGTCATAGGGGTCACCAGTAATCGGCAGTTCCATGTGGGTTACGTTGTAAAAAATTTAACCCGACAGCTGACGTGTTAATCAGGACTTGGAATATCTCATTTCAGTATTTTCGAAGTTTTAAAGCGTCACCGATATCTACTTATCGTTTTTCCCTGCACCTGAGACTTTATGGTGATGGCTATTTGAATAATGTGATATTCTTTCAATTGCCATTTTAACAAATTAATGAAAACCCAATATTTTTCCTTCGAGTACTGTTTTTCCGTTGAATCATCACTTACAAATCACACAGTACTGATGACGATACAACATGCATATTAAAGTGTCGAAACCCCACACTTATTATGTTAAATTTAATTTTAGCATACCTAGCTCATTAATTTTTAGTGTGGAATAATTGATAATCAACTAATTGAACCGATTTTCATTTTTGGGAATCTAAACTGTTGAAAGAACTTTCATATGCTTTGGAAAATGAACTTTTAACATTGCTGGAAAACATATCCTTAGCATTATGATAAACCATGTCATATTCATCATGATTGCCCAACACATTTTATTTAGCAGATACACAAGAAGTTTTGAATCGCAAATTTAACCACCGATGCATGGTTAGAGAAGGTTCAATTAATGATCCGCTTAGATACTCAGACCATGTATCGCTTAATTTCTTTTTGTTAAACGATTTGTTGGCAGAATTTATGTATGTGTAACAACCACATGTGAAACTTATGATGGAACAAATCAGAAAAGTTTATGCCAAATTGGTCCTGTCACACTTTTCATTTTTGCATGATTCCTCCAAAAACAGATTAATAAGTATCTCAAAATGAATGGACAATATTTCGAACATTTACTTTAAAATTAAATGTAAGCATTGCCTCAATGGTAAAGACGAAGGAAGAAATCATTAGAAACTACCCCCTCGAATTTAAGAGGCAGGCTTACACCATCTACCACCAATGAAAAAAATGTCAGAAAAACCTGTGTAGTTTACATAGATTCTGATCGTATAATAATAGATAGAAGGTACCACTAAAAAGCTCAATATGATCTCTATGGCAATGTCAGCTAACTCTTCAAGATCAAACCAGTAACAACAACCCGTTCGATCTTCAAAATATTGGAAACACTTTCATAACAAGTTTTTCCGAAAAACGCTTAGTTTTAAAGATATTTGAATGACATGAGTGTCCTGTTACACTCTGTATATAATAATTTATTATTACTCAACATTTTAAGAAATCAGCTATTAATTTTAAAAAATATATACCTGCGACTCTGTACCTTCTTGCAATCTAGTTACCATTGCATAATCTGGCCTTTCTATCATATTAAATAATTCTTGAGAAAGTTTTACAGCCGCTGCTCTGACTAGCCTAGTTGATTTTTTGCCAAACCTTTAATGAAACCACTTGTATTAATTTCATTTATTGTATAATTAAATAGAATCTCGATATTCGATTAAGACATACCAAACATATACATCTAAATAGCAATCTAAGATGTATACATTGCGATTATTTAAAAGAGTGTTCACTAATTTTCCATGTGAAACTTCCACTTGAGGCAGCTCCAAATACCCCATACCCAGCCTAACTTGATACAAACGTGGTGTAATAGGAATAAAATTTGGATTTACATGTTCCTATGGAATAATTTTCAAAATTTTAATTAGTCTTAAGTACAAGCAAATACTTATTTAAATTTGGTTAGTACTTACAACGATAGGAGGCATATTTCCAATGTCTTTGATACCAAGACTATTCCAAAAATCTTCAGTTTCTGTTCCCATTATTTCTGTTATAATATCAGCTTTATTTTTTCTTTCATTTTTATTGATTTTTTCAGCCATTAACCTAGCCTTAGATTTTAAAGTATTCTTTGCTTTCTTTCCATACCACATAAATATTTTGTTGCCTGTGTCCAAAACAAAAACATAACAAGGATCCAATGAACTAACACAGACAGTTACTGGTTCTAAATGTATAGATGCACCTGCAGCGTGTACCCTAAATAATCTAACAACTGCTGGCTGTAATAAAGAGTTAAATTTATTAGCTGGCTTCATTATGTCAAATATAAATTAAGTTCAACTAATATTTTAGAAATACTTACAGTATCTTCTACAGTATAAAAACCTGATGATGTGCGCCCTCCTTCGATATACGTTATGCCAGAATCGAACAACATAAGAAATTCATCTGATTCATCTCCTTGTTCCTCTCGAATAGTCCGACATTGTGCGCCAAGATAATTTCGCAAATTTACAGCGTGAATCGCTGCACAAGCTCGTTTATCCAACTAAACAAGTAACATTTGTAATGGAAATTTCGAATATTTTATTATCGTCAAATATATAAAAATTATGAAAGGATTGTAACCATACCGTAGCTTTTTCACCAATCCAGAAATATATTGCCCATGTAAATGATCCACTATCGTCAATACTGGTTTTTAAAATAATATAACAATCTCCTTCATAAAACTTTCCATGTGCTACTTCTTCTATTTGATTTGGTAAAAAGTTTTCTATCTCCCATACAGATAAGCCAGGTACTTGACCAGCATCCTCGTCAAAAAATTCAGAATAATCCAAGGGAGGCTTTTCTAATGTCTCATCCCATCGTTTGGGTCTAAAATACAATTTCTTATAATACTTGTAATCTTCTTTTTTAAACTTTCAGGCTTACTTTAAAGATTCAGCTTTGCTGTCTTCGCATTCTTGATCTTTATTCTTCTCTTTCGCAATATCTTTCATTCCCTGGAAAATAAACTCCTTGGTTATACATTTTATACATATATTATTTTATTAATAATTTTCTTCCACTACCTTTAGTATTTTTGCTTGATCCTGATCTGCCTCTTCTTGATCTCTCCTTCTTCTTAATCTCATTTTGCGTGCAATTGGATCTTTACTACTGTCTTTAATAACATGAAAAATTAAAAATATGAATTGCATGAACATATAAAATAACATGAATTAGTTTTTAGATTCTACAGTTAATAATCACTGTTAAGAAGATATCTTAAACCAATATTACAAGAGAAAACATCTTTTAATGCTACATCCTTATGACATATCTGATTTTATTGTTTTTGAACATGTTGGATACATTTGAAGCTCTCCTCTTAAGAAAATTAATCAAATATTTTAATTCATCATTTGTTCTTACAAAATGAAAATAACTTATTCCATAATATTTTTTCAAATCTGACCACTTTTTTTTTTTCAAAGAAGCTTCAAACGAATCCAACTAGTCCATTAACAATGAAATCAATCCTCAAATCATGTTATCCTTGTAAAGGTGTTTATACTCTTCAATTTTACTATAAGGGATTCCGTTAAGTATATACTTACTAGCTGTTTGAGCTGGAGCAGGAACATTTGCTCCAGCAAGACGTAACTGATGTTGTAAAGAAAAGTCAATATTATAAAATTCTATACCAGATCCTCTTTGAACCTCTGTAGGTTTTGGAGGCATAACTAAATTTGGATTATCTCTGAGGTCAAGTATATCTAAATCAGTAAGTAAATGGATTGCATCTGGTACAGTAATCAACCGATTGGATGTTAAGATTAATTGCTTTAAAGAGCCACATCTGAAGCAAATAGTTACTTTTTTAAAAAGAATTATTATTTGCATATTTGAAGTGTTGTTTTTAATATACCTGCATAAACCTTCAGGAATCATTTCTAAATGATTATTTGCTGCTGAGAATACTTGTAATGAAGATAGTTTACCAATTCCAGAAGGAATACCTTCGAAATCTAACTGATTATCATTTACATACAGTCTTCTGAGACTTGAAATTTTACACAAGGAGACAGGTAACATTGTCAATTTATTCCTACACACATTAAGTGTTTCCAGCTTTGTCCACAATTCTAAAAGTATTTGCAATCACCATAATTCCTAATATCAAAATAAGATTTAATTAAAGTTAATTTAAGTTAATCTTACCAATTGCTGTAGAGAGCTCAGTTATTTGATTATCACTGAGGTTTAATCGACGAAGATTGGGAAGCGAATATAGAGCATCAGGAACACGAGGTAATCCATTTTGAGACAAATCTAATTCTTGTAAATTAGTTAGGCTATCAAGATTTGAGGGAATATTATTTAATGTACGTTGTGTATCCCTCATTTGCAATGTGGTTAGATTCATTAACGATGGTAACTGCCTTAACTGAAAATGTCCTAATGGATTATGATTCAGATTCAAAGTTTGTAGATTGGCCAAACGCCTTGTTTGAGGAGGTAAAGTTTCTAGCTGATTATTACTAAGATCCAGAAGTAACAAATCTATTAAATGAATAAATAAGGTATTTGGAATTGTCTCAATACTGAAAATAAATGTAGAATCATTACTATATGAACAGTATTAAAAATTTAATTCATATATATTAATGCTTACTGATTATGACTTAAATTAAGATTTAATAAGGAACGGGCTTTTTCTAAACCTTCAGGTACTTCCTTTAAATTATTATGGCTTAGATCTAATGTAGTCAGCTCTTCTAAATGAAATAATTCTGCTGGAATACCACTAGATTTGATATTATTGTGCCTTATGTTCAATGTTCTTAAGCAGGTCAACTCTGTTAATTCTCCGTAAAGTCTCTCTAGTTTATTTTTGACCAGAGACAAATGTTCCTGAAATAAACAGATATAATTATTTTCAGTCAAATATCTGAATTAAACAATTCTGATAAGAAGAAAGTCTTACTAGCTTTAATAATTTTCCCATCTCTTCAGGGATTTCAGTTAAGCTAGTTTTATCAAGTTTCAACCATTGTATTCCAGTCATAAGACGCACTGACTCAGGAAACTTTCCATTCTAAAAGTATTTTTAATTAGTTACTAAAAAACATGAAATTCTATTCAGTATCAATAATTTTATAATATTGTAAAAAAATATATAATTACACTAAAGTCATTGCAGCTAAAATCTACACCTCTCACAAAAGGCAAAACACCTGTATTTGCCATGTTTGAAACAATTTGCCTTTATAATTATTAAAAGCAAGATTACAATTAAATTAACTCAAAGGTAAATAAGTACACAAAAGAGATTTGATTCGATCACATCCATTATTGTGTCACATTATTTATAAGATAGGTTATTTTCATCGTTTGGAGTTCACGTTAACACCACCAATACCATTACAACAACCACTCCAATAATAGATCACAAATAGATGCCGGCTACGTTCCGTTATTGACTGCATACATGCTGAAGAAGCGTAGCCGCAGTACCTCTGCGCATACATAGAAAGTATAATTTATGTCACGTTTAATGTAGAATTTATACATGCGTAGCGTAATACGGAATGGATCCATCAATCCATGCAAAATTTAAAGCCGGTAGGTGCAGGTAGTACTAGGTGACTTAAAAATGATCGGTTTCCCTGCCCTTTCCGTTCTGCTCAAATAAGGACCCGAATTTATAAACTAAATTTAAGCTTAGCACGGTCTTAGCTAATATTTATTATCTCACTTTAACAACCTTCAATGGCTTCAATACAGTACAACCACAACTAAGCTTACGAGTATTCGTCGTCTTCGTCTTCAGGAAGAAACTGCTAAACTGAAATTCGAGCCAAGGTCTCTTTATCTAAAATTTATCTTTACTAACCTCTACCGGCTCTATCTACAGCCCAACCCAAACATTAATTATATAGTGAAATTTGGACATTTTTCCTTTTTAATTTAGTTATTTTTCTACAATGACAAAACGTCCTTGTCCTTTTGAAGCTGATTTACTACCTCAGTGCAAAATACACGTTGAGCAAAAACATGTAAATAACGGCGTTAGCAGAGATCTGCACATGAATAGTGTGTACGGTAAGAAACTTATCTTTTACTGTGTTTGCCTTTACTTTTAAACAGCTATTTTTCACGTTTAAAGTAACATTCAATATTATTATTCTTAATTTGTGTGTGTTTCTATCTTTTTAGATAAAACACTAAGATTATTAAAAGAAGGCTCGAAAAAATATTCGCAAATAATGAATGTCTGTGAAGAATTATGTACCTTAGAGAAAAGTTCTTCAGAAGAAGAAAGCCCTATTGTGCAAAAATCACGTCCTCGCATTAAACAAACAATTTTAAGTGACAATATGAAGTTAATAAGAGTCGAAGAGAAAGGCATTGTAAGCATTATCATTGATTTCTTTAAAATCTTTTATTAATTTACTTTCATTACAGAATTCAAATATTGATATATGTGACAGTTGCTGCCTCTTCAATAGTGTCTTTGCAAATAAATGTTTCTACTGTGATAAAACTATGTGCTCTTACTGTTTGGCTTCTTGCAACAAATGTCATGAACTTTTTTGTCATGATTGTAGTCTACCTATGTAAGTATAAACCCAATTGAAACTCAATTTCTTATGATAACCAACTAATTGTTATTCTCCAAACTTTCTTTAGATATGACATGACAGATAAAACGGACAGTATGGTATGCCTTGGCTGTTATAAATAAATTAAAAATATATATCACATTAATACCTCTTGTTTAAATTTATTAATAAGTTTTTTTATAATTATTTTTTTCAATAAATATTTATTTTTATAATTATAATAATTTCATAAATCATTTAAAACTTAACCTATCTTTACCAATTTTTACTTTATTGATTTATTATATGTTAATTAATTTCAAATATTTTTATGCAAAAATAAAGTGACTGATATAATTCGTTTGGTCTTGTAACATTTACATTTTATAAAAATATCTGTCCATGTGCTGGCTCTTCTTATACTGATATACTAAATATAAAATTATTTAATATATGGCTGTTTATTGAAATCTTTATACAGGGTGTCCTATTTTCAAAAACACTGAACTTCAAAGATTTTTTATCGAAGTTGTTTCCAACAAAAGTTTTTTCACTATAAGAGATACAAAAGGTAATATCATTAGATTAACCTTGAACAATCGTTTATACATATGTTACATGAAAGTCATATTGAATTTTTGAAATGTAATTACTTGTTGTCTATTGCATAACTTTTAGTTTATCTACAGAGGTTTAAAGAAAAACTATTCATTTTTCATTTTATCTAAACGTTTAATAAATATTTTGATTTGAAACTATAAGTGAGAGGTTATTTATATTTATGCATAGTAACTGCATATATTATTTCAGTAGAACCTACATCTATCAAGAGACACGATAGTGTCTCGACGGTAACTTTCATATAAAAGTAGATAAAGACATGTCTATACCGCCGTCGAACTACTTCTTTTATATAGCTAGTTTGGCCCGTCCTAATTTCCTAACCGACTTATCTCCGTGAATAATCCATTGTCATGATTTAAGTAAAGCTTTTTTTAAAATAGTTTTGAACAAGCTTTCATTTGAGCCCATGAACATAAGATATTATGTATCAAAATGAAATAACTGGTGAATGGCTGGATGAAAAGGTAAATTAATATAGTATTTTGGAAAATTCTTAAAATAAGCTACAAGAGTATAATAATAAAAAATTGGCAGTTTCGTTCCAAAAATTCAAGATGACCTTCATGAATTCATATAAATTTTCAAGGTTACACTAACATCATCATCTCTTTCTCTTACATCACCATTTGTGTCAAACAACTTTTATAAGAAACAATTTTCTTTATAATTTTTTTTGCCTAGATACTTGATATTCGAAAGTTAAATTTTCATCCTGTACACATATAGTGTGATGGAATTTTGAAATAGAGTATATTACAAATATCTTTGCTTAAAAAAATAATACAAACTAATGTACAAGTAAAAAAATTATTATAAAAAATACTATTTTGCCTATGTAGCGGTGTGTACCGCATTCACCAATTTTTTTAAATGTACGTTAAATCTGTACAATTTTTCATTTTTTCTTTATATTTGGAAAAACCAATGGTTAAGTCAATATCTTCTGTTTCATCTCCAAGAAGACATCCTTCAACTTCTTCTTTTGATCTTCCAAAAAATCTGTGAATTAATGAAACAACAGGAAGGTATTTGTAGTACTTTGTGACACTTTATATTATGGAAAATTTATAATGTTACATGAAAGGCGCAAAAAGCAGTGTTAGTTGCTTTTGAAAATATTCGAAAATTTAATGTTAAAAATATCCAAGAGAGCAGTGTTTACATTTTCATTGAACTGACATTTAATTATACATAAACTTTCTCTCTTTATAATGTCTTGTTGAAAGAACAAAATAATTTTTCATATATACAAATATGCAAAATAAACAATACGCTTAGCATAATATAAAGATAATTTATTTCCAAAAATATAATATTATATATGATAACAAGTTATGAGTGTTATGAAAATTCATCTTATCTAGATAAATTAAATAAACCCCCTCCTCCATAACGACGAACACCAGAGTATATAAATATGTACATGCACTTTGATTTAAATAGAAAAGCTTCATAGGTATTTTTGTTAAAAATCAGAAATATTTAGTATATATAAGTCAAATGTTCATTCCAGTTTAAGCGTTAGTGTTCTTGCATTGTAGCATTAATTTAGGATTATCGGCACATGCATGACTGTACCTGGATATTGTAGAGGTGGAGCAAGCCTGTTGATTTTGTAAACTACTCAATTCATCCAAACCGCGGTGAAGAGACACTGTATCTAGGTCGGAAGTACGAGCTCGCGTCTCTGAAAGATACTCGGATGTTTCTAGGATAGCCCTTGTTGGTTTTTTAAATCTGTTCGAAACGAAATTATATATAATGAGGGAGATCTAAGCATACTGTACGACAATTTATCACTTACAACTTTAGCATTAAAGAACTTCCTACAACAGAGACAGAACTAAGTGCCATAGCTGCCGATGACATCCACGGTTGCAGGATCAAGCCATACGAGACAAATACCCCTGCAGCGATGGGTATACCCAATAAATTATAGACACTTGCAAATAAAAAATTAAGTCTTATTCTGCAAACAGTACTCTTGGATAGGTATAAACACGCAATGACGTCCAATAGATCATTCTGTTTAAACACAAAATATTGTTACGATTTAAGCAAGTCATGTTGAAAGAAGAATGATAATAATTATTACATATACTAAATGTCAAAACTAACTCTCATTAGAATAACATCGGCAGCCTCAACGGCAACATCAGTGCCAGAAGCAATAGCTATACCAACATCAGATTGAGCAAGGGCAGGACTATCGTTGATTCCATCACCTATCATAGCAACTCTTAAACCTTGATCTTGAAGCCGTTGAATTTTTGCCACTTTATGGGAAGGCAAGACTTCGGCAAAAACTTTCGTTATACCAACCTGTATGGGATACAATTAATATCAACGCTCTTTAAAAGTAAAAGGTTAATTTATAAAAAATTACCTGGCGGGCAATTGAAGCAGCAGTTTTTCTATTATCACCGGTTAATAAAATTACTTCCAGACCCATTTTTTTAAGTGTGTAAACTACAAGATGCGCTTCAGGTTTCACCGTATCTGCGACACTGATCATCGCGATCAAAATATTATTCGCTGACACTAAAACTGCTGTGCGCCCTAACTCTTCCTCTTTCATCATTCTCGAGTCAACTTCTTCCGCTATGTTTATAGCATTTCTTCGCATCCACTCTCTATTACCAATACAAACTTCATAGGTATCACCAAACAATGGGGCTCGATCACCTTCAACATTAGGTTCTAAAAGTTGTTGCAAATGCAAATTTTCTTTCCCTTGTTCGGATCCAGAGATGTTCACAATATCCACAGGCACATTGTTCAGATTGATTGATCCCGAAGATGATTGATGCGTGTGTACATGATTTATGTAGTTTTTAATCTTTTCACTTTTAGAGGCCTCCGATAAAGCAGTATCCACACGAGTTATTTTGCATTTTAGACCGCATCCAGTTACTGATTGAAAATTGCTACATTGAGCATTAACCTCCGATTTAATTGTCTCCGTCGCATACTGTATTATAGCTGTAAGAGATAGTTACATTATAATAGTATTATCACTACTTAAACCTACAAAAATATAGTTATAGTGTGATTTCTGTCAATTATCATTTTAAGGGATTTTAAGATACACAAGTAAAAAATATCTACAACAATTCCATACAAATATTACAGTACAAAATACGAAGGCTGAATAAAAGAAACCACGAAATTAATTCTTTTTGCCCATACCTGAGGCTATGGGGTGCTCGCTATTAGTCTCTGCAGTTCTCGCAATAATCAGCAGTTTCACTATTGAGCAAATCCTTTCATTAACAAACATGCTAATTCTGGTTACTGTTGGTGAACCATAAGTCAATGTGCCTGTTTTGTCAAAAACCATACATTTCACTTTGTGAGCGTTCTCCAAAGGTCCCGCACCTTTGATCAATATCCCGTTTAACGCTCCAACTCCAGTACCAACCATTACTGCGGTAGGTGTAGCTAGCCCTAGCGCACATGGACAGGCGATTGCTAGTACCGATAGAGCACATCGAAATGCGTATTGCAAAATACTATCTCCTTGACTCATTCCGTGCTTTGATATTGACAAACTGTTCACACTTGTGTATCCAATAATTATCCATGATATCAAAGTTATAACTGAAACCACTATTACAAACGGAATGAAATAACCAGCTATGCTATCTGCCAAATGCTGTATCGGGGCTTTGCTTGTTTGAGCTTCTTCGACTAGCCGAACAATCTGCGCCAATGTTGTATGCTCGCCTGTATGTGTTGCAACGATTATTAATAAGCCACTTTGATTGATCGAGCCACCGATAACAATAGAATCTATTTTTTTTGGCACAGGCATACTCTCTCCAGTTATTAAGCTTTCATCGCACATTGATTGTCCAAATAAAACTCTACCGTCAACAGGAATTTTAGCACCAGGCAGAACTTTCAACGCATCACCTCGTTGAACCAAATCGATACTTATCACGCGTTCGGATAGAATCTCTTTGTTATTTCCTAACGTTAATAAAGTAGCATCCGTCGCCTTAAGAGATAGCAGTTTGGATAAAGCTTCCGATGTCTTTCCCTTTTTATTAAAGTACAAAATAAACGATATATTTTATAATTATGAGATAAAAGCAAATGGATTAATATTTGAATTCACATTACCTTTGCAACGTGCTCTAACCATCTCCCTAGGCTAATGAAAACCAACAGCATGGGTGGTGTGTCAAAAAATGTTTGAGGACTAAAGTTATCTTGCTTTACCATTGCAGTGATAAGTACAATGATTGAATAAATGTAAGATATTAGGGCTGTCATAGAAATCAAAACATCCATATTCGTCGTATGATGCTTCAGGGCCTTGTACGCTTGAACGAAGAAATGCCAGCCGCCGAAAAACTAGGGTATATTCAATAAAGATATACTACATTGATAGATTTTCTACAAATAGATGCGTTACTAAAGTACATTGTACATACGTACCAAAACAGGTGTGGAAAAAATGAACATCAATAAGTTCTCCCAAGAAAGCCCTGGTACGATGCAGCACATATCTTGGTGTGTCTTATTGTCAATAGACATTACTAGCATAAAGTATGTCATAGCTATCATACATGGAAGCCCAAAAATTAAAGACATGAAAAAGGCTGTTCTCCATTTTTTAATGTCTTCCCTATGCTCCAAATAGTCCCTGCCATCCTTGTCTTTATTACTTATCGTAACAGCAGAGAAGCCTAATTTGTTAATAGTATCGACAATATCTCTGATACCAATTTTATCCGTATCGTATTTGAATTTTCCTCGCTGTATCGCAAGGGACACCATGGCATGATGAATTCCAGGCAATTTCTTAACGGTTGATTCTATTTTATTTACGCAAGATGCACAAGTCATTCCTGTGATCTAATTTAAATCAATAATGGCCAATTTTTCACAATTAATGTGTAACGTTTTATACGTCAAATACAGGTACCAATACTCACTTTTAATTCAATCTCAGTTTCTCCATATCCTGATTCCTCGATTACAGTAGTAGGAAATCCAAGCTCTGATATACTGGTAGCGATATCGACAGGACTTATTTTATCCGGACTGTACACAATTTCTGCTTTAGCAGCCATTAATCCAATCAGGATGTTCTGAACACCATACAATTTTTTACAATGTTTTTCAATCGCAGCAACGCACGATGCACAAGTCATACCCTATAAAATATGTTAAAGAATTGTTACACTGATATACGTTAAGTCTGAGAAACAAATTGCTTATATATTGTCATTTTTACTTTAACGTGTAAGAAACATTTTTGTATTTTTTGATAGTTGTTTTTGTCATCAGCTCTACATTTTTCAATCGACGCATCAGAGTTAGATATTTTATTCGATTCAAGCAATTTTACAGAGCTTGAAACAGGTTTTCCATTTATTTCCTTAATAAAATTTGTGAAGCCTAATTCCTGAATATGTGCCTCTATTATGTTTGGAGTAACGTCACCGTTGTCGCTGTAACAAATCTTGGCTTCTTTCGACTCTAAATTTATATCCACCTCTTTTACACCTGGCTTTTCCAAGAGAGCACCTAGAAAAGTAAATAAACTCATATGAGAGAACGTGTATGATTACAAAATAGCAATTTGAGTTTGTATTATTTATAAATATTAATATACAATTACCAGTAATTTTCTTAACACATGACATGCATTTCATTCCATCTATGTGTATAATGCATACGTTATTAACAAACATATTGGGAAGATGTGATTTTTCAACCTTATCTTGGTTGTACGTAATATCTAAAGAAGTCGTAAAGCCCATATTGGCAATGGCTTGTAACACTTGGTCTGGCTGAATCTCGCTCGGTTTAAATTTCACATAACCAGCCTTTTCACTCAGTTCCACTCTAATATCCAGAATGCCTGGGACAGCACCTATGGTGTTTTGAATATTGTTGACGCATTTTTGGCACCGCATCCCATTAATCTCAACTCTGATCATGATTGTATCGATTGTAGAATTACTCGTGTCTTTAGATCTGGGTACTTGAACCATATAAGTTGTTTTCTCATACTCCCCTTCGTCCTCGTCGTCACCGTCCCTATTTTTGAATAAACAGAACAAATTTACATTAATCAACAGTACAATGTATATCAAATATAGAAATAAATTTCCTAACTACATTTTCCTCATGTCTATCAAAAGACATTATTATAATCCTGTACAGTAAATTTGTATACCGCAACCTCAAAATATAACAGCATTATCGTGCAATAGTATTAGAAACGAGGACAAGAGAACGATTAATTTCTAAATGTTTGCAAATTTTTACAATTGAGAAAAAGGGGGTGATAAGCATGACAAAGGAGTGTCCTATTAATTATAATAATAGAAGAAACGAATCGAATCGATATCGAGATTCAAAACAGGCACTAATTCATTGACTAATAAAAAAATTTCAGTTCAACACACTGTTATAATGCTACGAAATGCTCTTACGTATAAGATCCCCAGTCATATTGTAAATCGCTATAGTGTGTCCCTATACTATTATCTCGCTCGTCTCATAGATAAGGCATTGATCATTGATGGTTGAGAGAATTTCGAAACAAAGAATTCTAAATAAAGGAATGTACAGCATTTGAGCTTACCATAAAACATCCATTGTCCCATAATTTCTTTTAATAGGACGCTTAGCTTCATGATTTTTTTTCGTCTCATTCATCATAGCGAGTTATCGATGACTCTACTGGTTTTGTATATTTTACGAAAGAACACGTGAAATCGTCACTCTGATAGGAGGCGTGCAATTGCTTACGAAAAATATCAAACATGGAGCTAAATTGATATTAATATCTCTCATTGAGGATTAACGCGAGAACCTACGCGTTACCACGCGGTAAAACCTTTCTTTCTCGAAATAACTTCTCGTACTAAGGTCTTATCGATTCATCATTGCCGTCTTATTAAAATCCCATATCTTTATACATAGTTCTTGAATAAAGCGATAACAAAAATTGTTTATTGATACGCGCGCGTATATCTTTATCTATATTATTATTATACTGCAGTAGTAACAAAATTACAGCTTACTGTTTTTCAAAAAGGAAAAGAGATTTTCTATTTAAATCAGTTATTTAAACGCTGTGTTCAATTATTCTTAAAAAACATTTACAATTTTGATTTGGTGACCGATTTAATAGGTGGTTTGTATTGTATTAAAGGGTAGTAAATACTTGTGCGTGGCAAAACAGAATTTTCTATGTAACAATTGTTTTATTAAGGTACTTTATGTATATTATATATAATAAACAAAAAAATGCTATAAATTAAATACTATTTTGCGAAGCTCCAATAATTACTATTTCTTTGCTTTCCTCTCGTTATCATGCACAAACCCCTCCAATAATCGTAAAGTGTCGCGCACAGATTTCGATATTTTAATTTATTATACACGTGCAGGCCGATTCAATGATTCCGGAACAGCGACACGGTTGGATGCACTACTGCTATAAATTAGAATTTATGTGTCACGTAAACTGTGCATTTGTGCCCATCCATGCGCGCGTGTAAATTTTTCGCTTAATTTGAAAACTCCCAGAAAATACCCCAATTGGCCAAGAAATTTATTAATGCTACTTTAAATATTTTAAGTCGTCTGTGAAATTGGCAAATATCCTTTGTAAAATGATAAAACTGCTAAAGAATTAAGTTCTTTGTAGAGTTTCTTATTTTAAAAATTTAATTATTTGCTACGAGATAATTACTGGATTTTATCGCACAATAACAAATTGGTTAATTTAATTATATGAGATTTAAATTAATATGCAAAGGTGAGACGAAGATCGACTTACCTCCGAGCTGAGTTGAGTAGTAACTTATATTTCCAAACTTTACGCACGTTAAACATTATTGTATTATCGTTTCACAAAGATTTGAATAAATTTTGTTTTGATCAATTGATATTCGCTCTGTTTATATGAGAAACTAATTTTCTCTGAGGTAGGGAAGAAAATAAATAATGTTTTCAAAACAAGACACATAAAAAATATTATATACACCATTAATAACTATTGAGATTTGTACTGTGAAAGAGTAACGCTTCGAGAGCTTCTCTGCCACGAAATATGTACACCTGTTGATACATTAGCACCACTGTTTGCCAAACTTACTTTCATTATGTGTATCGTATAAGCCTACACTGACAGGAAAATGAGAACCAAACAAATTCTTCATTATTTTCTCAAGTCTTGTTAAGTATATTAATAAATTTTTTACTGTATCGCATTATCAATTATTGTATAATAATATATATAAACACCGTACGATTGATCATTTTTATTAATTAACATATATTTGAATGTTCCGGAACTCTTGTTACCGTTAAAAATGAGCTTTTACGACTGGGAAAAAAAAAATTATCGTAAGTTATCGCAAGCTACAAAGCAATTACGGAGCCTTGAAATGATACCGGAATCACTTAAATAATTTACTTGTCATTCAAATTTAGCAAATACAGATAGAGTAAAAATGTAGTTTGATTTTTATCTTCATCTAGATAAAAAAACCCGTAAACACATTCAGTCAAATCATACCGTATTTAGTTTATGGAAACTAATTACACTATTTATTATTAGGCCGCTAACCTAGATAGTATAATGCAACCAACGTATATAACGAAGATTATTCAACGATTTGTTATTTAATCAGCATTCTCGAAAAAAGAAGAAATACTTGTGTCATAATAAAAGTTACCGCGCCAAGTATGTATAACATATAACAATGTTTACTGAGAGCCACACTTAGTATGTTTTTCCATGAAGCGATACTGAGTTGAAGTATCTCGGTACAAAAGAGAAAGGATCAACGGACGAGAACGCGTTAAAATTTGATCTCTCTTACAGATCCGGATTAAGTGGTTTTCAAGATGAATTTTCTCGTCCAGAATTGCACATTAAACACGAAGCACAAAGTAAGTCAGAGATAAGTTTCAAGCAGATGGAAATGTTTGGAACGTTCAGAGATAACATTTTCAACGTTTTCTTCCGTCTTAACACTTTTATCCTCCCTTCTACCATCATTCGATAAAGAATGATATAGACTCGCAATTAGAAAATCTTTCTCACACAATTTGCCAATAAATGTGGTGTAATCCAACAAAATTAATCATATTATTCACAGCTGTTAATTAATCTTCGAGGATACTTCCGCCCGCACCGCGATCATCAGACTCAACGCAGGCTTTAATGATAACGTATGTAGAAAATAATACATATAATAATGATAAACTGCAGACAATCTGTTTCTGTATCTTACTCAGATAAAAACCAAATTCGGGCTACCAGCAATGTTGTTTTTTCCAATTTAATATTGAATGTATCATAATTTTCTGTACTCCAGACTTTGTTTCTTGTTACGTATAATTTTTGAGTCCTATTCTAACTCAACCTTCCACATACTGCTATAATTTCTAACACTTTTATTCTTATTGCATGTATAAACCAGTCTAAAGACTGAATAAGCAACAGGAAGTACAACTGGACTCGGCAATCAAGTCTACTGTACAGAGTATATATATACTTAATGATAAATATATGCTAGTTGATTAACTAAACCAAACATAGACTAACTTGTATAGACTTTTCTTTCAAAATTAGAAATAAATACATCTTATTGGTTAAATACCTTAGTTATCTTTCTTTTAGGAGCAAAATCGATGCAGGTCAATGTACTCTGTTATTTTAATATATAGAATATTATAATGAAAAGAATAAAAAATATTTTATAATTTCCTTTTGATGAAGGTTAATGCAAATAACTAGATTTGATAATATAAAATGAATTAACTTTTGTAACTATTTTACATCTTCTGTTTTTATATTTCCTAAAGTATTATAACGTACAGTTTAAGAAATTACTTACACTTGTTTTATGGGAGGCATGTTGCTAGTTCTTGGCAAGTCAAACTCATTATTTTCTGTAAGGATATAGTTATAGAATTTATCATGAGTAATCAATTATGTGGTTATATTAAATATAAGATGTAAAAAAGACCATAAATACCTGTCACATTTGTCTTTGGTGTAATATCCATCTGATTTATGCCATTCTCAGTCTTCCCTCTAGTAGCTATGTCCATTTTTACCTAAAATCATAATGAAATTACATCTTGCTCTTGGTATATATTTAATCTTTATACAAATTCACTAGTTCAAAATTATTAGAGCAAATCATTGATACTCTATTTTTATATATACAATCTTAGAATTAATATATTAACTTATTGTAATCTTAACCTATAAATGTAATTCGTTACAGTATCACTAATTCACAGCTAAAAATATTACCTTTTACATAAATATTTGATACTATCTGTCATATCGACTTTCACATATGATTAAACTGTAATACTGATAACTCAAACATGAAATTTATTCAAGTAATTCCTTTTTATACGTATTATGACACTGGCACATTGTTTAAATGTTAAGGAAAATATTTTCATTTTCAATGAAATTCTAACTACAAAGAGAAAATTAGTAGTACAAAAATATATTCATCACAACAAACAACAACGATCATACGATTTACCTATGCAGACTTATGAAATGAAAGTGCGAATGGAATGGAGTGAGTGAATTGGATTGAGATCGGATTGGAGTCTTCTGTCTTGGAGAGAGTCAGTAAAATTAGGTGAATGGACGGAGCCGACGACGGCGAGACTACGGGAGTGGTGGGACGGCGGCGGGTCAAGGGCCAGTGCGGCTGAGTGAGTGCTTTGCTCAGACTGACTCAGAGTTGCTGATTGCTGAGTGTTTGAGTCTGAGCGACACTGAGCGTCTATATGTAATCAGCTGTAAAGTAAACTAGTCATCAACTATTATCAGCTATCATCACTGTGCCTGCTTTGAACTCTTATTGTTTCTTTTGGCTAATTGGCTAGACTTATGCCTATTAATGACTGAACTATTGTAATTATAATATATGAAAAAAACATGTCTCTTTATTCATTTATGTAAGTACATATAAGCTTTGAGAGAATATCTATAAAGAAAAAATTAAAATTTGTTTTCTCCTAACTTTCAGATCAGGTATTTTCATATTATTCAAAGCAGCTTTATCGACAGTTGCTTGTATAATACTGCTTTTACTAGTTATTAGTTTAATTTTATTACTTTATTGTAAATATCTGTATTCCAAAAAACGTAAAAATCAACAAAGAAGAATAACAACAGTTGGAATTTTTCATCCATATTGCAATGCTGGCGGAGGTGGTGAAAGAGTATTATGGGCTGTGGTTAAGGCATTACAAACAAAGCATGTATTATAATAATTTTCTGCATTAGAAAATATTTCTTACATTTTCTTTATCAGTTAATTTTAACTAATAATTAACTTTATGAATTGTCCTTATGCAGATATTCCAATATACACATAGCAATTTATACGGGTGATTTAGACGCGGATCCAATTTCCATCATTAATCGAGTAAAAAGAGTTTTTGGATTTGAGATTGATCCAAAGATTGAATTTATTTATTTACATAAGCGTAAATGGGTTGAGGCTTCTATGTATCCCTATTTCACTTTAATTGGACAAAGCTTAGGGTCAGTTTGGTTAGGAGTAGAAGCAATGAATAATTTACTTCCAGGTAAGGAATTATTGTCTTTATTACAAGATAATATAAAATTTATTATTAAAAACTGTATGTATACTTGCAGACATTTATCTAGACACAATGGGATATGCTTTCACTTATCCCTTATTCAAGTATATTGGAGGATGTAGAGTAGGATCTTACACTCATTATCCAACAATTTCTACTGATATGCTTCACCATGTTTATAAAAGAATAGCCTCTCATAACAATCGTCGTATCATTGCTAGAAATCCTTTTCTTTCTGCAGCAAAACTTTTGTATTATAAATTATTTGCAATGGTAATATATTATTAATAATCTTTTAATATGGCGATTAATAATGTTTGCTTAAATATATAATTCTTTCAGCTTTATGGTTGGACAGGTAGCACTGCTGAATTGATAATGGTTAACTCTACATGGACCGAGGAACATATCAATGCTATTTGGAAGTGTCCATTAAAGACTCATAAAATATATCCTCCCTGTGACATTCTGCATTTGGTAAATCTTCCTATTTTAAATAACGATAATAATATTAGAATCGTTTCGGTTTGTCAATTTAGACCAGAAAAAGGTCATCCTTTGATGTTAAGAGCTCTTTATGAACTGAGAACGTTGATGGATGAAGCAGCCTGGGAAAAGGTAGATTCTGACGAATAATAAGAATGCTACAGTATTTTGAAATCGTATTTTTATTATCGCCTATAGGTTCGATTAGTTTTTATCGGTTCTTGTCGAAATTCGGATGACGAATCGCTGGTAAAAGATATGCAAGATTTAGCTAAACACTTAGCTTTGGATGAAAATGTTGAATTCAAAATCAATTTACCATATTCGGAACTTATATCTGAAATGCAACAAGGAATGATAGGGATACATGCGATGTGGAACGAACATTTTGGAATTAGCGTAGTTGAATCGATGGCTGCTGGCCTTA
Organism: Prorops nasuta; assembly: GCF_024137725.1. NCBI lineage: Eukaryota > Metazoa > Arthropoda > Insecta > Hymenoptera > Bethylidae > Prorops > Prorops nasuta. The sequence goes on along the minus strand of NW_027116803.1, from coordinate 7,246,433 downwards.
TTATGGTAGCTCACGATTCTGGTGGACCAAAGTATACATTCGTTCTATAACGAAACTTTTTACGCATATACTACACTTATAATTAAGTAAAATAATATTTGGCAAATTCTCTAATAGAGCTGACATTATCGAAACGAGAAACGACAGTCTGAATGGCTTCTTAGCTAAAGATGCAGAAGAGTATGCTCAAATAATACTTAAAATTATAAATATGACACCTGAAGAACGAAACGCTATTCAAATATCTGCCAGGTAAGTCTATCAGTTGTATGATAATTCATTAATAACTCAGTTTTCGACGCAATATAATTTTTTACCATAGGGCGTCCGTAGATAGATTCTCCTCTGAGCATTTTGAAGAGGAATTTATTAGAGCAATGGAACCATTCTTCAGACAAAAACAGGAATGATTGGTAGTCATAAATCGCTTAATTTTTTAAACAACTCTCCAGCTGATTAACATCCAAAATTGAAAGACTTATGACGCGAAATAAAACTTATTCTTTAAACTTACAAAGCAGAATTAATTTTATTGGTTCCTTTACATTCTAAATCATAATTAATCACCAAATTGTTTGAATCTCGCGTTTCAGCTAAATTGAATTTAAGTCCTTGATCAGCGAGCATTATTTCTGCTATTTTTATCGCTGTATCTGTATGTTGAGTCAATTCTTTATTATTTATTCGTATCTTCGAAACTCCGTCCGCCAGTGCCATCAAAATAATTAACTATAATGGTAAAATTTTACAGATTAATGTGAATACAATGTTCATCGATCGGTAAGCAAACTAAAAATATTGAAGAGAATACGATTTACCTGATCTTGCATGTGTTCATCGACACAAGCCCCTTTCGAAAGAGGCTCTAAAATTTGTTTAGCAGCTAAAATTCCGGGAGGCGATTTCTTCTCCATTCTAAGGCCGGAGCCACCGAAAACACATCCAGTAGTTGTTTCACAAACGATACTATCAAATACGATATATATACATATTTTAATTGATTTTGCGCATTTTAAACATGTTTTTAACTGGTAATTTCAAACTTACTTAATGCCGCTTTCATTTCCTACAGCCATACTTCTCTCTTCTTTATAAACTTCAATATTAATTGGAACATTAGTTTGTTCTTGTGCCAATGCACTAAGCAGAGTATTTTTACAATCTTCTTTCATTTTATATCCCTCCTATTAAGGTAAATATTACATATGTTAAACTCAAAAAAAAATTATTTATCTCATTTACTTAAATATATACTAATTGTATATATACATTAATATTAACAGAACCAGCTGTAAAGGCCCAGCCAGTTACAGCATTGGGTATTCCTGGATCTGTGAGAGTGATGGCCTTTAAAGATTTTATAGGTTTTATATGCAAGTGTACTTCACCGCCACCTTGAGGGTAATAGCCCCTGTGTTAAGGAATTAAGTTTAACAAATAATTATGAGAACACAAATTCACATAATGAATTACCTCTTTACGACTGTAAAATCAAAATCTGCTCCAAATTTATTAAGGTATGGCTTAAATACTTCTGTCAAATATTCTATATGAGGTCCCATAGATACATTTGTACCACCCTTTAAAATAAGAGTGACAGGCTCATTGCTTGGCATAAATAGAGCACAAGGTATTGCAACTTGAGCTAACAGGCTTATGCATCCAGCCGTTTGAGTATCGGCAGAAAAAATCTTTTCTTTCGAATTTAAGCTGCCAGGAATGAATGATAAGTAAGTCGAGCCAAGTAAAGAATAACTAACTTTCGCATTGCACATATCTCTCAAAAGTTCGACTCCTTTCAAATGCTGTGCCGCCAATCCTGGCTTAGGACGTTTTGCACGAATATTAGTGATTTTGACTGGAATTCCATAGATTACACTTAAGGAAAGTGCAATCCTTAGGACCTGACCACCCTATGACAGATACAATCAGTCTCAATAATTTTTAATGTACGTTATTAATTTATATCATCAACTATTTAATATTTCATAGTTTGAACATATAACTCTGTTGCAAGAATACTAACCCCTTCTCCTAAGCTTCCGTCAATTGTAACGGTGGACATTGTACTAGATTTTAGTATTTTAAGAAGATATAGAACTGACTTTGCTGATTGTTGCTTAATACCAGAAGATATTGCTATCATCCAGAATACTCGTTTAAGGGCCTTTAATTTAACTGTTTTTCTCTGCGATATATCTAATTTGGTTACAGGTTAAAACACAACCACAATATCAAAACAAAATAACAGGCAGCGCCGCACAACCGCAAAATTACGGAATTGTCAGAAACTACAGTAGAACAAATGGCGGGAAAACTTGAAATTTATTTAAAGATTATTTATGCTGTGAAAATAAAGATTGTCCACGCAATTAATGTAACAGTTTTTACTTCGAGAATACAAAGGTAGAGTATTTTACAATTACACTATGGTGGTATACATTCTTACAAATATGTACAAGAATAATATAATATAAAAAAATGTATGTACAGAGAGAAGCATTAATTAATGAAGCAGATGCTGTATGATTTACGTCGATAAAGATTAGGCTCGAGGGGCTCGAGTGAGCGAATGAGGTTAATAATGCTCGACAGCGTCAATTTGTACGTTGACTTTTTGATCAGTTTGAACAACTAACCAGTTACCACTAGCATGCAAGCTAATAATATTGCTTCCATTCGCGGAATATGTGCCAGCTACTTTAGGCAATTGCTCTTGTATTTTGGCTGCATGATATAGCGATATATAATCGCCCAAAACAACACCATCGTCGTACACACTATTGTCGATAGAGAGTAGAACCAGCCTGTCTCCGCGCACAGTTCCTGCACAAGTACATGAGAAATAAAAGATTAATGATTCGCTGGATAAAGCTGCTTTACTACACTACGAGTCAGTTTTTCCACCTGTCGGTAAAATTGATCTATTTGGTAAAAATTACAAACTGTAGTAAATTATATTTAGTGCGAGTCCGACCAAAACCTTCAAGGTAAAATTTTACCATGTAGGATTGTCAATTTTTCGAAAATTCGTATGCTGATTGACTAATTCACAGCAAATTAGCAATCCTACATGGTAAAATTTTACCTTACAGGTTTTGGTCGGACTCATCCTTAATCTCAAGCATTACCAAACGAATAAGTTTACTAAAGTATTTACCAATAGGTGGAAAAACCGTCTCTATGCAAGTGATCATAACCTATAGTTAGTACCTTTCAGTTGGCGCTGTCCCACTTGAATTAGGATCGCATCTTCCTTGCCTGTATCGACGTGAGGATCTTCCGCAAAGTTGATGCCAATTTCAGTGGCCAGTGTTGATGCATTGATCAGATTTAAGCCATTGTTAGTTTGCGTGGACAAAACTCCGACGAGCACAGCTGTATGCAGAAATTTCTTATTTGCCAGGGAACCACCGATGATTCGACTATGAACGGTTACACTCTTATGTCCCTTTAGGAAGCGACCGGCCAACTGTCCGAGTTTCTTCGACAACTCGATCCAGAGTGAATTTTCGGGGGACATAGCGGCAGCCATAGCCGGTGCGTTCACGATTCCATTAACTTGTGTGTATTCAGACGACTTTGCGGAGAGAGCTAAAAATTGTTGAGCTATCTCGGCAGCAACGCGCGTTTGAGCCTCGTCGGTGCTGGCTCCTGTAAAATGGACAATTGTTCTGTGAATAATTGTAATTGATTTATTGATGTATATATATACATATTAATAATACGTACCTAAGTGGGGAGTAGCGACAACTTTGGGATGTTTAATGAGTTCGATAGTGACAGGATTTTTCGGTGGCTCTTCGACAAACACGTCCAAGCCTGCACCACCACAATGACCAATATTTATGGAGTTGAGAAGGGCAGCCTCATCGACGATACCACCACGAGCAACGTTGACAATTTTCACGCCTCGCTTGCACTGCGCCAGCGTTTCGGCATTGATCAGATCTGTACGATAAATTTTACCAGTTTCAGCACGTGCATATTATTATACTTGCAAAAATCCAAAATCTTATGAGATTTTACTTTTAGTCTGTGGTATGAGAGGTGTGTGCACAGTAATGTAATCCGCTACCGGCCATATTTCGTGCAATTCCCTCTTCTCCACGTCGAGTTCGAGAGCAACTTCTTCGGTGAGGAGAGGATCGAACGCAACAATTTTCATGCCGTACGACTGCATTCTCGTTGCAACCTCTCGTCCGATTCTGCCGAATCCAAGAACCCCCAGGGTCTTTCCATAAAGTTCTGAACCAGAGTACAGCTTCCGGTCCCATCTACCCTCCTTCAAGGACTGCACTGCTTGGGCAACGTTTCTAGCCAGAGATGAGATCAGGGCGCAAGTTAACTCGCACGCACTGATACTATTTCCCCCGGGTGTACTGAGATACACAAAATTAAAATTAATTTAAAAAAACTCGAACGTACACGGAATATCTAAAGGATATCCTAGCTACGTCAATAGGACGTTCCCAGGATATTCGTGCCATTAGAGGCTCCAACAACTTACTTCAGCACCAGGATTCCCGAACGAGTGGCAGCTTTTAAGTCAATGTTGTCCACTCCAGTACCAGCACGGCCAATTACCCGTAAATTAGGTACAGCTGCGATAACATCAGCGGTCACTTTTGTTTCCGATCGAACTATCAGTGCATCGTGTTTCTACAATTGTCATCTCAATGTTAGTTAAACCCAAATGCACATGCATATAATATATATATATATATATATATATATATAACACTGTACCAAACGTATAATGCGAGAAATTAATCGTGTGTGATTCAGCTACAGTGTAGTATAAAATTTTTGCTGAGTAAGTACAGAGTGAAGCTAGCCGAACCACACACGTATCAATTTCCCCTAATGTACTAATATAATGATGGGCGTAGGAGAACACGTGGAATTCTATGTACAATGTAACTCGTACATACAAACACATACAGAGAATGTACTGTAGTTAACCGTAATTTTGTCACTTGAATGGTCAAGGAGGGGGGGGGGGGGGAGGGGGGAGCTGGTCGAACCGGATACAATGCTATATACAAACTGAAACAACCGGCTTGACTCGATCAGCTTGAATTGACTTGAAACTTGAAACAGCAACCAAACAGAATCCATACGTTACAATCAAACGTTTCAAATGGAACTTTGGAAAATCTAGCGATAGAGTTATAACCGCGTATAACAGTTTCTAATCATTTATCGTTGCTGGTTACCTGAAGCTCTTCGATAAGTTCGTCCTTGGTCAATTTGTACCTTAGCTTCACTGGAATACCGTGGCTGGAAAGCAGTTGGCCACAGGACTCGTCCACCGGATCGCTTATAAGAACGCTTTGAATGTTGATCGACATATTTTCCCCTTTAATTACAAAGAAGCGATAAATTAGCCTAACGAACTATCTAAATTATACTTCGGTTTCTACTCGTAAAATTTCTTTAATCCTTTTATGTATTTTCACACTGGAAGAAAGTTGTCGCTTCTTGAAAGTAAAACACGTGGCACGAGGAAAGCAGAGTTGCTATAAATAGCATCGACGAGTAGTAAATACCGTTGAATACAGGACTGGAGTCCGTGTAAAGGGAATTTATATATAAATATACGTTATGAGAGAGAAAACACATGGTGTACCTTGTGCAGGTATTTCGTGGGTTTACTCGTGCGAGGAGGGTCGCCCGTTGACAAGCAACTGTAAAGTTTCTGGGTAAACTGTTCCATCAGTCGCTAGGGGCCTATCTTCTTATACCGGAATCCCCACTATGTCGATAAGAATGTGATCTGATCCGAGTAGAGGAATACACACTCTCTCGGGAGCTCCCGTCACGTGACCCACGAAATCCCCTTCCAGCAAAGCTGAGCCGAGCTGAAAAATACGTATCACATATATATATATATAGATATATAGATATATGTACGAAAGAGACAACGTATAATACGGTGCTGGAGCAAATATTTTCTCTGATGAAATTCATTTGATGATTATTCGCACATATTGAAACTGCTGTGCTGGGGGTCCGATTGGACAAATAATAACTGGGATATCTTCCGAGCAGCACGAGGAGCGCTTATCAGACAGCTTCTTCGAGTTGATAAATCGATCGACTGATTGCCACATGCGAGTTTTTAGCTCTTGTAACATCCATGTTGAGTCCAATTTTTATTTCCTGCGTATACACGCGAGCTTTGACGGTATGGAGTGCGTCAAATCTTAGTCTCGTTTATGCAATAACTTCATCACCCAGTCAAGCACCGCACAGCGATCTAAATATTATTATTGAATTATTCATCTCTGATAATTAAAATATGACGTACTATGTTCTGTCCAAGTAAAATTACCATTCTAAATCATTCGTCGATTTTTCTGTGAAAATCATTTCACTCGTTTATAACTGTCCTATATGAGGACCTCGCGAGAGGATATCTTTCGTTCATCAAAGTCTATAGTTATATAATTAATATATTTGAATAATTTGTAATCTAATTAACAATATTAATATTTCTATGCTGGATAAAAGGTTCGAATTGGTACAAGAAGAGAAATATTAGCTAATATTAATGGAAAAAGTGTATGATAACTAATCAAATGAAGGAATCATTTTCCACTGAGCAAACATCTGATAGCAAATAGTAAATGTTGATTAAACGAATTATAATTCACTTTAATTAAGAAGACCGAAGATTAAATTAAGAAGTAATTATCCTGTCAGAAAGGTATAGAATAAAAGCTATATTTGAGAGAAATTGAGGGAATTATTTTCTCAAAGACAAGTAAAAAATTCTTTAGGTGTACCGTAGCGATAAGAGATGAGCAAATCTAAACTCGAGACCCGACGAGATAACGAACACTCTGTATAGTAAAAGACAATTTATACATCGATAAGAGCGAAGAGTGAAATTTCGATGAGAAGAGCTAAAAAATAACTCGTTTCATGTTTGCTGCTCTCGCAGGGTAATTATTGTATAGCTGCCGCAGTTAATTAAGTACGATCGAGTAGCCTCTTCTACGAGAGACAATCGATCCGGGTAATTTTCCATGGATGTACTATACTTTTCTATATAGCAGAGAGTGCAAAAGTTAACGATATAATAAATAACGATAGCATTGTACACTAATAAGTGTACGCGTATAATGGACAGGGACAATAATCAATTGGAGGCGAATAAAGTGAAATTCGATGTGGGAGATTGAAAAAGTGTTAGAAATTGCAGAGTGCTCTTTGCCAAATGATTGCATCTAACCTAAAGTGTAATATCAACTGCAGATTATTAAATTGAAGAACAGTGAATTTCTCGTGGCGCAAAAGTGTTAAGTGCAGAGTGCTACCATATATATATATATATATATATATATATAGAAAGCAAAGACAATGGCGAAACTCGTAGAGTTTCATCATAGAACAATATTTAACAATGGTGATACAAAAACAAAATATAATCATTCTCGTTATTTTGTATATTTCAGAATCCTCTTCACCCAACATTGCACTGTTATTTTTTATTCCAGCTCTGTTTTTCCCCTTTCCACAGTGTCTTCGACTCGAACGAGCATTCTTTGCTCGACTCAGGCTCGATTGACTCGTCTATATAGGCAAGGATCTACTTTTCACGATCTCGTTTATATAGAATTGGCTCGTTCCACAAATCCTTATTTTCCCATCCATCCAAATTTTTCGCACTGACACGTGCTTGATAATCGTGCACTTTGCGAGTGTGACGATAAATCAAGCGAATCATTTATATTGCCTCTGCGAGGGGTCGCTGAGAAATTGACGATTATTTTCGTAATTCAAGGAATAAACGTCTGGTTTATGCAAACAGTATCGAGAGGACAGACTACAGGTACACGTGCACTTACACCTATATATATATATATATATATATTACTCTTCGATGGAAAGCGTTTCAAAATTAAACTGTACTAAACTGGCACGAATTTCCCTAGCCAAAGTATCAACGTCTTCAATTTAATTCACGCCACTCGAGGAAACTTCTCGCACGGCATAATTAATCATGAATTCTGTCGAGGGAAAGATGCTTCGGGACGACACGGAATAATAACACGGCTATACATCTCATTTTAGCGAGTCGTACTCTCGCATGCACGCGTATTATACCTGCGTTTGTTAAAGTCTGCCGTGTCGTTGTCTTTCTAAATTCACTTAATTTACAACACGCGCAAACTACACACACACACACACACACACACATAGTAAATAAAATAAAAACGAAAGAAAACTTACCCCATGAATGATTGTCATTCGAGCAGCGTTGAATCGAAATAAGCGGATTTGTAAAGTCGAGTTGACGCATGGAGATTTCAGCACTTTTGTCGGATCGTTTTGATTATGATGTGTCGATGATTGCAATTGTGACGAGGTCCACTGGCAGCAGCAGCAGCAGTGACAGCAGAGGTCCTCCGAGCACTGCAGGGGCTCTCCTGTGCCGAGCTTAATCTCACTATCGAGCTGTCGTTGTTGGTCAATAGATTTGCGTTATTGGCGTTTTCGTGACGAGTGACGTCGACTTCAGCAGCAACAGCAGCAGCACCAGCAGCTGCGATAGTGCCGCGTGCTCCGTTACAAACAACCAACTCCCCCATCCCCTTGCGAAAGTTGCGGGATAGAAAGGCGTAAAGCAGAGGGTTCAGACAAGAGTTCATGTACGATATGAGGAAAGTTGAAACCGTCAGCAATGTACTAAAGTCCGAGGTTCGATCGTAATTAGGATCCCAGTGCAGCCAAACGATCCTTGCCTGCTGTGGCAGATTACACACGGCGAACATCATTACGACAGCGATTAACATCCTGAAAAGACAATTGTTTCTCTCGTTATTCGATTATGTAATCTTTGGGATTAATTGTAATGTTTGGGGTAATTTTAATATTATGATTATGGTGGTTGTTGGTAAATTGTTTTTTTTTAAGTTTGATGTAAATTTATAAGGATATGTGTGAGTTATCAGGTTGCCAGAGATTGTTATCGTAATTTTAGTAATAATTTTTAAACACTCTCTTGTAATATTGATCGTTGGAAATTTAGGAGGGCGCGGATTTGCAGGGGTAATATATAATTTTATGGGTACGTAATAACGTCGTGTCTGGCTTTGAGGACGCTTCTACTGCAGAAAATGTAAAAGATTGTCCTTGTAATTTTAGAAATATTTTGAAACTCTGTATACTGTAATATCGATCATTCGAAATTTGGGAGAATGTGGAGTTAAAGTGGTAGTGCCATATAACTTTATAGATAGCTAATAACGTATAGTTTGACTCGGAGAATGTTTTACTGCAGGAAGTGTACCAGGATTGTTATTGTAGTATTGGAAAAATTTTAAGCACTCTACTGTAATATTGATCGTTGAAAATTTGGTAGGGTGCGAAGCTGAAGTACTACTATATAACTTTATAAATACCTAAAAATGCTGCGTCTGGCTCGGGGGACGTTTCTACTGCAGGAAATGTGCCAGGATTATCGCAATTAAAAAAATTTTAAGCACTCTAGTTTAACATTGATCATTCGAGATTTGTGAGAATGTTTAGTGAGTTAAAGCAGTAGTACCATATGACTATCGATGCCTAATAATGTTGCGTCTGACTCGGAGGACGTTTCTACTTCAGAAAGTGGGCCAGGATTATCGCAATTGAAATAAAAATCGAATACTCTACTGTAATATCGATCATTTGAAATTTGGGAGAATGTGGAGTTTGTGAAAGTAGTAGAACCATATACTTTTATAGATACCTGATACCCTGCGTCTGACTTGAAAGACATTTCTACTTCAGAAAGCGTGCCATCGTTATTTAAAAAAAATTTAAACTCTCTACCTTAAAATCGATCATTCGAAATTTGGGAGAATGCTAAGTATGTTAAAGTAGTAGTACCATACGACTTTACCGACACCTATAAAATAATACCTTGTCTGACTCGAAAGACGTTACTACTTTAGCAATTGTACCAGGATTATCTCAATTTAAAAAAAATCAGATACTCTACAGTAATATCCAGCATTGGAAATTTGTGAGAATGTAGAGTATGGAAAAGTAGTAGAGCAGGATCTAGCTTTATAGCTACCTAATAACGCCACGTCTGGCTCGGAGGACGTTTCTACTGCAGGAAGTGTGGACATCGGCGCGATGTTGCAGGTGATGAAGCCCCCCTCTTCCACTTCTGTTCCTATTGATATTCCTAGCGGTGTGTGTGGTGCTGGCTACGAGCAATCCTGGGCTAGCTTGGAGGCTGCTGCTGACCACTCCCGATCTCCACAAGCCAACCGCGATTCTAGCGTAAAGGCACGAGATGAGGAAGAGCGGAAGGAGATAGAGGAAGACGAGATTGACCGCGTCCAAGACATTTTTATTGTGCTTCTTGAAATTTGCCACGCAAATGATGTCCACGTCTCCCGTATTCAGCTCGTTGCTGATCGTCTCGACGTAGAGGAATCTCGGGGATGCATATGCAGCTGCCAGAATCCATACAACGCCTATGACAGCCCTCAACCTCCTCTTGGTCAACATCGAACGACATTTGATCGGATGCACGATGGCCAAGTAACGCTCGATGCAAACCACCACCAGGATCAGTATGCTCGCGGTATAGGACAACGCATGCACGAACATGTAGACTTTGCAGAGGAAGTCACCCAGCTGCCAACTGTTCATCAGGTAATTCGTCAGGGTTTGGTAAACGCAGAAAATACCCACGCAAAGGTCAGCCACTGCCAGATTTGCCAAGAAGAAGTTCGTTATGCTCCGCAAACGACGAGAAAAGGCCACCACCAGAATCACCATGAGATTTCCTGTAAAGCGAACGAGAGACCTTTGTATATAAGTGTGTATTTCAAAAGACACGTTAGTTTTCCAATGACGAGTCATTTTAAAAGATGACTGAGACAGTATTATATTTGTATGGGAAAAATGTTATTATTGAGCAATTATATAGTGCGTTTAAAAAATTTTATTATAAAATCGATAAAGAGGAATGACTGGCACAAGTTACTTGTTTTACTATATATATATATATATATATATATATATATATATACATATATGTATAGTGGAACATGTGGCAAATTGGTAAATGCATTTTAATGGAAAGTGTGGAATGACTTAAATTAACATTCTAAAGTGTGTGCATAAATATAAATATTTCTAGTGAGTGATATTTTTTATAGCAGGCAAAAGTATACATTTTTTATTATTATTAATTCATCAAATTGTTTACTATGCAGAAAACATTAATAGCTGATTATGACCCTGTTTCGCCTCATGTTCCTTTATACTTTAGACTATAATAATCCGACGCATATTGAGCTTTAATCGGCTATTATTATCCAGGAGGACTATACATATATAGACAGCACCCTTCATCCACACCCCAGCCATTCGTTTAATTGGTAAAAAGCTGACGCTTAGCAAGTGAAAAATTCTGCTTTGAGTTAGGCTGGATTTACGCATTGCAACCAGTGAAAAATCGTTGTTTATTCTTAATTATCACTACTATACCTATATTTGTATTGTATTGTTCTGCACGGTACAAGAAAAAAAAACAATAGCTCATTTTGAAGCATTGTGCGAATGCACCAAAAAATTTTACAGCCCATTCACAGTTATTTATTATAATAATAAAATAAATTTATTGATATAACGAGTAATTCATTATCATAATGTATTATTTATTATATCCATAAATTTATTTTATTACACCAAGGAATAACTGTTAATGCGTTGCAAAAATTGTCTCGATGTACAGTCTTAATCGTCGATTGTCGATAAATCAAAGTGGAACTTGCAAAATTTTGCATGTGTCCTACTACACACACATAGTAATAACTCCAACCTATTACTTTCATTATCCTTCACTGATCTGCCCTTTATACTGTACACTATATATAATAGTATTTCACACTTGAACTTGCACCCTTCGTGCATTCCATAATGTCATTTAATTTCCCTTGCGACGCAGCTTCAGATTCTCAACTCGTAAGCTCCTCCAGAGTGTGACCAACTCGCATATAAGTACCATCCCCCAATCGTCAATTTCTCTCGCGATGTTAAATGAACTCGCAGATGTTTCCTCTGTAGTCACGTCACGTTAGTTCACGGCTATCGAAATTTAATATAAAATAAGCTGTTTGAAATTTGCTTTGGCTTCAATCGTCAAATTTCCACGAACCAAACATGCATTCATTTCTTATGGATTTATATACTAGCTCGGAAGCTTCCTTTAAAATATCTATATATATATATATATATAGATACACACGAATCGAAGCAAAGCAAACGTTTCTTTGCAACGAAGAAAAGCTTTAATTGAAACACATGCAGACATGGCAGATTACGCCGTAAGTCATTCGAGTTTTCGTCAGATTCAGATTCGAGATTCAATTACTACCACTACTCGCGCGTTCCAAACGGAAGACTGGGCGAAGCTCGAGAGAGAAATAAAAGAAGCACACTGCAAACGCATGGGAAATCGAAATCTTTCTCTAGCAGATCCTAAAGTGGTTTCCTCCAAAGTCAATTCAATCCTGCAGCATTTGAGCCCGCCCAGCTCCTATCTTACAGTGCACATAAGTACACTATATGTATATCACACCACGTGTGAATGTCAAATATAGAATTCCGGCCACACCTCGGAAAAAAACAGTCCCTGCACCCACGCGATATTTCTAAATTTCTAAAATCCCTGATTTTTCTCCCTCCGATACACACACACACACACACGGCATTCCTTTATTTTCCCCATATAGAGACATTAGCGAGCGCGCGCGGAAAGCGCTTTATAAGGAGATTCGAGGAAAAAGGAGGAGAAAAAAGGAAAAGGGAAAAGAGACGAGACGCGCGCGAAGCTCCATTGTGCGGCTGCTGAAAAGACACTTGAAACTGCTGGAATAAAAGTACCTGACATGCGCGGGGGAATAATGAAAAAGGCGACTTAAGTAACTGCGTGGAATAAAAAGGTTCGACAATGGGGATGCAAAAAATACAAGGAAAAACTGATCGCTCTTATATACGTCCCCATATTCCCCCCAGCCCAGTGTCCTTTCCTCTTTCATCCTCTCCGTATTTGATTATCGCCGCATGCTTCCTATAAACGTTGATGCACATACAGCTATAATATATATATATATATATATATATATACAAAAGAGCCGTGTTCCGTCGGACGGTGACTTTTATTTCACGAGAGATACAAACTTGCAGTTTCTCATTCAATAAAAGACAAACCTTATGAAAAATACGTCGTAATTTAGCTATTGGAAATCGATACTTGTAACAGGTTTTAATATTCCTCCGACAGTTTAATTTGATTATTACAGCACTTTAGTAATACTGTATATGTATATATACGGTCGACTTGCAGTGAATAAAAAAAGTGTGGGGCTAAAGTGTGCTGCAGAAAAATGACGAACGAATAATGGCCTCTTATTGCAGTCTAGATGCGTTCCAGCAGCGCATTCCTAACGTAATACGAAGTATATTATAATATTGTAAAATATTGGTTCTAATAGCTTTGGGTTAATAATATAGCAATGGATATATATATATATATATATATAAATTTTACGTGTATCCGAATTTTTCCTCTTAAGAGAGAAGCTTGATGAGGACGAAGGAACAAATGACCATATAGAATATGGCTTAGTAATAAGGTAGTTCTATTATAATAGGAGCATGTTAACATTACGCCTGTAAAGGCTCTTCTATTGTCTGACAATAAAGTGTCTATAGTTCACCACCCATCTTCTTGCTTTTACGTCGTCGTCTAGATCACCGCCTCCTTAAGGTATTTATGTAAGGGGATTTTTCTATCTATAGTCAGACTATCATTCTATTTGAGAGAAACAGAAATGTGATATTATATATAATCGAGTCATTCGTTACGTAATTTCTTAATATAACTAAACAGTAATTGAAAATACCATACGTTATTTATGTATTGGCATTAAAAATAATTTTAGCTATAGCTATATATAGTAGTACCTTTTTAAATTGAACCTTTCTTTAGAAACTTCCATCTTTGACTTGGTTTGAATAGTTTAGGTGTTGTTTAAATTGTTTAAGTGTATTCTAGAGAAGATTACTGAATTAGAATTTTTTATTCAAAAATAGAGAACAAGAAATAAAAATCAAATTCTTAATTATAATTACTTCTTTTTTTTGGTAGAGAAGAGATTATTAATTAGATTTATATTTTTATTTTAAAATTTGAATTTAATGAACTTGAAGAGTATATACTTTAACGATTAAAAAGACTCTTCAAACATCTAAAATCAAGTCGAAGATAAGAATTTGTAAATGTAAAGAAACGAAGGTTAAAAAGGAGAAATGAATAAAATATAACTGTTAAGATTGAATCCAGAGTGCCAGTACATTCATGATAGATCTTATTTTTCTTACTGTTTAACTAGCTTAAATATTCTATATAATGAATTACTCCATTATAATATCAAAGTTTTGTTTCTTTTGGATATAAAGTTTGTCCGACTATATAAGTATAGAAAAATCCTCTCGTAGAAAACCTCAAATACAGTTTATATATGCAATACCCACATCCATTCTATCTCAACATGAATGCACAAATTTCTTATCTTACATTTGTCACGTTCAACGTCTAAAAGATCAGAGTAGATTGAAAAACGTTGCTGATCCACAACGAGGAATTCTAATTTTCATTTAAAGCGCAGCATTTCTCGAATTCTATAATTACCGCAACATTGACCTTACTTTTACAGCAAGCTTCATTGCTAGAATTAGTTTTAAAATCAATACTATATACTCCGAAGGGAAGAATGTTCAAAGAAAATAATTTAAGTAATGGATCACAGCTGTTTCTTATTAATATACACACTACACAACATGATCCTTCATAATTAAAACACTCACCGAAGAAACAGCAGAAGAAAACAATGGAGTAGAGGGTTATGAAGATAATTTTTACGTCGGTTCTGTCAAAAATATAGTCCTCGTTGAAGGATTCGTTGTGCAAAATGCCTGCGAGGAAAGTCCTGTTGTCATTGTTGCTTCCGTTGTTGCTCTTGTCGTAGTACGTTGTCCCAGTCGAGTCACTGAGCATTCTGGAACAGAATAATGTTTTTTTCTTTAAATTCAGATCGAGCTGGAACCTCCCTGCAGACTCTGTCTGCATTCTAAACGTGGAGAGCAATGTGAGTGCTTGTATTCGAGTGTGTGTTTTTGAGTGAGCGAGTTTACTAACGTAAAATAAATTGGACATAATTCATTGAGCGAGAAAACAGCGTAGCGTTGTAACATAACAGTAAACGTATTCCAGACACTAGAGAGACGCGACAAAAATTTCTTCACGCGTTACGTACTTGGCAATAAAACTCCATCGCGTTTACATGAAATAAAAAAGTATGAGAGTTCATTCGGAATAATTTTCCACCAACCGTCCAAGTGAAAATCTCACGAATAAAATTTGCTCTTCTATTTCTACTCCCCTTGCAATCTTTTGAATTTAATAAGGAAAGAAGAAAATTGGCGTTTATATTAGTACTCTGTTTTATTGCGTCATATATATATATATATATAGAGAGAGAGAGAGAGAGGAAATATTGCGAGGCACAGTAGTTTATAATTATTCGTTTCTGTAATTCACCCTTAATAAATTGCTGTTGTGCAACCTTCGTGCAAGTAGAGAAGCTCAGTATTGTGTCAGACACAGTTTACCATTGGTATTATCCCTTTTGTATTTTCACAATATGTTTTAGTTTCAGCAAATATTCGCGAGGCTCTCGCCATAAATCACTCTCTCCATATATTAGCACGACCCAGGTCAATCCGCTCGTGAAATCATTTCGTTAATCTTTTTTGCCCAGAAATATTAGGAATAAAATTAAATTGGAGAGACGCGACGTTGAAAAAGGGAGTCGGAAGAAAAATAATACAAGTGCGGAGACAAGAAAAATGACAGGGCATGGGGCAGCTAGACGAAAACTGAAGAGAGCAATGATACAGTTGCATACCCACAGAATGAGAAAATATTTCGGTGCTAGTTCTCAACTCCTACTCCACCAAAATGATATCGGCTGGGCTTTATTCCAAAGATTTTTCTTTGGCATAGAAACGTCGAGGTTGAATATTTTTATTGCAAAAGTAATCGAGCGATTGGAAGTGCGTGCTTGATTCCGAAATCTTATAAAATGTAATTTATCATATACTACACAAAGAGTACTTTGCAACGAAAATGTATAATACACTCAATTGAATGCAGTGATGCTTCCTTTGCGTGTGAAAGGGGTGAATAAATGTTCGAGTCAGCATGCAACTCTTTTATGTAGGCTATATGTAGACCTAGCATGGTACAAGTATATGTGTACCAGGAAACGAGAAGCATATAGGAATTGACTTTTTTTCTCTTATTGCTTAAGTGCATTTTGCAATAGCAAAGCTGCGAAATGTGCTATAGTCCTATAACACGTGTAACGAGGAATGCATCGAAATAGAAGGAACACTGGAGCAGAGATTATTCCTTATCAATCTCTAAACTTCGATATCGAGCAACATTATTATCTTGTAAGGTAGATTTACGATATACGTAACGAGATTACATGAATTATTTTATTATTGCAGAAAATCGATGCATGGCAATGCGGACACGAGGACTCGAATCGATCAAATCAGGTGCAAAACTGACGAGTAATCGCTGTTAAATATCTTGCGTAATCTTGTACAAGAAACTTTTGCCTGAGAAACAACGCAAGCGGAACTCTTTAAACAATGATTTATCTGAAATTGCCTCGATTCTTTTCGATAGTGGTGTAGAAGACAAATACACCCTTCCATTCCAAGCAACGAAGCTAAATGACGCTGATTTCATATTAATTCGCTATATAAGAAAAGTTTAGCAGGGACTTTTGTAAAAATATATGTTTATTCCAGCGGATTGAACAAAGTTCATTTGAATATCGATCGATTTAACTATGAAGAGTGAGGTATTAGGCATGCTGGCATATATATATATATATATATATATATATATCTCATGATAATTACATTGAATCCTTTCATAGTAAACCAGAAGAGTATTTATGAGGGGTGGAGAATTCGAACATCATCATGTGGATGTAACAAAGATTATTCCATCGTAATAGTTGACCTAGATGTAAAAACTCAAGCTGTTTGCGTCTATCGGTACGATCTTACTTAGAATAATGATGAAGAAGAGATCATCTATATATAACCATGCTATGTTTTCCTCTAAAATTCTGCAAAAATTTCAGTTACCATGTTCATAAACCTTATGTCATATCAACAGCTGCTTATACACAATAATATTCTTATTAAAGGTACCAAACTTGAAATAAGTTGCTGTTCACCAACGCAATTATTTCAGAAGCTGGCACTTGTACCGAAAGCACAATAATACGTACACATGTATGTTTCCTGATTAACCCATTCACTGCCAAGAACGAGTATACTCGTCTTTGGCAGAGTGTCACGCCTTGCCAAGACGAGTATCGTTAACAGGGTTTTGGTAATCAATAACACTCAAAATATTAAATGACAATAGGAATGACTTCATATAATTTAGGCTTGATAGCGAATGGGTTAAACCTTTCGAAAAGAAAAAGTTTTGTTTTAATCATTTTTCTGTCAGATAAGATATTAGAATAATTCCTTGATCATAATCTGTATACATATATATATATATATATATATCATGTTATGCTGGATGATGATCTATCAGTTTTGGCGAAATAAGCATCGATCGATGAACCTTTAATTACACTAATAGCACAGATTCAAAAACTGTATATCTATATATATATATAACAATTACAGTAAATAGAATAATCCCTTCCCCACGAGATATTAATACGTACGGATTACAATTGTAGTTGTATATACATATAGTTACAGGATTAGAAATTGAAACGTAATAAAGTTTTCGCGAGGTATTTAACACAGCTAAAATTACAATTGTGCATTTACTGCGATAATCGCTAAATTTCACCTTTCTCAATACACTATTAATTACGAAAATATGAAAAAAAACTTACCTGAAGAGATTCATGGGTTTTAAAATATACATATGTACATATATGTACAATGGTAAATTCGAAATAAGTCGCAAAGGAGCAGAGCTTCTTTCTCCACTTTCTCAATCACTGATCGCGCGAAGGAAATTTCCCTTAATCAGTCCCTGCATAGTAGCTAACGCTCGCTAATATTCGCAGTAGAACTGTCATTGTCGGAAACGCACAGCGTGGGAAGATGCAGGCCAGTTCCCCTTCTACCCGCGGTTTGTCCCTCTCCCATTCCAAGTCCTTATTCTCCGTTGCTTTGCTCGATTAAGCACGCGGATCAATGCACCGCGATTGATGGATTCGTTAAAACGGAAGACTGATGAGTGATATGACTTATATTGGTATCTGGATTAATCGCATGTAATTAAAAGCGCGTGCTTCGGCTGATCGTATTAATTTTGCGTTTATTTTTCCGCAGCAGATCGGATGATTATTAGTTTGCTAGGATATGGTATACATATATATATATATATGTATATAATAGCATATCTTGAACTGTGTCTGAAGGAAGCTGAACTGCCGCTAAAGTCCGAATCGTCTGAACTGGCCCTGGCAATTCATCGCTGCCGCCTGCCGCCCTCCGCGGTAACGCGCGTGTTCGCGCATGCGTTTTGCGCCTGTGCATGTACGTGTAGTGTGTATCTACTACATGCATCATATCTCCCGCTCCTGCCGTTACAGCCACCCCAGCCACTCCGGCCACCCCCACCAACCCACCACCTAGCTCGGTCAGCCCCGGTAGTAATACTGTTTCGATAACGCGTTGATAATGCAGACGCGACGATTATACCAGTTTAAATGCAGAGTGCGTCGAAGGATGCAAGCTAAAAATATTCCTCTCGTATTTCTGCGTTATTCCCAAGCAATTTCGCATTGTTCGCGTGTTGAGGATTAAATTACGGAGTTTGACGAGGGAAGAGAGGTTATTCACGCGCGAGAAAGAGAGAGAGAGAGAGAGAGGGAAAGAAAATAGGCGGGAAGGAAAGGTGCGCTGTGCGAGTTCCGAAATTAGCCGCTGTATGGTGCTGCTGCTGTTGTTATTCAAGTGGAGCCGAAGGATCAGCAGCAGCGAGAGTGGAGTGTAGAGTTGTCTAGAACGGGTGATTTCTTTGCCCCACTCCGACTCTCGTTCTCAGCGTTCTGTACGTAGGGAATGGGAAGCGTGGTGGGAGTGAGAATTTATCCGCTTCTGGCAACTCTGAACTGAAGACTCTCGTCACATACAACAGGCTGGACTGTTGGTTGGGATTGAATCGGTTGGAGGGGATAGGCCTTCACAGGGAGTAGGGACTCTTGAACTGGAGGCCTATTGCCATGCCGATTCGCATTCATATTCATTTACGTTTCAGCGGCGATTGCTGAAGAGAGACCTGAAATATCCGTGCATGGTGTTCGTTTGGTAACCGGCGATGATACGAATTTAGTTGAATTTAATTGAGGGATAAGCGTGTAAATACGTAGGTGATCAGTATTCTTTTTTCTACCTCAACACCCCCCCCCCCCTTTAACACTACATCACTCTTGTCCACTCGTGCAACACGTATACCGTCGCGCGCGTTACGACTACTTATCGCATCATCGTTTCTACAAAACTGGGAAAATGTTGGAGGAAGGCAGACAAGCTGTACGAGAGACAAGTAAGCCTAATAAGTACATAGTACACGATATGGTATATAATTAATATTATATCCGCCTAGTTGCACGACAATCAACCACGTTATTACTCGAATTCTCTTGGGAAACGCCAATGTGCTTTCAAAACTATCTCCGGATGATAAGCCGGTCTATTCGGATGTTATTATTTTGTTATTGCGGCAAACGCTGGATATACATGTTGGACAACTGTATAGTATTATGTCATAGCTTAGTATCGCGTTGTTGCTTCTTTTCTTGATATGTTAATCGCGTGCAGTATATACTAATACTATTATAATGTGACGTTTAATCGCGCTTCTATGGAGGCGATTTATACCGTACGTCACCGGACCGGCACGGTACCAATGGTTATACAGTAGTTGAAGAGTATATATATATGAGATTGTGAAAAATTGCAACATCAAACATCGCGTAAATGACAAGAAGTGCATTCGATGCTTTTTTTTTAAATTACTTGCCGTCGAGGCAATATTGTGTCTTTTGATACTTCTATGCTTCTTTAATTAATTCCTTGGTGGATTCTGCATCTGCAGCATAAAGCGTTCTTAAGATGGTTATTGCAGTGGATTCAGACCGTATTGAACAGACGTAGTTTAAATTTGAAATAAATTAAATCTGGGTTTGTGTAATTGAATAAATAATATTGTAATATCAAATAATAATTGGAATGCTGTATAGAACAAAATCTTTCACTTTAATATTTGCGTCATATGCTATTTTATTAATTATTGCATTTTAATTATTTTTAAAGTTGCTCTTTTTTCTTAATCAAATTTTATTTTTGTTAAAGTAGCGTACTCATTGTGGAAACACTACTTATGAATTGAATTTTTAGACTAATGATTAATGTACTTGTGCAGATATGTTTTATTTAATGAATGGATGCTTAATTATATATAAGAATAATTATGATATAATTGTTTCTATAGATAAATGACAAAGTTGATTCGGTGAATTTGCATATAGGATATATTCACAATTAATACACCTCGAAAAATATAAATTTTTAAGAAAAAATCAAGTTAATAAACAATTACATAACGATAATTAATAAAATGGCATTTGAATCAAATATAAAAATGTGTTATTTTGTTCTATATGTATGTATATTGTGTGTTCTCATTATTTTTTGATATTTCAACGTTAATTATTCAATTATACGGACAGAGTTTCTTTATTTCAAATTTAAAACACGTCTGACTAGTACAATCTGGATCCACTCTATCAACCACCTTAGGGGGTTTTTGCAGTAGATTCAGACTGCAGTAATCAGACATTCGTTAAATTTGAAAGTAAAAAAAATATCTTATTATAATTGAATAATTAATGTTGAAATATTAAAAAACATTAGAAAATAATCTATATTTAACCAAAATAATGGGACCAAAAAAATATTTGTATTATCTACATTTCTTTCATTTTTTTGTAATCACTCAATGATTTAAAAGATGTACACATTCTCGATTAGATTTAGATTTTTGATGAGTCATGTTAATAACTGTTTCTTCTTTCAAATTTAAGGAATGTCTGACTAGTGCAATCTATATCTACTGAAATAACACTTTCAACAAACTAGAGCCTTGTACTTTACAACGCATATTAATAAAAAACAACTTTTAATGAAACAAATAAAAAATTAAGCAATGAAATTGAAAGCCAAGTAGTTTATGCATAAAATGATGAATACATGTAAAAAAATATGAATAAACTTTCTTTCGTAAGAAATGGAGACTTTAGAGAAAAGTGCAGCAAAATACAAATCTCTTTCTTATAATACTCTATTCTCTTTTCATATATGCCTCATAAATTATTGTTCAGTGGTTCGATGCATGAAGAAAGAAGCCTGTGCGTCCTTCGCTAGACGAAGATTACCGATACTGGGCTGGCTACCGAACTATAAAGCATCATGGTTGCCACAGGATATCCTCGCGGGCTTTACCGTAGGACTTACCGCGATCCCGCAGGGTATAGCTTACGGAATTGTCGCCGGTTTAAATCCTGAGGTAATTTACCTACAATGAAAATAAACGAGCCACGCAGGGTGCTGTTTACTTTAAATTGCTCCATAATATATTGGTTTTAAAAAAGCGTTTATCTCGGTAACTATAAGAGATTTCAATTTTCCACATAATACCTTTCTGGACCCTATGAAAAAAGGACCTTCGAAAAGAGGTCCCGTGCAAAAAGTTAATATCTCTCATAATTACGTAAATAGACGAATTTTTACGTTCACCTTCCGGTGTACAGGACCAAAACAATATAAAAAATAATATTCATGAGAAATTCTAAAAAATGTTCTGCTTTTTCTCGTGATCTTATCTTATGGTACACTGCACAGTATGGCTTGTACGCAGGCTTTATGGCCTCGTTCGTCTACATTGTGTTCGGCTCTTGCGAGAACATCACTATCGGACCAACTGCAATTATGGCGACTATGGTGCAACCGCTCGTAGCCCAGCAAGGACCGGACATGGCGGTGCTCCTTTCCTTCTTGAAAGGCTGCATCATAGCTCTGCTAGGTGTCCTCCATTTAGGTTCGTAAAGTCTGCACAAAAACCCACATGCATGCGAGCTCGTCTTTTCGACGCTGCGTCTATTTTTTCCTTCGAGCCACGTCTCTCAAACGATCGCATCGCTGCGCAGGTTTCCTTCTGGATTTTATATCCTTCCCTGTTATTACCGGCTTCACATCGGCTGCCGCGATCAACATAGCTTCCTCTCAGTTCAAGTCTCTCTTAGGGATTCCTGGCAGAGCAGAAAATTTCCTCGAAGCTATTAAAGCGGTTTTCACGAATATTCGTAAGGTCAAGTACGAGGACAGCTTGCTCGGTCTCTTCACCATTGCTCTTCTGGTTCTCCTCAAGGTATATTATTATAGGGGAAAGTTGGGTAAGACGACGCGAGGTGTCTACAATGACGCATTCAATTATTGTTATACTCTCCTCAAATCTCGTAGCATAATAATTTCACTGTTATCCCAGAGAAACTGGGTCGTGTACCACGTGTGACAAGCACGAGACAATTTTTATTATACTTATGGAGTGATCCGCGTTTTATCGACAACGCTTAAAACGACGCAGACTCCATGTAACATTTAATTAGGCTTCGTTCGGCTGGAATTAGAGTGCTCTGGTGGTAAAACTCTCATGTTTTTAGATTTTTTATCGTTAGAGAGTTACTCAAAATACGTCCAACGATGTATGATAAAATGTACTTGGAAGTATTTTGTGAATTTCAAATGGTTTATTAGAAATAAACATTATTTTCAAATAAGATGACGAATTTTTATTGTACAAATGTTTGTAAGGATATTTTTTTAATTCCTTTTCTAAAATATTTCTTCAGTGAGTACGCTTGCTTCAGGAATGTTAAAAAGGATAACGAACAGGAAAAATCAGAGAAAAATTAAATACATGTGAAAAACAAGTTAGACGTCGTTCATTATATATACACGAAAAAAGTGGGTGTAGCGATTTAACGAAAATTACAACTTTTCCTATGAAGTAATGCAAATTTTTCACGAAATATTACAATTTTCCACGAAATATTGAAAATTACTCTAATATGAAAGCAATATTTCGAATTTTACGTAGCACCAAATCTCCTCGATTCTGAAATGATAACTTTTACAGTGCAGAACGGTAGAATATTCTCACTATGCTCGAAAAAAACACAAATAATACACTCTCGTTCGCAAGATGACTATTATTACCTATTTTAAAAACAATTTCAGTAAACTTACTGATGTACGCTGTAATATTTATTATTTCACAAATTCTGCATTGTAAAATTGAAATATCGTCATCTTGCAATCGAAGGAATTTGGTGCCACGACATCATGGCAATTCTTATACAGTTTTATTTTCTCACTGTATATAGACATGAAAATTATTCATGAGTTATTTATACTCTTAGCTTCTCGTCTCATAAGTTTATTACGTTAAAAAATTGATTCAATAATTATTTCCCACATAATTTATTATATTCTATACCCATACCAAAAACTCGTGTTATTCCCAAGACCGTTTTTCGAATATTACGTGCATATTTCATCGGATATTTAAGAATAACAATAATTTTTACTTATAAAATTGTATCGAAATTGCAAATGAAATTGAAAGCTTCGTATCGCCAACTTACCCAATTTTCTCTTACCCTTAACACTATATTTATTCAACGCAAGAGAAAATTACTATTATTCTAGTCTCTTTACACGTTATGATACATATTATACATGCATAATGTAATATAGAATATTCCTGGACGACGAAATGGGAATTGGGCAGAGAAAATCGCGTGGTCCTGCACGCTATCTCGCAATGCTATCGTTGTCATCCTGGGGGCAGTAATAGCCTACGTCTGCAGTCTTTATGGGAAGAATCCCTTTGCTCTAACAGGTGAGACATAGCAGAGCGGAGGCGAGCACAGGAGTCTCGTTAATCAAATGAATGCGTGGACGGTGAAAAAAATTCATATCCCTTGGATTAATTGTTGCAGGGTCGTTGGGTCAAGGACTTCCTCCATTCGGGCCACCCCCCTTTTCCACAAACTTCCACAATCACACCTACAACTTTGTCGACATGACCAAAGCAATGGGAACGACTTTATTCTCTATCCCGATAGTTTCAACCATCGAACACATTGCTATTGCTAAAGCGTTTGGTATATATATATATATATATATATATAATATACAGCAAACTATAAAATATATATTTATTATTTTACTAACACATGTGGAAAAAAATAAAAAACAAAAATAGCAAGGATAACACTAGACTGAAATCCTCTCAATCACCAAGTGGCATTTATTACGTTATAAAAACCATTATTCAACATTACAGTGCAAACTCGTTAAATCTAACGATTTAACGAGTTTGCACTGTTGAAAAATTGTTTCTAAAAGTAGTGATAATTGCCATCTCGCTATTGAGAGGATTCGACGCAGTGCCATTCGCAAAATTTTTGTCGTTTACTTTTTTCGTGTATATTTATATTATATCATCGTTCCATTTCTCTTTGCAGCTAAAGGGAGGACGTTGGATGGCACGCAGGAAATGATAGCCTTGGGGCTGAGTAACATTTTTGGCTCGTTTGTTCGTTCGATGCCGGTCACAGGCTCCTTCACACGTACCGCCGTTAATTACTCGTCCGGAGTGAAAACTACGCTAGGAGGATTGTTCACTGGTAAAAATATATATGCGACAAATTTATATACTTCGGTCCATCGACGTGTGTCAACGCTCAATTTGTTGATCCATTCGCACAGGTAGCCTCGTGTTGCTGGCAGTAGGATTTTTAACGTCGACCTTTCGTTTCATCCCAAAAGCCACCCTTGCTGGTCTCATCATTTGCGCCATGTACTACATGCTGGACTTTGCCAGTTTTCTTATGCTGTGGAGAGCCAAAAGTGAGCGTTTCATCGAAATTACCTCTCGAGCCTTTAAACTACATATATGTATATAACCACATTGACCGTACTTGCAGAAATCGATTTCTTCGTAGAATTGATAACATTGATAGCGTGCGTTTTCCTCGGGCTCGAAGTGGGTATAGCCATTGGCATTGCTCTGAGCCTCTTGTCCCTTCTGTATTTCACTGCCAGACCTGCCGTAGAGACGAACGTGGAACAGGTGAAGCCGAAGCAAACTCTTTTCAATTCCTCCAATTTCTGTCATTCCGCACAAAAGCGCAACAATACAAATGAAATCTGTTTTTATAGTCCAACGAAACGACGGTAATTCGCCTGGTGCCCAAAGAGGCTCTCACCTTCCCAGCAGCCGAGTATCTTCGCGCCCGTATAATGAGGCTTACCGAAAGAAACCTGAACAACGTAATACTCGACTGCAGCAGTCTCAAGAGGATCGATGTAACTGTAGCCAAAGTAAGCTCTTTAACTTTACCCCCCTCCCACTCCTACTCCACCTCAAGCCGAACTTCTCTCGTAAACCTATTCATCCCGAGAATTAGCCGTTAATTAAAGTTTCTATAACGAATTAATGTATTTCAGAACATAAAATTGTTAGCCAATGATTTATCCTTGCGGGGTCAAGAGATGATTTGCGTCAATTGCAACGAGAACGTTTCGCACATATTGTCCGTTGCGGCTCCTGGTATTTCCGATCAGTTTAAGCAAGAAAATAATAACTAATTTTCTATACTATATTTAAGTATATATATACATAGTATAAATTTGTACATAAAATCAATTTCTGTTATATCTTTAATACGAATATTAGCAACAATGTTTTAAATGTGTTTTGGTCACGGATGAATCATTAATACAGTATTTTTGTATAGATCTGTGCGACCAAACACAATTTTTACAATTTTACTTTGTTATTTTATTATATGCGAGATTATATATATCTAATAAATAAAAGAAGAAGAAAAGAAACTTTGTTGCTCATTATAATTCTGATAATAACATGTTTATTCTATATTGTGGTAGTTAAATCGTGAAAATTTTTTAAATGCTGCTCCATAGTTTCGTTTTCTACGAGAATCCAGTAGCATTTCTTGCAATATTGCTGATAATGAGATTTTACGTGTGTCGCCAATGAAAATAAAGTTGCCATCGCCTCGTTACAAAAATTACATCGATAGTTGAGGACTCGGTTTCCTAAAAGCTGTGTGTATGGTTAAAATGATTAATTATGTAATTTTTATTAACCAATTTCCAAGGCAATTTAAATAATAATTTTTCTGATGATAATAAAGTATAAATCTAGGTAAAATATTCAACGTGCATTTGTATCTGTGCCAGCATTGGAGTAGCAGCAATTGACAGGAATCTGTGATGTCACAGTCGACGAACTCTTTTCCAAATTTGTCTTTTTCCGCAGATGTAGCAAAACCGTGTCTTGTTTTCGTTCATCTACCTATTTTAAAAGTAAATTAATTTTAAATCCTCGATTATAATTTTAAGACAAGTACTTTTAATTTTCACCTTTTATCGATTCGATTGTTTATTACTGATTTTCTCAAATTTTGCTTAATCGGAGATACAATAGTAATGGAGTAATAGTGACATATTAAGGTTATTGCGAAAAATGATTTACCTTTCTGGGACACAATAATGGCGAGCGCATATCGTAAATAAAATCTTTCTTTGTCATTTTTTCACTCACGTTTCGAATACATCGTAAATTATATTTTGCAACGTGATCCGCTTTATCCTCTTCGAGTCTGTTAACATGCATGTACGAATTCATATTTTTCGTGTGCAGTGTGTGGAAATTTCTTGCGAGGAATCTGTTACAGTCCATGACTATGGCCAGTCGTCATTGACCGATAGAAAAATCGATTTTCAATTTTTTATCGAGTCGCAGAATTTTGATAATCTTTCCCAACGCTTACTCACCTGACATCTGTTATATTTTTCAATAAATAAATATATATATATTAGTGTGTATTTTCCCAGTAGTTCCAACACATGTAAAGTTAGAGAGAGAGAAAAAAGAAATAATCAAAATTTAATTTGAAATTTCAGAAAAGAGTTTTATGTATCTAATTTAATAGTATGTCGTATTTTTAAAAAATGTTCGGTTTTCTAATAATAATTGTTGTAGCATTTGGATCGCTTCTCTACTGGAATACAGCGTCAACACGCCTGTAATTGCTGTACAGTTGCTCCTATTATAAGATGGGAGATTGAAATAAGAAAAAACTTTCTTTACGAAACTTAGTCATTTATTTTGTATTTAAATTAAAAATTACACATAGCCCTTTCATTTTAGTATTTCATCCCTATTGTTTAAATCACAACAATATTGTATATTACAACTTATTTGGTAAAAATTCTTTCACATCCTCCTGTCTGTATTATTATGCGATAATCACTTGAGATACTTAACTACGATTATTTATATATACATTTTAGCTTAATGTTAAGCTAAATGAAAATCTTTATAAGTGTAAGTTTAGCATTCGTAGAAGTGTGTACATAACAGTAGCTAAAAAAAAATCAAAACGGTATTTTCTTAAATTACAATCAGCTGAAATTGGTCGTATGTTGAAAACAAGAAATCGTTTCACTCAGTGTCGCTTTCTTGCCACATTTTTTTACAATACATACTCCACTCCACATCCCCTGCACTATAATCCCCCCAGTGATTTTAGAATTAACATTTTTGCAACTAAAATACAAACACGTATATAGCATGTAAATGTGTATTTGTGGTACGTGTATGTATGTTTCCCCACTCATCTGTTGGTTGTAAAAGCGCCAATTCTAACATCACTGACTTCTTCGTGCGCAATGTCGCTAGTCAGGCTTCAATTCAGACTGTAATTTATAAACTGTTAAAATACATCTATCATCCGTCGTCGTACAAAGTAAGCTATAGCTGTAGAAAATAAATAGCTTTATCATTTAAGGGTAAACGATTATAGTCACGATACAGAGTGCTATTAATGTCGTTATGACTAGAGTATAGTGGCATTGAAAACTGTGATGAATTCCCTATTAAACGGTAACGTGGTAAAAACATTATCAAGCTACTATGCAATTATGGTTATAAAGTAAAAGTTTTATTTCACGCATTTATCAACTATTTTTATCGATTTATTACGCATTCATTGTTCACGGCATCAAACTCTCCGTTATCAATCATTCATTCGATTTGCATTCTCCGAAACACACCTAGTTCATTTCTGGCTAAACGTAATCCTGCTACATTATAAATAGGCCTCTCTATCGCGATAGCAACAAAACACGTTAAGTTCATCCTTTGCCAATGTCTTGAGGGGTATAAATACGTATTATATATATATATATATATAAATCACAAATTTATCATTGTATTTATCGAATCACGTCGAATTAACCGATATTTCACGATAAAGGAGCAGAGTCAGTATTTTATTAGCGTATATAATTGAAGTGCAACATTAAGATTCTCTATTAGTTCTTATCGATGAATCTGGATGCATCAATAGCGGCGCACGCTCTTGCCTGATTTCTGAAAGCGTAGCTAACTCCTGAACTGGATTTCGTTGGCATATGCTTCTTGTAGCCATTTCTTGATAACCTCGTCTTCTTACCTGCAAATATATTATATTATTAACAGATAGGTATAGAACAAGTACACATATTTTTTAGCTGTTCTAAAATTCCTACACTTTAAGTAGAAATTTGTTTGCGTATGTTTTAGCTTACTTGTTTATGATGAAGCTCGTGCAGGTACAGAGTAGATAGACACATATCAGCAGCAGTTAATTCTATGGGAACCGACAATTCGGTAGTCAGCTCATTTCCAGAACCAAATACAGAAGCACCGAGTGATTGATGGGATACGCCTTGCTGCAAGCCGTGCAGAAATCCTCTTTCATTGTGCAATGGTCCCTCGGTTCGACTTAAGCCTCGGCGCACTGCGTGAGGCAAACACTCTGATTTGATTCCCATTGTATTATCATTCAACATTGATACGCTGGAAGTTCCTGGTTGAGCACCAAACACGTTCATATTTGGATTAATAGTAGCTGTCTGGTTCATCATGCTACTTCTTATAATGTTCGACACTATTTCACTATACTGTAAAATAAGTAATGGCAAAATATTACACAAAAGACACAATATTGTTTTATTCGACTTGCACGTAAAACGTATTGCTAATTTTATTAATTGTATGGCATTTGTAGTTTATTGACTCGCTACAATCCGCAATTAAGGATATGATCTCTATTCGATGATAATAGCAAAATATACTTACATTGGGTCCCAAGCTAGACAAGCTATTCAAGCTTGTCAATAAAGGATTCATATCAGCTGTTATACCAATGACTTCCTTCCGTGCTCTCTCCTTCAAGGCGACGACGAAATTCTCCGCATGACTAGGCGGCTTCCATTCAGGATTCGTCAAGGTGAAATGTATCAAGGACAGTTCAGTTTTTCCATCCTCGGCTTGCGTATACTGATTAGACAAGGGTATTCTCAACTTTCCTTGTGTCGTCCCATAATTATTATCAAATCCTGGATCGCTCTCGTCCACTGGACTCTGTGCAACGGTTTGCCACATTGGATTCCCGTGTTTACGAACATCCATTTGCGCGAAACTGCAAACATCGCCTACACCCGTGACTTCAATGGTAAAGTTTCTATAAAAATCAACAACGTCCAAGGCCCGCTTTCTCATATGGAAGCATAATATATACGGCGTAAGCAACGGGGAAACTAACTCCTCGAGAAGATGAACCGCCCGGTACTGAAACAATTGCGAAACCTGAGCTCTGGTGGTCTGCGTATGCGCATGGCCACGCCAACTATCGGGTCTATAGTGTGTATGTGCCAGGACTGCAGTCAACAAAGTTTCCGGGCACCAAACCAGATTCTCGTCCGGTATGAAGGCTCTTGCACCGGCGACCAAGGCACCCAATATAGTTATAGTAGTTAAAACGTGCTCTACGGTTAAAACATCTTCATCATAAACTGTCAGTATCAATAAAACGGCTAACACACTCCCGGCCACGAAGGCTACGTTCTTCGCCAGCACTGTCATTATTGGCGAAGTGAATATACTCATGTATTTTGATGCTGGACGGTATGCACGGTTCAAGCGTGCATTTAATTCGTGATCAAGTTCGTTAAAATGTCGAAGATATAAACGGCCATACATGGACCACATTCTTGTACCTAGCGTGCCTGGCTCCCTTTTAATAATCTGTGAAATAAAACGTAGATGAAATATGTTAAAAACTATTGACAATTATCAAGAATGAATTATGTTGTTTCACTGTACCTCGCCGTAGTTGAAAAACGAATAGAGTATTTGCCACAAAAGTATCAGGGGACAGAGAAGGATATTTGCTATTCCAACCCACAAGATATGGTTTGACAATGCACGCGCCAGTTCTTGCCTTTTCTCCTTTTTCTTGTAATCCTCTTTAAGATGCCAACTATTTTCAAACGGCGACCAAGGACCCCCTAAAATAATTTTAGGCTTTAAAGCAAGCAATAATAATATTAGTACAGTGAGGGAAATTATCAAAATTTTCTCGAGAAAGTACTAAGTTAGTTGAAGTGTGTAAACAATAAATTTCCCGCAGTGTA
The DNA here is from genome assembly GCF_024137725.1 of Prorops nasuta. Lineage (NCBI taxonomy): Eukaryota > Metazoa > Arthropoda > Insecta > Hymenoptera > Bethylidae > Prorops > Prorops nasuta. Next base: position 7,215,677 of record NW_027116803.1, on the reverse strand, counting down.
CGATGAATCATTATATATTATATACCAAATGTGCTCGATTGTGTACGTACAGAACAAAAGGAACTCCATATTGTACTTTAATCCCCTAGTAAGAAAAATTACTTCGCCAATAACTGGGATCTTAAGTCTTACAGGCAGAAGAGATTTGTTAATCATGGCCACCATATAATTTTTAAATCTTAATATTCTATGGTAAATATCCAATTCCGTGAGCTCTCTTTTGTGAATGCACATTTCTTGCTCCTTCTGAACTTCCCTGGCCCTTTTTTGTACCTCGTGCCAGGTCAGATTGTCCAAATCGCAGTCTTCGATTTTGAGCGCAATATTGAAGAAATGTTTAATATCCCAAAACTGCGTTAGATGGTATACATCCTTAATAAGGCGTAATGTCCAAAACGCGGAAGCCACTGTGATACAAATCCATGTAATCCAACCCATGGATTCCCAGCATACGGAAGTTGGCAGAATTGCGTCGCTAATTGAAATTTTGTGCATTGTGTTGTTCATAACTTTATCCCTGAAAGAGAAAAACAGATAGCAGGTAGTAAGTATCAAGTACACTTAATTCGATGAGCAAATGTATAAGGAACAAATCTTGTACCTAAATAATACGGAGTAATCAACGCAATGAAATAAGAAAGTCGAGAAAGACACTACGAAAATGAATTGTCCTAGTTCCAAAACTTCTTGAAGCAGCATGCAAGTAAATCCATGCTTCTGGTGATAATGATACATCCTCGTAAAGAACGCATCGAGGTTTTCTACGTGATTCCACCTGGCTTTGTTACTTTCGGGTACTACATGAATTATGACACCCGATTCTTGAGGCGTTTCTTCACGTTCCTCCTCATTGTCGTTTTCGCTAGTATCTCCTTCCTCATAAAATTTTAGCTGCTGGTAGCTACCATCTAATATCGTCGTCATCTGAAAAATAAATTCTTTTTAAATTGCAAATTCTCACATCTGATTTAATTCGAGTTATTAAAAAATTTTCTCAATAAGCTTAAAAACCATAACGGGTTAAATATACATATAACTAATTCAAATTTTTTTCAGGGTGTAAAATATTGTTTGTATTATATAATTTATTTTGTAGCATAGGTGGCATAGACCCTGAATTCTGTCGCGAAACAGTAACTCGTACTTTTGTCCCCTTTAGAAAGCAATATCTACTATAATATGTAGAATAAATTTATGAAAAATATCAACGGAACCAATCAAAACGCAGAAAATTTTTACGTCATACATGCAAGAAATTATTGCTAATGATTCTAAAATTCGGAGCCTTACCGTTTCTGCTCTTCGGTTTGGCTCCACGCAGGTAATGACCGTATCTCGTCTCATTCTTTTTGTATAAAAAATGCTATTTAACTACTCGGTGACGATTTCTTCTCCAATCATCTAAAATGCAAGTCATTCTATGCGTGTTAACGCGATCAGGCAAAAATTTGGTGACGATTTTGTGCAGAGAACGGTAATTAATTTTATAATTAGATTCGAGCATCTATAATTATTGCAAGTAACTTGGCAAGAAAATGCTACAATGTATTCTTACCATGTGAAAGTTAACCGTTTACCTACTACGCAGTACTTACAAAAGCATATTTACTTGCCTTTATCTCAGGTTGTTCTACTTTAAGATATTGTTTTAACTATTATTGCTTGCTTAAAAAGCATCCCTTATTTTAACCCCATTGATAATGAAACTTTTTGTCACATTTTCATTTAAAACTCTGATACATTTTTTGGAGTGATTAGTATGGTACGAACAACATGTATGCTTGTATTTCTATTCAGGTCGTAGCAGAAAGTAGGCTGTTCAGATACAAGAAATTGAACTTTTTGGAAATAAGATAACAGTGTTGGTATGGAAGTTGAGGAATTAGATATTGCTATTTGATAAATGATATAAATTTGAGTTTTACAAATGTTTCTTATGACATTATAAAAGATTATGAGTCTCCTTTAACAATCTACCTAACTTAAATAATATATTTTGTACATTAATTTAGCAAAAAATAAAATAAATACTAAAACTACCAAATATCCTAAAATTATTCCATCAAATGCTTCTATTGTTTAATTTTTAATTGTCACAGTAAGTCATTTTATTCGTGTAAGTCTGTGAAATATTAATAATCCTATGGCAGTAATTGCATTATAAATAAAAATATTCCCATTGCTTAGTGGAACTAAGAAATTTTGTAAAACAATATCTTTGTTAGAGAAAGTGAATGTTCTTATACCTTGAAATGTGTCAAGTAAAATAGCAGTAGCAAATATGCATAAATTACTTAACTTGTTTTGTAGCTAGCATATTAGACTTTTTTATAAAAGGCCATAAATTTACTCAGCTTTTGTAGAAACCACCCATAAGGGATTGCAATAGTAAAAAACGTCGATAGAAATGTATTAATTTGAACAATTATGTATATTGCTTAGATAAGGAGAATTAGTGATCAGGGAGTTACCTTACTACACCAATTTACAAAATTTCGTAAAACGCACAATGACTCTTACATTAAACAAAGGCCTTCAATTTTGTTAAATAATGCTTGTAGAGGATCGATGCTCGCACTTGGAAAAATAAATTTAATTGATGCTGCAATGACCACATGGCATAAGCCTTTTTGTCAGTACGAGCACGACCTTTATCTGACGAAAATAGAATTGTGAAAACGCAGTAGCAAAAACGAAACACAATGCTTGGTAACACCAGCTGATCTTCATAAACAAAGCGTTCTAGCACTACTGTGTGGAGGGGACTCCTTTAGTTCTCGAAAAAAGATACGGGTGCAGATGGCGCAAAGGTTTCACGCTTGACACACAATTGATGCATATGGTGCGCGCGCGCGCAATAAGCTTTGCTTTTTTTCTCTTATTGCACGGACACTTCTTTACTTCATTTTGAAATATATTTTATTGTAAAGCAGAAAACTAAAATCAGAAATTAAATAAAATAAACAATAAAAGTTTAGAATGTAGTTCTTTTTAATTATAATTTCTTTTTCGGATATAGAGATAATTATATATTCTTCATTCTTTTCAATTTAAAATTCGAATATCTTACGACTAAACTATACTTTTACTTTACTTGTATAGCTAAATAATTTCAATTTTTTGCATTATTGCATTTTTGTATAATATTCTTTACACATGATTTCAATAAAAATATCAGATTTTATATTTAAATAAACATATACTTAATAAAAAAAAATTAGCTTCACATTAATTTAATTAAAGTGCATTAACACTAGATTTACGGATGTTGATTAGACCTATTTTTACCAAAGTGAGATAATTTGAATAATACACGAAAATTGAAGTTTAATATATAGAAATTAGTTCTACTTTAAATTAAATGAAAGAGATTTATTATTAAAAAATTTATTGAAAACATTTTTTATATATAAATTATGATTTTGAAATACCTTTGAATGAGTCAAATTGACTCAGTCCGTAAATCTAGTGTTAATATATTTAATAAAATCATCTGTATTGGAGAGAGAAATGGGGAAAAACCATTGGGAAACACGATCTTTGTAGGGTTTTCTTATATCATTTTGAAAAACTGCTGTTATTTACCTTCCTAATTAAAAGTTTTAATAAAGCTACAACTCTCGTCAGAGTAGCGTTTAGACTCTCTAGAAATATTCAAAATTCCTTATTTTATTAAATTTAATCCAATTTTCTCCTAAATACTTGAATTAAATAGTATAAAATATATATATATTTATAACTGTTTTAAAAGGCTCTCGAAAGATATTATCAAAATACGAAGTAAAAACGATTGTTGTGTAGAATTATTGATGATTATGGAGTACAGTAGAGTAGAGATTGAATGTGCTAGTTATGATGCTGGTGCCTGGTAAGTTGAATTGTTAAATATGTAGTTGAAATTCATTATAATATTAAAACATTGTTATTACAGTTTCTTATTGGAAATAGTGTGCGCAGTCTATGAAAAAATCCTTTTAAATAGTTTAATGGTCTCGAGGGGAACATGAGATGATACTATTAATTTGATCTTGAAAGGTTATTTAAAAGTTATGTGAAGTTCACTTCAATTTATTAAAATGACAAACCGTATTATTTTTTATTTTATATTCATTTAAAATTTTCCAGAGCTTTCTAAAACACACCATAACAGTTTATGTATCATTTAATCACCTATAAATTTGTGTGATATAATTGAATTTAAAACAACATATAGATTATATGACGTTTTCTTTATGCTCCAAATATAATGAATATTATGTAAAAAAATTTACACTAAAATACGTTTAGTGTAAATAATAAAAATGATTATGAAGAATCAATTAGACGTTCGATTTAAATGGACAAAATATGTTATGATAAATAAGAATACAGTTTAGCTGAAGGTATAAAGCTTCAGGGATTTGAATTAAAAGGAATCAAGAATAATTGTCTCTATTTCCAAAAATAATAGCATATTGTTAATTAAGAGAAAAAAAGTAAGCAATTGCCGACGAGGTGCAATATTTTGCTGTATGTACAATGTGAAGTTGATGTCTGGTCGAAGGTGAAATTTATTAACACACCCGAGTCTCCCAAGTGCAGTCAAATTTGGAATTTTTTTAGTAATTGGTTTTTTTCCATGGTCAATATAGTATTTCCTTCATATATTATGAAAAGTAATTAAAATATATTATGTTATTTATTTCGCGTATAATTAATTTTCTTTCATATTGAGATTTCTTCTATCCGGAAATAAAACTTTTTAAAATAAGCTGTAGATATATTTATGTGTAAATGAGGGAAAATTGAAATAAAACAACAATTAAATTAAAAATATAATGCAAATACTGAAAATGGTAGTGAGAAATAGAATACGCAGAATATCGCAACAGCTGACGGGGTAAACAGTGAAGCTAGTTAAGAGCTGATTGCGCATGCGTTGAATGTCTCAAGAGTGTGATCGTTGCGACATCTGGACTTCGCACCTTCTTCGGGGAACTAAATCGGTCCCCTCCATTATACATAAGAGTGTGTCAGACCCGTGTTTTTAGCGTACCTTTATCAGTGGTTTTAACCTTTTCCTCAAATTGGCACTAACTTATTTATACCCTTCAGTTACACGTAATTTACCATTTACATATTGGCTAGTATTGTAACAATATTATACTATTAATTTAGAAACTTAATAGTTAAAACTCTATCCCTAGTCGCTCCCTACGTTTCACCATCTTCGTCGTTGCTTTGTTGCGTTGCTTCACACTGATGGGTATATGTATAATGATGATGACAACCACTTGAATTTGGCTAAATTTGTTTTACTATATATACTCTGGTGTGACTGCATGAATGCGACTGCAATATATCGCCATTTTATCGCGCAGTAGATATTTCGAGAATCGAATAGCATCGCATGCGATTATCGCGCCAAATTGTAAAATTTCTTGAACCGCAGGTGAGCATCCAGTCGGAAAGGTAGATATCTGTCGTAAAACTTGAAACAGTGGAAAGTGATAATGTTTTTCACTTTATATTTAAATCACGTTCTTTTTTGTCATAAGAATTATGACGCTGACGCATTGACGTAACTAATTCTAAAACAAATTATTGACGTTAAAAAAAGACTCTTGTTGTCTCTTTTACGTTTCTTATTTGAAAACCTCTTATTAGTTTTTTATAAATAGGACCAGCTTCCTTATGAAATATTCTGGCAGCTTATCTTAAGTACTATTCAAAATATTATATGAATTTATTATTTAATCCAGATCGTAGTTTATCCGAAACATATACGCATAGAAAGGAAGATAAGCTCGTACGAGTTACTGCTTGTAGTACACAAGTTTAATTGAAATATTTACAGTGTATCATGGAACATGGAACGTGTCCTACAGAAAGTGACGCTCTTGAAGAAAATACAGGAAAAGAGCGAATTGCATAGGACGATATTACGATAACATGACGAATACGTTAATTACTTAATTGAATTAAATATACAACACAATAGTAGTTTGACGATACGTAAAATAGTAGTCGCTGCGGCATTGGATCATCTATCAGGGATCTATATAAATGTGAAAAAGTTGGCATGTATACATCATATACGATTAAAGCAGCCGTTAAACTGCTGCAGATTAAACGATACGGTTTTATGCACGCTTTGCACCGACGATGCTTCTTATCATTAGTCTATTACTTGTTAAAGGAGTTGCTTCGAACGTTTATTATTATTCGCGTGCGACAATCTGGCCAGGGCGTCTAGGTGCTATCCTGCGTCGCGGCGCTAATAAGCTGCTGAGTCCACGAGTCTCTTCGTGTTTCGTGCTTGCTGCCGTGCTTGTTTCCGCAGATGGCTCATCGGTTAGCTCGACCACTGCTACTTTCTCAGCTGCTGCTGCTGCTGCTGCGGCGGACTCTTCCAGGCTCGATGAGGACGACACTGTCGGGGATACAGTCGGTAAAACAGGTTCCGTTACTTTCCGCCGAGGCAGCAAAGGCGACCGTTTCGGCGTCAATGATAAGGGTGATCTTGTACTGGTAGATTTTGGCTGAACTTGAAGTCTGTTGCGATTACGTAGTTTATTCAATGGATTCGCAGTGGTAAAGTGGCCTGAAGGACTTGTTTCCGCTGGCGCCTGAAAATTATACCAAGTTATAAGAAATACTCAGCTGCGTGGTTGTCGAGCAGGAAACTGTAGCTGGGATTCATAGCCAAAATTTTAAAGTCAAGTTCAAGCTTATGACCGGTAAAATCTATGATCTATGTTACATATCTTATAAGTTTCAAAGTGATTTTACCAAATGACTTAAAGACATCTTTTAGATGTCTTCTAGTCAATTGGATGACTAAAATATGTCTACAGGATAACTTTTAGTCAAGTGTGTTTTATGGAAAGCTTCAATTTCGATTATGAATCCAAGCCTACGTAAGAAGTTGGTTTGTGCAAGAAGAAGACCTCGCGAGTTTCTTCCTCAGTTCCTTCGCCAGTTGGCTCTTCCGGTGTAGCCTCCGCTGCCACCTCTGCTGCAGCCTCAGGTGGTAACGTGCTGCTACTGCTGGCGGTAGTGGCTACTTGGCCAGGTTTTCTAGCGCCAATTCTTGATCCTGGTCTCACTATTGGTCTAACGGCTGGACCGGGTAACCTAGATCTTAGAGAGGACTTGGGCGTAGTGGGATTCGATGTTTCTTGCGATGTTGAAAGTGACGATTCCGGATTCGGTTCTTGTCCATCCTCTGATGTTACAGGCGCCGGGGTAGTTGGCCTGCCGCGTCTGCGATTGATGTTGAGCTTGTTGAAGGTTGGTCTGGCGATAGCGGAGTTTGAATTGACAGCGTTATTGGCGGATGGCGCTGATGTCGTTGTGGTTGACGGTAATCTAGGGGCTCCGCTACTGCGAAATCTGTTACGGCTCGGAACTGACTCTTTTTGTGCGGTATCCTCATCGACTGGCTGCTTCTGGCCCGGTCTGGGTCGTTTGAAACCCAAAGAGCCGTTACTGCCATTCGAACCAAAACGTCCTCGCGTTCGCTGCTGGTTGTTTGACTCGGTTGTAGATGCTTCCGTGGTAGCACTGCTTCCGTTCGTTTTGAATCTAAAATTTAAATATATAAAGAAGTTCATTTCTTTTACTAAAAAAAATGAGATTGGCACCCTTTTATTCATTTTAGAGTGTAGAAAAAGCAGTTTTTCATTGTCATAATATTCGGCCCTTTGTGCCATAAATTATTAAAAATGTATATCTCCAACTATCATAAGTTAGAGAATATTCAAATTTTTGAATATTGGTGGGACATCCTACATAAATAAGTCTGTAGGGGCATTATTGTATGCAGTTTTCAATTCCACGGTCAGGTAAACAATAATTATTAGATACACTGGAAAAAATAGATAACAATTATATGATATCTCCATTAAGAAATGAATTGTAGCTACATATAGAAACTAAATTCTCTCTTTAAAATTGTTCATATACTCGACATAAATTCAATGATGCAAAATACGCACACTTATCTTACAGTTATCACGCATAATTTAAAAGAAAAGTATAAAAGAGAACCCCACAATACCAAATAAAACCTTACAAAATACCCTATTATTTATACCACTATTAGTTATCCTTATCAGTTAGAGAAACTGCGTTTGAGATACTTTTCCCAAATGCCACAATGTACAGATGAAATCCGTGAAATTTAACTTTTTTCAAACCTGTAAAATATTACTTAACACGATATACAACGAAAAACAAACTATACATAAATCCAGTTCGCGCCAACATTATATTTCATTAGAAGATTCGAACACTGTCTACCTTCCTCTATGCGATACAAATAATATACTAATGCTTAACACCCTCGGACTATTATCCGGAATGACTAAAACTCACCGGTTTCTAGTACCAATTCCACTCGGGATGCCGGGTCTTCTGAATTTTCCTCTACCGGCCGGTGTCTGTAACGTGGTGGTGCTAGTGGTCGTTGGCTCGGTCGTCGTGGTAGTAGTGGTGGTCGTAGTGGTCGATTTGACGGTGCTGGTTATACTACTGGAATCTGTAGTGGTACCAGACAGTTCTTCGGTCGTAGTTTCAAAGTAAGCAGTGGTCTCATCGGTGGCGAGGGGTGTCGTAGAGTCGCCATCCGACGATTCGCCTGGTTCACTGGTGGAATCCACTAAATTGCTCTGACCCTGCTGAAGGAACGCGTACAAGTCCAGAGCCACCTTATCCATTGCTGAGGGATATTCCGTAGTTGCATCATCGATTTGAGGTCTCACTGTTCGACTGTTATTATCCTCTTGCTCCTCCTCTTGCTCCTGCAGTACTTGCTTCGACTGTCCATTTGTAATTTCCAATTCTGCCTGCGAATGGAAGAAATTTCACGAGAATCGAAAATATACTACAAATATCAGCGTTTTTCTCTTTTATACCTGAACTGGTCTCCTCCTGGAATTAACGGAAAGAGGAGGTACGTCATCGTTGCTCTCTTGCACAGGCGCAGGTTCCTGGACCCTCTGGGGTCTGGAGCGTGTCCTCGAGGGTCTCTCCCCGCTGTCCTCGTTAGGAGTGACGCCTAAGAATCTAACCGGTCCTTTAGGCAGACTCTGAGGGAATTCCGGACCTTCCTGGTGCGTCCTGAAGCTGCTAGAATCAATCAGATCGAAATTGAGGCGTGGTCGGTTTCCGCGTCCTCGGGTTGCTTCCGTAGTTCCGGAATTGTGATTCGATCTCGACCTACGTATACAAAACAGGATAGAAAGGAAAGGTTGCTTGTATATAAAGAATGTACCACTTATAAACATGAAATTCTGTTTATCTTAGCTGCTGTATAAGTGATATAAATTTTTATTTGTATAAGACCTTGAAGTTCCTTTTGATTTGCTCTTAACAAGGTCTTATATATACAAGAAATTGTTATCTCTTTTAGTTACGAAGATAAAAGGAACTCTACGTCAATCCTCCAGGTCATTTTAAATGGTACATCCTGTAAGCATATATAAACCAGTATGATCCATGAGATAAGTGAACGCAAGGAAAACGCACCTTGGAGGAAATCTCGTGTTGGTTGGCAATCTTTCTTCGGGAATAGTTTCGGTCTCTGGCTCAGCGAGTTGTCTTCCTCTGTTTCGGTTGGGAATGACCTCGTTGCTGACCGGCTCGACGGTGCTTGACCTTTCCACGGATGTGTATTTGCTCCTATTGGAGTTTCCGGTTGACGATGATGAACGCCGTGGTGGGCTTACCGTGGTCCTAGCGGGAATATCGTGAGTGCCTGCAGGTTTGTTCTCATCCTCCTTCTCATCCTCGTCCTCGTCGTAATAATAATAAACGTACTCGTACTCGTAATCCTTGCCGTTTGGTCCTTTCTTCACCTGAATACGAGAATTGGTACCAGCTGGAACCAAACTGACGTCACCTATGTCACCGAAATGACGCTCGGGGAAACTGTTGTAGGCATCCTTGGCGTTCTCACGAATGATGTTGACTGGCACGAAATCGAAGGATCTTGCTTCTCTTGGAGTCGTGAGGATGGGCAACATTGTCGTTGGATACTCGTCGCTGCGAATGTATATTATATGGATATATGTATAGAAATAGATGGATTATATAGAAACAGTATATTATAAGAGAAAGGTTTTTAATAATTAATTTAGAGTACGAAAATTATAGTATTGTACATAACAGAATGAGACACTTGTATGTTCCAAAAAATATAGGAATACACTCAACAACATTTTGTTTCGTTAACTAGAAGAGGTTTCAATATTTTATATGAAACATTTTCTAAATTCCTCTTTATTCCATTTAAACCGAAGAGGCTTCATTTTTAAAATGTAACATCTGATAGAGTTGCTTATAAATAAATTTGTATGTTTCTTGGAAAACTCTCTGGAGCACCATACAAGTGTGTCTCATTCTAGATATATGTATATACCTGATGTAGACCCCAGGTATAATGGAATCTCGTTGAATATTGTAGCGTTTCTGTTGGCCATCCGTTCTCTTGACGCCATCCTCCTGCAAAACACCAGAATCACCAAAGGTCTCGAGCTGAACTCGCGCTTGTTGCTTCGAGTCTGTCGATTCAGATTGCAATCTCCCCTCGGCGTCATCATTCGATGCCAAATCTCGTCTGGTCGATTCGTACTTCTTCTCGAAACTCTCGTACTTCGGCACGACTTTCTTCAAGTTTTTGCTCTCTAAATTCTT